>NC_081180.1:36611115-37868615 GCF_029867415.1 Vicia villosa | reverse complement strand
GATAAGAAGAAAGTTCAATGTTACTGTTGCAAACAGTTTGGCCATTTTGCTAGAGACTGTTTGGCAAACAAAGGAAGGAGATCGGAAGAAGCAAATATAGCCAGAGGAGGATCAGATGATGAACCTGTGCTATTGATGGCTTCAGAGTCGGATAAAAGATGTTCGTCAGAATGGTGGTATATGGACACTGGGTGTTCAAATCACTTGACTGGAAACAAACAATGGCTGATAGACTTTGACTCTGAAAGGAGGACAAAGATCAGATGTGCTGATGATAAGTACCTGTATGCAGAAGGTATGGGAAATGTCAAAGTTAAAGTGAAGGATGGAAAGACTGTTCTGATCAAGGATGTTTGGTATGTTCCTGGAATCAGAAGCAATCTGATGAGTGTGGGTCAGCTCATTGAGAAAGGTTTCTCAGTTGGTATGAAGAACAACCTCTTGAAGTTGTATGATTCCAATCAGAAGTTGATTATGCAATCTGAACAGGGAAGCAACAGAACATTCAAGGTGAATGTAGAAACAGCTGAAACAGAGTGTCTGAGTGCTGAAGGCTCAGAAGGTGATAGTAAGCTGTGGCACAAGAGGTTGGGGCACTTGAACTACAGAAGCCTGGGGCATCTAAGTTCTAAGAAGCTTGTACATGGCATTCCAAAGATTGTGAAGCCTGAGAAGTCATGTGAGGTATGCATGAAAGGCAAGCAACCCAGATTGCCATTTGTATCAGAAGTTGCTCCAAGAGCAAAGCATGCTCTGGGAGTAGTGCACTCTGATGTGTGTGGACCATTTCCAGAACCTTCACTTGGAGGAAATAGGTATTTTGTGTCTTTTGTGGATGAGTTCACAAGAATGACGTGGGTAACACTTATCAAGTTTAAGACTGAGGTGTTCACAGAATTCCATAAGTTCAAGGTGAAGGCTGAGAAGCAGAGTGGTCAGAAGATAAAGATTCTCAAAACGGATGGTGGAGGTGAGTATAACTCTACAGAATTCCAGAAGTTCTGTGATGATAATGGGATTGAGCATGAAGTTACTGCTCCTTATACTCCTCAACACAATGGTCTTGCTGAACGTAGAAATCGTACTTTGCTTGATATGACGAGAAGTATCCTTAAAGAGAAGAAGCTTCCTCATAATCTATGGGGAGAAGCTGTTGCTACTGCAACATATGTGCTCAATAGGTGTCCAACAAAGAGGCTGAAGGAAATTGTTCCTTTAGAGAAGTGGACTAAGGAGAAGCAGAGTGTTAGTCATCTAAAGGTTTTTGGTTCTGTGTGTTACAAACACGTTCCAGAAGCTAGAAGGAAGAAGCTGGATGATAGAAGCAAAGTGATGTTATTGGTGGGGTACCACAGTACAGGTGCATACAAGCTCTATTGTCCAGAAACTAACAAAGTTGAAGCCAGCAGAGACGTCATTGTGAAGGAATCAGAAGTTTGGGATTGGAGAGAGTCTCAACCAACTTCTGATGTAGAGATAACTTTTGAAGAAAAGTTAGAGTCAGAAGATGAATCTTCTGAAGACGAGTCAGAAGATGAAGCATCTTCTGAAGATGAGTCTGATGGAGAATCTGATGGAGAATCTGATTCTGATCCAGATTCTGATGATGATCCAGAGTCTGGTGGTAGTCATGATTCTGGAAGGGAAAACTCTGAAGACATAGGGTCTGGAGGACAAGCTTCTGGAGATGATCATGGAGGTGGTGACTCTGGAGTAGCTGACTCTGAAGTAGCTCAGCGACCACAAAGAGTCAGAACTATACCAAGAAGGTTTGCAGATTTTGACATGTTGCAAGACACAGAAGTTGACTCAGAAGGAGAGGTCATTCCGTGTGCCATGTTAGTAGATTCTGAACCAGTGAGTATTGAAGAAGCGCTCAAGAAGAAGGTCTGGCTGAATGCCATTAAAGAAGAACTTGAGGCTATAGAAAGAAACAAGACCTGGAAGCTGACAGAACTTCCAAAGAAGAAGAAAGCCATCAGCGTCAGATGGGTTTTCAAGGTAAAGCTGAAGCCAGATGGATCAGTTGGTAAACACAAAGCGAGGCTAGTGTGTCATACCCCAAAATTTGCCCTCCGCATTTCATCCTCAATAATTCAAGGTTCAAGGGACTATTCAAAGCATCATTCTCCTATAAATTGGAATAGAGGTGTGGATAACAGGTATTTTGGGACCCAAGCGCTTGGGCACAATTAACACAAGGATTTTATCATTTTTGGGGGTATTTCAGGGTTTTTACTAACATTTTGATTATTATTTATTTTAACATGACTAACTATTTGTATTTAACATTGTTAATTGTTGTTAATATTAGGATTTTTTTTTAATTAGCTTTTATTAATATTATTATTATTTTTATTAGGTTTTTATTTTTAGGTTTTATTAATTTTATTAGTATTATTATTATTATTATGATTATTCATTAACTTAGTGGGGCAATAGGCCCATTAGGTATAGAAATACCCTAAATTGACCAATATAAAAGAAAATATTTTCCTAACAAAGAGGGGATTGGCCGAAAAAAAAAGGGAGGATAACAGAACTCAAAAAAACGTGAGGGCCAAAACTACTAGCAGCCGGAATTTTATACTGATTCAAGCTATTCTAAGGATCAAGAAGCGTTTGGCGGTGGCCCCTGAAGCGAACCCGACCACCATAGACGGCCGCAGCACCCTCACCTTGTCCATATCCGTCACGGTTCTACCATATGTTTTTTTAATTGGATTATGCCAAATTACACCTCTTAAACTTGTTTTGATTATAGGTTTGAATTGGTGTGAACGCATAGAAACCTTCTGGGCAGGTTAATTGGAGTTTGATCGCGGAATAAGGAGTATGCCATGTTTAGGGTTTTAGAGCTCTGAATTGGGATTATTTGATACCGGTTGAATTGGACGAAATCGAGGCCGTTAGCTTACTCAGAGGATCAAATCGAATTGATTCATGCCCTTCAATGTGATTTATGGTTCATATTTGTTCAGTTTATGATCTGGGGCGATATGGCCATGTTTTGAAAGTGTTGCCATAGAGTCTGTGTTTCTGAAAAAATTCCATGAAGAAGAAGAACGAACGCGCGCTGTTTTTTTATTTGTTATTCTGTGCGAATTTGTTTATTTTCGTTAATGATCATCCGTTTGACAACAAAAGCAACTGGTCCAAATGGCAAAGGCGTGTGGTACTTATCCCAGTA
Source organism: Vicia villosa (assembly GCF_029867415.1). NCBI lineage: Eukaryota > Viridiplantae > Streptophyta > Magnoliopsida > Fabales > Fabaceae > Vicia > Vicia villosa. The sequence goes on along the minus strand of NC_081180.1, from coordinate 37,865,425 downwards.
ACCTCGGATCGATCCCCACCGAGGACATTATCTTTTCTCTATTTTCGCTGACTATTCTCATGCACAGATTCGACGCAACAAGCTTACATGTCTCTACCATGCACTTTCAATCCAGCACCATCAGATCAAGCCTGTACAAGATCTAACGTTTAAGAACCTGGAGGTCCATCATGCACCTTCAAGACCTCAACGTACATGATTATTGCCAGGTTCCTTCATATATTTATTTTATCTTATTATATTAATTGTGTAGATTAATAGTTAATTTAATTAATTTATTTAGTTAGGGTTAGAATATGATTAGGATTAATATTAAAATTAGGATTAGAGTTATATTAGGTTTTAGGATTTATATTTCCTATTATTTTCTCGATTAAATTCGACTTAATTAATTTAATTTATTTAATTAATATTAAATCACAAAAACCCTATAAAAATTACCACGTTAGGGTTTGCTCAATCCCATTGGCCATTTGGCCCAGGATATTAGGATTTAATTTATTATTCGTTCCGACTAAATCTATTGGTCGCGATGGTTAATAATTGATTAATTTAATTAATCAAATCCTATAAATTAAAATACAACTATTTTGCTAAATGGTTTTAACCATCTTATTGGTTATGATGATTAGCATACCTTATTAATTTGTTATTATTTGTAATCGTGTTAATCGGTTATGAGGGGTAACGATACAAAATAAAATTCACAAAAAATAATAAAACACAATAATTCATTATTAGTGATAATCGAATCAATCGATTTGAATTGGTAATGGTACAAAACCCCTAATCTTTTGGCTATGGTGATCAAACCTATTGATCATCGCGGTTAATTGTGCCAAATCAGGGTTGTACGCCCAGAACATCTAAAACAACTTCAAAACATTTTTCAAACATTTTTCAAACATTTTTCAAACTTCAAACTCCAAATACAGATTTTTATCTACGACAGGCTATTCAAAGCCTTCAAACCTTCAAATCAAATTTCAAACCTTAAGGGCGTACAACCCGTCCCCCGAACTACGTAGACTCTGATCCTCCCTAAGGAGGTACGTAGGAACTTGGCAACAAGGCGAGTCCCCCTCTTCAAAATTCTAATCATGTCATTATAATTCTGTTTGCCACATTTCTTTATGTTCTGCCATAAACCTTTATCTTTGAATATTAGCCTTTAGGAAAGGGTTGAGGGTGCCTAACACCTTCCCTCGACCTGAATATAGTATCTTACCCCGATCTCTATACTGCGTAGGGTTTCCTATTCGCCCTTCAGAATAGGTGGCGACTCCAAAAGCTAAAATTTTTAGGCAGGTTGCTACAGCTGGCGACTCTGCTGGGGACAACTATAATGGTGAATACTATGCTCCTATAGGTTTTGGCAGGGTTTAGGTTTGGCAAGTTTTTTTAAGGGTTTGGCAAACTTTTTAGGGTTTGGCTAATTCGCCATTTTTGTGGTTTGTGTTTCGTTTTATTTTTATTTATTTCTGCCTAAAATTATTTAATTATATATGTTTATATATTTGCATTTAATTGCATAAATGTTATATTATATGCACTGTTGTGTTATTATGTTGTGTTAAAACCCTAAGTGTGGGAGTTAACTTTGAGATCAATAGGGGAGTATGAATCGCCTACGAGTCTCACTGATAACTCCACTCGGAGTGGGTTAGGTATTTGGAAAGGTCCGAAACGAAGCTTGACTTTGTGGAGGGCTGGACTGGATACTTAGCTGATCTCTCCGGGAACCTACCCCAAAAATTCGAACCTCATGGATAAAGTGAGTTGTTCTAAAATCCGAAGAGACAAAAAGTCTCGGAGGCTACGAACGACCCCATGAGACCTTCTAGAACCCCCTATTAAAAGGTTGGCTCCCTAGAGCCCCCTACGTCGAACCTATGAACCTAGGACTTTTGGGCTTATGTACTTATTATATGTTTGCAATTTATATGCTTCGAGTATCTATGCGTTTCAATTTTGCAGGTACCCCTACGTATTCCCTAGCCTATAGGGATCCTATTCTTAAAATCGTGTCCTTCGTACGAAGGACACCTTTGTTAGCATACGTCAATTGGCCTCTCGATGGCCATGAGATCTAGTGACTGTCTTGAACGGTCACTCTATGCTGCTCCTACGCATTCCCTAGCCCGTAGGGATTTTCCTTTTACATCTTTGTATTTTTACAACCACGTGTCCTTCCCACGAAGGACATCTTCGTTAACGCATGTCGATTGGACTCTCGATGGCCATGAGATCTAGTGACTGTCTAGAACGGTCATCCCGTGCTTATTCCCGTATACCCCTAACTTGTAGGGTTTGGATTCCCGTTTATACATCTTTCATCCCTAGCCTGTAGGGATTTCTCTTCACTCGATATCGTCCTTAGATAGGATGCGTTCCACATAGAGAACCTTCCCACGAGGGACAGTTTCGTAAGTACACGTCGAACGACCTCTCGAAGGTCATGAGACTTGGTGACCGTCTTGAACGGTCATCAGCTGCTACTTCCCACGCACTTCCTAATCTATTCCCATTAACGTGTCATAATATCTAACTTACAATAATTTCATTAGGGTCTAATGTCACCCCTAAATCCGCATAGGTTATCCTTAGGATTATATTTTTTGCACGTCCGCATTACATATAAGGGTTCATAATATGCAAAAAAAATAAAGGAGTCCTTTTGCATACGCATGCATTCGCATTTTCATGCATTTATGCATTTACATTCACATTTGCATTTCTACCTTCGCCCGCATCCATACTTACCGTGCTAGCCGGTTTCCCGAAGCTCCCAAAGAAATAAGAGGATCGTCACCTATGGAGAAAGAAAGATAAATTGTTGAGAAAGATCTCGGCCTTACTACAAAAAAAGAGGATGTCTTCCACCATGCCAACCACGCATGTCCATGCCTTGTCATAACAGGATTATAAATACAATAAAGGTTTTCATCGAGCAAGGATTAGTTCAACAAAGAGTTCCCTCATAGATACACTCAAGATGTATCTAGTCGTAAAGGGGTTCATCTTAGAACATATCAAATTTACAAGGATGCTCTACGATAACCTGGGGGCAAGGATTAGTCCAACTGGGGCAAAATCCTGAACAAAGATGCGTAAATACAATGGAGAGAAGGCGCCGTGTGTTAACTCCACACCAAGGGGCAAAAGAGTCACAGGTTTTTCTATCAATCTACAAACCTTGAAGGTTGCAATGGTGTGATACTATCCTTAGGAAAAGCAAAAGAGGTTCAGTCAAGAGAAACTCATGAAGTTCCGATACGACGAAAACCCACCGCTAACAATTTATTCCCGACAGGTTTGACATGCCCAAGGAGCACTCGAGGTTACCCTTCACATCTACAAGTTCATCAACTAAGGAATAAAACAAGGTCAATGGATCAACAAAGGAGATTGTCCCTAGGATTAATAGATGATTATCATGTCAAAATTGTAAACTCTACAATCTCTAAGTGTTACCGTGTATAAACATTGTATCTTTCAAATAGTAATTCAATAAAATAATCATGCATGTTTTGAAATCAATTCATCCGCTTCATTCACTCACTACTACGAGTTTTCACTCGTACACTTCTATTCTATTTCAAATTTCAAATCTAAGAGTATTAACAAACTTGAGGGAGAATGACGAATACAAATAACTAAGTCTCGCTAAACATATGCTTTCAAGGTAAGACCAAGCCGAGGATGTACAGGCATTGTTTCCATTCCCAAACAGTGGAGAAATAAGGATGTTAATCCCTCGTTACCCCCTCGAGCCAGGAGTTGGAGTTTTCTTCTACATTTTAAAATAAACCTTGATTTCAACCAGGGGCAGGGTAGATTTCAATTAATTCAATGGTGTATTTTGGTTGTCAAGAGAATCACTCAATCCAAGCAAAGGATCAAGCAAAGCAAAGGTTCAAGCATATTTTCTTCCTCGCATTCATCAAAGATTGAGGAAGCAATGGAGATAACATTCACAACATCTTCTTCCTCAATGCATCATTTAAGATCGAGGACGTATCAAAGTCGAAGCTTGCAAATCAAAGTCATGGCAGTCACAACATTCCAAAATCCAAGGATTAAATCTCAAAAGGAGTATTCGAAAAGGAGAAAAAACACCCGCTAAGTCAAAATGGAAAAATTTCATAAAAGAAAAATGACTTAGGCAAAAAAAATTAGGGCATCCCGATGGATCAAATTCAAAAGATTTGGTTCATGCAAAATAAGGGGATAAAAACAAAGGAGTAATACAAGGGATAACCTTGTGACTGCTGAATCATCAAAGCTTCACGTCAATGCTCGGATCTTCACAACATTTTCATCAATGCTTGGATCTCTACTAAGGTTTCTGCTCAACATCGAAACTGAAATGATTCTCTTGCAAACAAAGCACATCCATTGGATTAGTAGAATTTTTAGGATCTGGAGAACATCAAAGAGAAAGGGGTGGGATAAATAAAATTTTGAGCCTTATACCCATTGTTTCTTAATACATGAACCAGGCCAAGTTACAACATTTAAAAGTCCTAATTGAGGCAAGGTTAACCGTGAAAGCATATTAAGCAAGACTTGTTATACTGACTCCTATGTTTGTTAAAATTGTCTCTAACCACTGTGCTTCTTCAAGCATTCTTTTCAAAACCATACAGTCCTAATTCATAACGGACTTCGATTTCAAAACTCGCATATGCATCCTATTGGAGCTACTTCTTAAAGGGTACAACACCATCTACGAGTATACACTTAGCATCGAGGAAATCTCGAAATGGGTTAATCAAAGGTGATCATTTCTGATAAAGACCCTGGAGGGGCAAAAAAAAATTTCAAAGATCACAGGGGCATGCAATCAAACATCCTATTCACTAAGGGGCATTCTTCCTAAGGTTCAATCGACTTGGGTGCACATCTCGAAGCAATAACAAACAGGGGCATGTCAGACATGGGAAGGATTCAAAAGGATAGAACACTGTGGATAACCTTCCATAACCTGGAGATCAGGGGCACATCCTTCAATCTAAACGTCGAAGCATATGACAAGGCTATTTCCTGGGGGCACTTCCCTCATAAGCATCTTTTCCACTAAGCATTGGGGCATTGGGTATCAAACCCATAAAGTGTGTAGAATCTACAAGGCTAAAGGTGTGGAGAACCTCCAAAGGTTAAAGGCGTGGAGTATTCCTAAAAAAAAAAATCAAACTGGGGCAAGACGTACAACAAAAAGAAATGGCGTTCTCGCACTTTACGACTTCGATCAAATCTTTCTCCTAACTACAATCTTCAAAGTCTAAAAGCAGGTATTGGGGAATCGCGCTAGCATCCAACAACCATCCAACCTCGGCGAGATATATACGCTTTGGTTATCAACGACCTATCATTGGAGCATCATACAAATACATACAAATCATGCATTACATACATTGGTTGATACATTACACCGTAACTGTTTATGTGGTCTTCTTTAAGACAAATCTCACGGTCCTTTCTAGGAGCCTCCTCAAACGGTCTTATTCAAGATGAATTATCACCATTTCCAAGAACCTCTTTAGGTAGTCATCTTCAAGACATTCCTTTCTCTAAAGTTCCTTTTCAGGCAGTCTTTTTCAAGACATTCCCTTTTTCTAAGTACCTTTTCAGGTAGTCTTCTTCAAGACATTCTTTTCTAAAAACCTTTCTAGGTAGTCTTCTCTAAGACAATCATCGTCGTTTCCAAAAACCTTTTGAGGTAGTCTTCTTCAAGACATTCTTTTGCTAAGTACCTTTTGAGGTAGTCTTCTTCAAGACATTCTTGTTCTAAGCACCTTTTCAGGTAGTCTTCTTCGAGACATTCTTGTCCTAAGTACCTTTTCAGGTAATCTCTTTCAAAAAAACAATTCGTCATCCCTCTCAAGAACCTCTTCAGGTAGTCTTCTTTAAGACATCTTTCAACCTTTTCAGGTAGTCATCTTTAAAGACATTCTTCATCCCTTGCTAAGAACTTTTTCAAGTGATCTTCTTTAAGACAAATTTCTATCTACGCTAAGAGCCTTTTCAGGTGGTCTTCTCTAAGACAAATTGCTACCATGTCGAAAAATCATTTCAGATAGTCTTCTTTAAGACAAACATTCACATCCATTCAAAAGACCTTTTCAGGTAATCTTACAGAAGACATTACTTCGTTCCACTCATTACGTCAACCAAACATACGCATAAGCATAAGCATACATAAACATTACAAAGCCAGCATAAGCATAGTCAGAGTATAAGTGCAAGCATGGAATAAACAAGTTCAATGGGTTTGAGGAGATAAAACCATGGGATTGCATCATCATTGCATACATTCATCAGTATACATACAACATATACATGTGTAAGCATTCACACATACGCATTATACAAACAACAGGGGCATGTGCATAACGCATAAGCATGATGCATACGCATTTACAAAACAAAGTTCTACATAGGTAAATTTCGTGATAACACTCGCGGATAACCCTATTGGTGGTACAGGTAAATTCTGCGATAACACTCGCAGATAACCCTGGTGACATAGGTAAATTTCGCGATAACACTCGCGAATAACCCTATTGGTGGTACAGGTAAATTCTGCGATAACACTCGCAGATAACCCTGGTGACATAGGTAAATTTCGCGATAACACTCGCGAATAACCCTATTGGTGACACAGGTAAATTCTGCGATAATATTTGCAGATAACCCTGTTGGTGCAGGTGAACTTGCTAGAATTATAGCAAGCAATCCTATTGGGGTCCACAAACTACGGAAACTTACTAGAACTACAGTAAGTGGGGGTTCACAAACTACGGAAACTTACTAGAACTATAGTAAGTGGGGGTTCACAAACTACGGAAACTTACTAGAACTATAGTAAGTGGGGGTTCACAAACTACGGAAACTTACTAGAACTATAGTAAGTGGGGGTTCACAAACTGCGGAAGCTTGCTGACCATAGCAAGCCAATTACACAACCAACAGAAGGTCCTCGCTATTCCTTTTCAGGAACCTTTCCAGGAAGTCTTCTTCAAGACGTATTCCATCCTTTCTAGGAGCTTTTCCAGGCATACAGGATTTTTCAAACGATTCCTCAACTGGGTTTATCGCGTTAGTCCCTCGGCATTGATATTCTCCAAAACTTCAATAACAATCAAAGGTGTCTTCTTTCTTTTCAGAATTACTAACACACTTCGATTTACATAAACTAACAATCATGCATCATTTCAACTTACATACTTCATTCATACATATCGCAAATACATACATGGCTCTCATTTATTTTGAGAAGCGCACTGCATCATGCATCGCATGCATCATAAACATTGCATAAAATTCAGGTTGCCTTTTTAGGCCGTGCTACAATCGAAACACAGTGATTCCTTTCGAAAGCATCTGCTTCGCATTCGAAAGAGAGGGGTATTTACCTTGGGTGGCATCTGTAAGCCCATCCCTCACGGAACTTATTCCCAACGCATGCAAATTTCAGGGCATTTCAGTGTCCAATCAGCTTCTACCTTTAGATCACGATAGGCAGACGTGCCTATCTGATTCTTCAGGTTTAAGAAGATTGAACAGGGGCAGCTGTCATACCCCAAAATTTGCCCTCCGCATTTCATCCTCAATAATTCAAGGTTCAAGGGACTATTCAAAGCATCATTCTCCTATAAATTGGAATAGAGGTGTGGATAACAGGTATTTCGGGACCCAAGCGCTTGGGCACAATTAACACAAGGATTTTATCATTTTTGGGGGTATTTCAGGGTTTTTACTAACATTTTGATTATTATTTATTTTAACATGACTAACTATTTGTATTTAACATTGTTAATTGTTGTTAATATTAGGATTTTTTTTAATTAGCTTTTATTAATATTATTATTATTTTTAGATTTTATTAATTTTATTAGTAGTATTATTATTATTATGACTATTCATTAACTTAGTTGGGCAATAGGCCCATTAGGTATAGAAATACCCTAAATTGACCAATATAAAAGAAAATATTTTCCTAACAAAGAGGGGATTGGCCGAAAAAAAAGGGAGGATAACAGAACTCAAAAAAACGTGAGGGCCAAAACTACTAGCAGCCGGAATTTTATACTGATTCAAGCTATTCTAAGGATCAAGAAGCGTTTGGCGGTGGCCCCTGAAGCGAACCCGACCACCATAGACGGCCGCAACACCCTCACCTTGTCCATATCCGTCACGGTTCTACCATATGTTTTTTTAATTGGATTATGCCAAATTACACCTCTTAAACTTGTTTTGATTATAGGTTTGAATTGGTGTGAACGCATAGAAACCTTCTGGGCAGGTTAATTGGAGTTTGATCGCGGAATAAGGAGTATGCCATGTTTAGGGTTTTAGAGCTCTGAATTGGGATTATTTGATACAGGTTGAATTGGACGAAATCGAGGTCGTTATCTTACTCAGAGGATCAAATCGAATTGATTCATGCCCTTCAATGTGATTTATGGTTCATATTTGTTCAGTTTATGATCTGGGGCGATATGGCCATGTTTTGAAAGTGTTGCCATAGAGTCTGTGTTTCTGAAAAAATTCCATGAAGAAGAAGAACGAACGCGCGCTGTTTTTTTATTTGTTATTCTGTGCGAATTTGTTTATTTTCGTTAATGATCATCCGTTTGACAACAAAAGCAACTGGTCCAAATGGCAAAGGCGTGTGGTACTTATCCCAGTAACCTCGGATCGATCCCCACCAAGGACATTATCTTTTCTCTATTTTCGTTGACTATTCTCATGCACAGATTCGACGCAACAAGCTTACATGTCTCTACCATGCACTTTCAATCCAGCACCATCAGATCAAGCCTGTACAAGATCTAACGTTTAAGAACCTGGAGGTCCATCATGCACCTTCAAGACCTCAACGTACATGATTATTGCCAGGTTCCTTCATATATTTATTTTATCTTATTATATTAATTGTGTAGATTAATAGTTAATTTAATTAATTTATTTAGTTAGGGTTAGAATATGATTAGGATTAATATTAAAATTAGGATTAGAGTTATATTAGGTTTTAGGATTTATATTTCCTATTATTTCCTCGATTAAATTCGACTTAATTAATTTAATTTATTTAATTAATATTAAATCACAAAAACCCTATAAAAATTACCACGTTAGGGTTTGCTCAATCCCATTGGCCATTTGGCCCAGGATATTAGGATTTAATTTATTATTCGTTCCGACTAAATCTATTGGTCGCGATGGTTAATAATTGATTAATTTAATTAATCAAATCCTATAAATTAAAATACAACTATTTTGCTAAATGGTTTTAACCATCTTATTGGTTATGATGATTAGCATACCTTATTAATTTGTTATTATTTGTAATCGTGTTAATCGGTTATGAGGGGTAACGATACAAAATAAAATTCACAAAAAATAATAAAACACAATAATTCATTATTAGTGATAATCGAATCAATCGGTTTGAATTGGTAATGGTACAAAACCCCTAATCTTTTGGCTATGGTGATCAAACCTATTGATCATCGCGGTTAATTGTGCCAAATCAGGGTTGTACGCCCAGAACATCTAAAACAACTTCAAAACATTTTTCAAACATTTTTCAAACTTCAAACTCCAAATACAGATTTTTATCTACGACAGGCTATTCAAAGCCTTCAAACCTTCAAATCAAATTTCAAACCTTAAGGGCGTACAACCCGTCCCCCGAACTACGTAGACTCTGATCCTCCCTAAGGAGGTACGTAGGCACTTGGCAACAAGGCGAGTCCCCCTCTTCAAAATTCTAATCATGTCATTATAATTCTGTTTGCCACATTTCTTTATGTTCTGCCATAAACCTTTATCTTTGAATATTAGCCTTTAGGAAAGGGTTGAGGGTGCCTAACACCTTCCCTCGACCTGAATATAGTATCTTACCCCGATCTCTATACTGCGTAGGGTTTCCTATTCGCCCTTCAGAATAGGTGGCGACTCCAAAAGCTGAAATTTTTAGGCAGGTTGCTACATAGTGGCTAGAGGTTTTCTTCAGAAACCTGAACTAGATTACTTTGAGGTGTTTGCTCCTGTAGCTAGACATGAAACAATCAGGCTGGTGATTGCGTTAGCTGCGAACAGAGGATGGTCCTTGATGCATCTGGATGTAAAGTCTGCATTTCTGAACGGTCCATTACAAGAGGAGGTATATGTGTCACAACCCCCTGGCTTTGTGAAAAAGAATAAGGAAGGGATGGTGTACAAATTACACAAAGCTCTATATGGATTGAAGCAAGCGCCCAGAGCTTGGAACTTGAAGATTGATTCATTTTTCAAGAAGCAAGGGTTTCAGAAGTGTGAGATGGAATATGGAGTTTATGTGCAACATTCTGGAAGCAATATGATTCTGTTGTGTCTTTATGTTGATGACATATTGCTTACGGGGAGTTGTCCAGAAGATCTGATGAAGTTCAAAAAGGTGCTGATGAATGAGTTTGAGATTACAGACCTTGGGAAAATGTCATATTTTCTAGGGATGGAGATTCTGTACTCAGAAGATGGAATCATTCTGCATCAGCTGAAGTATGAGTTAGAACTTCTGAAGAAATTCAAGCTGGAGAATTGCAAAGCTGCTGTTACACCGTCAGAAGCGAATCAGAAGTTGGACACTGATTCTGAAGGTGAAGATGTTGATGCTACGGTATTCAAACAGCTGGTTGGTTCTCTAAGGTATTTGTGTAATACCAGGCCTGATATATGCTATGAAGTTGGATTGGTTAGTAGGTTCATGAGTAAACCTAAGTGGTCCCATTACCAAGCTGCTGTCAGAATCTTGAGATATGTCAAGGGAACTCTGAAATATGACATATTGTTTCCTTTAGGGAGAAAGGAAGAATCAGAGTTATTGAGTTATTCTGATTCTGATTGGTGTGGAGACAGAGTTGATAGAAGGAGTACTTCTGGATATTTGTTCATGTTTCTGGGAGGTCCTATTTCTTGGAGTTCCAAGAAGCAACCTGTTATTGCTCTATCAACCTGTGAAGCTGAGTACATCGCAGGCGCTGTAGCTGCATGTCAAGCTGTGTGGCTTCTGAATCTATTAGAAGATCTGAAGATTAGAGTGAAGAAGCCTCTGAAGCTGATGATTGATAACAAGTCTGCAATCAATCTTGCCAAGAATCCGGTGTTACACGGAAGAAACAAGCATATTGAGACTAAGTATCATTTCTTGAGAAGCCAAGTCCAGAATGGAACATTAGAAGTTGTGCACTGCAGCACCCAGAAGCAGATGGCAGATGTTCTGACGAAGGCAATCAAGACGGATCAATTTCTGCTCTTAAGGGATGGAATTGGCGTTGTCAGCTTTGATTGAAGAATATGAATTAAGGGATGGTATTGAAGAGTAATTCAATATTCAGAAGATGGACTGATCTTCTGATGGTTACTCAGAAGATAGTATTGACCAGAAGATGTTAACTGGGTCCCATTAGCTTAGCTGTTTAGTAGTAAGGGTACTTTAGTATTTTGTAGTACTGTATTGTTTGTACCTTAGACTTGTTCACTAAGTTTACTGTTTTAGGGCTTATGTGGCAAGATTTTCTTTTCCTATAAATAGCCTTGTAATAGCTATCATTAATAGTAGAATACAACATTTATTCTCTCATCTCTTTTGCGCCGTTATTCTATTATTCTCTTTGTCATCGTCTTTATTCATTGTGCACCAACATAACGACATTGCCCATGACTGAGTTTCCTAGAAAGCACAGAGTAAGTGACATTATAATAATCCCATATAGCCACCGACGCGCTTTATGTTCCAAACCTTTCAAAACACACATCACACTGAAACCAAAACAAGCCACACTTCTCTTCCCATCTTTTCATTTCATCTTTGCTCTATCTTCATTATCAACAATTATGTCAAAGGTTAAAGTTGATCAACTCAATCAACTAAGAGAAATCTTCAAACGCTTCGACATGGATTCAGACGGAAGCCTAACAATGCTAGAGTTAGCAGCACTTATTCGTTCATTAGGTCTCAAACCCTCAGGTGACCAAGTTCAAGTTATGTTATCAAAAATGGACTCAAACAGAAACGGTTCTGTTGAGTTTGATGAGCTAGTAAGAGTCATAATGCCAAACATGAATGAAGAGGTGTTGGTGAATCAAGAACAACTCATAGGTGTGTTTAAGTGCTTTGATCGCGATGGAAATGGTTATATTTCGGCTGCTGAATTGGCTGGAGCCATGGCTAAAATGGGTCAACCTCTTACTTATAAAGAGCTTAGAGATATGATTAAAGAAGCTGATATGGATGGTGATGGTGTTATTAGTTTTAGTGAGTTTGCTACTATTATGGCTAGTTCTGCTTCTGATTTGTTAGGAGAGTTTTGTTATAGAAACAAAACTCATTCCTTTTAGATTTGACTTTTTTGTAGATATTCTTCAATTTTTCATGCTTTGTTGGATGTTAGCTTGTATTTTACCACAATAATTTTGAGGTATTGCTTTGATCAATTGATCTAATGGAATTAAATAAGGATATTCTTTTTTTCCATCAAACCTTAATATAGAATAGGAAAATATAATGCTATGTATTGTGAAAGTTCTTTTAATTAAATGAACATAAATGAACATGCATGTTAAATGATATGGCGGAATGCATTTCATTGGGAGAATCCTAAAGTCTTTTCATCATCTTTCTTTTCTCTTTTTTTTTCTCTCTCTTTTTTTTTTTTGGTAAAAGATCGTATACATTTTTTTTTATCGGAAATAGACTTTAGGATTCTCCACGAATGAAGTGAGGTGGATGCAATAGCGTGATGTGTCATGTGTGTGATGTCTTCTAGATGCACAATGGGTAAAGGAAACCTAGGCAAAAACCACAAAGGTTAACAACGGCAAATTTGACCCCAATTTCTAAAGTTTGAGAGTCATTTTTTTGTGAGTACTTTAGAGCGTGTTTCCAACACTTTGGAATTTATTCTAAAGAGAGTGTTTGGTTGGTGGTTGAACTACATGACGAGCCTATAAATGTGTGTAGATTGCTTGTTTAAAATATAAAGACCACGACCGATTCAAAATAGAGAGACTGTGTGTAATGAATATGGTTTAGCTACTAAGAGAAACAAAGAGAAACTATGGTAAAAAGTGCTAACAACTCTAAAACTAATTTTTCCATTCATTGATGCTCATTACATTCAGCAACCATCTATTTATAACATAAGCACAACTTAATTCTATTATCCAAGTCCTTCTAAAAGATAATGACTCACTACTATTACACTGTGGTCACTTTTTGTATCATTAATGAACTATGTGTTGAAACTACTGTTTTTAGCACTTCAGTTGGCGTAACCGGTTACGCCTATTACCGTAACCGGTTACGAACCCGTGAAACAGATTCACTGTAGATGTTGCGTTTGCGTAACCGGTTACGCTGTTTGCCGTAACCGGTTACACTGAAGCCCAACTGTTTTTCTGTTTGTTTTAGGGTGTTTTAAATCATTCCAATCATTTGTAACTTGTACTATATAAGGAGCTCACTACTCCTATTTTGTGGTTAATGCCAATTCACTATCTCACCCTCAATTACTCTCTCTCTCTATTATTTCTATTCATTCTTTAATCTTCATCTTCTTCAATTGATCATTTTCCCCATTAAAGAAACCTTAATTTGATTTGTATGTTCCAACATTTGGCATCAAGAGCTCTGGTTCTGATCCGATTCCGCTGCAACAATGAGTACCAATGATCGAATCCCATCCAATTTACCGATTCTTGTTTCGAAGAATTACGACAAGTGGTCCAAACAAATGAAGGTCTTGTTTGGATATCAAGAAGTTCTCGATATCGTCAACAATGGTGTCACACCTCTTGGGGCTGAACCTACAGCTGCACATCAAGCCACTTTCAGAGAAGAGAAGAAGAAAGATTACAAAGCTCTCTTCTTGATACACTCTTGTGTCGATGGTGATAATTTCGAAAAGGTCGGTGATTGCGAGTCCGCGAGGCAAGCTTGGTTAATTCTTGAGAAAGCATATGCTGGGGCTGCGAAGGCAAAGATTGTGAGGTTACAAACTCACAAGAGGCAATTCGAGTTAACGCAAATGGAAGAGAAGGAAACGATCAATGATTATGTAACGCGCATTACGCGCTTAGTGAATCAAATCAAGTCGTGTGGGGAAACGATCTTAGAGCAGAATGTTGTGTCAAAAATCTTACGTTCGTTGACGTCAAGATTCGACAACATTGTGGTTGCTATTGAAGAGTCGAAGGACCTTACGTCGCTGAGCAAGGATGAGCTTCAAAGTTCCCTAGAAGCACATGAACAAAGAATGGACGAGAGAGGAAGCGATAAGGAAAAGGCGGAGTTAGCTTTGCAAGTTCGTTTCAATGAAAGGAGTAAAGGTTCGAAAGGGAAATGGCCTTCGAAAGGGAAGCAAGGCGATGGTGAACCTAAACATTCGAAGGGACAAAAGGGTGAGAGCAGCAACTCAAACGGTTATGGTGATCGGAGCAATGCGAGAGGTGGAAAACCAAGAGACATGAGCAAAATACAATGCTGGAAATGCAAGAAACTTGGGCATTTTCAAGCAAAGTGTGGTGCTAAACAGCTTGAAACTAAAGGGGATGAAGCCAAGGTTGCTAGGCAAGAGGTGGATGATGAAGCCACACTCTTAATGATGATTACCGATGAGTGTGAAGGCATGACAGAGGTGCTGGACAGCAGCTGCAAGTCACGGGACAGCAGCTGCAGCAGTGCAGAAAAAGCGACAGTTTTGAGTTTGGAACAAAATGTGATGATTTCGGTTCGTGATGGAACTCAAGGCAAAGAGGAGTGGTACTTAGACTCCGGATGTTCAACGCATATGACGGGAAGAAGAGATTGGTTTGTGCAAATCAATCAAGTGGCGAAAAACAAAGTGAAGTTTGCGGACGATTCCACTCTCATGGCCGAAGGTGTCGGTGATGTGTTGATCGAGAAAAAGGATGGTGGACATTCTATGATCAAGGATGTACTATATATTCCAGGTATTAAGTGTAATCTTTTGAGTATTGGTCAATTGCTCGAAAAAGGTTACAATATACGGTTGGAAGATAAGATCTTGCGGGTTGTTGATGCTAGTGGAGTGTTGATCCTAAAGGCTCCCATGGCTACCAATAGGACTTTCAAAGTTGAGCTGAAAGTATTGGAGCATAGGTGCTTAGCTACAGCTGCAAGTAGAGAGGAGTGGTTATGGCATTATCGTCTCGGTCACTTGAATTTTTGTGATCTCAAAGCGTTGCAACAAGAAGGTATGGTTACCGGGCTGCCACACATTAACGTTCCAGCTGAGTTGTGTGAGGAATGTGTGAAAGGAAAACAACACAAAGGAAGTTTTAGAAAGGATGCGGGTCATAGGACCAATGCACACCTTGAGGTGGTGTATTCCGATGTTTGTGGACCTATGCAAGTGGACACATTTGGTGGCAATCGATATTTTGTCACGTTCATTGACGATTTTAGTAGAAAGTTGTGGACTTACGTCATCAAGAGAAAGGATGAGGTGTTTGATGTATTCAAGAGGTTTAAGTCCATGGCGGAGAGGCAATGTGGTCGCAAGTTGAAAGTTCTCAAAATGGACGGTGGAGGTGAGTATACCTCGGTTGCGTTTGGGAAGTATTGTGATGATGAGGGTATAGTGCGTGAGGTTGTACCACCCTATACGCCGCAGCAAAATGGTATTGCCGAGAGGAAAAATCGCTCGATCATGAACATGGTTCGAAGCATGCTAAGCGGTAAAAGTCTACCGAAGGAACTATGGGGAGAAGCGGTCTCTACAGCCACATACTTATTGAATCGTTGTCCTACAAAGAAGATTGAGAAGCTTACACCGGAAGAGGCTTGGTGTGGATTCAAACCGAATCTAAGTCATTTGCGTGTATTCGGTTCGGTGGCTTATAAACATGTGCCGGGACAATTGAGAAAGAAGTTGGACGACAAGGGAGAAGAAATGATATTCGTTGGATATCACTCTACAGGCGGTTACAAACTGTTCGATGCGAGAAATCGGGAGATTCAAATTAGTCGAGATGTTATTTTTGAAGAAAATAACAGCAGCAGTCTCAGCGTAACCGGTTACGGCCAGCCAGTACAAACCGGCGTAACCGGTTACGGACAGGAAAAACAGGGCAAGAATTCTGCAGAGAACAGCGTAACCGGTTATGGCCAGCCAGTACATACAGGCGTAACCGGTTACGAGCAGAACAAAATTCCAACTGCTGTATTTTTTGATGATCCAGTCAGTCCCGAAACAGTACCGCAGCCTCCGAATGATGTTCAAACTGAAGGACACCGTAGAAGATCAACAAGGCAAAGGGTGTTGCCTTCTAGACTCCAAGAATGCGAGAGATTCCAAGATAACGAAGTTAATAATGAAGGTGATTTCGTTCATTTTGCGCTTATGGCCGAATCCGAACCGGTGAATACGGAGGAGGCTCTAAGGGATCCAAAATGGATTTGTGCAATGAAAGAGGAGCTGGAATCAATCGAGAAAAATGGTACTTGGGAGTTAGTTGATCTACCTCATGGTAAAAAGCCAATTGGTGTCCGTTGGGTCTTTAAAGTGAAAGCAAATCCGAAGGGCGAGATAATCAAGTATAAGGCTCGATTAGTAGCGAAAGGGTTTTTGCAACGTGAAGGAATAGACTTTGAGGAGGTGTTTGCTCCTGTGGCTAGGCTTGAGACCATCCGATTGGTTGTTGGTATTGCAAACAACAACAATTGGAGCGGTTATCAAATGGACGTCAAATCTGCGTTTTTGAACGGTCCACTTGATGAGGAAGTTTGTGTTGGACAGCCCCCTGGTTTTTAAGTAAAGAATCAAGAGATGAGATACTACAAGTTGCATAAAGCCTTGTATGGTTTGAAACAAGCTCCAAGAGCTTGGAACAAACGCATAGATGGCTTCCTTATTGACATTGATTTCAAGCGGTGTGTGTCCGAACATGGTGTATATGTGAGATCAAATGCTAAGGATGGAGTGATAATTCTTTGCTTATATGTGGACGATCTCTTGATTACCGGAAGCTGTGAGGAGAGTATTTCAAGGTTCAAGAAGGAACTCATGAGTGAGTTTGAGATGACGGACCTTGGAATCATGAAATACTTCCTTGGCATAGAGTTCCAAAGGTCAAAAACGGGACTGCTCATGCACCAAAGGAGGTATGCACTTGAGATCTTGAAGAGGTGTGAAATGGAACATTGTAATGTTGCCATTACACCATGTGAAGCAAGGCTACAGCTGTCCAAGAGTGAGGATGAGCAAGATGTTGATCCAACTCAATATCGAAGATTGATTGGATCATTGCGGTACTTGTGCAATACGCGACCGGACTTGGCATTTAGTGTCGGTATTGCGAGTAGATTCATGGAGAGACCAAAGGTATCTCATATGGCAGCTGTCAAGAGGATCCTTAGATATATTAAAGGGACTCTTGGTTGTGGAATTCTCTTTCCGGCATCGGATACGAGCCGAAAGTGTGATTTACTTGGTTTCACCGATTCCAATTAGTGTGGTGATAAGGATGATAGAAAGTCAACGGCTGGATACATCTTTATGCTAGGTAGAACCCCAATCTCTTGGTGTTCGAAAAAGGAACCGGTGGTAGCACTCTCATCATGTGAGGCCGAGTATATTGCGGCATCGTTGTGTGCTTGCCAAGCCATGTGGCTTATGAATCTATTGAAGGAGCTTAATAGTAGTGAGGGTGAGGCTATTACTCTCCTTGTTGATAATGTCTCTGCGATCAACCTTGCGAAGAATCCGATTGCACATGGAAGAAGCAAGCACATAGAGATGCGGTTTCATTATTTGAGGGAGTTAGTGAGCGATGGAAAGTTACGATTGGGATATTGTCGAAGCGAAGATCAAGTAGCTGACTTATTGACCAAGGGTGTGACAAATGAGGTGTTCAAGAGGCTGAGAAGGAAGCTGAGCATGATGGACTTGGACCAACTGAAGTGAGGTGGTGTGTTGAAACTACTGTTTTTAGCACTTCAGTTGGCGTAACCGGTTACGCCTGTTACCGTAACCGGTTACGAACCCGTGAAACAGATTCACTGTAGATGTTGCGTTTGCGTAACCGGTTACGCTGTTTGCCGTAACCGGTTACACTGAAGCCCAACTGTTTTTCTGTTTGTTTTAGGGTGTTTTAAATCATTCCAATCATTTGTAACTTGTACTATATAAGGAGCTCACTACTCCTATTTTGTGGTTAATGCCAATTCACTATCTCACCCTCAATTACTCTCTCTCTCTATTATTTCTATTCATTCTTTAATCTTCATCTTCTTCAATTGATCATTTTCCCCATTAAAGAAACCTTAATTTGATTTGTATGTTCCAACACTATGCACGTTGATAGGTGTAATAAGTAAACTTGATGATGACATACTCCAGTCGAAATTAGATATCAATGCAATATCTATCAAAGGCATGCCTACTGATCATGTCTGTTATGCAGGCCAGAGAGATCTAGTTGAAGATCGACATGAGCACTATTAGCTGGAAGCCCCAATATCACTTAAGGACAACAGAAGCAGCAATGCCAGATCCCTAAATTTTTTCCAACAACAGGTTTAGAGACTAGAGGAGCATGGGTTAGGAATAACAAGTTAGGCTATTGACATCTCCACCAACTTCTATGTAGAGTCTCCGAGTTTCCTGGCCCATTTCGATGACTTCAAAAACCACATGCCAACTCTAAACTTGCATGACTGATTTATGAGTCAACAAGATTTGGAGAACTATATTGAAGGGGAGACGGAGAGTCGGAAGACGGAGAAATATTTGCATATATATGAACTTAAATTCATACTTTTACAAACAACTAATAAAAAGTGAAAAAATTAAAATGTTTTTTTTAAGATATCTTATAAATTTCTATCTGTTGTTTAAAAAAACAAAATTGATCATCCTATTAATTTAAAAGATCTATGGCAAAATAATAGTATAATTAATATATATATATATATATATATATATATATATATATATATATATATATAATTTTAGATGTTTGTGTAAAATAATTTTATATTATTTAAATATATAAATTGAATTCTGAATGTTTTCAAACTAATTTCAATAATATTACAGATATTTAGAAGTATTTAAAATTACTCTTTTGTTTTCAATTCTCGTTGACAATTAGTCTTTTTTTTTATAAGCGAGGATTTTACTAAAAACGAGTACTAGGGGTACTCGAACCCACTTACAAAAGCTCGAAAAGCACAAAGGTAAAATTACAAGCCAAGTGACATCTACTTAAAGTAAAACAGCGGATTTCTACTAAATTCGTAGAAATTACACTTGGAAATCACAATTTTACCGGTAGTCAACCATTTCCACGCTGTGAATTTTATGTCCCACACACAGTCGTCTAAATTACAATTTCCTTCCTTGAAAATCACTTCATTCCTTAACTTCCATAAACTCCACACTACCGCCGTCCAAATAATCCCGTCCTTTCTCCTACTATTACTGAACTTCCTGAAACTATTCCCCCACAGTAAGAAATTGTTCCAAACACATGAATCGAACCCCGGCGACTACCCCAACCATTGGAAAATGTTTCTCCAAACCAAGCCAGAAAACGGGCATAAGAACAGAAGATGGGATAGAGACTCAGTAGCATTCAAACAAAAAACACAATTATAGTCAGAATTTGGGACCGAAATACCTCGTCTAAGCATTTGATCTTTGGTTGCAGCTCTGTCAAGAAAGCATCTCCAGATGAAAGCTCTCACCTTGAAGGGCACATCAGTAGTCCAAGAAATACTAAGAGCTTTCTTTAAATCGATGTCCAAATCCTCCACCTCCGCGCTACCTGCCATCATGTCGTAACCTCCTTTTGCCGTGTAGCCAAGGTCCTCTTCAATTCTCCAAAGCATTCTGTCCTGGGAGTCTCTCAACGGCGCAATTGATGCTAACATGGCCAATAAGACAGGCTGACCGATGATAGAAATTCATATTCCGTTGACAATTAGTCATGAATTTGAAAGTATACGATTTTCAGATAAAATATGGTTGATTTTTTTTTAATTATTTTAAATCCAGTCAAAAGAATAGATAACTCTTTTGTTAAAAATATAAAGTAAAAAAGTCTATGTATTAACACATATTTTTCTATTAAAATACAGAATATATATAAAATCTTTTGAATATATAAAATCTTATGTTGATCGATTTTTTAGATAAATGCCAAATCAAATTTTCTTATATGTATTAATAGGACTAAAGATTTGATAAATATTTTTTTCTTTCGTATTTTTTTTCTCTTTTAACTAATTAGCCACTACTTTTTAGGAAATTAAATCTCCGATGGATTCTTTGAGTCACACATTTATTCAATTTAAAAACAGAATACATATAAATTTCTAGAAAATAGTATATATCTCATGGTGCTCGAATTTTTAGATAGATTTCAATTAAAATTTATTCTCATGCGTATCAATAGGGTTAAAAGATTTGATTAATATTTTTTTCTCTCTTCTCTTTTTCTACTAATTAATTAACCACTATTTTTTTTAAAATTAAATCTTTGATAAATTTTTAAATCATATGTTTGTTACAAACAAATCTTCTTTATTATATATTTTGAAAAGATAAAAGTAGGCCCAAGAAAAACTATGTATATAAACGCATCAAACCATTAACTTTCCATAAGTGATAAATTTTAGAATAAGCATATACCTCAAAACCATGGCATCAAAAATAATCTCGAAGAAGAAAACCAACAAGAAGCCACTAGCTGCCATACAACAACTCCCAAAAGATTTGTTAATTGAAGTGGTTGCGAGCATAGCCTCTCAATCTTTTCATGACGTTCACAATATGAAAATATGTTGTCGTGATTTTCTTAAAATCACCGAAGAAGATTATGTGTTACAAAAAATTTGTTTAGATAGTTTTCCTTTGATTCAATGGTTTCCTAATGAGAAAGCATTGAGTTTTTTGAAACGTTGCATGAAAAGTGGAAATGTTGAAATCTTGTTTAGAGAAGGATTTCGTGAATGTTTTAGTTATTCAAACGAAAACAATTTTGGAGGTCTTGATAAGTTAAAGACTGCGGCTCAAAAGGGTCACAAGGAAGCAATATACATGTATGGTATGATCTTGTTGTGTTCTGAAAATTTGGATTCAAGAAATCAAGGACTTGAGTATATGCGTTTTTTAAGAAAATCCAAAAATATAGTGAGTTCAAGAAATAAGGTTCATTGTTTATCAAAAAGTTTTTGGAAAAATAATAAAATGTCAATGCGCAGGCAAACTCATCTATGCAACTTCAAGGAGACATGTAAGGGATGGAAACCGAAGGAAGGTCGATGGTCATTTATAAATGACGACGACGATGACACTAATTTGTGTGAATTTTGTAGATGGGATTACGAGTTAGAGTTCTTTTACCAATTATTTAATATTTAATAATTTTAATTTCTTGAATTGTAATAAAATATTAGTTTTTTATTTGTCAAAATAAATAATAAATATTATTCAGAAAGTATTGTTTAGGACCTAACTATATTAATTTTATTTTATTTTATTTTAATATGCTTGATGTTGATAATTATATATTAATTTTTTTTTATTTTTAGTATTTATTCAATACTTTAATACAGATATATTGAATTTTTTATATATTAAGATTTTTTGCAAAAAGTTTTGT
Source organism: Vicia villosa (assembly GCF_029867415.1). NCBI lineage: Eukaryota > Viridiplantae > Streptophyta > Magnoliopsida > Fabales > Fabaceae > Vicia > Vicia villosa. The sequence continues at coordinate 37,843,744 of NC_081180.1, read as the reverse complement.
TGAATGAATCTTTTTATTAAAAACTAACCAAAAAAAAAACAAGATGTACTAATGTAAAGTCTTTCTAAACATTGCACTTTCACACAAAATTAAATTCAAACAGACATAATATTGTAGATAATAGATAAGTTAGTTTTTATATGATAGATAATAAGAGGATAGAATTAAAAGAAGAAAAAAGATATGAAATTTTGTTATTAAATATTGTATTTTTATCTACAGAACAAACTAAATAACATTGCATTTTTCTGTATCTCTATAAAATTGAATTATACGACAAATGCATATCATCGTTATTTTTTTTTTTTTTAATAAACCAAAATATATTAAAAAGGAAAAGGATTACAAAAACACAAGAGGGGGACCAAGCCAAGACCTCTTAGGAGCAAATCCTAATTCTAGGGGTACCCGACTTGTCTAACAAGTAATCGGAGAATATATCAGAATGAACAAAATTAAACCAAGAGAAGCTTTTGTTAGCAAAACCGATATTTGCCAAGATGTCCGCACAAAAATTGGCATCTCTAAAAATGTGAGAAATCAAAAACTCAATTTTTAGAGTATACGTTCAACACGTAAGCCAACGAGACTTGAGAACCCAAGGCACAAGATGAACGTTTGCAAAAGCCTTCACAACCAACTTGCAGTCCGTTTCAATCCACAGTCTAGACCAGTTTTCAAGGATAGCTTTTCTCAATTGCAATAATAACCGCCATGAACTCTGCAACCACTGGTGAGCCCAAACCAATATACGCAGCAAAACTAATGATATGATTGGCCTCCTCGTCACGAAAAATACCTCCGCAGGCAACAAACAAAGGAGAGCCCGAAGCAACGCCATCGGTGTTACACTTGACCCAACCACGAGAAGGCGGACACCACAAAACCTCCAAACAATTCGAAGGACTCCTGGGGCTAATAGCAATGTCAAAAGCCTTGAGCAAAGAAAAACTTTGAATGGAGTTATTAGCTTTCCTTTTGGTTAAAGACACCACTAAGCTAGCTCTTGCTGCAATACTGGAGGCACAAGTTTTCCAGTGTGTGTTAGACGCTGGCCTTAGGATCTAGAGGGGGGGTGAATAGATCGTTCACAGTTTTACGGATTTAAATGACTTTTCAGCGGAAGTGATTCTGAATCGACTCGCGTCTATTCCGAACCACTATCGAAATGATTATATATGTGTTTAAAAACCAGTCAAAGACTTGAGGTAAATGATAAGAGTATATGTTGCAGAATCAAAGCGTTTCTCTTATTGAAAATCAGATTAACTTTTTGTATGATGGACAATGTTTGCAATGCAGTAAGAGTGATAGAAACAAATATACAAACACTTGGTGATAATGATCAAATTGAAGGTAATTCAATGTGTGGTGGATTGTGATGTTTATGTAAGTTCTTAATTCACAATCTTAACACTCGAATCGTTGATCAATTTGCTATTATAACCAAATATGAACAGAATGTAAATGAAAAAGTAAAAGCGACAAGAACACGATATTTGTTTAGGCAGTTCGTCGATCGTCCTCGCTACGACTACGTCTGCCCCCAATTCCAAATTGAAATTGGGTAATCTTTCATTAATGTTGAAAGTAGTATATACAAAGAAGATAACAAAGCGATAAACGATAAACCAATTATGTCGATCCTTTGAATCTTCTTCCCCCTTAATCTTGAACAAGATCAAGGTTATCCAAGAGCTTCACTTTGATTCCCTTCTGCAGTGTCTTGATTCCTTGAACTCCCCGTTCCTCAATCGTTACACTCAGCCGAATCCTCAATGAACGCCTCTTGATAAAAACCCCCAAGAACCACCCGTCGTGGAGGACAAAACCCGCAGATTTTATTCACCAACAAACCCCACAAACCTTCACCCACTAGGAATCTTCAATTCCGTTCCATGGACGTTATCGAACTCATCACTAACCCGCAACGCAAGAATGATTATGTGTAATTGTGTTGGAGATGATGAAGAACGAAGATGAGAAGCGTTTGTGTATCTTTCAGTCGTTGGTGTTGCTGAATAATTAACATGGAATGATATATATAGTTGCTGGTGTGTTGGAGCAGAGAAGACACATAATTTGGGAAGTTTTCAGCAATTAGGTTGACCTACTTTAGTGCTTAGGTCGACCTAACAGAAGCAGAGTTGAAGTTGTCCCAGTTAGGTTGACCTATTAGGTTGGCCTAAAATCTGTTAGGTTGACCTGCTGAAGGTTTAGGTCGACCTAAAGTCAGTTAGGTTGACCTGTTGAAGGTTTAGGTCGACCTAAATGCAGTTGTTTCCAGTTAGGTCGACCTGTTGAAGGTTTAGGTCGACCTAAAGTCAGTTGAAATGCATTTTTGTGACTTTTCTTCAGTTTAGGTCGACCTAGGAGTGTGGGTAGGTCGACCTAACAGTGACATCTGTAAATCCCTTCAGTTTAGGTCGACATAGGAGTGTGGGTAGGTCGACCTAACAGTGACCTTGTCAGTTTTGCTGAGTTTGCTCTAGTTTTGAGTCAACCTAGGGCTTTGCTTGGTCGACCTAACAGATTCAATACCATTTTCTGAGTGATTTGAGCTTCATAATCTTCCATTGTCTTGAGTCATTCATTTATGCTTTTGTATTTGGTTGCTTGTGATGTTTGCCATGAATCAAAAACTCATTTGTGAGTGTATGCTTGTTCTTACAAACTCCCCCTTTTTGATGATGGCAAACATTTGATTAAATGACGAAAGCTCCCCCGGTCTTGTATGCGTAAGCTCCCCCGTACTAAGCTCCCCCGTACTAAGCTCCCCCGTACTCTCAACTCATCTCCCCCTTTGTCAACATCAAAAAGAAAGAAACCAGGAGAATAGTAGAAGAGAATAACAAAATAATCTAAACAAAACAATGTCTTACATAACACAATAGTAAAGAAATAGAGCATAATATCCAAACATATTTAAAGGTACAAACCAAGCTTAAGTTCAAGTAATAAAAGACATAATAACATGACAGAAATGAGATGCAATGCAATGAAATGAACTAATGCAATACTCGCTAACGTTTGCCCAAACATGTTAGATGTATGCTTATTCTACTATTTTTATGTCCAAACATGATATGTTATGAGTAATGATGAACAACATATACATGTAAATGAGATAGGTGGAGAAGCATATAAAAAGTCACTATAAACATGTTAATTGATAGCATATTATAGCATCAATGATATTTTTGGAAGTGAACAACAAACATGTTACCACTTTCTCAATTGTAGGTATCTCGTCATCATTTCGTATAATGAAGTATATTCCTCTAGTCAATGTGGAATGATGCTTGATTTGATGATGAACTACCTTCATACTGAAAGAGATGTTAGCTTGAGCATAATCAATATATATATAAAGTAAAGGAATAAAATTAAGAAAACAAACGCATTTAGCTCAAAATTAGAGATATCTAATATCCCTAATTCCCTATGAATGTTGAAGAACTGCTCCGTTGCAAGAGGTTTGGTGAAGATGTCAGCTAGTTGCTTCTTGCTCTTCAAGTTTATGGCACTTGTGTTGTCGCACATGATAGGTATACGATCAAGCTTAATACCAAAGTCAAGAAGTTGTTGCTTGAGCCATAATATCTGCGCACAGCAGCTTCCGGCAGCTACATATTCTGCCTCAGCAGTAGATAATGCAACCGATACTTGTTTTTTGCTATGCCAACTTATCAATGAATTTGAGAATAGATGACATGTTCCACTGGTGCTCTTTCTATCGGATTTGCAGCCAGCAAAATCTGAGTCGGAGAATCCTACCAAATGACACTCATTTCCCTTCGGATACCATAGGCCATATGTAGGAGTTCCATGTAGATGTCGCAGAATTCTTTTGACAACTTTTAAGTGAGATTTCTTTGGACAAGATTGATATCTTTCTCATCTTTGTCTAGGTTAGTATTTGTTGCCATAGGTGTGTCAATCTCCTTCGCTTCACTCATTCCAAATCTTTTGAGCAGCTCCATGAGACTCATCTCAAATTCACTCTGCATAAGCTTCAAAAATTCTTTGACAAGTTTTGCATTAGTCGACCCAAATATAATATCATCTACATAAACTTGGACTAAGAGTACATCTTTATCATTTCTTTTAATAAAGAGAGTAGTATCAACTTTACCCCTAGAGTACCCTTGGCTAAGAAGAAATTTGCTCAAACGTTCGTACCAAGCCCGAGGGGCTTGTTTAAGACTGTATAGAGCACGTTTCAGCTTATAAACATGATTTGGATGCATGTAATTTTCAAAGCCGGGTGGCTGAGCAACATAGACTTCTTCATTTATATAGCCATTTAGAAAGGCACTTTTAACATCCATTTGGAATAGTTTGAAGTCTTTAGAACAAGCATAAGCAAGTAAGAGACGAATAGCTTCGAGACGTGCTACAGGAGCGTATGTCTCTTCATAATCAATACTTTCCTCTTGATTATAACCTTGGGCAACTAATCTAGCTTTGTTTCTAGTAATAACGCCGTTTTCATCAAGTTTGTTACGAAAAACCCATCTAGTGCCTATTACTTGATGATCTCCCGGATGAGGGACTAAGTCCCAAACATCATTCCGTTTAAATTGGTTTAATTCTTCTTGCATGGCCATTAGCCAATGCTCATCAAGTAATGCATCCTTAGCGTTTTTCGGCTCAACTTGTGAAACAAAAGCAAAATGATGACAGAAGTTACTTATCTTTGAGCGTGTTGTAACGCCCCTTGAGATGTCTCCTATTATATTGTCAATTGGATGGTCTTTCACATTTGTCCAGGCCTTGGGAAGTTCTTCATTGTTTGAGATGCTTTCTTTTTCATTTTCATAGTGAGACTCATCTTTCTCTCTCTCAGCATCTTTCTTTACAATACTTTCATTCTCGTCTTCCTTATCCTTGACAATGTCTTCAGTGGACGGACCTGCACCATTAAATGAAAGACCTTTCTCGACATATTTTGCATAAGATTCATCAAAAGACACGTGTACTGACTCTTCTACTATAAGTAATCTCTTATTATATATCAGATATGCTTTGCTAGATTGTGAGTAACCAAGGAATATGCCCTCATCAGCTTTAGCATGTAGATGTTGTTTACTCTTAAGCCCTTAAACATAATGTCTCTTTTCTTAGTATGTTCTATTGTGCAGCCAGAATTTGTAAACATTACTTTAAAATCTTTGTCACACAATTGACTTATACTTAAAAGATTATGTTTAAGACCTTCTACTAGCAGCACATCAGTTATAGTAGTGGTAGAAGGGTTACCTACACTTCCTTTACCAAGTATGGCTCCCCGATTGTTATCTCCATAGGTGACATACCCCTTTTTCTTTGCTTGAAACTCAACGAAAAGAGATAGGTCTCCAGTCATGTGTCTTGAACATCCGCTATCAAGGAACCACAACCTTTCGGCAATGTCAAGACACTTTTCCTGCAAGATTAATTTAAAGAGGGAGGTCCCCAATTTTCATTGGGTCCTTGGTAGTGAGTACACAATTTGTTGCACTTAGGCAACCATTGAAATACTCCTTTAGGAACTAAAATTCTCCTAAATTTGCATTTTTCAATGGTATGTCCCTTTTTGCAACAATAATGACAGGTAATATGATGAGAATATGGAGTTTTGCTAGTTGATACTTTTGGTACAAAAGTGTATTTACTATATAAAGGAGTATACGATCTTTTGCCTTTGTCGGAATGTTTTGCTCCATTTTTCTTTAGATATTTGTTGTATCTTCGCACAAACAGTCCCATTTCCTCATCATCGGAGTCTTCGTCATCACTTGTGTCACTATCCTTTGGCTCTCGTTTTGAGGTCTTGGAGCTCGAAGCTTTTAGAGCTATTGACTTCTTCTCTACCTCTTTCTCCATGTTCTTTTCTTTCTTTGTCCTTTTCTCATGCATGTCAAGGCATTTAAGGTGTTGTTCATGTTCCTCTAGTTTACCAAATAGAGTTGTGATATCTAAAGTGTTTAGATCATTTGCTTCCTTTATTGCTGTAACTTTGGGTTGCCATTCCCTGTTCAAACATCTTAATATTTTGTTAGTAGCAACTGCATTGGAAACAGGTCTATCAAGAGAATTTAACCGATTTTTCAGATGAACGAATCTCTTCTGCATGTTTTCGATGGATTCACCATCTTCCATGTGGAAGAGTTTGAACTCTTGAGTTAACGTATTGATCCTAGCTAGTTTGACATCATCCGTTCCCTCGTGGGCAACTTGCAATGTGTCCCACATAGCTTTAGCTGATCTACAATGGGAAACGCGATAGTATTCATCAACTCCTAGAGCTGAGATTAGAATGTTTCTCGCTTTCCAATCGTATGCATATCTCTTTTCATCTTCAGCATTCCAAGTATCTTCTGGTTTTGGAACAACCGCACCAGCTGCATTTGTCATGGTGATCTGAAATGGACCATTGACAATAGCTGTCCAGATGTTCCTATCAATTGCATTGATATGGACACACATACAATCCTTCCAATAGCCGTAGTTTTCACCGTTGAAAACTGGAGCTCTATTATGAGCCCCTTTAGGTCCGGAAGCCATCTTTCCAATAAGTGTTTCACGTAGCACGGAATAAACCAGAGCTCTTGATGCCACTTGTTAGACGCTGGCCTTAGGATCTAGAGGGGGGGTGAATAGATCGTTCACAGTTTTACGGATTTAAATGACTTTTCAGCGGAAGTGATTCTGAATCGACTCGCGTCTATTCCGAACCACTATCGAAACGATTATATATGTGTTTAAAAACCAGTCAAAGACTTGAGGTAAATGATAAGAGTATATGTTGCAGAATCAAAGCGTTTCTCTTATTGAAAATCAGATTAACTTTTTGTATGATGGACAATGTTTGCAATGCAGTAAGAGTGATAGAAACAAATATACAAACACTTGGTGATAATGATCAAATTGAAGGTAATTCAATGTGTGGTGGATTGTGATGTTTATGTAAGTTCTTAATTCACAATCTTAACACTCGAATCGTTGATCAATTTGCTATTATAACCAAATATGAACAGAATGTAAATGAAAAAGTAAAAGCGACAAGAACACGATATTTGTTTAGGCAGTTCGTCGATCGTCCTCGCTACGACTACGTCTGCCCCCAATTCCAAATTGAAATTGGGTAATCTTTCATTAATGTTGAAAGTAGTATATACAAAGAAGATAACAAAGCGATAAACGATAAACCAATTATGTCGATCCTTTGAATCTTCTTCCCCCTTAATCTTGAACAAGATCAAGGTTATCCAAGAGCTTCACTTTGATTCCCTTCTGCAGTGTCTTGATTCCTTGAACTCCCCGTTCCTCAATCGTTACACTCAGCCGAATCCTCAATGAACGCCTCTTGATAAAAACCCCCAAGAACCACCCGTCGTGGAGGACAAAACCCGCAGATTTTATTCACCAACAAACCCCACAAACCTTCACCCACTAGGAATCTTCAATTCCGTTCCATGGACGTTATCGAACTCATCACTAACCCGCAACGCAAGAATGATTATGTGTAATTGTGTTGGAGATGATGAAGAACGAAGATGAGAAGCGTTTGTGTATCTTTCAGTCGTTGGTGTTGCTGAATAATTAACATGGAATGATATATATAGTTGCTGGTGTGTTGGAGCAGAGAAGACACATAATTTGGGAAGTTTTCAGCAATTAGGTTGACCTACTTTAGTGCTTAGGTCGACCTAACAGAAGCAGAGTTGAAGTTGTCCCAGTTAGGTTGACCTATTAGGTTGGCCTAAAATCTGTTAGGTTGACCTGCTGAAGGTTTAGGTCGACCTAAAGTCAGTTAGGTTGACCTGTTGAAGGTTTAGGTCGACCTAAATGCAGTTGTTTCCAGTTAGGTCGACCTGTTGAAGGTTTAGGTCGACCTAAAGTCAGTTGAAATGCATTTTTGTGACTTTTCTTCAGTTTAGGTCGACCTAGGAGTGTGGGTAGGTCGACCTAACAGTGACATCTGTAAATCCCTTCAGTTTAGGTCGACCTAGGAGTGTGGGTAGGTCGACCTAACAGTGACCTTGTCAGTTTTGCTGAGTTTGCTCTAGTTTTGAGTCGACCTAGGGCTTTGCTTGGTCGACCTAACAGATGCAATACCATTTTCTGAGTGATTTGAGCTTCATAATCTTCCATTGTCTTGAGTCATTCATTTATGCTTTTGTATTTGGTTGCTTGTGATGTTTGCCATGAATCAAAAACTCATTTGTGAGTGTATGCTTGTTCTTACAGTGTGTACTTTGATTATCAAACCTTCTCTTGTTTCTAGCCTGCCATATAAGATAAAAAGTGCAATTCACGGCAGCTTTAACCACAGCCAGGGCTTGAGGATTCCACAACTTGCCCAAAACAGAAAGACAATCCTCAAAGCTCTTAATATCATCGTTATTTAGGTTTTGGGTTAATTATACTTTAGTTTTTCTGATTTTTTTAAATTTTAAATTGATCCTTTTTGTCATATAACGTTTGTGACGTTGACCAAAACCATAAGCAAAAGTGTTACTAAAACAAACATAAAATAAAATTTATTAGTTTAAAATTAAAAAAATTATTAATGCAAAACAAAAAGATACTTTTTGCAAAAATTAAATCATCTTGATATTAACCAAAAAGATCATTATTTTGATAGATTTGCAAAACAAAAAGATACTTTTTGCAAAAAATATATTTTTTTTTATAGGCATGTCGTTAAGATTTCCATCTTTCCGGTTCACTTTTCCAGTCCCTCTACACTGGATTAAGTTTTATCATGAAAAGCAAAAATGTATGCATAAGGACTAATACACATTCTTTAAAACTGATCCAAGGAAATAATCATTAAATATCACTTTAACAAAATCAAAGATGAGAGAAGCCTTGTGTTTATTTCTAAAAGAAACAGTTAGGGGTGTGTATGGTTGGTTATTTTCAAAAACCAAATTATAACCATTTTAAAATCATTTAAATGGTTTGAATTTATAATCATGACCACATTTTAATTAAAATTGGTTATAAAACCGGTTATGATTATATAACTGGTTTTTTAAAAAAATCCAATTAAAAAATTTTTTTTCAATTCTTTTTTCTTCAAAAAATATATTTTATTTTGAGAATTAAAATATTTGGATTTGGGTAATAACCGGATAATAACCGAATCCAAAATAATTTAACCGATTAATAACATTTAATTATATCCGGATTATATAAATGGATAACCAAACCATTAATAACTAAACCGGTTAATAACCATTCACTTATATCCGGATATTTAAAAGTGATTTAGGTTTGGTTATGGATTTGGACATAAAAACCAGATATTTTGCACACCCCTAAAAACAGTATTATATTTCTTCTAAATTAGTATGTATAACAATAATGAACAGTGTCTTAAAATATACTGCTAGTAATAGTATTCTAGTGGCTTAACCCACTTCACACTTTCATAAACTATACTAAAACACAATATACTCTTCTCATTGGCTTAACCCACTTCATACTATCATTGCTTTACCTATACTCTTAGGCTAGATTATGCTTATATGTAAATAACAAAGTGATGAAAATTTATCCACCAGTAATGATCCCCTCACGAAAATGTTAAACAAAAAATTCAAGCTTTTCATAAAAAAAATACTATTGAGATCTTGATATTGCAAAATTTGTACAGTAAAACACCAACTTCCTTCAATCATATTGGATTATATTCACTTAATTTAATGAATTATACTTTTCAACAAACAACAAACTTGATAATACAACTCAATCTTATGCACGACAATTGATTATGCACGTAAAATTGAGAATTTCTATTAAGTTTTAATGTAATTTAGTAGCGTTTTGCTATGTCTTTTCAAACACAAACATGACATGGAATTGAGAACTTACTGATTTGTAAAAAGTCACGTTATACGATTTTTTATAGAAAAGATGAAGGTCGAAATATTGATGTGATTTTACCAAAAATCCTGAAATGAGAAACATAAAATAGAGTAAGAAACCATATTAAGTTATAGCAACAATGAAGTATGAATCTGAATATCTTAAATATATAACACAAGAAAATTTCTTTAGCCACCTCCGTATGGGGGTCACCCCCAGCGAAAATCCCAAAATGCCCCTGCTTCGGAAATGAACTTCCGAAGCGCTTTTTTTTTTTAAAAAAAATTCCACAATTCGGAAGTGCATTTCCGAAGTCAAAAAAATTCAAAATCCGTGCATATTTTCGGAAGTTCATTTCCGAAAATGTTGCTGCATATACAAATTTCCCTCCTTCACTATTTCATCATTTTTCTCCAAAACTTCTCAAACCCCTCTCTAAAACCCAATCAATCTCCATCCATTTTTCCCCCTAAAATCAAGTTTCAAACCGTTGATCACGTTAAAGGGAGCATAGAAAGCATCAATTTCAGGTAAACATCACTCATTTCATCCCCTAATTCACTACATTGATTCAACAAATTTATGCTGAAAACTGATATGGTTCGGAAGTTCATTTCCGAAATATATTACCTAACATATTTCGGAAATGAACTTCCGAAAATAGGCCTGGCAGTAAAAAAAAAACAGTTTTGGCCAACTTTTGATAATTTTTTCATTTGTTAGGTATGGTGCATCCAGACAACATTGTGCAAGACGATGGAGGCATAGTTCCGGAAATTGTCAACGTTAATAACGATCCGGTTATTGACGTTACTCCTATGATCGATGCGGTCGATGTTCGGCAACATTGTACAAATGATCGGAGCTTCGGTAGTCGCGAATAATTGATTGATTGGGTTCGGAAGGAAGCTCACAAACATGGATTTGGAATTGTTATTTTAAGGTCGGACAACGGAAATAGTAGGCGGAAAGCTTTCGTTGTTTTGAATTGCGAACGGGGTGGTAGTTATGTACAATCAAACCGGGTGCTAAAACACGAGGACACGGGATCGAGGAAGTGCGGGTGTCCGTTTAAGTTGCGTGCTATTCGGAGGGTTGATGATTTGTGGCGGTTAACCGTAATTTGTGGAATTCATAATCATGCCTTGGATGTCAAGTTACACGGGCATCCAATGGCGTGTCGTTTGTCCCGCGAAGAGAGGAATGTGATATCGGACCTAACGATAGTCAAAGTGGCGCCTCGCAACATACTTGCTGATTTGAAGCGTAAGAATCCGGATAGCGTTTCAAATATCAAGCAAGTTTACAATGAACGGCACAATCTCAAAGTATTGAATATGGGCCCTCGGTCGGAAATGCAACAACTTTTGAAACTACTAGACGATAACAAATATGTTTCAAGCTTCCGAACCTCCGAGGATAAAGTTACGGTGCGTGATATTTTTTGGACTCATCCCAAAAGTATCAAATTATTCAACACATTTCCAACCGTTCTAGTCATGGATTCGACGTACAAGACAAACAAATATAGGCTTCCTCTTCTAGAGATCGTCGGTGTGACCTCGACGGACAAGACTTATTCGGTGGGGTTTGCTTTTTTGGAGTGTGAAAAAGAAGACAACTTATTCGGTGGTGTTCTGAAAATTTGGATTCAAGAAATCAAGGACTTGAGTATATGCGTTTTTTAAGAAAATCCAAAAATATAGTGAGTTCAAGAAATAAGGTTCATTGTTTATCAAAAAGTTTTTGGAAAAATAATAAAATGTCAATGCGCAGGCAAACTCATCTATGCAACTTCAAGGAGACATGTAAGGAATGGAAACTGAAGGAAGGTCGATGGTCATTTATAAATGACGACGACGATGACACTAATTTGTGTGAATTTTGTAGATGGGATTACGAGTTAGAGTTCTTTTACCAATTATTTAATATTTAATAATTTTAATTTCTTGAATTGTAATAAAATATTAGTTTTTTATTTGTCAAAATAAATAATAAATATTATTCAGAAAGTATTGTTTAGGACCTAACTATATTTATTTTATTTTATTTTATTTTAATATGCTTGATGTTGATAATTATATATTAATTTTTTTTTATTTTTAGTATTTATTCAATACTTTAATACAGATATATTGAATTTTTTATATATTAAGATTTTTTGCAAAAAGTTTTGTTGAATGAATCTTTTTATTAAAAACTAACCAAAAAAAAAACAAGATGTACTAATGTAAAGTCTTTCTAAACATTGCACTTTCACACAAAATTAAATTCAAACAGACATAATATTGTAGATAATAGATAAGTTAGTTTTTATATGATAGATAATAAGAGGATAGAATTAAAAGAAGAAAAAAGATATGAAATTTTGTTATTAAATATTGTATTTTTATCTACAGAACAAACTAAATAACATTGCATTTTTCTGTATCTCTATAAAATTGAATTATACGACAAATGCATATCATCGTTATTTTTTTTTTTTTAATAAACCAAAATATATTAAAAAGGAAAAGGATTACAAAAACACAAGAGGGGGACCAAGCCAAGACCTCTTAGGAGCAAATCCTAATTCTAGGGGTACCCGACTTGTCTAACAAGTAATCGGAGAAAATATCAGAATGAACAAAATTAAACCAAGAGAAGCTTTTGTTAGCAAAACCGATATTCGCCAAGATGTCCGCACAAAAATTGGCATCTCTAAAAATGTGAGAAATCAAAAACTCAATTTTTAGAGTATACGTTCAACACGTAAGCCAACGAGACTTGAGAACCCAAGGCACAAGATGAACGTTTGCAAAAGCCTTCACAACCAACTTGCAGTCCGTTTCAATCCACAGTCTAGACCAGTTTTCAAGGATAGCTTTCTCAATTGCAATAATAACCGCCATGAACTCTGCAACCACTGGTGAGCCCAGACCAATATACGCAGCAAAACTAATGATATGATTGGCCTCCTCGTCACGAAAAATACCTCCGCAGGCAGCAAACAAAGGAGAGCCCGAAGCAACGCCATCGGTGTTACACTTGACCCAACCACGAGAAGGCGGACACCACAAAACCTCCAAACAATTCGAAGGACTCCTGGGGCTAATAGCAATGTCAAAAGCCTTGAGCAAAGAAAAACTTTGAATGGAGTTATTAGCTTTCCTTTTGGTTAAAGACCCCACTAAGCTAGCTCTTGCTGCAATACTGGAGGCACAAGTTTTCCAGTGTGTACTTTGATTATCAAACCTTCTCTTGTTTCTAGCCTGCCATATAAGATAAAAAGTGCAATTCACGGCAGCTTTAACCACAGCCAGGGCTTGAGGATTCCACGACTTGCCCAAAACAGAAAGACAATCCTCAAAGCTCTTAATATCATCGTTATTTAGGTTTTGGGTTAATTATACTTTAGTTTTTCTGATTTTTTTAAATTTTAAATTGATCCTTTTTGTCATATAACGTTTGTGACGTTGACCAAAACCATAAGCAAAAGTGTTACTAAAACAAACATAAAATAAAATTTATTAGTTTAAAATTAAAAAAATTATTAATGCAAAACAAAAAGATACTTTTTGCAAAAATTAAATCATCTTGATATTAACCAAAAAGATCATTATTTTGATAGATTTGCAAAACAAAAAGATACTTTTTGCAAAAAATATATTTTTTTTTATAGGCATGTCGTTAAGATTTCCATCTTTCCGGTTCACTTTTCCAGTCCCTCTACACTGGATTAAGTTTTATCATGAAAAGCAAAAATGTATGCATAAGGACTAATACACATTCTTTAAAACTGATCCAAGGAAATAATCATTAAATATCACTTTAACAAAATCAAAGATGAGAGAAGCCTTGTGTTTATTTCTAAAAGAAACAGTTAGGGGTGTGTATGGTTGGTTATTTTCAAAAACCAAATTATAACCATTTTAAAATCATTTAAATGGTTTGAATTTATAATCATGACCACATTTTAATTAAAATTGGTTATAAAACCGGTTATGATTATATAACTGGTTTTTTAAAAAAATCCAATTAAAAATTTTTTTTTCAATTCTTTTTTCTTCAAAAAATATATTTTATTTTGAGAATTAAAATATTTGGATTTGGGTAATAACCGGATAATAACCGAATCCAAAATAATTTAACCGATTAATAACATTTAATTATATCCGGATTATATAAATGGATAACCAAACCGGTTAATAACCATTCACTTATATCCGGATATTTAAAAGTGATTTAAGTTTGGTTATGAATTTGGACATAAAAACCAGATATTTTGCACACCCCTAAAAACAGTATTATATTTCTTCTAAATTAGTATGTATAACAATAATGAACAGTGTCTTAAAATATACTGCTAGTATAGTATTCTAGTGGCTTAACCCACTTCACACTTTCATAAACTATACTAAAACACAATATACTCTTCTCATTGGCTTAACCCACTTCATACTATCATTGTTTTACCTATATACTCTTAGGCTAGATTATGCTTATATGTAAATAACAAAGTGATGAAAATTTATCCACCAGTAATGATCCCCTCATGAAAATGTTAAACAAAAAATTCAAGCTTTTCATAAAAAAATACTATTGAGATCTTGATATTGCAAAATTTGTACAGTAAAACACCAACTTCCTTCAATCATATTGGATTATATTCACTTAATTTAATGAATTATACTTTTCAACAAACAACAAACTTCATAATACAACTCAATCTTATGCACGACAATTAATTATGAACGTAAAATTGAGAATTTCTTTTAAGTTTTAATGTAATTTAGTAGTGTTTTGCTATGTCTTTTCAAACACAAACATAACATGGAATTGAGAATTTACTGATTTGTAAGAAGTCACCTTATATGATTTTTTACAGAAAAGATGAAGGTCGAAATATTGCTGTGATTTTAACAAAAATCCTGAAATGAAAAACATAAGATGGAGTAAGAAACAATATTAAATTATAGTCAGGGGTGTGCAGAAAAATCGGTTATTTTTAACCAAATTGATATTCAAATTATTCCACTTTTAAAACCCAATCTAAATGTTAAATGTAAAAGCGGGTATCCATTTTGTTATCCAAATGTAAACCGGTAACCATAATAATAATTTGATTTAGTTATTGGATACCCAAATTTTATTATGAATCAAATTTATGTAAATCTCACAATTTTTATACTGTTCCCTTCTCTATCTCCAGTACTCATTAATCATGCACTGCTATTATGTTGCTATATATGATATAATCACCATTTTATCTATATACCGAGATGAATTGATTTCAACTGTTTAAGAATTTGATTATATTTAATAAGAGTTAAAACGTAGTGCACTGACAGTGTAAAATAGTTTTACACTGTCAACCAATAGAGAATCATCAATATGTCATGTCATTAAAGTTTTTTTTAAATAAAAGAATATTTTAATTGGATACATAGTGGTGATTGATTGACAGTGTAAAAATATTTTACACTGTCAGTGCATGTCCCCTTTTCTCATTTAATAATCTTACAAGTCTTTATCTTTTAAGTTATATTACTATTTATTTACTTTGTAACGAGTGTGATTTTTTCTTTAAATTATACTACTATTTATTTTATAACTAGTGTGATTTTTTATATAACATGTGATTTTTTACATAAGAAATTTGTTTTTGTTAAAATATTATAAATTTGTGCAATTCTTCTACAAAATAAAAATTAACAATAAAAATTAAGAATATAAAAAATACATCTGAGTTTTAACAAAATTGGTTTTTTTAAATAAAAAATTGGTTTAGAGAGAAACCGGTTTTTTTAAAAAAACTGACTTTTTGAAAGAAAATAAAAATATGGTTTTGAGAGAAACCGGTTTTTTATTAAAATTGGTTTTTAAAAAAAACCGGTTTAGAACTGAACCAATCCACATGTAAATCGATTTTTAAAAAATTAACCAATTTTAAAGAAATGATTTTAAGATCCAAACCAAATCATATATATAATTCAATTTGGTTTGGTTATTGATCCATGCACACCCCTAATTATAGCAACAATGAAGTATGCATACATGAATCGGAATATCTTAAATATATAACACAACAAAATCACGAATATGGGGTGCTACTGTGAAAATCACAAATCAGATTCAGTGCTCATCCTATGAATTTCCTTTTTATGTCCTTTAGTCAGAACTATACAAAAGGCTCCTTGGTATTTTTGTATACCTAATAAGATTCTAAAATTATATCTATGAATCATAAGTTATATACTACACAATTCAACTACCTCAATGCTTCCCACCTCTTATCTTTTTATTGACTTTAAAACATCAAACATACAATCAAGAATTCAACAACTGCCACTCCTCCAACTGAAAGAGCTACTGTCCTCTATATGTTTAGATTCCCTCTTGATCCTGTAATCAATATCATCAAACACAATAAAATTCAATCTTTTTATTCATCTAATTTCTTACTATAAAACAAATTAACAACTACACCCACATGTCCAAATCTTATAAAGAAACTCACCTACTCATATCCTATAATTCATACAAATAACTTAATGCCATTTTAGACACTAGTTGAACATGAACCTTTGCTATTCCATCATCATACTCAATGGAAACATACTTGGTAGGTTCAACTGAATTCTTCAAAATATTAAGTTTGATTCCTAAAAAACTTCTGATACTATCATTTTTATGCATAACTTAGTCCCTAAAATGAAATGTGAAAGGGTATACCTTATAACTAAAGAAACCATATTTATCCTCTTCATCACTTTTCAACTTTTTATGTCCCCTCTGTTGTTGTTCCTTCACCGTTATTATGTCATTGAGGATTGATCCTATGAGCTTGATCATGAGCTTGAGTTCATGAATGTAGCGTTTAATATAGAAGCGCTAATATTGGCCTTTTTCTTTTTTTACTTAGCAAACAATGATAGTGTTTTGGAGAGAGTGATATTATAGGTTGACTGCTATAATAGCATTCAATAAAAAGCGCTATTGTAGGCTTTAGTGTGAGATATTTAATAGCACTTTACTAAAAAGTGTTATTAAATTAGCGCTATTGTAAGTTAAAATTGTAGTAGTGGTTCTTTTCTTATGATAATCTTTACAACTAGTACATAACATAATAGTATTAAATTACACAGGTGCACAGGTGAAATTTCAGTTTTGTTCATCAAGCTCCTTAATGGGACTCAATGCTTCGCTACTTGTCATACTTCCATCATCAATAGTAGAATTTAGTTTCATAAGTGAAACCACAACAACTCTCATTCTTGGACGTCTTTTCGGATCTCGATTTGTGCAATCCTTTGCAAGCTGTGCCATCTGCCAGTGGAAAAACAGGTAAAGCTTGTATGAAGCTGAAATTAGAAACACAAAACTGTTTATGATTCATAAATAAATACCTTGTTAATAGAATCAATTGAGTAGTTATTTCCTAGCCTTGGATCCACCATTTTTCTTTGACCTTCTATAGAATCTCCCTCTTCATCAAACTGACATACATATCATCATAAATTAGCTTGATGTAACTATAAATGAGGTTATAAATTGAGAAATAAAAATTAATTACCAAAGCTACAAGGCTCTTGTATTCATCAATAGAGTCATCGGTCTTAATTTCAAAACTTTTGAACTCGGTACTAGGTTTATCGATCTTGATCACAGCTTCTTTAGCAGAAATTAGTTGATAAAGGACAACTCCAAAAGCATATACATCTATTTTGCGAGAAATATGTCCGTATGCATTTCTGCACAAAAATGAATGGTAAAATTAAACTAAGGAAGTGGACTAGAGCCTAAGATATATATCAACCACATAAAAAGAGAAGTATATCCCATCATACTCAGGTGGCATGTAACCAAATGTGCCTGCCACATGAATAGTGTTATCTGTTGAACTTGCAACATCAGTAAGCTTGGTTAATCCAAAATCTGCAATCTGTAATAACATGAATAATGTATGATCGACCACAATTATCTGAAGAAGTACTAAGAAGCTTTCACGATATATATTACCGAGGAATAGTACTACACCTTTGCAGTGAAGTTTTCATTTAATAAAATGCTATCTGATTTAATGTCGCGATGGATATATACAGGCACTGAATGATCATGAATATACTCAAGGCCTCTCGCTACATCCAGAGAAATTCGCAACCTGGTAGACCATGGCATCGGTTCTCTCTCTGCAAACAGTATTCAAACTAATAAAACATTGATGAAAATAGATGATTTTCATCACGTGCCTATATATATCACCTGAATTATGTAGAGGTTGGCTTATTGTCCATGTATTCATAGACAAGGAATAGAGATTCCTCAATACAATATCCAATCAAACATACCTATATATGTTCAAACAGACACAGATATTACTCAAGTAAGTTCATAAAATAACAAAACATGTTTTATGTTTGAAAATTTACCAGGTTGCAGTGATGAACGCTTGTTAAGATTTTGAGTTCAGCAAGAAATTCTCTTGTTGCTTGCATCTTCATATTTTTTATTGCAGTTTTATGTGTAATTGAGCACAACTTAAGATAAGATATAAGCTAAAATAGACACATGGATTCGCTCCATCCACTCCACAGTGGTAAAATTGCTAAAATTCAACTCAGCAATTGAAACATAGGTATCTGTTAGTTGAACCTCGTAGAAAAATTCATCATTGATGCAATCACAAGGGAAGGGTTCATTCACTCTTGTAG
Source organism: Vicia villosa (assembly GCF_029867415.1). Classification (NCBI taxonomy): domain Eukaryota; kingdom Viridiplantae; phylum Streptophyta; class Magnoliopsida; order Fabales; family Fabaceae; genus Vicia; species Vicia villosa. The sequence continues at coordinate 37,825,190 of NC_081180.1, read as the reverse complement.
ATAAAATGATAATATCTCCTCCACGTTTTGGAAATACCTTGGATTGCATAAGTTTTGAAGCATATGTGAGATTTGTACCGTACCATAAATAATAGGAAGCTAAAGCTAAGTCACTAGTTTTGGTACATTATGATTCTGCAATGAAGGATTTAGAGGCTAGCAACCAGAATAAAAATGATAATCTGAATTTTATTGGTTTCATTCTGTTTGAATATGTAAAGAAATCACAACTTCTTCACTTGAACACTATTCTTTCTCTTAATTAATTCTATGAAAATGTTACTTATCTATTCTTTCACAAAGAAACATCAAGTTTATATACTACCTCAATACAACAAAAAAAAAGTAGTTCAAGTGGTAAATTACAACCAAAACACCCCTAACTAGTTAACTAACCCAAGAAATCTGCTTCAGGGATAAAATAGTTCAATTGCATGATTGATGATTTACCTAAAAAGACACCTTGTGATCCTACAAAGATCAGTTAAATAAGGTATAAATATCACTCATAGTATCTAATATAAAGAGAATTCAACAATGATAGATTGATGACTCAAAATTATTTCTCGAACAAGGGGAAATTCAGATAATTCTACAAAGAGAATCTAAAAAACTTGGTAATTTCTCAAACAAGGAGAGATTTAAATAATTCACTAAAGAGAATTTAAAAAAATACTTGAAAAATTCAATAAATAGATTGAATGGGGGAGAAGTTGACACTTCAACAATTCGATAATGTAGAGTAAAGAGAGCGGGAAAGAAAAATCTCAAATTTTTTTTAATGTGTTTTGAAATAAAAGATGTGCATTTCTTATATAATGAAATAAATTAGACATGATATACAATCTAAACAATGTTGGATTTGAAGTTGTTTCAAGGAAGTTTTTCTCAAATTCGTCTTCTTATTAAAATTTTGACTTGTTCCACCAATATTCCAATTAAAAAAATGTTTAAGAAATAATATCAAATGTTTCATTTAGAATTTTTCTTTACCCACCTCCCTATGGGGGAAACCCCCAGCGAAATCCCAAAACTGCCCCTGCTTCGGAGATGCATCTCCGAAGTTATTTTTTTTTTGTTTTTTTTTTAGTTCGGAAATGAATCTCCGAAAACACCAAAAAAGTGGTGTTTTCGGAGATACATTTCCGAAGTCAAAAAAATTCAAAACCGTGAATATTTTCGGAAGTTCATTTCCGAAACTGTTGCTGCATATACAAATTTCCCTCCTTCACTTTTTCATCATTTTTCTCCAAAAACTTATCAAAACCCTCTCTAAACCCTATCAATCTCCATCAATTTTTCGCCCTAAAAGCAAGTTTCAAACTGTTGATCACGTTAAAGGGGGCATAGAAAGCTACAATTTCAGGTAAACATCTCTCATTTTATCCCCTATTTCACTACATTGATTCAACAAATTTATGCTGAAAACTGATATTGTTCGGAAGTTCATTTCCGAAATATATTACCTAACAAATTTCGGAAATGAACTTCCGAAATATGCCCCTGGCAGTTTTAAAAAAAAACAGTTTTGGCCAATTTTGCTAATTTTTGCATTTGCTAGGTATGGTGCATCCGGACAACATTGTGCAAGACGATGGAGTATTAAATCCGGAAATTGTCAACGTTAATAACGATCCGGTTATTGACGCTACTCCTATGATCAATGCGGTCGATGTTAGGCAACATTTTACAAATGATCGGAGCTTCGTTAGTCGAGAACAATTGATTGATTGGGTTCGAAACGAAGCTAGTAAACTTGGATTTGGAATTGTCATTTTAAGGTCGGACAACGGAAATAGTAGGCGGAAAGCTTTCGTTGTTTTGAATTGCGAACGTGGTGGTAGTTATGTGCAATCAAACCGTGTGCTAAAACACAAGGACACGAGATCGAGAAAGTGCGGGTGTCCGTTTAAGTTGCGTGCCACTCGGAGGGTTGATGATTTGTGGCAGTTAACCGTAATTTGTGGAATGCATAATCATGCCTTGGATGTCAAGTTACACGGGCATCCAATGGCGTGTCGTTTGTCCCGCGAAGAGAGGAATGTGATATCGGATCTAACGATAGTCAAAGTGGCGCCTCGCAACATACTTGCCGATTTGAAGCGTAAGAAACCGGATAGCGTTTCAAATATCAAGCAAGTTTACAATGAACGGCACAATCTCAAGGTTTTAAATATGGGCCCTCGGTCGGAAATGCAACAACTTTTGAAACTTTTAGGCGATAACAATTATGTTTCAAGCTTCCGAACCTCCGAGGACAAAGTTACCGTGCGTGATATTTTTTGGACTCATCCCGAAAGTATCAAATTATTCAACACATTTCCAACCGTTCTTGTGATGGATTCGACGTACAAGACCAACAAGTATAGGCTTCCGCTTCTAGAGATAGTCGGTGTTACCTCGACGGACAAGACTTATTCGGTGGGGTTTGCTTTTTTGGAGTGTGAAAAAGAAGACAACTTTACGTGGGCCTTGGGAATTTGCAAGTCTTTGTTAGTTGATCAAGTGGTTATGCCAAACGTCATTGTCACCGACCGGGATAATGCTTTGATGAATGTGGTCGATACCGTCTTCCCGACATCTACCGCTTTACTTTGTCGGTATCACATAACTTGCAACGTGAGAAGCAAGTTGAAACCCGCGGTTGGGACAAAAGATAGGTTGGATGAAAATGGTAAATTTGTCAAAGCCGGTGTTGTGGTTGATAGGATAATGGCGGCATGGAGGGGAATTTTGGATGCATACTCCGAAGAGGATTATACCGAGAAATTGGTACACTTTAGGTCTTTGTGTGGTTCCATTAGGACATTTTGTCATTACGTCGAATCCACCATTCTTGACAAAGTTAGAGAAAAAGTCGTGTGCGCTTGGACAAATCGGGTTAGACATCTTGGTTGCACCACGACTAACCGAGTTGAATCCGCACACGCGGTCTTCAAGAGGTGGTTGGGTGATAGTAAGGGAGATTTGTGTCGCGGGTGGGACACCGTGAATCAAATGCTTGATAATCAACACAATGAAATTCAAACATCGTTCGGTCAGAGCAAGACGGTCATGGAACACCGGTATAAGGGCCAAATTCTATTCTCCCAATTGATTTACAACATATCTCGAACGGGTTTGAATTTTTTGTTTCATGAAGCTAAGCGGTCGGAGACCACGGGGGCGGATAGTTCTTTATGTGGGTGCACCATTAGAACTACATACGGCCTTCCGTGTGCTTGTATAATTTCAAAAAAGAAGGAGTTGAATTTACCAATACGCATGGATGAGGTAGCCGACCATTGGAAGAAACTTCGTTTTGATGATTTTGACCCGCCGAAAGAAAATGACTCCAAAATCACCATCTCCGACGAGTTGGAAGTGATATTGGAGAAGTTTGCTAAAGCGGACGACACAACAAAAATGCATATAAAAGAACAATTGCGAAAGATCGCATTTCCGGAGACCACCGATTTGAAACCGCCATCTCAACCGGTTAAGACTAAAGGTGCACCGAAAAAGTCCAAAATTACACAAGATGACACATCAACAAAACGATCTCCTTCCTACTTTGAACATGTTGATGCATCGTTACCGGAAATTCATGAGACACCTAAGTCCAAGTGTAGTGGTAACAAAGGTGCCCGTATATCGAAGCCACCTCGCACACCGCCGATAAAAAAATCACCCATTGTCTACATTGATGAGATGCCACTTTTTATGCACAAATATATCGATAACATCGTTGATGTTGGCGGAGACGGCAATTGTGGATATCGGGCCGTTGCGGGTTTGCTCGGTAAAGGGGAAAATAATCATACGTTAGTCCGACGGGAACTTCTTGCGGAGTTGACTTCGTATCGGGACATCTACGGCCGACTATATGAAAATCAAGAAAAGTTTGCAAAAATTCATGATGCACTTGTTCCACCACTTACCGGTATCGCTCCGGTCTCAAAGTGGATGTCATTCCCCGATATGGGTCATCTCATAGCAAGTGCATATGATATTGTATGCGTCAATTTGACGAGGTTTGGACTATGTGAGACTTTCTTTCCACTTCATAGTCGACCGCCGTTGGATGCGTCGGGCCGAATCATATGCATCGGGTATCTACGATCGCGGCACTTCGTCCAAGTGTTTTTGAAACCGGGGTGTCCTATACCGGCCACTTGTTGTCAATGGACCGCACATCGTTCAAATGAGGCAGAGACTTGGCCGGATCCTTTTGTTTCAAGAATGGCGGAGTTTGAAGAAATGATGAGCAAGGAGCGCGAGCAAAATAGAGAGCGTTCGACGAACGTGCCTATTTTCGACTTAGGATCCACCGATTGGTTCGGTGAATTTTAGTTCGTTCCGGATCGTTTTTTGTTTGTAACGATCATTTTTTGTATGTATTGTTGTTTATCATGTAAAATCGGACCGATTCAATACATATATAATATAAGTATGTTTTATGTCATCAATGTCTAATTTATGTCTATTTTGAATTCCTTTGGTATTGTTTACACAAAACACTAAGCAATCAACAAAATGCAAAATTTATGTCTGTTTCTGCATAATTCGGAAATGAACTTCCGAAATATACATGTCTGGAGCCTATTTTCGGAAGTTCATTTCCGAAATGTCCCCTGAGGCAGGATAAGGTTTGTTGGGCCATCAATGCTCCAATAAGTCTATAAATACCACACAGTCTTCTTCATCCTCTTCACACCACAAAACACAAATGACACAAACCTACCCTCACCTAGCATTCGTCTACTTTGAAACCGGCTACCCGATGCCGTTCCAATTTCGCTTCTCGCGCGACACGCCGTTTGCGGAATTGATACCGTCGCTCAACACGCTTTTGCGCTATCCCGAGAATCGAAAGGTTGTCAAGCTCGAGTACCGCTCTCCATCGCTTAACGACGAGGGAGACATTAAGTTCACACCTTTTCAGATCAAGAACGACGAAGACTTAGCGGTTATGTGGACAACGTTCGACCGATTTTCTTCGAAAGGCCCGATCGAGTTGGACGCCAAACTTCAAAGATCGGCGGACGACGTTATCAAAATGTTGACTCATCCCCACCTACCCGTGTTCAACAATATGTAACTTTGATTTTCAGTAATATTATCGTTGTAATCTTCACCCGATTAAATAAAGCGAATCGTTGTTATTTTTCATTTTGCTTCTGTCCAGACATAACTTCGGATGTGCATTTCCGAATTCCATCATAGGGGGTGCGCTCGGAGATGAACTTCCGAAACACCACATTTTCTGAAAATTTAACTTTATTTCGGAGATGCATCTCAGAAATCAATATTTTATATTAAAAAAAACACTTTTTCGGAAGTTCATTTCCGAAAACACCTTTTTTGCAAAAAAAATACCGTTTTGGAAATGAACTTCCGAAACAAGGGGTAGTCTGGTAAATTCACTAGGGGTGGGCAAGAAGGTTAGGAGGTGGCTAAAGAAATTCTCTTCATTTATTGTCTATAAACATATGATATCTACAACTTTAATCTTTACATATCAAGTAGGATTTAGATTTCTTGAACTCTATTTCACACATTAAACTCGCACACAATAATTTTTTTTAGTGCATTAAATATAATTTTCACTGAAATTTATCGTTTAACTCAATTTTGAATTAATATATCAAAATTTTAATCTTTTTAATTTTAACTCACTTTAAGATAAAAATAAATTTCATAAAATCTATTTAATTAAAATCAATTTCATAGAGTTTATTTATTTAAAATCAATTTAACGAAAGGGAAGAAGTCGTATTTTAAAATAATTTATACGAAGGTCAATATATTCTCCATAGTTTATCAAGTATGAGGTCACAAAAATATATTTTCTTTTGTAAGAGAGCAAGTTCTTGGTCTTTGAACCACATTTTTCGTTGTTTAAATAACCAAACCATAAGGATAATTTGGACCAAAAATACAATTGAAATCATAAGTTTGTCAATAAAAAGAAAAGAGTGACGAGGAAGGATGGAAAATTAGTCATGTCGGACAAATATGAACCAAAATTCAACTGAATTATATTTTGGATTATTTTATCGTTTTTATTCGCTTAACTTTAACTTTCCAATTACAATTATTTGATTTATTATTGATAAATGTCACACATCTAAGGGTATGTTTGATTCAAATGAGGAGGAGGGGAGGGGAAGGGAGAGATTTTAATGGAGGGAGGGAAAGGAGAGGGGAAGGGAGTGATTTTTTTTAATTATATATATGTTTGGTTCAAACGAAGAGAGAGGAGAGAAGCGGAGAAATTTTGGTTAAAATTATTTTTGGTTCACGAGGGAAGGGGAGACATTTTATTAATAATTTACTTTTCTATCCTTATAATTTTATATAAGTGATATGATATTCAAAGGTGAAAATTTCATAAATATTTTTTTGAAAATAATATTTGTAATATTAAGTGATTAAAAAGTCACAACTTACCACATAACGTTAAAAATTCAGCACACTTGATTCATATTATAATTTTATACATAAATTAAACTATATTTGATAACAACTTTTAATTACATAAAATAACTTATTATTAAATATTATATATATATATATATATATATATATATATATATATATAGAATACATAATAAAGTTAATAAAAAATTAATATAAATAATTATAAGAATAAAAATTGTAATAAAAAATTAAAATATTGCAGTGATTATATTTTTTATTAAATAAAAATTTAATTTGAAATTGAAGAATAATTATAATAAATTGATGGAAGCAATAGAGAAAAACCACAAAAAAGAAAAGCAGAAACACAAAAGAAAACAATAATTCAAAATAATAAAATAAAATTGAGGATATTTAAGTAAATATATCAATTTATTAAATATTAAAAGTGACATTCCCTCCCCTCCCCTCCGATTACGTAAAAAGTGTGATTTGGAGGGATTTTGCTCCCCTCCGCTCCGCTCCCCTCCCCTCCTCCCCCTCCTAAAAATTGAACCAAACACATTTTGTTATAAATATTCCCTCCCCTCCCCTCCATCTACCTCCAACCAAACACACTCTAAGAGTTATAATGGGATAAATGGAACAAAAATATATGGAGGAAAGCCACACTATAACTACAATTCTCTCCTATCATTCTCCCTGGTGTCCATTATGCGCTTAAGATAATCTATTTCATGAATAAAGGGTGGTACAATTTGTTAAATCTTGTGTTAGAAGGTTGTTAGACGATGGTAATTTATTTTAAAGGGGTGAATACATCCTCAGGTAAAACTTTTGTTTTTAAAATGTTTTTAAAAAGATCGCAAGTGGGAGTTTTAGCTTAGATAGAAAAAGTCCTATAAATCAAATTGATTATTGGAAACTCGGATATGCGCACAACCTTATGGAATGTATAACAATGATAAATAATTAACACACTAAATTTTCAATCAAACGTTATAATGGTTTCACTAAGATAACATATTTCTAATGAAATTAGTGGAAGAACGTAAAGTGCCAAATTATCGAACACTTGGCGTGCGGTCATTTTTTCAGATTTTCCTTTCAAGTTTGTTAATATCAAAAACCGCTTACAATCAATTAGATTGTAAGGCAATCAACAAACCAATTTAGCTTTGAACAATCAAGAAAAAATCTCTACGGATTAATTACTAAATCAATGTATTTAACAATTTACTTATAAAAAGTAAATGAGAGAGAGAAGACACAAAAATTTGTTTAGGAAGTTCACCAATTGTCTTCGTTATGGCTATGTCTGCCCCCAGGAGTTGAGATATCAATCTTACTTTTCAAAAAGTAGTTTACAAGATAAATGTAGCAATTCAATCCTACAAACCCTATGTTTGATGTTGATCATAGCACTTCTCTTGCCTTGATATGAGTTTGATCAAGTCACCTAACAATACTAATTGATTCACTGTCTCACGCTACTCCTTTGCAAGAAGCTGCTGTTCTTTAAAGCTTTCACTCGGTGGAATCCAAATTGCGAATTATTGTCACCCAATATTACCAAATGATTCACTGTCTCACGCTACTCTTTTGCAATAACCTTTCGTTCTTCAAAGCTTTCACTCGATTGAATCCAAATTGCTAACTCTTGTTAAAACCTCAAAATCAACACCTAGTTCTTGGAGGAAAAACCTTCACAGTTTTTCTGATGAAACCCCTAAAGATTCCCATCCCAATACAAAAGTTGCTAACTCTTGTTACATCAACCTAAGTTGGACGTAATCAACCTAGTCTAGATGGCACCCAAACAAAAAATAATTATGTGTAATTTTGTGTGTGTATGCATCGATGGATGGTTGAAGATGAAGAGCAATCTTTGTATGTGTTTATAGTTTCATCAAGTTGAAAATGATGCATGTATGAAGTATTTATAAATGTGCAAGTTGGAGGCAAAAAGGAAGCTTAGAAATTGAAAAAGAATTCAATTTTCAAAAAAGTTACAGAATGTGTTGACACGTATAAGTCATGTGTTGACACATATTAATGGTTGTGTCGAAACATTCAAGGTCATGTGTTGACCCATAGAAACATAAACTTCAGGCTTTAAAAATGCAATACATGTGTCGACACATTCATCATATGTGTTAACTCATAGAAGAAACAGAAGTTGTAGGCTTTAAAAACGCAGTACATGTGTCAAATCATCCATCGTGTATGTCGACACATAGAAGTGATTTTTACAGTATGTGTCGACTTGAAAGGTTGTATGTCTCGACACATAGAAACAGAGGTTGTAGGCTTTAATATTGACCCACGTGTGTCGACTCATACAACATATGTGTTGACACATAGACTTGTGTTTTAAGAAAAAAACTTATTTTTAAAGCCATGAAACTGATTTTTAATGCATGATACCTTTTCCAAACATGTTCTAAGTTTATTTTAATATCCCTAATGCAAAGGTGCACATAATGACTCGGAGATACCGCCCAATATACAGAAATGCTAAAGTTTTCCTAGTTTTGACATCATGCAAAACATCTAACGGGCAAGTGCACTCACATAGTCCCCCTTTTTTATGATGGCAAAACTTACGACGATTCATGTCTTCACGAAGGCTCCCCTTGAATATGTGCATCCCAACTTCATCTCACAAATGTTTCTCCCCCCTTTGACAACATCAAAAAGAAACAAAGAAATCCATGAGAAGTATATTTTTCATACAAATACTAAAATATTACACATAGGCGTTTTGTAAAAGTAAGAACATGCACTCATATATACCAATATATATGGAGTGATGCAAAATTGAAACATAAATACAAATCACCATAATAATAAATACAAATGCATGAAAGAATATGAATACAATGCAATGTCAAACTCTTTAGCCGCTTCAAAAATGTCATGTTTACGCAACTCTTCACATTGGTGCTCCCGATGCTGCACACACATGTGCCTAACTTGGTGAAAAATACATCACCGCTAAAACCAAAACCAAAGATGCTAACATAAAGTGTGACATGACTTCATCAAGAATTACACTTTCAATAACTTACTCAATTTAATTCATGTTAAAATAGATAGAAATCACGCTTGCATAAACTATGCAAGGAATAATGATAAACACCGTGCAACCATTAATAGCATCAAAGGTACATCAAATGGGCAGAATTTATGTCATGAAAAACATATGATGATGAAACATAAATGATTAAAATATGAAGTCAATATAAACATATGGATTTAAAAACACTCATAGATTAATTATCAAAAAATTTGGAAGTGAACATTCATGGGATTGCATCATACATCAATTTTTGTCACATGAACATACAATCAAATTTCAAGAGATATAGATAAGCAACGCAAGATATAAGGACTTACGGACAAAGAGATAAGTGAAATGATATTACCTCATAGGATGACCAACAGAGAGTATACTCACATGATTTCTATACCTCTTGAAATCAACATCCTTTCCATTTTCATCTTTGTCCGAGTTTTCATTTGTGGGTATTGTAGTGTCACTTGACTTTGCATCTACCATTTCGAAGAGTTAAAGAGGATCTTGCCAATACTTTGTTTGAAACACAAATGTCCCTTTTTTGAGTTGTTTGTTTTGAAGTCCGAGAAAGTAATTTAACTCCCTCATTAACCATATTTCAAACTCTCCCTTCATTATCTCTTAGAGCGTGTAGTTAAGCCTTTGGTGATGTCTCCAAGAAGGTTGTCAATTTGATGTCCTTTAAAGACCTTTAGGCAAAGGGTAGATCATCCACTTTAGTTGGATTCACATCACTCTCCTTTTCATTATCGTCATCTTCCTCCTCCTCCTCCTCCTCCTCCTCTTCAGATTTTACCGTTTCAGGTTGATCAATTCCTTCTTTGGTATCTTTGAGTATGTCTTCTGAAAATGCTCATGTATCATGAAAATAAATACCTTTCCCAACATTTCTCGGATAAGATTCATCAAAAGTAACGTCCATGGAATCTTTAATAGTAAGTAATCTCTTTTTATAAACTCTAAAGTCTTTGCTTGATTGAGAGTATCAAAGAAAAGCATGTGGATATTATTTACCCATTAAATAACACTTGTTTTTGTCTTCCTTGGTCATATAGCCCTTCTTCATTGCCACAGAGTCAATGAAATAGGGAAATATCACCCGTCATATGTCTTGGGCATTCACAAACGAGAACCCATATTCTATTCATAGAGCCAAGACATTTATCCTGCAAGATCAACAAGAAATGCTAGGTACCCAATCTTCATTGGGTCCTTGAGGGTTAGTGAAAATATTGTTGCATCTAGACAACCTTTGGAAAACATCTTTAGGAACCAAATTACTACTAAATTTTCATTTTTTAATGGTATGACCTTTGTTGCAACAATAGTGACAAGTCAAGTTATGATAAGACTTTCTTTTGCTACTTGGATCCTTCTTAACAAAGATATACCTTTTATATGGTTTATTTAAATAATTTTTAACAAACTTTGAGGGATCACTAGCAAATTTAACTTTCAGTTGTAATGCCTTGTCCAATTTAGCTTTAGGAAAGTTTACCTCTTTTTGCTTAATGTGACAAGTTTCCCAGCCGAACTGTAACACCCCAAAAATCTAGATTAATTATTTAATTAGTTATCTAATTAATTTAGCGTGATTATATGAGTCCTTGTGAAGATTGTATGTTTCAGAGAGAGAGAGAGAGAGAGAGAGAGAGAGAGCATGTTTAGAGATTCTCAAAAATCAAAAAGCCGAAAGGAGGATTCGATCTGACAGTTTGTGAGTATCAAGCTTGGTCGGTACAGTTCGTAGACTCGTTCATTAATTTTAGAATATTTTATATTAATTTAGAGATACTTTAACATCTGCTAAATTAATAGAAAAGATTTATAATATTTTTAATTAATATAAAATATATTATAAGATATTTATAAAATTCTTTTTTAATATAAAAGATATTATAAGATATTTATAATATTTTAAATTAATAAAAAAGATATTTAAAAAATTTATAATATTTTTATTCTAATAATTAAGGGGTTGTGTTTTGGGTCATTAAGGATTTGTTGGATTTCATCGGTTATAAATATGTGTCCTTATCATTCTTGTCTTTACGGTATTCAAAATTTTACACTACAACAAATAAAGCTTTTAACCTTGGACGTGAAATGTATTTTACCTCGGATAAAGTTGCAAGGTAATGAAGAGTGTCGTGAAAAGTTTCTACTTAACACCTCGGTGTTTAAAAAATCGAGGAGTATATGCACATGGGTTCGAACCCCAGCAACTGCATTTTTATTATTTTCAAAACTAGTGTATCTTTTATCTTGGTTTATTCAAAAAATCGAGGGGTATGATTATTATTTTTTTAAAAAGTTGTTACATTGTTTACCCAATATTACACTATTTACACGAATTAAAACAAAAGTCAAATTCCCTAGAGTTCAAGATGAAAAACTAATTCCCTAAGGATCTAGATAAAAATCAAATTCCCTCAAGATTTAGACTTTAGATATTTGAATTATTGAATCTTGAGGAAGATTTTCTGTTGGATCTTACATGCAATTGTTTCTGATGAGAAGAGGGTAAGATAATTAATATAAAAAATCAAATCATTTTTCGATTCGAATAAATTATTAAGAAAATAACCCTTAAACCTAGAAAATTTTCTGCTCTTGCAATCTATCATAGAAAGTTTTTTCAAGCGTCCCCGTCTATTTTAACTGATATGGATAATAAGATTGATAGTTGGAAGAACAATAGTGAAAATTCGAGTTCCAGTCATGCTGATTATTTAGTAGATGTCAGCCTTAGGTTTCAAGCGCTTCATATGTTTTATTTAGATTAGATTTTCAATATTTAGCATGCGCTTATAATGGATGCCCTTTAGGTTTCACGTGGATCACTAATGGCAGCATCTTGGGCGTTGATATTGATTAAATGGACGTCAAAGATTTGTTAAGGACGATGTATATAGTATAGAAAAAACGTTTAGCTATCACCTCGGCCATGACAAGTCATCGAGGTGAATGCACATTTTATTTTATTTTTATTTATATTATTTTCACACAATATTAAAAATACATTGTATACAACAAATCTTCGATAATATCAAAATTTAGATGCTAGAGATCTATTTCCAGGGCCAATGAGAATTTTATAAAATTCTCATTGGCCCTGGAAATAGATCTCTAGCATCTAAATTTTGATATTATCGAAGATTTGTTGTATACAATGTATTTTTCTGCACTTGCAATCAATCTCAGAGATATGTTGTAGCGGTGATAAATATTTTCTCTCTTTTGGGCGACTTCATATTATTAAGGATTATGGTAAAATCTGTTTAACAAGTATTTTTATAGTAAAATATAATAATTATACCCCTCGGTTTAACTATAAAACCGAGGTAAATTTTCATCTCCTTTAACTATCACTTTGGTTTTGGATTAAAATTGAGGTGAATAATTTTTTTTAATATTATATAGTTTACACCGAATATTAAGATAAATTATTTACAACAAATCTTTTTAAAGATTAAGCTCCCTTCTTTGTGTAAGTTAAAGCTCCCTTCTCTATTTAAGTTTCAACTTCTAAAAGAATGATGCTTGAATGTCAGAACTTTGCATTCAAATTCACCATTTTTTAGCATTTTGTTTGTTTTCAAATAGAGGAGTGCACAAGAAATGTCGTATTATTTCTTTGGTTGGAAATGTACAACAAATCTTGAAGCAAGATTGATTTTCTGCACTTGCAATCTATCAAATGAGCAAAAATACAACAACAATATCAACGCCATTATGTGAGATAGATTGCAATGGCAAAAAAAATATTTTGTTCTAGATAGAAGAACATTGAAATTTTTTTCTGTCTTGCAATCCATCCCAAAGAATGATGGATACGGGTTTGGGGCGGCTTCATATAAGTAAGGATTAGGTTAAAATCTGTTTGATCCCTCAGTTATATCTAAAAATTGAAGCGTTAGTTCATTTAGTTTACATTTATAAACAAATAAAAACATAAACTACAAAAGTTGAGATTCGAAGTGTGTCTTGATTTGTTTTTTCCCTCGGTTTTCTTAAAAACTGAGGGAATATGTTGTTTTAATTATTATAAAAAATAAAATAAAACATGGCGCGCCTAGGCATAATATCTCATTTTTTCTAGCTGAGGTGAAAGCTTTGTGATGAAATATACTATTTGTAATAATGTTATCAGTTGAAGACAGAAAGACTAGTTAGGAAATATCAGTAAACTTAGAGAGGCAAAGGTTGAAATTTATTGAAGTTTTTGAAATTTGGGAAACATCTGAAGGTATCTAAGGGGGCTGAGAAATATTTCTAAACACCTTGGACTTATGTGATTTATATATTGAGAGTTGGAGAGATTGAGAAACAATTAGGTAGAAATAGGATTTGGTCTGCGGAAACTCCAAAAGGCTTATTTTCTTGTAGCTCATTTTTCTTCTAACAGTTTTTGAAAATATGGTGAATCAGAGAGCTATTTTCTCCCAAATTGTAGATCATTTTATCGAATTGGATAAACAAATTATTATGTTCTTGTCTTTTATCTTCTTTTACCTTGTTGTGGATTTGCTTTCACTTTTGACAAATTATTGTGTCACTTTAGATTATTTATTTTGTTTTTCATTGTTCTTTGTCCCCACACATCAAATTTCTTAATATTTTTAAACTCTAAATATTTTTTTTAATTGTTTTGAGTTATTTTACTAATTTTTCACAACGTCAACAAATTAATAAGATTTGTCGAATTTGAATAACAAGGAATAATGACATCATTTCTCTAATGTCATAACATTGAATATTTTTTTAGAAAAGTTCTAAAATGACAAAACCTAAGATGGATCTACAATATAAGGACGCATGATCAAAATTATTAAAAGAAAGAAAATTTCTTTACCCACCTCCCTATGGGGGTCACCCCAGCGAAAAACCCATTTTACCCCGCTTCGGAAATGCATTTCCGAATTTTTTTTTTTAAAAAAATTTTCCAGACTTCGGAAGTGCATTTCCGAAAAAATCTCAAAAATTGGGATTTTGACTAATTCGGAGATGCATCTCCGAAACAACAAAAAAAATCTTAAAAAATCCCAAAAATTAATTTTAGGATATTAATTAACTCACATATCATAAATTTGATATAATTTATGAGTAATAAATAACAATAATTATATATTTTGATATAATTTATGAGTTATGAATAATAGTTATTATATATTTCTATCCTAATTCAAATTTTAAAATTTAAAATAATTTTAATTAAAAAAATTAAAATAATTTCACTTACAAAATAAGTTATAATTTTTTATTTATATATTTATAATAATTGTTAATCTTTATAAAAAAATAACATATTCTTATTTTAAAACAAAACTCACGTTTTTATTTTCTTTAAAAAAATCATATTCAATTAATTAAAGTAAATAATAAAATTGTTTCAATTTTAAATAGAATAAAAAATAATGCTCAAAATGTGCATAAATAATGAATAATAAGCACACAAATATGTAAAAATAAAAAATATATATAATATTTTTTAAAATGTTTAAAAATGATTACAAAATATTATCAATTTCATTGTTCACTTTATATAATATTTTTGGATTAATCATTAATCCTTGTTTGTTTTTATATTTACTGTTTATATAGTTTTTATATTTTAACGCACTATTTAAAAATATAACAATTTTTATAGTGTATATAAAGTATATATAATATAAGTTTATTTAAATATAAATAACAAATTTTGATTGAAGGTCAAATTTTTTTTATTTCAATATAACGTTTATTATTTATTAATATTAAAAAATTTATAATTTGAAAATTAAAAATTAAAATAAGTTTGTAGAATATAATTTTTCTTAATTATCAAAATTGTCATTTGTTTAAAATTGAGATAAATCATTATTTAATAAAAAATAACATTTCCTACAAATAAATATTAAAAATCACGTATTTTTAAGAAAAATTAATATAAATTACGTGATTATTATTTTTATTAATTATAATACATTATTTTTATTATTTTTTAAGAAAAAAATGTGATTTTTTAATTAAAAAAACGTGTATTCATTATTTGAAACAAATTTCACAATTATTTAAAATACAATTATATTTTTTTTTCACAATAAAATTATTATGCTAATTATTATTTAGTTTTTGTATATTTTTTATAGACACTTTGTGAATTTGTATATATTATATTTAAAAATGAAACAACTTTATTATTTATATTAAGCGAATTCAATATGATTAAATTTAAATAAAATTCAAAAAAAATTCAAAAATATTTAGCATTATGATTTTTTTTATATGAAGTATAATTAGATAGTTATACAAAAATGTGAAAAATCTATTTTATGTATGAGAATAGGGAATTATGATTTATTAGAGAGGAAATTATTTATTACTAAAAATAGGAGAAAATTATTTTAAGTAAGAATCTTGAGAAAATTATTGATTCACTTTCATTTTATACCTATTAATTGTATTGATTCACCTTGATTTTAATTTTTTAATAATTATTGAATTATTTCGGAAGTGTATATCCGAAACATTCCAAGACCAATTTGGTCTTGGAATATTTCGGATATGCATCTCCGAAAACACCTCCCTCTCCCAAAAAGGAGTGTTTTCGAAAATGCATCTCCGAAAACTCAAAAAGGGGTGTTTTCGGAAATGCATCTCCGAAAACACCTTTTTTTTCGTATTTTCGGAAGTGCATTTCCGAAAACACCTTTTTTTTTCAATAAAAGTACGTTTTCGGAAATGTATTTCCGAAATAAGGGGTATTTTGGTAATTTCGCCAGAGATGGATAAGAAAGTTAGGAGGTGGGTAAAGAAATTTCCTCATTAGATTGTACTTAAAGGGTCTCTAAAATTTATCAAATTCTAGAACTATCTAGTACATAAAGTTTTAGGACCGTGAAAATCCTAGAGTCCTACCATAAAAGCCTAACAAAGATATCATATAAGATACACAATGTTCAAACTTAAAACTTTTCTTTCTCGACCATCGTCACTAACTTGCTTTTTAGAGTGTTTGCATAAACAATATAAAATATTAATGAAAAAACACCTAATAAAAAATAATATCCATTTAAATTTTTATAAAAATATTAATAATATAAAATAAAATAGCACAATATCAATTAAAATAATATTTAAAAAAGTATAACCAATAAAAGTGGAAGATCTCGAAAAAAATTGTTACTTTGTTAATATTAAATCAAATAGAAAATGTTGAAGAAAAATGATAATAATGTATCGATATAAATAATTATGATGATAATAAAACATTTTAATAAAAATAATAAAAAATTATCTAGCATAAAATATAAAAATAGGAGAAAAAAGTAAATATGAAAAAAAAAAGCAAGCATGAAGTATAATGATGGAAGAAAAACAAAGGGAGTAGAAAGAAAAGAAAAATAATACAACAAACAACATGATAATAGAAAAATGTGAAAGTTTAAAAAAGTCTTAATAAATTGAGTGAGATTGTTGATATACGTATTTTTAAACTAAATATATATATTTTTTAATAGACAATGATTCTATTAATGACGAGTTATGTTGGTTATAACCAATATCAAATACAAGCGAAAAATTCCGACTACTCAAAACATATGAGCGGAAGGATATTTCAAGTGTGAAAATTACAATTTTCTGATAACTTATATCTAGAAGCTAACCACCTCCACGAGATAGAAGTGATCTCCGACATACACTCGGTAAAACTAAAGGGCTCTCCTTTAAAAATAACCGCGTTACGCTTTAGTCATATGCTCCAAACCGAGGCAAGCTAAATGACCGCTGCGGTGTGCCTTCTATTTAACCACTTCACCTTATCACAATGCTTAAAGAACTCCTCAAACTCTTCTAACGTGATCTCCTCCAAAGAACCCAACCAATTATAGACCTTCCTCCATATCCCCGACACGATCCCGCAATGACAAAGCAAGTGGCTTAAAGATTCAACTTCCTCCTCACAGAACACACAAAGTAAGTCATTCATGGCCGCCGTTATGCCTCTTTTAAAGAGTTGGTCCTTTGTGGCGATCCTATCAAGAATAACCCTCCAACCGAAACAAAGAAGTTTTGACGGAACCTTAAACTTCCACAGGTGATTTATGGCCAAGACAGTAGCTGCGTCTAAAGGAGGAGACGAAAGCTTCTCCTTGAACCTGTCAAAGCAAGACTTAACAGAAAATGCTCCATCCGCCGTTAACGCCCAACAGAACTCATCATTAACATCCTGCTCCACCGATATGTGTTGCAAAAAACCCAACTGCTGCTGAACCAGAAAGTTTGAGGCTACTGTTTCTGCCGAAAACAAAGATGCCGAGTTATATTCCCAGTCAGTGGCAGTGACGCTGCCAGTTGCAGCAACATAAATTAGATGGTCCGAAGCCACTGCGAAGAGCTTCGGGAATGCTTCCCGTAACGTTTGAGTTCCTGCCCAGCATGCGTACCAGTACGGAACAACATTACCATCCCCCACATTGCAAGTAACAGCCCCGGCAAAATGATTCTCCCCCATATTTGCATAATTATCGGAAGTTAGCAAATCCCTCCACCAAATAGAATCCTTTTTATTAACAACACTAATATCTCCAACAAGAACTTTTAGAGTCGGATTGCCATACCGATTCTTAAGAATACCACTCCACACCGCTTCCTTCTCCGTCAAAATCCTCCACTTCCATTTACTCAACAAAGCCGCATTAAGAATTTCAACATTCTTCACACCTATACCTCCTTCTTCACGAGTTTTACAAACGGTATCCCACCCTACCCAATGGATTGATTTCTTATCTTCTCTACCGTTCCAAAGGAACCGACTTTAGATACTCCTAATTTCACTTATCACTTTTGCGGGCGCTTTGTAAAAAGATAAGGAATAGATAGGTATCGCGTTGAGAACCGCGTTTATCAACACCACTCTCCCCGCCATGTTAAGATGAACCCCCTCCAAACGGTCAATCTATTCCTCATATGCGTGATAAGATCCCTCCACATAGATAACTTCCTCGGGGAATTTGAAAGGAAGAAAATCAATCTTGCAAGAAAGGAACGTTGAAGCCGCATTAAGGAACCACTCTCCCACATTAACACCATAAAGGTTACTCTTGTGAAAGTTAACCCTTAATCCGGTCATCAACTCAAAACCCCTTAGGATAGACTTCATACTCCAAAGATTTGTAGTTTCTCCCTCCACCAACATAATAGTGTCATCCGTAAATTGCAAAATGTTGACCTCCTCGGTATCATTGATCTTGAAACCCCTATATTCACCAATCTCCATAGACTTCCTCATAAGCATAGAAAGCACCTCCATAACCAACACAAACAAGAACGGAGACATCGGGTCTCCTTGACGAAGACATTTTTCCACCACAAAGTCCCTAGTAGTACTACCATTGACAATAACGGATAAAGAACTAGTAAAGACACTTCCTTCCATCCACCGCATCCACCTATCACCAAAACCCATCTTCCTCAAAACATACTTTAAAAAATTCCAACTAACACAAGCGTAGGCCTTTTTGAAATCAACCTTCAACACAACACAAATTCTCTTTTGTCTTTTGGCCATATCCAAAACCTCGTTCACAACTAGCACCCCATCTAAGATATTTCTATTTGGAACAAAAGCCGTTTGAGATTTTGAAACAAAATTTCCAACCACTCTTCTTAATCTTCCCGCCAAGATTTTAGCAAAAATCTTGTACATACTACCTACGAGACAAATAGGACGATACTCGGACAAAGATTGCAGATTCTTGATTTTTGGAACAAGCGTTATGAAAACCGAGGTCCCAGCCTTTATCATAATTGCTTTATCATGGAAATCATTCACAAAAGTCATGACATCCCTTTTAACCACCTCCCAATTTTGTTTGTAAAACTCAAGGGAATAACCGTCCGGGCCGGCGCTTTTATTACCATCACAAGACCACCCGACTTCTTATGATAATCATGGTGGGATAACTTGGTGATTATTAATCGAAGAGTTCATTTAAATTTATAGATTTTGGGGCGTTTGTTTCAATTTTTTAAATGTTTTTTGTTTTGAAAGAATCATAAGAATTTTTTAAAAATAATATTTTTGAATGAAATTTTAATTTGAATAGTTTTTTTTAAAATGCTATTTTAAATATTTAACCATCTTCCTGTAAATTTTTTTATATCAAAGTTTTAAAAAATCATTTAAACTTGAAGTTATTTTGAATTATTTTATAAGAATTATTTTTCAGATATAAGTTTTTTCCAAAAACCATGTGATTTTGACGATATTTTAATCTTCAATAATTTATATTTATGTCTATTAAAATTACTCTTTAAATTTATTTTATAATTTATTTTATAAAAATTATTTTTAAAAATAAGAAAATCATAAATGTTAAATGTTGAAAGAAGTTTAATTTGTATCTTCACCATCTATAAAATAATGTAAATGAATGGTGTGGTGAATCATAGTGATAAATCTCATTGAATATTGCTCAAAAGAAATAATAATTATCTTAATTAAATATCACAAAATTTATTTAAATTTATAAAATCTAGAACAATACAAAAAAATATCATCAACAAAAAAAATCTTTATATCTCAATTCATATATCATATATATTAGTGGTATAGATTTATGTGATCAAAATTTTCTTTGACAAGATAGAATTACTTGAGTTTCAACCCAATAAACCAACTAACATTTCTTTATCCTTGACTAGCAAATTTATTATTTCGTCACGTTTTCCTTGATTGGCAAGCCGCTGGCGTGGGGTATACCCTTTCATTTTTTATTTAATTTTCCTCCATTAGAGGACATCTAGAGATAGAGATACCTTCTTTTCTCCCATGTGAAAAACCAACCACCTTGAATATTTTATTTCATTATTTCTTGTTTTATTATGGACTATTTTTAATTCAAGTGGCCTAAAAGCCATCATGAATTTCATTATTCTAAGTAACCATGCTAAATGATTCCATTTCCTTTTCTTTATATATTACTTATATCATCCATCATCACTTCACCCTTTCTTTAATCCATTCCTCCCAATAATGCTCTTCTTACAAGTTTTTTTTATTGGTAGACGGAATTATTACTATAAACTCGCACACATAATCGTCAGAATCAGAATTAGGGTTTGACCTTTGTTTTTGACGTCCAACTTAATAATATCAACTTCTGTAAGTTTAGTAAGGATTTTCGTACTACAAATTTAACTATTAATGCATCTTATAGATTGATTTCAAAAAGAATAATCCTCACTTACATATCTACACAAGAAAGAACATTATCTACAAATAAAAAAACAAAACAAAATTGATATCCGGTGTTATTGATTTTCTCCGAATTTCCCATCTAATGGTACCAAAGATATTTCCGATCTTCTAGAAGCTTCAAACCGTCTAGAAGCTTCCAAACGAGCGGTAAATCCAACCGTCGTATGTCTTATCGACCTTTGTCTCACCACGTCGCAAAACTCAGGATCATTCACCTGCCCGTCTTTTCTTATCCATTGTATCATCTGATGATACACCGGGAAGAACCGAAGTTGAATAGTCGAGTACGCGAAATACGGAAGCAATGCAGCAAAAAGAACAAGAAAAGTAACAACCCAATAAGATAGTGAGGGTGCACATGCTTCAATGAAGACGTTATAGGCAGTTGTGGATATTGAAGGCTCTATAGCTCCATATGCCATGAGGAAAATGTACCACATGAAAATGCTTCCCCATATGAAAATATGTTGAATGTATGTGAAGTAGGTTATTGATAATGCCATTTGGCAGTTCACAACCCATACAACACATGTGTACAATGTGGTTCCGAGGATTTGTAAGTCAGCAAGTTCGCCTCCTTTGCGAAAGGATTGGTGCTCGAATGCGCGGATGCAGAAGAAGAATATAATCGCGGAACTTGCAACTCCGTTTAAGGCCCAACCGGAGATTCTTTTCCAGCTGAATAGTAAGTTTTGTACACCTTCTTGGTAGAGTAATGGAAACTGAAACATAAACGAAATTGTTCGTGAGAAGAGAACGATAATTTAATTAAACTGGTTTTCATTTGTTGAGGATTTGAGGTTTTACCTTGAGACATAATTTGGAGGAAACATCTTGATCAAATACTCCTAAAGCAATAACAGGAAGTGAAGTGAAGAATACATTGTAAAATGACATGAACCAATCATTGTATGCAGCTTGGCCTGAGAATGAGGTATACATCTCGTAGAAGAACAAAGTGAAGCCGAAAGTGATATTCTTGTAGAAGAAGTAACAAATCTGCGAAACAGAAAGTGAAGTTTGTCAGAAGCGAATAATAGTATTGATCGAACGGAGAATCTTGTAAGTGAAGACATGACAAGATTGTTACCATAGATGAAATTCTTCTGTAACACCAATGTCCGTGCACGAGAAGTAAGCGTTCTAGGAATCGAAATTGAGCGATGGCGATATCACTTGACATAACTGCCTAAAAAGTTGAAAGAATCTAAGTTAGGACTAAAAAGACAAAAAAGGTAAGTAGAACAAAAACAAAAAAAATCGGTTTGGATATTGCGAATTTACCTGCATTCCTTCGACACCACTGATACCGATTCCAATATCTGCTTCTTGTAGCATACCAACATCATTTGCTCCATCTCCAATAGCTAGAGTTGTGCTACCAGGTCTCATTTTAACCAATCTAGTAACAAGTGCTTTTTGCTTCGGAGACGAACGACAGCATATAACAGACGCACAGCCAATCGCAAGTTCAAGAAACAAGTTCTTTACATCGTCTTCTAACGCATAAGCAAGAGACTTTCCGTCAATGATCAGAGCTAACGCCTCAGAGTTATTGTCTGACGAAGATAATAACGCCTTTGCCTCTGTTATTTGACGAACAACACTTGCCTTAATTGCCTGCATAATCATTAAGACTCAATCAAAATCAAATTTATTGGAATAAATCAAACCAGCAATTAAGATTCTAATGCATGTTGATAGGATTAAAGCAAAGGTATACCGCTTCAGAAGCCGATTTGTCCTCCATTTTCTCGAGCAATTTGTTTTCAGGAGTATCTGAATTAATTATAATCTGTTTCATTCCTTGTCTAAGCAAACTACAAGCATATCTGCAATCACATGAAAATATCAAATTAGTTACAAATTCATATTTTGCAAATAAACAATATCAAAATTTATCGATATATAATCTTCAAACTTACCCGATATTAATTGCTGTTTCCATTTTATCGCCTGTCAAAACCCATAACTTAATCCCAGCCTGTGCTAGTTTGTCAATACATTCAGGAACCCCGTCTTGTAGTTTATCCTCGACTGCGGTAGCACCGAGAAGAATCAAATCCTTCTCAATTTTTTGCAATACATCCTCTACAATCTGTTCCTGATCTGCACTCACTAAGTTTTTTGCATCTGTCAACTCTTTATTAAATTGATTGTACTCTTCCTCGTCGAGTTCACGATAGGCGAGTATCAATGTCCTTAAACCAGAATCGGCGTATTCGTTAATGTGATACTTAGTCTGCTCTTCAAACTCCCTTCCATTCTTTCCAAGTAGTTCAAACATGACACTGTCAGCACCTTTGCTAAGTAGTAGTAGTTTTCCAGTGTGGTCTCTTACGATTACGGACATCCGCTTTCGTGCACTCGTAAACTCTAATACATTCAAAAGGTTATAAGACCTGAAAAATGAAAATCAAATCATGCTTTTAGTACATAACTCGTGTTTTATTTGCAGAGACGAAAAAGTTAAGCTTCTTACAAAGTACAAACAAGAGCAATAACCATACCTTTCTGATTTCACATTTGATTCAAGGTCCAATTCATGAACTGAAATAGCTGCATTTGTTCTTTCGTAAAATTCGAATCCGAATTGGCTGGCTGCAACAACAAAAGCAGCCTCGTCCGGCGATTCAGCTTCGTACGAAATGCTACCGGTTGCTTCATCAACTTCAGGTATTGCAGTATGACATACAGCCAAAACCTTTAGGAAATTCTGTATCACATTAGCATTAGACTGTTTCACCCAATTTCCATTCATGATCCTTTCATCCATGAAGTTAAACCCTTTAATCTTCGACTTCGATTTCACAGCCTTAGTAGCATTTTCCTCTTTCAACTTGCGGCCGAAATACGAATCTTTTCTCTTCGATAAAGCTCTCTCGACTTCCGTAAATCCTTTTCCATAAGCAACTCCACCAATAGAACACTTGATAAACTCCATAGAGTTACAAGTCAATGTTCCTGTTTTATCAGAAAGTATGGTATCAACTTGACCAAGTTCTTCGTTCAAATTCGACGTACGAGCGTGCGCTGGCTTATCCGTTTCCTCGTAATACATGTTCAAATCCTGGTTGATGAAAACGCTTTGAAGAACCTTCACAACTTCAATCGAAACATACAACGAAATCGGAATAAAGTACCCGTACAACATCAATGCTGTCAAGAAATGAAGAAGCGCCGCAACTACTGCATTATCAGGATCATAGTAAACCTCAGTATCATCAGGCCTAAGGTACCATCTCTTCATTCTTCCGTTCTTAATATCCTGCTTCGTCCAAATCCCGAAGAAAATCGAACCGATGAACGAAACCAAAATCAGCACAAAGAACAAACAGTAGATAACCTTATCCATTCTCTTCTCAATCTTACTTCTCTTCGAAGGAGGCTCCGTCGAATTCTGCATAACCTTCGTATCGTGCCCGGTGAAAATCACAACACCATAGATAAAATCAGTGTTCTTCAACTTAGAGTCTCTAAGAAGTAACTGCTGAGGTGAAAGTGGATACTGATGTTCCTCATCAGCCTCCAAACTTCCTACAAAAGTATACAAATTCGCATTCGGATCCTCGCATCGAATCACAGCCTTGAAATCTCGAAAACTCGAGTCTTCTAACAAATTTGAAGTCCCTTCTAGTGCTTGCTTTAGTTTAAGATTTGTCTCTCCATCGAGATTCATCGTATCGACATAGCAAATCGCGTCATCGTAATTCGACGCAAGAAGTATAAGATCAGCAGGAAAATACTCATCCTTTTCAACTTTCACTATATCTCCAACTCTCAAATCTCTCCATTTACAATAATCAAAAACACCATCACCACCATGAACCTTCACTTTTCTGTTATTCATCTCTATATCCTAATCAACCAAACCATAAAAACAACATCAATAACCTAAACTCCATAAACTCAAATGCTTGAATCATAAACAATAATCAGAAAAAATCAAAAAATAAAAAAACCAAAAACAGTACCTGTTTTTTCCGCTGAAAATCTTCAATGAACTCTTTGGCCATAGTAGCAGCAACAACAACAAGAAGAGGAATAACATTGCTGACAGCAGAATAAGGAGCAACAGGAGAGAAAGACAGAATAGCAACAACCAGGAAGTAGAAATTCGCAACTCTTCTGAATTGTTCGAACAAAGATTTAGGTAGAAAAGTTGCTAATGTGTACTTAGTAGTCCTAACGTAATTATCACCGTAATTATAGATACTAGACATAGCACGTTCTGCATCATTGCAATAAACTTTCCTTGAGAAACCAGGTCCTCCTATGAGTGAATGTTCATCTTGTTCCAACGATGCTTTACCGCATGAAAATGCATGGATCTTGCTGAAATGATGCCTCCTTCTCCTTCCACCAGCCATATTTTCAACTTTCAATGAATCCAAATCTGAATGCTTTTTGTTTCACAAAGATAGAACTGAGATTGAAGCAAACCAATGAAAAGGAAAGGAATAAGAATATGAAAAAATAAACAAGTTTTGCTTTATACAAACAATAAAAGAATTGTGTTTTTGTTTTTGTTTTTGTACAAGAATGATGTTTTAAAAGATGAAGATATAAAGAAGAGAGAGAGAGTTGAAAGATGAGACATTAAAAAGAGCAACCTACGACTTGTTGTTGTTGTTTTTTGATTGAGTTAAAGGCTGTGTTGTGTCATCCCAGTTTGACCAGTGGAAGCTAACAATAGGAGACTTTTCAACTTCTGAATGGAACTTTCTCTCTCTTTTTCCTCGACAATCCATGACTTGGTTACAAATACACACCAAATTTTTCAATAAACTAGTAATATTATTATCATATAATGATTCATCATTGATGTCACTTTTTTTTTTTCCTTTGAAAGTTTAATGTGAAAAGTGGAAAAATCATCAAGGAGTTTTAAAAAGAAAGTACCAGCTAATATTCTTACAACAAAATACTAATAATCAAAACAACTTAAAAACAACAAAACAAACCATAGAGAAAGTTAGAGCCACAAAAAATTTAGCGGAAAATAGAAATATACAGAAGGAAACAGTAAAGTTTTGGTAAATTCTTAATTACTAGTTAGTTTTAGTCGATTATCGATATTTTTAAATAAAATATTTATTAAATATTCGAGTGTCGCTTAAACTTTTTACGGTAAAAGAAATTTGAAGTTTGAATTTTTTTGTATGATAAAGATTGAAATACGTGTACAATATTTCAAAGCTTCTAGAAAGCAAGATATGTTTTCTTTTTTTCTATAATAAGATATGGATTAAATGAATTTGGAAAAAACTGTTCAAAGAATGAAAAAAAATTGCACAAAGTTTTAAGAATTAACTAATTGACAAATTTTTTAAAACATTTTTAGTAAATTGTTTTATTTCTTTTTTGACTCAAATTATATTGTTTTGATTTCTTAAATGAAAAATACTTTTATGGAAACTCACATATATTCATTTTTTAGAAATAGTAAAAAATATAATTGATTTTTTATGAAATCACGTTTATATATTTATCTGAAGAATTCTCCTACTTAAATAGAGTTAATAGTACAGAATATTTACAAGTCTGATACGTGTTTTTTTATAAAGTAACATGACAAAAATTGTTTTAATACAAATTTTATATTTATATTGAATATAAATTTTATATTTTTATTTGACTTAATTATAATAATAATTTTTTATTTTTGCTTATTTTAAATCACTCAGTTTTCATTTATATGTTGTTAAAAATAAATTATTAAAAGATTAGTAAATTTATAATATTAAACTAAATTAGTTGTAATACTTCGTCGGATCCAATATAATCCAAAA
The DNA here is from genome assembly GCF_029867415.1 of Vicia villosa. Classification (NCBI taxonomy): domain Eukaryota; kingdom Viridiplantae; phylum Streptophyta; class Magnoliopsida; order Fabales; family Fabaceae; genus Vicia; species Vicia villosa. The sequence continues at coordinate 37,798,672 of NC_081180.1, read as the reverse complement.
GATTTTGAAAGACTATTATAGTGTGTTTAGGAGTTTTGTTGTAGTTCATCCCTAGAACAAACCACCTAAATCGAAAACAGTGAAAATACTTTTCGCGTGAGGGGATGTGAGTGGTTCCATGTTGATGAAGGCGAGTGTCGACATTCTTGACCAATCCCATGTTTGGAGAAAAAAAAAGTGGATGAATAAAACGAACAAGTATTATTCCATGTGTTTTTTATAGAAAGAATTATATATATGGGCCAAAACGGCTGAATCCCAATTATATGTACTTATTTTACTGAAGTCTCTTAACAAAGTTAAATACATAATATTTATAGTATTATCAGTAGTTTCATAAAATAAAAATTGACCAAATAGAATCATAATATAACACCGAGCTTTCATTATTCTTTCTTACTCGGTAAATTTGTTGGTTAATTTCATAGATGAATAATGTTGTTTAAGGTACTTGAGATCAATACATTGGCCCCTTGATGTGTCTTCTAACAAAGAGACACCCAAAAGTTCCTCACATATTGCATTTCCTTGACTAACTCGACCATTAATAGTCTTACCATTGATAGGTAGACCCAATAACATGTACACATGCATCCTCTAAGGTGATGATACATTCACCGCATGGAAGATGAAATGTGTGTGGTTCGGGTTTCAATCTTTCCACCAAGGCGGGAATAAATTTATAATCAACATGATAGAAGTCTACGTTAAGTACATTACCAAAACTGCTTGTCGTAAATACGATTCTATCAACTCGTCATGTGGGACATATTCGTGTACACAACAACGAAATCTCCTTGCTTCCTAACAAAAAATAATTAAGGAAAAGTAATATAAGAAAAAAATCTAGTATCGTTAGGAGAAACTTATATTATTTCTAAATAATAACGTGCAAAGGGAGCAATGTTGTTGATGATTCCTCTATGTTGCTCACCCATGGTCAATATAGCCATTTTTTTGGAATGCTCTTGTGTGGTTGTTGTTGATAACTTACAAATAGTGTGTATGTTTGATTGTTGAAAATGTGAAGAAGAAGACATTATTTACAATTTGTTCCCATGCGCCATACATAAGGGCATATCCTGCTGTATGCATGGAAGCTTTGCAGGCTATGGAGGCAAGCTAAGGAAGGCAGGCTAAGGGCATGCATGCAGGCTAGATTTCACGTGAAATACATAGTAGCATGTGACATGCATAGTGACACTTATGTATTATTTTTAATACATGCGCCATACATAGCGACACCTATGTATTATTTGCCCCATGCTTTTTTTCAGACAACACGATATCGATCGTGTCAGATACACAAATCTAATAGAACAGGAATAAAGACATTAACGACTCTGACCAACTGGTCGACCAGGCTCTGATACCACTAATGTAACACCCCTTTCTAATACCCCAATTAATAATCATAAACAAGTAAACATGCATATAACAAGGGGTGTCACAACGACGTTTTCAAAAACTAAAAGCTTTTAAAAACCAACAAACAATACATTCGTCTACATAAGATACATCTGGTCATCAATATAACACATTTACTTGGCATAATTTAAATCAAATATGCATACACAACGGAAATCACAAATACCCATGCATTGTATAAATGATCCATGTCCCATACCATGATCATATCTCAATATCATCTAAATGGAAACATAACAATATATCCAAAATATTTGGCACTAAGGCCTCCAACAACAACAATAAACATCATACGAAATCATAAGGTAGTATCAAGATACAAATCCAAATGGAAAAAATGAGTTCAACACACTAATCATAACCCAGTGTTACATAACTAGAGCATCGATTCACTACCTAATCAAAAACGAAACTCGAAGCTCTCCAATAAAGCCACGAATCGAGCAACTACTCGTCTGAACCTGCACGTTACCAACAAAAGGCAACATTCAAACAGAAGGGTGAGAATTTAAATTCTAAATAGAAAATATAATAATGGGAAATGCAACTTACATAAGCATACATTTCACAATTCATCACTCTTCTCAAAACATACATTGATCCTCAATATAAAGTCAACATGTATAATACAATTATGTATCACAATCAAATTCACAACATCGTATATCAATGAATTACACATTTACACATATATCACTCATACACATATATATATATATTTCACATTCCACATCAAATATGTATTATTCACATATATCACACTCACATTACCTTCTCTAATTCATATCATATGATTCATCATTTCACATATATATACATATAAATCAAATTCACATCCACACATTCATATCACACAATCACACAGAACAACATTTCACACCGACACGTGCGACTCGAGTGTGACTCTATGAGATATGCATGTGGATCCCTCCGTTATCTTTTCCGGTCATGCCGATTGTCATCCTCTCTAGACTAGATAACCACCTCAAAGCCCCATACTCGTTAAGCTTTCAAACCCCATACTCGTTAGGTTTGGGACAAGTAAATAACCTTCGCGAGATTACTCAACATTGCCACTTTCAAATACTCATGCTTGTGTACGTGTGCAACAAAACAAGACTCGTGCATTTAAGACGATCTCACTATCTCTTAAACTACACAATCACATCTTCACATCTTTGCACAATATTACACAACATGCCATTCAATCCAATCTCAACACAATTATAATTTAGTAATCAATTACATAATACATCCAATTATACCTCACAAATAGTAATTAATCAATTAATAACACATAATGAGCATATAGAAGTAATAGGTATGCAAGTCAAGTCTCAAACAAACAAGAAAATAATTTTTTGAACACAGTTCGCGCCACCAAGCATTGGTCGCGCCGCGAAGTACCAGACAGAAACAATGTATTTCAAAAATTCACTCAGTTCGCGTCGCATCCACATGTGCGCGTTGCGAAGTACAACGCAGAACCAGGTCATTCCAGAATCTATTCAGTTCGCGCCGCCACCATTGTTCGCGTCGCGAACACAACACAAAACGAATTTTCTATGTGAAGTCAGCACAGTTCCCTCTTCTCATTCCATCACTCAATTCACAGTTCAGTCCATTCTTTACACACGAATTTCACACATATATCACACATATAACTCATATGTATCATTAGATTCATCAAAACTTCATTAATCGTGCAAATCTATGAATTTCACCCAAATCCCAAAAGTTAGGTTTTTCACATTCTTTTCATCAAACATGTTATAAATCAAAACCCACCCATAAAATCAAGTAAGGAATCATTATTACATGTTATTTCTACCAGTTCTAAGCATAAACAACATCAAACAACACAAATCTCATGAAATATGAAAATACCTAAATTGAAATCCCATTTTCTAACACATACAACATTACCCAATCATAGATTCTACAAGAATTTAGATTCTAACCCTTACCTTTAACTCTTAATCCACCCTCTTGATGAAATCTACCAATCTCCTCTTCTTCTCTTCTATGTTCTTCTTCTCTCCTTTCTATCTTTCTCCTCTTTTCTTTCTAATTAGGTTATGACACGAGGTTCTCTCTTAACTCTCATTATCCCATTGGTCTTAACCCGCTCAATACTCTTTCTCACTCAACTAAGCCCATTTAGCTAATTTCTAATATAATCCTACTATTTATTAATTAGCTAAATCACATATTACCACCCAATTAAATAATTATCACTCGATAATTATTAAATAAAACACACAAACAATTATCAAATATCAAATATCCTAATTAATTAAAATCTAATAAAAATAGGGTGTTACAGTAAACCCTAATTCTTTTTTTTGTTTTTAATTAATTAATTTCCTTTCGTCTTCTTTATTAAAATCAGAAATTGACAAAAATCTGACAAAGTGGATCACAAATAAACATTGGGCCTGGTTTGCTAGACGCACCACCTCTGAAGGCCTATACGCACCATTTTTTGAAAATCTGAACAACAATAAACAGCTCTTGGGCTCATGCTATTGGGCCCTGCGTCTGATTTTATTGCAACTCCCAGCATTTTCATTTTACACCCCCTGGGCCCATTTAATTTCCTTTTAGAACTAGTTTTCTTAGATAATAAAACCAATAATTTTCTTGATTAAATTGTTTAGACCATTTTTAGGATTTAATTTTAGTCCCTTTAATTGGCACTTTTCTTTCATAAAAAATAGTAGTATATTTTAATCAATTTTGTAGCCCATTTTGATTTGTTTTACTCCATGCTTTTGTGCTAATTTGGTATGCTTGAGTTTACCTTGATTTTTGCTTATGATTGTTATCTTCCAATTTGCATGTTCCTTTAGATTTTAGGACTTGTAGATATTAGCATGCTAACTAGGCTAGTGATAACACGAAATTATATCGTATTATTGGTCTCGATTACGACACAATCCGTAACATTTAATTAGTTATTATTTTATTTTATTATGGTTTTATGCTGTTTTGTTATTTGTTTCAGGAACTTTAAATAAATCTCGAGTATTGGAAATAATGAGCAATAAGGGTGTTAGTAACAAGAAAAAGAAAATGAAGAAAAGAAAAAAATGCAAAAAGTTCCAAGCCCATGTGTAAAGCCCAGAACGAAGATCCAAGGAACCAACATCACGTGTGCCCCTAGGCACTCAGAGTGTGCCTCTCGGAACTGGACGTAAGTTTGTGAAGTGTGCCCCTAGGCACTCACGTGTGCCCCTAGGCACTCACGTGTGCCCCTAGGCACAAACCCCTTTTCCACTATTTTTACGCCTGTTTCTCAGCAAAACGTGAAACGGTTCTGCATCCGAAAAATGAGGGAAGTGGAAGACTGATTATACGAGTTAACCTGATTTTATGAAGCATATAAAAGGAGAAGATATCACAACTGAAGGTCTCTCATCTCCGCACCGAATTTCAGTTTTAGAATTTTTGTTTCCAGTGTTATTTCTGCACACAGAACCTTTGTTCCCTTTTTAATTCACCATCCAAAGTAGTAATTCTTTGCATTGAAGGATTACTACACTTAGTTTAGTTTAAGTATTTAATTTCCGGATCTGTACTGTTACGTGAAGAATTGCTTGAACCTGTTGGAAGCTTTGGAACATAGAGCTCAGTTTAATCATTCAGTTTACAGGTTTCTTTTACATGCTTACATTGTTTAATAATTTTACTGCTATGCTTGTGTTAATTTATTCATATTCTGTTTCCTATATGATTGAAGAATATAATATGTCCGGCTAAATTATTGAACCGGTGTGTAAGGTCTCAGACGGACAGGTTTAGTAACTGTTTTGCTTAAATTTCTACAAAGCATTTTTTTGGTTCTGATTTCCTATTTTAATATTGAGTCGTATTTTTACGGAAGTAAATTACATCCTAAGGTCTAAAATCAAAATAACGGAAGTGTGAGGTTTTTACCAGATAGCGGTCATCGAACATCAACTCTAAATACAGCGAGAGCGCTTTAGAGTTGATTATATTCTATTCGACTTTCAAAAATTATTTTCAGTTTGTAAAGATTTAGCGAGAGCGGACTTTAGGACTGATAGTATAATCTAAGTCAATAAACACGAAAGTGTGAGGTAAAGGTTTTTAACTCGAATAACTTATTCTGAAAAGTGACTCCATTTATTTAAAATATGCCATTAAGTTGCTAAACCCGGAAGTTGGACTATTGCACACCGGTGTCTAAACACCTGATTAATTAATTATTGTTTACCTTAGTTTAATTAAGTTTCATTTCTAAACCGACGAATATCGAAAGCCTTAGCTACCAACTGCAACGAAAGACCGTATTATTTGACCCTCAGTCCTTGTGGGTTCGATATCTTTTAAAACTTAACGACTAAGCTGTATACTTGCAGCGATATCCCGATTGACTTATATAAAATCCCGATCAAGTTTTTGGCGCCGTTGCCGGGGACTGATTTTAGTCAATAGTGCGATTTACCCGTTGCGCGATAGACTAAGGCAACAAATTTTATTTTCCTTTTACGTCGATTGTATGCCAAGTACTCGCTCAAAAAGCGATACCTTAGTACGAACGACGAGCGAACCTGAGCGTCTTATTAACGTAAGACGAGCTATCAGGAAATACTGTTCATATCACAACATTCCCTTTCCCCTCTCAGATTCCGAAAAGGAATCAGCCGCTAAGTCAGAATCTGAATCTGACCAAGAATCCGAAGAAGAACTCAAGCTGAAAGTAGAAATGTCCGAAGGACCGCGGAACCGTCCACTCAGAGAATATTCCACCCCATCTCAACTAGAGCCCCACAAGAGCATCGTTAACCCTGCTATTAACCGAAACGATTTCGAGCTAAAGCCGTCATTGATATCAGCCATTCAACAACGTCAATTTTCCGGTGTTCCTACCGATGATCCTAACGAACATTTAACAAAGTTCATCCAATTTGCTGATACCCTGATAGCCAATGGAGTAACTGCCGATGCAATAAGACTACGCCTTTTTCCCTTCTCCCTGAGAGATAGAGCTTGGGCTTGGTTGCAATCCTTGCCACAAAATTCTGTCACGACGTGGGAAGAATTGAAGACTGTTTTCTTAGCGCGTTATTTTCCTCCTAGCAAAACAGTTGCGTTACGAGCACAAATCAATGGATTCAGACAAAAGGACACTGAATCTCTTTTCGACGCATGGGAGCGATATAAGGACATGATGCGAATGTGCCCACATCACGGATTAGAAGACTGGCTCGTCATTCATACATTTTACAATGGACTGTTGTACAACACGAGGTTGTCAATAGATGTCGCTGCTGGTGGCACACTTATGGATAAACCGTACGACAAAGCCTATCAACTAATTGAAAACATGGCTCAAAATCATTACCAATGGGGAAGCGAAAGAACTCCTATGGAGAAATTTCAAACAAAAGGCGGAATGTACGAAATTAGTAGCCTAGACAAAGTGAACGCTAAGGTAGATGCCCTTACCCAAAAGCTAGAAAGCTTGACCTTACCACCCGCAGCCACCGTGGCTGCTGTAACTCCAAACTGCGAATTATGTGGAGTTCTTGGACATGATGCCCCCGAATGTGCTATTTTGGCAGGAGTCTCTGTTGATCAAGTTAACTACGCTCAAGGGAATCCGTATTCCAACACCTACAATCCTGGATGGAAGAATCATCCTAATTTTTCGTACAAAAATAACAACGCTCTGTTTGTACCGAATCAAGCACCTGTTGTCCCGCCTGGTTACCAAAAACCTGTTGCTAACATCCCTAATATGCCTAATGTTCCTAGAAAGTCTAACCTCGAAATTATGATGGAAAATTTCATTGCTACCCAAGCTCAACAAAATAAGGATTTCCTCAACCAGAATGTTCACACCGGTGAACAATTGAAGCAATTAGCAACTAAGGTAGATGCCCTAGCAACCCATAATAAGATGTTAGAAACTCAGATTGCTCAAGTGGCCCAACAACAAACAACTACTTCCGCACCTGTTGGATCATTTCCTGGTCAACCACAACCTAATCCTAAAGGGCACGCCAATGCCATAACACTACGAAGTGGAACTGAGCTAGATGGACCAATCGATCCAAGGCTTCAGAACCCAACCATGTATCAGAAACCTGATAAAGCGACTGAAAAACCAAGAGAACAACCTGAAACTGAAAAGGAGGATGAGAATGAAGAGGCATCTGAAAAAGAGAAACCTTACGTGCCTCCCCCGCCATATAAACCACCGATTCCATATCCTCAAAGACTTGCTAAGTCTAAGAATGAGGGACAATTTAAGAAATTCGTAGAGCTTCTGAAACAACTAAATGTTTCCATTCCTTTTACAGAAGCTATTACCCAAATGCCCTCATATGCTAAGTTCTTAAAGGAGATCTTGTCCAATAAGAAGAAGATAGTAGAAAATGAAACTGTTACACTAACTGCTGAGTGTAGCGCTATAATTCAAAACAACATGCCTCCTAAACTGAAAGACCCTGGTAGTTTCTCTATACCTTGTGTAATTGGGAAATTCGTAATAGACAAAGCCTTATGTGATTTAGGAGCCAGTGTTAGTTTAATGCCTCTATCTATTTGTGAAAAACTCAAATTAGGTGAACTAAGACCAACAAGAATGTCATTGCAATTAGCTGACCGCTCTGTCAAGTTTCCCATAGGAATGCTTGAAAATGTACCTGTTCGTATAGGACAATTCTATATTCCTACTGACTTCATAATAATGGACATTAAAGAGGACTCTAATATCCCTATTATACTAGGAAGGCCATTCTTAGCAACTGCTGGTGCCATTATAGATGTCAAGAAAGGAAAGCTAACTTTCGAGGTCGGTGAAGAGAAAGTAGAGTTTATTCTCTCCCAATTCTTCAAGGCCCCAGCCATAGACGATTCCTGTTGTTTCTTGGACGTTATTGATGAATGCGTTAAAGAAATGGAGAAACAACAAAACACCTACTCTGAAGTTCTAAAAATACCAATGCCACCTATTTTCGAGGACAATAACTGGCGTGAGGAATACCAAGATAATAATCTGAGTGAATGCCTAGCATTAACCCCTGATCCTATCCCTTGCCCTAAGAAACCTGCTATAGAACTTAAAACACTGCCCAAAGATTTAAGGTATGAATTCCTAGATGAAAAACTTGAATGACCTGTTATAGTAAACGCTGACCTTGGACAGATCGAAACTGAAAAATTACTCAATGTCCTTAGGAAATATCCTACCGCTTTAGGCTATAACATATCTGATCTAAAGGGAATAAGCCCCTCTATCTGCATGCATCGCATTATGCTCGAGGAAGACTGTAAGACCTCGCGAGAACGTCAAAGACGAATCAATCCGATTCTAAGCGATGTAGTGAAAAAGGAAGTTCAAAAGCTGTTAGAAGCAGGAATCATATACCCTATATCCGATAGTAAGTGGGTAAGCCCTGTACATGTCGTACCCAAGAAAGGAGGTGGCACTGTCATTACAACCCCTAAAGGCGAATCTATAGCACAACGCACTCAAACTAGATGGCGAATGTGTATCGATTATAGAAAACTAAACAAAGCCACTCGTAAGGACCATTTTCCCTTACCATTTATAGACCAAATGCTCGAACGGTTGGCAAAACACTCTCATTTCTGCTACTTGGATGGTTACTCAGGATTCTTCCAAATTCCTATCCACCCTGATGACCAAGAAAAGACGACATTCACATGTCCTTATGGCACATTCTCTTATCGACGAATGCCGTTCGGACTGTGTAACGCACCTGCGACATTCCAAAGGTGCATGATGTCAATCTTTGCCGATTTTCTAGACGGCATGATGGAAGTATTTATGGATGATTTCTCCGTGTGTGGAGAAAGTTTCGAAGGATGTCTTTTGAACCTTGAACTGGTACTTAAACGATGCGTAAGTGTCAATTTAGTGCTGAACTGGGAAAAATTCCATTTCATGGTAAGACAAGGAATCGTACTTGGACACATCGTGTCTGATAAAGGGATTGAAGTTGATAAAGCTAAGATCGAAATCATTGAAAACCTTCAACCCCCGAAAACTGTTAGAGAAATACGGAGTTTTTTAGGACACGCTGGTTTCTACCGCCGTTTCATAAAAGATTTCTCTAAAATAACCAAACCATTGACTGAGCTACTAATGAAGGACGCGGAATTCATATTTGATGAGAAATGTCTAAACGCCTTTCAAACTCTTAAACAAGCACTGATATCCGCACCAATCATGCAACCACCTAACTGGAACGAACCATTCGAAATTATGTGCGATGCTAGTGACTACGCTGTAGGAGCTGTCCTAGGACAGAGAAAAGATAAGAAACTTCATGTCATATACTACGCCAGTAGAACCTTAGATCATGCACAAATGAACTACGCCACTACAGAGAAGGAACTCTTAGTCGTGGTATTCGCGTTAGATAAATTTCGATCCTACTTAGTAGGAGCGAAAATCATAATCTATACCGACCATGCCGCTATTAGATACCTATTAACCAAAAAGGATGCCAAACCAAGACTCCTAAGATGGATCCTACTCTTGCAAGAGTTCGACCTTGAAATTAAGGACAAAAGAGGCATCGAAAATGTGGTTGCTGATCACTTATCAAGAATGGAAGGAAATAAACCTGACGAAGTGCCCATTAACGATGATTTCCCATATGAGCGACTCATAGCCCAGTTAGACATCGCTTCGGTGACAGAAACTTTAAACGATACTCAAACTGAAGTAGAAAGAACTGTCAAAGCATATATAGCAAACTCAACCGTACCTTGGTACGCTGATATCGTTAACTACCTAGCCACTAAAATATTACCGCCAGATCTAACTTACCAACAAAAGAAGAAGTTCTTCCACGACCTGAAACAATACTATTGGGACGAACCACTTCTTTTCAAAAGAGGAGCCGATGGTATATTTCGTCGTTGCGTCCTTGAAGAAGAAGTAGGAAGCATAATTTCTCACTGTCATGCTGCTCCCTATGGGGGACATGCAAGCACTTCCAAGACTTGTGCAAAGATCCTACAAGCTGGTCTCTTTTGGCCAACCTTATGGAAAGACGTTCACATCGCTGTTAAGAACTGCGACCGGTGCCAACGCATTGGAAATATATCAAGACGCGATGAAATGCCTCAGAAAGGAATTTTGGAAGTCGAAGTCTTTGATGTGTGGGGAATCGACTTCATGGGACCATTTCCTTCTTTGTTTGGTAACAAATACATACTCGTCGCTGTTGACTACGTATTGAAATGGATCGAGGTTGTTGCCGCTCCTACGAATGACACGCGAGTAGTAATCCGACTCTTTAAAAACATCATCTTCCCTAGATTCAGTATCCCTAGAATAGTAATTAGCGACGGTGGCTCACATTTAATATCCAAAATTCTTGAGAAACTTCTGTTAAAATATGGAGTTCACCACCGAGTAGCAACACCTTACCATCCACAAACTAGTGGACAAGTCGAAGTCTCAAATAGAGAAATTAAACAAATTTTAGAGAAGACTGTTGCTACATCTAGGAAAGATTGGTCCACTAAGCTACCTGAGGCACTTTGGGCTTATAGAACTGCCTTTAAAACACCCATTGGAACCACGCCATTCAAATTGGTCTATGGAAAATCCTGTCACCTGCCGGTCGAATTGGAACACAAGGCTTATTGGGCAATTAAGACCCTTAATTTAAATTATTCTGCCGCCGGTGAAAAAAAGAATCTTAGATATTCATGAATTAGAAGAGCTTAGATTAGACGCTTATGAAAACGCCCGAATCTATAAAGAAAGGATGAAAATGGCACGATAAAAGAATATCGAGAAAAGAATTTAATGTAGGAGATATTGTGCTATTATTTAATTCTCGACTAAAACTCTTCCCAGGAAAACTTAGATCTAGGTGGTCTGGTCCCTTTGAAATAACCAAAGTTCTACCTAGTGGAGCTGTAGAAATTAAGAGTAGATCTAGCGAACCATTCATAGTTAATGGACAACGGTTAAAACACTACTATTTCGTAGATAACAAAGAATATTCTAACTGTATGAAATTAGTAGAACTTCCCACTCAGCTTACTACTTAAGCATCATTGACTGGTGTCGAGCTACCGACATTAAACAAAGCGCTTTGTGGGAGGCAACCCATATTTCTTATTTTATCTTATTTTTATCTTTATTTTATTCCTTTCTATGCGGGTGGATGGCCTTTACGATCACTTTACCATCCAACCACCTCCCGACCAAGGCGACCAGTAGCATAAGCATTGAGGACAATGCTTGGAATAAGCATAGGGGAGTTAGAATCTATTTTATGCCTTATGTCCTTTATTTTTCTTAGTAGATTTATTTTCCAGCATAATTTCCCTTTCCCGCAATTTCCCTTGAATAAAATTGTGTACTTTCGAGTTCATAATGCAAATTTCGTGTGTTTGTCCGAACTTCCCCATTTATTTGAACCATAACAAAATTTTGAAAATTTAAATGCATAGATCTAAACACCCGAAGGGTACTTAAGTTACCAATCGCTTGAAGATATTCACTTTACCGAAACCTTAGACTTTGAACCTTCTTAATTACCCCGAGTAGTTTATTTAGCAGTCGGCACCATCTTGACATGAACTACGTAGGAAGCCGATGAATATAAGTGAATGATCCATAAGCTATTAATTAAACTTTATTAACTAACGGCAGCACCTAACTAAGTTAGATGATCCTCACCCGGTCGTTTAGCCCAACGGTGTTGATTCCGGTAAAAAAAATAATAATGATAATATTTCAACCGCTGCAGATTGGTTCAGTTTTCTCTGGTGCTGAACTTGGTAGGGCGAACTACGGTTCGATCCCCCGCAATTTGTTAACAGATAAATAAAAGGAGTCGAAAACCTTACGCACCAGAACTCCTCAGTTGCGAAAACGATAAAACAGGGATCATAGTCGCTAACCGGTTATCCTACTATGTGAATGTTAAGGTAAAGGGCTTAATGTGATTGCGCTAGAATGAAAATGGGTAAGAATTAGGCGAAAAGGTTTAGGGAGAGCTATAGTGTCGTGACTCGGAATGGTTTACAAACGTGGGGATTCTTCAGTATTTTTACCGTATCTGTTACTTTGAAGTTATTGCGACTTATACAATTCGGGTAATGCCATGAATTGCATTTAAAATATTTTTCTCAAAAATTGATTTCTTATAATTATTTGCTTGAGGACAAGCAAAGATTTAAGCATAGGGGAGTTTGATAACACGAAATTATACCGTATTATTGGTCTCGATTACGACACAATCCGTAACATTTAATTAGTTATTATTTTATTTTATTATGGTTTTATGCTGTTTTGTTATTTGTTTCAGGAACTTTAAATAAATCTCGAGTATTGGAAATAATGAGCAATAAGGGTGTTAGTAACAAGAAAAAGAAAATGAAGAAAAGAAAAAAATGCAAAAAGTTCCAAGCCCATGTGTAAAGCCCAGAACGAAGATCCAAGGAACCAACATCACGTGTGCCCCTAGGCACTCACGTGTGCCCCTAGGCACTCAGAGTGTGCCTCTCGGAACTGGACGTAAGTTTGTGAAGTGTGCCCCTAGGCACTCACGTGTGCCCCTAGGCACAAACCCCTTTTCCACTATTTTTACGCCTGTTTCTCAGCAAAACGTGAAACGGTTCTGCATCCGAAAAATGAGGGAAGTGGAAGACTGATTATACGAGTTAACCTGATTTTATGAAGCATATAAAAGGAGAACATATCACAACTGAAGGTCTCTCGTCTCCGCACCGAATTTCAGTTTTAGAATTTTTGTTTCCAGTGTTATTTCTGCACACAGAACCTTTGTTCCCTTTTTAATTCACCATCCAAAGTAGTAATTCTTTGCATTGAAGGATTACTACACTTAGTTTAGTTTAAGTATTTAATTTCCGGATCTGTACTGTTACGTGAAGAATTGCTTGAACCTGTTGGAAGCTTTGGAACATAGAGCTCAGTTTAATCATTTAGTTTACAGGTTTCTTTTACATGCTTACATTGTTTAATAATTTTACTGCTATGCTTGTGTTAATTTATTCATATTCTGTTTCGTATTTGATTGAAGAATATAATATGTCCGGCTAAATTATTGAACCGGTGTGTAAGGTCTCAGACGGACAGGTTTAGTAACTGTTTGGCTTAAATTTCTACAAAGCATTTTTTTGGTTCTGATTTCCTATTTTAATATTGAGTCGTATTTTTACGGAAGTAAATTACATCCTAAAATCCAAAATCAAAATAACGAAAGTGTGAGGTTTTTACCAGATAGCGGTCATCGAACATCAACTCTAAATACAGCGAGAGCGCTTTAGAGTTGATTATATTTTATTCGACTTTCAAAAATTATTTTCAGTTTGTAAAGATTTAGCGAGAGCGGACTTTAGGACTGATAGTATAATCTAAGTCAATAAACACGAAAGTGTGAGGTAAAGGTTTTTAACTCGAATAACTTATTATGAAAAGTGACTCCATTTATTTAAAATATGCCATTAAGCTGCTAAACCCGGAAGTTGGACTATTGCACACCGGTGTCTAAACACCTGATTAATTAATTATTGTTTACCTTAGTTTAATTAAGTTTCATTTCTAAACCGACGAATATCGAAAGCCTTAGCTACCAACTGCAATGAAAGACCGTATTATTTGACCCTCAGTCCTTGTGGGTTCGATATCTTTTAAAATTTAACGACTAAGCTGTATACTTGCAGCGATATCCCGATTGACTTATATAAAATCCCGATCAGCTAGTTCTCTCCCTCTAAAAATCCTTAAACATTAGGTAGAAACCATGACAACATTAGGATAGAATTCCTTTCTTTTCCTTTTCAACTTTAAAATTCTTAACAAATATTCGAATTTAATCCCTTTAAAAAATACAAAGAAAACACCTTAAAAAGCACTTAATAAAGGTTGGAAATAATAAAAAGGGAATGGAAGCTCTCGTATCTCTTGTTTAAGGGAATCACTTGAGTGGAAATACCCAACCATAAAAAACACCAACAAGAGTAGCTTAAACTTCACTTGTTTAAGGGAGGTACTTGAAACGCTCGACAAATTTCTCTCTCCTCTCTCTTGCCTTCAGGGCATTCTTTCTCTTAATCGGACACGTTGCTTCCTTTCGATCGCAGACAGGTAACGCATAAGACTCCACTCAGCGAGCTGCTATCCTAATGCTAGATTGCGAATGTAACTTCGTCCACTAAAAAAACAAACAAACAAAAACATGTGAGCCGAACTACGGCGCTCTGATTCCTGAAAAGGATACGTAGGCATTAGGTTGCGGGGCCTAAGCGAGCACAACTATTTATAAACCTTATTTTCCCCGTATTTCCTTTTCTTTCTTTTGCATGCATTCCCTTTGCATTAAGCTTTAGATTTATAGTTAACACACCCTTAGAATATAACAAACATAGGAGGATACTGTGGAGTACCACAGGCGTGAGGGGTGCTAATACCTTCCCCTTGCGTAACCAACTTCCGTACCCTACCTTTGGTCGAAAGACCTCGTTCTTATTTGTTTTAGGTTTGCTAACGCTCCTTTTCTTTTATGACAGATATGTTAGTGGCGACTCTGTTGTTCATATTTTCGCTAGCGTGCGACAACATGGTGTTACAATGCTTGACTATATTAAAGGTTGATTCAGTGTACAGGAGACAATTGACCATAATAAGGGGAGGCCAAGAGGGTACTATCAGGTCGAACTAGATACAGGTTGGTGTGATTGCGGAAATTTTCAAGCCTTTTGTATGCCTTGCTCCCATGTCATAGCGGCATGTTCAAATGCTCGCCTGGACCCTTTCATACATCTATCCCCCGTTTACAAAGTCGAAAATGTATTCAATATGTACATCAATAGCTTCTCGATGATAGCAAAGGAAGGTTATTGGCCTACTTATCAAGGATACATCGTTTGGCACAATGAGAATATGCGAAGGAAGAAAAAGGGCCTAATAACATCACACGTATTTGAACTGAAATAGATACGATAAACAAAATGGTATGATTATGCAGTACATGCCGTTAACTCGAACACAATCGAAAAAATTGTCCCAATGCTAGATCAAGCTCCGCAACATAATTATTGTATGTCACTCTTGATATGTTCTTTATTTTGTTGTAAACATGCAATTTCATATTAAATTCAACTTTCATTTCATATTCAAGACAACATTCAGGTACAACAAAATAAATACAACCACACATAAAACAACAACACGATAAACAAATAAAATGATTAAACACATCAACATGCATATCTAGGAGATTACAAGCATCAACATAATATCAACTAATCAATGCATCATCATACGAACATCCTTGTCGATTTTAACAGGATCCCATAAATGCACTTTTCCATTTTGGTTGAACACCGTGACAAGTCTATCAATTCTTCTAATCTTTTCACTGTTAGGAAGTCTCCATCTAACCAACGGATCAAGCTCCTCTGAAAATTCTTGAAGGTCTCCATGTTCCAAAGTCGAATCTTCATCGGAGAATTGGAAAAAATTTTGTTAAATGATCAACATCAAATAAGTTGTCATAATTATTTTAAAAAATTCAAATTCAGCTTTAAAAATTAATTATTTTACTATTTAATTAATAAATATATAAATCTTTGATTTCTGATTTATTAAATCTTATGTCACATCATTTAATTATTTAATTTTATTTCAAATACAAGAATGTGTAATCAAAATTAGGGGTGGGAATAGGTCAGGTCAGCCTACAACCGCCTATAGCTTAGCCTATTTAAGGTCGTGTCCGGCCATGCCTATTTGATAAAAATGTCATACTTAGACTTTTTTTAAAAGTCTATTTATTTACATAGGTCACACTTAGGCTATTAAAAAACCTATGAAATCTTATAGGTCGACATATATTTTCATATATATTAAAAATAGTTTAAATAGGTATGTCTATATAGGTCAACTTATAAAACTTTTTAAGTACTACGAATTAATTGAAAACTTTAAAAAAGAATATACTGAAAAAAAAGTCTATAGTAGGCCATAGACCAGACTCAAACCTTATAAATTTATCGTAGGCCAGATTCAGACCTTATAAAACTTAACCTAACTTATTCCCACCCTTAATCAAAATGAGTGGTTTTAACATTAAATTGCAAGTATTTTTTGTTTATTATTATATCTCAACATAGAGTTTAATATTATACAATTTATTTATCATTAATATAATTTCTATTATCCACATAGAGTTTCATATTATACAATTTATTTATCATTAATATAATTTTTATTTTCTACTTTTTGAGGACTATATAATTTTCGATAGAACTCTATGTTTTCATTACAATATTCTAAATAATAGTTTCACACATGCGCTATCTGTCAGAATATAATATTCATTCAAGTATGGCTGTATTAATTTTACTAAAAGTCTATGTTCCTCTATTCAAGATATCTCAACCATATTAATATCTCTTTCATATCACCTATAGCACTCTATTATTTGTATTCATGAAAAGTGAGGAAAACAATTTTTATTATTTTTTTGAAGAGATTGTAGTCAATATTTATTGGAATAAAATAAATGATGGTTGGCAATGCCTCATTAAAAATTGTACCTAAAAATTTCAATTGGATAAAAAAATTATGTTTGGTAGGTTTCTTTAGGATGATGTTAATTCACAGCTTTGTGCTAACTATAACGTTTCTAAAGGTTTATTAGCATAAATTTATTTGTTCTCCACGAACAAATAAATTTGTTTTAATAAACTTTTTAATCGGCCTCAAAAAAAATTTTAGGTTAAATATATATATATATATATATATATATATATATATATATTATTAAAAAAATCTTACTACTTTAAGCACTTAAAGAGTATATCCAGGATACTCGTCAGTATTTTTTTTATTTTTTTTATAATGGTTAAGGAGGATTTTCTCAAATGTTGAATTTCTTAGTTTTCAAAGGTAAGGGTGCCAGATTTTGAATTTCTACTAAGGAAATCTCTTGAATTGGAGGAGTGATGTCAGCTCGAATTTATTTAGTAGCTTCTTTTTCAATGTCATTAATCTCTTGAATCAACTTGGTTTTCAATTCGTTTTCAGCATTAGAGAACTCTTCACAACAAATAGTGAGAAGTTCTTCTTGATTCTTATACTCTAGAGTGTTAGCAAGACCGGCCACTTTGTTAATGATACTTGAGATTAACCTTTTAATTATAAGAATTTTTTCCATCCAAATCGTGTCTAGTACGAAGAAGGCTCCTTTCCATATTATTGAAGTTGAGTTCATTCAAAATTTACCTCAAGATGACCTTTATGCACGCGTCAGAGAATGGAATGATCATTTTCTATTTGAGGTGCTTTCAAAGCATTCAACATGTGTGATACTTCAGAGAATGATTTAAAAAGAAAACAAAATACCTTTTTTCGTACCGTACCTTAACTTTACCTCAGGGTCCATTTTGGTCCCTTAATTTTAAAATGTTCAAATTGACCCCTTAACTATTAAAATGGTGGCAAAAATGGTGGCAGATGAGTCCTTTCTGCCTATTTCATGCAAACGACCGTTTATGAGTGTATGTGTGGCAAATGACGTGGCAGTTGAACTTCATCTTTGTTAAGTTGACTGCGTTCTATAGGGTGTCCATCTGAAAATCGAATTAGGGGTTAGATTGAGATGTGGGTGAGATGTGAATACATGTTATCGAGGTGCATGTTGAAATGTATATGACTTCGTAGTGTATGAATCTATCCTGATTATTTTGTGCACCGTTTATTATTTGAACGTATTCTCACCCCATTTGCTTTTATGTTGTCCACCATGGACATCTTGCAGATACTCAGAAGTAGAATTTGTTGTTGTAAGTGAAAGATAGTTGTCAGAGTTATTTATTTTAGTTGTCGCTTTATTTAGTAGTGTCGTGCTCTGATTATGTAACATCGGGATTGGGTGTTTCGTTTACATTTTTAAGTTGTTTCACTAAAAGGGATTATTTTACCTTGTTATGGATTAATGTTTCATTTGTTGAATCGCTTGGAGATTGTTGAGAATTGAGGTACAACTCCCTTTCATTTTCTTTATGAAAGTTATGTTTTATGAGACTAAAGTTGAAAGTTGGTGTGTTTCATTATCAGATTATTATTCTGCTGCAATGATACCCTAAGTGAAGGTTATCATGCGATGACTGGAGTAATTGAATGTTGAGTCTTATTAATAATTCCACCGCAATGAGCCTAAGTTATGGCGAGTGTGTGATGACAAATGTTGTATGATGTTTTAATTTTCTGTTGCGTGTTGCTAAATGATTATGCATTGTTAAAGGATTATCGTTAGTAACACCATAAATTTTCGTGTAATGCTTTATATATAAGTTTTGAGGTTTAGGATGTTACAACGCACATACGCCATTTTCTAGACGATTACAAACCAATACGATGTTATCTATCCAGTTCGGATACTTAATCTCATTTATGAAGCTATCACTATTCATTTTCTCGACCTCCTCATCGATAGTAGTCCGCTTCTTCTTACCCACTTTACACTTTCTATAAGATATTAGATTTATGGTGGAATCAGTTGTGAGACAATGATAGACCACCCTTGAGTCTATTCCTATCATGTCGACGGGTGTCCAAGAATATAAGTTGACATTCCTTCTTGACAGGGAGACTAATTCATCCTCATAGTTTTTAGGCCGAGAGCTCCTTATTTTGGTGAATTTAAAATATAGAGGCCCAATTTGGACCTCTTTTAGATCCCTCTTCTAAGTGAGAATTTCACTCTTCATCTCTATTATAGGATCTATACTTATGGCATCCACTCCCAACGCGCTTGGCTGTGGGATGGCAGTTGCAGCCATTACATCTCTTCTCACTTCAAGACTACTTTGATAATATTCCTAGGAAATCTCTTGGACCCCTTGGACCACCCCAACCCGCTCGTTAGGTAGCGGATACTTCATGCTTCAAAGTAGAGTGGATAAGATGCCCCCAGCAGATTGAGGTTAGGTTGCCCCACAATGATGTTATATAGTGATAAAGTGTTTACTATGAGGTATTTGACCTATATTGTATTTGTATTCTCGTCCAACCTAAAAGTTGTTTGTTGCATTATGTGGCCTTTCAACCGTATACATTTTCCAGAGATACCGGTCATGGAGCCTTGGAATTTCTAAAATTGATCTGGATCAAATCGGAATCTCTCAAACGCGTCATAAAACAAGATGATTGCTAAGATTTTAGGGTTAACTGACACTCACTTTACATCTTAATTATCATACTGCACTATGATGACGATAGGATCGTTGTTATGAGGGAGTATCTCGATGACATCTTTGCTGGAAAAGGTGATTTCAGGCTTTGGCTCCTTCTCCAAATCTGCCTCAGGGTTGGCATGTATGATGTTTGCCATCAAAATATGCATGACATACTTTTGGAAGGAAGAGCTGAATTCTCCATCACCATCCAACCCCTACGTGATGGTTTTGATAGTGGCATCTACATCTTATTTCGCCATCCTATTGGAGAAGGTCAATGGGGTGCTTGGTGTATGGTAATGAGTGTGTCCTAGGTCATTTTATTGGATCCTACAATGGGGGCCAATTGTACTTGCTAAACATGTATTTATAGGGTTGTCTGTGGATTTTAGGGTATTTTAACAGTGGTTAGGTCTAGCTCATGCAAAGAGGTAAAAATATTCAGGGTGAAAAATTGGATCCTTTTCTTAACCCTAATTCCAAGATATTTATAGAGACCTTTGGGCATGGGTCAAAGAACTAGAGACTAGACTATTTCAGGACCTAGAAATATAAAGAGACTAGTTTTTACCCCCTTGAATCGTGAGGGGTTATTTCCCTATTTGACTACCCCCTTTTGTCAATAGTTGTGGGGACACATCACTACCCATGTTTTAACAAGTGGATGAGAGACATGCTAGTCCAGACGGCCCAAGCCCAATATGGGCAAGTTATTACGAACCGTTGGCAGCTAGTGATGCAAATACATATGGTATTATTCTTATGCTCTCCCGACACCAGTATGTTTTGATTGTCTTGCTTCCCTTTGGATTATCTTCTCTTAGGCCTAGTAAAATAATCCTAGTACACCATGTTTGTAATAATATCAACAAATTTTGATGCCATGACCACAACCAACTAAGAAGGATTTAGCATAAATATCACGAGGTTGCACTTTGTTGGGGGTTTCTAGACATAAACTATGAGCTTGATGTCATCAGTATAAGTAGAATGTTGGTGCTCTTGTTTAATGAGCATTGAGAACACTTTATTGATTGGCAGAAGAGGTTGCATGAGCATTATTGTGTGATGAACTAATCCCCTTGCATCATGGAGTAAATTTCTTCCTAAAAATTAGAGATATAAAATATATCTCCTTTATGGTAGTGAACTTGGAGGTCTTGTCAAATTTTGTGAGCAATCTCCATTAAAAGAACGCTTTAACTGATATAATGATCAACAGAGTATGTGGTCCATGCAATCACCATGGTACTACAAAGATCCTTCATCGTATCTTTTCGATCAGAAGTGAAAGGATAAATTAGGGTTTCATCGATGAACCCTAATTTATTCTTGGACTGAAACACAACTTTGATGGATCTTGACCACTAATGGTAAGTGTTTTGTTTAGAGGAAGAGAAACGATTGCATGTCCTAAATTGTCTGAAGGATGCATAAAGAATGGATCCAACATATTATTAATCGTGGTTGGGTCATGGATGGATGTTGATGGTGAGGTTGGGGAAAAGAATGATGTGTGGCATTTTCATCTTCAATGGCACCGTCAACGGTGGCCATTTCGTAGATAAAAGGTAGGATGAAATTTAGGGTTTTCTGTGTAATTCTAGAGAAAAAAAGAGAGGAAACAAATAGACTGGAATGAAATGAAATGAAAGACTGAGAACGAAAGAATGGTTTTCGTTTTATCAAAGAAGGAAGTGACAAGTTAGAGATAAGGATGAAATGCAAAGATCTAATGTCCACGAGACAAGTGACAAGGACTTAGAAATGATATTTTTTGACACAAATCCCATCATTTGAAATGATATCACTTTAATAAAAAAAGAATTTAATTGAAACGGATCGACAGTGTAAAGACAGTTTACACTATCAATTAATCATAATCTAGCGGTGGAGCTTGGGCCTCAAGGGCATGCTTCCCTTGAGGTACTGAGTTCGAAGGAGCCCGGGACCGATTTTCGGAGGCTACGTGGGGGAGCTTAAAAAACTTCTCTCGGGTGCATTAGTCGGCACGGAAGGAAGGATACCACTCTATTAAAAAAAAATTAATCATAACCATTGACTAATTTGAAATGTTTGACTTTTATTTTTAATTTTTTTTAAAGTAATACAATTGAATACATTGATGATATAAATTTTTTTACACAAAATATGCATAGCAATTATACTTGTAACTAAAATATAATTTTGTTACATTGATGAAACATCAATCTATTACATTGGACCTTTGTTTATATTTATACATATAAATACAAGTTGAAGTTGTAACTGAATTAGAGTAAATTACTCTAACTAAGTAACTAATTTCGTAAGAAATTAAAAATAATGAAAAGCTAAATTGCACCTTCGGAAATAAGATTCATTTAGGATTTGCCAAACTCAAGGTCTAATATGAGTTCGTATGAGAAGATCCACATCAAAAAAACTTTTGACCATAAGAAATAATATCTAGTAGAATCTTCTATTATGATGATGCCTACATTTCTAAGAAAACCTCTGAAAGTTTAAATTACGGCATAAAAGCCAATATATATTTGTCTCATGCATCACATGTAGTCCTAATACAATCTCGGTGTATCATAGAATAATATTCATAATAATGAAATGTCTATTTGATGTCAATTCTTAATTCCGTGTATATAGGATCTATATTTCCTTTTCTAGATATTTTAAATATTTGTTTTTTCTCGGTTATTATCATACGGTATCTTTCAATGTAAGTATCAGATATCAATTCACTGATTTTTATGAAGATTACAATTACTAAAAATAATTATCCACTTGGTAAGATGCTGAGAGAGAGGGAAGAAGGTGTTAAGCCAAAGATAACAAAAGTCTAAGACGTGATGCTGGCGGCGAAAATTAGGTTACGGATGCGTGAAGGAGGGGTCAAAGAAGCTCTTCACATGCATTATTGTTAGTATTATTCAAATTAACAATGATGGATTATTAGGTAATTAAATAACAATAAAAATTAAATAACATTATGTTGGTGGTCCTATTAACAGATAAAAAAATAAAGCTTGAAGTTTTAAAGTTCGTTGTAATTATTAGTCAAAAAAAAAGTTCGTTGTAAGGGAAAATAGTCAACAAAGGAAGTAGTCAACAATATCATTAGTCAATATATTATAACAAAAGAAAATTATAAATACTCTAATAATTAATTAATTTTAAAAAGAATTTAATTATACTTTGTGTAAAGAAGTTTTAAAGTACCTCTCCGAATAATAATTATTATTTCCTCTATTTTTTACTATAAATCTTTTTAAAAAAATTATATTTAAATATAAATTGCTTTACAATTCTAATGAATAATTAATGATATATCTTTTATTATATTCTTAAATATTTATTATTTTTTCTCTTTTCAATTATGTAAATTTATGTTTTACATGTCATTAATGAATGATAATTTTGAAAAAAAAATCGTAATTTTTTTATTTTCATACAACAATTATCATTTTTTTTAACATGTGTGAAAAATTCAAAATGTCTTATAATAAAAAACGGAAATAGTATTATTATTATATTTGACCATTTTTCAATAACAAAAATTAATTATAAATTAAAGAAAAAAATTGTGACTTTGAAATTATCATTATTAGTCATCCATGTATTTTAATATTTTATTTATAAAATTAAAGTCAATAACATAAAATGAATATGGATGCTCATAGTATTAAATAAAAAATAAAATTAAAAATTAAAATATTTTTAGAATAAATTTTTATTGGTAAATATTTTTTTTTGTGTAAGCAAGATATCAATATAACGGAGAACTAAATATTCTCAAAATCTGATTACACATAAAACGGGGATACCCGCCAACAAAAAGAAATTACAGACCAATAGAATTACGATAGAAATAACAAAGGATCTTTGTTAAAATCGTAAAAGCTACAAATGGGATGGGTAATTTCTCCTATGAAAGACCATTTCCAAATCAAAGATTTAATATTCCAAACCGTGTTATTCACATTCCAAACCTCATTTCGAAAACAAATCCCATTTCTACTCAACCAAATAATCCACACAATCGCTAACCACACCATTCCTAACTTACTAACTTTCACTTTCTTTTTTTTACAAAAAGAATACCAATCCATGAAACACGATATGCACTCTTTTTATTGGTAAATATAATAATTATTATGTAAAGAAGTTAAAATTATTTATTTAGTCTCTATAAATATGTCAAATTTTATTTTTAGTTCTCATAAAAATAATGACATATTTTGACACCTACAAAAATTTTATGCATGTAATTTTAGTTTATATTTTTTTCAAAAATTTTGAAAACTGTTTAATTACGCTTAAAATTTTAAATTTTTGAATAATTTTTTTCATACGTATTTAGAATACTATAAAATATTTCTTTAGCAAATTATAGAATTTTTAAACTGAGAAAACTTAAATATGAATTTTTAAATTTTTAAAAATAATAATAAAAGTAATCCAAATCTCGACTTAGAAATTAAAATTTTGAAATTTTTGTATGAATTTTATATAATGTTCTAAACATATTTATAAAATAATCGTTCAAAAATATACAACGATTTAACAGTAAAGAATAAGATTACATAGATGATAATTTTGTAAAGACAAAAACATATTATTTTTTTAATAAAAACTAAAAACGATATTTAATAATTTTATAAGAAATAAAAACATACTTAACTCAAATTTGAGATTAGAATTTAAAAACCATTTTGTTGGAAACATAACATTGTGCTGATGTAAGCTGTGACTTCTGCTTTATACTAGTTTATTTATGGAATTCCTTGCATTGCACGTGAATGCATGCACACTTTAAAGTAATAGAATCTTCTCATTATATAATTCATACTCCAATTTATTAATAAAAAAATGGAAATTCCAAAATCTTTGAATTAAGTTGGCTATAAATATTTTCAATTAATCAAACATTATAATTCAATATTACATTAGTTTTTTATTTTATTTTGAAATAATTCAAAATGTTAATACAGTTACACTAAAGATACCTGTACACAATTTAAATTTATAGATATTAAAAAATTTATCTAAAAAAATTTAAATACATAGAGGAAAAAAGTGTATGAGTATTTAATAATTAAATATATAATATAATTCCTGTGAAGAGATATTATGAAAGAGTGTTATTCAAGTAATATAAAGAGATGTTATTCCAATACATGAAGGGTATTATTCAAATAACATGAAGTGGTGTTATTTAAATAATACGAAGGGTTGTTATTTACATAACATGTGAAGTGGTGATATTCAAACAAGGGTTACGTATGTTTTTTGTCCCTATAAATATTTCAAATTTTATTTTTAGTCCTTATAAAAAAATGACATATTTTAGTTCTATAAAATTTTTATGCTTGCAGTTTTAGTTCCTGCTATTTTTAAAGATTTTGAAACCTGTTTAATTGCCCTTAAACTATTAAATTTTTGAATAATTTTTTTAAGGATAATGCTAACTTGTGCTCCAATGGCACAAGTTAAGAGATAAATATAGTAAAAATTACTTGAAAATTGTGTGTTGAATTTAATATTAGGTTATAATTAATGATATATATTATTGCTTTTTTCAATACAAATTTACTCTTTACGGGTATTTTAACATGTGCCTTTGGGGCACAACTTAGCATTACCCTTTTTTTAATATATGTTTAGAATATTATAAAATATTTTTTTACCAAATTATAGAATTTTTAAAAATGAGAGGAATTAAATATGATTTTTTAAAATTTCAAAAGATAATGATAAAAGTAATGTAAATCTCGATTTATAAATCAAATGTTGAGTTTTTTTTTGAAGAACTTTTTATAACATTATAAACATGTTTGTAAAATAATCATTCAAAAATACATATCAGTTTAACAGTAGGGACTAAAACTACGTGCATAATAATTTTGAGGAGACCAAAACATATATTTTTTTAATAGGGACCAAAACATATTTAATCCTTCAATCAAAGTGAAAATATATTATTGTGATTGAGCATGAATAATACATATAAAGAAAATATATGATTGTGAAGGGGTATAAATAATATGACAAAATATCCTTTTTGATCTCTTAATTATACCCCAAGGTCCATTATGGTCCCTTATCTTTAAAAAAAGTGTCAAAATAGTCATTTAATTGTTCAAAAAGACCACGTTTATCCTTTCAATCAGCCACGTTTATAGCAGCTATGGAGAAAAGTTATGGATTCTTGGTGGATGTTCTTGTTATTATCAATTTGATTTGGTTGCCAATTCAAAACCCTAACCCCAATCCATCTTGGTGGGTGTTCTTGTTGTTATCATAATATATTTTGTTCTGATTTATCATCGAATTAGCAACAGATTGATGGGAAAAAACCATGCTTTATCTTGCAGAAAATTAAAATCGTCGCTGTTGTTATTTTCACAGACTTTTAATTGAAGAACTTTGAAACTCGGATTGAGGAATATGATGAAGAACTTTGAAGAAACCCAAAAAAAATTAATAAATTTAGTTCGTAAGTTTAATCACGAAAAGAAAAATATCACAGTGGTAAATTTTTGAGGTATTACTGAATTTTAATTGAGGAATTATTGAATTTTAATTAATAGTATGATTATCATACGCCACGTTAGATGCCACACAAACAAAAGTTAATGTTGTTACTGAAAATTGAACGAAAAGGATAAACATGATCTTTTTTGAATTATTAAAGGACCACTTTGACACTTTTTAAAGATAAGGGACAAGAATATACTTTGGGGTATAGTTAAAGGACCAAAAAGGATATTTTGCCAAATAACATCTATAAATAGTGATGACTTGATGGGAGTCAAACACTATAACTGAAAAAATAAATATATTCATTCCATAGCATTTTCCTTATCAAATAGACTTCATGGTATTTTTTGGATTAAAAAATAATTTAAAATCAATTTTAGAAGTTTAAAACAATTAAAAACAAATATCAGAAAATAAAAAATAAATAAGAAAATTATGTAGAGTGTATATCTCATCTCATTAATCCTAGTCAGCGCAACGAAAGGCTCTCAGCAAGGATTCACCATGGAAATTAATTTGAAAATTGCACAAGATCCAGAAATAAGCCAACCACTAGAAATATAACAAATGGCCTTGTATCATTGGCTAATGCATTTGAAAAAACCTTAAGTCAAGTGTTACCCCTTAGACCATCTTCTCCAATGAGTTGCTTACCGGATCTTGGTGTTTTGTAGCATTAGAGCATTAAATTAGACAATTTCTTTATAGACCCTTATGACTTCTTACTAACCCGTGGCGAAATTCCATAAAAGTCCTTATATTTCGGATGTGCATCTTCGAATGCACCTTTTTCTGGAAAAAAAAAAGGTGATTTCGGATGCGCACATCGGAAGAAACCTCTTTTTTTAGAAAAAAATTGCATTCGAAGATGCACATCCGAAGACACCTTTTTTTAACAAATAAGGTGACATCGGATGTGCACATCAGAAATGACCCCTATTTTCTGAAAAAGGACATTTCGGAGACGCACATCTGAAATATTGTCTGATGCAGAAAACAAAGAACAAACCAACAAAGCTTCGATTTATCATAAATAATCTAAATTACAAAGATAGATCAACATAAAATTAAAGTTACATATTGTTAAGACACCAAAAAAACCTTCATACATAAACCCTTCAAAAACCTCACATAACCGGCCTCAATCTTGGGCTTCGTACAAGACACATAAAAAAACCTCAAACAGCCTTTCATATAATATCCCTAGCTGAGTCAATCTCAGGTCTTAGGCCATACATCCCCTAAGCAAATCCATTCATAATCAGGAGTAAGCTGGTCTCCTATAATCCCTGGAGAGCCAACCCAAACACCTTTGTTCCCCTAAAAGAGTTAACCTCATAACAGAGAGAAATCAATTCCCTTCTGAGTCCATCCTCAGTAGAGTCAGCCTCAATTTTGGGCTTTGTACATAACACCTGCCAAAAAAAACCCTTTCCAATTAATACCTTCAATAGACCAAATCCCCTGGAAAGGGTTAGCCTCCATCAAATCTTCATAAGAAACAAATTCCCCTGGAGAGGGTCATCCTCCATCAAATCTTCATAAGAGACAAAAACCCTAGAAAGGGTTAGCCTCCAATCAAAACTTTCAAATGAACAAAAACCCATGGAAAGGGTCAGCCTCCACCATTTCTCCTCAGTAGAGTGAAAACCCCTGGAAAGGGTCAGCCTCCACCATCAACGTTTATAAGAGGAAAAATCCCCTAGAAAGGGTTACCCTCCAAATCAAATCTTTCCAGCAGAGAAAAATTCCCTGGAAAGGGTCAACCTCCAATTCAAACCTTCAACAAAGGATAAATCCCTAATAGAGTCAATCTCAATTCTGGGCCTTTCCTCCATCAATAAAATCATCAACAGAGTAACATCCCCGGTAGGGTCAACCTTAACTCTGGACTTTCATCTATCAATCCCTGCTCAATAAGAGCAAATTCCTCAACAGGGTCAACTCCCACCAATTCCTGCTCAATAAGAGCATCCTCAAAAGGTCTGCCACAATTATGGGCTTAGTACAGAACATATACTTCCTTCATGTCAAAACATTCCTCATTGGAATCTCCCCTCAGTGTCAGTCTCAAACTATCAGTTTAAGCCTCAAGCTTGGGCTTTGTACAAGCCAGTTAAATTCAGATCTCTCATATAGTAGATAGACGTGATTTATCTCTACAAAGAGACATCTCTCCTATTTTTTCCACATTCAATATACAAACATTTTCAGTTCACTTTCAAAATATTTTCCCATTTAGATTGACAGGATGCACTGCTCTGTCGACTTCACGTCTAGACTGTCATCTCTCTCTAAACTGGTTGAGAATTTTTCTTTCATTCAAGAGACTATGACTGGCATAGGTGCTTCATCCAAGTAAGGTCTCATCTCTTATGAAATGAACATCCCTTTTCTGTCACTTCAAATGTTTGTGGTGGAATAGTATAAACATCTCTCTGTAAATATGACTGTTTGTCTCTTTCCTATAAGCAGAGATCATTCAAGCTTCTACCTTGAGCTTTAAATAAGGCACTTTCAAATTCATTCCATTTCCCTAATTAGTTCCCTGAACTATAAAAGCCCTGACTTCCATTAGGGATATGTAGGAAAAAGGTTCACAAGGAATCTTTTCGAGCAAACAAAACATCAAAAACATTTAGTTCACCTATCAATCTTTAGTTCATTTCCTCTCCTAACACAAAGGAGAAACTTTCCCAATAATCAAGAAACAAACAAACATAAAAATCAATGCAAAGATAGTAGAAAAGATTCTCGTAGAGTACTACAGATACTTAGGGTGCTGATACATTCCCTTAATATAACCAGCCTCCCCGACCTCAGAAATCTCTATTAGGTGAAATCCTCACACCTAGATCAACTTAGGGTATATTGAGATCTTTTTCCCCTTCCTATTAGTTTGGGATAAATTAAAAGTTCGTGTGGCTAGGAAACACTCCCCCCAAGGAAGGTTGTCTTTTCTTCCAAATTTCGCGTGAAGAATTGTGCGTGCCATTTCCGAAAGAAAGGAAAAAAAGGAGGAAGATGTTAATGTCCCAAAAGGCGTTATTATCCCTCTCACTTTTTCGACTGCTACAAGTTCCAGGTCATTTTCAACTTTGTTAAGTTCCTAAACATGTTTAGAAGCAATAATGCACCTTAATTTGGCATGTAATTGAAATTAGGATGAAGAAAAATTATGAACAAATGTTGAAAATTTCAGCATAAGGACCCTACTTTGCACACGTAGGAAATGGTGTAGATGGAACCTTTTTTCATCAATTCTTTTGCAAATTGTAGATAACATCATGATGAACACAATGTGATAAAGAAAGTTTCGATTTGGAAGCTTGAGTCAAAAGTTATGGAATGTTGAAGTTGGTAGAAAAAATAGTTTCAATACTTAGAAAAATTGTAAGTCCAAAATGCCTTAAAATAACTTGTAATGTTCTTATGAATTACATGGCCTTCCCAGCATTTTTAGAATTTGATCATCGAAGAGAACTTGTAGAGGGAATCATGAAGAGTATTGTACAAAAATAATGAGCCTCAAATGATAAAAATGGAGCAATTTATGATCTTGGAAAGTTGGAGAAAAATCACTTGAAACTAGGTCAAAATTTCACGAAGTCCACAAATGACCTATAATGTTACATGAAGACTCATTTGCCGATGATATTCCAAGCATAATTGGCTCTTGACTTGTAAAGAGAAGTTGTAGTAGATGACAAGAAGACTCATTTGCCCAAGTAATTATTCAAAAATGTTGAAAATGAAGGAGTGACACTCTTTTGACCATAGACTTGAAAAGTTGACTTTTTAGGTCAAACCACCTTGATCAAACTTGAATCCTTTGGCATTTTCTTGTAATTCAAGGAACTATGATGCATATATGAACTCAAAATGATGTCTCCTTGAATTAATTAAGATTTAAGTTAGCCACACTTGAGGTTACTTGATGATAAAAGCATGAAAATAAACACATGAACCTTTGACTTTTCTTGAGAGTGAAGTAACCTATACTTGAGAAATCTTTGATTAATTGATGATGAATAATGCTTGAGAATGATATTACCTAAAATTATAGGTCAATATTTGATTCATGATCCTTTGAGAATCACTGATGATCATGCGTTGACTTTGAGAACCTTCAAACCCTAGCTGAGGAACCATGATGGATGTCTCTAATCAAAACCCTAGCTTGCAAACAATAATGAAAGAAATAATACATGTTTTTGATATTTTGATTAGATGTTAGGAAACTAAAAACAAAAGATACACAAGAGTGATTGGTGATCCCCAAGTGATGAGACCCACAAGAGATAATGCTAAGATAGGAGAGGAGAGTACTAAGCTTGTGATCTTGATGCAAAGTATAGATGTAAAATGAAATTGGATCTTAGGGGTAAAAAGTTAGGTATGATAGATGGTACACGGGAAAAAATTCTTTAAGCTTTTCAACATTAGCGTTAGGGCCAGATACATGACCCATGTACACATGAGTTTCACCAGATATAGTTAAAGGAATGATTACTTGGGATTTATAAATCTTGAGTTTTTTTCAGCAAGAGGCGGTTCAAGAACATACTCTTGGTTCCCTATCAGTAATGAACCAACAAACAGGGTCACAGGTGATGTAGAGTCTTCGTGTTGCTTATCAGCTTTAGTGTTCATGACCTTTAGAGGCGCCGTTGTTAAAAATGTTGAGTTTTGAAGAAAAGCTTGATAGGCGTTTATTTTTCGGGGTAGGAATCGCAATAGAAATGGAATTTTTTTGGAGATCAGAGTTTAGAAAATTATAAATGGTTAAAGGTGAAGAATATTTATAGAGAGGGAAGAGTCGTTCCTGTTTCCTCCATTGAAAAACAAAGAGAGATGTTAGTAGGGCACATGTATGCTTTTTAGTGGTTAGATACACAGTTGTTTGTTTGGTTGCCACAAACACTCCTAGGATATAGGAGTAATGATGACAGTTGCAGAGTAGCACGTCTCTTTGAGACGTTCGGGAAAATTGGTCATAATGACCGTGACGTCACAACAGTAAACATACAGTCGTGTCAAGGGTTTTAAAAAAAGTCATTTTTCCGTCTAGTCGAAAAAGACATTTTTAGGGGACAATTTGTTAGCTGCAATTTTGACGCTCAATAGAGAATAAGATGTCAAGAGATTAAAATAAATATTTTATAAAAAGAGGTTGATTTTGACGAAGCATTTAGAAGGTTTCGACAGAAACTTGGAAAAAAGTTGGTCATGCTAGCAATGTTAAGTTATATTGGGACTTAGAAAGTCTCGAAGCAATTCAGACTTGGAGTTCGACACTGAGAAATTCGAAATTGGCCAATAATTGTATTTTGGCCTTATATGTTCCTCAAGAAGGACGCGTGGAGACTTGTGAGAGACGAAGTGCATGCAGACAAAAATGTGTCATCTTTTGGAGAGAATACTGTTATAGTCAAATTAGTATAAATAGGGGTCTTAGCAATTAGATTACTGTGTCTTCAATATTGTACAGTACTCAGGTCAATCAAAGTATCTAAGTGTGTTGAGAAACGATTCTCTGAGAAATGTACGTTTGAAACACGATTTTTATTTCTAAAATAATTTATTCGCATTCATAATTTTTTTATTCCCTTACATTCCAGTCGAATCAATTTACATTTTCAGTCGAAACTTATTTTATTTACCCTTTTATCTTTACAAACAAGTGTTCACATTTACTTGCATTGTCTTTAAGATTATCCTTATCAAACAACTTAGTATTAAGAAAATTTAGAACAACACAAAAAAACTATACACATATGTCCTAGAATCAATTTAGTTGATCCTGCAAGCAACCAAAATATCGATTTTAAAGGACTAGCGGTTATTTACCAAAATCCAAAATAAACAATGTCATTCTATTTTAATTAGGTGGTTATTAACTATTCTTAAAATTATCTGTCGTGTTAATTTCACCTTACATTTTATTCATTTTATCGTACTGATTTCACCTGACATTTTATTCACTTTGTAAAATATTTTGTCGTATTGATTTCACCTGACATTTTATTCACTTTGTAAAATATGTACATATATTTATTTACTTCAATGCAATGACTTATTATATACTAGTATTAATCAAAATAATATCATTAAACAAAAATATAATTGAATAATTTTGATAACAACTAAAGTTTAAGAGATCTAAATGGGTATGGGATGAAAAAATCACATACACATTATATAAATCCATTTTACGCGGAAAGACCATTTCATTGATTCCAAGGCTTTCTTATTTTACTCCAAGTTGATAGTTCTTATGTCCAAAAATATTCAGACACCATATTTTATGCATCCTTGACCATAACTTTGGCATATCCTCTGATAGTTTTAGACTTGGATTATATAACTCCTTCATTAAATTACTTGAAATTTTGTTTTTGAGGATTTAATTACTTGTACTGGTCAAATATTTGAATTCCAAAAGTGTGACCTATTCCAATTCCAACAACATTTCAACAATGAAATACTCGCTTAATTAATTAAGTATTTCAAAGGTACGCGTTAGAAATTAGAAATGAAAGTGATTATGAAATTGGCCGTATTGCAATAATGTTCATGCTTTTGGAATACTTTATAGAATGCATTCTTCTGGAATTTGTAAATTAGTCAAAAAATTTAGATGATACTAATTATCAAGTGTGATTCATTTTTTATATTATGAAATTACACCAAACAATGCATTATATTTCTTTTTTTTATAAACAATAATCGAAGACTTGCATTAGTTGGGCCCTACTTCAATCGAATTTTGGGCTAAGATTACAAATGGTCCTTCCTCTAACCAAACTTGGTTTTGAGCTAAGTGGACATAGTTAATCAATAAATGGACCATAATGTTATACTCCTCATGCAGCGTTTTACGAGAGAAAATGATCTCAGAATTTGGATCATCCTTTGAGTCGACCTTAGGTTTAGTGACTGAATGATTTGGTGGGCATATTTTTTATGGGAGGAGTTAGATTTCCCTCCTCAAGTGAACTCTTCCTTTATAGAATTCAAAGTGTGGTGTAATGACATGTCTTTTTTTTCACTATGGCTCTTTATTTTTTTCTGGATCAGGGGATTCTAAGTTGATCTCACCTCACCCCCGAGTCCAGGAACCGCCTCACGTTTGCCAAGAGCTTTCTATGACTTTTTTTAATATGGCGCTCTTGGATAAACCGCTCAATATTTCTCTTGATCTAATAGATGTTATCAGTGTGATGACTCTTCACCTTGTTGTATTTACACTACATGTAGAGTTTGGATTCCACTGTATCAGATTTGGGAGCTTAAGAGGGCGAAATGTTGTGGGTGAAGATTTGCTCTTGGGGGTCGCTTTTCCCATCAAATTTCACAAGTGACGGTGATTGTTGTTGGTGTAAGTCCTAGAGCCCAATAATTTTAGTACTTGTATCAAATTGTTTATTAATAATAAAATGCATTTCTTTGTTATGTTTGTTTTTCCAAAAATAATAAAATCCATATAATAGCTAATGTGTTTAATGAAATGTTAAGTGTGACTTAATCATGAGATCCCATTAAACATAAGTACATTATTCTTAAAGTATCCATATTCAAGCTATATTGTGAAGTGAGATAACATTAAAGCATTGAGACTAATATAGGTTGATGATCACATTTCATAGATCATGGGTATAGAGTTAAGTCTTCACATAGGTATAAATATTAGGAGAAATATTTATGCTAGATTGATCCACCATGAGAATACTACATAGAATGTTATGCAAGTGTCATAAGTTATTCTCAAGGTGATAGTGGTGTATACCAACCTTAGATCTGAAACC
Source organism: Vicia villosa (assembly GCF_029867415.1). NCBI lineage: Eukaryota > Viridiplantae > Streptophyta > Magnoliopsida > Fabales > Fabaceae > Vicia > Vicia villosa. Next base: position 37,764,665 of record NC_081180.1, on the reverse strand, counting down.
ACTATAGACCCTAGATGAGGAGTCGTGTAATTTATTTTCAATCAAAATTTTCCATAATAGAATGACCATAAATATGGCTGATAGATACTTCACAAATCATTCTGAAGAACATGAGTGACTTAGATGGAATTTTCCCATCCTACGTAATAGGATACATGTCTTAGGTTCAAATATTGAACTAGAAAAGGGTGACACGGTCTATGTCTTGTGCTCAAAATAGACATGAGGGTAAAAGGATAAGTGTGCACACAAACAATATCACAAAAAGTTTTTTGTCATATCACTTGATACTTTTGTGATTTAGGTAACATTGATGTGTTGTTAGATACCATTCATTTTTATTAAAATAAATGTGTGATTTAGTATAATTGATAACGTCACAAGAACCTATAAGATCACACACATAAGGATAGATTGATGAGAGATAGAATGAATAAGTGAAATAAGGAACACCATGTCCACTTGCAGCATGAGGGGAATTTACAAACCTATGAAACTCTTTAACCTTTCTGTTACCATTGATGATCTGACCATCTCCCCTCTTCCCAAAAAATCATAAATTTTCCCTTTCTAACCCTAACTTGAAATCCGCAATGCAGTATGAGTTTAATGCTCTTATTAGAAATAATACATGGGATTTAGTTCCTCGAACTTGTGATGTTAACATTATTCGCTCTATGTGGGTTTTCTGGCATAAAAAGAAATCTAATGGTTGTTTTGAGCAATACAAAGCTCAGCTTGTAGATGATGGTGGGTCTCAAATTGTAGGAGTGGATTGTGATGAGGCTTCCATCCTTATAGTGAAACATGCTACCATTCGCACGATTCTCACCATTATTCTCTCCAAGTTTTGTCCCATTCATCAATTAGATGTTCATAATGCCTTTCTACATTGTGATCTTCATGAAACTGTCTAGATGCATCAGACACCGGGTTTCCATGATCCTAATCACCCATATTATGTGTGTTGCTTATAGAATTATCTCTATGGTCTGAAGCAAGCACCTTGTGTCTGGTACCAACGTTTCGGTGACCATGTCTCCACCATTGGCTTTTAGCGCAAATCTCTGATCGCTTTTTATTCATCTACTGGTGTGGTCCCTCCATGACTTACATCTTACTTTATGTTAATGACATCATTCTCATTAACTTCTCTCATGACCTTCGCAAATCTATTATGGCGCTTCTTGCCTCCGAGTTTGCTATGAAAGATATGGGACCACTGAGCTATTTTTTGGGTATTGTAGTGACCAGACATACAAAAGGATTGTTTCATAGTCAGAGTACCTATGCGATCGACATTATTTCTCGAGCAGGCATGGCCTCATGTAACATTCCCCTACTCTAGTTGACACCGAGCAGAAGCTCAATACCTCTATTGGCACTACATATGATGATCCTACATTACATCGAAATCTTGCTGGTGCTTTACAGTATCTCATATTTATATGTCCTAACATCTCCTATGTTGTCCAGCAGGTGTTTCTTCACATGCATGCTCCCTGCACCGAGCACCTGCTTGCATTGAAACCATCATGTGTTACATTCAGGATACCTTACAATAAGGTTTGCATCTCCATGATTCTTCCATCGAGAAGCTTTTTTCCTACACAAATGCTAATTGGGGGGATGTCCTGACACTCATCAATCTACTTTGGGTTATTGTATTTTTATTGATGACAACCTAATTTCATGGTCTTCTAAGAGACAACCCACACTTTCTTGTTTCAGTGCAGATGTTGACTATTGGGGGTTGCTAATGCGGTTTCAGAATCATGTTAGCCCCACAAATTTCTCTTCGAGCTTCATTTTCCTATTTCCTAGAGTATCCTTATGTATTGTGATAATGTGAGTGTTGTCTACCTATCTAACAATTCTATCCAGCATCAGCGTACAAAACACATTGAGATGGACATTCACTTTGTTTAGGAGAAGGTCACTCGTGGTCAAGCCCGCATTCTTCATGTTCCTTCCTGACACCAGCTTGCTGATATCTTCACCAAAGGCCTCCCTAGAGTTCTCTTTGATGATTTCCGGACCAGTCTAAGTGTTCGTCAACCTCCTACTTCGACTGCGGGTGTGTGATAGAATATGTATTTAGTTATTAAAGGATATTTGTATATAAGTCTCCCATTGACTATAACATGTAATGAACTGTAAATCTCTCTATATATAAAATACACTCTTTAGTGTTATTGGCACACGGTTGATCTCAATATATTACAATGTTCTTCTATTTCAGTAGGTTTTAATAAAGATTCAGAAAACTCATGGAAAAAAGCAAACCAATTCAAAATCATTTAAACTAGACAAATTTCATAATATTTTAGTGTGAAAATTAAATTTTCTTTCTATTTTTAAAAATGATTTTTATAAAAATATTAAAGTTTTAAATTTATTTTTTATACATTTTTTCTTTTTTTATGGATTAAAATACAAATTTTGAAAATAAAATATAGTTAAAATTACATAAATTTTTTAAAAGATATATCTCAAAAATAACTTTTATGAAAAATTATTTAAAAATTTAAATTTAAGTAATTTTTTAAAATTTTGACATCCAAAACAAATTATAATAAAAAATAAAATATGTAAAATTATATTTTATGAAAATCATTTAAAATTTTCTTTAAAAAAATATAACATTATAAAAATTATTTTTAAAAAAAAAAGGTTAAATATGTTTTTGGTCTCTATAAATATCTCAACTTTCATTTTTAGTCCCTATTAAAAAAATATATATTTTAGTCCCTACAAAATTGTTATGCATGCAGTTTTATTTCTTGTTATTTTTTAAAATTTTGAAAATTGTTTAATTATCCTTAAAATTTCAAATTTTTCAATAATTTTTTTCTTACATGTTTAGAATACAATAAAACATTTCTTTACCAAATTTTAGAATTTTTTAAAATAAGAAGAATTAAATATGAATTTTTGAAATTTTAAAAGATAATGATAAACGTAATGAAAACTTTGACATAGAAATTAAATTTTGAATTTCTCTTTTTAGAGGAACTTTTTAAAACGTTCTAAAATGACTTCAAAATAATCATTTAAAAATATACATTGGTTTAACATGAGGAACTAAAATTATATACATAACAATTTTGTAAAAACTAAAATATGTTTTTTTTTTTATTAGGAACTAAAATTAAAGTTGAGATATTTATAGGAACCAAACATATTTAACCTTTAAAAAAAAATACAGAAACAAATATTTCGTTAATTTGTTAAAAAAATTCTTAATCCATATGAAAAATAGACTGGAATAAATTAGTCTATATCTCAAATAAATTCTTCATATTTTGTTTTTTTGATGAAAAAGATGAATAAAATAAATAGAAAATAAGATCATTTTAGTAGCTTTATATGAGAAAAAATCACATAAAAAGTATACTTTTTAATATTATTATTTTTTGGCTAATGGTAAATGGTAATTAAGTTTTTTGTTGTATCAAAATTTTGCTTGAAGAATTCATGTCAATTTATAACTTTTACTATTTCTTTCTTATCATCATTTTTCTTTTATCAAACTAGTACTAAACCACCATTTTATTTCTTATCCCTTTTATTTATTTGTCACTTTCTTTTCTTTAATACTCTTTTCCTTCATTAATCAAACAAAATATATAGTGAAGGTAGAAGTAAATTGTTTCGATATTTTTTTATAAATAATTAAAAGTTACTCTTTATTTTTTCCAAGATTAAATTGGGTATTGATGTTTTTAAAAAATAACAATATTTTGAAAAGGAGAGTGTGTTATAATGTGACATGACTGCGTTAAATATATTCATACTATGCTTTCAACGGACACCTGGTTTAATAAGTAACTAGAATTAGGTAGAGTGTCCTCTAAAAAAAGAAATAGGTAGTCCAAACAAAAATTAATTATAATACTATCCTTTGAATTTGACTTTGGCTTGCAAATGAAATAAAATTAAAAACACCATATTGCCTTTGTTTTAGGCAAACCAAATGAGAAAAAAAAAAAAAAAAAACTTACGTAGTATGTAGGGTAGACTCAATAATATTTATAAAAATTGGTATAATATTTTTATGTGAAGTTGCTATATTTTGGTACATATTAGTCAATTCTTATAATTGTATATTAAAATGAAAAATATTTGTATAATGTATTTAATTTGTTATTCTAACATGATGAAGAAGAAGAAGAAGTGATACAAGACAAAGGTACGAACTTTATTGGTTGCATGTATTGATTTTTGGAGTTTTTTATTAATCGGTTTGGTTTTTTTGTTGGATTTTGACTGTGTAGCTAGAAGAATGGATATAATTTATGTTGATATCCACCATTATGGGCATTTTATGGACCACTCGATGACTACATATGAAGGGGAATTGTTGAATTAAAGAACAACTTTAAGAATGGATATAATTTATGTTGATATCTACTGTTGTGTACATTTATGGACCACTTGATGACTATACATGAAGGGGAATTGTTGAGGAAAAAAAGCCAACCACCTATATCATTTCCCGCCTCATCTGGTATAGGTGGTTGTTCTTCCAATGTGGAAATCAAGTAGGGGTGCAGTATCCTAGTAGAGTTTCCCAACCTTGCAAGATATGTGTATCTCGGTCCTAATATCTCTTATCAATTTAGGAAATTCATCTACCTATATAGACAGACATGAATTCAATTAAATACTTAGTAAAATGTGTACTAACTTGTTTCGAAATAGGTAGATGTATGATGATTTGAGCAAGATTTGGTTGGTTCAAAAATAGACAATACGGGTTTTCTTAGATTTGAGAACTCATGACTGAGTCACAGCTTTAAAAAACTTATGTGTGGGGAGAAAGGATTCATGGCTTAAAAGAGGTTTAGGATTCTAGAATCCTGATACTTCAAAAGTACGATCATGATTCTAGAATATGGGAGGCTTTTTTTTTTGTCAAAATAAGGGTTTTCGTGTGGTTTTAGGGGAGGGAAAAGAATCTATGTGTGGTTAGCAATGTAAAAAGGTTAATGAAAAGTGACATTGGATCAATTGAAATGGTAGATTAGTCCAAGGCTAGTGGACAGGTGAATTTGTTTAGAAAATTTCTTCACGGACCCCCAAATCTTTTTTGATATCCGCGGCGAAATTCTCAAAATGGTCCTATATTTTCGGAAATGCATCTTCGAAATCACCTTTTTATGAAGAAAAAAAATGTGGTTTCGGATGTGCACTTCCGAAAACACCTTATTTTTTTGAATAAAAGGTGATTTCGGAGATGCACTTCCGAAAACACTCTTTTTTCAGAAAAAAGACAACTTCGGAGATGCACTTCTAAATTCACCCCCCTTGAAATATTTTGGAGATGCACTTCCGAAATATTGTCTGATACAGATAACATAAAACAAACGAACAACACTTCGATTTATCATAAAGCATCAAAATTACAAGATTACACAACATGAAATTAAAGTAACATATTGTTAAACACGAAAAGTTGAGAATGCGTCAACATTTTGATAACGTCGGCTCCCGATCTTTGAAGTTTTGCATCCAACTCGATCGGACCTTTTGAAGAAAATCATTCGAAAGTTGTCCACAAAACTACTAAATCTTCGTCGTTCTTGACTTCAAATGGGGTGAACTGTACGTCTCCCTCGTTGTTAAGCGAAGGCGAGCGGTACTCAAACTTGACAACCTTCCGATTTTCCGGGTATTGCAAGAGGGAGTTAAGCGACCTTATCAATTCCGCGAATGGCGTGTCGCCCGAGAAGCGAAATTGGAACGGCATCGGGTAACCACTACTGAAGTAGACAAAAGCTAGGTGGGGGTAGGTTTGTGTCATTGTTGTTTGTGGCTTGATATTGATGAAACGGTATGGTGTATTATTTATAGACTTATTGGAGTAATAATGACCCAACAAACCTTATCTTGCTTTTAGTGGATGTTTCGGAAATGCACTTCCAAAAGCAGCCCTGAAGCATTAAATTTTCGGAAATATACTTCCGAATTTAGCAGAGACAGAACAGAAAATTGATTTTTTATGTGTGCAGTCTGTTTTGACAAATTCCACAAATTAAACCAATACAGGCACATGTAATGAGCATAACATAAACAATGACAACATTAAATATAGGTATATTATATATGTATTGAATCGGTTTGATTTTACATTCTAAACGACAATACATACAAAAAATGACACATCTGGTCATTACAAACAAAAAATATCCGGTAAAATCTAAAATGCTCTGAACCAATCCTCACGGCTTAGTTCTAAAACCGGTAACTTCTTAGACCGCTCTTTATTTTCCTCACGCTCTTGCTTCATCATTTCTTCAAACTCCGTCATTCTTTCAAAAAAAGGATCCGGCCAAGTTTCACGCACTGTAACTTTGTCCTCACACGTTCGGAAGCTTGAAACGTATTAGTTATCGCCCAAAAGTTTCAAAAGGTGTTGCATTTCCGACCTCGGGTCCATTTCCATGACTTTAAGATTGTGTCGTTCATTGTATACCTGCTTGATATTTGAAACACTCTCCGGTTTTTTTCGCTTCAAATCGGCAAGTATGTTTCTTGGCGCCACTTTGATTATCGATAATTTTGAAATAACATCCTTCTCTTCGCGAGACAACCGACACGCAATTGGATGCCCGTGTAGCTTGAACTCCACAAATGACGCTAAAACGCCACAAATCATCAATCTTACGAGTCACGCGCAACTTAAGCGGACACGAACACTTTCTCGATCCCGTGTCATCGTGTTTTAACACCCGGTTTGTTGGTACATACTTCCCACCCCTCTCGCAATTCAACACGACAAAAGCTTTCCGTCTACTACTTCCATTGTCGGACCTTAATATCACAATGTCAAATCCAAATTTACTAGCTTCACTTCGAACTCAATCAAGCAATTGTTCACGACAAGCGAAACTCATATCATTTATAAATTGTTGTCGAACATCCACCGCAACGATAATAATTTTAACATCGTTAACCGGCTCTTTAGGTCCGTTATTAACGTTGACCTCTTCCGAAACTTCTAACTCATCGGCGACAATAAATATTAGTCATAACTAACTTAGTTTTACCGTATAAGTGGTATGTTGTCGGTAACGTACCACTCATAAAGGCAAAACCCTAGCAGAGGCACAGGGTAAAGAAACTAATTTAGATCTTATTGTGTTGGCTTAGCATTATAAAGACAATAAATATTAGTCATAACTAACTTACCATTAAGTATTAAAAAAACTATTCTCTTTTTCATTTTAACAAGCTCCCACTAACTAGAAGGAGTAGTTTGCATATTCAAATAATTGCGATGGACATTATTTCTGTATGTAGAGGAGTGTAGTTTATTGGTTTTGGATTTTTAAGATTTTGTTTGCAAGTTTGGAGGAGAAAAATATTTGAGAGCTTTGAATAAAAAGGAAGGAAGAGAGATGTAAATGTAAGTAATGATAATCCTCAAGTTTGAATAGGATAAATGAAAATTTCAAAACTTATACTGAATAATGATTTTGAAGATTTTAGGTAAATTGTTCAAATTCAACTAATATTGCTATAATACTTTAATATTAAAATTATATTAATAATAAACATTCACTTATCATTCTCAACAAACACAGCCTCTCAAAAAATATTTAAAAAAAAATCGATTTTTTTTCTAATTCTCTTCTCCTTCCTTACAATCCTGCAAAAGGCAGACAGAACCTAAGGCATAAGTTTGGAAGAAAAGAAAGTGGAGAGCAATAGAGAAAGAAGAAATAAGAGTTGAAGAAAATAAAGAAATTTTTATATTTTTAATTTTTAAAGTATTTCAATACATATTAAATTTAAAGAGTTTATTTTAACCACTCTTCTTTAATACAATTTTGAAGTTTTCCAATATTTAAGAAATTCAAAAATTGCATAGAAAATTTAGATAAATTTATCGTTTTATACCAAAATACTCTCTTACAAATTCTAAAAATAAATACATTATTTTATATCTCCCTCCCTCAAAAATCATCATTTAAGTCTTTTAGATAACCTATACCATCAAAATGAAATTGAAATGATTTAAAAGAGGCTCAACATATTCAAACAATTATTATCAATAGTTGAAAGTAAATGTCTTAATCCATTTTCGTTTACAACATAATATAGAATTTTGTTTTAAAACCTTCGCAAACTCTAATTAAGAAGATAAAAATATGTTAATGTTCCTCATGCTTTTTCACGGGTGGTGCGGAGGGCGGTGGCCCTCATTCATCCATTTGTTTGAAAGCTAATGTCAATTGACAGACTACCTTACTGGGGACAGACCAATCCGCCATTAGCTATACTGGAGAGTCCATTGTATTTATGTTGTATTTATGTTGTGAACATCCGGGAAACATTTATTCGCTTCAAATATTTTGCACCATAATTTGCATAAACATCATAATTTTGCACCATAATTTGCGAGGTAACATCATCTTACTTTTTTTTTATAATAACAACGCAAACTTGTTATTGAAGGCAATGTGTAGACCAGAAAACGCTATAAAAGAAAGCAGTCATGTTACACAATAAAGTCCTGTGGTCGCTAGGATATCAGCAACTAGTGTGTATAAACTACTACTCTTAACAGCATCACCAGAAAAATCTACATTGGTAAGGTGAATAATCTTTTCAATTCACAAAAATTTGCTAACCTAGCGAGAAGACTTAGGTTTGAAATGAAAAGAGGAACCCAGAATCAGCAGTAACGTTCATGTAACTAAAATAAAAAATAACATTAATAATTGTTACTTTGGGGTTGTGCCACCTAACAATCCTATGGCAAGGTGTTGAACCCCTTCGACATCACGTTGACTGGGATAATTCAAAATTCATCTAATCTATCACTATACTTCAAGGTATGATGTATCCTGTTACATACTGACCAAAAATAAAGTATATCCTGTTTAAATTTATCACATACATTACTACTGTAACCTGAGGGCCTTGGTCTATGTTCTATATCAAACTCTTATACTCTTTGGGGTATAGAACTCCCTGACTAAGTTTAGACCATTATCAGGTAACCATTCCATTTCCTTACATTTATGAAAGATTGGGTAGGGAAAATGAAATGCATAAGCTGCATCTTAGCATCACAATCCCAAAATACACAACATCTTCGATATAGCAAAGATCCAGCAACCAAACTCAAAAAAGTTATTAAGGAGGTACCTTGCTCATTCCCTCCGTCTTTTCTCTTTTCTAGAATGTGCATCTTCCCTATCCACGCTATTATGAGAGGATCTATTTGGAGATTGATGCTTTCTGTGCTTGTGATGTTTTGAGTGTTTCTTACTTCCAGTGCTTTTTTCTCGAGAAGACTTTTCCCTTCTTCTCCCTTTTGACCTTGAACTGCGTTGATCTCTTTCATCACCACTGGATGAATCACTTCCTGCATCACGCCTCCTGTGTCGATGATGCCTGGATCGTTTTCTACTCCTCTCCTCTTCCGATAAAGAACTGCTTCTATAATCTAGGTGGGATGTTGATTGTGTTTTAGTTTTTCTGTACTCGTCATATTTTTCCCTATTCAACTTACTTGAGCGCTTTCTGCTCCTTTCCTCCTCGGAACTGCTGGTATAGTCTGGGTTGCTGACTAAAGGGGATTTAACCTTCCTATCATCTCCACGCTTCTCCTCGTGAGACTTACTTGATTTACCATCATAGTTACTAGTTCCCTTGGTTTTAATGCTACGATTATCGAGCATATTTCCATAACGGGCGTCACCTTTAGAGGGTCCACCTGCATGAGCAATGTACTGATCCTGTGGCAAATTGTGTTTCAACGCCACCACACTGTTGTTTTCACCATTTATGATGTCAGGGTTTGCATATTCATTAACATTTTCTTTCTGGGAAGCGTCTTTGCTTGACTTTTGCGGAGGGTAAGGTGTATCAGGAGGAACTTCAATCCCTAGCTCCTTGCCCAAAGATTCCAGAAAGTCACCAGCAATCAAACGGCTCAATGCTGTGTTAGCTACTTCAGCTTTCTTTTCTTGATTCTCCACTTTCTTAGTAGTATCATCTTCTCCTTCATCGTCTGAATCATCCGAGAAAATAGCCTGCAAAAACAAATATGTTATGGGTACCCGTGACTTGGCAGTGAAACACCCCTATAAGATATGCATTAAATAAATGAGCATAAGAATTCAAGAAAATAAACTTCCACGTACGGATACGTGCTCAGTTCTGAGAATCAAACCAAAATGTTAGTGCATCAAAAAAGCTACCCCAAGTTTTTAAGGTCGCCAATAAACGAGGCATTACAAATGTTCCTTAAAAAAAGCATCACATACATTTCTGAGATGAGTTTTGGCAAAGCACTAAAGAAAGAAATTGTTTCACATGGAAGTATTAATCATAAGTAGGATGATTATAAGGATTAGAAATTGTCAAATTGGTTGTTACCTTGTGCAGGTCACAAACATTCTTTATATAAAAAAGGCATCACAAACATTTATGAGATAAGCTTTGGCCAGGACTAAAGAAAGAAATTGTTTCACATGGAAGTATTAACCAAAAGTAGGATAATCATAAAGGATTAGAGATCGGCTGTTACCTTGTACAAGTCAACCGGCCTTTCAATATTTTCAACTTCCACTTCCTCTTCAGTTTCATTTTCTGCAATACTTTTGTTTATTTCTTGTTTGGCAGATTGTTGCAAGGTTGAGATATCTATCTTTGCAGTCATGGACTCTTCTACTTTTGTACCATTCACTGAATCTGATGTAAAAATCAATGAATCTATCTTACTCCTAATCCGTGGAGCAGGTGCAGGCTACAAAAAGCAAAACAATATTAGTATACTGAGAATAAAAAGTGAAACCAAATCGAACAACAAAACTAGTATAAGAATAAAAATATAAAATAGCAAGCTACTTGAAGTACCTTCCCCATATATGGATCAACAAGATCGAAGCGTTTGCAGAGAAGAGGTGAAGGACGCCATTGAAATTCTTCCCTCTTCGGGTACATTTTCTTCTCCTTAAAATCTACAACTGGCTGGTCTTTCATTGGCTGTTTGCACAGAACACATTAAATAACTTAAGCCAAAGCCACAGGGAAGAAAACAAAGGAACATCGCTACAGTCATACCTCTGTTGCACCAGATGTAAACTCCATTACACCACCTGGGATGAAATCCATGGAAGATGGAATTGAAAGCTTGCTTCCCTTGCTCTGCTTTTGCTTTTCTATTGCATCAGCTGCAGCCTCAAAAGATAGTCTCTCTTGAGCACGAGCAGCTTCCGACATATTCCCAGCTAAACTCGAACTTGCAGAGCGTAATCCACCTTTATACTTCTCCTTGATAAACTGCTCAAATCTTTCTTGCTTTGCAGGATCATCTTTGAAAGGCTTTTCAAATTCTAATAACTCACTCTGGATCAAAAGTAAGGAAATAAACAAGAGTAAAGATCCAAGTTTTTTGGATGATATAATAGAAGGTTAATAGTCTTGCGAAGGAATAGGGGAATCTCTACAAGGAGAAGGACAAGACAAAATTATAGGTTCTAGTGGATACATGCACCAACAACAACAAGCATAACCCCAAGTCTAATGTCATGGACAAAGTCCGTCGTGTCAAAAGCTTGAGCAATAAAGATTCAAATTGTACCCTATATGACATAAAAGATTCATGGAAAGGAAACTAAAAATCACGTCAAAGGAGTTCTTTGCGTTAAAGACACAGCTTGATCGGTTTTTTTTGTTTTTTGATTATAGAGCTTGATCAGTTTACCAAACTACCAGAAGAAAAATAGAAATATTCTCTAAATAATCAAATGACTTTAGAAAGCAGAAAGAATGTGCCTGCTACTTACAAATGACGCAGACTTAGTAAATGTATCTACAAGATTATATTGGAGCTGAATATCTGTAGAAGAAGCGGATGGGAATGGATCTTCTAAGGTTTTCTCTAGAGGTTTCTCCCCTAGGATCTGACCTCGACTCTCAGCTGTCAGTCTTTGCACACCAGGAGGCATTTTTCCATCCAAGTGCACCTTAGTTTGACCGTTGCATTTCTGTTGTGCCTCCCACAGTTTCCTTGCATAATAATCGTGGCCAGCCCCTCCAGAAAGGAAGTTAAACAATGGGTTTGACTGGTTTTTCTCTCTAGATAGATCCTCATATAATTTACCACATTTAGCTACTAGATTTGCAACCCCCTCGATTAATATTTTTAAATTGCCATCCTCGGGAGGAGGAACATCTGGTGGAGGGACCTCATAGTTCTGGCGGTTAATCTCACGAGGTCCAGAAAATGAATGACGGGGCACAAAATCCTTGGGAATCAAAGGAGCCTCAAATCTGAAAAGGAATTTATACAATAATAAATAAAAGTCAAACATATAAATAGAAATTAGACAAAAGAATTAACAATATAGCATATATTACAGACCTCAGACCCCAAAAAGTGCTAAAATACTATCCAGATTTTAGACACCTAGACCCCACTAATGTTAACTCAAATCACTGCTATTAGAAATTCTACACAAGTAACAACATGAAGAATTTTAAACTGCTTCAGTAACCTTTCCATTTTATAGTCAGAATTGGATGCCACTCTAAAACCAGGCAGATAACCCTGGTCCTTCTGATCTTTCTTTTTTGTATTTTCTAGGGCCAACACGGAAGGTTCTTCAACCTCGTCTTGAACATAAGCCTCTTGAAATTCATAACCTAAAATAGAAAGAAAAAAAAACATAAGTAACAACAAGCTGACCTTGTGCCCATTTTCACATTTTCATATGAGGAAATTTATTTAAGTTTACCTCAAATAAACTTATTCTCATGATCAAAAACATAAATAATATTGAAAGCACAAGGCTTATTTCTTTTTAGGCAAGTTGTTCAGAGGAATCTATAATGAATTTAATTTGTAAGTATGTACTTAAATCTCAAATTATATGGAGTGCTTTACATATAAAACTGAAGCAATAAGATTTGCTTATTCTGTCTAAAAGTGAATATTAAGAATTAACAATTTGATGTGATACTTTACAGGCATTAAGAACCCAATAGCTGGGAACTTGTATCTAATGTGGGCTATGATAATTTAAGGTGGAAAAAGTGCATGACTGACAGGTGGTTCTGTTGAGTGCGTGTAATGACCATGTTCTTTTACATTGATAATATCTAGAAATTGGACAAGTAACCTGCTTTAGGCATGAGAATTGTAATTTCTTAGTTTGCAATACATGTTATATTATGTGTTTTGGCATTCAGTCTTAATTTTTCTTCCAAATAACTTTCAATTTTGCTATGATAAAGCAATGAGTGGTGGGACAAAACAGAGTAGCTCAAGAACATATGTAACTGATTAATTTAAACTTTGTGGAGGAACTGAGGAGGTAAGTTTGCATGTCAATGAGGAAATACTGTTTAGTTGTATGTTTTTACTCTAGTGTAGAGTAGATAACCAATGGTGGGCCTTCTTGATTAGACAACCAAAGGCAATTCAAAGAAAGAAAAAGGTCAGTAGTATAGGGCATTCTTGATTTTATGCCTTTCAACCTTCCTAATTCCGTCTAGATACTCTTAAAGCATATAGCTCCAAGGATGATTGTTCCTCCCTATCCATCTCTTTTTAAATGCCTTGTTTAAGACATCATTTATAGTATTAATTGAAAATAGTTGGTCTGCTCAAATAATGGGTTTTTATATTCAAATGATAGTGGTCAACTGGTCATGAGTTTATTCCTTGGACCTTGGGAGCTTTTGTTTCTCTCAAAACTAGTATAAAATAAAAGATTTAGATTAATATGGTATAATTTTGAAGTAAAGGACATTTGTATCCCAAACAGTGTATCACCAAACATAAAAGTAGCAGCATCTTGTACAATATATACTCGCTCCGTTTTTTAGTATGTCACTTCTGAAAAAAGTTTTGTACCAAATTATAAGTCGTTTAACAATGCCAAATCAGTGTTTTTTTTTCTATTATACTCTTAAGTATTTATTATTCTCTCTAATTTCAATTCTTTTAATTTATCTCTCATGCCATTAATGAAGAAAAATATTATAAAATCATTTCTAGTTTTTCTTTTTCGTACAACAATAATTACATTTCTTAATAAATGTAGAAGTGGCAAAATGACTTACAAACGGAGGTAGTATTTTATTTTTACAGTGTCACACTAAACACGGCATAGTTTTAAAGTTGTATCAGACATCATATCATCAAGTTTAATATTATCATGTCTTATCCAAACATGCACAGCAAATAGGTTCTATGTTCCGTTACTTTCAATCTTAATATAAAAGAGTAGAAACACTGACCAGTGGCATACACATCCTCATCCTCGGCATCGAGTTCCTCAAGTGCACCAATGCCAAAACCAGGGGCAGCTTTTCCTGCTGATGAATTGAAGTAGGGAGTTAAATTAACTTAGGACAAGATATAGTGGCAATGAGTCACAGATATCAGCAAACGGTAAAGGAGATCACATATTATGAATTTATCATATATTTAGTTTAAATTTTCAAGTAACTTACACTTAAAACCAAAAAGACTGTCTCTTTTGGAAAAGTTGTTGCTGTGCCCGGATCCCGCTTTGCTGGATAGACGTGACCTTTTCATATCTGAAACAGAGTGAAGAGAATATGGTTAAATGGCAGTCACCTGCAACAACATCAACAGCCTACATCTAGATCAATAAAAAAGCATACCTCTAAACTCAGGGGCATGTTTATAAGGATCAAAACCTAATCCATACAGGTCTTGCTTTGGGTTGAGTACGTAAACCTGAAGAAAAGAAACATATGGACATCATTGATATAGATATACTAACAATCAGTTAAAATTTTACACAAAACAACTGCTAAATTGAATTAAAATAATCAAGACAATGTGTGTTCGTTGAGGAATAAGAGCTATAGATAAACTAATTATATCCACTATTGAATTGAAAGTCTGTATAATGCATATCATGCTTGTAGCATTCAAATTAACTCAAGATTGTTTTGTACTAGTACTTCATCCAAATATCTTAAAATTAGCATTGGTAAAGTTTTTGAATCTATTGAAATATCAATCTGATGATGATGTTCTTGTTTGCATTTTTCAAAATCCTGAGTGCAAAATCAATATGACAAGTGCTTATAGTTAAAGGGTATGGGCATGGCTAATAAAATGATTTTTTAAAGCAGTTGAGTGACAGAGGTATCAATGGACCCCCACCCTTTCGCATTTGGCATCAAATACAATGGAAGTAAGCAAGATCACTTATGCTAATATATATGTTGAAATTCCAAGATCCGCTGAATAAGTATCCACCCTCACTCTAAAAAAATATTAGTCATTATTCATCAGAGTTCAGCAAAGAATCAAGCAAAAATATTGTGCTTTTAGATGGGTCAAAATGAATGCACAATCCCCCATGGCAATATGTAAGAGATGAAACATTCCACCAGATTATAATAAGATTATCATATACAAAATCTATAACATTTATATATAGGATAGGATTAGTGAGTGAAATTTCTCACCGGTGTGCTCTTATAAGACTGTTCATCATTATTCACAGGCTGCTCAGGGAAGTTTTTGATCTCATCCTTGGCAGGCTCAGACTCGGTAATCTTCACTTTTGTATCATCTGAAGAAAATGCTAAGAAAGCTTTTCGAGCCTGTCTTCTTGCATCTATACAGACAGTATTACATGAATATTTTGCATGAAATCCTACTTATTTGATAGTAATCTGACAATAACATAAATGGAAAAAATGGATGCACAGCATAATTAAAAGCTTATTCAGTAAGCTAATCTGGGGAGTTTAGTGAAGTGTTAATTTACAATAGGCTATTTTTCGGAGCATATACAATCCTTACCATAAATCTCTGGGAAAAGTCAGACTATTACACAAAGGGTATAATTAGCGTACAAGGAAAAAGATGCAAGACACACAAAAAAGAAAGAACCCAAAGGAAGAATGTGGGTAATCGAGCTAGAGGCCCTGCTATAACTCAAACAGAAAAAGAAAAAAAAAAACCAGAGTGAAATGAGGTGGGCCCGGTCCCAAGCATAGAAAGGGTAACGTACCAAGTATTAGACAGAACAAAAGGTTATATTGATTATTAAGATTAGAGTTTGTACCCTAGGAGTATAAATATCTTTGAATTTGGGCTTGAGGGCTGATGCCTAACTCATCCCCCAAATCCAACTTGCAGGGAGTGCTCAGTCTTTAAAAAGCACTACTCAAGGTGTGTTTGGCATAGCATTTTTGGGGTTTAAAAGCTACTTTAAAACTAAAGCTAAAACTAAGAGCATAAGAAAAAAAATTGAAGTTGTAAATGTCATTTCTTCTAGCTTAAAAACTATTTTTAAGTTAACAGTTATTTGATAAAATAAAATATCTTTATAAATCATCATAAATGAATATTATGACTGAATTATCATAAATAAATTGAATATTTAAAAATGTTTACTTTATTATTCTACTTGCTCAAAAAAGACAGACAAATTATTTTATTTAACCAAAGAACTATGACTTTGGTAGTAGCTAGATAATTTGCCGTATAAAATAGCAAACAAGGCCCCAAATGTTTCAATTTCAACCTTAGCACTGCTTTACATTCATTTAAAACAACAAAATCTGGAATAAATATTTTTGACAGGTTAACAAATTTATTATGCACATGGAATAACTATAAACGTGTATCCACAGTTAATAAAAAAATGAACATGTATCCACTTTAAATAAGTGTTGATGCCAGTTATAAAATGCTACTTTTTATGCTTCAAATTCGCTCAGTTAGATCCATAAAAAAATTTAAAAATTTAAAAAAAAAAAAAAAAAAACATGTATCCACTTTAAATAAGTGTTGATGCCAGTTATAAAATGCTATTTTTGTTGCTTCAAATTTGCTCAGTTAGATCCATAAAAAAATCGATATATTTCATAATATATAAAAGAATATAAAAAATTCAAACATAAAAGGTTGCTTGCTGAGATTTGAAGCTGTGTTTAAGAAACTCCTCCCAGCACTTTTTACAAAACATCTGTATATTCATTCTTTGTACTCATACTATAAGCTCCTTTTTGCAAGACTTTTATTAAATACAGTGTTTGGCAAACTTCTACTTTTAAAGAGAAGAGAAGCTAAAAAAGATCTGAGCCAAATATACCCTTTGATCATATCTGTAGGTGATATCGAACTAAAAATTCCAGATTATTACATAAAAGATATAATTAATGTACAAGGAAAAAGATGCAGGACAAAAAAGAAAGAAGCAGAAGGAAGAAGGCTCTGCTAACTCAAAACAGAGCAAAAAAAACCATAGAATCGAATGAGGTTAATAGGAAATGGTGGGCCCGATCCCAATCATATAAAGGGCGAAATACTAAGTATTAGACAGCAATAGAAAATAGCAACAAGATTACTGCGATCCAGGTTGATAATTAAAAAAGCGGTAAAACTAAAACTTAAGAATACCCTTCATTACCCTTAAGTTAAAAATACACTTCCTAACAATCCAGTTTATATTTGATGAGTTTGTCTCATAAGGTTGAATATGTACAAAATGGAATGCAAAAATTTAAATGACAAAATTGGCAATGGGAGATCATACCGTAGAGGGCATCAGCATGTGAATCTTTAATTGAACGCCCACGACTCCATCCCATCTTCATCAGCAGTTTCACCCCTTAAAAGCAACATGAAAGAGGTAAGGGACACGATATGTTGAAAGAAGATGCTATTTGAATTTAGTGGAACAGACCTACAGACTCTGTGGCTGGAATAACTAATTCATCAGGAGCGGGTCCAGGAATTATGGATGGCCTACAATGAGACAAAAAATACAAACTATGAATAAGATCAGTCATTACCCAAAATATAATTATAACTTGGTTATTAATATAAACACTCATGTTATAACTTATATTTACACATTCAATTGATACAAAGAGAGAATAAAGACACATAAGAAAGATTATTTTTTTATCAAAGAAAGGAAAAGAATAAGAAAAATTACAAAAGGAAAATATTAATGAATAAGGCAGAGCTCTCCAATCACTTATTCATAAGAAGATTTTTACCAACAAAATTACCATGGGTAAAACATCAAATAGTTAGGGTATGATAGTCTACGGCTCACACCTTTCATGATACAAGAGAACCTAATGGCATACAAAATCCCATCAACAAGAGTAATACTGGAATTTAACATTTAACGGAAAATCAACAATATTTTTTAGCCTCTCCATGAGAAGCTTCCTATTTCCTCCCTGTCCAAGGCCTCTATTTCCCCCTCCCCTGGAGCTAGGGTAGGTAACCAAAGGAGAGTAGAAGATACTACTTTTTGGACTTTTTGAGGTACACCATCCAAAAATATTGATGAATGATGCTCAGCAAATATTCGCTCTGGGTAGAGATATTTTGGGGGCTTTCAGTATAAATCTAGGGATGTTTTTCACTTCTTATTATCTATTATTTGTTTAACCTTTAAATAAATTGAAATTCCAATGATCTGTCATAATATTAATTGGTGCTTAAATATGTAGGATACTACCTTGCTACCTTCTCCTGCAGTTGTAGGAGTCTTTCCAGTTATAGTGGGTAATTTACTTGATAACAGTTTTACATTATTATTTCTATCTTGGGAGAAGCATAAACTTTCAAGAATATGTATTCACTATGCAATAAATTATAGAACGAGGAATCAAAAACCAAATGTGCACCTTTGTTTCTGTTCCTTCTCAGCTTGTTTGCGAGCAATTTCAGCAGCTGTGGAACCAAAAGTGTCGAACTGGGAAGATGTTCCCAAAAACTGACCTTCCAAATCCTAAAACACATGCAAAGTGTAGGTTAGAACTCAAGAAATAAAGAAGAAAAAATAAAAACAACAAATATTGAAACCCCAGCAACTAATTGAGTAAGTAACCTGCCAATTTACTTGACTTCAGCCACATTACATATATTATGGTTGGGTTAATAACGGTATCGCCATTTTAACAACATAGTTTCTTATTAAGATTCCTTTAGAATGAGCATACCCCTCTCCTAGAAGCATGGTAATATTAACTGTGAAATACATAACCCTCCTTCGACATTTTGAACTAAAAGTAATATCCCCTCTCCCCCACCCAAAAGAATTTACAACAAACTTCCTACTTTATATTGTAATAGAACAGACTCCCTTATTTGAGAACTTTAATACAACAAATAATGCAGAAGAATGTAAAAAGGCACTGATAAACCAAAAAAATTACAGTTTAATAAAGGACAGCTATATCAATATTTACAAAGGGCTTCTGTAAAAAAATCCTTCTAGAGTAATATGTTCGATCGGCTAGGTGTGACTTATCTACCTACATTTTTACTTTCCTAACATAATAAGGGCTTTCATATACATGCACGTATTATCAAAATCATGCACACACTTATACATGCAAAGTATTAGTCCACATACAGCTTTCTCGTCATCATCTAGAAAATTCATTATGTTCTGCTCTTTGAATTCAGCTCTGCTCTTCCTGGACGATACAAAAGTCTGGGGTGCCCACCCTACACATTCAATTTAAGGTTTAACACTCAAAGCCTGATAAAAAAAATTCAAACCTCCCGTAAATGCACTGAATTATATACCTTCCTTGGAGCCCACAGAATTATAGTAACCAGCAGAAAAACCTCCCGTAAATGCACCATGGAATCTTCTCCTCCCTTCATCATCTCTAACCTGTAAATTCATCATTCGCAAAATAACCACTATTGCGCACAGATATACAATACAATTATCAACACTTCAGTGTTCAACATGTAAATTCCTAAGAGTATACCTCTTGCTTCCAAGCAGGAAGTGTTCGGAGTTGACCAGAGGACTCAGCAACGGCTTTCTTCTTGCGGCTGATGGAATCTTCCTCGCGCTCTATTGTTGTTCCGAAGAAAACGAAATCTTCTTCATCTGAATCCATTTTATTTTCAGTTAATCGGTGAAACTGGAATGTGGAAATGCCCCAATCGGAAGGGATGAATTGGTGTTGGACAGAGAAGAGATGGAGAATTAGGGTTTATCAGAAATATGGTAATCGGTGAAAAATATATTTGCTAAGCGCGATTGATCATGGGTGTCGAAGTGTTTTGAGCGGAGAGGTGTTGTTTGGCTGAGAACAAGGGAATGGCTAGGGTAAGGTGGTTTGAGTTCACCGTGAACCGTAATTTACAATCGTTTGATCCGTTAGTTGAAAAATCATGGGAAAATGTTCAATCAACACTTATTCGAGTATATTCTTAAAAATCTAAAAATGTTTTTCATGTATTTAGATATGTATCTTTGAATGTATTTAAAATCGCACTAATAAAAGTGTTGCAAACGAAACATTTCTATGTTGCTCAAAAATATGTCTTAAGATGTATCTCAGAATATTAGAGAATCGGAAATACACTTTCGCGAACACATGTAATAATTTTTTGACATATCATAACACCTAATGCAAGAGAATCATTCATGAAGTAGTCATAGCATTGCACATTGCAGTCAATGGTATTGACGAGAATTTATTTGATTGTAAACTTACATGATATATTATTTGTTTGGAAATTATGTATCAAATATGGAATTAACTTCGAGATTCTATCGATTTGTGTTGTGGTAGTTAGTTTCGTTATCAATTATGGCATAAAGCTACTTATATGTGATTTTAATATTTCCAAGTAAATGTAATTGTAATTGAAGGCAGCGACTACACTGACCAACGACTACACTGACCAATGTGGATGAATGGAAATGGAAACTTATGTTGTTACGGAATCACGAGATTGTATATAGAGATAAAAGAGATATGAGACTATGAACAAATTGCTAACTTTGCTAAAAGATAAGTGATAAGTGACATAGGTGTTTGTACAGAAGTGCATCTCTGAAATTCAGAGATGCATGGGTGTCTCACTTGCAAAATGTTAAAATGTGTATAAAAGATGCGTCTGAAGAAGCATTTTCGGGCGCTAGGGACATTATGGGCTTTTTATTGTGGCGTGGGAACACCTATAAAAGGTGGAATAAGCATCTCTCTAAAGTAAACCTGGCACCCCACTTATTTTATTCTTAACTCTAGAAATTGCCACATACAATTGATCATGACTAAAAACATCTTTCGGTAAGTATAAACCACATTGCTTATGATTTACCTTAAGACTAGTTAATTGTCATAGTAAATGAAACTCGCCAGTTTAAATGGTCATCGTGATTATGAGGGGACAAAGACATTCTTGGAATATAAATGATGTTACCGATATTCTTTCCTAAAATTATCTTAACTCCAATGACATGATTAGCAAGCCTTGTTACTGTAAGCCTTATACCATTGCATAATCATTCAGATTGATCCAAGTTGCACAACAGCATAATAGTTACGTCAATTTTCAACGTGATTAAATGGTTAGACAATCCAGGTGTTTTAAGACAATTCAGGAATTTTGGGGTCAGGTGCTCAATTAAATTATAAAAAATATATATAAATAGATGGTAATTATTGTTAAGAGATTTTTAGTAATTCAAGTGTTGTAACCGGTTATCACGGGTGGTGTGTAACCGGTTACAAGCATGTCAATAAGTCAAATAAGCTGAAGAAAAAGTGATTTTGGCATTGGTGTAACCAGTTACGCATTCGCAGTAACCAGTTACCACTATTAGTATTTTTCAGTATTTTAGAAACTATAACCGGTTACAAGTTTTGTGTAATCAGTTACGAGTACGAAAATTTCAGTTTTTGGTTATTTGACTTATCTAGCTTGTATCCCAATTCACTTGTAAAAATATTTAATTACCTTAGAGGTAATGTTGGGAACGTAAATGAAAATATTCTCACCCTTAATTACTCTATTTCTCATTCTCTCTGTCACTTTCTATCTCTCACTCTCCAATTCAAACCCTTATTTTTCACCAAGAGTGTGATTTCAAGTTTTAACATTTGACATCAAGTGCTTGGTTCGATCCACCAAATACTTAGCGTACAACATGAATTATGTCTTCAATGAAAGAATCCCTACAAATTGTACTTGATACGAAGAATTGCGATAAAATGTTGCAAGCAAAAGAAAGTGTTGTTTGGCCTCCAAGATGTTCATGAAGTGATAAAATATGAGATGAATCCTCCTGTGGAAAGTGCAACAGATGTATAATGAGCAACACATAAGGAAGAGAAGAATTGAGAATTTAAGGCGTTTTGTTTTTATCCATTAATGTATGGATGGTGACAACTTTGAGAAAGTTGGTGATTGCGAATTGTCAAAGCAAGCGAGGAAAATCTTGGAAAAGGCATATGAAGAGGCTGACAAGGTGAAAGTGGTGTGAAGTTACAAACTCACAAACGTCAACTTGAATTAATTCCAAAAGAGGAAAGGATACAAATCAATGATTATGTGACGAGAATTACTTGATTGGTGAATCAAATAAAAACATATGAAAATACTGTTATGGAGCAGAATGTTGTTGTGAAAATCTTGCATTCTTTGACGGTAAGATTTGATAACATAGTAATGCCGATTGAGAAATTGGCGGATATTGTGACGATGAGCAAAGAGGAGCTATAAATATCTCTTGAGGCTCATGGGCAAAAGATGGATAGGAGAACTAGTGACAAGGGAAATGCGGAGATCGCTTTGCAAGCTCGTTTTAATAAGAAGAACAAGAAGTCGGAAGGAAAATGGTCCATGAAAGTAAAGGGTATTTTCATAATTTTAGTGGAAGAGAATCTCAAAATTCAAAGAATTTGACTTGTCAAAAGGGTGAGAGCAGTTGCAACAATAATGGTAGTCAAGGAAATTTTAGAGGCGAAAGTGGAAAGATTGACAAAAGCAATATACAATGCTTTAATTGTTAAAAGTTCGACCATTTTGCAAGAGAGTGCAATACGAACAAGAAAGAACCTCAAGGGGATGAAGCCAAGGTTGCAAGATAAGAGTTTGATGAAGAGAACACGTTATTGTTCATGGTCAAAAAAGGGGAATGCAACAGCAACAGTAGTTTCGAGAATGCTAGAAACATGTTGTAACCGATTACATAAAAGTTATAAGCAGTGGTGGAACCAGGAAAAAACGTGGGTGGGTCACTAAAATAAACTATAATATTTAAATTATTTTCTCATCTTGACTCAAAAAATTAAAAAAAAAAAAAACATCTTTCATTATCTCTAATTATCTTTAAAAAGAAGAATTAGAATATAGATAACTTTGATCAACCACCGCTTTTCTAGCCACTGCTTTTTATGCCACCGCTTTTTCCATCAAAATTGAATATTCTCTCCATTATCTTCCGAATCTCACACTTCTACTCATTTTCCACTCTTAATTTTAGGGTTTTATATTATTGTGAAGGTTGGGTTTGGTTTCTCATTCTTTTGTTTGATGTTAGAATTTCAATATCAAATATTTTGCCTACTGTTTTAATGAATTAATAATTGTAATATCTTTTATCACATCATTGTAACCGAGAGTTCATTTTCTTCATGCATAAATCATATCATGTTTGTCTCTTTCTGCAGGAAAGTTACCCAGATTCAAATGCTCCCCAGAGAGCAATATTCGCCTAGTCATTACAGGCGCTTATCCTGATGCTTTGTCATTCAGAAGAGGATTGTTCTACTTATTTTCTGACGCAGTTCAGATCAGTTCAAAGACATTCCTATTCCCGATGTCCCCAGATCGGTGGAAGATATTTGTTCCTATCCAGTTTCAGATTAGTTGAAGGAACCGCCTCCGGATCTCTATAGATCTTCCGAAGGAGCAAGCCTTCTGATACATCAGATCAGTTGGAAATATCTACTCCCTGACGATTTAGTTCGTTCAGAAGAAGAAATTCGTTTGCCCAGTCCTGATGCTTAACCATCAGTTGAAGACGTTTTCTTTACCCGGCGTACACAGTTCGGAAGAAACATCCGTTCCTATCCTAATATCCAGTTTGAGATTAGTTGAAGGAACCGCCTCCGGATCCCCGAGATCTTACTAAGGAGCAAGCCACTGATATCATCAGATCAGATGGAGATGTTTGCCTGATCGACTTTGTCCTTCAGATGAAGATTGTCCTACTTATTTTCTAGCATCATGTCTAGATCAGTTTAAAGGCATTCTTTCCCCGGCGCACACAGTTCGGAAGAGATATTGTTCTTATCCTGATTACCACAATGATCCGCTTTGATGGATATGCTACGGTTTTGAGGATGCAATGCTATATGCAATGAATACTATATGCAGAATGCCAAATAAAGGCTTTAGTGAGGTAAACACCAGGGAGAATCCCCTTAGTGTTAAGAATTATGTACAGGTGCCAATAGATATTGGACTTTGATTTGCAAGATGCCCCTTCCGGTTGTTGGCTTGTAGAGTGTAGAATAACTTCCGACCTCTCACCATGTGCCACTGCTTGGAAGACTTTCAACTTGAGGAGATTCCCTCGATTCACCATGTTGGGGATGAGAAATCCAGATAAGGAGACCGGATTGGGGAAATGGAGCAGCTCCTAGGAGAAATAAACTCCTATGCTTGAAAAATGGAACAAACTCTCAGGAGAAATAAACTCCTATGCTTGGGGAGAGACTTTTCTAGGAGAAGCGAACTCCTATGATTGGGGAGAAACTTTTCTAGGAGAAGCGAACTCCTATGATTGGGGAGAAATGATACAACTCATAAGATAGTGCCCCAAGTTTTACGACCCATGAAGGAATTTTCCCTAAAGGATCCTTGGAGAGATTTGTCCAATCTCGACGTAACTGCCCCATATTGGTTGAACTCAAGAGAGATTCATCGACTTGATTGCCCCATATATGCTGAATTTGAGAGGTCAAACCTCGACTTAATTGCCCCTAATTAGGTACATCTGACTAGAATCCTCAAGCTTTCTTTGTTTTGAAGTCAAACAAACATGGAAACAACTTTACCACGCTCAACGGAGTCTTCAAACTCTTCCCTTCAAGGTAATCAAGGAAAGCATTAACTGTTCATGCCCAACGGAGTTCTTTGGATAACTTGCCCCTTGATGGTCAACATTTAAGATGATTAGCTTCCCCCTCGAAGTTCTCAAGTCTCTCGTACTTTGACATGATCAAGTTACTCACTGATTCTCATCCTGAAATTTTTGATGTTTAAGCAGATGTTTTGTATGCAAAAGAATGTTAATTATAAGAATGATAATTCTAATGCAAAGCCTATGTTAGTCTTGAAGTTGTAAAACTTTTTATGAAAGGAGGTTGCGACCTCTTGTGAATGGATCACTAGTTGACACAACCTCGATTTTTGCATATGGAAGATAAAGCAAACGTACGATACCAACATGGATATGAGTCATACTTCATTGGGAGTCAGTTAAACACTATCTCATCGGAGGGTGCTTTCAAAATAAACCCTACTTCAATTAGGACTTTTAAGGGTTGTAACTTGGTCGGGTTCATGGTTTTCAAAAAACAAAGGATTTTTAGGCTCAAAATTATTTGTACCCACCCCCTTCATGATGTTCTCCATTCCTAGGTTCAATTAACTCGACATGAGTGTTCAGTCCTCACAAGGATTGTGGAATGGTTGAGGAATCAATGAAGCTTCTGGACATGGCGGTCGCTCACCTTTGGTTCTTCTGGTTCATTATCACACGACTTTGTTCTTGCTTGGCAATTTCATCATTTTTTTCTCATGCCTCTTTTGCCATTTTCTTTTCATCCTTTTCTTTTTCTTATTATTTGCCTTTTTTTCTATTTTTTTTTAACAGACCGTGTGACCTCGCATTATCTTTGATTCGTTGGAGGTGGTTGCGACTGCCTCACTTCTTTGATTTGATGAAGGATTACCATTGTGGTATCGCCATCTCTTGATCTCTTGATGGAATAAGGATAATCATTGCGGTTTTGACGTTCCTCAACCCTTTGAAGGATAACCATTGTTGTATCCTTAGATGCATAACCTTTTGGTGAGTTTTGAACACTCGATCAAGTTAAATGAACGCTACCCTGCCCCAAGGTTAAAATAAGGGTTTTTATGATTAGAAAAGAAACTCCTACTTCAAGGCTCGAAGGGGTTGACGAGGGTCTATCTCCCTTATATCTCCGGTGTTTGGGGATTTGAAACAATGCCTGTACATCCTCAGTAGGGTTTTTTATTCAAAAACACATGATTAGATATTTTGCATTTTTATTTTCATCATTCTCCCTCAGCTTTTTGCCTAAGCAAGGGATTAGTAAAGTTGGTATCGTAATGCCAAAAAACATTTTATGAGTGAAAACGAATGGGTTTCTTCAAGACAAACATAAACAATGTATTTTTATTTTCATTCAGAAATTAACAAGTTTTTACATGTGTTGCACCCCAAAATTTGCCCTCTTTATTTGAGCTATAAGTTAATAATGACGTTTATTTCGTCATTTCAAAATTGAAGAAAAATAATAAAGAGTTTTCATGGGTTTAAGAAGAAAGGCGTGAAAAATGGTTTAAACAGTGGAAATACGAGAAAAATTCGCAAGTCATATTTGGAAGGTGATATGAGCTTAGTTCCCGCGTTATCTTGACTGTTTCGACGATGTCTACAACTTTCGTGTTCGGCTCGGAAGCTAATTCTTTGAAGAAGGTCGTCGAATTTGCAAATTACTTGAGGTTTCGCAGTGAAGAACGGTGCTGAATGTAGGATTTTTGGACAATAAAAAATTCATATCTCACAATCTGCTCGTCGGATTCGCTTGAAAATTTAACTGGAGGTTCGTGTCATCATTATCAAGATTTCATATGTTCGGACCGAAGACCAATTATGCACCAAAAATTCCCAGCATTTTGAAGAACGCCTTGATTTTTCAGTGAAAAGTATGTTTTCGAGTGTGTCGCACCGAGTTTGAAAATTCATAACTTCTTCGATTTTTATCGTATGAAGCCCATTCCGGTGGCATTTTCTTGGAAATTTCGTTAGCTTCGATTCTTCGTCACACATGCCAGGTCGGATTCTGAGCCGAAGATGAGGTTTTATCGAGTTCTTTGAGCGGTACGCGCAAAATTCTGCACAGTCGCGTTTGTTTGGACCGACGTTTCTCGTCATTCAAACGCGCGTATTTTCTTTGTCGCTTATCCGTTTGAGGCGATTCTCGCGGCTATGATCTACGATTTTAGTCACCTTCGAGTGGACGTTGGTTTCGTTCCGAGATTCAGAGCCGAACCGAGTTTCCTTAAAAACGAGCCAAAACAAGACGAACCGAGGGCAATTTAGACGTTCCGCGTTGACAATATATAAACATTTTGCTCTTCACAAATCAAGGAGAGGACTCTCATAATTTCAACTCACCAATTTTCACAAACATATTCTCTCAATTCTCTCTCAATTCTCTTAAATCAAAACCACAAATTACATAAAACTTTCATCAATATTCATCAAAGTTCATCAAGATCAAGAACATGGATTGAAGAATCAAGGATCAAAGTTCAAATCTCCTCCTCTCTCCCTTAGATCTCGCGCGATCTCTCTCTCCCACTCCGGATTCGCTTTCGTGATCGAGTCGCGTTCGTGTCGTGTTCGCGTTTATATCGTGTTCGTGTTCGTGCTTCGGTTGGATCTTCATTCGGTAAGCCTTGAACCATTGAATTAAGTGCTTAATTGTTGATTATATGTGAATTCAAATCTAGATCTACTCCTTGTTCTTGATTTATGGATGATTGATAATGATTGATCGGTGAATTTGCGTATTTTTGTCCGAATTGATCGTGTTCATGTAAATTGTGATTGGATTTGATGTTGATTGAATATGATTGATATCCGTTGAGGATGAATTGTGTTGTTCGTGTTCGGATCCGTGATTTGTTGTTGACTTTGTGTGCATAATTGTTGTTGATAGTTTGTGTTGCTTGTGATGTACTCCACGTGTTTGTATAAATGCATGTGATGCAATGTTGCTTGATATTTGCTCTATTTGACGAGTCGCACTTAGCATAATTGTTAACACGTGGATTATTTGATGTGTGGATGCATGTAAATTGTGTTGTTGATGTTTGCTTGTGCTTAAATGGTACGTTTTGGATTGAGTGCGAATGGCTTCAAGGCCTTTAAAATGCTTAAAAATCTGTTTTTACACGCCAGGAACCGGGTTGTCCCAGGCGGGAACCGGTTCCCACTCTATCCAAAAATGCTGATTCTCTGGTTTTTAGTACCAGGAACCGGGTTGTCCCTAGGTGGGAACCGGTTCCTGGCTTGCTAATTTTTGTGTTCTCTGGTTTTTTGTATGGGGAACCGGGTTGTCCCTAGGTGGGAACCGGTTCCCAGCTTGCTTATTTTCTCAGTCTCTGTGTTTTTGTACCAGGAACCGGGTTGTCCCTAGGTGGGAACCGGTTCCCAGTTTTCTAAAATGTTCATTCTCTGGTTTTTTGTATGGGGAACCGGGTTGTCCTATGCAGGAACCGGTTCCTGAGTGTAATTTTTTTTCATATTTCATTTTCTAACTTCAAACTTTCGTATCTTTTCACTCGTAACTCCGATTTGTGCGTTCTTTATATCGTTGGAAAGCTTGTGAAACGTGCTATCTCATGAGACGATTGATATTGATTGTTTGTTAAGTTCTCCATGTTTGATTTTCCTTTTCATGTTGATCGTTTATCTTACATTTACATAACTTGTCCGTTTCTTTTCGCTTTATGGTAATAACGCAATTCCGATTGCGATATTTGTTATCTCTAACCTGTGTGCTAGTGTGCAAGGCGTTTGGACGGTCTCCGATTGATACTCATTGCCTGAGTGTTCCGCTTCACTTGCGGAATACAATTCTATCTCATTTACTCGTGTCGTGCTCTCATCCTGGAGACACGCCTGTATTACTTTATATCTGCTTGTTTGGTTTGCTTGTTCCTCTTGCAGGTGTATTGTGATTGTGCTCGACATACGAGTCGACATTTGTGTGCTTTGTGGCTAATCGGTGTGCTGAATCGGTGTGCTGACTATTTGCTTTTGCTTTGCTAGCTCGCTCGCGGGATCCTCAGTTTCTTCGCTTCGCTTCTCCTCATTTTACGGATCATCATCCGTTTGGTATTGATTCCGTTTCATTTTATTATTCCCGCATTTTATCGCTTTCTCGCATCATCCTTTAACATGAGAAGTAGGACTTAGACATGCATCTGGCCAAGCCCTCGAAAGAGGCTCTGTTTTTGTTGGTGTGTTTACGTTTGTGCTTTGCGGCAGGGAGTCACGGTGTAATAAGTCCTATATGGCACTCCGTTAAGTCCTCATGGAAGGCATGCGGTCAAGGGTTCGTAATCAACCCCCGCCTAGTCTCATTGAGTCTGTTTGGTATGCGCACGCCTCGCGTTGCTCGCTTCCGAACGTGCAAAAGATCTTGTTATCGAGTATGTCAGGAAAAGGGTTCATGTAGCCGGACCCCCGCCTTTCCTATAGCTCATGTCACTCGACGTTGATGCTCGGTGTACGCACGCACCGTTTTCCTTTACGATCCGTGACGGCTTGGTTGCTGAGAGGGGTCCGCCCTCTTGTCTATGGCCCGATCATTTTCACGAGGTCTAATGCTTGGTTGACTTGGGTTGAGCTGCTCCCCTTGGCTATGGCGGGACCGCTTTTCTACCATTCGGTCAGTACCGTTGGTTTTGTTTGCTTTACGAGTGGATGCTCGTTTGTGTGCTATTTGTTTGCTTTTGCCCTTTTCCCTCGTAGGTTGATAGCTTAGCTTAGACTTGTACCCTTTGTATGATAACATTAGGTAGCAAGCTTTCCCCCTTAGCTTAGGTCTTCCTCATGCATTGTTTAAAACACAAACCACACTCTTTGATTTTCTTTTCTTAAGAACTTGTTATTTCCTCTCCATTCCCAGGCATAAGTCTCCAAAGGTCGAGCAGCGGAGTGTGAATGTAACTCGTTCACCTAAAAAACACAAAACAAACAAAATTAGTTAGCCGAGCTACGGTAGCTCTGATTCTGCAAAACAGATACGTAGGCAGCGGGGTAGGGCCCGTGCGAGCACAATCCTTTCTTTTCCCTACATTCTGCATTCATTTTAGTCCAGATTAGCATAGATTTGTTACACACCCATAGTTTTAGACACAAGCGTGGATACCATCGAGTACGATGGGCGCGAGGGGTGCTAATACCTTCCCCTCGCGTAACCGACTCCCTTACCCTCTTCTCTGGTCGTGAGACCGTTGTTTTGTTTTGTGGTTTGCTGGCATTCCCTTCCTTTTCAGGATAAATATGTTAGTGGCGACTCTGTTAATTTTCGCGGTAGCGACAACATGCTAGCAATGCTTAAACAAACAATGAAATGTTACAAATGAGAATGCAATAAGAAACTAATGAATGCCATTGTTGAGGAGACTTGACTCCGTCTGGACTTATTGAGCTTGAATACTTTCTGCAGTTCCTTCCAAATACTTCAGATTACTTCAAAAGAAAACTCCAACGAAGTCACCCAAGAGTTGTAAACTTTTGCCTTACTTTAGGGATTCGAGCAATGCGAGTGATGCAATGCTCAAGATAAGAGTACGTCTTGCTTATCCCTCGTGCGGGAGCCCCAAGCATAGATGTTGAAGAAGTATTCGCCTTCATAAATGGAAAGAATCTGGTATGGTCATCAAACTCAAGAGAGCTACTTGTGGTGAAGAAGACCCAAAACACGAATCTTAACCAATTGAAATTCTGACAAACGAGGAAGCAACTGGGCACAAGGCAATAGAATCACATCAATTTGTTTCTCACATTATTTTTCTCTCTGTTAACAAGCAAGGGCCACTGAGAAGGAAATCATGAGAAAAGGCAACCGAGATATGAAGTAGAACCTTGAGGATGAGAAGCATTATGAAGAACACTCTTGATTACCACACGGAAGAAGATTCTGACGAAGTCGCATAGGAATTTGTAATTCTTTTAGGGATTCGAGCAAGGCAAATGGCGCAATGCTCAAGATAAGAGTACGTCTTGCTTATCCCTCGTGCGGGAGCCCCAAGCAACTTCCACACATGTACAAGAGATGATTACCAATTTAACTTCAATATCCAAACCATTCGGAGTGAGAGAAAATAACCCTTGCAGTTCTTGATATCAAGCACTAGGCACAGGACAACAAAGTATAAATCAATGAAGTCACAACCTTTTATGGCTTCAAAACTTTCCTTCAAGAGGTGGAACCTTTTGTCAATTTCAATACTCGGAAACTTGAAAACTTCAATGATGTGAATGCTCCTTACCAAGAATAGGAATCTCAACATTACTTCAAACATTCTGATTCATAAGACCTTCTCACGGGTGAGATTAACATTTGCATTTGGCCTTCGAGGAACTTGTCTCAATTCTTCTTATCAAAGAGAAAAAAGCTTGAATAACCTCCATACACTCATTCATTCCAGTCTCCATTTATGTTCTCATCTCAGTCAAAACCCCACAGAGTTATTCCAATGTTAACTTTTGAGCACATAGCGGTGAGAAGTCAATTTTGTTGCTGAAGTCAAAATTTGAGTAGAAAAGGCCCCCACAAGTTTCTGATAGAACCATGAAATGCATGATAGTGTGAATGCATGTCTCATTTATGGAGAATCCTAAAGTCTTTTCACACTTTTGTTTCTCTTTTCTTTCCTTTTTTTTTTGAAATCAAGGCTTTGTTTTGTATAGAATATCTTTTCTTTCTCTTTTTCTATTTTTTTTTGGAAACAGACTTTAGGATCCCCCACAAATGAAGTGGATGAAGCAATGATGTTATGCAATGCAAAAGCATGGGATCAAGATCCATAAATCTTAGTAACCACTGTACAATCCTCTAAATAACTGATATAGGTCAGATGTCATGAGATCAAAGGTCCGACATAGGTACCACACAGCCATAGGAACAATAGTCACCAACATAACAGAATAGTCACCAACGGTACCTGTCATGTATATCCCTCCCCACTCACAGGTGAATCTAGGTCAGGGTAGGTCAAAAGGTCTCCAGCGTTAACAACTCTCCTGAAACACCATCATCGTTGCAAATACATGCCAACAACGGTATCCCATTCGAGTCTCAACTGGTCGTGGGTCTCATGATCGCAATCAACAGAACCTGACATTCTGTTGGCGTCATGACTATCCACTCTATCCTAGGTATCCTATGTGTCAACTCTGGCCTGGGTATTGGGCCTTTTACCTCATAGAATCATCCCACCCAACCTGCAAACAGAGAAAATATGTGGTCCCCACGGGGACCCATAATATAGTCCAGATGCATGCAGAAAGTAAACATGATATGCAAGCAGGAAATAAGCATGATGTGCAAAAAAACATAAAAATAAATACATAAAATAAATAAATGCACGTATAGACAAAACATAGCACACCCAATAAATAAACAAACAAACGGATAGGCTAGGATCGACTCGCTAAAGATGGACCAGCACAGGTCTATCACATCCCCAGCAGAGTCGCCAGTTGTCGCACGTTCGCGAAAAATGAACAGAGTCGCCACCAATATATTTATCCCATAAGGGAAAGGAATATCAGACAACCTGGCAAAGGATAAGAACAAGGTCTTGCGACCAGAGAATCTAGGAACGGGAGTCGGTTACGCAAGGGGAAGGTACTAGCACCCCTCTCGCCCATCGTACTCGATGGTATCCACCTATGTTTGTTTCTATCTAAAGGGTGTGTACTATGTCTATGTCTATATGCGAAATGAATGCAAAATGTAGGGAAAAGAAAGAATTGTACTCGCACGGGCCCTACCCCGCTGCCTACGTATCCTTTTCAGGAATCAGAGTTACTGTAGCTCGGCTAAAGATTTTCTGTTTGTTTTTTGTGTTTTTTAATTGGGCGGAGTCAACGTTCGCGCTCTTGCATAAGGGATCGCCTACGATGCGTACGAGCGGAAATAACATTGCCCTTAGGTGCCAAAGAGGCAAAAGAAAAAGAGATTGGTTTGTGTCTTTTAGGGTAGATGGGTGATGAACAGTTCCCAATACCGGGCCACTCACCACTTTCTCTACTTTGTTTTAATTTGAACCATTGTTAGGTGTTTTAAGTGTTTTTGGTTGTGTATTTTTAAGGGAAATTACTCTGCGATTCGAATCACATAAAATATATAATGATCGAGAAGCAGATTAGGGAATGAATCCCACTCACTTCCATCCCATTATGTAATGTTTGAGAAACAGATTAGGGAATGGATCCCACTCATTTCTCTCCCATTAATTAATGTTTGAGAAACAGATTAGGGAATGAATCCCACTCATTTCTCTCCCATTAGGTAGTGACCGAGAAACAGATTAGGGAATAAATCCCACTCGTTTATACGCCACTAAGTGATTGAGAAACAGATTAGGGAATGAATCCCACTCATTTCTCTATCACTTTCTTATTGTGATTCGCATCTTCCTTTTATTAATGTTTTAAAGAGTTGAAAAAGAAAAAGAATGCAATAGGGAACTAGATCTAACATTCTAATCTATGTCATTCTAATCCACAAATGGCCCTAAGGTCGAGGATAACTATCCTATCTCAATTCCTCTTAACAAAGGAGGAAGAGTCTAAGGGAACATGGCAAGCAATAGTAAGGAATAAGCAACATCAAAGCAAGGAATGAGAGGCTAAGCATGGACACGAGAGAAAGAAGCCCCAAGTCAGTAGCAAAACAAGGGATTGAATGTCCCAAATAAAATACAAAAGCATCACGGTGTCATACAAAAATATCCACAAGAAGTTACCAAAGTATCGCATGCATCGTTACTTACCAATTAGCGGACAAACATCAATTAATCAAAACAAAGACAAGTGAACACATGGTCTAAGCTTGAAGTCAGTAGCAAACTCATTCATTTAGTTCCAATATCCTATGTTAATCTATATTAGTCAATTAGCATGAAGCAATACAAAATTCTAACCAAAACTAGACAACATTAGGTCAATACTAGCTAAACGGCTTCAAATCGTGAATGAAGTTAGAAACATGTAACCAAATGGTACAAGTCAGTAGCAAATAGCCTTTACTAGATGCCTAAACAATCACAAAATCATGCCAAGGAGTTTCATACAAAATTATAGGTCATTTGTACAAGTTATGATGTGATCGTCAACCAAAAAGCAAGTTATTTACATGTGAGAAAAGAAAATCAAGTAAAATAAGAAGATACGACTTAAAAATTCTAATCCCAGGTCTTAGGACCTCTAAACATCCCTAATTATATGTACAAAAAGGAACCAACATTATTGCATGAATGCATTTCAATTTGAGAGCACAAACGTCACAATTATCTAATGGAAACGCATGTTAATCGAGTTAAACAAAACTAACCAAATACCAATCAAAACAAAGAATTGAGAAATCATTTTTTGTACACAACATCATGGATTAGTCTACAGTAACCACACAAAAATTTGCAATTAGATTCTGATCCTAAGGTATTAAACGAAATCACTTTGCAAAATCTATCAAAATCAAGAGAAACATGAACATACCAAAGTAAATGATTTATCAAAAATGCACAACTAATTTCTAAAAATCTACAAAAAATACCAAAAATATATACACACATATATCTATCTAAAACCTATTTTTATTCATTTTTTATTTCATGGAAAATGATTTATGAAGCAAAAGTTGAAGAGAAAGCAATTTGAAACAAAATGCTAAATCTGCCTAAGGATGGGGTGTAGTAGTAAAAGAGACTGAACTGGTATTATGGCATAGCGCTTTGGGATCAGAATAGGGGGTGGGAACAGCAATTCGTGTTACACATGACCCAAGTTATATTCAGATTTTATTTATTGTAACAAAAGGTGGTGCCACGGGCCTTCAAAGGGGTGTAGATTGCAATCCGTTTGGCCCAAGTCAATGATCCATCAGCTTTTCTAATCCACTCAGATTTTTTTGTTTATCCAGATTTATGAACAATTAAACATAACTAAACACCAATCAGTCCTAATTAATCATATCAAAACTCACGCTGATGCCAAAGAGAAATTAAAAAGGGAATTAGGTTTAGAGGCTGTGACCGTTCAACTCACCGAACAAGCTTTCTTCCTCCTTCTCAAGAACTCACGGCGGCCGGACCTCTGGAGAAGACCTTCGTTCCACCATGATCCAACAATCTCCATCGTCTCAGTCTGCATCAATGGTTTCTCGACCTAGTTCTTCTTTCATCTCCGATCTTTTCTCGTCATGAATTCGCCTCACTTTCTGTTTAAGATCCCAAACGAACTTCTTCTTTCTTCCGCCTCTTAATGTTGTTGTTTACGGTGAACATGTCTGATGCCGAAGTCACAACGATCCGATAATTGAAGACTGAAGGAGCATTGCGATGTCGTTTTCGGATTGAAGCTTGCGTAGTTGTTGTTGAACGAAGCGCGTGATGATGATGATTGTTGATGAAGAGCGTTCTTGGCGATGATGCAGATGAAGAACGTTGATGTTGTTGGAGGTCGATGAAGATTGGAGAAGTGTTGAATGCGAAGTTGACGACGAACGTGAATTGGTGAATTGTTGATTCAGCGATGAAGATCGAAGATGATGAACACAGTTCAGAGATTGATTATGGCTGAGAATGGAAGGTTCCGAGAAGAAGGTGTGTTTCGATTCGGTTACCTAGTGAGTTACTCTTCTCAGAGGTTTGTTACGTTCTGTTTTCCGTTTGTTACAGCTTTTTCTCCCTTTTCAGTTGTGAATTGAATGAAGGTTTTTTCGTAGGTAATCATGATGGATTCAAGAAGATATGAAGAAGGTTATTGCGTGAAAAGTGATGTGATGGAGATGGGGAGAGGATTCGGTTATGGGTTGTTACGATCCTTTTTCTCTTGCGTTTTTTTGTCAATTTTTGTGATGATTAGAGGATGAAGATGATTGTGGAGTATGAAGATTCAGAGATGGGAACCGAGTGGAAGAAATGGTTGAGAGGCCGTTGGTGGTGAAGGGAGAGTCAAGTGATGAAGTGAATTGGAGGTGGTGAATCGTGAGAGGTAAGAATCGATTCTGTTACGTTTTTTTGTTGTGAAGTTTTTTCAATCTGTTTTTCTACTTTGGCTTAGCTTTTCAATTATGCAATAGGTTTTGGGTTCGGTTTAGCCAGGAAACTTGGCTTGATGTCCAGGCTCATGGATTTCCTTTCTTTTGCTTTTATTTGAACCGGCTCCGGTTCGGTTTTCTCGTTTGGACGTGATATGGTGACCAATTTATTGATGTTGCACCGTTTTGAATTCATTTTCTTTTTTTACCGCAGGATTTTCATATGGTCAATAGATGATTTCAGAAGATGAGAGATATGTGTCCATGTTGAATGGCTATGATGCTGCCTCAAGGAAAGCGCCTGCCTATCATCCTTGTGCTTCCAGATAACGTTTTGGATTAGAACCTCCAATATAGAAACTGGGCTTTATCTGTGGTGCAAGAAAAGAGCTCAACGAGAATTTGAAAATGACGTAGCTCTGTATTTTGTATAATCTTTTTGTAGTTTGACTTTTGTAATTCATATTTGTTTTGTAATGGACATTTGAGTATTTTTGTAATGAAATGGAATGGACATTTGAAGCTTGAGTTTGAATTGGTGAATGAAGGATGACATATTAGATGATTAGAACAATGGTGAGAAATTGTTTGAGAAATTGAAATGGGTTTGAGCTTGAATGCCTTTTTATATGAATAACTCATTTATAAGGCTTTTGGATAATTTCAAGTTCCAGCAGATCATGGCCAAAGAAATTGATTTTTAAACACCTTGATCTTGTCCATTTTCCAAACTATCTCATCTGTATTTTCTATCCGAATTCCAACATATTTTCAACACACATCCTTTTGCATCGCAATCAACAAATTAATGAGAGAAATGATAAATCTTTGATCACAAGCAATCCACGACCTTATTTCTTGCATCATGTATTTAGTATCTTAGCTTGAATTACCCTCAATGAACAAAAAGGCCTTGAACAAAATTTGAATAATAAGGTCAATTAAATCATCGAATTCATCCTCAAATCATTGTGACCTTAATTTCAATCTCAATCCCTCAATTCAAACCAAACCACCAATCAATTACGTATAGCGGCGCCTTGAACACAATGAACCCACAAGTCTAACTCTCACATGATGACATGTATTGTACTTCAATCTGACATAAGAACAATTCTTTGAGGAATTCTTGAGGAAGATGAGAATTAGAGCACATAAGAACACCTCAACCTGAAAACCACTGAATCTCAGTTGAATTAACGATTGTAGACACTGCGCATAAGAACCATAATCCCCTTGCCTTTGATGAATCTTCATAGAGAAAGACCTTGCAGCTTTAGGAGAAAGAAGTCCATCATGAATGTCCATACAAAAACCTATCTTCCAAGACCTTTAATCCAATGCAAAGTTATTGATGAATGATGCATAATGCGTTAAATGACCTAATGGAGGTATGCAGATGAAATGCGAAGCTAAAGCCAGTTAGAAATTAAAGGGTAGGACAAATTTGGGGTATGACACTTGGATCTCTACATCGTCCCCTCTTCTTATCACTCTTACCCTCTCTATTACAAACTAATTGATGAACAATTATATTCCCTTCATAATTATGTTTTACATCATCTTTTCTTATTGTAAATCGGTGGCATTTTGCATATATTTCATAGAAATCTATTGTTTTTTTCCTCATAAGCAAACTCCAAACCTCTTATATCATCATTTGTTAGGTCATTAATCTTTTTGTAAATATTTATGTCATCTTTTCCTTTTTCATCACCGACATTATTACAACTAGCCAATTCTTCACAATGTATATTTCTATAGTCTACATCCATTTGAACCAAGTAAACATACACAAACACATGTAAACATTATACGCCACATAAACGTTAAGCCAAAATCACTGAAATGTTAAGCCAAAGTCACAAAGTCATAAAAAAAAACTAAAAATGATAAAAATAAATAGATATTGATTTTTAATGAACAAAACAAAATCAATTATCAATTGTCCCGAAGCAGAAAGTAGCAAATAGGCAAAAATGAAACCAATTATCAGTCATTCAGAAGCATGAAGTTTTCACTGCTTGGATTTTGTAGTATTTGATATAGAACGATTACGTGACTTATGAGAAAATGTTAAACTGACTTAACATGTGTAAAATCGAGTAAACAAATTAGAAATGTTATGGCATATAACACCGAAACAGAACACAACAATCATAAATACTTCAAGACAAGCATACTCAATCCAA
The DNA here is from genome assembly GCF_029867415.1 of Vicia villosa. Classification (NCBI taxonomy): domain Eukaryota; kingdom Viridiplantae; phylum Streptophyta; class Magnoliopsida; order Fabales; family Fabaceae; genus Vicia; species Vicia villosa. Next base: position 37,726,569 of record NC_081180.1, on the reverse strand, counting down.
TTAAAGTATAGTCACCAACTATATTTATGGCTGACAAAATACCTCAGGAGGTTTGAAATCCATCTAAATGTACATTCCACATGATATGTTCCATACAAATTCACAAAAATTAACTCCTTTTGCTCTCAATTCTCCATTTAAACCAAAATTATTTGTTTTACATATTCTTCATTATATTAAACACAATTTATTACCATTGATTGTTTTAGTAATTCCACATGATTAAGAAAAAATAGTTACCCAATTTATTCCAATTGATTATCTTATTAATTTCACGGAACAAAATAATTTCACCTAACAATTTGTTCTTTCTCATTCTTAGTTGTCCCATGTTTATAAAATACTAAGAACAAAAAATCTCTCCCTATGTTTAAAGACAAAATCTAGGTGCATTCAACAAACTACATTTCTATGCATATTATTATTATATCTTAATTATAATGATATATATTTAATAACATATTTTAATTAATACAATTAATTATATTATAAATTATATTGATTCACCTTGATTTTAATTTTTTAATAATTATTGAATTTTTTTGAATATGCATCTCCGAAGACACTCTGCTCTAAAAAAAATTGTGTTTTCGGAAGTGAATCTCTGAAGTCACATTTTTTTAAAAACAAAAGGTCTTCGGATATGCATTTTCGAAATAACAATTTTTTCTAAAAAAATGTTCATTCGAAGATGTACTTTCAAAATATAGAAACATTTAAAGAATTTCGCCGCAGATTCCTAAGAAAGTAGGGGTTGATAAAGAAATTGTCTAATTTTTTTAAATGAATAAATAAGACTTCATCTAATATAAAATGTAAGACTTTTAAATGGAGTAGAATTTTGCTTATTATCTAACAAATATACATATCAAATAACTTCATGATAAATATAAAAGGTGCAAGTTTTTTAGTCGAAAATTTGAAAAAGAAAAATCATTATCGGTTGGATATGTAGGAGAAAAGAATTGTTATAATCTCTTGAGACATTATGTAATAGATGTGTTCGCGGTGTGGTTTGAGCGGTTTTGACGAAAAAAATCATTCGAACCGCAAGAGAAAAAATCGTGCGGTTTGGTTTGGTTCGGTTGACTTTTAAAAAAATAACCGAACCAAACCAAATCAATGCAGTTTGGTTCGATTCGGTTGGTTCGATTTTTACAAATATTTTATCGAGCCATACATACAAATATAAATGACAATATAACTTTGTATTTAGACATTCATACACTATCAAATAACAACAAAACTCGTCATATTTTGACAACAACTTTCTATTTAATATGTATAAATTAAATTAGACAAAAGTGGAATAATAAACATAAAATAATAGTATAAAATAATATAAAAATTATTATAATGAAAAAAATATATAAGAGACGAGAAATTAGTAAAGATGAAAAAGAAAAAAAAGAAGCAAAAGAGTAAAGAGATTAGTGAAGAAGATGTGTGATAAAAACGAAACTGATATAGGAAACATTTTTATAAAAATGAGAAGGTGAAAAAGAAAGAATATAAGAGAGTAGAGATTAGAGAATAAGAGGGAAGATGTATGTGACAAAGAAGACGCGATAATGCTATTAGAGATTTAAGAAGATCGGGACTAAAATCATACGTGTAAGGATGATAAAATTGTTCGTAATCATAAGGTTAAGGTATAATAGGTTTTGAGGTTGTGTTGGATGTGAGTTAAGTAAAAGTTAGAGTGTAATATAATGCGGTTTGATTCGGTTTACAAAATACAAACCGCAAACCAAACCGAACCATGCGGTTTTGTTAAAAGATGACTCAAACAAATCCGAATCAAATACGATTTTTTGTGGTTTCAGTTTGGTTTACAGTTTTCTATTGGGTTGGTTTGATTTTGAACACTCCTATTATATAATATGTTTTTGAAATAAAGAAGTAAAAATAGAATAAAAAACTATAACATTTTTGTTTATTCAATTAATTTTCAAACACTGGAATGAGATATTAATTTAATAATTTTCATCCCTTCTAAAATATTCAAATAATAAAATAAATTTATTTTCTTATTTTGCTCCATTATCTCCTGTTCGGCTCAGTTTTGTTAGTTTTTAGAAAATGTGTTTTCAATAGATTGAGAGCCTGCATAAAAATAAATTTAACATAAGAAATTTATTTTATAAAATATTTATTTATTGCAGCAGAAATAATTATTTAAAAACAAATTAAACATACTAATATTCTTTATATTTGGATTTAATAAAAATACGTTTTTCTTTAACGTGAATCAAAACCTGCTTGCATTACGAATCGGACATTCTGTGGACCCCAAGTCACGAATCACGCGCATGATGCGCGTGGCTTAGGGTAAGTGGTAAACGCGTTTTGGTAGTGTGTGTTGCCCTAATCGCATGCGATCAAAAACTGCTTCTCTCTTTTCTTCTCAAAACACATTCTTCATAAATTCATACATCAATCAACCATGTCTTCCCCTCATCATCCTCACGCCACTCGAATCTTCAATCGGTAATTCACTTTTCCTTCATTCTTTTCAAATCTATAATTTCACGATCTCGATTTTTCATTCTGTTTTTATTCGTTTTTTGTTTTAGGTTAAATCAATCATGGAACCCATGGATATCGTTGGCAAATCAAAGGAAGACGCTTCGCTCCCTAAAGGTTTTATTTATTTATTTTTAATTTTGATTATTTCTTTAATCGGTTAATGTGATTGAATCGATTCGCTACATGTGTAGATGAATTTTGTTTCTCTCTGGTAAATTGATTGATTGATGATAATATAATTGGAAAATCAGAGTCTTTAATTTGATCTTGATCTGTTTCCAAACATGCACATATATGTCTTAATTATCTGCATGGATTTTGGTTTTCCACTTTATAAAACTTATGTTATCAAAATTGTATGGTTGTTTTGTGAAAATTACTCTTTTTTTTTTTTATATATATTTTAATTAATGGATATTGGAAGTTTTGGCTGCACTTAGTAATGGTTATTTGATTTTCTTCTGGTGCATAATTTTTGTTATAGCTTACTAATGATTTACTTTCTTGACAGCGACAATGACAAAGATAATTAAAGAGATGTTACCTCCGGATGTACGTGTTGCAAGAGATGCCCAAGACTTATTGATTGAGTGCTGTGTAGGTCAGAATTTCACAATCTATGTATCTGATTCACAGTATTTTTTGTTTATTGAGTTGAATCTTTTAATCGGGGTTGTATTTATGAAAATACAAGGCTCTGATTTGTTATTAGGGCTAATTTAGATTTAAATATGAGGAATAGTGACCCACCAACCATAACATATCTTATGGTCCATAGATTAGAATCTACAGTTTAATTGTATCTTTCTGGTAATAACTGATTAGCACATTTATATTTGCCGCATGGTTTTTATATTTGATATGTTTTGGGGCTATTTGATATTTGTTTGCTGAATAAGATTTTGTTGGTTGGATTTTTTATTGTAGAGTTTATAAATCTCATCTCATCAGAGTCCAATGAAGTCTGTAGTAGAGAGGACAAACGGACTATTGCACCTGAGCACGTATTGAAGGCTCTACAGGTATATATCCATTATTCTGCATCTGGTTCTTGTTCAAATTTTTCCTATATTATGTTTCAATGTTCATATGGACCATACAATTGTTTTGGGCAGTACTATGTATGGAAAAGATTCTTAATGAGTTGGTGTAAGCGAGCTGTGTTTTAGGATTTAGTTAATAGTAAATTAGCAACAGCCTCTTCATTCCTATCTTTACTGCAACTGATTTGGAAGAAGGCATATTTGCCTTCATAATCAAAATTGAAACTACATTCAATTCATTGTACTCTTATTTGTTTAAGAGACTTGAGCCAAACTTTTCAACACCTGAAATTTAATTACTCAATACTTGATCTGGCCATTCTTTGTTGATTAAAGATTTACCTCTTCTTGAAGTGGAGAAGCAGTTGGTCCAATTTTCAGTTAATGTTATACTCTGTTTCCTGCAAACTGGTGATAATCAATTATGGCAATATGCATCTTTTGTGTGTTACATATTTTAGGTTTTAGGAATGTCAATTAAAAAATTCTTTTAATTCAAAATGAATTCCTTACAAAAACAACATATAACATGTATATGATATTTTCAATAGGGGGCTCATCGGATGCTTTTTAACAAACCTGTTTTTATTTATTGATTTGCCATTTTTTCTCTTTCCAGGTGCTTGGATTTGCCGACTACATTGAAGAAGTTTATGCAGCATACGAACAACACAAATTGGAGACCATGGTATTTTGGAATAAAAATGTCCCATTTGCATGCTTAATATTGAGTAATATCACACAGATTAGCATATCACACACATTTTCCTCCCAAAATAGATAAACGCTTGCTACCAAAACAAAAGATAACATAGTGGTCCATAAAGATGAACCAGTTTTGGCTGTTTATCTGACCATCTTTCTTGGACAGTCTTAGTGGAAGCAGAATTTCTGTTGTTACATTGGGGACTAATGAAAGATGGACTGTAGGCTTATTGATGGTTCTCTAATAGAGAATCCCCAAACCCTATGTGGCTCCTGTCTAACCTAAACCATAGAGACCTGAGGAAATGGTTCATATGTGTTACACTGGGACGATTTTAATAGGGTGGTAGTTTTCAGCATGCCATGCCCATTTGCGAGCATGACCGTGCTATCTTTGGTTGTTAAAATCAAAATCTCCTACAAATCTCTTGTAGTTATTATTTTCCTGTGCCTGTTGATTTTTTTAACTTTCCATTCTCCTGTAAAAATAGCTGTGTATTCTGCATTTGTGACGTAAGAAAGATCATGGCATGCTCATAGAAAAGCTAACCCATCTGTCTTATTTGAATTCACAAGTGTTATGAATTTCGTTACATGAAAGCTTGTTCTGGTTAATGAGAGACTGGAGAGTCCATCTCTGAAATGTTAAAATTAATCTTGAATCAGTTATCGCCATTGCATGAGTTTACTTTCAAAATACTAATTACTGAGATATTTTGATATTTCAGCAGGATTCCTTAAAAGGCGGTAAATGGAGCAATGGAGCTGAGATGACTGAGGAAGAAGCATTAGCAGAACAACAAAGGATGTTTGCAGAGGCACGTGCTAGGATGAATGGTGAGGCCATTGCTTCTAAGCAGCAGCCAGATGGCGACCAAAGTTTAAATAGCTAACTTTAGGGCCTTAGTTAATATTGAATCATAGAAGCTCCTAACTCCTGTCTATGCTTCCTATGAGTTCAATTATGTACAAAAACCATTCACTAGTTTGCTGGCCAATGTGGATGTGTTCTCCATTTGTATTCCATGGATGAATCCATATTTCCCAGTCAATGTAATTAGTGAGAGTTCATGAAAATCCTCTTCTGTTTAGAATCACTTGTAATTATTTTGTTTACTTTTTTTTTGTATCTTCTACATACTAACAGCTCGTAGCACAAGTTCGACAGTAGATACTTACTACAGTTCGTTGTAACAAACAATTAAACATGTCGAAGCCGTTATGTTCTGATTATTTCTTTTGTATAAACATCAATATGGGAAAATCTTAAAAATAGCAAGAGATGAATGATGATAACTTAAAATTCTCTCACCATCCATCTATTTGTTATAGTAGTGAATTTAACTCATCATATTTTGAGATAAATGTGTGTTCTTGACACAAATGTTTGGACAAACATTCCTTTCAAGTTATCCTAAAACCATGCCTCTATTAACCTAAATCTAAATAAGTTTTCACAGTTTATATTGGGGATAGGATAAGAACCAAAGTTTTTATCATGGTAATAGGATTGAGTACTAGTGGTGGGGATAACTCTATGCTACAATGAAATGTCAGTTTGTAGGTACATATAATGTAGTCTCTGTAGCCAACATGAGGCATGAAAATTCAGTATGAAAATTCAGCAATCCTTAACCTGATGTGACCTTATGCGCCATTAAACTATAGACATAGATTCAGCAAAAGAGAGTGCTAAGTGAAACAGTGACGGCTTTGTGTTTTGTTTGTTTTAGCTTTAACATTATATTTAACTTCTTTCTTTACCCTTTTTTAGCACCAAGTCAAAAGAGGTTATTCAAACACAAACATCACAAAAACCCTTCTCAATCACTCTCACAAAAAATCTCTCTCTACCTACCCCACAAAGAAAGTGAAATAACAAACACATTGTCTCCTCAGATTTTTTTCTTTCCTATTAAAAAATATCACTCTATCCAAGTTTTTCTCTTTCTGATTTCCTATATCACCCTGTGGGACTACCCATGTTTCTTTTGTCACGATTCTCTTGCTCTCACTAGCTTAATCAAAAAAGTGATTAATCACAAGCTAGAATCACAAAATAATCTATTATTTATCACTACTAGTGTACAAATTAAATCATAAATAAAATAAAACCCAACATATCAAAACAAATACTAAGATTCATTCTCTCCCTGTCTCTCTCTCTCTCTCTGTCTCTTCACATCCTGTTGTTAAAGCTTTGTTTTTTATTTTCTCTGAAAATGAAAACACCAAACATGGAAGACACAACAAACACAAACACAACCTTAACTTCTCCAGATCTTTCTTCTAAGAGACACTTTCATTGGACAAACAAAGTTGGAAATGAAGAACCAGAAGAACCCTCAACCATGTCCAAAATCATAGAACAACAAACCAAAAACGACAATGAAAAAGTTGTTTCAGGACATTCATCAACAGCAAGGAAGAAGCTTCAATCCGTAGCAATTTCAAGGCTTCGTTCAGTTCTAACAGTCTTCAACAAGAACCGTTCAAATCTCCCTTCCGGTCTCGGTTCACGAGTTGTGGGAACGCTCTTCGGTTACCGTCGTGGCCATGTCCATTTCGCTTTTCAGAAAGACCCCACTTCACAACCAGCTTTTCTCATCGAGCTCGCAACACCAATCTCTGGTTTGGTTCGTGAAATGGCTTCTGGGTTGGTTCGAATTGCTCTTGAATGTGACAAGGTGAAGGAGGTGAAGGAGAAAGAAACTGAGAAGAAGAGTTTGAGGTTGTTGCAAGAGCCTCTTTGGAGGAGTTCTTGTAATGGGAAAAAGTGTGGATTTGCGAATAGGAGAGAATGTGGGGAGAAAGATTGGGAGATTTTGAAAGCTGTGGAGCCAATTTCAATGGGAGCTGGTGTTTTGCCAAGTGCTGAAGGTGGTTGTTCTGATGGGGAAGTTATGTATATGAGAGCTAGGTTTGAGAGAATTGTTGGGTCTAGAGATTCTGAAGCTTTCTATATGATGAATCCTGATAGCAATGGTGCACCTGAACTCAGTGTTTATTTGCTTAGAGTTTAGTTTCTTAGTTATAGCAGTATTGTTAATTACTGTTTTGTTAATACTTTAATCTTGGTTGGTGCATGTTTGGAATTACGATGAGTTTGGCGAGATCGCGACAGTGTAGTCTTTGTTGAAATTACGGTGGCGTGTTGTGAATCTGCGAAACTCGCTGTGAATCCAAACATGGACTTGGAATGGTGGACTAGGTTATTGATATTCTAGTTGTTTGGATCTTGAGTCATGAAATGGAGGCCTAGTTGGGTTTCTGTTGTTTCTTTTTTTAGGCTAGGGAGAAAGGGGGGAAATTGTGGGTGATCAATACTAGTACTTTACAGCTTGGTGGTGGGGTGGGGTGGATCAAGAAAGGTGTATATGTATAGTTTTAATTTCAATCCTTTTGATTAATGATATGAAATCGATGTTAATGCTAATCATGATTGTGTTCATATTTTTGTTTAGTTTAAGTAGCTTTAGCACTTTGTCTCTTCATGCTTTCTATTGGTGTGTCTAATTGTCTATTGGCTTTTGTAGCACCGACACTAAAAGACACGTCAACGACACTGACACGACAACGACACTTGTGACTACATTCAATTTATTCATGTTTTCAAATTATTGCTGGTGTCGACATGTCACTGTCGGTGTCGTGTCCGGGTTCATATCTGTTGGCTTCATGATTGAACTAATTTTCCACATTTGAAGTGCTTCTTGAACTTCTGACTATTAAAAAGCATGCTGCTATTATTGTGGTTTATATTGGTAATTCCATCACCATTGCTCTCACATGCATAAATACTTGGGAGACTGCGTGGAAGAACTTGCAAAAACAGCTTATAACTTGTTTAATAGTTATTTTCAACTTGTTCTCATAAACTTTCTATGATAGTTTATGAAACGAGTTATAGATTACAGAACAACAGTTTCACTTTTCATGTTTTGTTACAAAAAAAAGCTTAGCTTCTGTCTGGTTTGCGTTTGGTGGCTCAAATGCACTTCCAGTTTCGATTTTTTTCATGGTTTTCTAAAAGCTACTAAATGGAGTTTCCGCGTAGGAGCGGAAAACTGCCGTGATTTCGGGCTAAAGCATGTTCAATTGTCTCTAAACCAACCATATTCAATGGACTTAACTTTATTTGGATTCTATTCTGCAAATTCTACTCTTACAAATTCTACAAATAGTACTTTCGTTGCTTTTGTGCAGAGGAAAATTGCCATATGAGAATCTCTACCATTCCTTTTTCTTTTCAAAGTCTCTTTGATGATAACTTAATCATTATTTTGTTAAGTACTCATTCATTTGTTTCCTTCTAGACTAGTTAGGAGCCTTGATCAACATGCTATTTTAATTCAACAAGATTTCAATATATGGTATAAAAGTTAAAATTGTTCCAATCATTGCTTTTTATGCATAATTTTGTTTGAGAAGTGATCCCAAGAACTATTTGTTAGTGCCTAATCATGAAAGCAATCAAAAGCAATTATATAAGAAAAGGAAAAGAAAATCAATATTCAGTTACCAACAATCTGATCTGACAGCAGCACCATACTTTTTCTTTGTTTATATACTCTCTACCATTTGCTTTTCCTTTTGTTGACTGCTTTTCTTTGGTTGGCCTAATTCAAATATGTTATATATTCTTTGCATTATGTTGCTCATAGTAATTTGTGCAGCATGAGTCTCAAAAGTGTAAACCTAAGCCCACCATAGTACTAACTTTAATGTCTGAAAACTCGATAGTGAGGCGGTGATATGTTTCACGATTCAACTGGTTGAACTTCGAATAAGAATTTATATGGTTTGATACAACGGTTTGATTGCGGTTCGGTTCATCTTGATTATGGCAGTTTTAAACTGTTGAATCATAATTCAGATGTCTCGTAGATTTGATATCCATTACATTTTTTGGAACATTTGTTTAAGTGCAAAATGAAAAAAATGTTATACCTTTCCTTTTCCTAGTTTTCAGGCTTTCAAAACTGTCTACTATTCCTTACAAACTTACAAAGGGTTTGTGGCTTACAACTTCTAGGACTAGAAATTGTGACACTTATTTCACCAAAACCAAAGTTTTCTTCTTTCTGATAAAACAAATCATGTAGAAATCATTCTTCCAAAATAAGTAACTGTAAAAGCAAATTCCTTTACATAAAGTTGGGGCACTTATTTATATAACATTATTGTCCTAATAAATTCACCAAGAACTCCCTTAACCCACCACCATTAAGAAAAGTATTGAGATTAGAAGAGTGCATTAAGGTTGTGTGGTCCTTCATTACCATCTCAACCAACTCTAACTTTGATTGCTAACTATTTTATTTATGCGTGATCCGCCCCCAAATGAGTGTGGAGCTCCTTGTCAATTATTTATACTAAATTACAAATATAATTGAAGAGTCACCTTAAGTTGATAGTGTTCAAGTTATAGTCTTTGAATGTGTATGTTTGATAGAAGATAATTATAGATATAAGTCGAGATAGAAATAAGTTGAACTGAGTTAAATCTACTTTAACTCAATTTGACTTATAAGAAATTAGTTCAGTTCAAAATCAATTTGAGTTCGTCACAATTTTTTTAATTGAAATTTGACTAAATCAAAGTTCACAAACACTTCGATTTAAATTCAACAATTTAAATTTAAACTTATCCGCCTAAATAGTACAAAAGTGGATAAACAAATTAAATTTTCTTATATTTTTCGTGATGTCGAGGTGAACTATCTATTAAGTGGTTATTAAGTGGTTCAACGTGAATCATGAATCATGAGTAAGAACCACTAGATCAAAGAATTCTACTAAATTTTAATATTGATTTTTTTTTCACAATATAAAAAAAAAATAAATCTCAATCCATCTTGAATCTTTTAGTCATCCGGTAAAATTTTATTTATGCTTCCTGTTTCCGTAGATGTATTTCTGGAGGAAGCACTTTTTTTAAAATTTGATTTTTTCCGTAGCTACATTTACATAAGGTTTTGAAAATAGAGTGTTCCGTAGATATACTTACAAAATATTCTGCCGTATTTTTAAAGGGTAATGCTAACTTGTGCAATTGAGACAAGTTAAAAACTAATTGAATAAAGAATATTTTGAAAATTGTACAATAAATTTAAAAAAAAAAATTATTTTTTTTATTGTTTTTTTCAAAACAAAATTTCTTTAAGTAGGTTTTTTAACTTGTGCACTTGGAGTAATTTTTTTTATTGTTTTTTAACTTGTGCATTACCCTATTTTAAATCAATTACATTTTATTTCAAAACTCAATTTTTATAATAAAAATAGAACATCAAATTATAGTAAATCAAAGTAGTGTAATTGAGATTTTTCAATTGCTTTGATTTACTATAATTTGATGTTTCGCTTTTGTTAAAAAAAAATTGGAGTTTAAGAGTTAAATGTGGTTGATTTGAAAATATAACAGAATATTTTATAAGTACATCTACAAAACACTCTGTTTTCAAATCCTTTCGTAGATGTAGTTCCGGAAAGCTCCGGAAGATTTCATGAACTTAATTAATTTGAGATTGTCTCAATTAATCTGGGGTTTTTTCAATTAATTTGGTATGTTTTAACCTTCCATAGATGCACCTATGAAAAAAACTATTTAAAAAAAAATCGGATACACATCTACGAAAGTAGAGGTGTAATATTGGCTAGTGTTTTAAAAACCGGACCGGAGGTCAAAACCGGTGTAACCCGCTAAAATCGGGAAAACCGGCGATTTTTGTGACCCGCGATTTAAACGTATTTTTTTAATTTTTTAATTTTTTTTAATTTTTTTAATTTTAAAAAATTAAAACAACATCGTTTTGACTATTTTAATGAAAAATTAAAATAAAAAATAAAATAAACAAAATAAAAAATTGTTGCAAATTCGGTTGATTTTGTTACCGATAATTTTGATAATGAAGAAGGAGATCCCAACATTGAAACAATTTTTCTTCTATTGAAATTAAATTTAGTAGACAATTGAATTATTTTGTTATAAATTATTCAATTAGATTATGTTGCGATTAAACTTTTGTTTGCAATTATATTTTATAATTATGTATTATTTTATTGTGTGATACCTATGTGTAAAATTTGAATTTAAATTATGAACTTGTAAATTTATTTATAATATGATATTTTTAAAAAATTTAAGTGCTAGTTATATTTTGTAGAGACTGAATCATCCGGTTCGACAGATTTTATACCTATATAATTTTGTTATAATAACCGGTCTATTCAACCGAGTTATCTGATTTAACTCAGTTTTGTCATGCGGTTCGACCAGAGACTCAGTGGTTCGACCAATAAACCAGTGATTCAGTACCCTCACCAGTTTGATGTCCCGTCCGATTTTTAAAACACTTATATTGACAATTCGCATAATGGATGAGAGATTCAAAGATGGAGTTAGAGATTTAAAAAAAAAATATAGTAAATAATTCATGTTCCTAAATTAATAAATTTATTATCATCACCATGCAGAATAAATATCAATTTTATCTTATCTACCACTCTTAATCATCTTTTTTCTCCCATCTAATCTAGGAGGCATCTTTCTTTTGATTTTTACTCATACAATAATTTCCTTCCACATTGCCTCTTCTCTATAAATATCAATAGCATTATCTAGGAAGCTCATCAAATATAATTTGTAAACACCCTCTTTAATTGTTTTTTTTCTAACTTCTGTTATGTGAAAATGATCTTAAAATAAAAATAGTGTTCAAATTTTGGTTGAAAATCTCAATCTCTAATGAACGTAAAAAGATATAAAAAGTCTGAAATGATTTCTTGCTATAAACCCTATCGGTGAAAAAAAAGAATGGCAATGGCTAAAAAATTAACAATAAACTCAGTCGATAAAATGAGAAATTTGAGTTAGAAGAAACAAGTTCAATTTCTTTTTGGATTGAACCACGCCACAAACATCTAGACTATTATGATTAGTTTTTTTTTTAAGTTTCTCTGATCTTAAAATTTTCTTAGACTTAAGACAGCAGTAAATCGGAGGAATAATTTGTTCAATTTAAAATTGTTGTAAGAGGTTATACTTACTCAAACAATCGACATGTCTTGATTAATCCCTTAATAGCATCATTTAACTGGATGCAATCGTCGACGTTGCAGTCATGACCTTTGTGAAAGCGATAATACTAATTCTTGTATGTTTTAGACGACTGTCAAATAGGAAAAGGGGTATAATCCATCCTTTCCAGAATTATATGTTAACACAGTCTTGGTTCATCTTCTCCCGTGATGCATTCAACTGTGTATATTTGTCGTACCGACCCTGAATTCCCAGTCGAACTCATTATTTCGTCGGTGGGACTCCTTACCTTCCAGGAGGCTAGAGTTAGCATTAGCGGAGGCGGGATTATCAAACCGGATGTTCAATTTTTCTTACAGGATCATGTAAGATTAAGTCATGTTCATCATTTCCTGAGTGGTTCATGCTCCTTTCATTCCTAGCTTAAATCTGAAGGAATGATCTCGTAGGAGCCCGTTATTGAAGATCCAACACTTAAGACCATCTTTAGCTCCCTCTACCTTAATGGTTAATTGTGTAAATCGGTCGATGACGAGCGCAAGATGTCTTTATTCCTTGGATGATCCCTATCCAAGTTGCTACTGTTACATGCTACATTTTTTGGGATCTAAAGTGAGTGGTTAATCTTTCGTAGAAATCCATCCACGATTCAATCCTTCCATCTAGCAAACCGTTGAACCATATCCTGGTCGGCCTAATTAAAGTTAGTGTGAACAACTTGCATCTGGAGGCTACGTCAGCAGTAGTTCAGTCGATCGTTGACGAGTAGTATGTGTTCGTCTAGATCTCCCTTTCTATTATACTCGCCCATCTTGGGAGGCTTCTCCATGTACTTAGTATTTTGCTGTCCAAAATGCGGGCGCACATAGGATGTTTCTAGTGGTTCTTCAACTACTGATTTTATGTCTGATCTCGGGGAAGAGTGTGGTTGCCTCGATCTCTCTCGGAGCTTTGGGGAGGACTTTGGTGCTTCTTGTTCCTCTGCTAATTATTTGACTTAGGAGCTTCATCTTTCTTCGCTGCGGTCGAATTGGAGATGTCAATTTCAATTCTTCTTAATATAGCCTCTTGAACGGTGTTTCCTCGTGGAGGCACGATATGGATGCTTTCTTTGAGGCGGAACAAACTTTTCTTTATTGCTTGTGAATTATGTTCTCGAATGATGTTGTACATGTTGTTTAACAATTCGTTGGCGCATTGGAACCTAAAGTTAGCTTGCAGTAGTTGGAAACCATGTAAGGATTTTGACACCTTGTGGAGGAGGTTGAGGAGGTTGATTGATCGCTGCTTGAGACGCGTCAGCGGTAGCGACTTCCTGTGTCGTAGTGGAGTGAGAAGCTTTAAATTCAACCATTAATTGGAAGCGTAGAAATCGAAGATTTGGAAATTCGAGAAATTAAAGTTAAAAATGACACTTGATTGGATCAAACACAACTGATCTTCGTGTTCGATTTTGAGAGCTTTTGATTTGATGACCCGAGAAGGTTTCAATTTAATGAATCGTAGAGAGAACGTGCAATCGTGAAAAACGCATGAATCAAAAGTCGATTTCCTTAGACAGTGCCATTGTTTCATTCTGAAACAAGAAATGGAGTAAGGGTCGAAGATAACAGAGAATTTGAGCTTCCGGTGCGACAAAAGGGGGTTGATCTACAAGGTTAGGATTCTAACGCTAAAGTCACTATTAGAAAGAATAATTAATTGAAATTTAATTTAAAAATGAGTGCCTTATTTGGTGTGCTCTCTATATACAACAAAGAGGAAATAACAATCCACTATTTGTTAGGCGTGAATCAGGGAGAGCCATTAAATATATCTGGAGTTTGGATCTCCTATACTTATATGTAGATTTGCTCTCGTATGCTGAGAATGTTCTAGAAAGATTGCGATTCCTTTATAGTGGATGGTCGGGGACCAATATGGTTGGCCATTTTGGGTTTCTACAGGATATTCAAATAGAATCCTTTGTATTTGCTCCTACCTCTATAGTCCGCATAGATGTTGACGCGATGTTTTTGATTTCTATAATCATCTAGTACCAGAGGAAACATGAAGTGTGTCTGCTCCACAAATATGGATTACAGCATTCAGCTACATACAATGGTATTTCATAGTGTCATATCCTCACAGATCCACCTAGGTCATTTCATTAGGAGATATTAGAGGAGGGCAGATCATTTTGTTCATGTTTTACCTGCATGTCTGTAATACGGTGAACTGACTTTTTATCGATCGAAATGTCGCAGTTAAGCATGAGTCGCCACCGACTTTTATTTTATCCAAACAAATTCAGAAAGGCTAAAAGAAACAGAAAAAAACCTTTTAAAGAAATCTAAGTTCGGGGGGTAATTTATGCAAAGGGAAGGTGTAAGGCACCCTTTGCATCCATGGTTTTTCATGGGCTCTTAATTGCTCTGCTTGCTCGTTTTCAGAAAATGTAGATGAAAGAGGAAAAAATGGACTTTAGCTCGTAAGATGAGCGTAGCCAGTTTTTGAAGAATTTTGAGAAAGAATATAGAAAATAGAGCATGGCAAGGCAATTAGGGGCAATTACCTTAAACTTAGATGATAGGTCTCTTTTTAGCCTTTCAGAATGAAAGGGTCTATCCTTGCCATAAGAGGGCAAGAAGCCTTTCGTTTGGAGGTAGAAGGGTCATCGAATTATCATTCACTCCAAGACTGACCCATGCCATAGAGAGGCAGGTAGTCTAAGGGGAAGGATCAGAATAGCCTTTCGTAGGCAACCAGAAGATACCTCAGCCTTTTCTGTAGGCAACTTCCGAGGGTCGAGGTCATGTTAGTGTATCGAAGGCAGCATCATTAGGGACCATGACCTTTAATCGAGGCAACATGGCTGAGGTATCCTCGTATTCGAGGGACTGGCTATTCTGCACAAAATACAAGGCAACAGGAAACAAGGCAACAGGCAACAAGGCAACAAGGCAACAGAGAGGTTACCCAAAAGCGTGCGTGTGTGCACCAATCATGTGATTATATTCAAATATATTATCTTGTAAATTTAGTGATTCTATGTTCAATTCAAAGGTTGCACTCCCTAGGATTACTAACCACGCATTTAAATAATATAATCAAAACAGATATGGGAGAGGGAAATTGTAACCAGCGGATCCCTTAATAGGGTTTGACATAAGTAATAATAATTAAAGCATAAAATATTGAAGTTAGGTTTTAGAGTTACCAAACTCGTAGCTTTGGCGATCAACGAACCCTGAAAAGGCAGACAAACAAAATAGAGTGAGTGTATGGCTAATTCATTGACAATTAGAGTTAACCCTAACTTAAGAAAAAAATGGCAAAAGGAAATAAAATGCGAATAAGGACTTAGCTTCGCATTTGATCTGATAGGGTTAGTAGCCAGAGGACGCTTTAAGGTTAACCCTGAAAAGAGGCAAGGCGGAGGCAGAAAAATTGAGTGTAGGCAATGTTTATTTAAAAAGACAAACCCTAAAAACAGGAAATAAAATAGATTTTCAATTTTTATCGTCGAATATTTAGCTTCGGTTTTTTGAAGGCGTATGATCGGGAGGAATCATGTTGCTAACCCTGCAAAGAGCAAAGGCAAAAAAAGGATGAAGGCAAGGCAAACCCTGATTATTTAAAAGGAAACCAAAATAGATTTTAAATTAAATAGGGTACTTAGCTTTGAATCTTGATCGGGCGCGTTGTCGGGAGGTATTTGTAAAGCCAAACCTGGAAAGGCACAGAAAAAGAAAGATTCTCAGTGTAGGGTTATTCCTCGTAAACCCTAATTAAAATTCAAATTGAATACAATGATAAATTGATTTAATTAATTATGGGTCTTGCGATCTAATTAATTAAATCGGAATAAAAAAATTAAATCGAGTGCAAAAATAATTTTATGGAATTTTTTGGAATAAAAATAAAATAGATACGAATTTTTAAAGGTTTTTTATAATTAAATCAAATTAAATAACATTATTATAAATAATATATATATATATTAAATATTATAAAAAATGTTAAAATGTTTTTTATAAAGTTTTTTTTTATATAGCTTATATATAAAACAAATTTCTTTGAAGAAAAATAATATATGTATATTATTAAAACAAAATAGAAAATGCTATGTAATAAAAAATAAAAAAAATTGGAAAATACTTAGCTTTTAATCGTGTGTGGCGCAGGTCTGAATGCCTATGGTGCGTCTGCAGATCTGGATCGTTGGAGGGAGAGATGGCTGGATCTGACGGCAGCGATGAGAGGCACATGTTCCATGCGCGTGGACTCGTATACACAGGATCCATCTGTACCAAAAATAAACGCGCGCCAAAAGAGGATTCAAACGGACCAATTAGACGACGACACCTCGTCGTCTTCTTCACCTAAAACCTGTACCCAGCTTTTTACACCGCCTTTCGCAGAGAAGCTGTAAAAGAGCAAACTTTCTACACCTGCAAAAATAACGAACAGGCCCAAACATACAAAGAAATTTTTCGCGAGAGTCTCATTGTGTTCGTATGATTCTCGCGAACCTGTTTATGGCATCAATTTGGTCAAAAAACACCTGTATCCAAAAACCCTAAAAGCTTTGAAAAACCCTATTATGGCATCTCATTCAAAACAGCATAATAACGCGTATAACTTTCCATAATCGATCATCACCCAATAATAAACACAAATATATGAATTAAAACCATTGATGATGCATGAAAAACGCTAATCGATTGAGTTTAAAGTAAAGCAAACCGTGGGCGATTAGGGAGGTTTCTAGACGTATTCCTTGCATATGAGGATTGGAATTCCTTCAATGAACACCAGGGATCGTTTTGCAATCAACAAGAACTCTTGAATTATCCTCAACCTCCAAAAACGATTTTGAAAATTTTGTGACCTTTTGAACTCGAATTGGGAGTTTTGCGGCTGCAGACC
Organism: Vicia villosa; assembly: GCF_029867415.1. Classification (NCBI taxonomy): domain Eukaryota; kingdom Viridiplantae; phylum Streptophyta; class Magnoliopsida; order Fabales; family Fabaceae; genus Vicia; species Vicia villosa. The sequence continues at coordinate 37,709,340 of NC_081180.1, read as the reverse complement.
CTCCTTTTCTAGGGTTTGTCAAGTTTGTGCATATATATGAGAATGATTAGGGTCCAGACATTGAATCAAATATTGGTGAATTAAAGAGATTGGCACTTGATTGATTCTTGAATATAATCTTTCTAATTTTGCTCCAATTTCAATCCTCTTGAATCCAATCTTGTTTGCACGAAATTATGGTGAATATGTGATTTAAATGGAGATTGGAATTGAGTCCCATACATTTTTAAATCAAATATTTGATTTTGTTTTAATTTATTTGATTGTAATTCTTTTTTAATTGAGTAAAAAAAATCATAATAAATTAAATAAATCAAGTAAATTCGTGGGGATTGGTTTCTAGGTCTTGGATAACTTGTGGATCAAGATTGAATCAAAACAAACTTGGGCCCATTTGCAAAAAAGTCAAGTTCTTTCACATTTTTCCCTCCAAAATGGTCCAACTTTAGGAAGGCCAATCTCTCTCAATATTTGAGGTATGGAAGTGTTCTAGGACTTTTTAGAAACTTTAGAGAGTCCTTTAACCAGTGTTTTTGGTCTCATATTCAAATCATTTTCCATGCTCATTTTATGTCCTTTTGAAAAAAGTGTCTTTTTGTTGACCTTTGAAAAGGACCTATAATGTTTTGGTCCATATCTCTCAAATGAAGCATTTTTAGACTTGGCATGTGAGACACAATTTTGTAGAAAATCAAATTTCCTTCAAAATGAGCTTTGGATGGAAAATTTCTGATGTTCCATGTAAGAGTTATGGCTGGTCAAAGTTCAGTTGACTTTCCCTGTACAAAACCCTAATTTAGAAACTTTGATTTTTGTTGATTTCTGACCTTTCCTTGATGAACCATGATCAATTCTTGATCAAATGGTGAGTGATACTTCAATATGAGGATCTTGGCAAAAAATCAAGAGTTTTGACTTTACTTTGACCACAGTTGACTTTTTAGGTTAAACAGTCGACTGTTGACTTTCTGAGCTTTTGAATGACCAAAACTTTGAGATAGGCCTTGATACTCGTCATGGAGGTAAAGTGGGCTATGTTGAGCCATATGAGATGCCTTGGAGCCATTGAATCACTGATTTTCCTTTGAATAAACCAAACCCTAATTCTCTGATCTTTGCTTAGGAGAGTGTGTCTTGAAGCTTTGTGTTTTGATTTGAATTTGAATAGGAGAAAATGTATGGGCAAATTTTGGGGTATGACAATGTCATTGTATTGTGGATATTGTGTGAGCAGGTGAGGGCTATTTTAAACGTCATTTTATTCGAGAAACATACAACTTTGCAGTGCAGGAGGCAGAAAAGGAACATAAGAGGTCAAATATATCCAATATTTGATAGTATTTGTATTTGGATTCTTGATTGTATTATGATTTGTAATTTGTCATTTTTATAGTATTATGGATTCTAGATTCCTCTTAGGTTAGGTTTTATTTGATGATAAACATGTTACTATTTGATTGGAACATATGATTGAATAGTGTTAACTTAATTGCTTTAAATCTTTGTTATTATTCAGTAATTGATTGCGATAATTGCCTATTATTTGTTACGACATTCAATTTGATCTTGATAATAGTGACTATAAATCATAAGGCTATTTATATGACATACTTTAATTGTTGAATTCGCTAATTGACTAGGGATAGTATAATTAGGAATTGTGACTTATGAATTAACGAGCTCTGTTGCCTAGTATGACATTACAATTGGCCTGAGATATCGAGGAATTGACGCTTAGCTTAGTGGGCTACACACCAAGGAATCTTAATATATATAAATGGAAGGTTGTTATGATGGCAACCCTAGCCACGTGTCATCGTGATAGCTATTCCCTAGCCACGTGTCACCATAATAGCTATTCTTAATAAAAATCCTAATGTGTGTTATTTACTAAATTGACCCTATATTAAAAATAAATAATAATAATAATAACATAATAAATTGTCCCTTATTAAAAATAAATATTAATAACAATAACAATAATAATAATAATGAACAAAATAATAATAATAATTAAAATAATAATAATAATGATAATAATAATAATAATAATAAACATAATAATTATGAAGCTAATTAAAATAAATAAAATAATATTAATAATAATAATATAATAATCATCCATCACTATTAAAAATAAAATTATAAATAATAAATTATAATATAATATTCATCTAATAATAAAAAATAAAATACTAACAATTATAGTAATAATATAATATAATATTCAGCTACCACGATTATAAATAATATGATTTATAAAAATTACAATTATTTATCTATTTTATAATAGCGGAAAATAAAAAAATATGAATACAATTTTAATATACATTAATTATTAAAAAAGTATATAAATAAATATTTTATATAAATAATTTATAATCAAGAAGAAATAAAAAAATGTAAATACAATTTAAATATGTATTTATCGTCTCTAATATGTTAATTATAAATTAAAAACAAAATAAAACTCATTCCTAATCCAATTCAGTTATAAATTAAAAATAAAAAATAAAACTCTTCATTCTTTTTATTTTAATTCAAAAAATAAAAATTATTTAATAAAATCCATTTTATAATCACTTTAATTATAACTAATATACTACAATTATGATAATATAAAAGTAAAAAATTTATTTTTAATTTTAAAACTGGTTTTGAAAAATAATTTATCAAATGACTTTTTTTTAATATTTCTCTAATTTTAATAGTAATAATATATTTTGGTGTAAATTATTATAAAAATTGAATTTGTCACAATTTTATTCAGGGGCTAAATCATATATTTAATTTTATATAATTCAAACTTTAATCTTTGCATTCAATAAAATATATTTTTTATTTATATAAGTTAGTACGATAGTTTTTAAAACTTTTAAACTGTTTTTGAAAATTAGTTTATCAAATAAATTTTTTTATATATCATAAGAAATATTAAAAAATATTAATAAATATCTTTTAATATTATTACTATTATCGTTATTATTATTTTTCTATTTATATCCCAATTCCAATTATAAATTGAAATATTAAGCCTTATAAAAATATTTACATTCATATTTCAATTATTAATGATATCTAATAAAATATAATAACATTTATGAAGATATTATTATTTAAAACTCGGTTACATTTTACCATTGTTATAATAAAATTTAATTTTAATTGATGCATTCATTGTTTAATTTCAAAATATAAATTTATATTAAAAAAATTATCATTATATTTTATTTATATTTCTATATTTTAATTCTTTTTTAATATTCCTATATTCTAATAGTTATAATATATTTTGATGTAAATTATTATAAAATATATATATATATATATATATATATATATATATATATATATATATATATATATATATATATATATATATATATATATATATATATATATATATATATATATATATATATATATATTTCATAACCACCTACAACTTTTTAATTTTTAATTTTTTTTCATCTCTTTAACTATTCATTAAAGGTGCCATAAATTACTATTTTAATGCAATATTTTATTTCTGTTTTTTTCGGTTACTATTTTTTAATAATGGGTAAAATATCCAACATGATATTTCTTCTTCCAACTTCTACGATAATTTCACATTTGGTGCATCCTTCACCTTCTACGGCGGTTACAAAATAGTTTATCTTCCATGTGCAAAAAAACGGTTCCTACAACCGTTACATATCACATATCCCATAAATAACCGTAAATGTAATAACTTCATTTGTAGATCTAGATAGACTTTTTTCTTCTTCTCACTCCCACCTATATATTTGGATTCAAGTCTGTCTGCTTATCAACTTCATCCGATCTCTTCAACTTTGACAAGAGAAAAAAGTGCAAATAGGGTTTCCAAATCACTTTGCTAGGTTTCCATCAAAACTCATATTCTCACCATCATCTTGCTTTTATTCTTCCTCTATCTTTTTCATGCTCTTTTCTTAACAAGTTTGTGTTATTTAGTGGTTCTGGAATCTAATGTACCTGAATTTTGTTACGGGTTGATCCCGAGTCTATATTGTGTGAGTTTTTTAAATTGGGTCAGTGTGTTAAGGGCTTCAAATGCATATCTTTAAATTATACAGTGATAAGTGTGATGATGATACGTGGTTCATTGATGTTGTTTGTTTGTTATTGTTTTGGTTTTGATGAATTTTTATTTTCATTTTTTTCTAGCGAGGAATGACAGGAATGACAGCCACATTGGAGATAGTGGAGGAGTCGAACCAAAATGAGAATAATCATAACAATTGGGATTTGCAAGCATGTTGTGCAATTTGGAGATAGTGGAGGAGTTGAACCAAAATGAGAATAATCAGAACAATTGGGATTTGTTGTGCAATTGATTTGTCCTATTATTTTCAATATAGTAAAGTTGATTGTCCTTTTATTTTCAATATAGTAAAGTGGATTATTGTTTGAAAGCAAAATCGTCAAATTTGCCTTTTATTATTCTAATTAATTGGTATTCGAAATTTGATAATAATGCTAATAAATAAAATATTTATTTAAAAAGTTAATATGATCTAATTAATAAAATAAAATTAATAATAGTGCTAATAAATAAAATATTTATTTAATCAATACTATATGATCTAATTAATAAAATAAAATCAATAATTGCATATTCAACCATTTGTGTATTATATAGATTTATTACATGTAAATGTTTTATATATAGAATAACGTGATTTACTAGAACGTAATTTCATAATTGTGCTTTTGAAATTTCAAGTAGTAATATTTTTAGGGAAATGCTAACAAGTGCCCCAGGGGTACTCTTTAATAGCTTTAAAAAGTAAGTTTTTCTTGGAAATATGCGTAATTAATGCATCAAAAATTGAAATGGTGAACTTTTGAAAGAATATTTTCTTTATTTAGAATGCTTAAAGAGTGCCCCTGGGGCACTCGTTAGCATGACCCATATTTTTATACTCTTAATGTTTTAATATATAAATGCAACCATAATAGATATTATTGTTTCTAATTAAAAAATTAAAAGTATAATTTCAAACATAAGCTAAATGGACTAAAACTAATTTTATATGCAAATATAAAAGTTTAATATGAATTATTATAAAATAATGTAATTTTATTTCTAATATATCCGTGCGGAGCACGGGTGGACAAATCTAGTATGGTATAGTGATAGAGTTAATATGGATTCATTGCAAGTCTGTCAATGCACGTTTGATGCTTTTATCAAAATTGTTATGAAAATTTCTCTCTTTCATTTTTCTACAAATAATGATGTGGCTCACTTACATATGAATTTGAGTGTATTTGATTTGCATTTGAAATCCAATTTCCAAGAATAGTTTTAGTTTTTCAGTAAGATATGAGCGATCCAAAAGCAATTCCCGCAATTTCCGACAGTTTTTGTTGGAGACTTTGAATGGATGAAAATTCAAACGTATTTGTAACATAATCAAATTTACAAAATCAAGTAGTTCAAAATAAAGAGTCAATTTAGACTTAATGGTCAAAATTCTTGTCACTTGACAAAACAGTCAAAGATTCAAATCATCTCTCTTATGTGAAGTGCATAACTAGGAGTGCAAGGTAATTTAAGCCAATCCCTGGTTCAATTTAGGAGGAGACCAAAACAGTCAAAGATTCAAATCATCTCTCTTATGTGAAGTGCATAACCAGGAGTGCAAGGTAATTTAAGCCAATCCCTGGTTCAATTTAGGAGGAGACCAAAACAGTCAGAGATTCAAATCATCTCTCTTATGTGAAGTGCATAACTAGGAGTGCAAGGTAATTTAAGCCAATCCCAGGTTCAATTTAGGAGGAGACCAGATTCAGAGGGTTATACATATCAAAGCATTCACAGATTTACGTATTCATGGTATCCGGTTTCCTGTTGTCAATAACAATATCTTTGTCGTTAAAATCAACATATACAATTTTTTTTTAGTTTTCGTCCAATCTCATCTTTCTTTCCACCTCTCATATAGCCTTCCATTATTTGAAAAATGGAGAAGATCTTGACCTCATACGAAAGTGGTGACAAGTGAAGAAGGACCGGGTTTGCATCCGACTGCATCATGATCCTTTGGGCAGAGTCATAAAAGCTGGCCACAAAGGAGGAGCGCTTTATCAAGTGTGCAATAATTCTCTATCCTGTACTCAAGCAATTTCCTTTTTTACTCCATATATCACTCGAAAACTATTGGGCTTTTTGACGAGCAAAACCAGGCTGGGCAATGAAAATATAACTTGTCAGCTTCAGTTGCAGAAATTGATGAAAAGGGTAAGTAAGGAATGATGGAATTACCTGGAGAAGCATGGATCGAGGAGGTGCCATGGGTTCTGAAAGAACATGACTTCTAGTTTTTCTCCCATTTGATGCAGTAACTGATGGGCTATTATTTGTGGTTATGTCCCAAAAGCTTCGCTTCTTCGCAGTTGGAGCTGGTGATCGAAGACGATGACTCTTCAATTCACCATTGTTTGGCTCCTTTACCGGTAGGCTAGCAGCCCTAGTTACCACTCTCTTCCCTACTTCTCTTGTTGTTAATACTTGTTTTTCACACTTTTGAGAAAGCTCGCGGATGAGATCTTCTTTCTGCTTTAGCTGCAAGGCATGATCTTTCTTCATTCTCTCTATCTCAGCCTCTAGTGCTTTCACTGTCCGTTGTAGTGTCTTCACAGCTAGCTCAACTCCTTTCTTCTTGGTTTCCGGAGTGAAACAAGTTCCAGCCAAGAAAGAGGATCTAGTCCTTCGTCTTTCACTTGGTTGAGCCGAAGTTGGAGGAGTGGAAAGAATTGCATTAGAAGGTGGTGGTGGGGTAGAGGAATGTGAAGCTAAGGACTGTGCTTCTAGAGTTGAGAGCTTTTGTTGTTGCTGTGCTAGCTGCATTCTTATTTCATGATTCTCCTTTTGAAGCTCATATATCAGTTTGGCCTGGTCAGTGTCTGTCTCATGTATTGGCAATTGATCCTCGATGGTTTCGCATACCTGTATCCACACACAAAATAAATGACATTATTCAACTTCGTTATAAAAGCATGTTAAGTTTATGCCTCGAGGCCTGACATTTTGAAGATAAATATTAGCTTGATATGGTATGAGGATTCGACCTTTAGCCGAATCTCTTTGGCTCTATCGGCCCAGTGAACGGTGTTTTGAGTTTCACCAAATGAGAGGCTACTCGGGCTAATGTTTGCAATCATGACAGTGTTGCAAATTCCTCCTAATGAATCCTTGAGAAGTTGAGTGAGTTTGGAATTTCGATACGGTATGTGTTTCTTTCCCTCTACAAGAGCATTGATGCAGCTGCTGAGTGCGAGAAGAGAGCGGTTTATGTTGGCACCCTCAAGAGATCTTAGTGTTCTTTGATCAGTGGCAAGAGCTCTTTCTGACCCTGCAAGATCAATTAATGAGAGCTTGCCTACTCGATTAACAATATTCGTTGTTGTGGCATCTCTAACTCGGTATTCAACCACAACCTAGATGTGACAATAATATCCATTTGGTTAGTAACAAGAACATGTGGCAACTCACAATCATAACATTAAATGGACCCCCTCAAAATCATTAATGATTTACCTGCAAAATTGCATGGGAACGTGAAGATGTTTCATTTGCACGAGTTGGTTCTGTGGTTCGGTTTCGATTTCCTTGTTGTAGCAATACCATCACCTGAAGCAATCAGGGAAAAGAAAAGGAAAGCATGCTAAACCAAGGTTCAGATTTAAAAGCACCCCCCTAAAGTTATAATACTCTTCAAAAAAGATCAGAATATTAAATACCTCGTCTGCGGAAGAAGCTCTATATTGTGTAAGACCTGCCGCCATAATCCCCTGTAATACAAACGAGCCATTCATCAGACATATCTTTCAAAAGTACAACTTCAAATGCAGTTATAGAACACTTATACTATAACTTAAAAAGGAATATTTGTGAATTGTTAAGTTTTCATTTTAAAAACACAAGAAATAGAACCTGTTTATCTTCTCTAAGGACTAAAGGTCTTCCAGGGCAAAGCAAATCCCTGACCGTTTCATTGTAAACCTCAAGATAGGAGAGATGAACCACATGACTTCCATCACAACTTCTTTGCCTGATTTTACTGAATAGATCCTTAATAGCCAAAACCATCACTCCTGGATTCTCCACAGTGCCCAGCATTGTATATGTTTTTCCAGCTCCCGTAGCACCATAGCAGAAAACTGATCCATTTCTCCCCTGCAGAACAGCTTCCACAAGTTCCGAAGTTCTGAAAAGAAGCTGAAATTATATGTATATACATACAGCACATCCTAAGAACACAACATCATTATAATGAATATACAATTGGTATTAAGAATATCCTATCAACTAGGTATATGTTCAGCATCATAAGCAGAAATCATATGATCAATATCATAAACAGAAACAATATGATCAGCATTAAGGATGCTTTTGTCAACAAAGTTAAGGACACATCATCATAAACAGAAACTGCAAGCAATTAAAACCACAGCATCATAAACAGAAACTGCAAGCAGTTAAACTTCAACAAAAATAATGTGAAACATTCAACTTATAAATGTTTAAGAGGCAAGTAAACAATTTTGCATCCAATATTTAAGAGTAGAGTTAACATCAGATTTTCTAAGGCGAATAAACAATCTAGCTTCCAAATTTGTAAGGTTAGACAATTTAGTTCTGAAATTTACAAAACTCTATCCTAAAATTGATTTTTCCCTACTACAGTGGTGACTCATAACTAAAAATGATTGATCCAAAACAACTAATTCGATATGTTTACGATCTAGATTTGCTAAATTGCTATAATTAAACCCAAATTTGAAAGTAAAAGAGGAGAATGAAAAACTCACGTCGTTGAATACACTTGTAGCTGAGTAGCTGAATCAGTAAAAGAACCATCAAAGCTAAAATGACGCCCCTTAACCCTATTGAGCCTGAGATAATCCTTCTCATTCGCAGACTCAGTAAGATAAACATCGCGCTGATTAACGATTCTCACACAGCACCTCGAACTCAATTCAATCTCCTTCTTGTTCATTGGCCTAACCCTAACAAACACCAAAATCCTACTCACACATTTCCCTAACTCCTCCTCTTTCCCTTTCGCCGGCATCGAAAGTCTCCGAGCAACAGCGGCAGAACTCGAAACCGAAACCGGAGCTGCTGGAGCTGCTGCATTTACCTTTCTTGGATACGAAAATCCAACGATTCGATCTTGTCCAACAATGATATTCTGATTTTCTTTCGCATCATCATCGGCACTGTTGTTGATTGTGGAAGAAGGTGGTTGAGGTAAAACGAACGTTTTCGTAATCGTTGAGCTAGGGTTTGCGATCGAGTTTCTCTCTCGCATAGCAGTGTTGCTGTTTCTGAGAGACTTGGAAGCTAGCTTTTGCTGCTCGTATAACAGAGTGAGGGTTTTGAGTTTCTCTTTGAGGCCATGGTGAGGGTTTCTGAGTCGCTGTTGCTGCTCCATTGTTGGATTTCGATCATTTTCTGTACTGATTTTAGATCGCGTTGAAACCGGCATTTTCGGGAATCGATTATTTGTAGATGGTGTAATCCAAACACGGCCTTAGTCAACAAGAGTTAAGCATGGAGAGAAGTGAGATTTGAATGATGCAAAGCAATCGCAACGGTCGATTCTGAGTTCTGAAACGGTTACTTATTCAGCTTATTGCTCTTGTCTCTGTGTCAGTGTGAGAGTTTGTGGTCCTACGAATATCTCAAGGCACGAGAATCTCCTGTTTTACATAAATAAGAATTTAATGCTTTCAATCAATGTTAATAGAACCAAGAAATGGAAAATTACAAAAAATACATTATTAATTTATTATAAGTGAGTTATAGCGATACAGAAGATGATTGTGACCAAGAAAAATACAAAATTATTTAATGGGTTGCAGATTTTTGAACCAAACTTTCATATGCATTTATTACTAATTTTTGAATATACTGATTTTTTAAATGAAAACAGGTTTATGTCATCTTATTAATATAATGATACTTGGAATGGAAGTTTGATAAGAAATGATCTGATTTCATTGATTGATTTTGTTTTTACGTTACTTCATTATATTCTTATTTGCTAGTATCTTTCATCATTAAAGTTGAAGATAAGATTCATTCAATTCACTTGATTTGTTTAACAATGAAATACAGTGAACCCCACCATCAAATATTTATATTTGTATTTTTAATTTTAGCTCAATAATTAATAGTCTTTTAAATTAATTCATGCTCAACAAATCACTTGAGCTTGACTGAGTTGTTATAGGTTTTGGCTATCTTCTTCTTTGAATTCTCAATTCCATTTAAGGTATCTATAGAGTCTAAACTCTTTTCTTATTAAGTCAACACAAATGTTTCATCTCATCTCCTCAACTTGTTCTCAATATTCTTCTTATTAAATCAACACAAATTTAAATTTTATCTAATCATTTATTTTCAATTTTATGGAATCTCATGAACATTTTTTAAACCAAATTTATTTTATGTAATCATTACAATCGAATTTATTTTATGTAATCGCTCATTTTTTTTCAACTAATCAAATGCACCTCTAAAACTATAGGATGGCTTAAGTCATAATAATTGTTGTATATATCTAATTAATTGGTCATTCCAAAGGAGAAACATCTTAATCAATCACCAAACATATTATGGCCGATAACTTTAGATGGTGCTTTATTCACGTTGGGCCCCTCTACAAGCACACATCATAGCAAACACTAATTCTTTCACTAAATATGTCTTGTTTGTTGGGCTTTAGTTTTATTGTTTTATGTAGATTATGCTTTTAACATTGTATAGATAATGTTTTTTAGCGTAGAAAGTTTGGATTAACATAAACGGAAGTGTTCAGTATTTTTTGTTTACCATCAATATTGATGAAGAACATTGTTAATGTCGTCGTTATATTTTTACTAAGTTTTTATACTATTAGTTGTTGTTAGTCCCTTTTTCTTTGTTTTTGCATTTAAAAACAAGAAAGGATCACTTTAAATCGGCATGCAGACTATTTAAGTGTTATCTTATGAAAAAAAATTAGTCAAAATAAGGTCGAAGGAGTATAAATACAATTGGATTTGAGTTAACAAAATACTTTTCGGATCTATTTTGTGTGCAGGATAAAAGAGAAGATAAGATATTAGTATCATATCCTATCTCAATTTAATGTTTACTGACATAACATGATAAAATAAGTTAATCCTGAAATTTATCCTATTCTGCCTCACTAGTTCAAATTATTATCCTGAATATGAGTTGGCTTAGAATCCGGCAGGATAAGATAAGAAAATGATTTACTAATTTACCATGTAACATATAATTTAAAATAAAAAATTAAATATGATAAAATATAAATAAAAATTAATTTGATATAAATTAAAAATATTAATAATTAATTTAATAAAATTAGAATATTTAAAAATAAAATAATTATTAAAATTTTAAAAATATAAATACTAATTTTATTTTTTATCAAATTAAATATATATTCTTGCAAGGGTAATTTTGTCATTTTCACTTTCAGCCAATGGGAGTGTTCTGATAACGTGTGCTTCCCCTTGTGAGGCCTTACGTACCCTGGGAGATTTGAGTCTTCTAGGAGGAATTGTATATGGCCCGAGTGATAAGACTGTCAGTCCCTCAGGTGAGACATTTTACCTACTTAGACGGGATTTCAATCGAGCCCTCGAGAAATACTTCTTCTTAAGTCTCTCGGGCTGGATATCTATCGCGCCTCTTAGGCACGACCCTTGAGTTTTGTCCCGTTTGAGGAGACAGTAAGTTTCTCAGGCGAGAATTTAATATATCCCAGACAAAAGAGATTGCAGCATTTTTCTGCTAAAATTTCACATAAACTTCAATTCTATGCTCAATTTCCTAAACCTATACCTATCCCAATTTTAGTTGTGTACATGAATAACCACACCTACTCAGATAACATTCAACACATCAATTACCACACAAATTTGGCATATTAACATCGATTTATCACAAAATCATCATTATCACATCAATTCATCATGCTTTTCATCAACATATAACATTAACATATGAACATCGTCATCTCTAATGTTCTCATTGTATCCAATCACACAATTCATATCAAAATAACACTTAGCATGATTAACACATCTAAAATCAACAATACATCAATCCAATTATAGGGGTTTTGCACAAACCTCGCACAATTAACAAACCCTCAATAATGGAGGACAAGCGAGAAAGGGGAGAAGAAATAGGGTAAGTATCCCCCTCTACCCTACAAGATTAAGCACCCTTATCATGAACAGTTTCCCCTTACCTCGAATTCGTGAAAAAAAACTCCAATCTTGACAATGGCAACTCCTTCTACTTGCTCTTGCTCTCCTAAAATTTTTCTCTCCTTTTTTGTCTTTTCTTCCAACTTTCATGTACTGACGTGACTGATATTCTCCTATCCTTCTAATACAAAATAAAAATTTATTTTATTCTTTTATTTTCAAATACTCTACCAGTCCCCCTATATTCTTACTAATATCTTTAACTACCTTAATTATCCTTAGTTTCTATTTTTCTCCTCAAGGTCACATATTCTTTATTTTTCTCTGTTATTTAAATTAGTTAATTAAAAATCTATAATATTTCCACACATCCCCGTGAAATTAAATAAAACAACCAACTAATTCAAAAACACACAAAAACTCAATGAAAATTCAAATAACTAAAACTGAGGTGTTACAAAGAACACCCCTATCAAAAATAAATCACTTAATCATTGTCTAGAGATACATATGCATGATGTTTAATAAAGAATTACAAATAATTCTAACCGTAATAATATCTAAGATGAAGAGTGTTCTAGGTTGTGGCGAAAATCAGCCCTTCGAGTTCATGCAACTTTTATGTTATGTGTGGGAGCTTCTGATATATGTGGTATGGTCCTTCTCAATTATATTGTAGCTTTCCCTATTATGCAGGTTGAGTTACTTCTTTCAAAACCATGTCGCCTTCCTATGTCTCTTAGTTTAACCTTAGAGTTATATCTCATGTCAACCCTGTGTTTGGCGACAATTTCTTAAGCGTAGGCTACTTCTCTGAACTCATAAGTCAAATCTACTGCATATTTCATGCCTGTCTCTTTCGCATCTTCATTGAATTAGGACCGTCGCCACGAGGGCGTGTCAATATCTGGGTAGCATGACGTCTGACCCATAAACCATGGAATACAAGGTTTCCTTGGTAGTGGAATGCAGAGTGATGTGGTACGACTAAAATATCTCATAGAGCAGATCCGCACACAAGCCTTTGGCATCGTCCAGTTTGTTTTTGAGTCCCTTAAGAATTACTTAGTTCGCCGATTCGGCCTCACAGTTAGCTTGAGGGTGTATAATGGATATGAACTTTGTTTATACTCCTAAATCTTTACAAAAGTCAGTGACTAGGGCGCTGACAAATTGAGTCCCATTATCGGAGAAGATGGCCCCCCGAGAGCCCATATCTGTACATAATTTTTTTACCAATAAAAACAACACTCTTTCTGCCATGATCTTAGCTACAACTTCTCCTTCTATCCATTTAGTAAAGTAATCCACTTCAACTATTAGGAATTTCAGTAGACCTGACGCTAAGGGAAAAAGGCCAATAATGTCCTCACCCTATTGGTAGAAAGGCCACGACAAAGCTATCAATTGGAGATGTTCTGTTAGGGCATGGTGAAGGTTAGAATGTCTCTTACATTGATCATACTTTTGTGCGAAGCCGATGCTATCCTTTATTAGGGCAGGCCACTAATACATTGCCCTTAACAGTTTGTGTGCGAAAGATTTCCCGGCTATGTGGCTGCTGCAGATGCCCCTGTGTACCTCCGCAAGGACCAAAGCAGTTTCATGCTCGCCCATGCATCGCAATGTCATACCCCAAAATTTACCTCCCACACCTCTCTCATAATAAGGGCCAAGTTCAAATCTCAAGACATGGCTCACTCAAATGATCCAGATAATTCACAGTCAACTAATTCAAACTGGAAGGTCAATTAATATGAAAGCATGATTCAAACCATGATCATTGGGCAAACATCAAGTATAGGGTGCATAATCATCATTTGATCAAGAATTGATCATGATTCCATTAATAGAAACTCAGAGATGAACAAATACAAAAAGGTTCAAATTAGGGTTTCTTCAGGAGAAAGTCAACCCAACTTTGACTGGGCATAACTTTCACGTGGAACATCAAAAATTCCCCACTCAAAGCCTATTTTGAAGGAAATTGGATTATCTACAACTTTGTGTCTCACAAGCCAGGGCTAGAAATGCTTCATTTAAGAGATACAAAGCAAAAGATCACAGGTCATTTCCAAGCATCCTTCAGAAACAGTTTTTTCCCAAAGGGGATATGATCAAGATAAAAGCTTCAAATGAGAAATATGTTCCAAAGTGGCTTGTAGAGGACCTCTTGAGGTTTCTAAAAAGTATTAGAACTCCCTCATAGCGTAAAAATTGAGTGAGATATGCTTGATCAAAGTTAGGTGATTTTGAGGGACCAAATGTGAAAAAGGAGGGTTCAAATTGAGAAATCTTGCAAATGGGCCTATGTTTTTATGGTACAAACTTGATCCACAAGCCTTTAGCTTGTCCAAAACAAAAGGGCACGAAATTTAGCATATTAATTGATTTAATATATTTTTTTATTTCATTTTTATGATTTAATTAAGTATGAAAAATCAAATATTATGGTAAAATATTCATATAGGCCAATTTCAATCAGTATTAATGGCAAAATATATTGTTATTTTCGTGCTAAATCAAATGGAAAGGAGTGATACAATATTTGGACCAAATTAGAAATTTTTTATTCAAGAAATAAAATCAATTTTTTCAAAGAAGCAAGATTGGATTCAAGGGAAGTTTTGGACAGAATTTTAACCTAATTCTACCCTCCTATAAGTACACAACTTAGAGCATAGGATTAGGGGAGGAAAAGGGAGAGAGAGGCACACTAGCGAGAACTCAAAAAAAGTCACCAAGAACGTGAATTCGGTTTGGGATAATTCGTGGCTCTCAAGGGGTTCTAAAGGTTGCAAAAGATTCCTGGGATTGTTCTGAAGCTGTGAGGATCGTTACTCTACTTCAACACCCCCAGAACTCTCTCCATTCAACTCAGGTATGTCGTTTTAAAAACTCGCTCGATCTGAATGTTTCACGCATTAGCATTGAAATTTGAATGCATATTTGAGTTTTCCTTGTCGTTCTGATCGTTTCTGAATTAATTGTTTGAAGTTTGGTTGCCTTACACATGTTTTGCCATTGATGCCGTTTTGAGCTTTTAGGGTTTCAGTTTAGGGGTTTTAATTAGGAACGAAATTAGAACTAATCGAGGGTATAGTTAGGTTCGTATGGTCTAAACAATGGTAAAGGAAGGGTCGCGAACAATTTATGCTTGCACAGGTGCTATTCGCTATTTTTCAGGTAAGTTTGCTACGAATGAAATCGTAGCAAAATCGTAGCTAATTTTGCAGGGATTTTAAGATGGTGTTGGGGACGATGATGAGGTGTCTGCGTGCCACTGGGTAGTTTGAATTCGCGCGCCTATTTTTCTTTTGTTTTTCTTGCTTCATACATTAAGTTACGGACGCGCGTTCTTAACGCATATGCATGCGTGGTGGAGTGGTTAGTGAACACGCTTGGGGAGTGGAGGGTCGCAGGTTCGAGCCCTCCCTCCTTCATTATTTTTCTGAAGAATTTTATTCCAGATCCAGCACATGCGCCTATGTACAGAACTCCATACACCCTCACGATCCAGCCTTTAATCCTACCATCCCCTAGATCTAACGCTCTGGAATTGTCACCCATACCATGAACCCTAGTAACAGCCATATATAATCACAACCTATTTAACTAATTTATTTAATTAATATAATTGATTTTTTAATTAATTCTTTTTTTTATATTTGATCATAATAATTATATTTGGTAAATAAAAAAAATATATATGATGTTATTATTAAAAATTATAATTTGTTATTCGTGCCGATTAAACCGATTAATCGCTATGGTTAACAATATTTTAATTAAAATGTTATTTAATTAAATAAAATTTGGTTTTCTATTATTTGGTTAAATGGTTGCAACTATTGTATTAGATATTAGTTGCGATGATTAACCGTCTTCCCTTCGATTTAATTTGTTACTCTTTTTAATCGAATCAATCGATTGCGAGGGGTAACAATGCATATAAAAATCCCATAAAATTATTAAAAAATACCTTAATTCATTATTAGTGATAATCGAATCAATCGATTAAAATTGATAATGATGCAAATTATTAATCTTTTAACTATGGTAGTTGAATCAATCAATTATTGCGGTTAATAGTGCCAAATCAGGGTTGTACGCCCACACCTTCAGATAATTCTCAAATCCATTCAAAATTACAAATTATCAAACTACAATAGGCCATTCAAAAAGCCTCTAAAAAACCATATCAAATCAAATTCAAACTCTAAATGGCGTACAACCCTCCCCGAACTACGTAGACTCTGATCCTCCCTAAGGAGGTACGTAGGCACTTGGCAACAAGGCGAGTCCCCCTCCTCCAAAACCTAATCATTTTCAATAATTAATTTGTTAACCCTAATAATTGCCTATTATTTGCCTTTTGCCCTAACCCTGATCTTTGCAATGTTAACCTTTAGGAAAGGGTTTTGGGTGCCTAACACCTTCCCTTAACCCGAATATGGTATCTTACCCTAAATCTCTTAATTATCAAAGGTTTCCTATTCGCCTTGGCAGAATAGGTGGCGACTCTCTAAGTTAATTTTTAGGCAGGTTGCTACAGCTGGCGACTCTGCTGGGGACAACTTAATGGTGAATACTATGCTCCTATAGGTTTTGGCAGGGTTTAGGTTTGGCAAGTTTTTTTTTAGAGTTTGGCAAACTTGCCATTTTTAGGGTTTGGGGGAGGTTCATCTTTTAATAAATATTAATTTATTTTTTTTATTTATTTGTTTTGGTTTTTTAAATGTTTATTTATCTGCCTTAAAATGTTTAATTATTATATGCATTGCTGAATTTATGTTGTGTTAAACCCTAAGTGTGGGAGTTAACTTTGAGATCAATAGGGGAGTACGAATCTCCTACGAATCTCACTGATAACTCCACTCGGAGTGGGTTGAGTGTTCGGAAATGTCCAAAACGAGGCTTGACTTTGTTGAGGGCTGGACTGGATACTTGGCTGATCTCTCCGAGAACCTACCCCAAAAATTCGAACCTCATGGATAAAATGAGTCGTTTTAAAATCCGAAGAGACAAAGAGTCTCGGAGGCTACGAATGACCCCATGAGACCTTCTAGAACCCCCCATAAAAGGTTGGCTCCCTAGAGCCCCCTACGTCGAACCTATGAACCTGGGTTTCTTGAAATATTATGTTATATATGTTTTATATATTTTTTGTTGCTATGATTTTTTTTTTCTTTTTGTGTGTTTGCATGCATCATCTCTCATTTGCATCCTCATCATGTTTTATCCACAAAAAATAGTAAACAAAAAAAATATGTAATATAAATGTAAAAATGTATTCTATTTGGTGAATGTGTAGGAAGGATGAGTACCAAGAAGACCATTGTTCACTTTTCCGTTCCCACTCCGGATATCAAGAAGCTGAAAATAATCAAGGAAAAATTACCATCAAGTGCTTTGGATAGATTTGTAATCCGCTATGGGAACATTTTGGACTTGCTAAGGGTGAGAGTACAAGAAGAAGCAATTACTGCTTTGGTTCAATTTTATGACCCTCCGCTTAGGTGCTTCACTTTTCAAGACTTTCAGTTGGCTCCAACTTTGGAAGAGATAGATGCTACGTTGGGGTTCTCAAAAATTAAAAAAGAATTCTATACTGGTGTGGGTAAAGAAGTTGACTTTTCAGATTTGGCAAAAGCTTTGGGGTTATCTGCTACGGAATTGAAGACTAATTACAAAACTGATGGGGATGTGCATGGGATCAAAAGATCTTACTTAGAAAATCAAGCTTTAATGTATGCTCAAAAGAAACAATGGGACATTTGTGGACATTTACTAGCTCTTTTGATTTTTGGAGTTGTTTTATTGCCAAAAAATGTTGATTATGTTGATCCCGCCGCTATTCATGCTTTCTCCTCCTTTAAGGTTTATGGAAAAGATCCTACGCCAACTATCCTCGCTAATATTTACTATGCTATTCATATGAAGTACGAAAAGAAGAAAGGAATGCTATTTTGTTGTGTCCACTGGCTATATTCTTGGTTGACTTCTCATCTCTACAAATCTAGTTGCTTTATCAAAGAGCTTACTAGGAACGAGTGGTCTCAAAAGCTAAGGGCTCTTAAAGCAGATTCTATCCTATGGTATGCAAAGAAATTAAAATCTGATAGGATCATTTACAAATGTGGAGATTTCGACAATGTGCCATTAATGGGGACTCTTGGTTGTATTAATTATAACCCCGTTTTAGCATTGCGTCAATTAGGACATTCTATGGATAGTGAACCTTCCGAACAACAAATAGAAGAATTGATCTTGCATGATAATGAGAAAGGTGCACCAAGAACATTGAAAAGAGTAATTCAAGCTTGGAGTCAGGTTCAAAGAAAATATTTTGGGCCAAAGAATGCAATTGCAAAAGCACCTTACACCACATGGGTTCAAGAAAGAGTTGGGAAGATTTTGCTACCTTTTGTTGTGGATCCCGCATACAAGCCTGATTCTCCTGATCCTGTTCCTCTATCCATCGAAGAGATAGAAGGAATCAAGGCTGCCCTAGAGGCATCCCAAAAGAAAAAAGAGAAACTAGAACTTGATTTGCATCAACTTACCAACGAAAAGAGTCAACTACGCTTTGACCTCAAAGAGAAAAATCAAGAACTTCAAGCAATGAAGGAGGAGAATGATAGGCAAAGGGGTAAGAGGAAACGTGCAACCGAAGGAGTTCTAAGTGCTAATTTTAATCTGGAAGCACATAATGAGAGGTTGGAACAAGCGGATAGGGAAATTGCAAGGTGGAGAAGGCGTTACGAAAAGGCTTCCCATGACAAAGCAGAATCAGAGAAAAATCTGGAAGCTGTAATCTTTGAATTAACTGATAGGACTAAAGATCAAGAGGATGAAATAAGGAACCTCAAATATGATCTTCAAGAAGCCCTCAATGCTGGACAACAAGAGCACGCAAGAAGATTAACCACGGAAGAAGAACTTTTACAGCGCACTGGTGAGTACGAAAGAGCATTTCAAGCTATGGTATCACTTCGGGAAGTGTTCATGAGAGAAAAAGAGATACACGAGGCAGCCTTGAACGAAAGAGACTATTGGAAAAGACTCTACACAATTGTTTCTACGGCAAGTGAGCATGTGAGCATGGTTCCTAAGATGCTTGAAGACTATGAGAAATGTCGCGATGATTATGATAAGCTAGTCTTCTTGTGTAATGATTTAATTCAAGATATTCCAAAGAGTTTGGCAAAAGCAGAATCATCTCCTATCATCCTTCCCGAAGTAGTCAAAGAGTTCATGAAGCTTTGTAGAGATATGGTGGACAAGTTCCAAGAAGACATCCAAAGGCGTTCTTAGCTTTATGTTATTTCCTTGTTGCTTTTATTTCAAGTACTTTTAATTTAATTTATTTTGAGTATTTTAATTTCAGTTTCTCTTTCCTTTTTGTAAACCAACAATGAAGTGGTACTTGTTTTCAATTAATAAAGTGTGTTTATTTTCGCATTTACTTATTGTTCCTATAATATTCACCAAATAAATATATGCAAAAAAAAGAAAAAGAAGAAAAAGAATAAAAAAAAAGAATGTATATTTACTATAATAATGTGGATAAGACATGAACATAGCATAAGCATAGCATGCATATCATGCACGCCATATTTATTTCTTCAAAAACATAAGAAAAACTATCTTCATCTCCAGTCACACCATTGCAACTCAACCGCTGATTCAGACAAGATCTCAGAAGAAAAAGGCAATGGAACAATTGGAACAGAACCAAGCCGCCCTTCGTGAGGAAATGACCCAGCTGAAAGGTACTGTTGAAGACCTCAAGGGAGGAATGGCCCAAATGCCGAGCTTCATGAAAGACCTCAAAGATAAGCAAGACAAGGCTAAGGAGGTTCAGGATCAGTATGAGGAGATACCTCAAGATGGCAACCCATTGTTAGGGTATGTACGAGGCTATGACCCTCACAAAACAAATGCTCACGCATCTAAAAAGGTCACTACGACCCATGAAGAGGGAGAGGCTTCTCGAGAAGGGTTTATTCCTACTGCTCAGAAAGAAGGGACGTCTCGCACAGTTCGCATCCCTATCAACAATCCGCTTAGGGACGAGGACTACTTGGATCTACAGTATGGGGACACTAATGACATAGATCAAGTCCCTCAACCAAAGCTGACCTCTGCTGATTCTGGGGAGAATTCTAAGGAGAGTGGACAAATCAAGGCACTGGAAGAGAGACTGAAGGCTGTGGAAGGGTATGATGCTTTTGACGTGGATACTTTTGAAATGAGCTTAGTCCTAGATCTGACAATTCCACACAAATTCAAAGTTCCGAATTTTGAGAAATATAAGGGACTCACCTGCCCGAGGAATCACTTGCGCATGTATGTGCGAAAAATGGCCGCTTATGCTCATGATCAAAAACTGATGATTCATTTCTTCCAAGATAGTTTGAGTGGAGCATCGGTCGACTGGTACATGCAGTTAGAAAAGTCTCATATCCGAAGCTGGACCGACCTTGCTAACACATTCCTGAAGCAAAAGAAAGAGGAATCATTCAAAGAGTATGCACAGAGGTGGAGGGAAATGGCTTCCCGAGTTCAACCTCCCCTGTTGGAAAAAGAGCTGGTGGATATGTTTATGGCTACACTACAAGGGCCATATTACGATAAGATGGTTGGAAGCGTGTCATCAGGATTTTCAGACTTGGTAGTCATCGGTGAAAGGATTGAGAACGGAATCAAGAATGGGAAGATACAAGGGGCATCGTCTGGATCCTATCAGGCAAAGAGGCCTACCCCCAACTTCACAAAGAAGAAGGAAGGAGAGGCTAATGCTGTAGGGCATCAGGAGAACAGACCTCCCATGTCATATCCACCACAACAAAACCGGTTTCAGGGAGGACAAAGGAGATTCGATCCGCTACCTACTTCCAAGAAAGAAATTTTGAAATATTTAATAAATGAATCCTTGGTAGAAGTTAGGCCACTGCCACCTCTTCCTCCAGGCAAGATCACACCCAACTACAAACCGAATGAAAGGTGTGAATTTCACGCCAATTCTCCTGGACATACCTTGGAGAAATGTTGGGCTTTTAGACACATAGTTCAAGATCTGATTGAGTCAGGGGCAATCGCCTTTGACAAACCCAATGTGAAAACAAATCCGATGCCACACCATGAAGGCGCAGTCAAATAGAAGTTGTCAATGAGCAAGAGTTGGTTCAACAACGGAACTCCCCATAGATGCACTTAAGCGGTATCTTCTTATAAAGGGGTTTATCCTAGAACCTAACGAAGCTTTCAAAGACACCTTGCAAAGGCTCATGGATCAAGGATTGATCCAACTGGAAGAACACCCTGAAGAGGAATATGTGGCGATGGTGGAAAGAAACGAGCCTTTAATGATACCTGCACAAGGGGCAAGGAAACCATTGATTATCCCATGCTCTAGACCACCAGTGATGATACCTACGCAAGAGCGTACCAAGATCATCCCAATCAGAGGACCATATCCTTTGGACAAGATGAAGGCGGTACCATGGGAATATGAGACCGATACTAATACCGCAGTATCAAGCATCGTTGGACCTGGAGGCATGACCCGTAGTGGGCGCATATTCAAAACTGCGCAGGTACAACCAACGTCTAATGAAAACTTGACGCAGTCTGGAGAACAAGTTGTCATGAGACCAAGTGACGAGGCTGAACCTAAGGATAAAGAAACTTCTAATAAGGATGCTGAGGAGTTTCTCGCTCTGATTAAGAAAAGTGATTATAGAGTGGTAGATCAGTTGCAACAGACACCATCTAAGATATCGCTCTTATCACTATTGATACACTCTGAGAAACATCGAGATGCTCTGATGAAGATCCTAAACGCTGCCCATGTAACTAAGGACATCACAGTCAATCAATTTGACGGAATGGTGGCCAATCTAACTACTGGGGCATGCCTAGGTTTCGGTGACAATGAGCTACCCCTACAAGGAAAGTCACACAACAAAGCCTTGCATATCTCCATGCAATGTGGGAAGGCTCATCTAGCTAGAGTTTTGATCGACACAGGGTCATCTTTAAATGTGATGCCAAAAGCAACACTTGACAAGATAGCCTTAGAAGGACTGGTAGTCAGACCAAGTCGCCTGGTGGTAAAAGCTTTCGATGGATCACAAAGTCCGGTGTTGGGAGAAGTGGATCTGCCCGTTGTAATCGGTCCTCATACCTTCTGCATCAATTTCCAAGTGATGGAGATTGAGCCAGCTTATACCTGCCTACTAGGACGCCCTTGGATCCACGCAGCTGGGGCAGTCACCTCCACCCTCTATCAGAAATTAAAGTTTGTGAATGGGAACTCCATAGTGACTATCAATGGAGAAGAGGATATATTTGTCAGCAATCTAAACTCATACAGATATATTGAGGCTGGAGACGAAGCATTGGGTACCGCATTTCAAGCTCTAGAAATTGCAACCGCTATCACACTACCAGTGGAGAAGATAAGAAGGGCGGTGACATCATGGAAGGATCTACAAGACACAGATGCTAAAGGATGGGGCAAGCTACCAGAGGTGTCAGAGAAGAAAGACCGCTCAGGGTTAGGATACCAACCCACCAAGGTCACAAGCATTAAGAAAGAGGAACGATCATTTCCCCCAATAATGCAAACTTTTGTGACTGGCGGGTATGAACATGTGGCTATGGTGTCCAACCAGGATTCTCGAGAAGGGACGTCCAATTTCATTCGAGAAATCAGGCCAGGAGAACAGCTTCAGAATTGGACAAGCCTGGAGATACCGGAGATAGTTTTCATTTCAAAGTAATTTGCTTTTGTGTGTTTTATTTCCCCTTTTTAATAAAGAAAAACAATAACGCTCATGCCTCGCCCGAAGCATAGAGCTAGTTTGTAAGGGCCCCATTTACTTTCAAGTTCGAAGTTTATTAATAAAATTGTCTTTGCATTTTGGTATTGAAAACATTGTCTTTTCTCGCATTTATTCCTTTTCCATTTCTGAAAATGACAAATAAAATTCTTGCACAAACAAAGCACGTTCACATCTGCATACTAAAAGAAAACAAAACATAAAACATGTGCAGATCACCTTCTGACACCACCGATAATAATACTGCTGAGACTCTATACAAACTCGAGGCTCTCGCTAATCAGACTGAAGAAGGGGATGAGGAAGACGATGAACTTCCGGAAGAGTTGTCAAGGTTAGTGGATAAGGAATCCAAGAGCATGCTCCCTCCACAAGAGGCCATTGAAATCATAAACTTGGGAACGGATGAAGAACCCAAGAACATTAAGATTGGGGCAACGCTAGGTAAGGACGTAAAAGCAACGCTAGTCAAGCTCCTCCACGAGTATGCAGAGATTTTTGCTTGGTCATACCGTGACATGCCGGGGTTGGATACAGACATCGTGGTACACAGGTTACCTCTCAAAGAAGGGTGTGCGCCGGTCAGGCAAAAGCGCAGAAGGGTTCGACCAGATATGGACAGTAAGATTAGGGAAGAGGTGCTCAAACAGTTCGATGCCGGGTTTCTTGCTGTAGTTGACTACCCACCATGGATTGCAAACATAGTGCCAGTTCCTAAGAAAGACGGGAAGGTGCGCATGTGTGTAGACTACAGGGATCTAAATAAAGCAAGTCCAAAAGATGATTTCCCACTACCACATATAGATATCTTGGTGGATAATACAGCACAAGCTTCGGTGTTCTCCTTTATGGATGGGTTCTCCGGATATAATCAAATCAAGATGGCCCCTGAGGATATGGAAAAGACCACCTTCATGACATCCTGGGGCACCTTCTGCTACAAAGTGATGCCTTTTGGATTGAGAAATGCAGGGGCAACATATCAAAGAGCCATGGTCACACTATTCCATGATATGATTCACAAAGAGGTCGAAGTATATGTAGATGATATGATTGCCAAATCCGGCACAGAAGAAGAGCATATTACAAATCGACATAAGTTGTTCGAGCGCTTAAAGAAGTACAAACTAAGGTTAAACCCGAACAAGTGTACGTTTGGTGTAAGGTCGGGAAAGCTATTGGGATTCATTGTAAGCCAACGAGGTATAGAGGTTGATCCTGATAAAGTAAAAGCCATACAGGCGATGCCCGTTCCAAAAACAGAAAAAGAGGTGCGAGGTTTCCTGGGCCGATTGAATTACATCTCAAGGTTCATTTCACATCTAACAGCTACATGCGAGCCTATATTCAAACTACTCGGGAAGGATCAACCTATCAAGTGGAACGACGATTGTCAAGTAGCCTTCGAAACTATAAAGAACTACTTACAAGAACCACCGATACTTTTACCTCCCGTACCCGGAAGACCGCTGATCATGTACCTCACAGTACTCGAAAGATCTATGGGGTGTGTACTGGGGAAACAAGATGAAACAGGCAGGAAAGAACACGCTATCTACTACCTCAGTAAGAAATTCACGGATTGCGAATCTCGATATTCACCATTGGAAAAGACATGTTGTGCCCTAGCATGGGCCTCCAAACGTCTAAGGCAATATATGCTGAATCATTCCACATGGCTAATATCAAGAATGGATCCTTTAAAATACGTGTTCGAAAAACAGGCGCTCACGGGTAGAATTGCAAGGTGGCAAATGTTGTTGTCCGAAAACGACATACAGTATGTAACTCAAAAAGCAATAAAAGGGAGTGTATTGGCAGAACATCTTGCTCACCAACCCCTAGAGGAATACCAATCTATGAAGTTCGACTTCCCCGATGAGGATATTATGCTAGTAAGAGACTATGAAATACCAGGACCCGACGAGGGACCCGAACCGGGTTTGGTATGGAAACTCATGTTCGACGGCGCTTCAAATGCACTAGGACATGGCATAGGGGCAGTATTGACATCTCCCGAGGACCGGCACTTACCCTTCACTGCAAGACTATGTTTCGACTGCACCAACAACATTGCAGAATACGAAGCATGCATATTGGGGTTAGAAGCTGCAATCGACCTAAGGATCAAACTCCTTGATGTATACGGAGACTCAGCATTGGTAATCCATCAAGTCAACAAAGAATGGGACACTCGAGATGCAAAACTAATCCCATACCGAGACCTTATACTGGAGTTGACGGCTGAATTTGATACTATCACTTTTACTCATATCCCGAGGGAAGAAAATCAAATAGCCGACGCACTAGCAACGCTCTCCTCTATGTTCAAGGTGACCTGGCCAAACCATGAACCACGGATAACTGTTAGACACTTCGACGAACCTGCCTACTGCCTTGCGATTGAGGAGCAGTCTGACAACAAACCATGGTACCACGACATTAAAAAGTACCTGGAAAAACAAGAATACCCGGAGAATGCCTCAACAATTGATAAAAAGACACTGAGGAGACTTGCATCCAAGTTCTTCTTAAGCGGAAGCATCCTATACAAAAGGAACTATGATTCAGTATTGTTGAGGTGTGTAGATAAAAAAGAGGCCAAGGAGATTATCAGGGAGGTACATGAAGGAACCTTTGGGACCCACGCAAACGGACACTCAATGGCTAGAAAGATACTGCGAGCAGGGTATTACTGGTTAACAATGGAGGCCGACTGTTTCCAATATGCAAGGACCTGTCACAAGTGCCAGATCTACGCTGACAAGGTGCACGTACCACCAAACCCGTTGAACGTTCTGAGATCACCATGGCCATTTGCAATGTGGGGAATCGACATGATAGGGATGATAGAACCTAAAGCTTTGAATGGACACCGATTTATATTGGTTGCCATAGACTACTTCACCAAATGGGTCGAAGCTGCCTCTTACACCAACGTGACGAGACAAGTAGTCACTCGGTTCATCAAGCATAATATCATATGTCGGTATGGGGTTCCAAGCAGGATTATCACCGATAATGGGTCGAATCTGAACAATAACATGATGAGGGAGCTGTGCGAGGAGTTCAAGATTGAACACCACAATTCTTCACCATACAGGCCTAAAATGAACGGCGCTGTCGAAGCTGCAAACAAAAATATCAAAAAGATAATACAAAAGATGGTGAAAACATACAAGGATTGGCACGAAATGCTTCCCTTCGCCCTACACGGTTACAGAACCTCGGTGCGTACATCTACAGGGGCAACCCCCTTCTCCCTAGTCTACGGTATGGAAGCTGTCCTCCCAATCGAAGTGGAGATCCCGTCACTAAGAGTCATAGCTGACACAAAGTTAGAAGAATCAGAATGGGTAAAAACTCGTTTTGATCAGCTTAATCTCATTGAAGAAAAGCGACTGACAGCTTTGTGTCATGGACAACTCTATCAGAAGAGGATAAAAAAAGCGTTCGATAAGAAGGTCCGACCTCGAACCTACAAAGAACGTGACATTGTCCTCAAGAAGATACTGTTACCTCGACTCGACGCCCGTGGAAAATGGACACCTAACTACGAAGGTCCATACATTGTAAAAACGGTGTTCTCAGGAGGGGCATTAGTCCTCACTACAATGGATGGGGATGAGCTACCGCACCCAATCAACTCAGACGCGGTCAAGAAGTACTATGCCTAGCAAAAGCAGGATTACCGGACATAAGCCGGAGGCAAACTACGAAGGATAAGGGGTCGTGCAATCATCTACTTCTGAAGTCGAAGGATTATTGGGGCCCTCGATGACAAAAAAGTAACGGCAGTATTAATATCATTTCTATTTGTCATTTTCTTTCTTCGCATTTCTGTACACTCGCCAATTCAAGGCAATATCAATAAAATTTCCTTTTTTGCATACTACGCTTCATTTCTAATTTCAGTACCATTTGCAAAGGATAATTTATTTTTATAAACTTTAACATGGATTTAACATGAGAAACTTGCAAACTTGCAACACAAAAGCAAAAGACAAAATCTCCGGAAGGCTACACACACCTTGCACTGGTGTTACCCCAGGTCGATCCTTTCACAAAAAAGGGGTCGGCAGGTCATTCAAATACGAACTGAGCCAGAATTCACAAACAATTCAAAGGAGGTTAAACAAAGGCAATGGGTGATAAGGAGATGAGTGATAAGGAGATAAGGTGTCGGGGTTATCATACATACATCATTGCATACATTCATCAGTATACATACAACCTATACATGTGTAAGCATTCACACATACACATTATACAAACAACAGGGGCATGTGCACGACACATAAGCATGATGCATACGCATTTACAAAACAAAATTCTACATAGGTAAATTTCGCGATAACACTCGCGGATAACCCTATTGGTGGTACAGGTAAATTCTGCGATAACGCTCGCAGATAACCCTGGTGACATAGGTAAATTTCGCGATAACACTCGCGGATAACCCTATTGGTGGTACAGGTAAATTCTGCGATAACACTCGCGGATAACCCTGGTGACATAGGTAAATTTCGCGATAACACTCGCGGATAACCCTATTGGTGGTACAGGTAAATTCTGCGATAACACTCGCGGATAACCCTGGTGACATAGGTAAATTTCGCGATAGCACTCGCGGATAACCCTATCGGTGGTACAGGTAAATTCTGCGATAACACTCGCAGATAACCCTGGTGACATAGGTAAATTTCGCGATAACGCTCGCGAATAACCCTATTGGTGACACAGGTAAATTCTGCGATAATATTCGGAGATAACCCTGTTGGTGCAGGTGAACTTGCTAGAATTATAGCAAGCAATCCTATTGGGGTCCACAAACTACGGAAACTTACTAGAACTATAGTAAGTGGGGGTTCACAAACTGCGGAAACTTACTAGAACTATAGTAAGTGGGGGTTCACAAACTGCGGAGGCTTGCTGACCATAGCAAGCCAATTACACAACCAACAAAAAGTCCTCGCTATGTAAGACTCAGGCCTTAGCAGGACATTTCACTTCACTCATACTCAAACTCAAGGCAAATTTAAGGGTCTTCCAGTATTTAATAACCCTTTGATTTGAACGACGCGAGGTCTATACACCCTCTAGTCATTCAATCCAAGGTAATTAAATAGGGGCAGCTGTCATACCCCAAAATTTACCTCCCACACCTCTCTCATAATAAGGGCCAAGTTCAAATCTCAAGACATGGCTCACTCAAATGATCCAGATAATTCACAGTCAACTAATTCAAACTGGAAGGTCAATTAATATGAAAGCATGATTCAAACCATGATCATTGGGCAAACATCAAGTATAGGGTGCATAATCATCATTTGATCAAGAATTGATCATGATTCCATTAATAGAAACTCAGAGATGAACAAATACAAAAAGGTTCAAATTAGGGTTTCTTTAGGAGAAAGTCAACCCAACTTTGACTGGGCATAACTTTCACGTGGAACATCAAAAATTCCCCACTCAAAGCCTATTTTGAAGGAAATTGGATTATCTACAACTTTGTGTCTCACAAGCCAGGGCTAGAAATGCTTCATTTAAGAGATACAAAGCAAAAGATCACAGGTCATTTCCAGGCATCCTTCAGAAACAGTTTTTTCCCAAAGGGGATATGATCAAGATAAAAGCTTCAAATGAGAAATATGTTCCAAGGTGGCTTGTAGAGGACCTCTTGAGGTTTCTAAAAAGTATTAGAACTCCCTCATAGCTTAAAAATTGAGTGAGATATGCTTGATCAAAGTTAGGTGATTTTGAGGGACCAAATGTGAAAAAGGAGGGTTCAAATTGAGAAATCTTGCAAATGGGCCTATGTTTTTATGGTACAAACTTGATCCACAAGCCTTTAGCTTGTCCAAAACAAAAGGGCACGAAATTTAGCATATTAATTGATTTAATATATTTTTTTATTTCATTTTTATGATTTAATTAAGTATGAAAAATCAAATATTATGGTAAAATATTCATATAGGCCAATTTCAATCAGTATTAATGGCAAAATATATTGTTATTTTCGTGCTAAATCAAATGGAAAGGAGTGATACAATATTTGGACCAAATTAGAAAATTTTTATTCAAGAAATAAAATCAATTTTTTCAAAGAAGCAAGATTGGATTCAAGGGAAGTTTTGGACAGAATTTTAACCTAATTCTACCCTCCTATAAGTACACAACTTAGAGCATAGGATTAGGGGAGGAAAAGGGAGAGAGAGGCACACTAGCGAGAACTCAAAAAAAGTCACCAAGAACGTGAATTCGGTTTGGGATAATTCGTGGCTCTCAAGGGGTTCTAAAGGTTGCAAAAGATTCCTGGGATTGTTCTGAAGCTGTGAGGATCGTTACTCTACTTCAACACCCCCAGAACTCTTTCCATTCAACTCAGGTATGTCGTTTTAAAAACTCGCTCGATCTGAATGTTTCACGCATTAGCATTGAAATTTGAATGCATATTTGAGTTTTCCTTGTCGTTCTGATCGTTTCTGAATTAATTGTTTGAAGTTTGGTTGCCTTACACATGTTTTGCCATTGATGCCGTTTTGAGCTTTTAGGGTTTCAGTTTAGGGGTTTTAATTAGGAACGAAATTAGAACTAATCGAGGGTATAGTTAGGTTCGTATGGTCTAAACAATGGTAAAGGAAGGGTCGCGAATAATTTATGCTTGCACAGGTGCTATTCGCTATTTTTCAGGTAAGTTTGCTACGAATGAAATCGTAGCAAAATCGTAGCTAATTTTGCAGGGATTTTAAGATGGTGTTGGGGACGATGATGAGGTGTCTGCGTGCCACTGGGTAGTTTGAATTCGCGCGCCTATTTTTCTTTTGTTTTTCTTGCTTCATACATTAAGTTACGGACGCGCGTTCTTAACGCATATGCATGCGTGGTGGAGTGGTTAGTGAACACGCTTGGGGAGTGGAGGGTCGCAGGTTCGAGCCCTCCCTCCTTCATTATTTTTCTGAAGAATTTTATTCCAGATCCAGCGCATGCGCCTATGTACAGAACTCCATACACCCTCACGATCCAGCCTTTAATCCTACCATCCCCTAGATCTAACGCTCTGGAATTGTCACCCATACCATGAACCCTAGTAACAGCCATATATAATCACAACCTATTTAACTAATTTATTTAATTAATATAATTGATTTTTTAATTAATTCTTTTTTTATATTTGATCATAATAATTATATTTGGTAAATAAAAAAAATATATATGATGTTATTATTAAAAATTATAATTTGTTATTCGTGCCGATTAAACCGATTAATCGCTATGGTTAACAATATTTTAATTAAAATGTTATTTAATTAAATAAAATTTGGTTTTCTATTATTTGGTTAAATGGTTGCAACTATTGTATTAGTTGCGATGATTAACCGTCTTCCCTTCGATTTAATTTGTTACTCTTTTTAATCGAATCAATCGATTGCGAGGGGTAACAATGCATATAAAAATCCCATAAAATTATTAAAAATACCTTAATTCATTATTAGTGATAATCGAATCAATCGATTAAAATTGATAATGATGCAAATTATTAATCTTTTAACTATGGTAGTTGAATCAATCAATTATTGCGGTTAATAGTGCCAAATCAAGGTTGTACGCCCACACCTTCAGATAATTCTCAAATCCATTCAAAATTACAAATTATCAAACTACAATAGGCCATTCAAAAAGCCTCTAAAAAACCATATCAAATCAAATTCAAACTCTAAATGGCGTACAACCCTCCCCGAACTACGTAGACTCTGATCCTCCCTAAGGAGGTACGTAGGCACTTGGCAACAAGGCGAGTCCCCCTCCTCCAAAACCTAATCATTTTCAATAATTAATTTGTTAACCCTAATAATTGCCTATTATTTGCCTTTTGCCCTAACCCTGATCTTTGCAATGTTAACCTTTAGGAAAGGGTTTTGGGTGCCTAACACCTTCCCTTAACCCGAATATGGTATCTTACCCTAAATCTCTTAATTATCAAAGGTTTCCTATTCGCCTTGGCAGAATAGGTGGCGACTCTCTAAGTTAATTTTTAGGCAGGTTGCTACAGCTGGCGACTCTGCTGGGGACAACTTAATGGTGAATACTATGCTCCTATAGGTTTTGGCAGGGTTTAGGTTTGGCAAGTTTTTTTTTAGAGTTTGGCAAACTTGCCATTTTTAGGGTTTGGGGGAGGTTCATCTTTTAATAAATATTTTTTTTTTTATTTATTTGTTTTGGTTTTTTAAATGTTTATTTATCTGCCTTAAAATGTTTAATTATTATATGCATTGCTGAATTTATGTTGTGTTAAACCCTAAGTGTGGGAGTTAACTTTGAGATCAATAGGGGAGTACGAATCTCCTACGAATCTCACTGATAACTCCACTCGGAGTGGGTTGAGTGTTCGGAAATGTCCAAAACGAGGCTTGACTTTGTTGAGGGCTGGACTGGATACTTGGCTGATCTCTCCGAGAACCTACCCCAAAAATTCGAACCTCATGGATAAAATGAGTCGTTTTAAAATCCGAAGAGACAAAGAGTCTCGGAGGCTACGAATGACCCCATGAGACCTTCTAGAACCCCCCATAAAAGGTTGGCTCCCTAGAGCCCCCTACGTCGAACCTATGAACCTGGGTTTCTTGAAATATTATGTTATATATGTTTTATATATTTTTTGTTGCTATGATTTTTTTTTTCTTTTTGTGTGTTTGCATGCATCATCTCTCATTTGCATCCTCATCATGTTTTATCCACAAAAAATAGTAAACAAAAAAATATGTAATATAAATGTAAAAATATATTCTATTTGGTGAATGTGTAGGAAGGATGAGTACCAAGAAGACCATTGTTCACTTTTCCGTTTCCACTCCGGATATCAATAAGCTGAAAATAATCAAGGAAAAATTACCATCAAGTGCTTTGGATAGATTTGTAATCCGCTATGGGAACATTTTGGACTTGCTAAGGGTGAGAGTACAAGAAGAAGCAATTACTGCTTTGGTTCAATTTTATGACCCTCCGCTTAGGTGCTTCACTTTTCAAGACTTTCAGTTGGCTCCAACTTTGGAAGAGATAGATGCTACGTTGGGGTTCTCAAAAATTAAAAAAGAATTCTATACTGGTGTGGGTAAAGAAGTTGACTTTTCAGATTTGGCAAAAGCTTTGGGGTTATCTGCTACGGAATTGAAGACTAATTACAAAACTGATGGGGATGTGCATGGGATCAAAAGATCTTACTTAGAAAATCAAGCTTTAATGTATGCTCAAAAGAAACAATGGGACATTTGTGGACATTTACTAGCTCTTTTGATTTTTGGAGTTGTTTTATTGCCAAAAAATGTTGATTATGTTGATCCCGCCGCTATTCATGCTTTCTCCTCCTTTAAGGTTTATGGAAAAGATCCTACGCCAACTATCCTCGCTAATATTTACTATGCTATTCATATGAAGTACGAAAAGAAGAAAGGAATGCTATTTTGTTGTGTCCACTGGCTATATTCTTGGTTGACTTCTCATCTCTACAAATCTAGTTGCTTTATCAAAGAGCTTACTAGGAACGAGTGGTCTCAAAAGCTAAGGGCTCTTAAAGCAGATTCTATCCTATGGTATGCAAAGAAATTAAAATCTGATAGGATCATTTACAAATGTGGAGATTTCGACAATGTGCCATTAATGGGGACTCTTGGTTGTATTAATTATAACCCCGTTTTAGCATTGCGTCAATTAGGACATTCTATGGATAGTGAACCTTCCGAACAACAAATAGAAGAATTGATCTTGCATGATAATGGGAAAGGTGCACCAAGAACATTGAAAAGAGTAATTCAAGCTTGGAGTCAGGTTCAAAGAAAATATTTTGGGCCAAAGAATGCAATTGCAAAAGCACCTTACACCACATGGGTTCAAGAAAGAGTTGGGAAGATTTTGCTACCTTTTGTTGTGGATCCCGCATACAAGCCTGATTCTCCTGATCCTGTTCCTCTATCCATCGAAGAGATAGAAGGAATCAAGGCTTCCCTAGAGGCATCCCAAAAGAAAAAAGAGAAACTAGAACTTGATTTGCATCAACTTACCAACGAAAAGAGTCAACTACGCTTTGACCTCAAAGAGAAAAATCAAGAACTTCAAGCAATGAAGGAGGAGAATGATAGGCAAAGGGGTAAGAGGAAACGTGCAACCGAAGGAGTTCTAAGTGCTAATTTTAATCTGGAAGCACATAATGAGAGGTTGGAACAAGCGGATAGGGAAATTGCAAGGTGGAGAAGGCGTTACGAAAAGGCTTCCCATGACAAAGCAGAATCAGAGAAAAATCCGGAAGCTGTAATCTTTGAATTAACTGATAGGACTAAAGATCAAGAGGATGAAATAAGGAACCTCAAATATGATCTTCAAGAAGCCCTCAATGCTGGACAACAAGAGCACGCAAGAAGATTAACCACGGAAGAAGAACTTTTACAGCGCACTGGTGAGTACGAAAGAGCATTTCAAGCTATGGTATCACTTCGGGAAGTGTTCATGAGAGAAAAAGAGATACACGAGGCAGCCTTGAACGAAAGAGACTATTGGAAAAGACTCTACACAATTGTTTCTACGGCAAGTGAGCATGTGAGCATGGTTCCTAAGATGCTTGAAGACTATGAGAAATGTCGCGATGATTATGATAAGCTAGTCTTCTTGTGTAATGATTTAATTCAAGATATTCCAAAGAGTTTGGCAAAAGCAGAATCATCTCCTATCATCCTTCCCGAAGTAGTCAAAGAGTTCATGAAGCTTTGTAGAGATATGGTGGACAAGTTCCAAGAAGACATCCAAAGGCGTTCTTAGCTTTATGTTATTTCCTTGTTGCTTTTATTTCAAGTACTTTTAATTTAATTTATTTTGAGTATTTTAATTTCAGTTTCCCTTTCCTTTTTGTAAACCAACAATGAAGTGGTACTTCTTTTCAATTAATAAAGTGTGTTTATTTTCGCATTTACTTATTGTTCCTATAATATTCACCAAATAAATATATGCAAAAAAAAGAAAAAGAATAAAAAGAATAAAAAAAAAGAATGTATATTTACTATAATAATGTGGATAAGACATGAACATAGCATAAGCATAGCATGCATATCATGCACGCCATATTTATTTCTTCAAAAACATAAGAAAAACTATCTTCATCTCCAGTCACACCATTGCAACTCAACCGCTGATTCAGACAAGATCTCAGAAGAAAAAGGCAATGGAACAATTGGAACAGAACCAAGCCGCCCTTCGTGAGGAAATGACCCAGCTGAAAGGTACTGTTGAAGACCTCAAGGGAGGAATGGCCCAAATGCCGAGCTTCATGAAAGACCTCAAAGATAAGCAAGACAAGGCTAAGGAGGTTCAGGATCAGTATGAGGAGATACCTCAAGATGGCAACCCATTGTTAGGGTATGTACGAGGCTATGACCCTCACAAAACAA
The DNA here is from genome assembly GCF_029867415.1 of Vicia villosa. Taxonomy (NCBI): domain Eukaryota; kingdom Viridiplantae; phylum Streptophyta; class Magnoliopsida; order Fabales; family Fabaceae; genus Vicia; species Vicia villosa. Next base: position 37,674,788 of record NC_081180.1, on the reverse strand, counting down.
ATGCTCACGCATCTAAAAAGGTCACTACGACCCATGAAGAGGGAGAGGCTTCTCGAGAAGGGTTTATTCCTACTGCTCAGAAAGAAGGGACGTCTCGCACAGTTCGCATCCCTATCAACAATCCGCTTAGGGATGAGGACTACTTGGATCTACAGTATGGGGACACTAATGACATAGATCAAGTCCCTCAACCAAAGCTGACCTCTGCTGATTCTGGGGAGAATTCTAAGGAGAGTGGACAAATCAAGGCACTGGAAGAGAGACTGAAGGCTGTGGAAGGGTATGACGCTTTTGACGTGGATACTTTTGAAATGAGCTTAGTCCCAGATCTGACAATTCCACACAAATTCAAAGTTCCGAATTTTGAGAAATATAAGGGACTCACCTGCCCGAGGAATCACTTGCGCATGTATGTGCGAAAAATGGCCGCTTATGCTCATGATCAAAAACTGATGATTCATTTCTTCCAAGATAGTTTGAGTGGAGCATCGGTCGACTGGTACATGCAGTTAGAAAAGTCTCATATCCGAAGCTGGACCGACCTTGCTAACACATTCCTGAAGCAATATAAGTACAATTTGGACATGGCGCCCAATCGGATGCAACTCCAAAATTTGTCACAAAAGAAAGAGGAATCATTCAAAGAGTATGCACAGAGGTGGAGGGAAATGGCTTCCCGAGTTCAACCTCCCCTGTTGGAAAAAGAGCTGGTGGATATGTTTATGGCTACACTACAAGGGCCATATTACGATAAGATGGTTGGAAGCGTGTCATCAGGATTTTCAGACTTGGTAGTCATCGGTGAAAGGATTGAGAACGGAATCAAGAATGGGAAGATACAAGGGGCATCGTCTGGATCCTATCAGGCAAAGAGGCCTACCCCCAACTTCACAAAGAAGAAGGAAGGAGAGGCTAATGCTGTAGGGCATCAGGAGAACAGACCTCCCATGTCATATCCACCACAACAAAACCGGTTTCAGGGAGGACAAAGGAGATTCGATCCGCTACCTACTTCCAAGAAAGAAATTCTGAAATATTTAATAAATGAATCCTTGGTAGAAGTTAGGCCACTGCCACCTCTTCCTCCAGGCAAGATCACACCCAACTACAAACCGAATGAAAGGTGTGAATTTCACGCCAATTCTCCTGGACATACCTTGGAGAAATGTTGGGCTTTTAGACACATAGTTCAAGATCTGATTGAGTCAGGGGCAATCGCCTTTGACAAACCCAATGTGAAAACAAATCCGATGCCACACCATGAAGGCGCAGTCAAATAGAAGTTGTCAATGAGCAAGAGTTGGTTCAACAACGGAACTCCCCATAGATGCACTTAAGCGGTATCTTCTTATAAAGGGGTTTATCCTAGAACCTAACGAAGCTTTCAAAGACACCTTGCAAAGGCTCATGGATCAAGGATTGATCCAACTGGAAGAACACCCTGAAGAGGAATATGTGGCGATGGTGGAAAGAAACGAGCCTTTAATGATACCTGCACAAGGGGCAAGGAAACCATTGATTATCCCATGCTCTAGACCACCAGTGATGATACCTACGCAAGAGCGTACCAAGATCATCCCAATCAGAGGACCATATCCTTTGGACAAGATGAAAGCGGTACCATGGGAATATGAGACCGATACTAATACCGCAGTATCAAGCATCGTTGGACCTGGAGGCATGACCCGTAGTGGGCGCATATTCAAAACTGCGCAGGTACAACCAACGTCTAATGAAAACTTGACGCAGTCTGGAGAACAAGTTGTCATGAGACCAAGTGACGAGGCTGAACCTAAGGATAAAGAAACTTCTAATAAGGATGCTGAGGAGTTTCTCGCTCTGATTAAGAAAAGTGATTATAGAGTGGTAGATCAGTTGCAACAGACACCATCTAAGATATCGCTCTTATCACTATTGATACACTCTGAGAAACATCGAGATGCTCTAATGAAGATCCTAAACGCTGCCCATGTAACTAAGGACATCACAGTCAATCAATTTGACGGAATGGTGGCCAATCTAACTACTGGGGCATGCCTAGGTTTCAGTGACAATGAGCTACCCCTACAAGGAAAGTCACACAACAAAGCCTTGCATATCTCCATGCAATGTGGGAAGGCTCATCTAGCTAGAGTTTTGATCGACACAGGGTCATCTTTAAATGTGATGCCAAAAGCAACACTTGACAAGATAGCCTTAGAAGGACTGGTAGTCAGACCAAGTCGCCTGGTGGTAAAAGCTTTCGATGGATCACAAAGTCCGGTGTTGGGAGAAGTGGATCTGCCCGTTATAAAAATTACGTTTAATAACTACTATTTTATTGAATGACACTTTACAATAATTTGCATATTTACTTGATAAAAAATTAAGAGAAATTAAGGAAAAAGAGTGTAAAACAAACAGGGGTGCCAATAGTATCTACTGCCACATAATGGGCCTAATTAAACATAGGCCCATATTTTTTTTTTGTGACAACAAAAATTATAAAGCTTTGACAGGTGTCTTAAAATTGTGCACTCGACTAATCCAAAGGACATAATTGACTGAAACACAGTGTGCTTTTCCGCCTCAAATTCACTCAATCCAGATCCACAATTGTGAACTCTGCTACCAGTGCACACAAACGAAGCCTCCGTAGCTTCATAACTAGGGTTTAACAAAAGAGTTTCACAACGAAGAAGAAGACAGTGATTGAAATTGTGTAACATCGCAAATCATGGCCACCATTGATGAAACCGTTAACCAGGACATACATAAGAAGAAAAAGCGCGACAAAAAGAGACGCCGTGATATCGTTGAAGAGCAAAACGGAGCAGAAGAAGAGGATCCGAACGATACTCGTAATAATGGAGAATCCTCGAAAAAGAAGAAGAAGAAAGAGGAGGTGGACGTAGAAAATGAAGTAGTGGTAGAGAAAAAGGTTAAGGATAACAGCGGTTCTGGAATTATGAGCACCGAGTCATTTGCTTCTCTGGGATTATCTGTTCCTACTTCTAAAGCCATTACGGATATGGGATTTCAACGCATGACTCAGGTAATCGACGAATTTCGGAAAATTTTGAGATAAGATAATGTTAGAAATTAGAATTGATTATTGACCATGTTGTTGTTGTTGTCAATGTAGATTCAAGCAGGATCGATTCCGCCACTTTTGAGTGGTAAAGATGTTCTTGGTGCTGCAAGGACTGGTTCTGGTAAAACTCTTGCTTTTTTAATTCCTGCTGTGGAGCTTTTGTATAAGCTTAAGTTTAATCCTCGAAGTGGAGCTGGTGTTGTTGTCATATGTCCCACTAGAGAGCTTGCTATTCAGGTACTAAATTTTGCCGATGATCGTGTTGACCTATACTTAAACTGTGCTGTTGGAATTATGGTATAATTTGGATTGATTTCTAGTTTATGATTATTTGAGCTTTTCTATGAAAAGATGAGTTTATGGTCTTAATGAGCTTATAGTTTGTATAGAGATGCTATTTGGACTAGTTTATAGTGTATGGGAACTTCTCATTTTAAATTATTTTACTGTTCTTCACTTGCAAAAATTACTTATGGAGAGGTTTACAGTTTATTGTTATTTATCGAGAAGTTTAATAGAAGAGCTTTTGAAAAATAATTGAGATGCAGAAGATGGTTTTAACCTAGATGAGAAACTAATTTTTCAAGATTCTTTTACTTTTTCATTTTTTATTAGTCTTGTTGAGAAGTTTATTCAAACTGATTTTAATGTTTCTGAAAAAGATAATTGAGATGAAAAGATATTTTCATTTTTCAACTCATATGCCAAACTGTTTTTTGAAAAACTTATTATTATTATTGCAATATTTTTAAATATTACTTTTTTCATAATAGCTTGTTTTGAAGTTTATCTGTGCTGGTTCTTTTATTTTCTTTTGCATCCAGTTCCTCAGTTTTTGTTATTCTTTGTGATGCTTTATCATGTTTGACGTAAGCGGATTTTATTATCTAGTCCTCCTTATTTACTGATTTTACATTTCTTTTAGACCCATGATGTTGCCCAGAAGCTTCTAAAGTATCATTCACAAACTCTTGGATTGATTATTGGAGGTTCAGCTAGAAGAACTGAAGCTGAACACCTTGCTAAAGGGATAAATATATTGGTAGCTACTCCTGGTCGTCTTCTAGATCATCTACAAAATACCAAGCGGTTCATATACTCTAACCTGAAGGTATATTACAAGTTGTTCCTATAATTGTTTCTCTATTTTGCTTCACTAAAATATAGACATATTTCAATGCTGATGCTGGTGTTGAGTTTTAGGGTGTTAGATAAGGAGGGAGAGAAGAGGAAAAATAAACAATTTGACTGGTAATCATGGTTTGATAGCACGGAAAACTAAACACTTATCCATATGTATAGTAGTTCTAGGCTCCTAATCCTAATTAAATAAAAAAATTAATAAAGATAATTAAAACAAATAAAATTATCCTAATAGATCATCTGAAACACTTTTAGATTGAGATATTATGCATTATTTCCATGCAATCTATCATCTAGTATTTATTAATGATGTGTTTTTTTCATCAGTATGGTTTGTGAGTGGTTGATGGATATCAGTAATGTAAGCATTTCTTGTAGAATGTACACACAAGTGTTTGATGCTTATCAGTAACGTAAGCATTCTTGTAGAATATACATGTGACAGTTCAATGCTCATCACATGGACATCTTGGCTACAAAGTATCTATTGGATCTTAATCAGAAGTTCATTCATAATGTATTTTGGCTGATATTTATTTTATGTTTACATACATTATGACATTATTCATCTGTCCTTCCTGCTTGCTCTTGAAATAAGTAGATGCACGGATGCATATAGCGTATTCTCTAACTTTTATATTCCTGAATTCGTTGGCAGTGCCTCATTATTGATGAAGCTGACAGGCTATTGGAAGCAAACTTTGAGGATGAATTGAAGCAGATTATCAAGCTCCTCCCAAAGGTATCTATAATGCCGAGCCTGTGAAATTATTATGGCGGTTTCTTTAAATTGTTTTGTCCAGCCTATTTCCTTATGTGGATTGGATAATTGAACCAGAAAATACCTGGAAAAAGGTCTCCATTAATTTAAGATTACAAGTATTACTATTGTCTATTTCTTACCATTGAGCAAAAATACAATCGTGAATTCTTCCTAAAAGTTTATTGACTTTGAAAGTTAGCAGCTGCTTGCAGTTGGCCTAAAAATGCACGGTCATGTAGCTCGAATTTTATATTATGGCCAACAATTTAAGGCTGGATGAGATGTTCTTCTATACTTTTCATTTAATCTGGCTTCTATAATTTATGCTTACTACAAGTGTAGATGTAGCTTGTGTTGTTAAATGATGTCTGTGGGCTTGACTAATTGATCTACTTCTCATTCAACAGAGTAGGCAGACAGCTTTATTTTCAGCTACACAAACAGAGAAGGTATTTTTTCATTTTCCATCAATTTCTTTTACCAAAAGTTTATTTTCATCTACTTCAATTTTTAATAAATTTTGTACAAGTTTCCGTGTTTAGTTTGGGTACACTGTACTTGAAAGTGAGAGTACAGTTCTCCTTTCAATTTGTTTCCTTAAGTATCTGTAATTTTTTGCTCTATCAATTAGAATTATATGTTTGATAATGATTGTGGTTTATTTACAACAATAGAGGAATGGTATTTTTCATTTTCAGTTTTTGGTTCTGAATCATATTTTTCTTTTAACATATAGGTTGAAGATCTTGCTCGCCTGTCATTTCAAACTACTCCTGTCTATATTGATGTAGATGATGGAAGAAAGAAGGTTATATGTTCACTGAATTTTTTATCCTAGTTTTTGAACTTTGTTCATCAGCTATCATCATATCTGAGACGGAACTCATAAATGCAGGTTACAAATGAAGGATTGCTACAGGGTTATGTTGTTGTTCCCTGCGCCGAGAGATTTACTGTTCTCTATTCCTTCTTGAAGAGGCACCAATCAAAAAAAGTGATGGTCTTTTTCTCTTCATGCAACAGTGTCAAATTCCATGCAGACATTTTCAATCACATTAATCTGCATTGTGCAAATATTCATGGAAAACAAAAGCAGCAGACCCGGACGGCTGCTTTCAGAGACTTCTGCGAAGCAGAAAATGGGGTCTTGCTCTGTACTGATGTTGCTGCTCGTGGTTTAGACATACCTTCCGTGGTATATTCATCTTTCTTATCACCTTATTTGAATGTTTTGATGGGAGAATGACTCATTTTGGCTAGATTTATCAGGGCTTTCCCAGTATTGAGTATGAAATCGGCTAATCTATTGTTAAGTACTATCTAAAGAAAAGAAGTAGCATAAGAGAGTTAATACTATCAACGTATATAACATTGGGGTTACCTAATCTAAGTAAGACACCTCCAGGTAAAAAAGACTAGAGCAAAGGATATAAAATCTTCCTGCAGAAAACAAAATAAAAATTAGAACTAGAATAGAGACATGAAAATCACATTTATTATGCAAAACTTGCTGCATTCTCTGCATATTAATGACCAAACCCCTCTAACTGCTTGGTGTGCGGCATTACAAGGGTAAGAAGACAATTTTAGCCTGTTATAAAGATGCAATGGCAAAGCTGTACTTGAAAATTCTATTTTTTATCATCATTTTTCAATCATTGCCAAATTTCATAATAGTTTGCACCACCCAAGTGCTGTGAATCAAGGTTGTCAAGATCTGATCTTGCATAAGATCGGGAAGGGATAGCAAGATTGTAACTAAGATCGGAAGATCCTACCCAATTATTTTTGTAAGATCAAGAGGGGGTAACAAAATTCGTAAAACATAAGATTGTAACAAAGTTCGTAAGATGCCAAAAAAACGAAAAAATAATAGTATATATTTGAAGAACTTTTACTTATATTTTGGTAGGCAAATGTGTTCATGGGAAAATGACCATGTTTCATATTCTTTAGACATGTATGCTTGAGCTTTTATACTTTATTATCATTTACCATAAAAAAAATTGCGAGACATTAGGGACATAGTTGGTTTGTTAATTGGTTTATCACTAGTCCATTATTTAAAACAAACCTACAATCGAGATGTTTAGTCTCTAAACTCTAAATCTAAAATTCACCATTTCAAAAAAACATGCATTTGTCGCTGCCAAACCGTAATTGTAGCGCTTCTGCATCTTGTCATCCTTCTCGGTTTGGTAATGGTGGTGGCCGGGAAACGACCGATCATTGCCGTAACGGGCCCAAGATCGCACAGAATCAACGTTTTTATGAATTTTTTCACAATTTGGCTATAACACCCGCTTCTACTCTAAATCGAAATTTTGATAGATTTGTTCTGAATGACATTTGAGATAGTTCACACGGCATGCATCTGTTGATCACAAAAGCACGAGTCTACACCAGAAATACCTAGCAGCTGGGTAATGAAAGATAAATAGCTTCCAGTATCAGAATATGGGGACACTAAGCTTGTTGTGGCTTGCAAATTTGCAAAAAATTACTTTGTAAACAAGTAAACATTACTGTAGTTAAAATGAAGGATTTGATGTAAGAAGAGGATCTGTATTTCTTAAGGGAGTAAGTAAAACCAAAGTTGGAATTCTTACCCAGATTAATCCTCCATACATGGATGCATATTGATTAAACATATTGTGCTTATGCCGCAATGTATTCTGTTTATTGAAAATCATTAAAATGTTTTATCTTTCCCCCTCTTATTTATGTTGTAGGACTGGATTGTTCAGTATGACCCACCTGATGAACCAAAGGTACTTCTTGCTCTTCTATTGACAGGACCAATACCTTTTTTTATTTGTTCTTAGCAGTCATATATGTCGATGTACAGTATTATAATGTATGTTTTATCCTGCAACCAGGAATATATCCACAGGGTTGGTAGAACAGCTCGCGGGGAAGGTGGAAAAGGCAATGCATTGCTTTTCCTGATTCCTGAAGAATTGCAGTTTCTTCGTTATCTAAAGGTCAGTTTCTCTCATTTAGCAGTAGCGGATCTTAAGCTAGCTGATGCTGAACCAGAATTTATTAACTTGTGTATCTGAGAATATATCGTAGTAAAAAGGGAAACGTAGTGCTCTGATGCTGAACCAGAATTTATTGACTTGTTAGTGTATTCATTTACTTTATCTGAGAATGTATCTAAGTAAAAAGGGAAACATAGTGCTATGACACCCATCATGCCCGGGGCCCAGAATAGATTCTAATCTGTTGTTGGTTAAGTTTTAATGTTAAATGGTTAAGACTAGACAGCCTTACCTGACAGAACGCCAGCTTTAAGTATTGCGACCTACTCCCTCCGTCCCAAATTATAAGAGAAAATCATTTTTTAGATTCATTGAATAAATAATGTATCTGGTCTATATATAAACCAGATACATTAATTATTCAATGAATCTAAAAAGTGATTTTCTCTTATAATTTGGGACAGAGGGAGTATGATATAGAGAACACTAATTTCCAAACTGTAAGACATCGATATTGATGCTATACACACAAACGCGAGGTATGAATGTTGTATGGGTGTCGGGCATGGTACACACCTAAAACCACAGAGGTCTCCGCGCTTCTTATCAACAAGGCCATATTTGAGTGAATTTCAACTTTTTTAGTTTCATGCCCAGAGTACATGATATTTGGGAGAAGTGATTGCTATATCCCCTATGCTCCTGGACGCTGTTTTTTTTTTTTGTAATAAAATTTATGCTTGGTTCATCCCAAATGATAATTTTATATTTATCCTTATTTCAGAAAGCTAAGGTCCCGGTGAAAGAATATGCTTATGATGAAAAGAAGGTGGCTAATATACACTCTCACCTGGTATATTCCTTCTTCTTGTGTTAAATAAACTTTTATTTATTAAAGTTACCAACTGCAGCTTATGTTACAAAGGAACTGTTGCATTTGTATAGGAGAAATTGGTTGCCGAAAATTATTTTTTGAACAAAATGGCTAAGGAAGCATATAGATCATACATATTAGCATACGATTCACATTCCTCCAAGGATATATTCAATGTTCAACGCCTCGATCTGCAGGTACAGCTCTTAGAGTATTATATTTTATAGTTATTTCATCAAATATATTGTCTAAATTGATCTTATGTACTTCAGCACTTGTGCCTTGACATTTTAAATCACCTGTTACTGGGAACTTTTATATATTCTTTCATTTTGATCTAAAGCTTCAAGGATTGGGTTAATTTGGTATGAATAAATCACTGAACAAAATTAATCCAAGTGGCAACATAAATAGATTAAAGGAGGTTTTTTAAGTTTGAATTCCTAGTTTAAATGTAACGTCATATTTAGAAAACATTTTTGAAGGTAAGTTTAGATCTAGACAAGAGACCGGAAAGGGTGTGTTAGATCTTTAAAAAATTGATATTGAGAAAATTAACTGTCATTCATTGCTTTTTTTCTTGTTTTATTTTAATAGTGGAAGACAAACAAAGGAAATGAAGAGTTATTGTCTTAATTTAACAGGAGCAATCTGAATATTCATTTAATTCAGGATTATCATAATAGAAAAATGTCATCAGTAGCCTTGTGCATTAAGTGGTAGGCTAGAGAAATAATCATTTCATGATCTACAAGTTTTCTGGGAAAGCTGTATAGGCTTTTTTTCTGCCTTTAAATAAGCTATTATCCAAACATGCATCAAGAACTACAGTATGTTCATAAGCATTAACACGGTGATAGAAAAGTATCATCATTGGTGAAGTTAAATTGTTTGGATTCTAAAGCATGAATACTGTCATAATATCAGTTTATATACTTTGAGCAGGCTGTTGCAGCTTCATTCTGTTTTTCAAACCCTCCCAATGTGAGTGTAAACATAAGCAGCAGTAAGCAAAGGAAGAAAACGCGTAGAGTTGATGGAGGCAGACATGGATTCAACCCGAACAATCCTTATGGAAAGCGAAATACTGATGATAAGCGGCAGTTTGTGAGGCATTAACATCAATCGTGAAACGGCGCGATACAGTTCAAAAAATTTTGATAGAATTTTCTAAAATTAGATTTTATAACTTTAAATTAGTCTACATAAGATTATTCAAGCCATCAGAATTTTCTACAACTGGAGTTGTCTCTTTATTCTTACCTTGTACCTGAATAATAGCGCCTCATCATGTTTCCAGTTTGTAATTATTTTATTGTTAATTTCTATCATTAACTTTTATACTTGGCTTCTGTAAGCAATGGAAATGGAAATACAAACTGAGTTCAATAGTTCATTTTTGTTATTCACATAACTAGATATATACACTTGTGTACTGAGCATGCACTCAATTAATTTAAATATGCTATTGGCATCTGAACTGCAGTTTTTGAACTTGACTCTAAAGTGGTAATGAATAACTATCACCAATCATAGAGGATCATTTTGAATATGCTTTTTGGAGAAGCGTGGGCATGTTGCAAGTGTCCAGGATGGCGGAATTTTGGCTCTCTACCACTATTCGCCATCAACAACACTGAGATAGTTTAGCCCAGACTCATGTATGAGTGGTGACAATTAATCTCGGTTTTTATTTTGGACCTGTCAAAGGTTTGTTAAGACGTCCAAATTATGCGGTCCAAATAAGCTAAAGTGCTCCATTACCTGATGTACATATTTACCCCAGCTTTGGGAATCATCCAAGATGGTTTTAATCGTCACCCGCCACCTGCCATGAACAACATTGAGTGAGGTGGTTTAGTTACCCAGACTCAAATATGAGTGGTGACAGTAACAAATCAGTCAAAGGTCCAATAAGACAAAAGTGCTCCATTATCTAATGTAAATGTGTACCTTGGCTTTGAAGCATTGATAATACATTCAATTATCTAATGTAAATGTGTACCTTGGCTTTGAAGCATTGATAATACATTCAATTCAATTGTTCACCGCAAATCAAACTGGATCATCTGAGAGATGGCTTTAACCCTCACCTTAGTCACTCTTAAATAAAGGGGGATGACTCTGAGTTCAATCTTACATATCACCAAAAACTTAAACTATTTCTGCTTCAGTATCGAATAGTTATTAATTTCAAGTTTTAGCAATGAAAAATGGAATGCATTGTCATGTAAATGTATCACCAATATGGGTGGCAAAACGGGTCCGTGGAGCATGCTCATATTCCGACCTGTTTTTTCAAGCGCTTTTACATTCACGAGCTTTTACATAGAGTTTTATAATTTTTAAGACTTAAAAGGTTTAATGTCTGTCCGCCCTTACTTTTTTACGGGATAGAGACAAGGTTTTATACCCACACCTTCTATTATGTCCGCCTTCTTCTCAAATAAGTTCGTCCCTTCTCGCCCTAATTACCGGTATGTATCTGATCACTATCGCCACTTTGTTGGAAACAAATCCTCTGCTGCTGGAAGACTTTTATGTGCAAGGTTTTCAAGAATAGAAAATTCAAAAGCTCAAATTATATGTTTTTCTTTGAAAATATTATTGAAGAAGATTTCTATAACATCTTCGAATAGTAGATCATCTAGCTACATTTCACAAAATCATGGAATATGATATCCTTATATGTTAATTTCTTTCATAATATCATCCATTCATTGCCAAAACATAAAATTCACTTCAAACAAAAAATAATAGAACATCTAAGGACAAATGTAATCATATAGAAAAAAATCAATATAAACTAACTAAAAAGTAAACAATATCATCATGATGACAATAAGGAACTTCTAAATCCTATTATGACTAAAGCAACAAATAAACTAAACACCTAAAAACAAAACTCAACAAAACAAACCACCTAGAATTAGACCATACTCATAACCTAACCTAATAGACTAAGAACTAGTAATGCTTCAAACATAAACCATGCCAATGAATGAAAGAACAAAGAGTGTGAATACTGTGACACTAATAGCATCCATTTGAGTAGCTTTAGAGTGTGCTATTGATGCAGTCTCATTTGCAGATTGTGGTGATTGTGCTATAATTGGTTCAATATCCAAAACCTTGATCACCATTTTCTGTCCCCTTGTACAATGTCCACTAACACCACTAATGAAGTAGAACATTCCCGGTCGTTCAAATTTGTAAGTGGTATTCCCATTGTTTTCGAAAAACAGCGGACGATCCGATTTGCACTTTTCGTATTCCCCTTCACTCACCATCATCACTGAGTCCTTATCGTACTTGAAATCTACACAAATGTCAAAACAATAATATCATTAATCTATCTATCGTTACAACGTCTTAGAATATATAAATGCAGACAACTACGTCTGCATTTATATTTATATTCTAAGATGCTGTAATAGAAACGATCTCAACTCAAAAATAAAATGCTTATCTATTGAAAAGTAAAATTAGTAAGAAAGGATAATTACGAATAGTATCGTCGATTTTGAACCGATTTTGGGAAGCCCATTGGTTATACATTTCATCGGAGTCCTTTGAGGTAGGGACAACCCAACCATTTCTACCTCCAACTCGAAATTCAGTACAATTGATAACCAAAAATTGTGAGATAGAAACAAGAATCAAGCAAAGGAAAAGTGAGTTTGAGGCATTGAAAATGGAAGCCATATTTGGATTTTCTCTAGGGAGCTCTAGTAAGTTATGTTGTTACTTTTGATGAAGTGAAAAGTAATGTTATGAGAAAATGAGTTTGGACTTAAAAAGAGAAGGAAAGTGGAAAATGAGAGTTTGTTAACTAAAAAGAGGGAGAGAATTTAGGTACACGTTTTAAGGTAGTGGACTATGTTGCGAGTGATGGTTTCACAAAATGCTCTATGACATGACTTTGTCTAAATTTTGAGTGAAATTAGCTCATATGTGGAATTTGAGATTTTTCTAATTTTATTACAAATTAACTAAATTCTCTAAAATATTTAGTAGTTGTATTAAAAAAAATTTAGTCCCCATATAATTAACTACCCCACTAAATTATATTTATCCACTCACTACCACTTAAACTTTTCAGTTTCTCCTTTTATTAAATTAATTTATCTTTTCTATTATTTTTAATTATTTTTACTTTTTACATCTTTATCATTTTTTTTCCAAATCCAATCAGAATTTTTAGACAAGTCTCTCTTAACTTTATATTCAGACACTCTCAATTCTTACAAAATGTTTCCTGTCTTCGATAAATATAATTTTTTTCCCATCTCTTTCTCTTATATTATTTTCCTTCAAGAGTTTAAGTTTAATGTGTATTAGATTTTATGACTTTGTCTACCACTGTGATCGGAATCATTTACAACCAATATTTAAAAATATATAAAATATTTGTTGGCTTTAGGTTAAGAGTTTGAACTTCTCTCAGCATAAATTTTTGTAGTTGTAAATTCTAATAAATATTTTTTAAAAACACAATGAAAATTGAAAAAAAGAAATATGCACATAATGTAAAATATTTTTACACGGTCGATTAATGAGAGACATATATCAAATTAAAAAATATTTTTAATTTTAAAATACTGATATAATATGACAAATATAATAATTTTGTTTGGTTGTATGTATAATATTAGTTTATACTATTTGTTTCACTACTTTTAAACTCATTGAAATTTTGTTAATTCTCTAAAAAAATTATAATTTTATTATGATTTTATTTTAATATATTATCATTGATATTTATTTTATCCTAATCATCAATGTCACTTCAATGTCACCTCTGCGAGAAAAATGAAGAGAGATAAATAAATATAAATTTTAAAATGAAGATACTAAAATGTTAAATATTAAAATAGGAGGACCAACCGTGCATTTAAGTCAAATGAAATTAAGTAATTGCTTGTATTTCTTTAGGTCGAACGACTACACAAAATCGACTCTATTTCTTTAGTTCAAACAATTTAGGACCATTCAATTTAGTTTTTTTCTTTCTATTTTGACCCTTAAGTAGTTTCGTAAGGCTGACCAAACCAGATTTAACTCTATTTTTTGGTCTAACCGGTTGAGGCAGCCGACCTGATATTTATATCATTGCTTATAAGCTTACAACTAAACATTTTTATACTCCTCTATTTAAGAATATGTAATTTATTTTTCAGCAGTCGATTGTTCTTAACCTCATTATAAGCTAATTATGTTTTGTTTGATAATGTGAAATTCCTCTTCTCATTTAAATCTTCCTTTGACTTTTCAAGTAGAACTATATTATATGCAAAAAAACATGCATTGCGGCGCTGACTCTTGGATGTGTTCCGTGAGTACATTGAAAATTAAAGAAAAATATAGGGTGCTTAGAGTTGAACATTGATGCAAACCTATTGTAATAAAGAAATCTTCCGTCTTTCCACCTTGTGTCTGCGCACTATCCGATACCTCTTTGTAGTGTTATATTTGTAAAAGGACTTGCCTAAGGCGATACTCTGGGACTGTCCCAAGAGAGGCGATGACACAAGGTCGTCCAGAGGGAAGTATCGCCTCGCCCTGTGGTCTTCCCTCGGACATATGTGGAAAAACGTAGGATAAGACGTTCTTTGGGGGCAGAGAGAAAATCAAGGTCATTAGCGGAACCACGACTCCCTTGGAAATAAGGATTAAACTATCCACTATTTGATTGAGTGAAAGATGTCCCTTTTTGAGGAAACCCTAGGTTCTAGAGACCCTTATAAATACATCACCCCTCAAATGGAAGGAAGACAGACTTTAAATCATGCACATCTTCTACTATCTAAAAGAGCACCACACTCACTGTAACCATAGCAAACGATTAACCTAGCCATCCGCCTACAATCACGTAGTGTCGGCCACCAGCAGGGCCTATCACCTCACGTGAGTTGTTCACTTAAAAAGCCTCAAATAACACTGTACAGGCTTCTCGCCTCCACGAGCAAGTCTTCACTGTCAAAACGTGTTATACATCTACTAAAGCATCTGAGTCTCCCTGCCCTTGCGGAGGAACACGCACCTGTACTTTTTGACCAGTATAGTGGCGCCCACCATGAGGCCCCAATAAAACTATCTTGGGCCACATTTATCACTTCTACTCTCTCATCCCTTTTTTTAGATGACTAACAGGGTCCTACGTCACGAAGCCAACACCATTGTTAAAGGTATCTCTGGGAGGCGCCTTTCCAGAGCCGCCCGAAGAAGATACGCGAAAATTTCTTGGAAACACCATAGGAATGGAAGGGGTCAACATCGATTTCTCCGAAGGGGATGCCTTAGACGTCAACCCTCACGACAATGATCCCTTGGTCATCACCTTTCAGCAAGGGAGTTAGGATATCAGGCATGTCTTAATAGACCCGAGTAGCTCCGTCGATGTCCTGTTCTGGGATGCCTTCCAGAATTTACAACTGGATCTGGACGACACACATGTTCAACAACTCTTTAACAGGATTATCATACGAACATGTACAAATAATGGGCTACATGACCCTAAACAACATTTGCGGCGAGAGAGCAAACACAAAGACTATTGACGCCAACTGCTTCATTGTAGATACCATGTCACATTACAACATAATCATATGCCTGACTACGGCTGGAAATGAGTCGAGTCGAACTCGCCTCAAATCGGCTCAACTCGTTAAGAATTGGTTCAACTCAAATATCAATTCGAGTTCGTCGCAATTTTTTTTCATCTCAAATTTGACTCGTTAGAAAGTTCACGAACAACTCGGTTCAACTCGTATGCTTCACAAAGTTAAAATTTATTTTTAAAAATCTATTCTTTTTGTATATTTGACATTTTAAATTTATATATTTCTTTAAATGAAAAATATTAAAATATAATAAAAGTAATAAGAATGAAATTTATACGACGTTGATTTTATTTGTATGATTATTTTTAGAAATATTTTGCTCACTTGAGAATATTAACTAGGGTTAAATATGTTTTTGGTCCCTATAAAAAATAGCATGTTTTGGTCCCTACAAAATTATTATGCACGTAATTTTAGTCCCTATTGTTAAATCAATGTGAATTTTTGAATGGTTATTTTGATGACATGTTTAAAACGTTTTAAAAAGTTCCTTGAAAAAAAAAATTCAAAAATTGATTTTTAAGTCGAGATTTTTATTACTTTTATCATTATCTTTTGAAATTTAAAAAATTCATATTTAATTTTTTCATTTTAAAAAATTATTAAGTTTGGTAAATAAATATTTTATAGTATCCTAAACATGTATGAAAAAAATTATTTATAAATTTAAAAATTAAAGTATAATTAAATAATTTTTAAAATTTTAGAAAAACTAAAATTGCATACATAAAAATTTTGTAGAGACTAAAATATATCATTTATTAATAGAAAATAAAAATAAAATTTAAGATGTTTATAAGGATAAAAATATATTTATCCTATAAAAAGTAAAAGGATTGAAGATATGAGAGAGAATAAATAAATAAGATAATGAAATATATGAGAAATAATATAGTGAAATTTCAAATTAGTAAGGATTGAAAAAAGTATTTGAATTTGGAAACAAAATTGATGAGGTGACAATTTAATGATAAAGATATAGTGTCTCATTAATAAGACAAAAACTTTTAATTTTTAATTTTTCAATTCATTTTAATAAAAAAGGTCTTGTTTGATAAGTATTGTTTAACTTTTATTTTGTGGTTTTTCTATATTAGTTTATAAATTTTTCTTAAAATTTATTGAAATACTTTTTTATTTTGTTATTTTTTTCTCATTTATATCTTCATTGTTTAAAAATATATATTCTTATCGTTTAAGATGATAGAAATTTTGGAACCTGCTATGATTTTTGGTTTCTGAAGAAAAAAATATAGAGCACAGAAGTTTCTAAAAATGGCATCATTAATCTTATCGGTTGATCAAAATTTGAAGTGGGGCATAGATTTTGCGTACAATATTTGAATCAAGGAGGAAGGGTGTATCTGCAAGGTACTGTTAGAACAAGATTTGTTCTGATCAATATTCTTAGTTTTGATGATAACAAGGATATGAATTTTGTGTGAGATAATGTGGTACTCTAATACATTGCAAATTCCCTTTCAGGAAATATATAAAGAGTATGCATAAATCAGCGCTCAGAAGCTTTGTCTCAGAAGGTTCAACATGCAACATCAGAACATGGTCTGGCAAGACATCAGAAGATGGTCAAGGCAGAATCAGAACATGGGTCTATGAAAGCATCAGAAGAACTTGAGATCAGAAGCAGAAGCACTGAAGTTCTCATGGTATCACGCTCAGAAGCACTTCAAGGTCAGAAGACAAGAAGATGCTATGCACCAAGCTGTTTGACTCTGATGATATTCAAATATTTTATTCAAACATCAGATCAGAAGAAAGTACAGGTGGCAGGCTACGCTGACTGACAAAAGGAACGTTGGAAGCTATTAAAGGCAACGTCAGTAGACACAGCGTGAACAAGGCTCGAGGTAGTTGACAAAAGCGTGAAACATTAAATGCAAAGCTGTACGGAACACGCAAAACATTAAATGCGCTCAACGGTCATCTTCTCAAACGCCTATAAATATGAAGTTCTGATGAGAAGCAAGGTTAACGAATTCTGAGAACAACGCTGAACCAAATTCTGTGAATATTAACTTGCTGAAACGCTGTTCAATCCAAAGCTCAGAAACTTCATCTTCATCAAAGCTCACTACATTGCTGTTGTAATATATTAGTGAGATTAAGCTTAAACGTTAAGAGAAATATCACTGTTGTGATTATAGCTTTTTAGAAGCATTTGTAAAACTCTTATTTGATTACATTAATTTGTAAGTAACTAGAGTGATCAAGTGTTGATCAGGATACTCTAGGAAGTCTTAGCTTGTGTCTAAGCAATTGTAATTAGAGTGATCACGTGGTGGTCAGGATACTCTAAGAAAGTCTTAGCTTGTGTCTAAGCATTTGTTCCTGGAGTGATCAGGTTGTGATCAGGATACTCTAGAAGACTTAGTCGCGGACTAAGTGGAAAACTGTTAGAACAAGATTTGTTCTTATCAATTATCTTAGTTTTGATGATAACAATAATATGAATTTTGCTTAAGATAATATGGTACTCTAATCCAATGCAATTTCCCTTTCAGGAAATATATATAAAGAGTACGCATAATTCAGCGCTCAGAAGTTGTATCTCAAAATGGTTCAGCATGCAACATCAGAACATGGTCTGGCAAGACATCAGAAGATGGTCGAAGCAGAATCAGAACATGGGTCTATGGAAGCATCAGAAGAACATGAGATCAGAAGCACTGAAGATCAGAAGATGGTATCACGCTCAGAAGCACTTCAAGGTCAGAAGATCAGAAGATGCTTTGCACCAAGCTGTTTTTGACTCTGATGATATTCAAACGTCGTATTCACAAACATCAGATCAGAAGGAAGTACAGGTGGCAGACTACGCTGACTGACAAAAGGAACGTTAAAAGCTACTAAAGGCTACGTCAGTAGACACAGCGTGAACAAGGCTCGAGGTAGTTGACAAAAGCGTATAACATTAAGTGCAATGCTGTACGGAACACGCAAAGCATTAAATGCATTCAACGGTCATCTTCTCAACGCCTATAAATATGAAGTTCTGATGAGAAGCAAGGTTACCAATTCTCAACAACTCTGAACAAAAATAAACTTGCTGAAACGCTGTTCAATCAAAGCTCAGAATCTTCATCAACTCACTACATTGCTGTTGTAATATTTTAGTGAGATTAAGCTTAAACGTTAAGAGAAATATCACAGTTGTGATTATCGCTTTTAAGAAGCATTTGTAATACTCTTAGAATTACATTAAGTTGTAAGGAACTAGAGTGATCAGTGTGATCAGTATACTCTAGGAAGTCTTAGCAGTTGGCTGAGCAGTTTGTAACTAGAGTGATCGTGTTGATCAGAATACTCTAGGGAAGTCTTAGGAGTGAACTAAGCCTAGAGTGATCGTGTTGATCAGTAGACTCTAGAAAAGTCTTAGAGGGTATCTAAGCAGTTGTTCCTGGAGTGATCAGTGTGTGATCAGAAGACTCTGGAAGACTTAGTTGCGGACTAAGTGGAAAACCATTGTAATCCGTGCGATTAGTGGATTAAATCCTCAGTTGAGGTAAATCATCTCTGCGGGGGTGGACTGGAGTAGCTTCGTTAACAGCGAACCAGGATAAAAATAATTGTGCAATTTATTTTTATCGTCCAAGATTTAAAGTCACACTTATTCAATCCCCCCCTTTCTAAGTGTTTTTCTATCCTTCAATTGGCATCAGAGCGCCGGTTCTAAGGTGCAAGCACTTAACCGTGTTTAGAAAAGATTCAGGAAGAGAAAAACGCTTCATTTAAAAGATGGTTGATGAAAGTGGAAAGTCTACATCTACACCTGCATCTACATCTGGCTCTGCTGAGCAATACAACGGAAACAATGGTTATACTAGACCGCCGGTATTTGATGGTGAAAACTTTGAATACTGGAAAGATAAACTGGAAAGTTATTTTCTGGGTCTAGATGGTGATCTATGGGATCTTCTAATGGATGGTTACAAACATCCAGTAAATGCCAGTGGCGTGAAGCTGTCAAGGCAAGAAATGAATGATGATCAAAAGAAGCTTTTCAGGAATCATCATAAATGTAGAACTGTTTTGCTGAATGCTATCTCTCATGCTGAGTATGAGAAGATATCTAACAGGGAAACGGCCTATGACATATATGAGTCCTTGAAAATGACTCATGAAGGAAATGCTCAAGTCAAGGAGACAAAAGCTCTTGCCTTAATCCAGAAGTATGAAGCCTTCAAGATGGAGGATGATGAAGACATTGAAAAGATGTTTTCGAGATTTCAAACTCTGACTGCTGGATTGAGAGTTCTTGACAAAGGATACACCAAGGCTGATCATGTGAAGAAGATCATCAGAAGCTTACCCAGAAGATGGGGTCCTATGGTGACTGCATTCAAGATTGCAAAGAATCTGAATGAAGTTTCTCTGGAAGAGCTGATCAGTGCCTTGAGAAGCCATGAAATTGAGCTGGATGCAAATGAGCCTCAAAAGAAAGGTAAGTCTATTGCATTAAAATCTAATATCAAGAAATGCACTAACGCTTTTCAGGCCAAAGAAGAAGATCCTGAAGAATCAGAATATGAAGAAGAAGATGAACTGTCCCTGATCTCCAGAAGGCTAAATCAACTCTGGAAGACCAAGCAAAGGAAGTTCAGAGGCTTCAGAAGTTCAAGGAAATTTGAACGTGGAAGATCTTCTGATGAAAGAAGATTTGACAAGAAGAAGGTCATGTGCTATGAATGCAATGAGCCTGGACACTACAAGAATGAATGTCCAAATCTTCAGAAGGAAAGTCCCAAGAAAAAGTTTCATAAGAAGAAAGGTCTTATGGCAACCTGGGATGAGTCAGAAGATGATTCAGAAGATGAGCAGGCCAACTGTGCGCTGATGGCAACAGAAGATGACGGATCAGAATCTACATCAGAATCAGATTCTGAAGAGGTATTTTCTGAACTTACTAGAGATGAGTTAGTTTCCGGTCTAACTGAACTTCTGGAACTCAAGTCTCAGATTAGTCTCAAATACAAAAAGCTGAAAAAGCAATTTGAATTTGAAACAAAGAAGCTTGAGTTGGAGAATTCTGAATTAAAAGAAAAACTTTTAAAATTATCCAATAATGTTGGATCTCCTTCTAATTCAGAAAAATTCACTCCTAGTCTAAACCATATTCTGAAAGAATATGATTTAAGTTTCAGGAAGTTCTTATCTAGAAGTATTGGCAGAAGTCAGCTAGCTTCTATGATATATGCCGTATCTGGAAACAAAAGAGTTGGCATTGGTTATGAGGGTGAAACCCCATACAAACTTGAACCTGTTGATGAAATGAAAATCACATACAAGCCATTGTATGATCAGTTCAAGTATGGCCACTCCCATGATATTAGGCACACTTCACATGCTCAAAGCTTTCACATAACACACACCAAGAAGCATGTGACACAACCTAGGAAATATCATAAAACTCACATTAAGAATTATCATGCTGTTCCTCCTATTGCTTACAATGTTAAACCCAAGTTCAATCAGAACTTGAGGAGAACTAACAAGAAAGGACCCAAGAAAATGTGGGTACCAAAGAAAAAGACTATTTCTTTTGCAGATTCTCTTGGTGACAAAGAAGATAAAAGTCAACATGACATGTCTCCTGGACTCAAGTTGATCTCAACACTTGAAGGGAAGAAAGATTATCTTCCAAGTTCTGGTTCTTAAATCTGTTGAAGAAACTATGTTTGTAGGATTTCAGAAAAGAAGCTTATTAGTCTTGGAACCATCTCTGATGTTTGCCTCTAAGGCTTTGATGTTTCTTTCTTGTTTATTCTGAATGCTCTAAATGCTACAGAATATACAACATTGAAACATTGATTGTGTCAAATCAATAAACATCTGTTTTGATGATAAACTTATGAAACAAGAGCTTAAGAATTTCTGCAGATACAGTTTTGTCTTATCAGAAGCTGCAGAACAAAGAAGTGAACCTTCAGAAGCTGTGTATATCAGAAGTAATGGATCAGAAGATCATTCAAATTTATATCAGCACACTTCAGAAGAAGTGTTTCCAGCAGAGAAAGTAGATCAGATCAGAAGCAGTGATCAGAATCTGAAGGCGTAAAATCTCTCTGATATTTACAGCTGTCATCTATTATCTGATGGTGAACACGTGTCTGTACGGTTAGTACAAAGCGTGCAGTTGAAAAGACGCCGACCTAGGTAACTGTTTCAAATCATTTCATTTACCACGTTCTCTCTCCTCACGTCACTCATCATTTAATAAAATTGATTTCCTTTGATTCTGGAACTGTTCAATTTATATTTCTTATTATTTTTCTTTTCAAATCCGTTTCTATATATTCTTTTCAAATCATATCGTACATCTTTTTCGCTCCTTTGTCTCTCTCTCTCTCTCTCTCTCATTGCATTCTCTCGTTTGAAAAATTCTTAGCCGTTTTCTAAAAACCCTAATCGAAAACCCAGTTCGCTTCTCTTGCTCGTTTTTGGTCATTCTGCATCAATGGCTGCCCTCTCATCCCAAAATGCTGAGTCATCTGTTCCTCATCATCTCCTAGAAGAAACGTTGCAACTTACTCCTGTTGTTGCATGCTCTATTCCCAAGAACAAATTAGAAGTTCTATGTGAACTTATTGTTGACTTTGACAACCTTGAAGAACATGGATTTAATCTTAAAGAAGACATCATCTTTCAAGGATGGACCTCGTTGTTTGCTGAGTTCGTTGGCCCAGTTTATCCAGACCTTGTCAAGGAGTTCTGGGCACATGCTGTGGTTGCTCCAAAATCAATACTTTCTTTCGTCCATGGAAAGTTTGTTGTTATTACTGAAAACATTCTTAGAGTGATGTTTGATTTGAAGAACGCGGAAGGAGCTTTTGAAATCGATAAAAGGGAAGATTGGGAAGAGGTTCTATCCACTCTCTATTCAAATGTCAAGAAAACAAAACACGTCAAGGAGTTGAGAGATATCTACAAAATCTGGACAAAGATCATTCTTGGGTGCTTCTACCATAGGAAAGCGACACATGCCGCTGACTTCATAAACAATGAGCAAAAATATATTCTTTATTGCATTGCCACTCAGAAGAAGGTTGATGTGGTTTACATTATCTTCAACCATATGTGGAAAGCAGTAAAGGATTCCAGAAACGCTTTCAGAAAAGAAAATGGTGGAACAATCATTCCTTTTGGTAGAATCATTACAAACCTTCTGGTGCATTCCAAGATTGTTGAGAGTCTGGAATCTGAAGGTATTGTGAAAGACCTTGCTGTCACTTCTGGGGCTTGTCTGAACGCATTCACTTTAAAGAGGATGAACGTGATTAAGGCTATCATTAAGACTCCTCAACCTCTTGCTGGAACAACAATCAGAAGAGAGCCAGTTCTAGCTGAATTCAAAACCTTCTTCAATAGTGAGGTACCACAAGTCAGAACTAAGTATCTGATATCACAAAAAGAGGATAAGAGTCTTAAAGATCAAGACAAAGGTGCTCCTATTAAAGTGAATCGTAAGAAGGAGGAAAGGACCAAAAGAAAGTCTGATCATCCTGCTGCTACCACCAATAAAGAAGTGATCCCAGAAGAAGTCATTGCAAAGGTTGCTAAGGCTGTCTCTGCTGATTTTGAGAAGAAAAAGAAGGATGCTGAGAAAAAGAAGAAGAAGTCAAATAACGATGCTGAGATTGTTGAAGTTGTTGAGAAGAAGAAAATCAGAAAAAGGAAGATGATTATTCAAAGCTCAGATGAAGAAAATGCTGCTCAAGAGGCTGAGAATCAACCAGAAGTTCTGGCTTATGTCAGAAGGAAAGAAATCGCTAGCGGCAAAGCAAAGGTTATTGAAGAGCCGAAGAGTAAGAAGCAGAAAAAGACGGAGGATGTGGCCAAAGCTTTTCTGAGAGGTTCCAAAGGTATATGCATTTCTGAACCTAATTCTGTTCCTGCTGTTTGTTCAGAAGCTGCACCAATAGAAATTGTCCCTACACCTGAACCAGAAAAAGCCGCATCAGAATCACCTGTTTTTGTCCATGTTCTTACACCTCCATCTTCTCCTTTAACCATTCCTTCCTCTCCACCTACCATAAATCCTGTTCTGGATATACCACCCCTTCAAACTCTCCTTCCATCTCAACCTTCTCTCAATGCCTCTCTTGAACATACTCCCTCCACCTCTCAAAACAATCCTTGTGATTCTCCTTTTCCAACCTCTGCATCACATGAGCAGCTGCTCCGTGATTGCAACTACACTCCCAAGCCTCGTCCTGAAGCTGAAGTGGTAGTGTTAGATTCTGATACTGAAGCAGAATCTTCTTATAGGTTGGATAGAGAACCTCATCCGTACTTCACTTCCAAACCTGCCTTTTCAAAAACCCAAATAAAATCCCGCCCCGTATATCCTATTGGTGTAGTTTTTGAAAACATAAAGAGGAATCTCAGAAGTACCTTTGATACTCTCAGACTCGCTGAAAGTTCTGGATTGAATGATGTTGCTATGCGGAACTTCTGGAGGATCTTTCGCAGAGAATCAGATGCTCTGTTTTTAGAACTTCAGGAAGCCTGTGTAGCTGCTGCCCCACGGCCTCGTGGAATTCTGAGGAATTATGAAGACTTCTGGTTTGCTCGTCTCAAAGGAAGATATCTTTTGGAAGAGAAGCCCTTCTTGGATGAGATGGAACAATTAAGACTCGCTGCTGCATTGGAAGCAAATCCTTGCAGGGAGATTGTGGTTTGGATACCTCAATATTCTGTTCTGCTCGGAGATTTCAAGACTCTCTTTGACTATCTGAGGGAAAACCCGTCTGAGAAAGATCCAAACTTGGTCATTCCAGAAGTTGTTGACCCACCAGAAGTTGAAGGTCCCTCTGCTCCCAGGAATTTAGCTGCCATTCTTCAGGCACTAGAGAATGGAGACTCTGAAATTCCTGCTGCAGAGTATGGAGATGCTTCTATGCAAGAAGCAGATGCTGAAGATCATGTTGCCAAAACTGTTCCTGTTGAGGAAATCCCTGCAAATGATCTATCTATGGAAGCTGCAGATCAACATGCCATTCCTGTAGTTGAAAGCCGTGAAGCTCCTTCTGATGAACCTTCTCGTCTTGCAAGGACTCTAGAAGCGATTCAGAGGAGACAGGATGAGCAAAGCTCACTCAATGACAAGTATGATGCTTTCATTGAAAGGCAAGAAGGACACAACAACGATGTTAAAGCGATGCTGGCCAAGATCTTATCAAGACTAGGGCCATCTTAGATTGAGTCTGTGTTGTTTCTTTCTTTTCGTTGCATCTGTTTTGTTTCTGTGCATCTGATCTTATCATTTTGTACTTCTGTACCCAATGGTTGAACCTTAATGAAATCATCTTCTTCCTCCATGTGTTCTGTTTTATTCATCTGAATCTTTTCTATTTTTGATGATATGACAAAAAAGGGGGAGAAGATAAATGATAAATGATTTGATTAATCTATCAGTTGCTGGGTAAAGGCTCCCACACATTCACTAACAAGAACTGCAAGTTCTATATGGTTTGAGTGTTTTGCAGGTACAGAGAAGTAAAGTGAATCTTCAGAAGCAAACACTAGAAGCAAAACCATAAGAAGCGTTATTCTGTAAAAGGAATAAGCTCTTGGAAACTGAAGCAAGCTGAGTGCTGTCAAGCTTCAGAGATCAGAAGCAAGAAAGAAGAATGAATCAGAAGCACTGATAATAGAATTTGAATATCATTGTCTATCCTGTTCTGACAAAATTCTATTTGCTATGATACATATAATGTTATGGCTCTGATACATTATTTGCTCTGATACATTATTTCAGCCTATATGGCTCTGATACATATAATGTGTTCAATCATACATTTTATGTTCTAACTCGTTCATGCTGACTTTTGTCGTTTAGTTTTTGTTCTGTAACATTTCAGGATGTAGAGATGCTCTGATGATGCTCTGGTACATTCAACAATGTTCTGATACAAATCTAGCATGAAGTGATGTTGGTAGACATTCAAAGTTCTGAAGCTATCCGAGGGAAGCAGAAATCAGAAGATGTGAATGTTCTAAAAGATCCAGGAAATTCAAGTTCTGAAGCTGTCCAATGGAAGCAGAAGTCAGAAGCTATGAATTCTCTGAAGGCAGAAGCTTATATGATCGTCTCTACCGAAATAATCAGGGAAGTCTTTTATCAAAGTTCTTCAAGTATTTATTTCAGGGGGAGATTATTTATCTCAGGGGGAGATTGTTAATCTCAGGGGGAGACATATTCATATGCTTATGCTATAGCTGTGTAATTTGTCTTTTGCCGTCTACTCTTTCTGATCGCAAATTCATATCATTTATATATGTTTTTGTCATCATCAAAAAGGGGGAGATTGTTAGAACAAGATTTGTTCTTATCAATTATCTTAGTTTTGATGATAACAATAATATGAATTTTGCTTAAGATAATATGGTACTCTAATCCAATGCAATTTCCCTTTCAGGAAATATATATAAAGAGTACGCATAATTCAGCGCTCAGAAGTTGTATCTCAAAATGGTTCAGCATGCAACATCAGAACATGGTCTGGCAAGACATCAGAAGATGGTCGAAGCAGAATCAGAACATGGGTCTATGGAAGCATTAGAAGAACATGAGATCAGAAGCACTGAAGATCAGAAGATGGTATCACGCTCAGAAGCACTTCAAGGTCAGAAGATCAGAAGATGCTTTGCACCAAGCTGTTTTTGACTCTGATGATATTCAAACGTCGTATTCACAAACATCAGATCAGAAGGAAGTACAGGTGGCAGACTACGCTGACTGACAAAAGGAACGTTAAAAGCTACTAAAGGCTACGTCAGTAGACACAGCGTGAACAAGGCTCGAGGTAGTTGACAAAAGCGTATAACATTAAGTGCAATGCTGTACGGAACACGCAAAGCATTAAATGCATTCAACGGTCATCTTCTCAACGCCTATAAATATGAAGTTCTGATGAGAAGCAAGGTTACCAATTCTCAACAACTCTGAACGAAAATAAACTTGCTGAAACGCTGTTCAATCAAAGCTCAGAATCTTCATCAACTCACTACATTGCTGTTGTAATATTTTAGTGAGATTAAGCTTAAACGTTAAGAGAAATATCACAGTTGTGATTATCGCTTTTAAGAAGCATTTGTAATACTCTTAGAATTACATTAAGTTGTAAGGAACTAGAGTGATCAGTGTGATCAGTATACTCTAGGAAGTCTTAGCAGTTGGCTGAGCAGTTTGTAACTAGAGTGATCGTGTTGATCAGAATACTCTAGGGAAGTCTTAGGAGTGAACTAAGCCTAGAGTGATCGTGTTGATCAGTAGACTCTAGAAAAGTCTTAGAGGGTATCTAAGCAGTTGTTCCTGGAGTGATCAGTGTGTGATCAGAAGACTCTGGAAGACTTAGTTGCGGACTAAGTGGAAAACCATTGTAATCCGTGCGATTAGTGGATTAAATCCTCAGTTGAGGTAAATCATCTCTGCGGGGGTGGACTGGAGTAGCTTCATTAACAGCGAACCAGGATAAAAATAATTGTGCAATTTATTTTTATCGTCCAAGATTTAAAGTCACACTTATTCAATCCCCCCCTTTCTAAGTGTTTTTCTATCCTTCAAAAACCATTGTAATCTGTTGCGATTAGTGGATTAAATCCTCAGGTGAGGTAAATCACTCCGCGGGGGTGGACTGGAGTAGTTTAGTTAACAACGAACCAGGATAAAAATAACTATGCAATTTATTTTTATCGTTCAAGTTTTTTAAGACTACACTTATTCAAACCCCCCCTTTCTAAGTGTTTTTCTATCCTTCAATTGGTATCAGAGCGCCGGTTCTAAGGTGCAAGCACTTAACCGTGTTTAGAAAAGATTCAGGAAGAGAAAAACGCTTCAGTAAAAGATGGCTGGTGAAATTCCAACAAATCCAGCTGCATCTACATCTGGCTCTGCTGAGCAATACAATGGTAACAATGGTTATACTAGACCACCAGTATTTGATGGTGAAAACTTTGAATACTGGAAAGATAAACTGGAAAGTTACTTTCTTGGTCTAGATGCTGATCTATGGGATCTTCTGCTGGATGGTTACAAACATCCTGTTAAAGCTACTGGTGTAAGGCTCACGAGAAGCGAAATGAATGATGATCAAAAGAAAGATTTCAAGAATCATCGCAAATGCAGGACTGTTTTGCTGAATGCTATCTCTCATACTGAGTATGAGAAGATATCTAACAGGGAAACAGCCCATGACATATATGAGTCCTTGAAGATGACTCATGAAGGAAATGCTCAAGTCAAGGAGACCAAAGCTCTTGCTCTAATCCAGAAATATGAAGCCTTCAAGATGGAGGATGATGAAGACATTGAGAAGATGTTTTCAAGATTTCAAACTCTGACTGCTGGATTGAGAGTTCTCGATAAAGGCTACACCAAGGCTGATCATGTAAAGAAGATTATCAGAAGCTTACCCAGAAGATGGGGCCCAATGGTGACTGCATTCAAGATTGCGAAGAATCTGAATGAAGTTTCTTTGGAAGAGCTCATCAGTGCCCTGAGGAGTCATGAGATTGAACTTGACGCTAATGAACCTCAGAAGAAAGGTAAGTCTATTGCATTAAAATCTAATATTAAAAAATGCACTAACGCTTTTCAGGCCAGAGAAGAAGATCCTGAAGAATCAGAATCTGAAGAAGAAGATGAACTGTCCATGATCTCCAGAAGGGTGAACCAACTCTGGAAGAGCAAGCAAAGGAAGTTCAGAGGCTTCAGAAGTTCAAAGAAATTTGAACGAGGAGAATCTTCTGGTGACAGAAGATCTGACAAGAAGAAGGCTGTCTGCTATGAGTGCAATGAGCCTGGACATTACAAGAATGAGTGTCCAAAACTTCAGAAGGAGAATCCCAAGAAGAAGTTTCATAAGAAGAAAGGTCTTATGGCAACATGGGATGATTCTGAATCAGAATCAGGATCAGACTCTGAAGGAGAGCAGGCAAACTTTGCGCTGATGGCGACAGAAGATGATGGATCAGAATCTACATCAGAATCAGATTCTGAAGAGATATCCTTGGCGGAAAAGAGGACAAAAAGCAAAATGTCATGGTACCTGGACTCTGGGTGCTTGCGACACATGACGGGAAGAAGGTCTACATTCCAAGACCTGGTGCTTAAACCAGGTGGAGAAGTTAAGTTTGGAGGAGATCAGAAGGGCAAAATCATTGGCTCTGGAACCATAAGTCTTGGTAACTCTCCTTCCATAACTAATGTACTTCTTGTAGAAGGATTAACGCATAACTTATTGTCCATAAGTCAATTAAGTGACAATGGTTATGATATAATCTTCAATCAAAAGTCTTGCAAGGCTGTAAGTCAGAAGGATGGCTCAATCCTATTTACAGGCAAGAGGAAGAACAACATTTATAAGATTGATCTTTCTGATCTTGAGAAGCAGAAGGTGACTTGTCTTATGTCTGTTTCTGAAGAGCAATGGGTCTGGCACAGAAGATTAGGACATGCTAGTTTGAGAAAGATTTCTCAGATTAACAAACTAAATCTAGTCAGAGGACTCCCAAATCTGAAATACAAATCAGATGCTCTTTGTGAAGCATGTCAGAAGGGCAAGTTCTCCAGACTTGCATTCAAGTCTAAGAATGTTGTTTCTACCTCAAGGCCATTAGAATTCCTGCACATTGATCTGTTTGGCCCAGTCAAAACAGCATCTGTCAGAGGGAAGAAATATGGATTAGTCATCGTTGATGATTATAGCCGCTGGACGTGGGTAAAGTTCTTGAAACACAAGGATGAGTCTCATTCAGTGTTCTTTGAATTCTGCACTCAGATCCAATCTGAGAAGGAGTGCAAAATCATAAAAGTCAGAAGTGATCATGGTGGCGAATTTGAGAACAGATTCTTTGAGAAGTTCTTCAAAGAAAATGGTATTGCCCATGATTTCTCTTGTCCTAGAACTCCACAGCAAAATGGAGTTGTAGAGCGAAAGAATAGGACTCTACCAGAAATGGCCAGAACCATGATCAATGAAACCAATATGGCTAAGCATTTCTGGGCAGAAGCAATTAACACTGCATGCTATATTCAGAATAGAATCTCTATCAGACCTATTCTAAATAAGACTCCCTATGAATTGTGGAAGAACAGAAAGCCCAACATTTCATATTTCCATCCTTTTGGATGTGTATGTTTTATTCTGAATACTAAAGATCATCTTGGTAAGTTTGATTCCAAAGCACAAAAATGTTTCCTTCTTGGATATTCTGAACGCTCTAAAGGCTACAGAGTATACAATACTGAAACATTGATTGTAGAAGAATCAATCAATATCAGGTTTGATGATAAGCTTGGTCTTGAAAAACCAAAGTAGTTTGAGAATTTTGTAGATTTTGATATTGATATACCAGAAGCAGTAGAACCAAGAAGCAAAGGTGCAGAAGCTGGCAGTCTCAGAAGCAATGAATCAGAAGATCAAGTTGCTGCATCTTTAGAGAATCTGAGAATCTCTGAAGAACCTACAGTCAGAAGATCACCTAGACTTGCTTCAGCTCATTCAGAATATGTGATCCTTGGAAAGAAAGATGATCCCATCAGAACAAGGGCATTCCTTAAGAACAATGCAGAATGTCAATTAGGTCTTGTTTCTTTGATCGAGCCAACTTCTGTTGATCAAGCTCTAGAAGATCCAGACTGGATAATTGCCATGCAAGAAGAACTAAATCAGTTTACAAGGAATGATGTATGGGACTTGGTTCCTAGACCAAAAGGATTTAACATCATTGGTACTAAGTGGGTTTTCAGAAACAAGCTAAGTGAGAAAGGAGAAGTGGTGAGAAACAAAGCCAGACTGGTTGCTCAAGGTTATAGTCAGCAAGAAGGAATTGACTACACAGAAACCTTTGCACCAGTGGCCAGGTTAGAATCTATTCGTCTATTAATTTCTTTTGCCACTCAACACAACATCACTCTTTATCAGATGGATGTTAAGAATGCCTTCTTAAATGGTTACATAGATGAAGAAGTTTATGTCCATCAACCTCCTAGTTTTGAAGACTCCATGTATCCAAATCATGTTTTTAAATTAAAGAAATCATTATACGGATTGAAACAAGCTCCCAGAGCTTGGTATGAACGTTTGAGTTCTTTCCTTCTGGAAAATGGTTTCACTAGAGGAAAAGTGGACACTACTCTCTTTTGTAAAACATTTAAAAAGATATTTTAATTTGTCAAATATATGTTGATGATATTATCTTTGGAACATCTAATGCTACACTTGGAAAGGAGTTTGCTAAGTCTATGCAGGCTGAATTTGAAATAAGCATGATGGGAGAACTCAAGTATTTCCTTGGGATTCAAATCAACCAAACTTCCGATGGAACCTATGTTCATCAAACGAAGTATGTGAAAGAACTTCTGAAGAAGTTTAATCTTTCTGAAAGTAAAGAAGCCAAAACTCCTATGCATCCAACATGTGTACTGGGTAAGGATGAGGTAAGTAAGAAGGTAGATCAGAAGTTGTACAGAGGTATGATTGGATCTCTTCTATATCTAACTGTTTCTAGACCTGACATTCTCTTCAGTGTTGGTTTGTGTGCTCGATTCCAATCAGATCCAAGAGAATCTCATTTAACTGCGATTAAGAGAATTCTAAGGTATCTGAAAGGTACTACTAATGTTGGTTTAGTTTACAGAAGATCTAAAGATTACAACTTAGTAGGATTCTGTGATGCTGACTATGCTGGAGATAGAATAGAAAGAAAGAGCACTTCTGGAAGTTGTCAATTTCTTGGAAGTCATCTGATCTCATGGTACAATAAGAAGCAAGCTACTATTGCCCTCTCAACAACAGAAGCATAATATGTTGTTGCTGCTGGTTGTAGCACACAAATGCTCTGGATGAGAAGTCAGCTGGAAGATTATCAGATATATGAGAGTAACATTCCTATTTTCTGTGATAATACTTCTGCTATATGTTTATCTAAGAATCCTATTTTACATTCAAAAGCTAAACATATTGAGATTAAACATCATTTCATAAGGGACTATGTTCAGAAGGGTGTTATATCTTTAAACTTTGTGGATACAGACCATCAATGGGATGATATCTTTACAAAACCCCTTGCTGAAGATAGGTTTAAGTTCATTCTGAAGAATATCAGTATGGATTTATGCCCAGAATGAGAAGATGAGAAGATCTTATGTATGAGTATCTTCTGAAATGAAATTGGATTTTTTGTTTATAAGAAGTTCTGATTGAAATCAATTGGAAATTGTGATTCAGTTATTACTAACGTTTCATTGTCTAAGTTGATTCAGAATCTCTTTAAAAGCAAAACAGCTGTAACTGGCTATCCAGATGGTAAACACGTGTTCACTATTTCTGGACAAGCGTGCGTGCAGTTGAGGGGACGTCTACTTAGGTAACTGTGCAAATCTCGTCTTTTGTCATTATTATCTCTCCTCACGTCAAATAACATTAAATGCCATTCATCATCTCTTTTATTGTCCTTTTCGTTTTCATATCCGTCAAACGTTTCCCTTCCCTAGAACGTTTTCCTTCCCCACATTCCCTCTATTTATTTCTCCATTTCTTTGCATTCTTCAATCAATCTTTGTGCTCTCGCTTTCTTTCTCTCACTTTTCTATGAATATCGTTTGCGAAAACCCTAGTTCATTCTTCATCGATCTAGCATTCATCATGAATCTTTCGCCCAGTTCCCTTCATCAAAACTTTAAACCTGTTGAAGAAACTAAGTCTCAAAAGTGGATGATCTATTTGAATAGAACGGATGGAAGGGTTAATCGGTTACAGGATGAGAAATATATCTCGGGATGGCATTCCAAGTTCTTCTCAAGTCAGACCTCTTCTTTGATGCTGTTGTCAACATCTGTCCAAAGGAAGAAGACTTTCTTGAGAAATTGGATGAAGTTAGGTTCCATAAGGACTTAACTTCTATGTTAAGGGAAAGCCCATCTGAGAATACGCTCTCTCCTGGTGAACTGTTCTCAGTTCCTCCCTTGTATTCATTTACTTCTTTCTCTGAGAGCTGTTCAGGCATGCAGAGTTTCAAGATTTGATAACCAAGCAAGAGCAAGAACAAGCTGGGATTCATGATATGCTGCTTTAGATTAGGACTAGGCTAGGGTTGTAGTCTTTAAGTCTTTGTAGTTTTCTTTCCTTGTTGCATCTGTTTCCTGCATTCCTCTTTTGTAATCCTTCTTGTTGAAATCAATGAAAAGTTATTCATGTTTCTTTCCATTTGTCTCTTGCTTTACATCTGAATCTTTTATGCTTTTTGATGTTATGACAAAAAAGGGGAGAAAATATATGATAAATGATCTGATTAATATTATCAGTTACCGAGTAAAAAGACCCCACATTATCTAACAGAAGCTGCAAACTTCATATGTTTCTAAGTTGTGTTGTTGCAGGAATCAAAGATTCAAGATCAACATGAGGAGCAACAAGATGAATCAAGCTCTTGGATTCTTGAAGCAAGCTGAGTGCTAGGAAGCTTCAGAATCAGAAGCAAGAAGCAAAAATGATCAGAAATTCTGATAATAGAATATGATCCAAATCATTGGCTATTTGCTCTGATACATTGTCTATTGGATCTGATATATTCTATATGGCTTATATGACTCTGATACATATTTTGTATTCTGATACACATTTTATGTTCTAACTCATTCATGCTGACTTTTGTCGTTTAGTTTTGTTCTGTAACATTTCAGGATGTAGAGATGCTCTGATGATGCTCTGGTACATTCAACAATGTTCTGATACAATCTAGCATGAAGTGATGTAAGAAGAAATTCAAAGCTCTGAAGCTATCCGAGGGAAGCAGAAATCAGAAGCTGTGAATGTTCTAAAGATCCAGAAAAACTCAAGTTCTGAAGCTGTCCTAAATGGAAGCATGAATCAGAAGCTGTGAATGTTCTGAAGATCAAAGAAATTCAAGTTCTGAAGCTGTCCTAAATGGAAGCAGGAATCAAAAGCTATGAATGTTCTGAAGATCAAAGAAATTCAAGTTCTGAAGCTGTCCTAAATGGAAGCAGGAATCAGAAGCTGTGAGTGTTCTAGGGATCTAAAGAAATTCAAGTTCTGAAGCTGTCCAATGGAAGCAGAAGTCAGAAGCTATGAATTATCAGAAGACAGAAGCTTATGTGATCGTCTCTACCGAAATAATCAGGGAAGTCTTTTATTATTAAAATTCTTCGAGTATTTATTTCAGGGGAGATTATTCATCTCAAGGGGAGACATATTCACATGCTTATGCTATAGCTGTGTAATTTGTCTTTAGCCGTCTGCTCTTTCTGATCGTAAATTCATATCATTTATATATGTTTTTGTCATCATCAAAAAGGGGGAGATTGTTAGAACAAGATTTGTTCTGATCAATATTCTTAGTTTTGATGATAACAAGGATATGAATTTTGTGTGAGATAATGTGGTACTCTAATACATTGCAAATTCCCTTTCAGGAAATATATAAAGAGTATGCACAAATCAGCGCTCAGAAGCTTTGTCTCAGAAGGTTCAGCATGCAACATCAGAACATGGTCTGGCAAGACATCATAAGATGGTCAAGGCAGAATCAGAACATGGGTCTATGAAAGCATCAGAAGAACTTGAGATCAGAAGCAGAAGCACTGAAGTTCTCATGGTATCACGCTCAGAAGCACTTCAAGGTCAGAAGACAAGAAGATGCTATTCACCAAGCTGTTTGACTCTGATGATATTCAAATATTTTATTCAAACATCAGATCAGAAGAAAGTACAGGTGGCAGGCTACGCTGACTGACAAAAGGAACGTTGGAAGCTATTAAAGGCAACGTCAGTAGACACAGCGTGAACAAGGCTCGAGGTATTGACAAAAGCGTGAAACATTAAATGCAAAGCTGTACGGAACACGCAAAACATTAAATGCGCTCAACGGTCATCTTCTCAAACGCCTATAAATATGAAGTTCTGATGAGAAGCAAGGTTAACGAATTCTGAGAACAACGCTGAACCAAATTCTGTGAATATTAACTTGCTGAAACGCTGTTCAATCCAAAGCTCAGAAACTTCATCTTCATCAAAGCTCACTACATTGCTGTTGTAATATATTAGTGAGATTAAGCTTAAACGTTAAGAGAAATATCACTGTTGTGATTATAGCTTTTTAGAAGCATTTGTAAAACTCTTATTTGATTACATTAATTTGTAAGTAACTAGAGTGATCAAGTGTTGATCAGGATACTCTAGGAAGTCTTAGCTTGTGTCTAAGCAATTGTAATTAGAGTGATCACGTGGTGGTCAGGATACTCTAAGAAAGTCTTAGCTTGTGTCTAAGCATTTGTTCCTGGAGTGATCAGGTTGTGATCAGGATACTCTAGAAGACTTAGTCGCGGACTAAGTGGAAAACCATTGTAATCTGTTGCGATTAGTGGATTAAATCCTCAGGTGAGGTAAATCACTCCGCGGGGGTGGACTGGAGTAGTTTAGTTAACAACGAACCAGGATAAAAATAACTGTGCAATTTATTTTTATCGTTCAAGTTTTTTAAGACTACACTTATTCAAACCCCCCTTTTCTAAGTGTTTTTCTATCCTTCAGGTACTCCGATGATAAACTCAATAAAAGTGTAGAGATGCGTGAGAATTTTTAGGATAAGATTTGAATACATGACCATCTCAAATGAGAGGATATTTATAATGTCCCATGCGCATGGCCATTGATCTCTATTTTGGGTTGGGCGCAAGTGACCCAAACTCAAAATAGGTGTCCGCCAGGAATTTCTGCGTGAAAGCAATGTCGACCAGGTCATCCCCGACGTCTTGGATGGGCTGTCCTGGCAAGGAGAAACTAGTCGTTGGCACGGGTAGAAACATAATTTGAGGGCGGCTGTGATCTGGTTGGCTAGGTGGGTCAAACGGTCAGGTGTGCCCATCTAAGGGGCAAAGGAAAATGCCTTACGTTGTCCCTTATTAATTTAGTCAATTCTTTTGGGCTGTCCTGAACTAAGAGGCGGATTGGTCCATGCTCAACCATTGGAGCAATCTAGAATATATATATATATATATATATATATATATATATATAAATTGATTAATGAAGATTTTTAAATTGTAAATATTTTGTTTTGATTCTATCACAATTGAAACATTAGAATCAAATCAATTACAACCGAAAGAAAAAATGGTGAATATTCGTTGATCAAATCAGTCATTCCATATATAATTTTTTTATTATATAACTGTATTTGTGATTCTTTACAAAAAAAGATATATGGGTCTGTTTGGTAAAAATAACGGTTGACTGATAAGCTAATTGATAGCTTATAGCTTATGACTAATGGCTGATAACCGATAACTTATAGCTTATAGCGGATGATTGAGACTGATATAAGTTAATGGAAGTGTTTGGGAAAATTAGCGGTTCAATTAACTTATAAATGTAAAATGACATAAAAGATATTTAATATATAATTATTTTATTTTAAATTAAAATAAATTATAAGGGTTAAAAATGGATATGAATTAAAATAGTAAGGATAAAAAAGGAAGAAAAAATAATAAGCTATAAGACATAAGCTAAAACGCTATTTAAAATAGCGTCTGAAAAATAAGCTATAAGTTAGTAAAATAAGCTATAAGCTCGTGATGAAAAGACTGTTGCCAAACGGGTCTAAATTATCATATGAGCTTATAAGACATAAGACATAAGCTATAAGCTCGAAAACATGTCTTACCAAGTAGAGCCATAATATTTTGATGTTTTTTAGCAATAACATTCAAATTGCTTTCATGATGAATTTTCAGTGATAATTCTTAAATTAGTAAAATTTCAAAGAAGATCAAGGAAAAAAAGGGAATTCGTAATAGTATTAGAATTTTAGTGTAAAATATTCAATAATAAACTTATTTTCTTTAATAGTTTAAATTAATATAACTAAATTTAAAATTATAATTCTATTTTTTATGTAACTGGTTAAATTTCATTATAAATAAATATTTAATATGTTTTGAAACTATCTTAAATTGTACATATTTATTGAAAAAATTGCATGTGTTTATTTTTATTTTATCAAATAAAAATTTATTTAATAATATTATATAATAAGATATATAATGAAACCACCAAAAGAATTTTTTTTATGAGAAAATTGGTGATGCACTGATAGTGTAAAAAAGTTTTACACTGTCAACCAATCACAACCATGAATCAGGATAAATCAGACTTTAATTTTTAAAAAATTTATATGACATGACAAAACGATTTGTTTCTATTGGATGACAGTGTAAAACTTTTTTACACTGTCGTGGACTACCTTTAACCTCTTCTTTTATTATGATTTTAGGTTTTTGTATCTGATAATTATTTATTTAGGTTTTTGTAAGAATAACTTTTTTCACAAACACAAAAGGTAATGTGGAAAGTTCATATTTATCTAATTTTAATAGATAGTTGATTGATGATTGACAATTTACCTATTACTTCAAATATATAGTAATGAAAAAAAATTAAATCAACTTATCTTTAACTATTTTTCAATAATTAAAATGAATTTTAAAAAAATAATTCACTCAAAATAAATTTTAAATCAAGCCAAACCGAAGGTATTCACATTAAAAGTCACATTTATCTTTATGAACAAACTCACAATATCTACCAAACACATTTATTCTTCCGAAAGTACTATGAAGTTCAAACCCACAATATCTACCACACATTTATCTTCTTATAAAAGCACTATGAAGTTCAAAACCCACAATATCATCCAATATCTATCATTTTAGGTCACCATAAAATCATTCAAGTTTTCAAGTTTCAATTTTCTAACAATTAATTTATGATTGCCTTCTCCTTTAAAAAATAGAGAACTGATTCTAAATGCATAAAATTAGTTTTGATAGATTTAATTGCTCTCACATACAATTGATCTTACCTCAAAAATTAATTTCTAAATTGAATGGAGAGGTTGATCAATCCAACAACCTTTGGGCCAAAAAAAAGCTTTTTTTCACAACTTTATAATTAACAAATATTATTTAGAAAATAATAAGAGTGATTTACAGGTATTCTTTAAGTAATTAAAGTATTTAGATCGAATCACTTCTTTATTTGTTTAGAAGGTGCTGTATAGTATACTACTGTTAACTTCACCACAAAAAATTTAGCTTCAATTGCTATCTATGTAAAAGGGAAAGTCAGTTATGCAGAAAAATTAACAAGGATAAATCTGTTAAATATGCTTGGATCTCAACCTCAAAAGCTAGCTCAAGAGGTGAGGTTGTCTTCACATATTTATACACCCAACAGTCCGGGAACCTAAGCAATGTGGGACTTCAAACAAACTCACAAATACCAACTTCAACACCCACCCTCACGCCTAGCGTGGGCATGGGCCAAACGCCCACATTGCAGTCCTTAACCCGGCTCTGATACCATGTTAAATATGCTTGGATCTCAACCTCAAAAGCTAGCTCAAGAGGTGAGGTTGTCTTCACATATTTATACACCCAACAGTCCGGGAACCTAAGCAATGTGGGACTTCAAACAAACTCACAAATACCAACTTCAACAAAATCAACCTCTCAAGAACATAAAAAGGATTCAGAAAAATAAAGATCTTACTAATTAAATTCGCAATAAAATGAACACATTAAATTAGCATAATAAGACTAAAAATGAAAACTTTTACGGCAAAAAATACTTGATGATTCAATGAATTTTTTTAATCAAGAAAATACAGTGGAGGTAAAAATCATGAAAGAGAGATCATCTCCTACTCCCTCAACTGCATTTTTCTTGATTAAACAAATACAAAGGATCAAACATCAAATCATTTTGTTTTGAGTCACCAAAAAAATGAGAATTGTTTAGGTAGAGGTGCATTTATATAGGATGGGATTTAGGGTTTTCCATTCATTCTAAACCGGCTACTTTGTCAATTTTGGCTTTGGCCCAAACATAGCATGTCCTATCCTTGGAGGAGGTTTCTTACTTTCACCCTTCATTTTATATCTAGAACCCCTCATATTTCAATAATATAAATGGGAATCATGTGTGGTTAAGAATGACATCTTACAATGACTCATTTTTGATTTTTTATTAAGACAAAACTATATTTCAACGGGCTGAAACATCCAGTAAAGTTTCGCCTTTCGAAAGACAGCGTATGTCTCGCTGTCTTGAGATCCAAGATGAATGATTTGTTGTTGTCATCGACAATAGAAAGGTGGATAATATCGAGTTTCAAGCAGACAGGTTTAGTGTTGACGGAAAGGTCAAATACGTTCTGGAGTTGAAGACCGGTGAAGATTTAAATGTTATGTAGAGAACATTTCACGTAGGCTTACTAAGGGCCCGTTCGAATTTAATGCGACAATTTCAAGATCCGTCAACGACATAATCAAGATGTTGAAACATCCAAAATCACCTGGTAATGCCTAGGTTATCATGTTTCTTATTGTTATTTTATGTTTGTTGTAATGCGTTAAGTTATGTTCATCTTTAAAACATGTAATTGACAAAATATTATGTAATAAAAAGTACGTTGTTAAATATTTTGAGTCACAAAATATACAAATCTAAAGTCAAATATCTAAATAGGCCTCCACGAGATATGTGTGTTGTATGCAATGCCAAACTTAAAACCTCGCCATCTAGGTTTACCATATTCATGAGGTTATCCATAATGATTGTTATTATCTGAAGGCGGTGGATGCGACAGTGTCGTTGCGCAAAAAATACTCGAGTGCATCACACGCTTGAAATACAACAGAGTCCCACCGAACTTTATTTATTCCAAAAGGAAAGGGAAAACATCAATAAAACCCATGAAAGAACAAAGGATAAGATGGTCATCGCAACCAAATCGGGTTTGAAAGTTGGTTATGCAAGGGGAAGGTGTTAGCACCCCTCACATCCATTATACTCAACGATACCCATTAACTTAGTTTCGGGAAAGAGTGTCGGCTTATATTTACTTACTATATTCTACCTATTATGTGAGAAAAAGAGAAAGGAAAATGTTTTTTTTTTGTTTTTTTATTATTTAGCCTGACGAGACTTTGGATCTCGCTCCCACGTATCTCCATGTGCAATGGAGAACTCAAGGCTACGTAGTTCTTAGTTGAAAGAACTTTGTTTGTTGGTTGATTTTATTTGTGAAAAGAGTCTAGTCTCACTTGGGCGGAAAAGACTAGTTAAAAAGATTCGCGGTTGGGCCACGAAAGATATTCGCGGTTGGGCGAAAAAAAGATGATTTGATGAGTTTGAATTGTTATTAAGTTTGTGAAAAATTCCATGAAATATTGTTGATTGATTTTGAGAAGACTTGTTGTTAACCAAGGATTTATTTGCTTTTGAATTTTTATTGTAAAAATAACTTGACGTTGGACCAAGTGTTTATTTGTGAAGTTGGTGAATGATCGATGAATGGTTTATTGAGAAAAGACCACTCGATGTTGATCAAGCGGTTTTGAATTATTTATAGTAGAATACTTTTATTTAGCTTCTTTTTTTATTTTATCGATTTTGACTATCTAACATAACGATGCAAGAGAAATATCAATAATCAAGCAAGCAAATAAAATCTAAAGATATAAATTAACATTCAAACCAAGATTCAAGCTTAAGCTAGCATAAAACGAGAGAGTTTATTTTTGAATTTAATTTTAAGAAATGAGAGAATGTGTTTTTAAAATATTTTTTGTAGTTCATTTTGAATTTAATTTAATTTAATTTTGTTATTGGAGTATGTGCTAGATATCAACTAGAACCTAAAGTAAGCTGTCTCAATCAAGTCAAAAGGATTATGAAGTATATGAATGGTACATGTGACTATGAGATACTATACTTACATAACTCAAACTCTATGTTATTGGGTTATTATGATGTTGATTGGACTATAAGTGCTGATGATAGGAAGAGTACCTCTGGAGGATGTTTCTTTATGGGAAACAACTTGATCTCATCGTTCAGTAAGAAGAAGAATTGTGTATCTCTTTCCAAAATTGAATTTAAGTATATAGCAGCAGGTAGCAGTTGTTCTCAACTTGTGTGGATGAAGAAAATATTGTATGAATACAATGTCACACAACATGTTAAGATATTGTTCTGTGACAATTCGAGTGTTATAAATATTTCCAAAAATCCTATTCAACACATTAGGACGAAGCACATTAACATCATATATCATTTTATTATATACCTTGTTGAAGACAAAGTCATAACACTTGAGCATGTGAAAACAAAATATCAATTTGCTGATATTTTTACAAAGGCTTTGGATGCAGTTTAGTTTGAACAATTAAGGAGCAAACTGGGCGTATGTGTGTGAAGAATTATAGCAATTACTGACGGGGATGC
Organism: Vicia villosa; assembly: GCF_029867415.1. Lineage (NCBI taxonomy): Eukaryota > Viridiplantae > Streptophyta > Magnoliopsida > Fabales > Fabaceae > Vicia > Vicia villosa. Next base: position 37,633,994 of record NC_081180.1, on the reverse strand, counting down.
AGTCAAGCACTAAAGAGAAATAAAGGAGATCAAAACACAATCTCTCTGCCAACGAGACTAGTGCAACTTTAGTGAAGGTCCAGATCTAATATCAGCTTGATAGAAGAGTTGGACATTTTTATTGAGTTGTAAGTTCTGTGTAATGTGTTTATTCATAAGCTTTTAAGAATTGAGTGATTGTGTCTTGGAAGTGTCTTCTAAAGTTTTGTAATTGATTATCACGATTGTGATTGAGGGGATTGAGAAGGGTCTTATATCTAGGTGAGTCTTATGTAGAAGTATAGCACTGGTAGTGATTAGGCGAGAAAGCAGTAAACCGAAGGTTGTTTATGTGTGAACCGGAGGTTGTTTGTGTAATACTTCAAATTGACATTATCATTGTGGACTTATCTCTGGCTTAGTAGGTATTGTTATATACCGAACTGGGTGAACAATTACTTGTGTTCTTTTAAGTTTCTGCACTGCACTTTTATATACCTTGTTTTTGTGTGTTGTTTATAGACTATTGTTTTGACATCTCTTAAGACATCTGAGAACTAAACACCTAAATTTCAAACTCTTCTCTATCTCTCTTACCGCCTTTGGTTTACTAAGATAAGCTGATTCTCTTAATAGAACCCTCAATGGCATTCTTCAGTTGGATATAGTCATTGGTGGTGTGGCCATCACTCTTTTGAAAGTCATTGGTGGTGTGGCCATCACTCTTTTGAAAGCGAGAATACTTTGCTTTGTCAATACGGGATGATTGAATCTAACACGGAAGGGGTTTCTGTTCCCAACCTTCCGAAACTCTGTGTTGGCACACTCTTATTATATCTTTCTCAGGAAGTGTTCATAAAAGTATACTTGTCATACTGGCCACGGTTTCCACGACGGGGTTCCTCCCATCACCTATTAGAATATTTCTCGGACAAATAGTAAGAATCTACATATGTTGCGGCATGGTTGTCAACCCGAGGAGTAAGTTTCTCCTTCAAGTGAATGAATAGATTCGCTTTATTAAAGGGCCTTCTACACCTCAATTTCTCCCTAAAAGAGCTATCCTACCTTAGGATTTTCTCGGAGACCCATTACTTGAGGTCCTCTTCAGTTCCCTTTACTTCTACTGCCACTTGTGTTAAACGATCGACATAGGACCAAAAGCTCTCTTTCTTCCCTTGTGCTATCCTGCTAAGTGCAGCTATTATCACTAGTTGCTTTTTCAAAGCCCTGAAATAAGCGGTGAAGCTTTCGGACATATCAGTCCAAGACTCAACGCCCTTGTTCGACAAAGCTTTGAACCAAAGTTTGGTAGATACTGTCAGTATAAGTGCAAATAGTTTTCACTTTGTTGCCCCATCGACTAAAGATCTTAACTGTTCCAATAAATATACATTTTTAATGATTTAAGACACATTTTAATCTCCATTTCACAAACTAAAGAATGAGGAAGAATATCCCAGACATTGAGTCTCCGTGCTTAATGTTAAGATTCAATTTCATATTTGAAAAGATGACATCAAGAAATTGTAAAAGAAAGAAAAAATTCCCAAATATTAAGGTAAAACAGGTCATGTGCAGATAAACAAAGAATATCTCAATAAATAAACTTTATAAAAATCCATCGCAAGATTCAACAGTTGAACATAAAATTAACAATAAATCACGAAGTTGAAGAAAATAATTTTTAAACAAAAGAAAAACCAAATTGAAAATTCTCAATTATTTGTAGATGAAAAGACGTGTACACACTTAGAATCCTCAATTTTTTTCAAGAGACACGTCTTTTCATCTACAAATAATTTAATAAAGGAAAATTGACATGAAGTGTAGAATTGAAATTTTAATTAATAAAATATTGTTTTAGGTTGGTTCAATGGCTAGGCACGGCCCACTCCACTCCTACATTAAAGACGGTCCAGTAACCTTGGCCTAATCACCTAAGGACAATAGAGAAACCATTCCCCCTGCCCTTCACCGGGCTCGCTCCTCGTCACGACGAGAACGTCTCCCTTGACTAGACTTCTTCCATCTTAGCAGCGAGGCAAACACCTTGCTCTTAATTAGAGGCGGAACAACCTCTGCTCGACAGACGACCGTGTCGACTGAAAACCACCCTTCTACCCGACCAACGGCTAGTTTCGAGTAGCCTCCCAGATTTCCTAGATACACTCCTAGAATCCTGGCAGTCACGCGTTTTGGGCCTAAATCCATGATCTAGCCCAAAATGTGTACCAATGGCTAAGCACTGGGGGATAATATAAAAACCTTCTCATTTGAGGGTCAGGTAACACAATTTTAAACCCTTGAAACACTTTTATGTATCTGTGTTCTTACTTACTTGCTCGTCGGAGTACCTTGCAGGTGCACCCTTCTTCCTCTTCAACACCGGACAAACGTGTCTGGCCCACTTTTTTACTCCGATCACCTTGCGAAACAATGGCGCCGTCTGGGGGAACCATTGTTATCCCCGTATTTTTATCTCTCTCACACAAAGAGCAAAGCATACTAATCACCATGGCTAGTATCGACGTTGATCACGATGTTCATGCCTATGCCCTCTCCCTCGAGCAGAAATCCGACCTAGGCTTCGTCCACCCTTTCATGGAGGACGCAGTCCCCGGGAAAAGGGATGGCGCCACCGCGTCTCCATCCTATGAAGACGTCCTCGACCTTGGCAACCATAATGATGAGCCCATTCGTTCCAACAAACGCCAAGAAAGCGCACCAGAATCCATCAAGATTCTATTGCTGGCCAACGGTGATCCTGTCCTCGCAGTCCTGGTCGAGGCCCTGAACAAAACCAATTCCCTAATCCTGCAGTAAAATGAAAGAATTAGGGCATTGGAAGGGGGCATCACCGACCATCTCCCACACGGAGACACCGAATACGTTCGCATAGCCCTTCTCCCTGTCCCAAGGAACGCCATCGGGAGATTCCAGCAATCAAGAAACGTGACTATGCGTCTCCTCGACAGAGAGACGTATCTCTGGCTTCCAAGAAATGTAGGGAGAATGCCCAGGCAGAAACTCAGTGTACACCTCATCCCCCAGCTTGCTCCCCTAGCTCAAGCAACGAGGACGAGCCCTGTGGTCCGCTGTCAGCAGAAATCCTGGCCCCCCAACTACCCAAGGGGCTGGAAAAGCCTCCCTTTTTGGGTACGTATGACAACACTACCGACTCTGACGAGTACATAGAGAATATTGATGCTTTCCTCAACTATCGTGCCGTCAAGGGCGCGATAAAATGCAGATTGTTCCCCACCACCCTGCGAAAAGGAGCAATGGCCTGGTATAAAAGTCTCCCAGGCGGATCCATCACATCTTGGAGGAAGTTGGGGAGGACTTTCTCCCGACACTTTACAGCCTTTCGGCATCATCTAAAATCCAAGGCGTCCCTCAAGGCCATCGTGCAAGGGAAAGATGAATCCCTATGGGAATTCATCGAAAGATTCAATAAAAAGACAATCCAAGTCTCCACGACGCACGACACGAAAAAAATATTGGCTCGAACGCGGCCTGCATCCGCGCGGTGAATTCGCAAAAGCCGTCAGCATAAATACCCCCTCTTCCCTCGACGCCCTCCTCTTCAAGGCCCAAGCATTCAATACGAGGAGAAAGAAGCGGTCAATACCTCCCGGGATACCCGACATTAGGAGAGCGTCAAAGCCTCGAAATCAGAAGACCCCTCGACATCCAATCAAGGAGGAGACAAGAAGAAATTCGACCGAACGCGTGATTCGTATAACTACAAAGGACCAGTCGGTCGGTTCCACGACTACACTCCTCTCGTCGCCTCCCGCGAGAAAATTTTGTCCGAGTGCGTTAATGCCGAGTTCAAACAAGCAGGGGTCCACTTTCCTCGACAGATTTTGACCAAACCTAATATAGACAAGACCAAGTATTATCGATTCCACAAGAGCCACAAGCATAACACGAAGGATTGCATTCACCTAAAGGACGCCATCATAACCTTGATCAGGGACGGACACCTAAAACAATATACCAAAAAGAGGGACGATGCTCGTCCGGATGCCCAAGAAACCAAAAGCATCAAAGAGAAGACTTCATCAGATGGTCGGGCGATGCTCGTGGCTCTTAGCATCACCTGCCCCAAGGACTTCTACGTCCCCGACGAAACAATATTATCGACCTACATGGCCGCACACATCTCCTGGGAAGACATTTATTATTGGGTGTTCACACATATCCTTTTAGATCATGGTAAACGCCTACGAAGACTTTTACTTTCGTAACAAGGTTTGAATAGAAAACTCATGTTTTAAAATAAAAGCAGTTGGATTCTCATAATCGATTCATGATAAATCATACAGATACTCTGTAAATAAGTTTCACGACCCTTAGTCCCTAAAGGACAAGTCACTCATGGTGAAGGATAATTCAATCAAAACAATATTCATTGCAGGAAACATAGTAAATAATAAGTTTGCAATTAAATTAAAGTGATAAAATAAAAACCTGAATTATATTGAAATAATGTTGAAAACATGTTCCAGTGCTCCGAACGGAGACTTGAGTTGCAAAGCGTGAAAATAAATTTGGAATAAAAACTGGATGAAAAATTCAAGACTACCTATGAGTTTTTGTAACAAAAACTTAAAAGCAGAATAAATGTCTATGATCAATGACCATTACATCAAAAAATATCTCAGATCAAAAGATGCAAAAATCCAAAAAGAGAGGGATATCGAGCCAGAAAAGGAAACAAATTGGAAAAAGCACGCCTGCCTTCTACAACCCACAGCAGCTGCTACGGATGATCGTAGCAGGCCCCTAGAAACTTTATGGGCGCGTCAAAAGACTCGAGGGCTTAGGGCATTGGGTGCTACGGCCCGTAGCAAGTGCTACGACGTGTAACAGGTGCTACGACCGCCCATAGCAAGTGTTACGACCGCCTGTAGCAGTCCCCTGGATTTTGTATGGGCAAAATTCGTCTTTTTGCATTTTTCCGCAGCTTGTCCATTTTGATCATTCTTTTGTCCGAGATGCTTATTAGGGCCTGAAAACAAAAGAAACAAAATACGATAAAGTAAGGAAAAACTGACAAAAACCAAGGAAATATCAAAGTCAAACAACTATAAAAAGCAATGTGAAAACCACTTATCAAATTGAAATTTCTTTTAAGTCTCATATTGCTTAGTTTACGCACATTTGTTTAGTTTCCAACATTTTAGAAGACATGCTCATGTTTCTCTATAAAGTACTCCAACTAGTTATAGAGCATTTTTCTCTCTTATTTCTGTTGATGTTATTGAGTTATTGGACATTTATTTTCTTATCTCATTTCCATATCTTTGAAATTTCATCCACCTTGATATATTTTTTTTCTTTCCATTTGATAATTACGAGTGGTCGAAGTACCAAGATCCCTTTGGTTGTCTCTTTAGAAACTAGAGTGGTTTTGAGTCATATTGAATGGTCAAACTATCATATATACATGTGTTTTTAGAACGAATCTTACAATGCAATAGCAATCTAATACGACTGTAACTTGATTGTTTTATCCTAAAGTGTTGTGAATCTTGTTGTGAATTACGACAAAATTCAATATCAATTTGTGAGGAAAAGAATAGTAGCAACCAAAATAAATGGTCTACAAAATTAGGCGAGAAAATAAAGAAAATTTGTTTATCCAGTTCGATTAAACGATCTACTCTAGGGCAGAGAGCAACTCTCCAATTCACTATACTCAACAAGTTGTTACAAGAAATTACAAATGAGTTACAAGAAAATAGTCTTCGCTTCTCCAACTCTCAATATAAGAATCACTCAAATCCAAGGTACTTAGAAATATTTCTCAATACCCTTAGATAACTCCAAAGATTTCCCAAAAATCTTTGTCTTTCTAAATTTTTCCTTGTACATACATATTTATAATTGCCAAAATCCAACAAATCACAAAACATATCACCTTAATTCTTAGAATAAAAGATATTATTATAATCTTATAATATCTCTTAAATATATATATATATATATATATATATATATATATATATATATATATATATATACACACTATCATAAATATATATCTTATAATATATTTTAGAATATCATAAACATATATCTTATAATATCTTTTAAAATATTATAATATTTTTTTACATTAATTTATATGATTTTTAAATTAATATAAAATATTTTAATATTAATGAATGGTTCAATGGTAGTGTTTCCCTACCATCCAGAGTAGGGATGGCAATGGGCAGGGTTTGGGCAGGGTACTATAGTACCCGTCCCCATACCCGCAGTTTAAAAAAATCCCCGTACCCGAGCCCAAACCCGCGTGAGTATCAATATTCATGCTCGTACTCGTATCCTGTGGGTACCTCAATGCCCATACCCGTACCCGTTTACCCGCATTTATAGTAAAATTAAATCGTTTAATTACAAAATATTGTATAATTTAAGTCTTTTTAACAATATTAAAAAAATTATGTATGTTATTGTTGAGTTAAGAAACAAATAAACACTTTTATTAAAATGTGTAATGATTTAATAGCGATATAATTAAAAAAAAATTAGAATCATGCATTTTTATATAATGATATAAATGAAATTATAAAAATATGTAGTGTGGGTATGGGGCGGGTTGGGTAGTAAGGTACCCGTGCCCGCACCCATACCCGCATATTTTAATGGGTAATTACCCGTGCCCGTGCCCATATTCATTTTTATGGGTATTTACCCTACCTGATATGGGTTTTTTGTGGATACCCACTGGGGATGGGGATGGGGATGGGCCAAATTGTCATCCCTAATCCAGAGGGTAAATAATCTACTCCGCAACTCATCCCATTAATTTCTTCATTGACTGAAAATTTTTCTTTAAAGAGGTGTAAGTAGTGTTTCCTAGGCGAGCCCAACCCAGTAGAAAGCGGGCCTGTAAAGTAGAAACGATTTCACCGTAGCCACTCAGCCGCAACTTCAATTCAACTCAGTGTTTTCTCTTCGAAGAAAGAATCGAGAAATTAACACAACAGATAAACGCATTTGATTCGATGCGAAACTGAAACTCAATTGAAGAAACAGAATGAACCAAGATTCAGAGAAGCGATTTCGCTCCATCATGGATAAGCTCTTCCATTCATCCAAATCTTCCTCCAACAATCCTTCATTCTCCAACTCCAGGTTCCAACAATTCTCACATTCATAATTCATTGCATTCATGTGTTTGTGTGTGATTTATTTGAGTAATGTGTTTTCGTTTTCAGTTCTTCGGGGGTGCAGTTATCAAGTTCCAGGGGTAAGAAACGTGGTTTTCAGTCAATTGTATCAGGATCAGGAGGAGTAATGGATAGGAGAGGGGATGATCAGTCATCTTCAGTTACTGCAGCGGAATCTCAAGGTCATCTATGTCGACCGTGGGATCGCGCTGACTTTATGAAGAGATTGGCTACATTTAAGTCTATTTCATGGTTTGCTAAACCCAAGGTTCTTTCTGACTCTAAATGCTGTATTTTTTTGTGAATTTAGGCTGTGTTTGGATAAACAACTTAATCATAAGCTCTTATCATATGAGTGGCTTGCAAAGAGAGGAGGGATTTTAATGAAGAGGTTTTTGTTGTAGTAAAAATTTATCCTATTAGCTGTATAGCTATCAACATTTGGCATACAAGGTAGTTAAATTCAACATTTTACGCAAAATCGAGAAGGGGAAGTAAAATCGTAAGTCGTGGATTTATATTCTAAAACTCGTTTGTGCTTATAAATAGCATTAGTAAAACAAAGGAAACCTTAAATCACTTAAAATATTTGTTAAATTTTAATTCATAAGCATAGATCACAGGTAGGATCATAAAAACCTTATATCACACTTCAAATGCATATATACATTTAAATTCATTTATAAGCATAATTGCGCAAATGTTTCAAAGATCATAGATCTTACGTTCAACTATTAAGATGAGCGATTCCACCTTATTCCACCAAAATAGGATTATGTGTATACTCTTAATTGCCGAGGGATAGTATAATCGCAAAGTTGTGGCATTTTCCGATTAAAATCAGGATGTTAACTACAAACTCTTTATGTCACCCACCTACATCCTGTTTTCCTCTAATTTTAAGACTCGTTTTTTATGTCTAATATTTATAGAAAGTAAGTGCTGTCAATTGTGCTAGAAGAGGTTGGATCAATGTGGACGTTGACACAATAGCTTGTGAAGAATGTGGTGCACGTCTTCTGTTCTCTACACCAGCATCTTGGAATCACCAGCAGGGTATGCCATTGTTTTTTATTTATATAGTTCATAGAATGCTCAATTGTATAAATTATCTTACCGGAATGATTTCTTCGCAGTGGAGAAGGCAGCTATAGTCTTCAGTTTAAAGTTGGATAATGGACATAAATTACTTTGTCCGTGGATTGACAATGCCTGTAGTGAAACCCTAGCACGGTTTCCTCCCATATCTCCTCCAGCATTAGTTCATAATTTCAGAGAACGTTGTTCTGCTCTCTTGCAATTGTCCGCTCTTCCGCGTATTTCATCTTCTGTAATTGACCACATGCAAAGCCCACTTCTGGGTGACTTCCTTGAACAATCATTGATGCAGGAGTGTGGAAATGAATCAGCCGGAAATTCTGGAATAGAAGATGCTGATAGTCAAGAGAAACTGAAATTATATTACCAGGTAATAACAGGTTTTCCAATGGTGAAAATTTCTTCAACTACTGGTATTTGATCTGGGATCTGTATATTGGTCTTGTTTAGTGTTTTTCTTTTCTTTTTTCCCACTAATAAAAAATGATGTTTTCTTACCATTTAGAATTTGTCCAGTCTACCTTTCTATGTTGGCTGCCAGGTTATTGCATTGCATTTCATTGACAGTCTTTTTTTAATGGTGCATTGACATCCTTAGGATATGTTACACACATATTTTTGGCTTAGGTAGTTGCTTTCCAGCACTGACCTCGCTTGATCTGCTATTCTTTTGAAAATGAATCGCAGGTTCTCTACGCGATCATAAAGAAGTAGAAACTTTTGATGTTCGAATTGGTCGAATAATGGTTTACAAGGTTTTTTAATTGAATTGCCCGATGCATTTGATGGCTGTATTACATTGAAATCCCAATATTCAATGTATCAACGATTTATCAATATATGTATAGAAATTTTATATTGGAAATTCCAATATTCAATGTATCAGTGATTTTCAAAAAATTGCAATTTTCAATAAAATCTTTATTTTGATTCTTTAACCATTGTTGGCCACTGGTTAGCATTTGTGTTTTTTTGTTGTATTAACAAATTTCCTTTATTTCATTTATTCTCTTAAAGCCTTCTCAATATATCTTAGCATTTCTTATTACCTCCCATTTTGAATGATGGCCAGTGTATGTTTAATTATGCAGGCTCAAAGGCTAATAAGTTTATGCGGTTGGGAACTCCGTTATTTACCTTATGCGGTTGATTGCAAAAATGTATCAGGACAGTCGCATAAAAATTCAACTATTCTATACTGTCCTCAAGTAGTCCCTGATGCAAAGAATGACAATCTCGTTGTCTCTTCTGCTGACAATAATGAAGGTTCGAAAATGGATGAAAATACCAAGTATTCTTTTGGGGAACAAATGGATCCCAATTCTGCAGTTTTAGATTGTTCCTTATGTGGAGCCACTGTTGGATTGTGGGCATTCTGTACAGTTCTCCGGCCTGTGCAATCAATCAGATTAGTAGGATATGCAGAAGTGAATGGTGAAAATGATCTTGAAAATAGACAGGAGGGAATAAATAATGCCATGTCCGACGTTGCAACTTCATCTAAGGATACACCTTCGAGTCTAAATATGACAATTGCAGGGGGTCCTCCCCCAACAAAGCAAAACTTCAAAGCAATAATATCTTTGCCTGTCATTGGTCAAAATTTGAGAGCTCGTCTTTCTTATGATTATGATATTAGAGATCATTTTTTTGTTGATCAGGGTAGTAGTCAGTCAGCTTCACATGAGATCGGGATTCAGGAGAAAACTGACAACACAGTTAATGCCTCTATTGGACAACTTGTTCATGTATCGTCTGAAATAAGAGAAATTTCAAATTATGAAACTGGCTCTCAAGCAAGCATTCACGACTCGGTTGTAGATAATGCTTTAGAGGGCACTAATTCTGCAGGACAATCATCTAGTTTTAAGGACAAGATGCCCATCCAAGCTAAAACTGATGGATTGAAGATTTCATCTGTAGGAAATCCTAGTAGCTCTCAGGTTAGTAATTTTTTGTTTGCCAAATGAGCACTAGATTATGATATTAGTAGAAAAGCATTACTGCCTAGTTACTGCAACAACGCTGAACAAAATGTGAAACTGACTAGTATCTTACAACCTTCTCTTTATTTTTTTGAATACATTCAAAATTTTAGCGAGAATATTATTCTTGTGCATGACACGTGCTTTTACATTAGTATGTTACAAGGCAGACTTTCTTTCTTGATCCATTTTAACAATAATATTGCTGTGCAGAAAAACTTGGCAGAAGATGAAACACTTTCTGTTTCATATAAGACCAAAGAAGCCAGTAACATTGAAACTCCGGGGGTGAAAGAAAGAGTAGAGAACCCAACTCACAGTGAAGATGTACATAATAGTTTAGGTAAGCATTATGTTTGATAGTTCCTTGGTAAATCACTGCTGTTGAGTATTTGAATGTCAAACTAGAATGTGCGTGCATTCTGATCGGCAGCCGCTTGTTACATGTTTGGCATGAATGACAATATGTAGTTTACTTGTCAAGTTGTCATTGTGAGAATTAATATGATGAGTGGAAAATTTAAGAATCCCCTCTCTTTGCTTTCCAGGTAAGTTTAAAAATCCAACACTGTCTGAGAAAGCAATGGAATTTGATCCAATCAGACAGCACAGACACTTCTGCCCGTGGATTGCATCGGAAGACGATGGGGAGCCTGGGTGGAAACAAACGTTATCTGCTCTGTATCGTCCAAAAGAACATTCACCACATTCCCCAAATACATCTCCATCATCAGTGCCCATCATTAAGGTATATATTGCATGTCTTATTACTTTTTTCATTGGATGGGCTATTCTACAATACAGTTAACTTATGGATAGTATTAGTAACAATCTGTGGAGTCTATTCTTTGACAAATTGAGACTGGAAAAAAAACGTAAAAGCTATGACTATGGATTTAAATGGTTTAAATAGTCTTTTGTACAATCATGATTTCCATTAAACTCATAATAAACGTTTAAATTGCTCACAACATTTTGTGTTGGTTTGGGTTCATCGGGTTTCATTTTCCCCCAACATGTTATGCAAACCATACACATTGTGTTTCATGTAAAGTGAAAATAAATTATATACGATCCTAAGTCCACAGCAAGAATGATAATCTGATGATGTTAATATTTCATGTTGTCTCAAATTTATTGTGACATGTTCTGTGAACATCTGCTTTTGCCCAGTTACTTGAGGATGAGTTATTTTAGGAGTTTACCGTCTTACTATATACCATGTATATATGCAGGTTGATGACCCTATTGGTTCAATCAGAAAGCTTTTCAAGTCTCCACCTACAAGAAGAATGAAGCTTACTCACATTTCGAGTCAAAATGTAGAGCATGGGTAGCTTAGACCCAGATGTAAGATAGGTCTTAGTTCAAGAACCCTAAACCATTGTATACTGCCATTTTTCTTGGCGTGTTATTACTTATTACATTTGAAAACCATGTAACCTGTATTTTTTGTATTTATTTATTGTTCAATAGGTTTTTCTATGATTTTGGAACAATCCCTCTCCCAACTAAAGAAAGTAATTGGTTGCGCCTTAATGTTATTCATGATTAATTAGTGTTTTGGAACTGAGCTATAATATGTTTTTCTCAATTTTCAATTGAAGTGGTATACGATATGTAGAGTTGGATAACAATAGAGATTGTCATAGAATGTGTTTTGATGTGTTCTCATACACTGGAATTAAACTAAAGAAGAGTGTATACAATTTTGTTCTACTGTATTACACCACAGTTTGTAACAACAACTTTGGAGTAAGGACGGTTGAATCCCCTTTCTGCTACAACAGCCCTCTTGTCTCCGATAAGCTTTGCCACCCTGCAAAAACATTATGAATGTAAATGATTAACAGATAGTCAGAATTCAACTGCAGTTAGCAGCAGATAGCTGGACTACTATTTCAAACTTGTCATGTTCGACATAAAGATATCTTCTATGACTAAAGTGGCAGAAAAATACTTGTCTGTTATACTCACCTAAAGTATGGAGAGCTTGTATTCTCTTGTACAGTTTTTACTTCACTAATCCTCTGCACAACTTCCATCCCTCCTACCACCCTTCCAATTACCAGAGACGAAGCATCTAATTCCGGTGAATCCTTTGTTGCAATGACAAATTCTGTCCCATTAGGATCTGTTCCAACTTCTTCCTGATCAATCTGAAGCTTTCCTAGTCTTGCAACCAGTTTAAACTTAGGAGGTGGTTTTGATGGATCTCTCACAATGATTCCTACACTTCCAGCCACATTTTTAGTCCCAGGGCATTTCTCATACATTCTCTCCCATTCCTCAACAAGACTTTCAGTAGCCAAATTGCTCCCAGTCTTGTTAGCAAGTTCTGCATCCACCCCATACGATCTAAGACCGCCATGTTGTACGTAATTTGGCAGGATTTTGACAAACTCTTTCCTTCTGTAGCTTATACCAGCAGCTCCACTGACAATCTTGCTAAACCTCTCAACTCCTACAGGGACATCATCTCCATAGAGCTCTATAGTAACGCGACCAACCGGTTCGCGATCAACAGATACGTCGAAGAAAACTTGTTTTGTAGGTTTTCTTTCAGTGCAGCTGGGAGTGTTAGTCAAACTATCCCCCAGTTGGTCACTGTTGGTAACATCTTCTGCTCTTGCCCTGGATCCATCAGCCAAAAGAAGCAGCAAGCAAGAATTGCTGTAGATTGCTAGCTCTCTACGCGACAATCTACATTGCTGTTTGAGGATTGGGAAATGTTGGCTTGTGCCTAGTAGTTGGAGTGATGAAGGTGATGGTGTTGATGTCTGAGTTGGAAGGTTGAATGGTTGAGGGCAAGTTCGCAGTATTCTTGGGTTTTGTAGCATTTCTATTTCTATTTGGACTGCTTAGGAATTGATTTATGTATCTAATTCTGCTGCAATTTCTATGATTCAGCCTTTCCTTTATCTTAGGGAGCTTGTTAGGGGATTTAGAGAATAAATGAAGGACAGAATAACAATATAGATAGAGTAAATGGATACTGAAGAGATTTCGTGGATAAGAAAGATGGGAATAGCTATGTTCTATGGTAGACATTTGTTTCTTACATATCATTATTTTATGTGTTTTGTATGTGGGGTCCCTTTAGATAAAATTTACGAATGCAATCTTCAGGCTTTCTCTTTGCCCCGTTTTTTTTTAAAAAATATTCAAAATACTTTTAAAATCTGGTACAATTTTTTGTTTTTCTTTATTGGACATTTGATTACCTTCAAAATTTAGTATGTATTGCCTTCAAACAATTTTTAACATATTTTAGATAGATAGAATAATTAAATTGATATGTACCACTTGAATTAGATAAGTGTTCCTAAGTGTGAAGAGAAGTTCATTGCATGACAAACAAAAACTCTTTTAAAGTTATATTTAATTTTGTTTACATTTTACTTTACTTTAAGTATGCCACTAAACTTTGAACATATTTCAGGTAAATAATAATTTTAATTTAACAAAATTTTGTCATTGATTAAAATATATTAATGAAAAAAAATTAAATTGTGTTTGGGAAAAGAAACACTATTTTGTCCACGAGTTAAATTGTCCTCAAACTCAAACGGTTTTGTAAGCAAGTTAACTCAATTTGTTTTGTTGACTCGAGAATTAGATTACTATGAGATGCAAATTAATATTATCAACTAGTGAGACATAGATCAACAATGAGAAGAATCACAAAAATATAATAGAGGATTCATACATAGCTCGAAGATTCAAATAACATTAGAACCAAAATAATAGTTTTAACAAAGGATATATTAAGAAATTAAACTTGAGGATATATTAATAAGTTAAACAATAGTTTTGATACAATGGAGACATCAATTTTATTTCTTGCTCTATCCATCATGGCCTTAAAAAAAATTAAAGCGCAATACTAAAATTATGGTGCCCCAAAATTGCAACAAGGAGCCAAAGTCATTCCATAGTCACCTACTGGAATCCTTAATGTAAGTGGCATGTCTCTCCGAAAGAAGTTGAATCAAGGGATTCTCTACATCAGACTCACTATTGTCTCGCAGAACAGTGATCTTCTCAGTTCTAGTGATGACCACCACTCGCTCCTTGCGAGTTGAGAGTTCATTTGCAACAACTGCATGCATTTTGTACTTTTCAAGAGCCGCATTACCCTTATTTAGAAGAATGCTTGAATCTGTCTCTAACTGTCAGCCAAAGAGGAAAGAAACTTTTTATCAACATGTGAAGATATTTTAGTCATCTTTCTATTTTCGAACATTCGATATTAAAATAGAAAATAGTTTCGCTGATATGAATGCTGCCTAATCAGAGATCACTACCAAGAGGTATTTTGATGTATGCTATTTTAGATCTCAAATAGTTCATTTCATTTCTAAATATGCTTGGGGGAAAGGATAGATAATGCAAACAAAGCCTTAGTTTTTCAATAAATACCATTAATACCTTGAAAGATATGCAGAAAGCCTGAGGAGCCCAGTTTTCCCTGAGCACCGACAACATTTTCGGCACTTGAACAAGTTTAACGTCCAAGAGGTGAGATCCGGACTGAATTTTGTGCTCCACCTGCAAGATTAACGTGAAACAAAAAAGTAGAAGCAATTCGTATAAGCTACTGCATTACAAGTCGAACTATTTGATAGAACACAAGCCACCGTTCATAAACTTCATGCTGACTGAAATAGGACTTGTAAGTTCATGTGACATTCTCTGTATTTACACTAGAAACTAAGGCCAAGTTTTCGAAACACAAATTCCATCTTAGATGCAAGCAATTCTGAAAATTTCTTCAAATGATAAATCTGTTGTTTCGTAATCAATTACATAATCATTTTAACCAAGATTAAAGTAATACTATTGGAATCATAGTCTTCATGAATTAAGAAGTAATATATCATATTTATACCATCTCCTTCCAAGGAACATAATAGTCAGATACTGCAGCAGCAAGATAAAACATTGCACGTGAACCAATACACCTCATTGAGACTGCAATTATCTGCAACATCTGCAAAACAGAAGGCAGTTAGAAGTGACGAATTGGTGCAGAAAAACATACTAGTTTAATTTTTAAACATCTACAGTTAAACTATACAATAAAAACAAGGAGCTCTATTTTGCAATATGAAGAACAGATGAAATATAAACCACAATAGTTTAATCCTTCTCATGGTTGATGTAGTAATCATATAGGAGATTCAAATGTCCATATCTGTTGCATCAAACAAGACTTACAATTTACAAACATTGACTAAGCTAACCTGAAGATACTCAAATATGGTGCCGAAAGGAAGTTTTAACAGGTGACCGCCTGCCACTGCCTGCAGCGGAACGAAAACACCAATGAGACTGTAATTAGTTACATTTCAATAAGCTATAGCCAATGTACAGTTATAAAAAAGAGACAAAATGAAATTTCGTAAACAAAATAAAAAAGATAAATATGTAAAGCACAAAACCCAATCTATTGATCATACAGTATGATGATCCACAATAGCCCTCTTCACTGTTTCAGAATAAGCACTCCGAACTGGAATAAAAAAACATAATTTAGCAACAAAAAAATAGTTGATTGTATAAAATAGTAATACAAGAACAAAACCAAGTAAGCATATTATTAATTAAGTACAAAATAGTCAAAGATGTAGAAATCTTTGAGTAGCCCTTCATCTAAGGAGTAGGAAAAACTATTTTGTGTTTGAAGAAATCATATAGGCACACTTTGGTTAGCCTTTGATGAACCATGATGAAGAGTAAGACTCATCTAGAATAATATTTGCTCATGAGACACTTACCATCATACCATACAACATTAATAGCATAATTAACACACATTGTTAAATATTTTAGTCTATCAAGATATCAAGCGCAATATTTGTACAAATATGATCTCTAATGTGAACAACTGTTCATGCAATTATAGGTACTAGCTATTTTTTTATGGCATGAGAGGAGGAGAAAACAGAAACGGAAAACCTTGAATATCTAAGCCGTTGGTGGGCTCGAAGCATTCAATTAAGGGATCATCAGGAAGGGATCTGCAAAATGGCTGGAAACTTCCCCTGCATAAATATCCATAGGCAATCAACACAACAAACATAACAAAAGGCTAAATGAAGGGCCAGAAATTTACCTACGCCCCAGAAAAATAACAGCGTATCCAGCCTTCAGAAAGTACCTGCAAGATAACCATGGACATATTCTTCTCAAAAGAACCAAAATGAATATTTACTAGTTTATTTCAACAAAAAAAAGGCAAGTGCGTCGTACTCAGTGGACGTGGCCCCTCTATGACCTGAACTGAAGTTATCAACATAGCGGACACACCGTTGCTCCAATGGAGCAGTGGTACCACCAGAAGTCACACAAACAATTCTCCTAGCTTCCCCATTTTCTGGGGTCCCAAGAACCACCACACATCATTTAAAAGGGAAGCAACACAAAAACAAATATGCCAATTCGAATGCTGTAGTAGAAGCTGAGTTACCTGACGATGAAGAATTACGCTGAATGAATTGATTCAACTTTTGAGTTATATCATGACTGTTGTGGAGAGGAGGAGCAGAGTCAAAAAAGGCTTTGACCTGTGTTTCAAGGGTTTGCTCCACATCTTCTGATCTGTTTGCAGCATCCATCAAATCAGGGAATTAATCTGGTTGAGGCATTTTCACAAACACGTTGTGAGTGCGAATACAAATACAAGGGTTGTGTATCAGAGAAATAGCGAGATAAGGAAAAGAGTGAAGATTGAAAATGAAAATATAAACGTTTCTTTCTTTGCTTTGATGAAAACCTGGAGTTGCTCACTTTCCGGCGGCTTTCTTTCTTCCGGCGACCAACTCCGGCTGCGTTTTATCGACTCAGTTCGGTGCGATAGGAATAATACTAATTTAATTTGTATGTTTACTCTTTTTCAATAGATATATCTATATATATTAGGCCGGTTCTGAGATAAATTTTTTTTGGCTAATAAATTCATCTAATTTGGTTTAGACTGTTAGCTAGCATTTAACGCCTCATTAGTAGTTTCGAATTCGTATTTGTAAATTACTTAAATAGAAATTTGAAAATCGAGCTAATAGTTAATTATGGTTCCTAACACTAATATGGAACTACTTACAAATCCATTTACATTAACATTTCCTTAGTCATATAAGTTTTTTTAGTCAAGTTTATTAACTTTAGCTTTTGAGTTTGTGTTACATTTTCTTCTAAGAGGGTATCAACCAAACTAAGTCTGTATTGTTTTTTTTTTTAAATAATTAAATTTTAAAGATTTTTTAAATGTAAATTATTATAAAACATATCAACTTGATTGAATCAAATCAAATCACACTAAATCTTTATTTATTCATTTAGTTTGGTTCATACTTTATGATGAGAAATATTGTTAAAATCGAATCAAACCAATTAGATTATTTAAAATTACAAAGGCTAAGAGGAGCCTTAGACAAGGACAGGACAGTGGAAGCTACGGGTGGCAAAAGAAGGTCGCGGCCACCCCATTGTTCTTTTTTAAAAATAAAATTCATATCCTCCTATAATTGTCAGCTGAAAAATATAATGCATTAAATACATAAGTGGTATATTAAAAGTATTAGTAAATACTAAACATTGAGATGTACTATCATTTCTAATTAGGTGTTATGGTCTCACATCATACACTGTACTCACACTCAACTATATAGTTTTATATCTATATTTGACTCTATAAACTACAATTCCACTCCCCATGTCAAAACTAACTATTATTGTCATTGCTAATTATTCAACTGAATTAATTATTTAAATTATTATTAATATTTTGCATTACTTTTTATAAGCTATACTCTATATTTTGTCTAAAATATATCTCGAATGCTCTATATAATTGAATTTTTCTTAAATCTTTTCAATATTTCACACAAGTTTTGTAACGGGAATTACAAAATAATAATAATAATAATAATAATAATAATAATAGTTGTGTATTATGTTTAAAATACATTTTAATGATTATATAAAGAATTTAAATTCGTCTAAATATTTGATAAGAAATTGAGACAACATTTTCATAAAAATAACTAAAATAAATAATAAATATGTATTTTGTGAATTATCGTTTTAAAGACTCTTCGTAATTTTGTCTCAAATTTGTCTTATTGTTTTACACAGATTTAAGATGAAATAAAAAAAATAGTAAAATAAATAATTTTTTTGCATTATGTCTAAAATTCATTTCAAATTCTATATATTCAATGAGATTCCGTTTAAAATCCGTCTCAATATTTTACACGAATTTTGGATAAATTTCTTAAAAAAATAATAAACAATTATGTATTTTCTATAAAATCTATCTTAAAAATCTCTACAATTGAAATTTGTCTCAAATAAGTCTTAATATAGTTATGTTTATTAAATATATTATTAAATTTAATTATAATTTAAATGTTTTATATATTATACTTTTTTTATATTTATTTATAATTTTTAGTTAATCTTAGCCTCCATCCCAAAAATTTTGTTCTGGCTCCGCCATTGGACAAGAATAAGGCTTTGGAGTGCTGAGCTCCTTAGTTAGTGTAGCTGGTAGAATAAGGAGTGTGTTGTGTGCCATATCAAATTTCTGGATGCAGAGTTTTCCCTTTTTTAAGAAAGTCATTCAAAAAATTGAATCTTTGTGCAGGTCTTTCTTGTAGACAGGAGTTGACACTGTAAAGAAGAAGTGGCATGAGATTTGAACTCCAAAAATAAAGGAGGCTTGAACATGATTTTTTTTATGATTGGAACAAAGCCAACATGTTAAATTGCTTTGGAACTTAGATGGGAATGCTGATAGTATGTGGATCAAATGGATTCAGTGCTACTATATAAAGGATGACATAATGATTACTGTCCCCATTAGAAATTATTGCTTTTGAATTTTGAAGATGATTTTGAGACAAAGACAAGTGGTTCATATGGTGAAGGATTGGAATGCAAAGAGGCTTAAAACAAAACACACCTACTGCAACTTTAAGGAGTTGAACATACCCCATCAAAGTGTCCATTGGAGAAAAAAATTCTACGGGAACTTGGCTAGGCACCGAGCCATTTTTCATACTTAGCTAGCTTGTCATGATAGACATGCCACCGAGGAACGGTTGTGTAGGTTTGGCATCATAGACAACAATACTTGTTGTTGTAAAAACAAGATTTGATTCTACTTCTGGCCTTTAGTTTTGATGATAACAATATATTGTTTCTTATAGAATAATTTTGTACCGTAATAATTTTGTCTAGTGTGTAGCTGAAAGCTAACAAATTCCAATTCAGAGGAAGTGTAATGTGGCATCATCAGTTTCTGAACTCAACACACTCTAACTCAGAAGAGATAACAAAGTGCATTTTACAAAGAAAAGTCAAGTTTTGGAATGTTCATCGACAATGCGTCTGAAAGAATGCTTATCAAATGACTTCTGACTCTGACTCAGATAAAGGAGCTTCTGAAGTTTTTCAAGCTCTGGCATTCAACCCATCACAAGTTCTCAAAATTCTGAAGACCAAGTTCTGAAGTCTCTGAAGACAAGGTTTTGAAGAACAAGTTTTTGAAGAATCTAAATACAAGGTTCTGAAGACCCTCTTTCAGCTTTTGATCCTTCTAAACGTGCTTCATCAACATACATTTTGAAGCCTCTAAAGATTATAAGATAAGATCAAAAAGGTTTTACCTGAGACTATTTTTTCTTTAGATCATCAACCTTTCTAGTGTCAGCATATAAAAGACTAATATAAAACTCCGCAATAGACAATTTCACTCTTGGATCAATAACAAAAGCAATCAACAATAAGATGTTTATTGTGTCATGATTTCCCCAATACTTGTTGAATTTACGTTTCATCTTCTTTGTCGTGTTATTTATGTGCTCGCTGTCACTCTCTAAATACTTATTGATCCCTTTTCCAATGGAGAATACCTCTTCCATATATGAAGCACTAGTGGCATATAATGATGTAGATGTGTAAAACATCTCAGGCAAGAGAAGCACTGATGCAACATATGTCCAATCCTCTTTCTTAACTCCCACATTTGTTTTGTCCATTTCTTCGTGAAATGTCTTATCTTGTGCATAGTGCAAGTCAAAAGCTTTTTGATACTGTAAGGGAGCCTTCAACATTAAATAAGTTAAATTTCATCTGATTTCAACATCAAGGATAACAACACCTTTGTATGTAACTTTTTCCTACACTGCATATTCCATAAATTTGGCTAGTCTGCTAGGAGAAGATTTGACTTATTTAACCGCATGACAGGTTTTTTTATGCAACTTTTATCCTCCTTCAATCCCGATTTTACAATTAAATTCAAGATATATGTACAACAGCGCATGTGGACCAATTCCCCAATTAAAAACAAGATTACTCCAAGCCCCCATCCTTATGCTTAGATACTTAATCATACAAGTGTTTGTCGATTTTTAGATGAAGATTTTGACAAATATAAGTTACTAAAAAGTTGTATGCTTCGAAAGGAAAATAGATTTATAAGGTTGTTGTTAAGTTTCTTTATGTCAAAGTTTTTCTTAATCGAAGCAACGTATGGGTTGTAATATCCTCGAAGTCGAAGAGACGAAATACTTAGGATATTTTGAAGTATTTTTGAAAGATAAGTGTTGGCAAGGTCACGTTGTTTCGCATTTCAGAACTTCGAGTGGGAATGTTTCGAATTTCAAAGTGATGCATTGGGTTAGAAAGACAAATGGGAGCGTCAGGGAATCTAAGCACACGCAAAAGAACAACGTGGCATTCTATTAGAATAAGACCGTTTGGGTCGAATTAGTATAAATAAGGATCTTAGTAGTAGGATTCAGGGTGTTTATTTTGTACAAATCACTCAAAAAATCGCTCAAGTACCAAGTGAAAGAGAAAGAGTTGTCATTGAGAATGTACATGTAACACCATTTGTAATTTACATTTGTCTTAATTTTACAAATCCAAGTCATTTACATAAAATTTCTTTTAGAGTCTTGTCTTTTATAATTGTCATCGAAAACTTTTAAGTCTTTTATTCAGATTTTGTCTTTACTTACTGCATTGTCTTTACATTAATTTTACATTCGAAGTATTCCTTTAAACTATGAACTCAGTCATAACAATCATAAACTTTTAGACACATGTCTTTAGGATCAATCTAGTCGATCCTGCAAGTTACCAAAAATACGTTTAATAAGTTGGAAGACTAGCGGAAGATGTGTCTGACCAAGCGCCTTGTCTTGCCATGGTTGTGTGGAGGCCTCAATTTCTCATTCTGACTGGAGACTTTCAGTCTATATTCAACTAGCTAAGGGAGAATCCCTCCAAGAAAGCACTAGATATGGTATATCCAGCTGTTGAATATCCATCAGAAGTTGCTGCTCCTACACCTCCAAGGAATCTGGCTGAGATTCTTCAGGCTCTTGAGAATGAAGATTTTGATCTTCCTGCACCAGAATATGCTGAAGATGCTTCTATGTCAGAAGCTGATGCTGAGAAGCAAAGTGCTGAGAATCATCATGCTGAGAAACTTCCTGTTCAGGAAAATCAAGATGATGTTCTCATGATAGATGTTGCTGTTGAGCATGTTGTTCCTCTGAACGATAGCTGTGAAGCTTCTTCTGCTGGACCTTCTGTTTTGGTGAACGCTGTGAAGGCTCTTCAACAAAATCAAGCTGATCTTGCTTCTCGTCTAGATAAGCATGAGGAAACGCATGAGGAATTCAGAACCTTCATGAAGAAGCAGACTGAAAGCACTTCTGAGATTCAAGACCTTTTGGCCAAGATAGATTCTAATCTAGGCTAGTCGTAGTCCTTTGGTCTTAGTTGTCTCTTGTTTCTTGCATCTGTTTCTTGCATCTCCTTCTGTATCTTCTGATATGTTTTGATGAATCAATGAAACATTATCTTCTCTCATATTGTTTGTTTTTCATCTGAATCTTTTAAATGCTTTTTGATGTTATGATAGGAAGGGGGAGAAAACGTGATAATTGATTTGATTTATTATATCAGTTGCTGGGAGTAAGTCTCAACATTTCTAACATTATTTGTAAGTTTTATGTCCTTGAGAATATCTTTGCAGGATTGGCATAAGAAGCAAATACATGAAGAATATGTTATTCAAGAAAGAAGCATGGTCTTGGAAATTGAAGCAAGCTTAGTGCTGTGAAGCTTCAAGATCAGAAGCAAGAAGGAAGAATATTCTGATATTCTCGTGGTAGAATATGCTCTAACACATTCTTATTCCTTATATGTTCTGATACATATTTCTTTTAAGAACTTACCAAAGTTGTTGCTCTGATATATGTTCCTTCTTAAAAGAATGTTTCTGATTCATTCATGCTCTGACTTTTGTCGTCTAGTTTGTTCTGAAACATTTCAGGATTTAGAGATGCTCTGATGATGCTCTGGTACATTCAAGAATGTTCTGATACAATCAAGCATGCAATGATTCAAGAAGAAATTCAAAGCTCTGAAGCTGTCCTATGGAAGCAAGAAACAGAAGCTCTGAATGTTTTGAAGTTCTAGGAAAATGTGAACGTCTTGACTGAAATGGAAAGTACTCAGGGAAGTCTTTTATTTATAAATTCTTCCAGTATTTATTTCAGGGGGAGATTGTTAATCTCAGGGGGAGACATATTCACACATTATGTTTATATGCTTATGCTATAACTGTGTAATTGTCTTTGGTCATCTGATTTTTTGATTGCAAATTCATATCAATTATATATATTTTTGTCATCATCAAAAAGGGGGAGATTGTTAGAACAAGATTTGTTCTGATCAATATTCTTAATTTTGATGATAACAATGAATATGAATTTTGTATAAGATAATGTGGTACTTTAATCCTATGCATTTTCCATTTCAGGAAATATATGAAGAGTATGCACAAATTCAGCGCAAGAAGCACTGACTCAGAAGGTTCAGTATGCAACATCGGAACATGCTCTCGCAAGACATCAGAAGATGGTCAAGCAGAATCAAAACATGGTCTATTGAAGCATCAGAAGAACTTGAGATCAGAAGCAGAAGCACTGAAGTTCTTATGGTATCACGTTAGAAGCACTTCAAAGTCATAAGACAAGAAGATGCTCTGCACCAAGCTGTTTGACTCTGATAAATTCAAACGTTGTATTTACAAAGATCAGATCAGAAGCAAGTACAAGATGGCAGGCTACGCTGACTGACAAAAGGAACGTTAGAAGCTATTAAAGGCAAAGTCAGTTAAAGCAGGAAAAGCAAGGCTCGAGGTAGTTGACAAAAGAGTGAAACATTAAATGCAATGTTGTACGGATCACGCAACACATTAAATGCTCCCAACGGTCATCTTCTCAAAACGCCTATAAATAGTGAAGTTTTGATCAGAAGCAAGGTTACCAATTCACTAACAACTTTTCAATCTTGCTGAAACGTTGCTGAATCAAAAGCTATCAAACTTCATCTTCAACCTCACTACATTGCTGTTGTAATATCTTAGTGAGATTAAGCTTAGAACTTAAGAGAAATATCACAGTTGTGATTATAGCTTATTAAGAAGCATTGTAATACTCTTATAAGAATTTGTTTACATTCATTTGTAAAGGTACTAGAGAAGATCAAGTTGTGATCGGATTCTCTAGAAGTCTTAGAGGGCATCTAAGCATTGATTTCCTAGAGTGATCAGGTTGTGATCAGAATACTCTAGAAGACTTATAGGGTATCTAAGTGGAAAACCATTGTAATCAAGATTGATTAGTGGATTAAATCCTCAGGTGAGGTAAATGATAAGTGCCAAAATGTTGTTATTTTGAGTATATAATTGTGGCACTTATCGATTCTATTTATTCCGTTTTTGTAATAAAATCCCCACTTTTGTGTATATATTCACATTATTTAGTTTTCATATGTTTTATATACCGTTTAATAGTTTTTCCTTTGTTTTTATAGGTATTCATGCTTATTGGAGCCTCGAGGAATAAAGTGTCGAAGGCACGGCTCCGATTGCGCGATTTTGGATCAAATAAGCAAGTTTTGTGCAGAGAGCGCCGCTGAGCGGCGTGTAAGCGCGCTTTCCAGGGGCGAACCAAATTTCCCTGGCCGCTAAGCGGCGGGTCTGGCCGCTAAGCGGAGGCCTGTTTACTGTTCTTGATATTTTTGTAATACGTGTAGTCCGCTAAGCGAGATTTGGCCGCTAAGCGGTCGTAGCAGAAATTGTCTTTATATTCTTTCATTTGAACCATTTTAGGGTTATGGTTTTGGAGAGTTTTTGATTCCAACTCCATCATTTTCATTCTTAGATTAGGATTAGCTTAGAAAACAACACCGGGTCATGCACTTGGAAGATCGGAGGTGGATTTCTCATCAACCGGAGCTGACAACCCGCGAGATGTTTGGTTTATCTTCTCTATTCTCTGTGTATTTCTTTGTGTTGAGTTTGTTTGTATAGTTACTCGAATCTTATGTATATTTACCGATTATAATGTTATATTTAACTTGCTTTATAAATCTGTGTTGATATTGTTCTGGATTTTTGCTCTGTGCTAAAGATTTGAGTTGCTTTAGAGATAAACTGCTTGAATCTTTATCTAGGATGATAATCTGTTGGTTCTGAACTCTAGAGATAGATTTAGAGCTAGCATTCACCGATTGTATCTGTACTTAATGCTTTCGTGTTTGAGCGGCGCGCGAGATATCGCCGACGCGAGAATACGGATGTTCTCGTGACTTCGCGTTAGAGATAACCTTAGTTGTGAGATGATCTCGTTTGTGCTCCAGAGATGGACGCTTATGTGAGAGATACGTGATGACATAGATGAGTATCGTAGGTTGAGTATAACAGGTTGTTAAGTGTATGTTTGTGAAGAGTGAATATATTTACATTCCTGATAAGTTATTTCTCTTCTAAGAATGTGTTTATTCTTTTCTTGTCTATATCTTTGTTTACTTTCTTCTCATTCAATCCAAGCTCGAAACTATATAAACTATTGAATGGCATCTCTCCATCTCTGTGGACGATAATTCCCGGATCAATATTTCCAAATCTTTTCTGTTGCTTGCCCTATACTGCATTCAACAAAATGGCGCCGTTGCCGGGGATGGTTGTGATTGCATCGCAATAGTTTTCGTGGTTTTGAGCTTTGTATATATCGTATATATTGTATAGTTTCACTTGCATATATACTTACTTGTACATGTTTACTTGTTTATATTCACCAACTTTTCTCTTTTTGTATAATAATACATGTATATGTTCATACTTGTATATATGTGTTTGTTTATATACATATTTATATACTTGCGTTTTCTTTTATGTTCGTATAATTGTTGTATATATTTGTACCCGTAACGTTTGTTGAGTGCTTTGGTTAGGACACTTTCTTTAGGCTTGTGCGGTGAGACGTCACCATGGCATGACGGGAGGAAGCTACTTTCCAAACACCAAAACAATAAAGGCGTCGAGCTAACGACGTAAAACAAGCGCTTGTTGGGAGGCACCCCAACGGTTGTAAATATTGTTTATATTTATATTTATGAGGTATTTAGGTGAAGTGGAGGAAAATTGGAACAGCTGTTCTGTTCTGATTTTTCTGGTTTTTCTGTCATCCGCTAAGCGAGCCTAGCTCCGCTAAGCGATGACAGTAAAATTCTGTTTTTCTTGCTTTGTACCAGTGGGGTTCCCATTCCACTTGGTTCACTCATTTTTCCCACTTTCACCAAGGCTATTTAGTAGTAGATACTAGTTTTATTTGTCTAATTCTTTTGTTGGTTGTTTGTACTCGAATTTTGTCCGTTATTCGAAGATTTTTGAGGTGATTTTCCAAAGCTTGAGTGTTTCAACTTGCGGATGTATGGTAGGATATTGTTTTTGAAGTCGTATCATTCAAGGTACTCATTTATCGCTTTCTATAGCATAGCATGTTTAGGAAACTTTTCATTTGTACAATTACCATACCATTCATTCTTTTGCATTACTTGCTTGTTGATTGAATCACTTTAGTTCCCAAACCATAAATGTGAGGAAGCTTTCCATTGTTTACATATGCTGGAGGCCACAATCTTTGTTTTAACTGGATTTTATTATGCTTAATCTTTTATTTATGTTGATTTTATGAAAGCATGAAAAAGATCAAGGCATTTTGTTTCATTTTGAGCACAACCACCATAACCAAATAGTCAATTCACCTTGTGAGTGTGTGATCATTTGTTAACCCTTTTGAGCCTTTTTGTCAATGTCCATGTTGTTTTTGCTAAATGCTTATCTTTGAGTGTTTAGTTCTCATTTTTGCATGGATGATTGATTCTTTATTTTCTTGAACTCTCAACCATGATTTTTGGTATGAATTTTTACCTTGCCTTAGAAAGTAGGGAGTATTCATATGATGGTGTGGTTGAATTCAAGTTGGGGAGAAAAATGATTATGTACTTATGTGGTTGTTGCTATGAGGTTGAAAAGAAAGAATTAGAAAAAAAACTGAAAAGAAAAGAAAAAGAAAAAAAAATGAAAAAGTTTTGAAAAAGAAAAAGAAAAGAGAAGCGAATAATTGTGCTAATAAGTATGGTGATTGGTTTGAGAAACTCGTGGTTAAGGAGTAAGTTTAATCGAGATTTCATTGCTTGGAACTTTGTGGATTGATCACTCCTTTAGGTTTAGGCAAGTTTTTGTTTCGATTAGCCTTAGGACATATCCCTTGTTTGTTAACCAAGCCACATTACAACCTTGAAAAGTCCTTGTGATTCTTGCTTTTGTATCTTCAATGTGATTTTTGGATGAATGCATAATTTAATCTTTTGTTTGCAAGATTGTTGGATGAGTGTTAAAAGTCCTTCACCTTTGTGTGTTCTTCATCCATTGATGAAATTTTGCTAGGTGTGATTCATGAGATAGCATGTATTGTGTTAGAATGTTTTGTATGCTTTTTGTGCTTAAGATTAGTTTCATTTACATGTTGTCGTTGTAGTATAGTGGTAAGTATTTACTTTGTTTATACATTTTTGTATTGAGCCATACATTTGTTTTTGGTTTTCAAAACTTGTTGATTCACGATTCTTTGGTTTATTACTTTTGATTCTTTGATTTATTTGACATTGTTTGAGGACAAACAAAGTTTTAAGTTGGGGAGAGTTTGATAAGTGCCAAAATGTTGTTATTTTGAGTATATAATTGTGGCACTTATCGATTCTATTTATTCCGTTTTTGTAATAAAATCCCCACTTTTGTGTATATATTCACATTATTTAGTTTTCATATGTTTTATATACCGTTTAATAGTTTTTCCTTTGTTTTTATAGGTATTCATGCTTATTGGAGCCTCGAGGAATAAAGTGTCGAAGGCACGGCTCCGATTGCGCGATTTTGGATCAAATAAGCAAGTTTTGTGCAGAGAGCGCCGCTGAGCGGCGTGTAAGCGCGCTTTCCAGGGGCGATCCAAATTTCCCTGGCCGCTAAGCGGCGGGTCTGGCCGCTAAGCGGAGGCCTGTTTACTGTTCTTGATATTTTTGTAATACGTGTAGTCCGCTAAGCGAGATTTGGCCGCTAAGCGGCCGTAGCAGAAATTGTCTTTATATTCTTTCATTTGAACCATTTTAGGGTTATGGTTTTGGAGAGTTTTTGATTCCAACTCCATCATTTTCATTCTTAGATTAGGATTAGCTTAGAAAACAACACCGGGTCATGCACTTGGAAGATCGGAGGTGGATTTCTCATCAACCGGAGCTGACAACCCGCGAGATGTTTGGTTTATCTTCTCTATTCTCTGTGTATTTCTTTGTGTTGGGTTTGTTTGTATAGTTACTCGAATCTTATGTATATTTACCGATTATAATGTTATATTTAACTTGCTTTATAAATCTGTGTTGATATTGTGCTGGATTTTTGCTCTGTGCTGAAGATTTGAGTTGCTTTAGAGATAAACTGCTTGAATCTTTATCTAGGATGATAATCTGTTGGTTCAGAACTCTAGAGATAGATTTAGAGCTAGCATTCACCGATTGTATCTGTACTTAATGCTTTCGTGTTTGAGCGGCGCGCGAGAGATCGCCGACGCGAGAATACGGATGTTCTCGTGACTTCGCGTTAGAGATAACCTTAGTTGTGAGATGATCTCGTTTGTGCTCCAGAGATGGACGCTTATGTGAGAGATACGTGATGACATAGATGAGTATCGTAGGTTGAGTATAACAGGTTGGTAAGTGTATGTTTGTGAAGAGTGAATATATTTACATTCCTGATAAGTTATTTATCTTCTAAGAATGTGTTTATTCTTTTCTTGTCTATATCTTTGTTTACTTTCTTCTCATTCAATCCAAGCTCGAAACTATATAAACTATTGAATGGCATCTCTCCATCTCTGTGGACGATAATTCCCGGATCAATATTTCCAAATCTTTTTTGTTGCTTGCCCTATACTGCATTCAACAGTAAATCACTCTAAGGGGGTGGACTGGAGTAGTTTTGTTAACAACGAACCAGGATAAAAATCATTGTGCAATTGTTTTTATCTTAAGAGTTTTTAAAGTTACACTTATTCAACCCTCCCCCCCTTTCTAAGTGTTTTTCTATCCTTCACAATTAAATTATGATTCACTAATAAGAGATCAGAGAGTGTATAAATATCTTACAAAGTATAGACGAATTTGAAGATACCAAAAGTGAGTTCATTTTCCTGAAAACTAAAACTTCATAGCCACTCATCAAATACTAGCACAATATAAACTAATGATTAGATACCAAAAGTTGAATACTGGCTTCCTAGAAATAGACACTTAGTATTGTTTGTTACTTATTTGATTGAGTAGGAAGTAATTTGATATGTACCAAAGCACTTGGGAACCCTCACTTTAAAACTAGATATCAAGGCACTTAATTAAAATCGGGAACTTAGGCACTTAAAATCGGGAACTTAGGCAGTCCATAAAATCGGGAATTCAAGCTATGTATGATATCATTCCTACCTATATTAAGAGACAATCCTCCCAGTGTAACACAAAAAGTGGAATGAAAACCCCAAACACATGCTACTCCGCCTCCACCATCAATAAATTTCCTAGAGTCATTATTAAAAAAAGATTTCCTTAGTTAGAGATACCCTCTTTCCAAACAAGAAAAGGGTTCAAGTTCAACTAAGTTAGGCCATGTACATAATGTCAAAAAATCATGCACCAAAATTTCAAGACATTACTCTAATTTTATCTTTATTACCCATAAAACATACAATTCCTTTCTCAGAACATACCAACAGAACCAGACAGAGATGCCACAAAAATACCAACAATAATAATTTATTATCCAATTGAGAAATCAAACATACATCACTTCCTTAAACTTCCCCATTTCCTTTCTCAGACCACACATTATCCTTACTCATAAATGATGCATACACAGTGTATGATACACTAAACATTAAAAACTCAAGCAAAATTAACACATACAAACAAACATACCCATTCCAAAAAAAGGCAAAAACAAGTTGCTTATTTAAAAAACAAGTTTGTAATGGTGAACCAAACATTGGGTTTGCGACCCATTATTGAATATGAATTCTTCATAACATGAAAAATGAAGATGAAGCAAGTATAACATGAAAAGTGAAGATGAGGCAAGTTGAATGATAAACAGTATGATGTTGGTACCTTCAATTTTGATTTTGAGTTCATACCCTCCGATTCTGAACCTTTGATTGTGAGAGTGAGCTTAGATTGTGGGAGTGTGTAGGAGTGAAAAATACTTAGAAGGGGGGATTGAATAAGTGTAACTTCTCAAAATGGTAGATAAAAAATAAAGAACACAATTATTTTTATCTTGGTTCGTTGTTAACTAAACTACTCCAGTCCACCCCTGACAAGGTGATTTACCTCAACTGAGGATTTAATCGACTAATCAAACTGATTACAATGGTTCTCCACTTAGATACCCTCTAAGTCTTATAGAGTCTACAGATCACAACTTGATCACTATAGGAAATCCTTTTACAATCAATGTAAAATAAATGTTTACAGAAGTATAACTTGCTTCTAATAAAGCTGTAATCACAAAGTGATATTTCTCTTAAGTTCTAGTTCTTAACACTCACTAAGATATTACAAAGTTGTGAGGTTGAAGATGAAGTTCTTCTTGAATTTCAGTTTGACAGCGTTTCGGTATAATTGCGCAAGAGTGTTGTATGCTGCTTCTGAATGGAACTTCTATATATAGGCGCTTGAGAGGAAATGACCGCTGGGATCATTTAATGCTTTGCGTGAATAGTACAACGCTGCATTTAATGTTTCACACTTTTGTCAACTACCTCGAGCCATGCTTTTGCTGCTTTTACTGACTTTGCCTTTTGTAGCTTTTAACGTTCCTTTTGTCAGTCAGAGATTTGACGTTATAGCCTTTTCATCTTGTACTTTCTTCTGGACTCAGATTTTGTAGATAACAACGTTTGAATATCAGAGTCTCCAGCTTTGGTGCAGATGCAACTTCTGTCTTCAGACTTGAAGTGCTTTGAGCGTGATACCATAAGAGCTTTAGAGCTTTTCCTTCTGACTGCCATCTTCTGATGCTTTCCAGTTCATGTTCTGATTCTGCAGGACCAACTTCTGATGTCTTGCCAGACCATGTTCTGATAAAGCCATCCAGAACTTCTGGGTCAGTGCTTCTGAATGCTGATTTGTGCATACTCTTTTATACTTTTCCTGAAATGGAAAACGTAAAGGATTAGATTACCACATTGTCTTATACAAAATTCATACTTAATGTTATCATCAAAACTAAGAATATTGATCAGAACATTTCTTATTCTAACATAGTGAACTTCAATTCTGAATTTGAGAGTTTGGGATCTTTACCAATTTGAAGGTTTAAAGCTCTTCATCAATTTGGGGTGTAGGGTTATTGGCCATTTTTCAGTTCTTTCAATTTTTCATGGTTCTAAAGTTGGACACATGAAAACTAAAGAAGATATTAGAAGTTAGAAACTAAAGTTACGGTACGGTTCATGAATAATTTGAGTGTAGTTAATTATTTATCGGTTCAATTCTAAAACTATTAATAAAATATAATTCGGTTCACTAACCATTAGTAATAGTTCAGTTTATTTAATTCTAATTTGGTTTGATTCGGCGATTCACTTTGTTTCAAATTTTTTTTAACAACCCTAATTTTTATCAATTTTTAAACTAAAAAATTGGAATAGCCCTTCAGGATTTTCTTTTTAATTTATCATTTTTTCTAAATGTATGAACTATGAAGTATGACTGATAGTTTGATTTCATTTTATAGTTTGTACTAGTAACAAACCCGTGCATACGCACGGGTTCTGGTCTGATACGCGCATTTATTTACATAATATATTTATTTTAAATAGAATATTTAAAATGAAAAAATATTTAGATCAATAATAAATTTTTCGTATATCAAAATATTTAGATCAATAAATTTTTTTTCCTCTTATATCATTCTTGGATCATAAATATTTGAATCATAAATATCATCTTTCTTATATATAAATATGTAGACAAGAATATATTTTTTCCCGTATTCAAATATTATTTATGTTTAGATATCATTTACAAAAATATTTGGATAAATTGTAACTTTTTGTATATAAAAATATTTAGATCAATAATAGATTTTTTCTCATATACCATTTTTGAATAAATTTTTTATGGATCTAAATACCATTTTTCGTATATAAAAATATTTAGATCAATAATAATTTTTTTCCATATACAAATATTATTTTTGTTTAGGTATCATTTATAAAAATATTAGAATGAATAGTAAATTTATGTATAAAAAAATATTTAGATCAATAATAGATTTTTTCCCGTATATCATTTTTGAATAAAATTTTTTTGGATCATAAATTCCATTTTTCGTATATAAAAATATTTAGATAAATAATAGATTTTTCCCGTATTTAAATATTATTTATGTTCAGTATCATTTACAAAAATATCTGAATCAATAGTAAATTTTTTTATATAAAAATATTTAAATCAATAATAGACTTTTTCCCGTATACCATTTTTGAATTAAAATTTTTGGATCATAAGTACCATTTTTCATATAGAAAAATATTTAGATCAATAAAAAAAATTTCCCGTAGACAAATATTATTTATGTTTAGGTATCGTTTACTAAAATATCTGAATCAATAGTAAATTTTTGTATATAAAAATATTTAGATCATTAATAGATTTTTTCCCGTATACCATTTTTGAATTAAATTTTTTTGGATTATAAATACTATTTTTCATATAGAAAAATATTTAGGTCAATTATAGATTTTTTCCCGTATACAATATTATTTATGTTTAGGTATCGTTTATAAATATATCTAGATCAATAGTAAATTTTTGTATATAAAAATATTTAGATCATTAATAGACTTTTCCCGTATACCATTTTTGAATTAAATTTTTTTAGATCATAAATACTATTTTTCATATAGAAAAATATTTAGGCCAATTATAGATTTTTTCCCGTATACAATATTATTTATGTTTAGGTATCGTTTATAAATATATCTGGATCAATAGTAAATTTTCGTATATAAAAATATTTAGATCAATAATAATTTTTTTCCCGCATATTATTTTTGAATTAAAATTTTTGGGATCATAAACACCATTTTTCATATAGAAAAATATTTAGATCAATTATAGATTTTTCCCGTATACAAATATTATTTATGTTTAGGTAATGTTTACAAAAATATCTATATCAATAGTAAATTTTCGTATATAAAAATATTTAGATCAATAATAGATTTTTTTCCCGTATACCATTTTTGAATAAATTTTTTTGGATCATGTCGCACGCTCGCGAAAAATGAACAGAGTCGCCACCAATATATTTATCCCATAAGGGAAAGGAATATCAGAAAACCTAACAAAGGAAGGAACAAGGTCTTGCGACCAGAGAATCAAGGTACGGGAGTCGGTTACGCAAGGGGAAGGTATTAGCACCCCTCGCGCCCATCGTACTCGATGGTATCCACCTATGTTTGTTTCTATCTAAAGGGTGTGTACTATGTCTATGTCTATATGCGAATGAATGCAAAAAGAAATACGGGGAAAAGAAGGGATATTTACAAGTGAGCTCGTTCAAGCCCCGCGACTTGATGCCTACGTATCCTTTTCAGGAATCAGAGCGCCGTAGTTCGGCTCCATAGTTTTTGTTTGTTTTTGTGTTTTTTAGTTGGACGGAGTTAACGCTCGCGCTCTTGCATAAGGGATTGCCTAGGATGCAATAGAGCGGAGATAACAATGCCCTTAAGAAAGGAGAGAAAGAGAGAGAGTTTGAGTGTTTCGAGGAAATCCCTTAAGCAAGGGAAACTCGAGTTACTCTTTGGTTTGTGTTTTTTTAGGGGTTGGGAACTTACGCCTGAATGGAACCCTTAAGCAAGGGGGCCACAAGCACTCGAACATCCCTTAAGCAAGGGAAGTTACAAGCTTCCATTCCCTTTTTATTAGTCAAAGTATTTATTAGTCATTTTTTATGAGTTTTCTTGGTATTTTTTATGGGAGTTTATTCAAGTATTTTTAGATGTTTTATGTTGTAAAAGAAAAAGAAACTAGCCTAAGAGGACTAGCCTAATATGAATGGGGAATTCCACTTATTATTATCATGGTTTCTACCTAAGGTTAAGGTTTGAAAGAAGCGTGAAAATAAAGATCACAATTACAAGCAAAAGCCAAGTAATACAATGATACAAAATTGGTAAAAAGCATGAAATGAAACAAGTCAAAATATAGTACAAAATTTAACTAAAATACTACTATTTTTATGGTTTTTTGAAGTGGGAAATTATGACTAAAATCTAACAATTAATTCTAAACAAAACACCTAAAATATATTTAGAAAAATGATGAATTTTATTATGTCTTTATCACCTAAAAGGAAAAACTTATGTAAAAACTAAATCTACACATGAAACATATAGAGTCAAGGGGTTTATGTTGAATTCAAGGGTGAGCAAAGCAAGGGCGCAGGGCCCATGGTAACAAGCCCAAACAGAGTTTTTTGTATGCTATAGTTTTCAGCCAAAAAAGATGTAGCATGGGCCAAGGAGGGGTGTAAGAAGTGGTCGTGGCCCAGGCATTTTGTTTTTGTTCAGGTTTTTCTTATACGAAAAAAGGTTATGGGCCAAAAATGGGGGTGAGAAGAGTGCTTCGTGTACAGGCCCAAGCTTGATTGTTTTCAGATTTTATTAACAGAATTTAATTAAAAATTAAATTGAAAAAAAATTAAAACTAAAAAAATTAAAAAAACTAGAAAAGGAATTAGGGTTACGCTGATTTGTGAGTTGTGACCATTGCAGTTGAAAATTCGTATTCTTCTCTTCATGAACAGCGGCGGAGCTCCGGCGGAGTCAAACTCAGACGCGACGGCCTCCTCCTTTCGTTCTCAAACCGGATGCCAACACCACCATGACTCGTCCTCACCTCTTGCTTCGGTTCTCTCATCCTCCTTTTTCTAATTCCGACGGTGCAAATGGAGACCTCAACCTTCTCCGATGAAAAGCAAACCTCCGGCCACCGTCACCTTCGAATCGAGTCTCTCACTCAATGCTCCATGTTTATTGCTCATCTCCTCGTGGCATGAAGAAAAGAGGACGATAGAGAATGCGAGGCTTCGGAGCGTCGAAGTTAGGCAAATCAAGAAGATTAGAGGTAATAACTTGCTTCCTTCTTAATTCTTCTTCTTCGATATACAATTCCTTCCCCTTCTTCTTTAGGATTTCTGAGCGATTTGTTCTTGTTGTTGATGTTGTGCTATTGTCGCGTTCTTGAAGGTTACAGGTTGACGATGACTGAACGTGGTAAGGATGAAGGTGATGAAGGTTCTGAGATTTTGCTTGAAGAATTAAGATGATGCACGAAATTGTTGAATTGGAGGTTGCATATGAAGATGATGCAGATTGTATAGAGTCACGTTGAATTGTTGATTGAGGAGGGTGAAGTGATGTCTGAACGATGGTGAAGATGATGGTTGCAGAACGATGAAGATGGTGGAAATGGTGGAGAAGCGGTGGAGAATGGAAAGATTGAAGATGAAAGGGAGAGAGAGTTATGAAGTGAAGAAGATGAAGGTGGTGAATTTTGAAGATGAAGATGTGATGATGTTTGAATTATGGAGGGAAGGGAGATTATATAGAGATTGAGAGTGAGAGATTCAGTTAGAGAGTTGGTTAGGGATGAGTGAACGTGAGCCTTAGGATTAGAGGGGGTTTGTTATAAGATGAATGGTGAGGATTGAAGTCGGTTAGAAGTTGGTTGTAATTCTGTTATTTCAGTTATGAGTTTGTTGAAGTCAGTTATAGGTTAGTTATGTTTCTGTTAAAGATTTTCTTCTGTAATTTCGAGTGCCTTTCTTTGAACTGATGCAGTGTCTTGGATATATAGGTCTGGTGATGATACTTTGGATTTTAATAGCCTTGTGCATATAACAACAACATGACAAGCCCTGGTTCAAATTGATGCTGGCAGGACCCGCAGCGGCATGTTCGGAATGGTTTAAAGGTACTCTTTTTGACTTGGCTAGACTACTGTAGATTATTGTTTCTTTGGGATTTTTTGAATTAAATTGCAGGGCTGCAAATGTATGCGCATATATGCGTACACATGACTGGTTTTGGATTTTCTAACATGAATTTTAGTATGGATACGGGACTGATTCTGACCTGTTTAATTCTCTGTTATGCAGCGGGTCGAGTTGGTTTTGCAGCAGGTATGTAGTGACTGAACTGGATGCAGGGGCTGGTATGTTTGTTATGCAACTGCTATGGGTTGTTAGAGAAGCTGTTAAGTGTTAAACTGTTAGAAGTTAGGTGGTAGTTAGGAGATGTTTGAATAAAAGTGGGCTGAACTGTTTTTTGTTGTTTCTTTGTGCAGGGCAGACTTTGTGGAGTAGTTTG
This sequence comes from Vicia villosa, assembly GCF_029867415.1. Classification (NCBI taxonomy): domain Eukaryota; kingdom Viridiplantae; phylum Streptophyta; class Magnoliopsida; order Fabales; family Fabaceae; genus Vicia; species Vicia villosa. Next base: position 37,597,883 of record NC_081180.1, on the reverse strand, counting down.
GAATGACACTTGAAATAGCACATAGAGCATAGATGAGCAATGATGAAGAGGACTTGGAGAAAGAGACCAAATGACGTTAAAGAGGAGAGCATTAGGTCTAGGAAGTCAATTTGAATTAGTCGAAGGGTCAACAAGTCGACGGTCAACCGTGGCCCTTTTGTAATTTTCCTTTGTGTAACGATTGAAACTTGTGACAACTTGTATCCCATGCGGCTTGAACTTTCGAATTGTGATAAACTTGTGACGGTGACTTATATTCCAAGTAGTATGAAATGAATGGTTTCTCTCTTTTCCTTTTGTAATTGTGTATTGTGACTTGGTAATGTATATTTGAATGAACAAGAGCTTGATTTATGAAGGTGAATGACATTTGGACTTTGTGAGGAATTTGGTAATGCATATGTACATTCAGTGGACAAAACCAACTTTGTTATGTTTCTCTTCCAATCCAAACTTTAAAATTTCTTTTCCTCTTGCTTTTAATTTTGGAATTCTTGAAAGGAGGCTTTGATGGTAGCTTGAAGGACCTCTTCTTAACCATGTTCAAATGTTTTTTTTTTGAATGAATGAATGTGTTTGAATTCCTTTACCCTTGAAACATAACTTTCCCTTGTATGCTTCATATTCAAACTCCCAATGCATTCTCCATTCATACCTTTAATCTCAAAAAGCCTCAATAAAACCCTTAATCATTGAATTTGTTGTATATGGATGAAGAATAACTTTGAAGCTCGATGAAGTGGAAATCCACAATATCCATGAACCGAAACCCTGATTCCATAATCCAGTGCACACATAAGAACCAGTTGAAACAAGTTTATCTGAAGTAGAAGCCTCAAACCAATAGACCCTAATTCACTAGAAGACCTCTGATCCCATGTCTCAAATTATTGGTTAGTGATGCATGAAGTATTAAATGACCTGATGGATATATGCAGATGAGATGCAAAAGTCTAAGCCAGTTAGAAATTAAAGGGTAGGACAAATTTGGGGTATGACAGCTGTCCCTATTTAATCGTCTTATACTCGAAGGTGAGATTGGCGCTAGCCTTTCGAACATTCGGGATAGAAGAAGATTAAATACCAAGACCTCAAATTTGTCCTGAAAAGATGGTATGATCTTTATTCTTTAATTTTTTGTTTTGATATCTGCTGGGGAAAGAGAATTTTTGTTTTTCTTTTTCTGACGGAGAATATTTACAGTGAGCAATTGGAAGAACGGTGATAGCTTGTAACGTAGCCAAAGTGCCAATACAAGGTTCTCAAAGGAAGTGATTATTTCATGGAAGTGGTTGGAGCAGAAGTATTTCTGGTGGGAAAGTAAGATGGACAAGTGTTCTAAAAGAGATACGGACGAGTATCGACAGAATGACACATACGAGCATCAAAAGGGAGATACAGACGAGTATCGAAAGAATGACACATACGAGCATCAAAAGGAAATACAGACGAGTATCGAAAGAATGACACATACGAGCATCAAAAGGAGATACAGACGAGTATCGAAAGAATGACACATACGAGCATCAAAAGGGGATACAGACGAGTATCGAAGGAATGACACATACGAGCATCAAAAGAAGATACAGACGAGTATCGAAGGAATGACACATACGAGCATCAAAAGGAGATACAGACGAGTATCGAAAGAATGACACATACGAGCATCAAAAGGGGATACAGACGAGTATCGAAAGAATGACACATACGAGCATCAAAAGGAGATACAGACGAGTATCGAAAGAGTGACACATACGAGCATCAAAAGGGGATACAGACGAGTATCGAAGGAATGACACATACGAGCATCAAAAGGGGATACAGACGAGTATCGAAAGAATGACACATACGAGCATCAAAAGGAGATACAGACGAGTATCGAAAGAGTGACACATACGAGCATCAAAAGGGGATACAGACGAGTATCGAAGGAATGACACATACGAGCATCAAAAGAAGATACAGACGAGTATCGAAGGAATGACACATACGAGCATCAAAAGGAGATACAGACGAGTATCGAAAGAATGACACATACGAGCATCAAAAGGAGATACAGGCGAGTATCGAAAGAATGACACATACGAGCGTCAAAAGGAGATACAGACGAGTATCGAAAGAATGACACATACGAGCATCAAAAGAAGATACAGACGAGTATCGAAAGAATGACACATACGAGCATCAAAAGGAGATACAGACGAGTATCGAAAGAATGACACATACGAGCATCAAAAGGAGATACAGACGAGTATCGAAAGAGTGACACATACGAGCATCAAAAGGAGATACAGACGAGTATCGAAGGAATGACACAGACGAGCATCAAAAGGAGATTCAGACGAGTATCGAAGGAATGACACAGACGAGCGTTCGAGGAGTTTGGTAGATTGACTTACTGGGGATTGGGATACCAGGTATCGGCACCACGGCTGGAAGAGATTTGTGATGGAGTAGCAGATATCAAGTGAAGTTTATACGGATGACAACTTCTGTGAGGATGCACCATCGGCTTGATTGAGTGATGATTTGTATTATCTGGCTTATGCTTTGTATGCATGTTTGAATTTTTATGTGGCGTAATGATCCGCTTTGACGGATATGCTACGCTTTTGAGGATGCAATGTTATGTGCAGTGAACGCTATATGCAGAGTGCCAAATAAAGGCATTAGTGAGGTAAACACCAGTGAGTATCCCCTTAGTGTTAAGGACCATGCGGAGGTGCCAATAGGTGTTGGACTTTGATTTGTAAGATGCACCTTCTTTGACTTGAAGAAAAAATTCTGACTTCTCACCATGTGCCACTGCTTGGAGGATTTTCAGCTTGAGGAGATTCCCTCGTTTCACCACGTCGGGGATGAGAAATTCAGGTAAGGAGCCTTGATTAGGGAAGTAGGACAACTCCTAGGAGAAATAAACTCCTATGCTTGAGGAATGGAACAAACTCTCGGGAGAAATAAACTCCATACTTGGGGAGAAACCAAGGTTCTAGGAGAGATAAACTCCTATGATTAGGGAGAGGACACTAAAACTCAGAAGATCGTGCCCCAAGTTTCATGACCCATGAAGGAAATTGCCCCAGTGGATCCACGGAGAGATTTGTCAAATCTCGACGTAACTGCCCCAGATTGGTTGAATTTGAGAGAGATGCCTCGACATGATCGCCCCAGATTGATCAAAGCTTGAAGAGATTTATCGACATGATTGCCCCAGATATGCTGAATTTGAGAGGTCAGACCTCGATTTAATTGCCCCTGATTAGGCACATCTGACTAGAATCCTCAAGCTTTCCTTGTTTTGAAGTCAAACAAACGTGGAAACAACTTTACCACGCTCAACAGAGTCTTCAAACTCTTCCCCTCAAGGTAATCGAAGAAAGCATTAACTGTTCATGCCCAACAGGTTTCTTTAGAGAACCTGCCCCTCGATAGTCAACATTTGGAATGATTAGCTTTTGCTCCTCGGAGTTCTCAAGTATCTTGTACTTTGACATGATCGAGTTACTTACTGATTCTCATCATGGTAATTTCCTTGATGTTAAGCACATATTTTGTACGCAAAAGAATGTTAATTCTAAGAATGATGATTCTAATGCAAAGCCTATGTTAGCCTTGAAGTTTAAAGAAACTTTTTATTGAAATGAGGTTGCGACCTCTTGTGAATGGATCACTAGTTGACACAACCTCGATTTTTGCATATGGAAGATAAAGCAAACGTACGATACCAACATGGACATGAGTCTCGCTTCATTGGGAGTCAGTTAAACGTTATCTCATCGGAGTGCACCTTCGAAATAAACCCTACTTCAATTAGGACTTTTAAGGGTTGTAACTTGGTCGGGTTCGCGGTTTTTTAGAAAACAAAGGATTTTTAGGCTCAAAATTATTTGTACCCACCCCCTTCGTGATGTTCTCCATTCCTATGCTCAATTAACTCGACACGAGTGTTCATCCCTCACAAGGAATTTGAAATGGTTGAGGAATCAATGAGGTTCTTTGGACATGGCGGTCGCTCACCTTTTATTCTTCTGATTTATTGTCACACGACTTTGTTCTTGCTTGGCAATTTCATCATCTTTTCTTTTGCCATTTTCTTTTCATCTTTTATTTTCATTATTTTTTCGCCATTTTTTTTTTGCTCTCTTTCTTCTTTTTTTTTTGAACAAGTCGTGTGACCTCGCATAGTCTTTGATTTGTTGGAGGTGATTGCGACCGCCTCACTCCTTTGTTTTAATGAAGGATTACCCTTATGGTATCGTCATCTCTTGATGGAATAAGGATAATCATCGCGGTTTTGACATTCCTCAACCTTTTGGAGGATAACCATTGTTGTATCCTTAGATGCATACCCTTTTGGTGAGTTTTGAACACTCGATCAAGTTAAATGAACACTACCCTGCCCCAAGGTCAAAATAAGGGTTTTAATGATTTAGAAAAGAACTCCTACTTCAAGGCTCAAAGGGGTTGACGATGGTCTATCTCCCTTATATCTCCGGTGTTTAGGGATTTGAAACAATGCCTGTACATCCTCAGTAGGGTTTTTTATTCAAAAACACACGATTAGAGATTTTTGCATTTTTATCTTTCATCATTCTCCCTCAGCTCTTTGCCTAAGCAAGTGATTAGTAAAGTTGGTATCGTAATGCCAAAAACATTTTATGAGTGATAACGAATGGGTGGCTTCAAGACAAACATAAACAATGTATTATGATTTTCATTCAGAAATTAACAAGTTTTTACATGCTAGCAATGCTTAAACAAACAATGAAATGTTACAAATGAGAATGCAATAAAGAAACTAAATGAATGCCATTGTTGAGGAGACTTGACTCTGTCTGGACTCATTGATCTTGAATACTTTTTGCAGTTCTTTCCAAACACTTCAAATTACTCCAAAAGAGAACTCCAACGAAGTCACCCATGAGTTGTAAACTTTTGCCTTGCTTTAGGGATTCGAGCAATGCGAGTGATGCAATGCTCAAGATAAGAGTACGTCTTGCTTATCCCTCGTGCGGGAGCCCCAAGCCTTGTATGGTCATCAAATTGAAGAGATCTATTTGTGGTGAAGAGGACCCAATACTCGAATCTTAACCAATTGAAGTTCCAACAAACAGGGAGGCGAATGGGAACGAGGCAATAGAATCACGTCAATTTGTTTCTCATATTCTTCTCGTCTCTGTTAACATGCGAAGGCCATTAAGAAGGAAATCCTGAGAAGAGGCAACTGAGATATGAAGTAGAACCTTGAGAATGAGAAGCGTTGTGTAGAACATTCTTGATTACCATACGGAGAAAGATTCTGACAAAGTCATCCAGGAATTTGTAATGCCTTAAGGGATTCGAGCAATGCAAATGGCACAATGCTCAAGATAAGAGTGCGTCTTGCTTATCCTTCGTGCGGGAGCCCCATGAACCTTTCAATTTATGTGAAGACCATTTGGAGTGAATGATATCGCTTTGGAGTCGATGAGATCTTGGACTTTGTGTTTCAAAATATTACAATCCTCAGTTGAATGTCCAGATGTCCCAGAATGGTATTCACACTTTGCATTTAAATCATATCCTTGAGGAATCGGTGTTGGAGGGGGTTTAGCCTCCCTTAGTTCGACCAAGGATTCATTGAGTAAATGAGAGAGCAGTTGACTATAAGTCATAGGAATCGGGTCAATCTTTCTTGGTGGTCTTCTCGGCCTTCGTGGACCTTGTTGTTGGTAATTTTGGTGATAGTTAAGAACATGAACCTGAGGATAAGCAGGGAGTTCCTCTTCTCCATTCTCTGAAGTCGCATTTGTTTCATTTTTCTCTTCTTCAATGAATTCAGGAATATTGGCCATATCTTGGATTTTACCCATCTTTAAAGCATTTTCAATTCGTTCTCCTACGACAACCAAACTTGAGAATTCGGAGGAAGCACATCCAATCATCATGTTCAAATAAGGATCTTTCAGAGTATTCATGAACATGTCTACAAGCTCTCGTTCCAAAAGAGGAGATTGGACTCTGGAAGCTAATTCTCTCCATCTTTGTGCATACTCCTTAAAAGACTCATCCACCTTCTGAGTTAAACTTTGAAGTTGTAGTCTAGTAGGAGTCATGTCACTGTTGAACTTGTAATGCTTGAGAAAAGCCTCTGCTAATTCATCCCATGTGCGGATATGTATTCGTTCAAGTCTTGTATACCATTCAAGGGATGCCCCACTTAGGCTATCTTGGAAGAAGTGCATGAGAAGCTTATCATTTTCTGCATACGGTGCCATCTTGTTGCAAAATGCCTTGATGTGACTCATCGGACAAGTGGTACCCTTGTATTTCTCAAAACTGGGGACTTTGAACTTAGCAGGAATCTTGATGTCAGGAACTAAGCACAAATCAATAGCATTTAAACCAGAGGAGCCTCGACCTTCTAAAGCCTTCAATCTTTCTTCTAGGAGATGGAATTTTCTCTCATTTTCCTCGATCGGGAACTTGAAAGCTTCAAGCTCGGAATCGTTCTCATGATGTGAATCCTCCTTATTTGGAACTTCCACGGGCACAGGTTTTGATCCCCCATTAGCAACAGTGGTCGGAGTACCATTAGCCAACTTAGCAACACTTTGTCTGAGCTCTTCTTGCCCCTGAATAACAACATGGAGAGTCTCCAAGAGTTGGTTCATCCTCTCCCCCATAGTATCCATGTCCTTACGAAGTTCAACCTGATTTTGTTCGAGATGGTCCATGATTCTCTTCTGATTAATCCTTGTATGCTACGGATGTAGGGAAGTCAAATTTGTTGATGAAGCAGAAATCTGAAGAAGGGACCCCAATTAGCTTCTGATGCGGGACCATGAAATGTATGATGATATGAATGCATGTTTCATTTATGAGAGATCCTAAAGTCTTTTCACAATCTTTCATTTTCTTTTTTGGAATCAAAGCTTCTTTTTTTTTTGTATAGAATATCTTTTCTTTTCTTTTTGCTTTTTCTTTTCATTTCTTTTTTTTGGAAATAGACTTTAGAATTCCTCACAAATGAAGTGGATAAAACAATGATGTTATGCAATGCAAGCATGGGATCAAGGTCCATATGATCTGAGTAACCACCACACAATCCTCTGAATAACTGATGTGAAGCTTCTGTACAGGCCAAGTGTCACAGGATCAAAGGTTCGACGCCTTTTTGAATACCAGAATATCAAGCACCATGAGAACAGACCAAATAAAGGTCCGACCTCAAATATGAAGAGCCAAAGGTATGTAGGAGCCAAGGTTTCCTGTCCCACCCCAATCTCACGGGTAAGAAGTCTAGACACGGACAAGTGGTCCCTAATGGTCACTAGGGTCTACAGTTCCCATGGGGTACAAAGTGTTTGAGGCAGCAAGGGTGCCAGACACAGTGTTCCATGAAAGAACCTCGCTCAGTTGTGGTACCCCACATCAACTCGATCGTAGCAAGAGCTACGGGAGCCAACATGAGCATCCACGCTAATCCTAGGTGTCACTTGGCCTGGGTAGTGGGCCTTTTACCTCAAAAACCCCCCACCTGCAAAACAGAACAGAAGACCCCAAGGAACACAGAATATAATCCATATGCATGATGTGCAAACAGAAATAAACATGATATGCAGGCAAAGAATAAGCATGCAAACCTATATACAAGGTATAGACATAAAAAACAAGTAAACACCCAGTAAATAAACAAACAAACGCAGGCTAGGATCGACTCACTAAGGATGGACCAGCAACAGGTCTAGCAACATCCCCAGCAGAGTCGCCAGCTGTCGCACGCTCGCGAAAAATGAACAGAGTCGCCACCAATATATTTATCCCATAAGGGAAAGGAATATCAGAAAACCTAACAAAGGAAGGAACAAGGTCTTGCGACCAGAGAATCAAGGTACGGGAGTCGGTTACGCAAGGGGAAGGTATTAGCACCCCTCGCACCCATCGTACTCGATGGTATCCACCTATGTTTGTTTCTATCTAAAGGGTGTGTACTATGTCTATGTCTATATGCGAATGAATGCAAAAAGAAATACGGGGAAAAGAAGGGATATTTACAAGTGTGCTCGTTCAAGCCCCGCGACTTGATGCCTACGTATCCTTTTCAGGAATCAGAACGCCGTAGTTCGGCTCCATAGTTTTTGTTTGTTTTTGTGTTTTTTAGTTGGACGGAGTTAACGCTCGCGCTCTTGCATAAGGGATTGCCTAGGATGCAATAGAGCGGAGATAACAATGCCCTTAAGAAAGGAGAGAAAGAGAGAGAGTTTGAGTGTTTCGAGGAAATCCCTTAAGCAAGGGAAACTCGAGTTACTCTTTGGTTTGTGTTTTTTTAGGGGTTGGGAACTTACGCCTGAATGGAACCCTTAAGCAAGGGGGCCACAAGCACTCGAACATCCCTTAAGCAAGGGAAGTTACAAGCTTCCATTCCCTTTTTATTAGTCAAAGTATTTATTAGTCATTTTTTATGAGTTTTCTTGGTATTTTTTATGGGAGTTTATTCAAGTATTTTTAGATGTTTTATGTTGTAAAAGAAAAAGAAACTAGCCTAAGAGGACTAGTCTAATATGAATGGGGAATTCCACTTATTATTATCATGGTTTCTACCTAAGGTTAAGGTTTGAAAGAAGCGTGAAAATAAAGATCACAATTACAAGCAAAAGCCAAGTAATACAATGATACAAAATTGGTAAAAAGCATGAAATGAAACAAGTCAAAATATAGTACAAAATTTAACTAAAATACTACTATTTTTATGGTTTTTTGAAGTGGGAAATTATGACTAAAATCTAACAATTAATTCTAAACAAAACACCTAAAATATATTTAGAAAAATGATGAATTTTATTATGTCTTTATCACCTAAAAGGAAAAACTTATGTAAAAACTAAATCTACACATGAAACATATAGAGTCAAGGGGTTTATGTTGAATTCAAGGGTGAGCAAAGCAAGGGCGCAGGGCCCATGGTAACAAGCCCAAACAGAGTTTTTTGTATGCTATAGTTTTCAGCCAAAAAAGATGTAGCATGGGCCAAGGAGGGGTGTAAGAAGTGGTCGTGGCCCAGGCATTTTGTTTTTGTTCAGGTTTTTCTTATACGAAAAAAGGTTATGGGCCAAAAATGGGGGTGAGAAGAGTGCTTCGTGTACAGGCCCAAGCTTGATTGTTTTCAGATTTTATTAACAAAATTTAATTAAAAATTAAATTGAAAAAAAATTAAAACTAAAAAAATTAAAAAAACTAGAAAAGGAATTAGGGTTACGCTGATTTGTGAGTTGTGACCATTGCAGTTGAAAATTCGTATTCTTCTCTTCATGAACAGCGGCGGAGCTCCGGCGGTGTCAAACTCAGACGCGACGGCCTCCTCCTTTCGTTCTCAAACCGGATGCCAACACCACCATGACTCGTCCTCACCTCTTGCTTCGGTTCTCTCATCCTCCTTTTTCTAATTCCGACGGTGCAAATGGAGACCTCAACCTTCTCCGATGAAAAGCAAACCTCCGGCCACCGTCACCTTCGAATCGAGTCTCTCACTCAATGCTCCATGTTTATTGCTCATCTCCTCGTGGCATGAAGAAAAGAGGACGATAGAGAATGCGAGGCTTCGGAGTGTCGAAGTTAGGCAAATCAAGAAGATTAGAGGTAATAACTTGCTTCCTTCTTAATTCTTCTTCTTCGATATACAATTCCTTCCCCTTCTTCTTTAGGATTTCTGAGCGATTTGTTCTTGTTGTTGATGTTGTGCTATTGCCGCGTTCTTGAAGGTTACAGGTTGACGATGACTGAACGTGGTAAGGATGAAGGTGATGAAGGTTCTGAGATTTTGCTTGAAGAATTAAGATGATGCACGAAATTGTTGAATTGGAGGTTGCATCTGAAGATGATGCAGAATTGTATAGAGTCACGTTGAATTGTTGATTGAGGAGGGTGAAGTGATGTCTGAACGATGGTGAAGATGATGGTTGCAGAACGATGAAGATGGTGGAAATGGTGGAGAAGCGGTGGAGAATGGAAAGATTGAAGATGAAAGGGAGAGAGAGTTATGAAGTGAAGAAGATGAAGGTGGTGAATTTTGAAGATGAAGATGTGATGATGTTTGAATTATGGAGGGAAGGGAGATTATATAGAGATTGAGAGTGAGAGATTCAGTTAGAGAGTTGGTTAGGGATGAGTGAACGTGAGCCCTAGGATTAGAGGGAGTTTGTTATAAGATGAATGGTGAGGATTGAAGTCGGTTAGAAGTTGGTTGTAATTCTGTTATTTCAGTTATGAGTTTGTTGAAGTCAGTTATAGGTTAGTTATGTTTCTGTTAGAGATTTTCTTCTGTAATTTCGAGTGCCTTTCTTTGAACTGATGCAGTGTCTTGGATATATAGGTCTGGTGATGATACTTTGGATTTTAATAGCCTTGTGCATATAACAACAACATGACAAGCCCTGGTTCAAATTGATGCTGGCAGGACCCGCAGCGGCATGTTCGGAATGGTTTAAAGGTACTCTTTTTGACTTGGCTAGACTACTGTAGATTATTGTTTCTTTGGGATTTTTTGAATTAAATTGCAGGGCTGCAAATGTATGCGCATATATGCGTACACATGACTGGTTTTGGATTTTCTAACATGAATTTTAGTATGGATACGGGACTGATTCTGACCTGTTTAATTCTCTGTTATGCAGCGGGTCGAGTTGGTTTTGCAGCAGGTATGTAGTGACTGAACTGGATGCAGGGGCTGGTATGTTTGTTATGCAACTGCTATGGGTTGTTAGAGAAGCTGTTAAGTGTTAAACTGTTAGAAGTTAGGTGGTAGTTAGGAGATGTTTGAATAAAAGTGGGCTGAACTGTTTTTTGTTGTTTCTTTGTGCAGGGCAGACTTTGTGGAGTAGTTTGGAATGACACTTGAAATAGCACATAGAGCATAGATGAGCAATGATGAAGAGGACTTGGAGAAAGAGACCAAATGACGTTAAAGAGGAGAGCATTAGGTCTAGGAAGTCAATTTGAATTAGTCGAAGGGTCAACAAGTCGACGGTCAACCGTGGCCCTTTTGTAATTTTCCTTTGTGTAACGATTGAAACTTGTGACAACTTGTATCCCATGCGGCTTGAACTTTCGAATTGTGATAAACTTGTGACGGTGACTTATATTTCAAGTAGTATGAAATGAATGGTTTCTCTCTTTTCCTTTTGTAATTGTGTATTGTGACTTGGTAATGTATATTTGAATGAACAAGAGCTTGATTTATGAAGGTGAATGACATTTGGACTTTGTGAGGAATTTGGTAATGCGTATGTACATTCAGTGGACAAAACCAACTTTGTTATGTTTCTCTTCCAATCCAAACTTTAAAATTTCTTTTCCTCTTGCTTTTAATTTTGGAATTCTTGAAAGGAGGCTTTGATGGTAGCTTGAAGGACCTCTTCTTAACCATGTTCAAATGTTTTTTTTTTGAATGAATGAATGTGTTTGAATTCCTTTACCCTTGAAACGTAACTTTCCCTTGTATGCTTCATATTCAAACTCCCAATGCATTCTCCATTCATACCTTTAATCTCAAAAAGCCTCAATAAAACCCTTAATCATTGAATTTGTTGTATATGGATGAAGAATAACTTTGAAGCTCGATGAAGTGGAAATCCACAATATCCATGAACCGAAACCCTGATTCCATAATCCAGTGCACACATAAGAACCAGTTGAAACAAGTTTATCTGAAGTAGAAGCCTCAAACCAATAGACCCTAATTCACTAGAAGACCTCTGATCCCATGTCTCAAATTATTGGTTAGTGATGCATGAAGTATTAAATGACCTGATGGATATATGCAGATGAGATGCAAAAGTCTAAGCCAGTTAGAAATTAAAGGGTAGGACAAATTTGGGGTATGACAGATCATAAATATCATTTTCCGTATATAAAATATTTAAATCAATAATAAACTTTTTCCGTATACAAATATTATTTTTATTTAGATATCATTTATAAAAATATTTGAGTGAATAGTAAATTTTTGGATAAAAAATATTTAGATCAATAATAGATTTTTTCCTGTATACCATTTTTGAATAATTTTTTTTTAATCATAAATAATATTTTTCTTATATAAAAATATTTAGATCAATAATAGATTTTTCTGATACAAATATTATTTATGTTTAGGTATCATTTACAAAAATATCTGAATAAATACTAAATTTTTGTATACAAAAATATTTAGATCAATAATAATTTTTTCCCTTATATTATTTTTTATTTTAAAGAGTAAATGAAGTATAGAGAGATTAGGGTAGAAAACTAAAAAGGTGAAGAGAGAGAAAGAATGGTGAAAATAAGTTATAATATAGTTGAATAAAATATTAAGATATAATGGACAATTGTGTGGATAGACCAAAATACCAACAATTTTAATAGGTGTACAAAAAGTAAGGATGGGTAATTTTGTAATCACAAAGTGATATTTCTCTTAAGTTCTAGTTCTTAACACTCACTAAGATATTACAAAGTTGTGAGGTTGAAGATGAAGTTCTTCTTGAATTTCAGTTTGACAGCGTTTCGGTATAATTGCGCAAGAGTGTTGTATGCTGCTTCTGAATGGAACTTCTATATATAGGCGCTTGAGAGGAAATGACCGCTGGGATCATTTAATGCTTTGCGTGAATAGTACAACGCTGCATTTAATGTTTCACACTTTTGTCAACTACCTCGAGCCATGCTTTTGCTGCTTTTACTGACTTTGCCTTTTGTAGCTTTTAACGTTCCTTTTGTCAGTCAGAGATTTGACGTTATAGCCTTTTCATCTTGTACTTTCTTCTGGACTCAGATTTTGTAGATAACAACGTTTGAATATCAGAGTCTCCAGCTTTGGTGCAGATGCAACTTCTGTCTTCAGACTTGAAGTGCTTTGAGCGTGATACCATAAGAGCTTTAGAGCTTTTCCTTCTGACTGCCATCTTCTGATGCTTTCCAGTTCATGTTCTGATTCTGCAGGACCAACTTCTGATGTCTTGCCAGACCATGTTCTGATAAAGCCATCCAGAACTTCTGGGTCAGTGCTTCTGAATGCTGATTTGTGCATACTCTTTTATACTTTTCCTGAAATGGAAAACGTAAAGGATTAGATTACCACATTGTCTTATACAAAATTCATACTTAATGTTATCATCAAAACTAAGAATATTGATCAGAACATTTCTTATTCTAACATAGTGAACTTCAATTCTGAATTTGAGAGTTTGGGATCTTTACCAATTTGAAGGTTTAAAGCTCTTCATCAATTTGGGGTGTAGGGTTATTGGCCATTTTTCAGTTCTTTCAATTTTTCATGGTTCTAAAGTTGGACACATGAAAACTAAAGAAGATATTAGAAGTTAGAAACTAAAGTTACGGTACGGTTCATGAATAATTTGAGTGTAGTTAATTATTTATCGGTTCAATTCTAAAACTATTAATAAAATATAATTCGGTTCACTAACCATTAGTAATAGTTCAGTTTATTTAATTCTAATTTGGTTTGATTCGGCGATTCACTTTGTTTCAAATTTTTTTTAACAACCCTAATTTTTATCAATTTTTAAACTAAAAAATTGGAATAGCCCTTCAGGATTTTCTTTTTAATTTATCATTTTTTCTAAATGTATGAACTATGAAGTATGACTGATAGTTTGATTTCATTTTATAGTTTGTACTAGTAACAAACCCGTGCATACGCACGGGTTCTGGTCTGATACGCGCATTTATTTACATAATATATTTATTTTAAATAGAATATTTAAAATGAAAAAATATTTAGATCAATAATAAATTTTTCGTATATCAAAATATTTAGATCAATAAATTTTTTTTCCTCTTATATCATTCTTGGATCATAAATATTTGAATCATAAATATCATCTTTCTTATATATAAATATGTAGACAAGAATATATTTTTTCCCGTATTCAAATATTATTTATGTTTAGATATCATTTACAAAAATATTTGGATAAATTGTAACTTTTTGTATATAAAAATATTTAGATCAATAATAGATTTTTTCTCATATACCATTTTTGAATAAATTTTTTATGGATCTAAATACCATTTTTCGTATATAAAAATATTTAGATCAATAATAATTTTTTTCCATATACAAATATTATTTTTGTTTAGGTATCATTTATAAAAATATTTGAATGAATAGTAAATTTATGTATAAAAAAATATTTAGATCAATAATAGATTTTTTCCCATATATCATTTTTGAATAAAATTTTTTTGGATCATAAATTCCATTTTTCGTATATAAAAATATTTAGATAAATAATAGATTTTTCCCGTATTTAAATATTATTTATGTTCAGTATCATTTACAAAAATATCTGAATCAATAGTAAATTTTTTTATATAAAAATATTTAAATCAATAATAGACTTTTTCCCGTATACCATTTTTGAATTAAAATTTTTGGATCATAAGTACCATTTTTCATATAGAAAAATATTTAGATCAATAAAAAAAATTTCCCGTAGACAAATATTATTTATGTTTAGGTATCGTTTACTAAAATATCTAAATCAATAGTAAATTTTTGTATATAAAAATATTTAGATCATTAATAGATTTTTTCCCGTATACCATTTTTGAATTAAATTTTTTTGGATCATAAATACTATTTTTCATATAGAAAAATATTTAGGCCAATTATAGATTTTTTCCCCTATACAATATTATTTATGTTTAGGTATCGTTTATAAATATATCTGGATCAATAGTAAATTTTCGTATATAAAAATATTTAGATCAATAATAATTTTTTCCCCGATATTATTTTTGAATTAAAATTTTTGGGATCATAAACACCATTTTTCATATAGAAAAATATTTAGATCAATTATAGATTTTTCCCGTATACAAATATTATTTATGTTTAGGTAATGTTTACAAAAATATCTATATCAATAGTAAATTTTCGTATATAAAGATATTTAGATCAATAATAGATTTTTTTCCCGTATACCATTTTTGAATAAATTTTTTTGGATCATAAATATCATTTTCCGTATATAAAATATTTAAATCAATAATAAACTTTTTCCGTATACAAATATTATTTTTGTTTAGATATCATTTATAAAAATATTTGAGTGAATAGTAAATTTTTGGATAAAAAATATTTAGATCAATAATAGATTTTTTCCTGTATACCATTTTTGAATAATTTTTTTTAATCATAAATAATATTTTTCTTATATAAAAATATTTAGATCAATAATAAATTTTTCTGATACAAATATTATTTATGTTTAGGTATCATTTACAAAAATATCTGAATAAATACTAAATTTTTGTATACAAAAATATTTAGATCAATAATAATTTTTTCCCTTATATTATTTTTTATTTTAAAGAGTAAATGAAGTATAGAGAGATTAAGGTAGAAAACTAAAAAGGTGAAGAGAGAGAAAGAATGGTGAAAATAAGTTATAATATAGTTGAATAAAATATTAAGATATAATGGACAGTTGTGTGGATAGACCAAAATACCAACAATTTTAATAGGTGTACAAAAAGTAAATATGGGTAATTTTGTAAAAACCAATATATGAAAATGGTATTAAATGTAAATTAGCTAATAGTATTAAATGTAAATTAGCTAATAGTATTAAATGTAGATAGATAGATAGATGTATTGTTGTCGTTCTAAGACAAGGTGTTTGGGTTTTTCAAGTGGAAAAAGTTTGTAGGGTTTAAGAGATAGAACAGTGACTAGAATGCACAACTCCATTGGAATGGGATTCGGAAAATTCTCAATCTCAAACGCAACTACGCTCTTTCGCTCTCTACTTTCCACACCCACTCTCCATCATCACCACCACATTCCTCTTCGCTTCTGCACCACCACCAACCCCCCCTCCGATTCCGACGATGCCGACTTAGCCACTCCTTCCCCCTCACCCGACCAACCCGAAAGAACCTTCTACGATCGACCCCTCGAGAATGGCCTCGATCCCGGCATTTACAGAGTAATCCAATTTCTCCACCGATTATTTCACTAATTTGATTTCATTTTGATTTATTACCATTGAATCTGAATTTGTCTGTTGTGTGATTGTGTGAGTGTAGGCGATATTGGTAGGCAAAGCAGGGCAAAAACCGGTGCAGAAGAAGCTCAAGAGCGGTACTGTGGTTACTCTGCTGTCAATTGGAACCGGTGGTATTCGCAACAATAGAAGACCACTGGATCATGAAAACCCTAGTGAGTATGCTAATCGATGTGCGGTTCAGTGGCATAGGGTTACAGTTTATCCTGAGAGATTGGGGAATCTTCTCATGAAAAACGTTCTTCCTGGCTCAACTTTGTATATTGAGGGAAACCTCGAGACTAAGGTTTTCTCTGATCCCATTACCGGACTTGTTCGCCGAATTAGAGAGGTTGCTGTTCGTCGACAGGGTAAATTAACTAACTTTTCAATCCTTGATATTATTAAAAGATGTTTTCAAGTGCTTCTTAGGGTTTCTTAGTGCTATGCAATAGTATTTCATTTATAAACTGTTTCAGTAGTGTTATCTTTTACACAGGCCAATTGTATGTTATTACATGATAAAGTCACATTGTTTTCATATGTGTTATGCTGTTCTCACAAGTTATCCCGAAAAGTTTTTGGATGTGAGTTGAAAATAGATTATGAACATGTTATATAAGTTGTTTCTTTAACGCTCTCTCTAGTAATCAAACAAGCACTTATGCTTTTTGATAAACTTAAATAAGCTAATTCAAACAGACTCTTAGTGACGGAGAATGATAAAGGATGGTAGAGAGTATTGTAGAACTTTCAAGGAACACCATTAAATAAAGATATAAGAATTAGAAGACTTTTAAGATTTCTATATATTTCTAGCCATATGAACTAGAGTGTTCTTATTTACTAGATTTTTCTTTTGCATTCTCTTTGAGTAGATTAGATGGAAAGAAGTCAAACAATTAAAGGTAGAGGAAGACCTAGAAAGTCTATAAGAAAAATTATTAAGAAAGATCTCGAGATTAAGGATTTGAATAGAAGCATTGTCCTGGATAGAACATTATGGCGAAAGTTGACCTATGTAACCGACCCCACTTAGTGGGATAAGGTTTGGTGGTTGTTGTTGTTGTATTAAATGTCTTTACTCTAGAACATTTTCTTTTTTAAAATGCTACAGAAATAGTATAAATAGGGCTCGTCACCAAACAGTTTGGCAATCAAGCAATAATAATAAGTTCTTTTATTTGCAAATTAAAAGTTGAATCAATAAAGATAAGTTATTGAAGTGAGTGTGTCCGTTTGGTTCACATGCCAATGAGAAAGCTCAAACTTGGCTCATTTAGTAAACCAGTTAAAATTTGCAGTCATTCTCTAATTTTCCTCATTTTTCTAATTGAAACATGGATTTCTTTTGGAAATTGCATTTGGAATTCAACAGAAAATGTCAGCATGAGAGGATAGAAGTGCTAGAGATAGTCACCCTAACACACTCTCTTTGATAGAGTAAAATTCATATCGTTCCCACCACATTGAAAATGAGTCCTGGTTACAATGGTTGGATTGACTTGAATTTTACCTAATAAAAAAGAGTTGGGGAAAGGTGTTGCTAGCACTTTTCCTTTGCATAATATAGGTAGTATTTTCATGTATATGGATTATTTAAGGTTGAAGGTTTTTTTGTAGCTTATGTTTAAAATAGTATTTGACATATGAGAAAAGATTGTTTGAGAATAAGAAGTTTTTGACTTAATGCAATACAACTTCTTGTCTTCCCCAGGTCGTGTTGTCTTTTTAAGTCCGGGCGATGATTCTGAGCAACAGGCACAACAAAATGACATGAGAGCTGTTGGCTATTATTAAATCGTATGCTTCAAATGGGAACATGAGATTCAGTTGGCTGGGGAGAATTTTTTATTTTGTAACTATATTCTGTATGTTTATCTCGAATTTGGAACTGTTAGTGACATTTGCCATATTGCAAACTCTTGATCGGAGTGATCTCGCTCTTGCTCTTGCTCTGTGCAATACAAGGAATATATAGTTCAACCTTATTGCTTTTGTATGGTGGCAAACTTGTGACATGGCGTATTTCAGTTTAACAAAAGGACTTTTGCTATGGGACCGACCTTTCATTCTGCTCCAAAGTCTTAGAAGCTACTCTTAAAAGTTATTGCTATATGAATACGGAATGCCGAATGCTTCTTTGCCCCAATAGTTTGATAGTTTGCTAAACGTTTGTGTGAACAAATGGTATCTTATTTATTTCATTGTAATTGAACTGAATAGGATTGTAACAATTCTTTAATATGCTACTATGCATATTAGTCTATCTTTTTCGCTCTTAAAATGCCTGTACATTTGAAATTTTGATGTCCAGAGGATCTCATATCAGACCCATATTTTTAAGATAGTGAAGCTACCTTGGGGTAAGTTGGTCTGGAATCAATTTGTGCAAGAGGATTATTTCAGTAAAACTAACCACCAAGACATCTCTATAAGAAAAGGCATGTGTTGTATTAGTCTTTTAAATTTGTGAAACGATAAGTTATTTCCTTTAACTAAATAATGTCAGCTGATTTAATTTTCCAACCAAATCATATTTGAAAAATTGTATAAAAAGACCAATAAATTTTTTACCAATATAGATATTTAATTATTTCATTTCGATCCATGGCCAGTATATAAATAGTAAAGTTTATTTTATTTACAAGAAAATTAGTGAAGTTGAGAGAAGTTAGATGAGCATGAAAATCAAGAAATGGGGTGTGATAATGAAGTAAAACACATATTAAAATGCCCAGTTTTAAAAAAAAGAAAACTAAAGCCGACTAACTAAAGCAACATTGGGCTTAGTAAAAAGCTGGCTAAAAGGAAGACTCAACTCCACCGTGTCGACTTCGACTCACTCACTCACTGACACACATTTCTTCTTTTCTCTCTCTCGTCTTTCTAATTCTACAAAAAAATTCGTTTGAGCGAAGCCGTGACATCAAAAAAAGAAAAATCAAGATCTGCAGCGACGCGGCTCAAAACAACTCAACTCTCTCTCGGCTCAGATCCACTTCACGCCGATCTCCTTCCTCAGCTCAATTTCATCTCTCTCCATTTTCCCTCCCTCTGATCACCAAAATTTCTGAGTATTTCTTTCTTATCAACTCTCCATTTCATTTCCCCTTTTTTGATTCCACTTTTTTTTCTTGTTTCAAATGCAAACTACTTCAAACACTAATAATATTATGTTTCATGTTAATTATTTCTCTCTCACTTAATTCCAGATAATAATACTATTAACAGGCGATGATTACATGGACTGGGGTGTTAATAATAATAATAACAATAATAATCACTTCAGAAATTACAAAGGTGAGTGAGTTCAGCTTAATTTAGCTTGTTAGTTTTCATCTTAGTTTGTGAAGCATACATTTCCATGACTCATGTATTTTACTTTGATTAGAAGACAATGATAACTCCACGATGAATTTGGTACTGGTTTCAAATATGGATCCTGTAAATATTGGCCTTGCTTCTTCCGAAAACCCACTTCCTGTTAATTCATTCAAACCAAGAAAGAAAACCATGACTTCAGTTTACCTGAAGTTCTTCGAAACTGCCGCTGATCGTCAAACTAGGAAATGCAAGTTTTGTGGACAGACCTATTCCATCGCAACCGCCACAGGTGCACTATTTAACAACACTGATTCATTATGAAGATATTTCCTTGCGCGGATATCCGCTAAAGTTCAGTTTATTTATGTAGGCAATTTGGGTAGGCATCTCGCTAATCGGCACCCGGGCTATGAAAAGACAGGCGAAGCTGTCAGCAATACAGCAACTCGGCCAACTGCCATTGTCAAAAAGTCGCAGCCTCAAGGAAAAGTGAACCAAATTGATTATGATCATCTAAATTGGTTACTCGTTAGGTGGCTTGTTCTAGCTTCTCTCCCTCCTTCGACTCTAGAAGAGAAATGGCTTGTGAATTCGTACAAGTTTCTTAACCCATCGATACAGATTTGGCCTAGTGAGAAATATGAATCTGTACTTGATGAGGTTTTCAGAAGCATGAGGGAAGATGTAAGAGCGTTGTTAGAAAATGTTTCGTGTAAATTCTCCGTCACGCTTGATTTCTGGACTTCGTTTGAACAAATTTTCTTTATGAGTGTAACGTGTCAGTGGATCGACGAAAACTGGTGCTTCCAAAAGATGCTTCTTGACATCTGTCGCGTACCTTATCCATGTGGTGGTGCGGAAATATATCGCTGCATTGTGAAGGTTCTTAAATTTTATAATATTGAAAGCAGAGTCCTTTCGTGCACTCATGATAATAGCGCAAGTGCTATTCATGCTTGCAATAGTTTGAAAGAGGACTTGGATGGTCAGAAAATAGGACCGTTCTGTTATATTCCATGCGCTGCTCGGACTTTGAACCTGATAATAGAGGATGGATTGAGATCTGCGAAACAAGTGATTTCGAAGATCAGGGAATTCGTAATAGAGTTGAATGCCTCACCAGTAATCTCCGAGGATTTTATTCAAATATCTACAGCCTATCAAGAAGGTACATGGAAATTTCCTCTTGATGTTTCGGCAAGGTGGAGTGGAAACTACCAAATGCTTGATCTTGTTCATAAGGTATCTCATATATATTAAGATATCCTGTGATGCATTATTACACATGTACTCAAATTCCAAATTAGAAGCAATGGATAGTGTAAAACAATGTATATTTTTTATGATGCAGGCTGGTAAATCAGTGGATGTTATTATTCGTAAACATGAAGAGACACTAGGCAGTAGGATACTCCTGAGCTCTTCTGACAAAAGCGTTGTTAACATCATGCATCAATATCTCGAGCCATTCTACAAAACCACAAACGATATCTGCACGAGCAAGGTGCTAACGGTTGGGCTTGTCCTTTTCTTTATGGATCACATCTCAGATACAATTGCTACCTGCAGAGAATCACGCCCGAGCCCAGAATGGCTAAAAAGTGCTGCAGAAGAAATGGCTAAAAAGGCTAGAAGTTATATTAGTCAAGTATGCAACATATTTACATATATGACAGCTATTCTAGATCCTCGAATAAAGGGAGAGTTGATCCCTGATAGTTTAAATTCACAAAGTTTTCTGGATGAAGCAAGGACACATTTTATCAGAAACTATTCTGTTAACCATTTCTCCTCCATGAGTTCTGGTTACAATGCTCCAGAAATCGAAGATGGAGGAATTGTTTCCTTTGCTGAGGAAATAGCTCGCAAAAAACGTAGGACAAACTTGAGTTCTGCCACTGATGAACTTACACAGTACTTATCAGAAGCTCCAGCTCCTATAGTAACAGATGTTCTAGAGTGGTGGAAGATAAACAGTACACGCTACCCTCGACTTTCTCTGATGGCTAGAGATTTCTTGGCAGTGCAGGCAACGTCAATAGTGCCTGAAGAACTTTTCTGTGGCAAGGGTGATGAAATTGACAAGCAACGATTCTGTATGCAGCATGATAGCACACAAGCTATTCTTTGTATCAAGTCATGGATTCAGGTTGGCATCAAGTTTAAGTTTAAGTCGACCGAGATAGATTATGAGAGGTTGATGGAACTAGCAGCTGCTTCTGCAACAGAAAATAGTCCTTCAAGCTCTGAGAAGAAGCCAAAATAGTGTTAGAAAATGGCTGCACTGGAGGGTAACAGTACTTAATTAACATGCAACGTTACTGTCACTTTTAGGTATATCTTGACTTTGGCTCGTTTTCACTTATCATTAACTTAGATTAGTTAAATCGTTTTATGTTTTATTGTTTAAAAACACATTGATGTATTACATTTGATAGTTTAATGTAATGTATCATGCTGTACAGTTCGGAATTCTGGAAATTACTAACCCAGAGAAATATCAAATATGCACCTTGATGATTGAACTCTCCCTCTGTCTGCACACCAATATAAACATTTATTTACTGAGTTTAAAAAGATTTACACTGTCATACAATTACATCTCACTTGATGTTTGTTGAGATATTTCAACCCCAAATTACTTAAAACTAGAGCTGTCAAATAAGCCCAATTATTCAAAGCCCTTATTTTTTTGGCCCCACTAAAGCCCCACTTAATTAAGCCCCTTGTTGATGAGAAATTTTTTAGGCCCCTTAATTAATGTGTTATTTTTGGGCCCTATTGAGGGGGCCTTATTTTGTTTCAAAAATTTCATTTTTTGTTCCAATATGGATTAGTATTCTTGTAATTTGTAAGATAGGATTACATGGTCATTATGCATAAACAGTAACATTATGATAGAACCCCTAAGTCTATTAATATTGAGTCCAATATGGTAGAACCCCTAACATTATGTTGAGCCCAATTTATAAATTTTGTTTAAACTTTCTTTCTCTGTGTTGTATTTTTAAATGAATTTAATTTGATATACTTGTGTTTAAATGCTCTAATTTAATTTTGGTAGATGGTATATAATTGCATAATATTTTCTAGCTGGATTTGAGTGATTAAAGATTGATATTGTTTGATTAAGGATTAGCTAATATGGAGAATGAAATATATTAGTAGAATATTTCTCAATCCCTTGCCTTTAGTCCATCTTGAGAACTATTGCATGCTAATAAACTATGATAATAGAAGAAGTTAATTGATGAAATGTAATTTGCGTGTATCTTGTTTATGATATAATTAGATTAAACAACAAAATTGGTGTATGGGCATATTCTACATGGCTTAGTCTCAAAATGTATATCCTGCACATAATAATGAGCCACCAAATAATAGAGCATTATTCATTCTAATTATATAGTTTAATGCTTTAGATTGAGAATTGATGGTATATTATTTATCAAAATTAAATTTTTATTTTTATTATAAAAGAAATTTTTAATTTTTAATTTGGGGCCTTGGGCCCCCTTCTTAATTTTGGGGCCTTGTATTTTTAGGGCCTACATATTTGAGGGCCCATTATTCTCAGATTTTTTTAAGTCCCCTCATTAAGTGGGCTAGGGCTCAAATTTTTTGGCCCCCTAAATTGACACCTCTACTTAAAACAGGTTTAGTTCGCCATTTTATGAAATATTGTGTAACAAGTGCTGATTCATGGTTCAGTCCCATACATCCCTACTGATCCGACCTGGACTTAAAATGTTTTGGTACCTGCAATCACTCCTACACCAAGTCAATAAAACATAGCCCAATGTTTTTAGATTTTAGAGTGCGTATGTTGATTATGACGTTATATCCTCTTTAAAGGCAAGGGTTTTCGGGAGTCCAAAACCTTCTTCTGATGGACAGGTGTCATAATATTACTCATTTGGGAATTTGTGGGAGATAAAGTTATGAATCTTGAGCATATAGCAATTAAAAAACAGTTGGTTGACATATCCACTAAAGCTTTGGATGCAAATTAATTTGAAAAACTAAGAGGTGTTTTTGGTATTTGCATTCGTTAGAGTCTATAGTAGTCAAAGCTAGGGAGATGTGCAAGAAGAACAAGAAAGTGCCTATCTCATATGGTCTATGGTGCACATGGAATAAGATTGATTGCAAAATTGTTTTTTATCTGTCCAACGTTACAAGAAAGATTACACTTTTACCTTTTCCCTATTGTACTCATAATAATATTCACCTTCTATTCTCTCAAGTTTTTTCATTATTTTAAAAAATGAGTCAATTATCTAAAAAAGCTAAAGTTAAGATACTAGACGACAAGTCTAAGAAGAAGGTTAAGGCTTCAGGATACACACGCTGGATCATCTGTTGGAGTATTTGTGATTGGGAAGAATTCTATGACAAGTCTAAGATGAAGGCTTTTTGGTATTTGCATTCGTTAGAGTCTATAGTAGTCAAAGCTAGGGAGATGTGCAAGAAGAACAAGAAAGTGCCTATCTCATATGGTCTATGGTGCACATGGAATAAGATTGATTGCAAAATTGTTTTTTATCTGCCCAACGTTACAAGCAAGAATACACTTTTACCCTTTCCCTATTGTACTCATAATAATATTCACCTTCTATTCTCTTAAGTTTTTTCATTATTTTAAAAAATGAGTCAATTATCTGAAAAAGCTAAAGCTAAGATACTAGAAGACAAGTCTAAGAAGAAGGTTAAGGCTTCAGGATACACACGCTGGATCATCTGTTGGAGTATTTGTGATTAGGAAGAATTCTATGACAAGTCTAAGATGAAGGCTTTTTGGTATTTGCATTCGTTAGAGTCTATAGTAGTCAAAGCTAGGGAGATGTGCAAGAAGAACAAGAAAGTGCCTATCCCATATGGTCTATGGTGCACATGGAATAAGATTGATTGCAAAATTGTTTTTTATTTGTCCAACGTTACAAGCAAGAATACACTTTTACCCTTTCTCTATTGTACTCATAATAATATTCACCTTCTATTCTCTCAAGTTTTTTCATTATTTTAAAAAATGAGTCAATTATCTGAAAAAGCTAAAGCTAAGATACTAGAAGACAAGTCTAAGAAGAAGGTTAAGGCTTCAGGATACACACGCTGGATCATCTGTTGGAGTAATTGTGATTGGGAAGAATTCTATGACAAAGATGAAGGCTTTGAAGAAAAGACCTGTTTAAACACATGAGTTTGAATCTGATGCTGATTAAGACAGAGTTACTTTCATTAATTCAAGAGTATGGTCTGACGAACAAGTCTGAAGGTTGTTTATCCTAAGTGTTTTTGCTTAGTTTGTTTGGCCCTTGTATTTGGGTATGTTTTGTTTCCTTGTTTTGGTTCTGTAATGACTTGATAACCTTATGATTTTTGTTGCCAATAACAAAGTCCAGATGTTCTGACATTATGTTCAACATTTGTACTCATGGTTGGTGTTTGTTTACTCTTGGTGATATGTTAACTGACTGTGCTAATAGCTTTGCCAAATTATGGCAAAAAGGGAGAGCAATGGTGTGATGATGTGTTAGTGAGTGGCCAACTATGCTAACTATCATGTATGTTAGTAATATCTTCTGACTTTTGATTGTGACTACTAACTGTGTGTGCATGCATGATTGACTGATCTTGTGTGATTGCATGTCTTGATTGATTATGGAGCATCATTGTGTGACTGATTAAAGTGTAGCAACCACTTGACTATTGATGTTTGCTACTGAATTCTGCTACTGATGTGTGCTTTTCTGATTTTGTTCTTCTGCTGATGCTTGCTCTGAATGTTCTGAGTGTAGTATGCTTATGAGGCTCATTTGTGGTATTTTTGAAGATTTACCTTTTGCACATCTTGTAAGTTTTGAAAGAGTTGTTTTGTCAAAATTTGCCAATGAGAGAGATTGTTGTTTCTATTGGATAGACTGCATTATTCAAAAAATACATGGAATGTACAAGATTTTTTGGTGAAGAAAGAACACATATGGGACCAGATGTTCCTGCATGTGTGTAATATCTGACCCTTGTCAGCAGACAATGATGAATGTTGTTCTGAGCGTATTTTCTAGTTGCATTTTAATCCGATTTGTTAATATCTTTTAGCAATTTGATTAGTTAAATTTGTTTGATAATTTAAAAAGATCAAATTTAAATTTGAATTCAAATCAAATATTTTATTGGAGCTGTTTTGGAAAAACAATTCTTAACCAAATCTCCACCATATTGGGTGATTTCAATTTAAATGCTGATTGGAGAAAAGCCCATATATAAATTTCTATTTAAAGAGACCCAATCTAACCTTGAAGGCCACAAGCTTAATTGAAGATTGTTGTGTTAAGGTTTATAGTTTTGAGTCCTTATTTGTTGTGTTACTTGTACACCACGTTAACACCTTCATTCATATCATAAGGCATAATTGTTGGTTTGTTTAATTTTGTTGTAATTCAACATTCATCAATCTTATTGATGTTAATCACTAGACTTAATGATTAAGAGAAAGTGAGAGGGGGTTCTCATATTTATGGGGAGTTCTAAATAGAAAGACACTAAGATTGAATTAAGAAGAGGGGCATTGAACAAATAGCTTGTTCATCTAAGGCACTTTGTAGTAATTCTATTGAAGAGTGAATTTCCTTTCTTGGGTTGGAAGTCCTCCACGCGTGGGCGTGGTTACACTGAACTGAGTTACCAATTCTCTTGTGTTCTTTATTGTTTTTACTTTGAATAGTTATTGTTGTGAGATTGTGTTAAAACTGGTTTAACAAGTTGGACAAGTTGTCCTAAATATCTGGTCCAACATTTGTCCCCTGAAGAACAAAAATTCGCATTGCTCCCTTGTCAATACTTTAACTAATCAAGTTTTTGTATACTTATTGTAACTGTTAATTGTTGCTATGAATAAGTCACTGATGTCGAGCTCGTACCCCGTCATGTCCTTGTATCGACCATAAGATCGAATAAAATCTCCCTCCATTAGTTTTTTAACTATCTCGCTCTTTCTCCTTCTAGTTATTTCCGACCTTTATGTATGTATCTCAGAGATCGACCATCACAAATATAATAATAGAAGACGATATAAACATACCATTACACAGATTCCTAAGCACAAGATCTATAAAAATGAAGCGTTTTAGCTTAGAAGGAAATATGACATCAATATAAACATATAAGTATAAATCTTTAGATGGATTCAAAGTAAAATATCCCTAAATATTAATACCATTTTATCTTTCCTTTCGGTTGTACAATATAGATTTTATTTATATTAAAAAGAATTTAATGATAGTGCATTGTGAATGTAGAATTTTTTTTACATAAATATTCAATCAAAATATTTTAAAGTAATAAATTATATAAATAATTTAAAATTTATATACCGACTAGACGGAATACATGTTCCTTTGTAAAATAATTTATTCTCTATTTTTCTTTTGATCAAAATAATTTATTCTCTATTAAGAAACACAAATAAATGATTTTTTTTTCTTTCAAATTTTCCACAATGAATAGCTAATGAAACAGAAAAAGTCAAGAGTGTCAAGGCAGGATCCACCTGAAGTGAGGGAATCCATTCAAAAGCAAAACCCCATTCCCCACCTCCATTCCATCCACGTATACCATCTACATGTCACCAAAACAACCCCACACCTGTCCCTTCATTCACTTCACACACACTCCACCACCACACTCTCCCTTTATTTCCATTCCTCTCTCTCAAACAAACCACATTCTCAATGGCCGATCTCAACCAAACCCCACCCCAACCATACAGACCCACCTCCTCACCATCCGTCTTTCTAAGAAAGCTTCAAAACAACCTTCACGCACCAAACTCAACACATCTCGCTGCCATCTTAACCCTTCTCGTCACCGGATCCGTTTTCCTCCTTCTCACCAGTCTAACCGTAGCTGGCACCGTTCTCTCTCTCATCTTCTTCTCACCCTTGATAATCGTTTCAAGCCCCATATGGGTCCCGGCCGGTACTTTTTTCTTCCTCCTAACCGCCGGACTCTTGTCAATGTGTGGATTTGGCGTCATCGCTGTCGTTGCTTCGTCTTGGTTGTACCGTTACTTTAGAGGTCTTCACCCGCCCGGTTCGGACCGGGTTGATTACGCTAGACACCGGATTTACGATACGGCTACGCATGTTAGAGATTATGCAAAAGAATATGGCGGGTATTTGCAGAGTAAGGTCAAGGATGCAGCGCCTGGTGCTTGAACCAACCGGCTCGGTTTGGTTTGGTTTAGTTCCCCTCGTTTATATCATAATGTTGAACCGGGTTTTTTGTTAAATATTATTATATGGCCCTAACTATGAGTTAAAGTGTGTATGCAATGGTAGTAGAATTAAGTTATGTCATGTTTATTCTTTTGTTCGTTTACTCTTTTGCGTGACTGTTCGTTCTTCTGCATAGTTTTGTATTTTGATATATGGGTATGAGAAGAATCACGAAAATGTTCCACATAGTTTATTGAGTGCCACCTTATTAATAATTTACTTGCCTCATTTTATGTTTTTGGTTCAGTGTGAGTGCTGATAGAAAGGCTATATTTACAATGTGAAGGAGACAATTGAGAGTAAGAAAGGAAACTATAAAAAAGAAAATTAGATAATGCATAAGGAGTACCTGTTGATGATTGATGAGGTGCATCATGAAAGGAGGCACATATATAGTATTTGAGATGTGATGGTGGATGCTTGGCTCGGGATGAAATTCTTGTGGGAATATGTTCAGTAGCATTGTTTTGTGGTGTATATGTGGAAATAGGTTGCGTGTCTTCAAAAATGGTAGATGTGGTTTGGTTATTGAGGCAAGGAGGTGTGGTGTTGGATGTATCAGGATTTTGATTAAAAGATGAGCCTCTCTTGTTAGACAAGTCAGTAAAATACTCCCAATTGTGAGGAGCAGATGATGAATGATTATGATAGAGAAGAATATGTTCATGAAATGGGATATTTCTTGAAATAAAGATTTCATTTGAGTTGAGGTAATGAAGATTTCATTTTGAGTTGAGGTCTAAGAGGACAAATCCTTTCAAGCCAAGGGCATAGCCTACTGAAATCTCATTTGATTTGTGATCAAAATGAGTGGAAATTCGGGTTTGGACTTGGATGAGCATTAGGGGTATGTTTGGATTGATGGAATAGAATGGAATGGAGCGGAATGGAATGAAATAAATTTATGTTCCATCGTTTGGATTGATTAAAAACTAATGGAATGGAGTGGTATCGGATGGAATGCATTCCATCCCATTCCACCATTTTTTGTACCCTCCGATTTGGGCGGAATGAAAAAATTACTCTATTCCATAGTGAAGTTCCCAAACAATGGAAAAACGTATTTATTCCATTCCGCTCCGTTCCGCTCCATTCTATCCCACTCCGTTCCATTCCGCTCCGTTTTTTTTATTGTATCCAAACATAGCCTAGAAGCTTGGGTGTCAAGCATTAAGTTGGAATGTTGAAGTAAACTAATCAGTTGAGAATATTGCTCCTAAGTAATACTAGCTTAGGCATTTGTTGAACTTTCATTGGATTGGTTCTGCTCATCACTGCTATTAGAACTGTAAGAATTAGCTGAAACCTGTTTCCTGCCAAAAGCGTGGAGGGAATCCATGCTTTTTGTAGCATGCTTCTATAGTGTGACAAGTTCTATTGCAGTGAGTGTAAACTCCGAGATCCTTCTTGTATCCTAAATGCATAGGATTCTTACTACGGTCTTGAAAATTTCTTGCATTGTAAGCATTGATTGAATTGATTAGAGTATTAGATTCTTCAATTTGAGAGCTATTTTTCAAGTTTAGGTAGATGAGAAATGTTGTTACTTTCTTCTTAATGGCCATCAAGTAGATTTTGTTAAGGGAGGGTAAATATTCCATAAGAACTTGAGTATTTATAATTGAAAAATTGTCATTCACTTCTACATTGTTGAATGCATGTACAAGCCGACATTCGTCTGTGTGAATTTAGTTCTTCCCACAATTCACATTCCCACAATTCACGTTGTTGAATGCATGTCCAAGCCGACATTGATCTGTGTGAATTTAGTTCTTCCTACAATTCACGCGTTTCAGTGTAATAATTAAGAACTAATTTGGTAGCTTGTTTCATATTATTAATCTTAGCTCGAAGATTTGAAACTCGATCGAAGATTTGAACTAGATAGTTGCAACACTCCCATGTTGCTCGAATCATATCAAGAGGTTCAAGAACTTCAATGGATCCATGAATGAAAGATAGTTTATTCTTTGTACTAAGCGCTCTCTGCATTGATCATGATCAAGATAAGTAATTAGAACCATTCAAAGAAGGCATATATTTTACCGAATTGGGACCTTCACTCAGATGAATATAGTAAACTGACTCAATATTTCCATTAGAGACACTAATGGAGGGTTGAACACGCAGAGTCATAGTGAAATTATCGAAAATTGAACACATCAAAGAAGGATGAAGAAGATTGTGAAAGATGCAAGGAAGAAGAAGATGAATAATTGAAGAAAAACTAAAATGTAATCAAAGAAGGATGAAGAAGATTGTGAAAGATGCAAGGAAGAAGAAGATGAATAATTGAAGAGAAACTAAAGTGTAATATGTTGATACTATATTATGATTAAGGAGTTCAACAATGATATACACAAGAAACTAAAGTGTAATATGAGACTATATTATGATTAAGGAGTTCAACAATGATAAACACAAAAGAATAAAGAAGAAATTAGTTTCTCATATCATTGAACGAATAAAAGTTACAATAGGTATGATATAGTAACTTCTAGTGTAAGCTAACTAGTTTTCCAACTATGTGACTAAATTTGTATTCTTTCTATAACCATACTTTTATTGGTTGAGGCCATCCTCCTTATTGGGTAGAGAATTAATCAATTTTTTTTAATGAGATATGGGGTCGGAGCCTAAAAGAAGAAAACAACTAAACGACAAATCTCTAGACACCAATACTATTGACATCCTTAACAAACGAGTCTAAAAGAAAGAGAGGAACAACACTTTGAAAAATCAGATCTTGACTCCTATCTTGCCCAATTTTCGCAAGCATGAATGCACACGAGTTAGCCTCATAATCAAACTCCCTCATCAAACTCTCCCTCATCAAACTCTGGATATGTTTGATCAGCACAAAATTTAGATCACCCTTTAGATGACTCATTTATGATCAGGGTCAGCCTTGTGCAAGTGCAGGAAGTGCTACAGCACAGGATCCCAAATTTTCGGAGGCCTCAAATTTTGAAAAGTCTAATTTTTTTCATAAAATATTAGTCGAAATAATTAAAATGTTAAAATAAAAACCCAATAAATAAAAAAATACTATGACAAAAACTCAATACATACAAAAAATTGTGATATATCAAAACTCAAAATAATTATAATTAAATATATTATTGATTAAAACATAATTTTATTTTTTATGTGTCTTTTAAAATTATTATAATTGCATTTAATTTTTATATTATTGATTGGGCCGACTCTGTTTATGATAACCTCACTCCACCACCATTTTGGAGTCAACACAAATCTCCACCATTTTCAACTCATTACTCCTAGCAAGCCTTAACCCCTATCACTTTAATACAATGTTTTTTATTAAATGAAAAACATAACTACTGTCGTGCTTATTACCAGCCGAATTTAACATAAGTGATTGATATTTAGCATATGTGAATGTTGTAAACCTCTCAAGAAAACTCACTGCTTAATTTTCTTTATGACCCTAAAGACTTAGCATAAGCATATTTCCAAAGTCAAAGCCGATGATGTAGAAGTCTTAGGATTGTTCCCAAAATAATACGAGTGATAGGAACACGTCTTTGACCCAAAAGAAAATAAAAAGAAAAACTATATGATATGAAAAGCAAACGAAAAGAAACAAACCGTCAATTATTTATTTGTATAATGACATATGATCAATAAATAAATAAATAAAACAAGAACATGTGAATAATTTCCTCTTTGACTCTTTACATAACGACCACATTTGATGGTCAATCTTGTTTAGAGTCATTCATAATTTTCAGATGTATCTATTGAATCTGAAACTTCTGGTAAAAAAAAGTAAGATAAGTAAATATTGGTCCTACAATGTTTATAAATGTTCGAGAATTTTCAAAATATATAATTGAAAAGATTATACTTTATAAGTGATTAATATTATTTTAATGTAAAAATGTGCATTGAAGAATAAAACGGCTTAGTGGTTAAATTTGAGAAAAAAAAATCCAAATAACCAAGTTTAATAAATAATTTACACCAAAAACCATGTTTTCGGCAAAATTACGCATATGACCAGGTTTCAGAGGTGGTCTCCACATAGGAGCCGCCTCTGGTGGCGCCAATGACCAATTTCCTTTAACCTATGCGCCACCCAGGGTGGCTTCAATGTGTATTTTGTTCCTTCAAGCCACCTAGGGTGGCGCCTATGTGCATTCTTTTTTTTTTTTTTAATTGTTTCTATACTATTTTTTTTTTAATTTTTTTTGTTGTTTATTAATAAAATTGTTTTTATTTTAAAGTATTTAAAAAATATATATATTAAATTGCAACAGATAAGATCAGTGAATCAGCTAACTCGAGTTACATAGAAAATAACCAACAGAAAAAGATAAACTAAAACATCTAAGAAATCACCACGGTTAAAACAATGTCATTAGGTCCATGCATCATTTGAATGACGTCAATGTCGTATTCCACGTTATCCCAGAAAGTTATCGTTGCTCCAGTCACAGCATCGGCCCTTGTTTTAAGCCTCTTGATGCTTCTTATCTGTTCGCCGGCCTCGTACTCCCCCTCTAAAAATATCAGGAGAGTCCTCTTGAGTTGCTCGACGGAAGAGATATTCCAAAACATAACCGGCATGGGAGGTTTGACGGCGGAGAATATGACATGTCCGGTCCTTCTGCGATACTCCGGTTCAGGTTCGGCACGCCATGTTGATCTCCGGGGCGGCAACTCTGTTGTCCGGTAACATCCATCTGGCCTAATGGTTGTCCGGCGAGGCATGATTGTGTTTGTGTGATTGTTTGGTATTTGGAGTTTGTGTATCTGTGTGTAAACTCAACCATAGGAGCCCCTAATTTATAATAGTAGTGTGTAGAAAAAAGTAATGATGTTGCGTACTGTTTACAAGCACGCCTAACATGTATGATAAATGTAGACACACTGATCAATGACTGACTTGATGGGACTAGACGAAAGCATGCGTATTTGACTGTCCAAAATAAAGAGTGGCAGTATGGGCCATGAAGACAATTTCACAACGAGACAAAGACATAACTAGTTGATTTAATAAAGGATAATACAAATACATAACCAATAGAAATACAAATACAAATACAAATACAAATACAAATACTAATACAAATACAAAAACATTATCAATAAAAATACAGATGCAAAATACAAATGACATACAACTAATTGTTGGTGGAATTTGATCCACGGTTAGGACAAGTATTTTTATTGTGCCCGACTTCACGACATATGCTACACTTTCGTACCATTTTCTCATGATCCATCTCGGTTGTGATCCGGGTGCTGTTCGGGCGACCTCTTTTCTTCCTCCGCATGTTATCATTATGCCAAACCACGTTCCCTTCATACGCAGGCCAATAATCCTCCTTTGCCATCACTTGAAATGAGTTGTTGTACACCCCGAGCAAGGTATCCGCCTTGTAAATGGGAGATAAAAGTGCTAACGAATCTTGATGCGCATACGAACATGCTGCAATTACATGAGAGCATGGCATCCGAAAGGCTTGAAACTTTCCACAATCGCACCACCCTTCATCTATAAGAACCCTGTATTGTTGTCTCGGAAGGCCCTCGTTATGGTCAATCGTTTCTTTAACACTAAAGGTCCGGTTGAATCGATCGAAAAATGTCACAATGTGGTTGTTGGCTTTGGCAGATTGCTCTTTCATGAATTTGACGCATGTTTCGCTCCATAATTGTCCGGATTCTATAACTGCATTCCAACGCTCACCTCTTCTTGCGAAAAGAGAAGCCATCCTATAGTATGTTGCTTCCACCAAGGCAGTAATCGGAAGGTGTCTGATGCCCTTAAACACCCCGTTCATAGACTCCACAAGATTCGTAGTCATGTGCCCCCATCGCTTCCCGTTGTCGTATGATCTGGTCCATTTCTCTCTAGCAAGATTGTCTACCCATCTGCCTGCATCTGGATTTGCCGCTACAATTTCATGTCGATAATATTGGAACGTCGGTTGAGTCAACGCATATCCGGCATTGACAAGAGTCTTGCGAAGAGCCCTGTCCTTTATCTCCCGCATGAAATTTTGTGCAATGTGTCGAATACAGTAAACATGCGTTGATGTAGGGTTTTGCCACCCGTTTGCTGGATTGTTGTACGCACTCTCGATGGCAGCATGTCTGTCTGAAATCAAGCAAAGTCCAGGTTGGGGGGCAACGTGTGTCCGAAGATTTCTGAGAAAGAAACCCCAACCTCCAACAGTTTCTCCTTCCACCAGAGCGAAAGCAACAGGAAAGATGTTACTATTTCCGTCTTGAGCCACAACCATCAACATGGTGCCTTTATATTTTCCGTACAACCAAGTTATTTGAAGAATTGGTTTGCAATATGAAAATCCTTGTACACATGGGCGGAAAGCCCAGAAGAGCCTGTGGAATATCACATTTCCTTGAAGGGACGTTCCGTCTGGAGATTGCGCCGGAAGGGTCTCTAAAATAGTAACAGTTCCAGGAGCATAAATTTGAAGCGCATATAAGAAATGTGGGAGTCGTTTGTACGAATCCTTCCAATTTCCATACACAACTTCGATCGCTTTGGTCTTCGCCAACCACGCCTTTCTATAAGACGGAGTGTAGTTGTATGTTGCAACGATATGAGGGATTATCGTTTTCACCTTTAACGATGGATCTTTTTCAACTAGAGGCAAGATTTCTTGACAAATGATGTCATAACTTAGCTTACGGTGATCTTGTGAAACATTTGTGTTAACACATGTGTGATCTTGGGAAATATATCTTATAACCCATGAATCACTTCTCTTCCTGTATGATGCATGCAACCTGAATCCACAATCAGTTTTTCTACAATAAATTTTGTACCTTTCGACATTGGCGCGATCAACTCTAAAATCAACATTGTTTGCCATATGAAATCTTTTTATGGCCATGATACATGCCTCCTTAGAACGAAATCTGTCTCCTACTTTTAACCGTTGATCTGTTTGAGTGTATGGATCATAGAAAATATCAGTCGATGGTTCGTCATCCCCATCAAAATTCAGGTTCCTCATGTGCGCTGGAGGCATATGCACTTGATCTCGTGGTACAACAACTTCCGGTTCATCTTCACTTTCCTCGTTGACCAGGTTATCAACTTCTATTTCCGGTGCTTCTTCTTCTTCATTTACAACGTCGACCTCTGCTTGCTCGTCTCCAAGTGCATCAATGACTTGTGACTCAACCATTTGTGTGGGTTCAACTTCTGGTAGAGTAACATACAGTTCTATGCAGTCGTAACCAGAATACTCATGATTGGCAAACATATTCTGCATGTCTTCATCGTCTTTGATCTCAACTTGGATAAACTTGACCGGGTTGTCCCCACGAAGAAATCGATATTGGTAAAAAAATCTGGGATACACCACCCATTGCAAGCTTCGTCTCTAATCTCCCTTTGAAGTAACTGAAATTTGCTTTTCTGCTTAAACAAAATCGTTTACCCTCGGTGTTTCTAAACAGAAAACCAACTTCTTCGTTGTCATATGTCTCGCCAAAAACATGAGCGTTGATAATGTATTGTGGAGGGGCCATTGTTGAGTGGGTAAAGAGTGTTATTTCAGTTGTGAAATGAGATGTGTAATGAGTTGTGTTATTTTCCACATTAGAGGTATGCTTTTATCATCATAAACTTACTGTGTTGAGTTGAGATCATTATGACACTGGTGAACTGCTGCACAGTCGACTTGACCAGACTCCATCACACTGAGCAGTGCATACTATACAATCACATGCGAATAAAGTTGATGGAAAATCAATGCCTGAATCGTTACAAATGTACTGAGTTGATTTGAGGTGTGCTTGACACTGGTGAACTGCAGCACAGTCGACTTGACCAGACTCCATCACACTGAGCAGTGCACACTGTACAATCACATGCGAAGACTGTATGCTAATTATTTTTGGTGAAACAACGGCTAGAAATCCCTAAACCCTAAAAATACAAAAGTAACATAGAAAACCCTAACCCTAATTTTTGAAAAAAAAATTGGGTTGCATGTTGGCGCCACCTGGGGTGGCGCATTAGTCCAACTTTTCCCAGCATGGCGCCACCTGGGGTGGCGCATTAGTGCATTTTCTTTTTTTTTTTTGTTTTTTTTTGCCCTAATTTTGTCTAGTGGTCTCCACTGCCAAAACCCTAATCTAATCCGCCAGCATGTGATCTACCTGCATCGAAATACTGTATGCATGCATGCTTAGACAATTCAGCACCGAACACGGGATGCAGGCCTAGTCTATTCTGCCAGAAACAATTAATGCATGCATGCTTAGACAATTCAGCACAAAACACGGGAATGCATGGTCAATTCAACACAGAATGCATGTGAACCCATCTTTATCACTTTGATATCTGTATCACATGCATGCTCACCACTTGGCCATCATGCACTAAACATCAGCAACCACCACCCCTCTATAAATACTCTCATAGAATACTTTCTTTTCACCAACATATCTTCTTCTTCTTCAAAAAACCACTTTGCATTTTCAAATCCGCAGAAAAGTTAAAGAGTTC
Source organism: Vicia villosa (assembly GCF_029867415.1). Classification (NCBI taxonomy): domain Eukaryota; kingdom Viridiplantae; phylum Streptophyta; class Magnoliopsida; order Fabales; family Fabaceae; genus Vicia; species Vicia villosa. Next base: position 37,561,731 of record NC_081180.1, on the reverse strand, counting down.
TTGAAAATGGCTCAACAACTTCTTACCATGGGTGAAACACACAGAGGAACTAGAGCAAACTTGGCGACATTTGTAAGTTCATACTTATTTATTTCTAAACATCTATGCGTATATGACATCCAGTTTAATCGATTTATTTGTGGTTCTTAGGTTGTTGACCGATTCCGCACACGGTCTCACGCTTATGTTGAACCCGGCGAGAGGATTATTCTGAATCTACAAGCATGTGGCTTCAGACATATCATAAAAATGCACAACAACACCATAGACAGAAAATTCATCCTTGCCTTACAAGAGAGATGGAGGCCTGAAACCCACACGTTTCATCTTCCAATAGGTGAGTGTACTGTTACTCTAGAAGATCTTTATATGTTGCTTGGTCTGCCCATTGATGGCAAGGCTGTTAATGGATCTGTTCAACATGCTAATTCACTGTGTGAGAGAGTGTTGGGAAGATATCTAGTTGTGCCTACTCAAGGTGCAAGAGGCCAGGGTATCAGTCTGGCCTCCCTTAGAGATTATTATGATGAACTCGTCTTGATGGACAACTCTACCGAGGAGCATGTTTGGTTAATAACTAAGGTCTATATAATGTTGATGTTTGGTAAACTTTTATTCCCGGAGTCGACAGGTAACACTGTCAACTTTTTTTATTTAAGTAAATTTGATAGTATTAGCAAGATTAGGAAATATAGTTGGGGGTCCGCCGTTTTGGCAATGTTATACCAATCTCTTTGTAAGAACGCGGTTGCCGAGAAGTGCACCTTCTATGGATGTGCGTTCCTCCTACAAGTATGGGGTTGGTGGAGACTGTCGACGCTATCCCCTGCAGGCAGGAACAACTACACGTTCCCTTATGCAACAAGGTACGTCTTTTTCACCGCTATCCCTTGAACGCTAACTCTCTTTTACATAAAAATCTGAAATAACATTTTTGCTCTTTTTTTGTTAGGTTCTGTGGTCCTAAATTGGATTACAGTAAGAATCCGAGGGGGAGTGTTATTTTGTATCGGGACCTAATTGATCACCTCCGAGCTGAAGATGTATTACCCCTAAACTTTTATATGATCATATAGATGTATTACAATCCATCATTTTTTTTAATAATATGTTATTTTTTTCTCCTACGCAGTTTAATTGGAGACCATACTTGTTGCTAGACCATGAGCCAAACGAGAGTGACCGGGAAGTTTGGACTCCAGTGACACCTATAATAAGGTTCAACATCGTGGAGATGCACCAATCTGACCGTGTGAGACTGCAGTTTGGCATGCATCAACCAATCCCGGATTCCCCCACTAATTTGGGTCGCTGGCATATTAAAAGAGTTAACAATCAATGGGACCACGCAGATTATCGTACATTCGCACCTGAATTTTGTGAGATGTGGAAGCAGCGTCGCACCCGTCTGCTACAATTCCCTGTTGCCCAACTCCCCATGTTTCCAACCGCGAAATACGTTGCTTGGTTTAGAACAGTCACAACCCCCGATATGTATGTGTCCGACCCCTACTACCTACACGACCCCCGCCAACAACAATACGCACAACAACCACCCCAACAACCACCCCAACAACGCCAACAACGCCAACAACGCCGACAACGCCAAACATCCGAACAACCTTACCATGAAGAATATCAAACAACACCAACAACGCACTACCAAAGTCAACCCATCCAACAACAATCATGGGGCTTCACCCAACAACTCCATGACGCCGACCCCTCCACTAGGCTACCCGTCCAACAACAATAATGGGGCTTCACCCAACAACACTACGACGCCGGACCCTCCACCTCCACTAGACAACCCATCCAACAACAATCACGGGGCTTCACCCAACAACTCCATGACGCCGACCCCTCCACTAGGCTACCCGTCCAACAACAATAATGGGGCTTCACCCAACAACACTACGACGCCGGACCCTCCACCTCCACTAGACAACCCATCCAACAACAATCATGGGGCTTCACCCAACAACACGGCGACGCCGGCCCCTCCAACTCCAATAGGCAACCCAGCCCCGACATGGGTCTAGATGACGAATATGACCCGAACGAGCAAATGACCACTCAATCGTCACAGTACCAACAACATGGATACTCCACACCCCAATTTTCACAACACCAACAATATGGTTACACCACACCCCAACAAACAATGCCATTTTTCCAAGGCCAATCAAGTGCTGGGTTTTACCGACCATATGACGCAACTCCACCGCCAAGACCAATCTTTGAGGGCATGGGGACCCGACTTTTTGACAGCAGCATACAAGAATACATGTCCAACGAGCGCATGGAGGGGCTAATCCGAGGACCACCTACCCAGACACAGCAAGAACAACCAAGGAATAGGGGGGGTCGTGGAGAAGTGGTTCGTCGAGATCCTTCCAACCGGATTCGAATAGTTCCAGATTGCGGAACTGGCGGTGAGAGGGGTCATGGTCCGACTCCGGGTCGGAGGGGTCATGGTCGGAGGGGTCGTGAATAGCATAATATCCATGTTTTAAAAATTTTATTTTTTTTCCGTAGTTGTAATGTTTGGACTGTATGACCGTATTTGTAATGTTGTTTCTGCATTTCTCGTATTTGTAATGTTTGGAATGAATGACATCTGGTGTTTCATTATTTAGTTAATTGTTAAAACAATTTTCAAAAAATCAAAAAAACAAAATATAATTTATTTATTTATGTTAAAACAATTTTATTAATAAATAACAAAAAAAAATAATAAAAAAAAATAGTATAGAAACAATTAAAAAAAAACAAAAAAAAAATAAGAATGCACATAGGCGCCACCCTAGGTGGCTTGAAGGAACAAAATACACATTGAAGCCACCCTGGATGGCGCATAGGTTAAAGGAAATTGGTCATTGGCGCCACCAGAGGTGGCTCCTATGTGGAGACCACCTCTGAAACCTGGTCATATGCGTAATTTTGCCGAAAACATGGTTTTTGGTGTAAATTATTTATTAAACCTGGTTATTTGGATTTTTTTTCTAAATTTGATGGTATTACTTTATTGTCCATGTATATAATACTTTACAAAGTGACATGGAAGAGTCACTACTGTTAGGATGAAATTTTTTACAAATTTGTCAATTGTATTAAGATTATTTAATCTTAAGGTAAAAGGTGGATGAATGACTAGAAGTTTCACTGAATTGCTTGAATTGTTGCAAGAAATGCTACCAGAAGGTAACACGTTGTCGAACGTAGTTATGAGGCCAAGAAGATAATGTGTCCAACGAATTTGGACTGTGTCAAAATACATGCATATCGTAATGAATGCATATTATATAAGAAAGAGTATGAAAACTTGAAGGAGTGTTCGAGGTGTGAGGAGTCACGCTACAAGTTGAACAACAATGATGCTGAAGATGATGATGATGATGTAACAAAAAAGGATGAACCTGTCAAGGTGATGTGGTACCCACTGATAATTTAAAGGTTCAAGAGATTGTTTGCTAATAAACGACACAAATAATACTAGATGGCATGCAGATGTAAGAGTATGTGATGGAAAAGTTTTCCATGTAGTTAATTCATTACAATGGAAGAATTTTTTTTTCATTATATCCAGATTTTCTCCTTGAGCCAAGGAACCTTAGGCTTGGACTTGCCACCGATAAAATGAACTTATTTGATAAAATGAGTATTAACCATACTTCATGGCCTGTTCTTCTCACAATTTACAATATATCTTTGTGGTTTCGGATCCAAAACAACTAGGACATATATTTGTTTAACTCCTTAGATTGAAGATCTAAGAGTTTTGTGGGAGGAAAGTGTTGATGTTAATGATGTTTTTACGAGTGATAACTTTAAGATGCGTGTCATATTATTTTAACACAATCAATGATTTTCCTGCATACGGTAATTTGTCTGGATACAGCGTTAAGGGACATAAAACGTGTCCTATATAAGAAGATGGTACATGCTCCCACCAACTACAAAATGAAAAAAAAGTACTTTTTACCCCGGGCATCAAAAATTTCTAAGACCTAATCATTCATACCATAGATTACAAAAGACTTTTAACGGAGAGCCGAAGTTTAATATCACTTCCAAGCCCTTACCTGGGAGGAAGTTTATAAAAGACAACAACACATTAATGTTGTCTTTGAAAAGAAACAAAAATGTCTGGTTGAGAAAAATATTTGGAAAAAAGTGTTCTATGATCTTCAATATTGGTCTAGTCTTGATGTAAGACATTGTTTTAATGTGATGTTTGTGGAGAAAAATGTTTGGGATAGTTTAGTTAGAACACTCCTCAATATTAAAGGCAATCATTTGTTTCAGTTTTGTTATAAAAAGATAAAATGTGTGTGTCATTTTGACTTTACAATTGATATAAACAATGCATATTTTTGTTATAATGTTTTTTTTCCAGAAATGGACAAAGTCTATTTATTATAATGGACAAAGTCTATTATTTTTTTGTTATAATGTTTCATATTTCTCCTTCGTCATTTTAATAAATCGAGGTAGGAAGATAAAGTCTATATATTACCTCGGTATTTTATATAATTGAGAGAAAAAGTGTGACGTGTCATTCAGTTCTAAAAATAAATAAATAAAATGTTCTTGTTGAGGATCGAACCCATGACTGATAAGTCTTTTCCTTCTGTGTAAGTTTAATCGAGAGAAAATATATTGCACTTTTATGATGATCTTCGTTATCTCGCATACAAAATCGAAATTAACCCTCATCTCTAATTGAGATAAAAGTGTTTTTCTTTTATAATAGTGGAGGATAAGATTTCTATTTAATTCCAACTTAGAATGTTTATATCTTACTGATGTTTGTATAAAAGAAAAATTTTAACTTCTCCAAATATAACACAATGTAAAAGCAAAGATCTTGGTCCATGTCACTCTCTTCTTTTTCACTGTCTTTTCTCTTCCATGCATGAGTATTCAAGATGTACTCATGTATATAGATAATGGTAAGGTGATTTAATAAAGAATGATTAAAGGCTCAACCTTCACCACTGATTTTTTACCACTAATTATTAATGTTTATCATTAAAATAATACTATTAACTAAATTCATGGGTTCGAAGAGGGTGTGGAGGTTTGGATTCTCAGCACTCAAAGTGCTTCTAGATTAGGCACTGAAGTAGACAAATAAACTAATTTTTCAAATATGTATGGCTTTGTCTTTATCGTATATGACTAGATGAGGGAGACGTTATCTCTTTGAGTATTTGACTCCTTCCTTCATTGCTCAAACTAAAAAGCATAGTTTGACAAAAACACTCAATGTAAAGGATAATTTCTTCGTGTTGAATGAGCCAAACACAACTTGTTCTTCCATGTTGATTCAAGGTTTGTGTCAACTACACAAGATATGTTGAAGTCAACCATCGACTTAAATTTGACCCAAACAATTAATACAATGATAATGTATTTATTATTTAAGTCAAATGATTTTCAATGATTTATTTATAGTATTAGTCATGTTTAATAAAATATTTGAGTAAAAAAAAGAATAAAATAGTTTTTCTCGTTCTCTTGATAATTGAACAATTAGATGAAGCTTACTATTTGCACAAAGTGACAAAATTGTATATTGGTAGGTACTTGACCAAATATCAATTTTGATAATTTTGGAACCTTCTATTTGCAACTTGTTCCATTTTTTTAAAAACTAAATGAATGGTGTCATTGAAAGAGAATAAAATTTGGTTCGGAATTGATCAAATTCCTAATTGTATTATTATTCCTTCTTTATTCATATACTTGTACATGGATACTAATTATATAAAGCAGCCAAATTATAACTAAATAGAGAAGAGGATTTATGATATTTTCTTGAGTGTGTTGGGTAAGGTAGCTTAAAAGTAAAAATCAATTCAAAATTTAAACTCATTTAAATATAAAAATTATGACATCAATTGATTGAATGTTGGGTATTAGAATAGTGGGAATCTAAAAGATCCGAGCTAAATACTTATGGATTATCAATTAAAAAATCCACTTCTCAAGAAATAAACAAACTCAATTTCAAAGTTCAATCATAAAGGAGATTTGAGGTGTTCACCTTAGTAGAAAAAGGATGACACAATGCGGAAAATTGCCTTTGATGTCATTCTATAAATCTAACATGCCTACAAATAAAGCACCACCTAGAAGTACATACATGCTTCTTGTTAGGAAAGTCAACTATATTCTATAAGAATCTTATTGTTACAAGAGTTAATTGTATCATACGTGATCGGTAAAATAGCAAGTGTGCTATTTTGCCTTTGTAGTAATAAAGGGGAAATTCCCCGAATGTCGATCTCAAGGACTGCGTATCAGTATAGAGTTCTAAATCTTAATTCAATCAAACAGAAGCTTAAATTGAGGTTTTGATTTGTAATTATAAATTAACAATAATTAAAATAAGCAGAAAAGTAAATTGGCTTTTTGATAAATATGAGTATTATGCTAGGGTAAAGTGTGTGACTGTCCCTATAATAACCTTGGATTTTAGATCTCCTCAACAAGTTCATACTATTCAATTACCAGCCCTTTAGGATATTTTCCCCTAATTCCTTAGCGGGAAAACCTTTGAACATTCAACCTAAATCCTAATTCCTTAGAGATTTATTATGAAATCAAGCAATTGTTTTATCAAGAGTTAACCGGTAACTATAGGATATCCCTATTCCTAGGTGATATCTACTATAATTTGATCGTACAAAAACCTTAACAACCGCGGTCCAGCAAATCGTTAATCGTAAATCAATCATTGTTTGTCCGACAAAGAAAGCATAAAAACATTGTATAATCAAATTGAATAATAAAACATGCAATTGAGGAAATCAAGAATTCAAAGTCATTACATGATCCAATCAGGGACACCCCCTAGCATTGGGGATTAGCTATTCATATCGTTCAAAGTAAACAAAATATAAAATAGAGACGTTACAAGAATTGAGATGATAGTTGATCTTCAATCGCTTCCGTTCATGAAAACCTTCTTCTCTCCCAAACCCTTGTTTTCTCCAATCTTCAATCGTGTTTCTTCTCTCGGCCAAAAAGTCCCTTCTTTCTTTGAAAAATAGGTTTAAGTAGTGATATCGTGTTTCCATCTAGTGCAGAATGACAAAATTGCCCTTAATGAGTCCAAATGCAAACAGCAAAAATTCAGCATTTCTGCACATTCACGCTGACACGGCCGTGTCAAATGACACGGGTTGCCCGTGTCAGCTTCTGCCCACGCCCTTCTCTTGCTGTTTACATGACACGCCCGCGTCAAACGACACTGGCAGCCCGCGTCAAACTGGCAGCCCGCGTCAAACGACACTGGCAGCCTGCGTCACACTGGCAGCCCACGTTTCCTTCTGCTCTTGTTCTAATTCTTTTAGAAACTTTATTTTTTTTCCTGAAATCAATAAACACTACCAAAACAACGTCTCCAAAGCATCTTATATAAAAAAATTAAAACAAGAACTAATTTGCAAAATGTTAGAAAATTAAATAAAACGATAGAAAACTAAACCATGGTGTTACCGGAATGGGCGATATCTTACCAAATAATCGATGGAAAGTATGTAAAATTGGTGACCGATCACAACCCCAAACTTATCTCATTGCTTGTCCTCACGCAATGCATGAACAGACAAAACTGAGGTCACCCCTGAATTTAGCTTACCACAATACAACCGTGCTTTTTCGCAACTCAACTTCCACCATTCCGATCAATCTTGTCAGATACACAACCCGAATCGCCCGCTTCACTTCCACATTAACGTACTCCTTTACCTGTAAGTTTTTTCACACATCTCACCAATTCTCTCTGGGTTAAGAATAACAATTCACTCACAAGTCATAATATGCAATACCAACTTTTAAATTCGAATACATTCTACTTTCATACAAAAACACACTGCACACACTTTTTGAGGTCTTTGGGTTGTAACGGGGCTTAGGACAGGTGGGATAAACAAGGAATAAGATATGCAAGGGGTGTAGGCTCAGCATTTGTGTTGTTGTTCTTGTTTTGGTGCTTCGTTTAGTATCATGAGATTCAATCATTGTTTCTACTATTTTAGCTTCACTCAATTGTTGCTTTGAGCGTATGATGAACTAGCGATATCTCTCTGCTTAGGCAAGTGCTAATTCCAATTCTTCTCTCTTTTTTTTTTCAACACATATTTTTTTTTCCGCACTCGCCTTTCTTTTAGGTGTACTACCCCAAACTTATAATTTTGCACTGACTTAACAACAACATCACACACTTATGCCGAGGAGGGTAGGAAAAAATATGGAATTTTTTTCTTTTTTCTTTTTGGCCAATGGTTAATAGATGTGGTTAACACAAACAAGGGACATAGGCTCAAAGGGGTTTGCAATGGATGAACATAATGAAGGGTGGCTGGAAAGGCTCAATGTTAACACAAACATCGTGCCTCAGTGTGTGTCAACGTGTAGTGTCATATGAGTAGAACATACGCAAATTCAAAGTGATAAAGTCATACCTGACTACTCTCTCATGATGATGCATTTTTGGCTTTTTGAGTTCTCACTTTGTTGGGCATAGCTTACAGGATCCATAGTATTTCTTATGCAATGTTGCTTCTTTTTCGGTTCATGGATGCCAACTTTCAATCTCAGTCCGGTGTTGTTAAGTTGCGTCCCACAATAATTTAGTTGTATCACTTTCAGGGGTGCCTGGGGTGCATCTTTCTCCTTTTTCTACCACTCCATTAATCATTCAGTATATATCATCAATCTATAACACAATGTCAACATAACACACAAACAAAAACAAAAATGGAAATCAACTAAAAGCAAATGAAAAGAACCCCTCCCACACTTGAACTAAACATTGTCCTCAATGTTTTAGAACCAGTCTTGGAGAGGTTGCTTACAGAGGTATTGCATTCCAATGATCACTTCATAGCTTCCATTAGAGATGCTCTCTTTTATTTCCTGAAAATAAAACAAACAAACAGAAAAATTAATTATTAAAACCGTGGGTTGCCTCCCACGAAGCGCTTCGTTTAACGTCGCATGGCTCGACGGTCCATTCCCCTTGTTAGGGTGGCATATATGACACAAAGAACACATCATCTTTTTTCTTTCTTATGTTTGGTAGCAATCTCATGAACTTAAAGTACTGATGATGTTGCTGCCAAATCCTTTTTAGCTTGATTTTATTGAATAAGGCATAAATGTCTTCCAATACTATGTCAATTTCTTGTCTTTCATCTGCCTTGTTGTAAAAATAGTTCTTAGGGATACTCTTTTGTTGAAGATTTTCTTGTTGGATAACCACATCTTCACAAATTGTTAAATTTGTGGTTTCATCCAAAACTCGATCATCTTCAAGTTTCCTTATGTCTTCTTCCCCATATTTCTTTTTTACCTCAAATTCTTCTATTCTTACTGCATCCTCTTTATCTGATGTTATGCATTTTTCTTCTGGTTCCACATACCCTTCTTCCAAGTCTAACTTTCTCCAAATAAACCTATCTGGATAAAAGTTAGCTTCCTTACATTCATTCATAAGGATTCTTACCTCTCTCTTATATGCTTTAAAAATTTTAGTCGCCTCTTCCAAGGTGACTCCTGAATCAGGCGACCAACATGCAGGAGATACAGGTGGCAATGTATCAAAACAATACATAGCTTCAAAACTCAGACAATTTGTTAGTAGCAAAGTATAGAAGAATTCATGAAGCAAAAATAATCTAACTTTATTTTTTATTTTTATTTTTTGATAAAAACAAATTCAAATAAACAAAAACAAAAACAAAATTTTAGTTGACGAGCAACAAAATTTCAATTGAACTAAAATTAAAACTCTGTATTTTGGCAGTCCCCGGCAACAGCGCCAAAAACTTGATCGGTAAAATAGCAAGTGTACTATTTTGCCTCTGTAGTAATAAAGGGGAAATTTCCCGAATGTCGATCTCAAGGACTGCGTATCAGTATAGAGTTCTAAATCTTAATTCAATCAAACAGAAGCTTAAATTGAGGTTTTGATTTGTAATTATAAATTAACAATAATTAAAATAAGCAGAAAAGTAAATTGGCTTTTTGACAAATATGAGTATTATGCTAGGGTAAAGTGTGTGACTGTCCCTATAATAACCTTGGATTTTAGATCTCCTCAACAAGTTCATACTATTCAATTACCAGCCCTTTAGGATATTTTCCCCTAATTCCTTAGCGGGAAAACCTTTGAACATTCAACCTAAATCCTAATTCCTTAGAGATTTATTATGGAATCAAGCAATTGTTTTATCAAGAGTTAACCGGTAACTATAGGGTATCCCTATTCCTAGGTGATATCTACTATAATTTGATCGTACAAAAACCTTAACAACCGCGGTCCAGCAAATCGTTAACCGTAAATCAATCCTTGTTTGTCCGACAAAGAAAGCATAAAAACATTGTATAATCAAATTGAATAATAAAACATGCAATTGAGGAAATCAAGAATTCAAAGTCATTACATGATCCAATCAAGGACACCCCCTAGCATTGGGGATTAGCTATTCATATCGTTCAAAGTAAACAAAATATAAACTAGAGACGTTACAAGAATTGAGATGATAGTTGATCTTCAATCGCTTCCGTTCATGAAAACCTTCTTCTCTCCCAAACTCTTGTTTTCTCCAATCTTCAATCGTGTTTCTTCTCTCGGCCAAAAAGTCCCTTATTCCTTTGAAAAATAGGTTTAAGTAGTGATATTGTGTTTCCATCTAGTGCAGAATGACAAAATTGCACTTAATGAGTCCAAATTGAGCAAACAGCAAAAATTCAGCATTTCTGCACATTCACGCTGACACGGCCGTGTCAAATGACACGGGCTGCCCGTGTCAGCTTCTGCCCACGCCCTTCTCTTGCTGTTTACATGACACGCCCGCGTCAAACGACACTAGCAGCCCGCGTCAAACGACACTGGCAGCCCGTGTCAAACTGGCAGCCCGCGTCAAACTGGCAGCCCGCGTCAAACTGGCAGCCCGCGTCAAACGACACTGGCAGCCCGCGTCAAACTGGCAGCCCACGTTTTCTTCTGCTCTTGTTCTAATTCTTTTAGAAACTTTCTTTTTTTTCCTGAAATCAATAAACACTACCAAAACAACGTCTCCAAAGCATCTTATATAAAAAAATTAAAACAAGAACTAATTTGCAAAATGTTAGAAAATTAAATAAAACGATAGAAAACTAAACCATGGTGTTACCGGAATGGGCGATTTCTTACCAAATAATCGATGGAAAATATGTAAAATTGGTGACCGATCAATATGATTCTTCTTGTAAATATGGTAACAGTCATATTAGTCAAATTAGAATAGCTCTATTATATGAGCAAAATCATCTAATTAGAAATATGTATTTGTGTATATTGTTTCTAAATGAAATCACAACCACATTATTTCCATCTTCTCCTTTTATTTTACATGGCATGAGAGCAATAACGATCTGCTCCCTCTCTTTTCCGTCTTTTTTTCACCTTTCAAACTCTTTTTTAGTTTCTACACCATTATGGCCAACAATGAAAACAAACTAGTTTCTATCAAATCTGATTCTACTTATTCGATTTGGCCTTGAGCCACTATCATCTCATTGAATGCCAAATCTAAATTTGATTTTGTTGATGAAATCCTCAAAGCACCATCTGCAAAAATCAAACTAGAAGACTATGAGCATGGAAAAAATGCAATGATATCGTATTGTCATGGATTCTTAGTTCATTAACCCGTAATATTTCGAATGATGTTATTTTTTACGGCATTGCTCATGAAGTTTGGGAAGCAACGCGCATTTTCCAGATTGAAAGAGAGAGATTGTTTGCCTTACTCGAGATCAAACGACAGTTGCTACATACTATACAAGGTTAAAAAATTGTGGGATGAGTTAGGATCCAACAATGATGATATTTGCACATGTGGAGTAAACAACAAAAGACACGAGTTGATGCAATTTTTCACAAGGTTAAATGAATCTTATAGTATTGTTCGTGGTCAACTCCTTTTGATGAATCCTCTACCTGATGTTTCACAAGCTTATTCTTCCATCATTTAAGAAGAAAAGCAACGAAATTTGGGTGCAATAAGAGATACTATAGAAGCTTCTTCCATGGTTGTCCAAAGGGAGAAACTAATAGCCCTTGTTGTTCGATACAAATCTGGTCATCCCTCTCGTCCTATTTCCAATAATCGTAAATCGTTGCATTGCTCCCAATGTGATAGAGATCATCACACGAGGGAGACATGTTGGAAGTTACATGGATATCCACCAGGACAGTCCAAGCATACCACAACCAAAAACTAACATTTCAAGTTTGACACCAACAATTAATCTTCAGCAAATAATGTCAAAGAAACCCCATCAACATATGCTTAGCCTCTTGTGAATAAATTGACTGAACTACAATTACAACAAGTTTTGTGTATTATGCAGGGAAATGGAGCATCTCAATCAGCGACTTCCAAGGCAAATAATGTCAATCTTTCTTTAGGTTTTTCCGCACCCAAGTTGTTAATTGATAGTGGTGCAACAAAACACATAACTTCTTCTCCATCCTTACTTGTCAATAGTAAATAAAACACTTCTTTACCACTAGTTGTTATGCCAAATGGAGATCAAACTCCAACTATTTCTACTGGAAATTTACATTGAGTCCTATTATTTATGTTAAGAAACTACTTGTGATGCCATCTTGTAAGGTGGATTTTATATCTCTGAGTCGAGTCACAAGTGATTTAAATTGTTCAGTAACCTTTTACTCACAATTGTGTATTTTGCAAGATTTGATGACGGGGATGACAATTTTTTTGGGTGAAGAACAAGATGGACTCTATTACTTGTTTGCAATGAATAAGTCAGACAAGGTTAATACCATCAAATGTGCCTCCATTTCAAATACCTTGAGTATCTTGTGGCATAGAGGTCTAGGACATCTATCCTCTTCTAGATTAGACTTTATGGCCAAAAACTTCCTTCACTTCTATTTACAAAATAACAATTGTATTGTTTGTGCTCTTGCAAGACAAACTAGGCTTCCTTTTTCCACAAGTTCAATTTCCTCTATTAAACATTTTGAATTAATACATCGTGATATTTGGGGGCCTTTCAAAGTTCCTTTCCTATCTGGTGCACAATATTGTTTGACTATCGTGAAAGTGAGACAAAATTTGAGTTTTGCTAATGCATCATAAAAGTGAGACAAAATTTTCTAACCAATTTTTTCTCTTATGTGAAAACCCAATTCGGTACTACAATAGCAAATATTCAGGTTAACAATGGAGGAGAGTTTTTCTTTATGAGATAATTTTTTAAACAACAAGACACTAATTATCAAGATTCTTGCATTTATACACCTCAACAAAAATGGGGGTGTTGAGCGGTAACATAGACATGTCCTTGAGTCAACTCGAGTTCTTCATTTTCAACCTCACCCCCTTACACTTTTGGGCAAAATGTGTCTTCATTGTTGTTCATATAATTAATAGGTTTCTCACACCTATACTTTCTCACCAAACTCCTTTTGAAAAACATTATGAAAAAATTCCCTCGTATTCCCACCTTAGAGTTTCCAGATGTCTAGCTTATGCTATAAATATTCATGTGCCCCATAACGTACTCAACCAAGGGTTGGCATCCCTTCCCATGCCCTGGGTGAAAATCAAGTTTGAGGTTAACGTATAGAAGGACTCACAACAACCTCTAGAGTGGCTAGCTACCAAGATGGAGTGAGTCAGTTATTTGCCATTTTTTAGGCTTGTTTCCTTTATGTGTATGTGCGTCTGTATTGTGGGGTTTTTGATTGATTTAGTCATACGCTTGGGGCGTTTATGACAACACCCATGAGTCCTTGTGATTAACCTTCAATCTTTTTAGTCATACCCCAGACTCATCATTACCTTTTAAAATCACACAAGAAAGAGACAATTTAGTGAAAAAAATACTCTATTTTTAATCAAAATGGTTAGAATACATTGTGATAATTTTGATTCTACAAAAGAACTCTAAATTAACTAACCAAGTGTCATAGTCATTGCTTGTTGGCCATTTCTGGGCTCTGTTCAAAGTTAGCCATTTATGCCATCCAGGTCGAGACGACTCACTTTAATCTAAGAGGTTGAATGGCCATGTCTTTAAGCTGCCCAATCAATAAGGCCACATTTATCTCTATCGTCCTAGCTTCACATTCTTTCTAGTCTTATTGTAAGACCTTATAGATTCGTTTTGCTCTCGAAATATCAGTGTTGATTGTGGCTGGTTCATTGTGTAAGTTATGGTACTTCAGCTTGAGGTGCACAAGAGAAGCCACTACATCCAATGTTGTTTTAAAACACCTTCCTAGGATGCAATTATACATGCTATTGCAAGAAAAGAGTATAAACTAGGAGTCATCGGTCCTAGTATCTCTTCCATCCCCCAAGGTAACCATCAACTATACATACTCTCAAGGGTGAGTCACAATTTTATTGAAGGCCTACATATCAGACTCTTTATAGGGCCACATCTTTTCTTTCTTCAACCTCGTCTTTTCTAAGAGAGCTAAGAACATAATATCGTAGTAACTTCCACCATCATTCAATATCCTAGATACGTGGAAGTTGGAGATCGCAATTATGATTACTTGAGGGAAGATTTCATTGGGGACTCCTCCAACCTTCTCATTTTCTCAAAATTCGAGGATAGGTCTCTTTCAGCTCTTGGTAGAGGTACTCCCTACCTTCTTCTCAGCGACCATCAACTCAACAATCTTTCTCTTTACCGTACTCTTGGAAGAATTATTTTCTCTTGGGACGTCTCCTGTAATGGAAGTAATGTATATGCGCTTCTCTCGCACTGCTTTTTTTCCTTTCCTTTGTATGGAGAAGAAGAAGTGAGAAGAATGAAAAATGTAGACTTTGAAGAAGGTGGAGAGAAAAGTGTAAATTTATGGATATTTAATAAACAAACAAAGATGAGGGATGAAGAAGAAAGTTGGATTGTTGGAATTTTAATCAAAATGATGATAATGAATATTTATGGAGAAGAAGATAAAGAGGAAGAGAATAAAAAAATTTATTAAAAAAGTATTGATGTTTAGGGGCGTATGTTTCAGTTTTTTAAAATAATTTTTATAGTGTTATATATTTTTGTTAAAAAATTTTAAAAGAAATACTTCAAATGAAAATTGGGTTTTGAATAGTTGTTTTTAAAATTTTATTTTATGTATTTCATTATTTTATTTAAATTTTTTTAGATATTAAAATTTCAAAAAATTATTTAATTTTGAAACTATTTCAAATAGATTTATACAAAAAAAAAATTTTAAAATACAACTTTTTTAAAAATTACAATTTTAAACTATGGTTTAATCTTCAATAATATATATATATATATATATATATATATATATATATATATATATATATATATATATATATATATATATATATATATATATATATATATATATATATATATATATATATATATATATATATATATATATATATATATATATATATATATATATATATATATATATATATATAAAATGTCAAAATTAATTAGCCATTCAATTTATAAAAATAAATTTCAAAAAACTTTTAATATTTTAAAAATATTTTTATAAAAATCATTTTTTAAAATAAAAAAAAAACAAACTATTTTTTAAAGTTAAAACAAATATGCCCTTAATCATCTCATGTATGAAAGTCATTTGCCACACCAATGTTGTCTCACCTAGGGGTTGGCAAAATGGGCCGTGGTCTGTCAAGCCGGCCGGCACACCCGTCAAAAAATAATGGGTTGGGTTGACATTTTAGGTCCGCTGTCCGCCATAGCCCGCCCCGCCAAAACTCGCCTCCCGTCAAAACTTGCCGCCCGCCAAAACTCGCCCCTCCGTCAAAATCCGCTATTTTTTAAGTTAATTCTACTAAATCTATTTTTTGATGGTTTTATTTTATATATTTATTTGTGAATATATACAATATTTTAAGTAAAATTTATTAAAAAATGCTTTATAAAAAATTGTTCTAAATGAAAAATTTAGTTAAAATAAAAAAAAATTAAAAAAAAATGAAAAATAAAAAATTGACCGAACAGACTAAATTTTTATGTCCATTTCAATTTACGAGCTTGTTCACTCGTTTTTTTAGCGGACATATGACAGAGCGGGGCCACCCTAATCAATTTCTCCAGCAAAATTTAAGGAAGGTTCAAATTGGCTAACAAAATTTTGGAAAAAGTAAAATTTATTAACTAGTGAACCAATATAAAATCATAAAAAACCCCGAAACTAATTAAACATTATTTTAATTAAGTAAAACCGTTAGACCCAATCTTTATCATAAAAAATCTCAAGGAAAATGTTATTGTTGTAATGCTAATTAATATGGTCAGTTTTTCTTAAAGTGTTGATTAGTTAAAATTAGGATGTAATAATACTCTAGTCTAAATATTCTTCACATTCTCAAATTCGCAATTGTGGTGGGATCACTAGTATAGTATTTATGATTAAACAACTACGTCAAAAATAATGAAATTACAACAAATTTTCTTTTTTGAGGCACAAATTACAACAAATTTTGTTTATGTATAAATCAAATGAGATACATATAGACGGTAACCCTCAATAAATGACACATAATTACACTCAAACTTCCCTATTAAGATACAAGACGTGAATTATTTTCGTACAGAATCAGTAGTAAAAGCTCGTCACCCCCGTATTCATAGAACAGAGCCTCACAATCGCACAAGTTACCTATTTAGTTTTTCATCAACCAACAACAAACAAGCACGCTATTAATTCTAAATTTTCAATTCTAATAACCAAAAAAATTAATAATAGCAAAAATACAATCAAGTTCTAAAAAATAAAAGACACGTGCAACAGATCGCATATCACGTGCATAACTACCTATCTGAAATTTCACCTCCCTAATAAACCTAGTTTGCAAATTAATGAGATTTTTAATTTTTAATTTCGTGATGCTTACGATGCGAGATAAAACTGAATTCAACGGCGAGTGAGATAACCAGGCAAAGGACTAGCGCGTGGAGACCTGAGAGGAACTTCGCGCGTCTGTTTACCGTTAATATCGTAGTAAATTACGCCGGAGAAATCTAACGGTTCGCACTTTCCTCCCATCAGTATCTCCTTCTGCCAAACGCCGCCGTTTCCCCAACCTTCTACCTCCTCATCTCTTCCTCCTCCCTGCTTCTTCTTCTTCCCGAACTGCAACATCGCTTTGTTGCTTATGCTGCTCAGAAGCTCCTTTGGTCGCGCCAACGGCGATTTCGGCGCCTTGAGATCGATTCTCCACTCCTCGTCTTTCATCGGAGATGCTTTCGCCTTTGCTCGTAAACGGCTTGCTTGCCGTGTGAGAAGAGTCAGGATCGATGATATGGTGACGAAGAAGCCGCCGGTGGAATGGCGCTTGGGAGACTCCGGCGAAGTAACTTTCACTTTCACCATTTCTGTTTTGCGATGAGTTGGCTTCGTGGCTAAGTCTTCTTTCTGTGAAGTTTAAAAAATCGGAAGTTAGTGTATTTATAGATGTAAAAGTATGAGTCCACGTTATTTTGGTTGACTCAATCTTTTTTTTCTTTTTCTTTTTGTATTAAAACGATTGGTTATGGAAGTTTGTTTATAGACGTCATTATTATTAATTTCCTTTTCAAAAAATTAATTAATTGGGAAAATTCCTAGAAAATGAAATCATTACTACTATAAGAGATTAATGGATATATCTAACGGTATAAATCAGTTTTATAAGGTGGTTCAATAGAAACGGTTATATTGTCATATATTATATTTTAAGAAAAATGTAAAACTATTTTTACAGTACATATTTATTAGGAAAAATATATCAAATGCACTATTTTAATATAAAATTATATTACATTATGGAGAATATCTCTTTTTCTTTTATTAGTTGGTAATTATTATTATTTAAAGAAAATAAATTTTGGATTTATTTAATTTATATAAATTGTTAATAAAAAATGTTTTTATATTATCACCAATATTAGATATTAGGTATTTTTACTTTTTTTTTATAATCTCAACTATTCAATACATATAAACTTCTCTTTTAGAAGAAAAACAATAAAAAAAAATATCCATATATATTAAGATTTGAAAATTTACAACTTTATGAGTACAATTATAGTTGAACAAGATTTTTTTATTAAGGTGAAAACTGACCGTTTTTATAAGTTTGTTTTATATTTATATGAAAATTTAAAAAATATTTGTATTTTAATTAAGTTTTTAATTACTGTATAATTATTTGTATTAGTGACTTGAATAGTTTATAAAATAGAATTGAAAGATGTCATTTTAATATTATTATTTGTATTTAAAGAGGTTTATTGAGAAAAGAGTGCAAATTAAGGTATTCAAATTGAATTGTCAAAAAGATTGCTCAAATTAACCAAGTAAAAAGAGTACGTACAATACAAAAAGTGTACAACATATCAACATCTATACAATAATCAACCACCTAAAAACGAGAGTTAAAGAAACCTACTAACAAGAAAGAATATGGCCCCATTCCATTTATAGAAAAATCATAATTGTCCATTGTTTATACTAACCAAAAATATTTTTACAACAATATTATAATTTTTTAAAAAATTAATAATTTATTTTCATTAATATAAAAATATAAATAAATATCATCGTCGCAAATTGAACATTAAACCAATAACGTATATTCATTTAATTGGTTTGAATTTATAAACATAAGTACATTTCAATTTAAATTGATTAATTGATTAATAATCATTTAATTATATCTAAATATTTAAAATAGAGTTAGATTTGATTATAAATTTGGATCTCACAATCAAATATTTTACACACCTCTAATTTAACTTAACTAATATATATGGATAAGTTGAAGTATACCACCACATTATACTTTAATGTATTAAAAAAAGGTCATGCTAACGAGTGCCCCCGGGTACTGGTTAAGCATTCCAAATAAAGAAATTATTCTAGATCAATTTATTGAATAAACATAATATTCTTCAGAAAAATTAATTATTTATACTTTCAATGCATTGAATACATATATTTTAGGTAAAAAAAAAAACTTATCCTTTTAATCTATTAAACAATGCTCTACTTACCTTTTTAATTTCTTAACCAGTACCCCCGGGGCACTCGTTAGCATTACCCTTAAAAAAATATGCACCAATATGCATATCTTTGAAGAATCCTACAACAAAGAAACAATTAACAACAAAGAAGGAATTAATGAGTCCTCGAGAATAAAACATGTTGTGTTTTTTTTTTGTTTTTTATTTACCAAAGTACTTATCGATTTAAATAATAAAAGAAAATATTTAATTTCACTCATTGACAGATATTGTCTAAAATATTAGAGGAGTAGTTGTAAGTTCTCTGTTTTTGGCTTAATTTTTGTAAAAAACAAATAACAGCAACAATATGTATCATAGGATGTAAAACTTGCTAATAGAACACATGTACAAAACACAACAGGTACAACAAGAAGATGTCTTATGAGATGTTGGAACATGTTCTGGAATAACATGTCCTATGGAATAGCTGTTGAAATCGTGCATGCTGAGCTGGATTAATGAGATTCAGTTTCAATTTAACAGATGCAGAATATTCTCTGGATATTATGCAAATCATGAAAAGGCGTTATATGTTTAAAAGGTCTGAAGAATCAATCAGAATATTTGAAGATTATATAGTTTCTAAATATGGAGATATATTCGGAAACTAGGATATTGAAGACCTTGTTTGTAGCAGAAGTTACTGGTATCTTGTAACAGCAAATTAGCTGTGATTGAAGGCCCAAATCTAGTTGGGTATAGGTTATGAATAGAAGGGCTTGTAACCTATTTGGTAACGAATTCAAGATGTAGAATTCAAGGGTTTTTTAAGGGTGAATCTCCCGACTTGTGGGAAGATCATCATTTCTGTCTCGAAGCTGTGAAGCAAGAGATGTTGTGTCTACCTCAAAGCCTGTAGGTAAGAGGTGTAATGTTCTTGGAGGAAGCTTTGAAGTAACTCCAAGTTATTGTTCCTAGTCAAGAGCCTTGACTAGGTATTGTCATGGAAGTATGTCTTCCAAAACTGTTTGTCTGTGTGATCAGAATATTGGTGATTAGGTCGTTGTTACATATCCTGGGACCGGAAACCTGTGCAACATCACCGTGGTGATTGGAAGTGGGATGGAGATATTCCATATCTATAGAGGATCTAGGTAGAAAGGTCATTGGATAGAGATTAAGTGAGGAGTTGTAAACGGGAGAGTTTAGCTTTGAATTAATATTGCTAATAGTGAACTTCATTCCTGGCTTGGTATGCCCCCATAGTAGGTGTGTTTGTCACCGAACTGGGAAACAATTTCAGGTGTTATTTATCTTTTCAATACGTTATATCTTTCCTGAATCATCAATGTCAGATCAGATGTCTCGACATCCTTATAGAACATCTGAGTCTGCTGCACCAAAATTTCAGTAGTGATAACTATTAACTAAAATATTATAATTAAAATTCATAAAGTCTATAAAATTCAAATACAATTTTATTAAATATTTAAAATAACTTAAAAACAAAATAAACATAGAATACACAAGTAGGCATGCATGCGCGTGCATGCACAAGCACACATAGATATTCAACCTCGATTTTAAGTACCGCTTTCTACTTTTTTAAAGATTTGAATCATCAATAATTGAATTAGAATTAGTGTTGAAGTGTTTAACTATCTCTTTTTAATGTAAGACATCATATTATCAGCAAGAAATTTACCCTCCATCTTATTATGCAATCTTTTCTTGATTATCTTCATTGTTAAGAATGATCCATATAGTAGATGTAGAGACTGGAAGAGTTAATATAAAATTGATTAGTCGATCAATCAAGTAATATGTATTTGCCTTCTCTATCTTTTATAGAGCTTCCCACAATTCAAACATAGTTGACAAGATATTCAAATCTGGATGACAAGATGAAAGTGTAAATGTTTATAAACTAATTTTCTCATGCTCACGAAAATCCATAGGATGTAATATATTTACGAGAGCATGTATATTATTCATATTAATTGCTTTGTAAGTATCTTTAGGAACCAAATTGTAGTTTAGACTTAAAATTCACATTGTTGACTCACAGAACCAGTGAATCAATTCTTGCAATTATTGATTAATTGTAACACATAAGAGATTCACTCTAAAATGTTGTCCCAACGACGATGTGATCCATTTGATGCTCCACACAATCCCCACGCTCTATTCAAACTCCATTACAATTAGGGGAATAAATATCATATTTTTCACAAAAATAATATTACATCTTTCAAGAAATCATCCCACATTTCATCTCTTAATTTTTGAATCAATGTATTTGTAGTGGTGACTAACTACGTAGCATTAAGTATATCTTGAGATTTGTGTTGTAAAGCTTAACACGAACAATCTATAAATCCCATAAGCTCTCTCATCATGTGGAAAATTAATGTGAACTCAAATGATTTCATAAACTTATAAGCAGAATTAACATCCCCACATGTAGTTTCTCCCATTTTTCTAATATATGCAAGAACCACACAAGTTGAAAAATGAAAATCTATCATAATAACTGGCCCGTTTCAAAGTGTCATGATCAAGATAAATCACTTATCTACTAGAAGTTACCCGATAAAATGGTTTCTAATGCCAATGTGTTTCGTATAGCTATGTTATATTGGACTCTTTGATGTGTTGATAACACTCATGTTTTCACAGTACAATACAACATAGTGACATATTGTTTCACATTGCACTCTTTTAAAATTTGCTTCATCCATATTAATTGATTGCAACTTCTTCCTACATAAATTTACTTAGCTTTTGTAGTGGATGGGGAAACATAATTTTATTTTTTGCTAAATCAAAACATGAGATTTGTCCTAGGAATAAACATTCACTATAGGTGTTCTTTCCATCCTCTGCATTTCTTACCCAATCACCATCATAATACTCAACTAGAAAGGAGTTGGTATCAGAGGAGTACAAAATACCATATTCAAAAATAACCCTTATATACTTGATAATTTTTTTGACTTGTATGAGATGACTCATTTTACGATTGGCTTGATAACAAGCACACAATCACAAATAAGGTGATGTGAGGACGACTAGCAGTGAGATACAAGAGACTACCAATAATACTCCTATAGAGACTTTGATCAGTAGTAACTCCTTGATCATCTTTAATAAGCTTGACATGAGTGGCAACAGAAGTGCGTTTATGCCTAGAAATTTTCAAATCGACATTTTTCACTCTATTTTTGCATACTTTATCGGGGAAATAAAGATGCCATCTCTAATTTGTTTAACTTGAAACCCAGGAGAGTAAGTAATTCTCCAACCAAGCTCATTTCCAACTCAGATTTAATTTGTTGAACAAAATGTTCCACCATCTTGCATGACATTTCACCAAACACAATGTCATCCACGTAGACTTGAGCTATCACAAGCTTTCCATCTTCTTTATTAACAAACAAATTTTTGTCTCTTGTAACATTCTCATTCTCATTAGACTTGTTCTTATAGATCCACTTAGTACCAATAATGTTAGTAGAGTAATGTCTAGGGGCGACGCCAACGTCCGACGACCTAGGGCAGCTGCTCGGGCTCTTCCTTATCTCACCTGAACTTCAAAATCTCATCGCATTGGTCTCTCTCTCACTCAAGAAATCGAAATATCAGAGTCAATCACCTCTCTCTCACTCAGGAACCGTGATCGTGTTTATATGGCGAATCGTTGGGAATTCTCTTCTTTTTTTCTTTCACTTTTAAGTTTTATTTTTGATGCAGAATTGTTGTTGTGATGTTATTCATTGTTGTTGCAGGTTGTGGCTTATGAATCGGTGAAGAATTTATTGTTGAATTTACCGTTTCGTGCTATGCACACCAAGTGTTTAGTGAAATGCATGAACCATGTTCTTTTGTTTTTCCGTCTTGAAATCTCTTGGTTGCAGGTCTGAGTGGTTGTTATCGTGTTTACACAACATTGTTTAGTGATTTATATTCAAGAAGCTTCAAAGAAACATGTTCATAAGTTTCCAAAAAATTACCCTCTATTGCTTCTTAATGAGGTTGATAGTAAGTTCTCTCTTGCATACTTTATTTTCAAAGGTAAAACATTAAATTTCAATCTAATCTATTGAGTTACTTGTTTTGATCCTCAGTGTTTAGTACATCCGAAAAAACCTCTATATAATGGGGGAATCGTCCAAAATCCTTAATTCAATGATGGACTACAAGGTTGGACAACATTTGGGGAAGCAAAAATTGATCATCGAGAATCATTAGGCAACAAATTTATGGTAGCACATAGCAGAAAACAACTGCATGGTAGTGTCTCCCAAAAGATTTACCTAAGAAAGGAATTACATTCTAATTTATCTAGTAATTTTGTTCTTTATATCAGTTTTAATCTATGATTTTGTTATGTTTTTTAATCAATCTTTGGATTACACTATAATGCAGCTTGGATTCGAACAACAGAGGAAAATGTTGCGGTAACAGCATTGGTGAAAACAAGTAAAACATATAAATTTGGCGGTGCCATTTATGCTCATTCTAATTGTTGGTCTATGCTTAAGATTGGTCTTATAGCTGATACAATAGAAGAAGCTCACCTCTATTTTGAGGTACTTTAATTTCTATATGCTTCATTTTTAAGTGCTTTTAGTTTTATCAAATTGTGAACTAGGAATATTTCACTTAATTATAATGGTGAATTATGTAGAGCAATAATACTTCTATGGAAATTTGGATAGATAACATTTCCTTGCAACCATTCATACAAGAGCAATGGATCTCTCATCAACGTCAAAGTATCGAAAAGGTAAACATGATTGAATTGATCAAGTTCATAAATAAAAAGAATAAAGTGCATAACGAGTTTGAGTTTGATTATGCATAGGTGAGGACATAATGGTCAAATTCAACAAGAAAGTGGCAAAGAGGTTCCACGGATAAAGTCCTCTTTGCTCATTTGTTTTATTTATTTGAAGAGCGTTTATCTGTTACGATTCGTCAAAAAATTATTATGTCCAATACTGTTTTGGTAGAAAATTATGAAGCCAGTAAAAACTTGCCCATGCTTCATAATTTTTCTGGCTCCGCCACTGGTTAGTTATGCCTAGGCACAAGTTCCCATACTTTATTCCTTTCAAATTGAACAAGTTCTTCCTGCACATAATTCATCTGATATTCATCCTTGAGGGCTTCTTTTACATTTTTGGACTCATTTTGGATATAAAATGCATATTGGCTATCAATTCTCTATAATTTCCAGGCTATTTCGATCGACTTGTAACTCCTTCATTTAGATTCCCTATATTATGTTTTCAATGAGATTATTCTTTTGTATCCTTGTGGATAATCCTCTATTTTCTAGAGCGTTACCTTCATCAATTTCTGCATTATCATTTATCGACAAAAGAATATTGGTATTCTTGTCAGAAGCATTAGGTAGGACATGTTGCTCTAGAATAGCTGAATATTCCTCTTCTTGACTAGCAACTTCAGATTGGATGTCATACAAAGTTATATTTATGGACTTCATCATGAATTTTTTTTCTATTATTGAACACACGATAAGCCCTACTATTTGTGGAATGTTCCAAGAAGATGTCTTCATCGCTTTTAGGATATGACTTCCATATTTGATCGCAAAGGTGGACTAATACTGGTGAAATTTGTAGTGAGACCTTCGACAAGAAGCACATCAATTAGATATGGAAGACCGGGACAGTCTAACTTTCCTTTCCCTACAATTTTGCCTTTGGCCTCATCAGCAAATATAACATAGTAGTTTGAATATAATTTAATGTCCTTCAGGTAATTCTTTTCTCCAGTCATGTGTCCAAAGTAGTCACTATCAAAGTACCAATCTTCTCGAGAACCAACATTTCACTCGTTCATAGACGATGTAAGACTTAACCACTCACACTTGCACCCAACATAACATATATGTATATATCTCATGGTCGTTCTACAATCAATCATTCAATACATTATCTCTTTGCACCGCCGCCACTACCGTCTCTTTGTTTCGTTGTAACGTCAACACATCGACACCTCTGTCATTTTCTTCTCTCAACCCAATTCAATTTTTCTCACAATTTCCATTTAATAATGAAAAAAGTTAAAATTTTGTGTAAAAAAAATATCTTAAATCTAAAAATGCAATTTCGTCTCTTCTAAATCCGTATAAACTGGAGATATATATATGAGTTTCGAAAAATTCCACGAATGTGTTAATTGAAGATTTTAACATAAAATAAAGGGTTAAGTATGTTTTAGGTCCCAATAAATATCTCAAATTTTTCTTTTTAGTCCCTATTAAAAAAATGACATATTTTGGTTCCTATAAAATTATTATGCACATAGTTTTAGTCCCTACTGTTAAACCGATGTATATTTTTGAATGATTATTTTACAGATATGTTTAGAACGTTATAAAAAGTTCCTCAAAAAAAAAAAAGAAATTCAAAATTTGATTTCTAAGTCGAGATTTGCATTACTTTTATCATTATCTTTTGAAATTTACAAAATTCATATTTAATTTTTCTCATTAGAAAAAATTCTATAATTTGGTAAAAAAAATATTATAATATTCTAAACACGTATGAAAAAAATTATTCAAAAATTTAAAATTTTAAGGGTAATTAAAGAGTTTTCAAAATTTTAAAAAATAACTGGGACTAAAACTACATGCATAAAAATTTTATAAAGATTAAAATATGTCATTTTTTTAATACAGACTAAAAATGAAATTTAAGATATTTATATTGACCAAAAACATATTTAACCCTAAAATAAATTTGGTGTAATTGCTCTCAACTATAACAATGTAGATGTACTTAAATTTCAGCCTAATATCTTTTCGAGAATAGTAGAGGCGGACAATGAAGTTCTCTAATGAGGGCGAAACAACTGGACAACATTATGAGATAAATGAAACATGTTTAAATTTTAACTTTTTAATTACATTCATTAGATGTATTTTTGTTGAGTCAAGCTCCTCTTCATTTCTCATCATCTCCATTTTTACTATTACTATAATTTGTGAAACATAAATACAATAGTGTGACATTAATTGAGTTTAATAATTTCATCTCGTTTTTGTTACACGTTGCAAATTTATGGAGTAGAATGAAATAAATGGATCAAAGTTAAATGGAACACTACGAAAATTGATAGCATCCATCAAAATCCGCAACATGCAAATGAGTTTGTCAAATAAAAAAGGGTTAAATAAGTTTTTAGTCCCTGTAAATATCTCAAATTTCGTTTTTAGTCCCTATAAAAAAAATGTCGACATTTAGTCCCTATAAAATTACTTTTTCATTCACTTTTAGTCCCTCTACAGGGACCAAAAGTGAATGAAAAAGTAATTTTATAGGGACTAAATGTCGACATTTTTTTTATAGGGACTAAAAACGAAATTTGATATATTTATAGGGACCAAAAACTTATTTAACCCAATAAAAAAACTCTCCAAGAAACAAAATTATTGTCTCAACTATGATTTAAATCTAGTAATACTAGTACTATATAATTTGAATTAATTATTATTATATGCAAAGATAATGGATTAACATCAGATCATGATTTCTATCTGTTACAAGCCCAGCCACAATGTCAATGTGAAACAAATGGTTTAATCAACTCAGCAATAGTGGAATCAGCACTACAAAGGCCAAGTCTTCAGTTTTGTAACACCTGGGGTCATTGAGCCAAGTGGGTAACTTATGTAGGCCTAATGTTGGACCCACTTTCAACTTATAAACCACTATCACGCGTTTCTCATCGGTATTGGTCACACACTCCCACCAACTTGTGTCATATTCTCATTTCTCATATTAATTAATAATTTTCCACCCCCTTAATTATCTTAGACGGTGTTGATTATTGCTTTGTAATTGTAGGTTACCTTCCATAATATTGAGTGTGGATTTGTAACGATAATTAGATTTTGATTTGGTCAAGAAGAAAAGAACAAGTGTACGTGATATACGTAGTCTTTTTTAGTTTGTCAACTCAAATGCAATAGTGAGGTAATTCAACATGCGATGCAAGCTTGAATTCATGCCACATAGAAGATAATAATATTTAAAGGAAGAATGAAACTTGTCTCACCTTAGTATACGTCCTTTTAATGATTCCAAGGGGGATTCTTCTTTGTGGAGATCATTTGAATTCAGCATGCAATTACGATATGAAAAATATTTTTTTTATTATAGCTTTTTCAATCTTTTATATATAAGTAGAAATAAACACTTGCATTGCACTTTCATTAAGAAAATAAATTAGTCTCGTTTAATGTTGAGAAAGTAGTAGTATATGTCATAATCATTGATATATTCTTTGGTTTCTTAGTGTTGGCTAATTATATCTTAGGGTTGGCAGAATCGTGGAATTAGAGCTTTTAGGGTCCGTTTGATGTACAGGATAGGATAGAGACATGATAGATAGAGAGATGCATAAAAACGGGATATGATAGTGATAGAATAGACAATTATCCTGTCATGTGTTGAGTGCACGCATGATAAGAAACTAGATAACATTATTTTATCATGTCATGTGTTTGGACGCACTTTATAGTAACAATTTGCATATGACAATTTAAATTTGATACAAATTTAATTTTAATGATGTTTTTATTTATAATTATTTACTTATTTTAGTGCTATGAAAACTTTAATTTTAGCATTATTTTTTTATATAATTATATGAAGATAGATATTATCCTGTTACTTAAGTAACAATATTGGTGAAGAAGAAACCGTTATTATAGAAAAATTGGAAAAAAAAAACATTACCGTAACAGAAAACGCGATTGACTTGGTGACGGCAGAGATGATGGAACCGTAGAGATGAAAGAGGACGTGAGAGTGAGAAAATGAACATGAGAGAGAAAAATATCAGAAGCGTGTATTTTTATTTTAATTATCTTATCATTTTGCTAACCCAGCTTAAAATAAGGATAAGAATAACAAAGGGGTAATAGCTTAATAGGATAGGATTAGTAATAGGTTTAAATTATCCTTTCCTACTGGTGCACCAAACAATAGATTATATTAGGATAGGATAATTTTATCATATCTTGTCTCCTTATTCTGCGCGTCAAACGGACCCTTAAGGTTTGACAGAAATATTGAGATTAGAGATTTGGAATTGTATATTGATATGGGCAACATCTTTCTTATTAACATGCTGAAAGGAATGAACATAAAAAGCGAACTTCCGTATGACATTTATTTGAGAACACTCTAATACTTAAATCAACTATAAGTGTGAGATTTTTAGCTTAAATTATATATATATATATATATATATATATATATATATATATATATATATATATATATATATATATATATATATATATATATATATATATATATATACTGTGGTTGATTCATCGTTTATCTTTTCTAGTGAGGTCCTAGGATTTATAATGACCTAGAATCTTCTATTTGCTATAACCTATAGTTGTCTAAGAGTGTAGATGTCAAAAGACATGAGCAAGTATGATCTAATGGTCTTTAGGATTCTGTCAGCATTAGGTTTACTTTTAGATCATGTTCGTCTAATAACTGAAAAGTATTATAATCTTCTTTGTTATCACTTGTCTTATAGACTCGACGTTGGTGTGTCGAGTTGTCTTTGTGATATACGATCCTTGAGTGCTAGGATCATTTTTTTGGGTGTAGACTTTTCTAAATGTCTCATAAGAACATTGGATGGCTCTAGCAATCCGTGGAAATGATACTTTTTGGCATTATATGTTGTTAGAGTCAAGTGGGTTGAGCCTTAGCCTATACCAGAATAGAAGAATCGAGATTTAGATTTTAGTTGCTTAGTAGTGAGTTAAGTTTTTTAGTTTGTCTGTGATGACCTCATGTAACTAAAAGACACTTGTGATTCACAAAATAGTGAAATAATAACAATGGTTTGTCATTGGAGACTAGAATAGGTGCAATTGAAGATGGCGTATTAAACTAGTATAAATACTGGTACATAATTCTCTTTATCCATCTCTTTTAAATTTATGTATAGTTTGCATGTTCATATGATTAATTACTTTCTACCATTGTATGAGTTTAAGGCTTTGTCGCTTCTAGAATTTTACGATGTTAGGTTTGTCACTTATAGTGCTTTAATGGTTAAGCTTGGGTTTGTGTTAGGTATTGTTTAATGAACATTATTTCTTCTAATTATATCTATATAAACCTGTAATATTATGTTCTTATTCAATTAATAAAATTTCGTTCAAAAGATCTTGTTGTGAATTGAATTCAATTAATTGGAATATTGTATATTATTGAATTCATCAATATGACTTTCATTATATCTTTCGATCATTAAACAATACATGAACTCGTCCATAACACACATTTTATAAAAAAAAACTCTAAAAATTTTGCTCCCACGCATTTTCGAAATTGTGATTTTTGAAAACACTTTTTAAAAGAATTTTCTTTAAGGAAAGATCTATATGACCCCTTTGTAACACCTTAATTTACTCCGGCGAATAATAATAAAATCATAATGCAAAATTTCATTTGAAGTATTCATCACAAAACTAGGATGTCACATTCTTCAAAAACATAAACATTTGCTCGCAATTACTAACGGATACATAACACGTTTAAGTCAGATGAACCGATCAAAACAACATAATCTTCAAAACATCTTTTATTATGCAGTGGAAAATATTCATAGTTCAATTAAAAACCAACATGACAACTTAATTCAACGATTGCCAACATCAATATTTAAGAAGGCCTCAACAGTTATTCAAAATTCAACAAAGAAAACAAATAAGCGTTCATCTCCCCTAGTGTTACGTATCAGAGCAATGATGCCGACTTGAACTAACTGAAGGTAAATATCCTTCACTCCTCATCACCTGCACGTTACCAGCATAAGGGTAACATTCAAATAGAAGGGTTAAAATATCATAACCAAGATAATTAAAATCGGACCGGATAATAAACCGATATTGACAGGGGTTTAAGGTTTAAACGCTTGACCGGGGTTAAACCGATGTTTAACTGGTAATAATTAAATATAAAATTTTAATTTATTATATCATGTATTAGTAACAAACTTTTTTAAATATTGACATATTTTTTTATAAATTATAGTTTTTTTACATTTTATGTTAATTATATAATATTAACATATATTTTGAATTATAAAAATATACATGCTTTTGATTTGTTACAAGACATTATTATTCATAGAACCAACAAAATAAAATAAACATTGGTGTAAATTGTAAGCCCATTATTGTTCTTTTAATGAATATGCCCAATTCCATTAAATAGAAACTCAAACCCTAACGGTGAAGTTCTTCCTAGCCGCCACCCTCATCAAATGAATGTATCATCTTCTCTTCATCCAATATAGCTCTCTTTGTTTTTTTTTGTCTTGAAGTACATAATCACTCTTGCTATATTTCTTCCTTATCTTTACTCTTTACATCTAGATCTATGCAAATGAATTTTAATTTTTAATTCTTTACTAAATACAATTACTCCTCTCTCTCCTTTTTGACAGACTCTTTCTTCTTCTTTAGACTCAAACCATCTCTTTCTTAGAAAAGAAACAAATTACGGTCAAACATCTTAAACTGTGTAAACTGCTGGTTTTGTCCGGTTGCATCGGTTTTTTCCCGGTTTACCGGTTTTTCTTCCAGTTTTTTGTTTGAGCGATTATCAGACATTAATGGACCGAATTCAGGTCCGATTCCCGGTCTAACCGGTTAAATCGGCCGGTCCGGTCCGGTTTTTATTACCTCGATCATAACAATATAAAGAAACGTATGATAATAAGTATATGAAGAATAGCGTCATACACATTTCACCAACTTCACAAAATCATCGTCATCATCCATCAACAAGTAATATACAAGTACTCAACAATAATAACTCATCATCACATCATTGGTTATAAAATGCAATGAGACCAACACCGACTAAAATGCATGTGATACCAACAGGGCATCAGCCCTCAACATAATGCCAATAAATAGAGGCAGCAACAAGGCATAAGCCTTCAACGATTCGTCAATTCAGACCAATAATAGAGCATAAGCCCTTAACAATATAATGTATGCAACATCGACATGCAACAATACAATTATGCAACCACAAGGCATAAGCCTTCTACAAACGCCAATATAGGCCATCACCTTATCGTCATCATACAGCCACATCATAAATTACAAACAACAATCAGCAAACAAGGTTAAAATGTATTTCTCAAACAATCATCCATTACAATGCATAACTTAGAAAATTTAAGTATTCGGTTTTCATCAAATTTTCCAAGACCATTGAAACAATTTCAGTAAATTACGGAAAATTCACTAAAACTCAAGATAAATCACTATTTTCCAAGACCTAATTCAGTTTTCAAAAACATAAAACTTTTTCTTCCAGGGCTCACTAAGCGCCCTTAGCTAGCTAATCGAACTATCGATTATGCAGAAAAATTCTGCTACAGGACTACTGCCCATGCCACTTTCTCCACCAAAAATCCATCTTAAACAATCCGGTTTTACGAAAGAATCATATATTCATGTTCCTCTATTCATATAACATATATTGAGATCATAGAAACGCAATTCTACGACTTCACTTTGGACACTGAATTTACGGCTAAAACACAAAATTTTGCGAAAACCAACAACAAGACCAAATTTCATGAATTAGAAGCAATACAACACGTATACAACACATAGAAACAAGAAATTGTCATCAAACATACATCAATCATCGATTCTATGAAATTCCCTTTCAAAACTTTAGAATATCAACATAGAACCAAAACCTCATTCATATCAACTAATTATCATACCTAACCTTATAGAGTTAGAACTTCACCCTTATATTGGATTGGTGATTTCTCTACTCTTACAATGGATTTCTTGCCCTAGTCTCTTTGTGTTTCTTCTCCTCTTATACGACAACTTCTCTTTTCATGTTCTCTAACTTTTTTATCAATTCTCTTTTTCTCTCTTATTTTTAGTTAACCTCTTACTAACTTCTATCTCACTAATGGGCTTAACAACAACTCCCCCACTATTTATCATGCTAACACAACATAGGCCCAACTAATTATATAATCATTTATTCTATTATTATTATTATTATTTAACTTCTAATAAAACTAGTAACAAACCCGTGCGTTCGCACGGGTTCTGGTACGGGACGCGCATTTGTTTTAGATGTATATTTTTTAATAGAAAAATATTTGGTTACCCGTGAAAAAATAATAATTGAATGTATAATTTGTAAAAAAAATATTTTGATCAGTAACTTCATGTCCCGTTAATAATCAATATTTTGATCAATAACTTCATGTTCTCGTGTACAAATATTAGTTTGATCAATAACTTCATGTCTCTATGTACCTAAAAAAATATTTTGATCAATAACTTCATGTCCCGTTAATAATTAATATTTTGATCAGTAACTTCATGTCCTGTTAATAATCAATATTTTGATCAATAATTTCATATTCCCGTATACAAAAGGTTTAGTAAAACATAATCTTATTTTTGTATCACATTTTATACACTAAAACTAACTTACAAAATATTGTTAATTTCATTTTAGAAGCATAAATTTTCTTATATATTATTTTCTTTTTAAAATCCAAAATTGTAAAAAATATTTATTAAAAATGATCTGTTATAAAATTATTTACTTAAATGAGAATGTAGGCTAAGTTTATCCTGTCACAAAAAATATCGGCCTTATAATCACTTACTACCAAACTCATTAAATAACTATTATGATAGTGAATATTAAAAAAATTTAAAAACAATCATTAATTGTAAAAGGTCAAGTAAATTGTTTTAAGTATTAAAACAAATCTTTTAATTATTCCCCTCATAAATGGTAGAAGGTAAAGTAATAGAAATATTTAAATTTAATTAATTAAAATATTTTGATTGGAAAGGTTGAGTATGAGGTTAGAGAAAGTTGTACTTAAAAGGTAAATGAAAGGTGTAATATCTTTGCATGCTCCATTGGTAGAATGTGGTTCATATCCTTGCACAATATATGGAGTGGGAAAAAAATGCTACTTTAGTCACTTCTGTATCTATGAGTCTATGACTACTTCTGCCTACAATTCTGCCATTTTTCTTAGTCATACAATAATATAGCTGCCATTTTTCTTAGTCATACAATAATATAGTTTATCTTAGATATTATTCTAAATAGATATTTATTATCCCTTTTGAAAAGCTGGAAAAAAGTAGTGCAGTAGTAGATACAGTTTAGTTATAGCAGAGTAGTTTGGCAGTATATGTGTGAAAAGTTTTCAAAGTACTACACATGAAATTAAATATTAAATTGAAAGGGAGAAATACAATTATTGTCAGAGAATTGTCAAATTTGATTTCATTTCTTCACCTAACACTTCCATCATCAATAAGCACTACACACCATAGAAAGAAGAGAAAATTATATTGTATAGTAAAAAATTCAAAAAAATAGCAAGAAAATTTCATTTGATACATACTTTTTTCATCTAATTATATACTTACTTGAAATAATTAAAACTATCTCTAAAAATAGATAGACATTTCATATAAAAACAAATTCAACAAAAATATAATCAGAAAAAAATAAATTGAAAAAAAATAAAAAATTCATCAAATATATTTTGTACTTAAAAAAACACAAATAGTTATGATTTTAAAAAATAGAAATTCTTTTACACTTTAAGATATTCTCCTTATATGCATATCAAATTCACACCATTCAAATTAAATGCATACTAAAATTTTCAAATGTTTACTTAAAAAATTTGAATAAGAGAAGAAAAAGAATATAAAGTTATAAATGAGTATTGATAGGAGTAGAAGAAAAACATGTGCTGAAATTGCAAATGTAGTAATCTTAAAAATCAGAATGTATTTTAAAAAAAAAAAAGTTGTGATCTTGAAAATGAATTATTGAATCAATCTGGATCTGCATTTAGTTAGTAATCAATTGTCAAATCCATGAAAACAAAAGAAGAAGAAAAAACTCATAAAATTTATGAGATCATAAGCCAAAGAGAATACCTCTGTATTGTTGTTTCTTGAGATCATATATAAATCATATATAAATCAAAATTATTAATAAAAATATTTTATTCATAAATTATTTTTGTATAAAAACAATTAATATTATTATAGCTTCTATTCTAATTATCCAAATTTCTATTCATTGACACGTTAAAATAATTTCTAATTAATTTTTTTTAAAGACCGTTCATTTAAAAAAAAAAAAAAAAGTTTTGGTTGGAAAATCTTATGTAATCTTTTTTTCATGCTACATGAGTGTTGTACAACACCTACCCCTACCCATTAATTTTAGAGACTTTCTTAATTATAGACCTAAGTGGTTGAAAGTAGATTGATACAGTTCTGAATTTTCTAGGTCAGAGAAGTTTGTTATATTCAAGACAATGATGTTGATATAGTAAGTACACAATGTAACAACACTAACAGTTTAACATACTATGAAAAAGTAATATAATATCTATTAAACATGAGTAGTATAAAAGTAATAAATAATATAAATAAAATCATTCATTTTTTTATTATCTTTTACTCACTATAATTATCAAAATTATTTATAATTAAATAACAAAATTGGATGCAAAATATCACATTATTTTAATTTCCTTTATTTTAAATGTTTGTGTAGAGTATTAAGAGGACAATTATAAATGAACTACTCCATAAATGAGCTACGTTAGTAAAAATATTTTCAATTATATATTAAAAATATGGTAATATGTTAATAGTAAAAATATTTTAGATTATATATTATTGATCCTATAAAATTTATATATTGAGTTACTATAAAAATATCTTCAAACTTCCATTAGTAAAATATCAATTTTACATTAACAATAATTTAATTATGCCAAAATTTTCATAAATATATTAAATGCTCATAAAAATAAGTAATTAAATTAATTGTGTTGATATATGTTAAAAAGAAATGTTAATAATGGTAATAATAACAATAATTTAAAGGTTTTTTTTAGTAAGCAAGTTGTATTCAAAGGAGAACTAAGGGTTCTCAACACCTGGATAATTCAAAGGTATTCAATAATTTTTTATCTTACAACTTCTAATATTTTTCTATAAATAAATATTATCTTTAAATGTATTTAAATATGCAATAAATATATTTTAATCATTCATTCATTTATTTTTATTTTATTTTATTGACAATATCACCATTTATTTATTTGTAATTTATTATAAAATGGTTTTCTTAACCTGCATACGAAAAGAACAATCAGTTAAATTGTTATTTCAACCACATAATATGATGAATAACATTTATTGAGAGTATCTATTTTTATTTAAAATTGTCGAAATAGATTGAAAAAAAATGAAGGCACAAGTATTGCTATTAGCACTTCAATAAGCATAATCGGAGCCAGAAAAGAGATGTAACGGACCACACAATTTTTTTCATCTTTCTTCTTTATTGATGATTTAACCACTTTCTATAATATTATTTTTCTTTTATCAATAAAATTAACTTACAATATTATATTTCTTTTACTAATTCAATTAACTTGTAATAAAATACAGAAGTAGAAGTAGAAGTAGATGAAGGATGTGATGGAAGTATTGAAAGGAAGAGTGTTGGGAGGAGTTTGAGTGAAGAGACATATGAAGGATGTGATGGAAGAAGGTTGAGTAAAAGATAGTCATAGGGCAGAAAAAGCATTTGCAAAAAGAGAGTGATTAGATGTTTGCTTTTTTCCAAAATGTAAAAGGAGACATTGTTTAAATTCAAGAGAAACAAAAAACTAATGAAGGCAGAATAATAGATAAAGAAAGGTTGATATGAAAGAAGATGAATTTAATAATAATAATAACTGTGAGAAAAAAAGTAGGGGTATGATGTGGCCGAAAGCATTTTGCACTGCATTAACCCATTCTTTTATTTTGTCAAAAAAAAAAACCATTCTTTTTATATTCATCACTTCTTCAATATTTCTTTCAATCTTCAATAATAATTCAACTTCTTTTCAAGATTATATTCTCTTTCAATTTTCAATATCATCTTAATAAATGTTGTATCTTAAATTAAAAATAATTTTAAATTAAAAGTAATTTTCAATTTGCATTGTGCATCACCACCTTCCATTTTAATTTTTCTTAAAAGTTAAACAAATGTTATTTCAATGTCATTTTTACATAAACAAAAAATATTCTTCATTAAATATATCTTATATAACATAAATTTTTTTATATATTATTAATCAAAATTAAATTAGTATTACAAAAATTATGACAAATTAATACATTTAAGTGTATTTAATTTCAACAAATATTTTTACCCATCAATATCCTTCATTAATATTTCTCTCCATCAATATTCTTCCACAACTTGTTCTGCAATTCAAATTTATTAAATGTAGTTAGTGAATAGGATGACACACAAGATTGCATAATAAAATGTTTAAAAAAAGTTATGATTTTATATATTTTTTTGTATAACATATATTTAAATTTAATAATAAAAAAAATATTTAAAATCAATAGCAATAAAATTCATTAAAAACGATAGAATAATTTAGGTATATTAAAGTTATGTTCTAAAAAATAAAAAAAAGAAACAGAAGATTTTATCATCCATTTTTTTAAAAAAAATGTTCATATATCAATTTTGAGATCTCATCAACATTTGTTTTTTTTATATAGTTGTCTTTTCTCTCTCAAAAATTAGTAATAAAATATTTAATTTTTGTTCTAATTTTTTAGATCTAAACAGTATAATAAAAAATATAATTTTTTAACTATTTAAAACAACAATTTTTAGGTTAATTTGTTAAAAAAGAGTTGCAGAGACAAAGAGATAAGAATTTGTAAGGATGGTTGAAAAATGAGTTTCGTATGGAAGTTGAAAAAAAATAGAATTTTTTTAAAAGTGGTAGGTTAAAAAAATCAGAATTGAAAAGTGGTGACAACATGTTAAATTTGGAGACCTAAAGCCCCTGAAATGGAAGAAGATACACAGAAATGGATTTTGTAGATCTGGATCTATTTTTCTATTTTCGTAGATCTGGATCAATTTTCTCTTCTGTGTAGATTTGATTAGTCGAAGATGAAGAACAAAAAAGCAATACATAATGAATGAAGATGGAAAAAAAATTAAAATGGAACAAAATTTAAAGTTGATAAACAAAGAAAATGGAAATACCTGAAAATAATAGAAACGGAAAATCTCTTAAACAATGAAATTGAACCTGAAAATCAATCGAAATTAAAGTTGTTAAACAAATATTATACAGAAACATTGAAAAAAATGGAAGAAGCTATTGAAAAATGAGATGAAAGAGAGAGAAGAAGGAGATGAAAGAGTGAGAAAAAAGAAAGTATGAGTTGAGTGGAAACTTGTGTATTGAGGAAAGAACATAGGAAGGAGTAAGAAAAGACTAAGACTATCCACGTGTCACCATAATGAAGCAGAGGGGCATATTGGTATATTCCAGAACAGTTTATTTTCTTATATTGTAGATATCATAACCTCTAATGTCTAGCCACACCCTCATGTTTCTACTTTTTTAGACATACGCCCCTCCAATTAACACAATTCCACAAATAAACCACAATTCTACCAAATAATTTACAAACAATTAATTAAATAATTGAATAAAATAAACAGGCGTTACTTCCCCTCCCCCTTTCTAGACCATTATGCTCTCATATTCCACTTAACACTAAAAAATACTTTCATGTATCAAATTGTAGTATTAGAAATGAAATGTGGGACACTCTAAAATATATCTATGAAAATACCACTAAGATTAAAAGGGCTATAATGAACACATTCGATCAAGAACTTGAGTTACCAAAAAATTCTGAAAAAACATTCAAAAATGACTTGTCAATTATTAGAGAGTATGAGATCTATCATAGAGGATGTCCATTCTCTGTTGATGTTTGTGAAGTGTTTGAGTTGCAGATTAATATTTAGATTGTGTGGTGTTGTTGGGATTAATAGTCTAGGAAGAGCAAAAAGAAAGGATTTCTTCTCCATGGAAGACTTTGTTAGAACTGAGTAAAGGTTGTTATGGAACGAGGTTAGGCGTTTTCTCCCGTCAAATATGCGAAGATCTCATATAAGGTACTAGTAAGATCGAGTAAATATCGTTATGGAGTGGTTCTGGGAGTGGATCTTGGGTTTGAGTAAAAGGAAACTCGAGAATGAGTGGAGGTCTTGGAGATTTCAACTGTGTGGGATGTGTAAAACAAAAGAAGGAAAGACTTAGATTGGATTTGTGTTAATTGTAGTTTAACTTTAGCATCTGGTTCCTTGATTATATTAAATGCATGTTGTAAACATTGTCGAAATCATAAGTGAAAAACAAAAATAATTAATGGGAAATCATTGAAGAGTGGAATAGGAACAAGCAAAGACGAAGTGATGAACCACTATAAACCCTGGTGAAATCTTCTCTACACATATCTCTTTAATTTTGTATATAGCTAGAATGTTTAGGTTTTTATTGCTTTCGTAGAATCAAATATATGTTGATATGTTTTATATGCCTATAGTAACTTATTATGTAAGCATGGGTCTGTGGTAGATCTATTCATTTGGATATTCTTTTTGGTGATTATGGCTGTATGAATTCTTATTTTTAGATTGATCATTCGATTAACCAAATTCAAAATGAGCTTTGTGTGAAAATTGAATTATGATAATTGTTGAATTGCTTGTCTAAGCAACTTCATCTTTATCAGTTGTTGTGATTTCTGTCATACCCCAAAATTTGCCCCATTCATTTCATATACAAAGAGTCAGAAGATCAGGGTTCTACCCAAACAACACTCCTAGCCAAGAGCCTCCTAAGGCTAGGGTTTGAGATTCTCTTAGGGGAATCAAGAAGATAGGGTTCTTAATCAAGGGCATATGGTTCATAGTGATCTAATGCAGTCCCATGGCAAAAGTCAAGGCACGACTCCAAAGGTTACCTGCTCAAGCAATCCCAAGATCCACAATCAACTGACCCAAACCTAAAGGTCAACTACAATCAAAGCATGATTCAAACCTATGATCATTGGTCAAACATCAAGTATAGAGGTGCATATCCATCATTTGATCAAATTTTGATCATGATTTATCAGTAGAAACTTAGAGATGAACAAATACAAAAAGGTTCAAATTAGGGTTTCTCTAGGAGAAAGTCAACCCAACTTTGACTGGGCATAACTTTCACATGGAACATCAAAAATTCACCACTCAAAGCCTATTTTGAAGGAAATTGGATTCTCTACAACTTTGTCTCTCACAAGCCAGGGCTAGAAATGATTCATTTGAGAGATACAGTGCAAAAGATTACAGGTCATTTTCAGGCATCCTCCAAAAGCAATTTTTTGTCAAAGAGGATATGATCAAGATAAAAGCTCCAAATGAAAAATATGTTCCAAAGTAGCTTATAGAGGATCTCTTGAGGTTTCCAAAAAGTCCTAGAACTCCCTCATAGATTAAAAATTGAGTGAGATATGCTTGGTCAAAGTTGGGTGATTTTGAAGGAAATATGTGAAACAAAAATGGTTCAAAATGATTATTTTTGCAAATGGGCCTATCTTATTATGACCCAAACTTGCTTATGAGAGTATTAAGAAGCTCCAAACTCAAGCCCACGATTATTTGACTTTTATTATATTTTTAGTGAATTTTTATTTATTAAAAATGTGGTTTAAGTCAAATAAATCAAGAAAATATGAAAGATATGATTTAGTTTTAATTTCTAATCATAATCAATCATCAAATATATCCTATTTCATATAAATCTCGTGACAATTAGGATTGGAAAGATTGAAAAGAAAATTGAATTGAAATTGACTAAAATTGGAAATCTTCAGAAATTAGAATTCTTCAATTTTTACAATTTTTGATTCAAGAAGATTTAGTCAAATTTTGTTGACCTAATTGGCTCTAATATATAATCATAACATGTCTAAGACAAGGGGGGATTTCGGGACGAAAAATCTATGCCTCCAAGACTAACATAAAAGCTTCAAAAGTGAAGGAAAATTGATTTTTGGGTTCAAGGATTGAGATCAATTCCAGGGATTCTATTGATTCCAACACGTTCCTGGATATGTTCTGAGGCTAAATAAATCATCACCATTGGCCAGAGCTGCTTGAATCGATCCTACGAAGTCCTACGGTTTGCAAAATTCTTTTATTTTCGATTACGGCAGTTTATACATCCTAAGCATATTTTGATTATATATTTGTGTTTAGAGTAAGGTTTGCAAGCTTTGTGGATGGTTTAATTTGAGTTTGGTTACATATTAGAGAATCCACCATGGCTAGGTTATTCAAGCTTCAAATTGGGGGTTCTTTAATCAGGGAAAATTAGCCCAAACCGTGACCACCAATGGATTCAGAGGGCAATTTCCAATCGATCTATGTCTCCGGAATTTATTTATGCATTGTGTTTTATGAGATTCGAATTCACAGGGTTATGGCACCACACCAAAACCGTTGCCAAAGATCTCTAATTTCCAGAAAAAAAACACGAGGAAGAAGACGCAACAAGTCTGGGCGCGGCTTATTTTAATTCAAATTCCTCTATTTGTTTATGTCATATTACTATTGCGTCACTACTATAACAGTTGATTATCGCAGCTGAAATGGCCAAGGCGCATGTTGTGTAACCAGAAAACCTGGGTTCGAACCCCAGGTAAGACATTTTATTTTAATACTTGCAACCTCACAGATCCAGCGTGCCTCCAATGCGTGACACATGATGCACCATCAGCCAACAACCGTTAGATCTGCCTCCTTTCAGATCTGATGCACCAAAACTGGAGGTGTACCATGCACCTTCAATAGCTCACCTTACAGAATTAAAATCCAGGTTTTATATATAATTTTCTATCTTTATTATTTTGTTTAGATTATATATATCAATTAAGATTATGATTATAATAGGATTAAGACAATGATCTTTAGGATTATCTTCCTGATTATTCGACTTAATTATTTTAATCAACTTTAATTATAAATCACAAAATCCTAGATAGGTTATCAAGCATTAGGGTTTGCCCAATCCCACTGGTCATTGGCCAAAATATTAGAATTAGGGTTTTCTAACCAACTTAGGTTTTAGCCAAACAATTTTAGAATTTTATTCGCTTCGATTAAATTAATTGATCGCGGTGGATAATAATCAATTGTTTAATTAATTAAATATAAATTAAAATAAACTTATTTGGCTAAAGGGTTTCAACCATTTTTATTGGCTGCGATGATTAGCCTATTTTCCTCACCTTTAATCATTATTGTTTTTAATCGAATCAATCGATTACGAGGGGTAATGATAAAATTAAATAACTAAAATTCCTAAAAAATATTCTTATTTATTATTAGTGATAATTGAATCCATCAATTAAAATTGGTAATAATATACATTAATCTTTTAACTATGGTGATCGAATCTATCGATCATTGCGGTTAATGGTAACAAATAAAAAAAATCATTGTACGCCCAAATCCTAAAACACTTCCCAAACCTAAAACATTCAAAACACTTCGAATCAAACTACGGATTTTCATCCTTATTCAAAACTACGATAGGCCATTCAAAAAGCCTTCAAACAATCTCATACTAACTCAAAGGGCGTACAACCCTTCCCTCGAACTACGTTGACTCTGATTCTCCATAAGGAGATACGTAGGCACTTGGATAACCAAGGCGAGTCCCCTTCCTCTAAATTCTAATCCTGTCAATATAATTAGCTTTATAATTACTCTCTGTCACCTTTCTTTATAAACCTTGCCATAAACCTTTATCTTTGAATGTTAGCCTTTAGGAAAGGGTTGAGGGTGCCTAACACCTTCCCTCGACCTGAATATAGTATCTTACCCTGATCTCTTAATTGCATAGGTTTCCTATTCGCCTTGGTAGAATAGGTGGCGACTCTAAACATTAATTTTTTAGGCAGGTTGCTACAGCTGCATCTAGAAATTTGCCTCAACAAAATTACAATTTCTAATAAGTTGTGCTCTACCTGCAACGATAAGAAGTCTTGATGTCATATGTTTTATCCTCTTCACCATCTTCTCAATAAGTGGCCGACATTGGTGCTCAGTGACTTTCTTGCTTGATAAAGGAACTCTTATGTATTTAAAGTGGACACTACCTTGAGTAAATCCAATTTCTGCAGTGATTGCTTGTTGTTTCTCCCTTGTCACACCTCCATAATACACTTTACACTTGGCAGGGTGAGCCTTCAAACCCGTGACTACAGAGAATTTACAAAACTCTTCCATCATTATTCTCACAAAGATAATGTCACCTCAGCTGAACAACATGAGATCATCTGCAAAAGCAACATGAGTAATGGACAACTTAGCACATTTAGGGTGGAATTATAGTTAGGCCTATCCTTGAGCTTCTTCAAACAACGATTCATGTACTCCATGATTAAGACAAACACGAGAGGGGAGATTGAATATCTTTGTCTTAATCCTCTTCTAGCTTTCATCACTTCCATAACTTGCCCATTGATGGAATACTTGTAAGATACAGACTTAACACATAACATGATCCAGTTAATGAATTTCCTATAGAAGTTCATTCACTGCATAATCTTTTTCAATGCATCCCACTCAACCGATTTATAAGCTTCTGGATGTCGCATCTGGGGGAAATATTTTTCTTGTTGTATCCTCTGATCAATTCATGAGCCATGATATTTTTACATGGATAACTGTACATGGCAAGAAGGCAGTCCAATTATCTTTAACAACCACATTTATTACCTTGTTGAGCCTTACAATCAATATTTTAGAAATTATTTTGTAAACAGTTGAGCAACAAGCTAGTGGCCTCATGTCCTTAACCTTCTTAGACTCATTAGTCTTCGAAATTAATGTCACAATTGCACAGTTCACAGATGCAAACATGTATTGCTCCTCAAAGAACTCTCTAATGGCTGCAATGAGGTTATCCTTAGTAATACTCCACATGGTTTAGAAGAATTTAGAACTGAACCTGTCCATACCTGGAGCTTTGTTATCTCCAATGTGAGTGAGAGCCTTCCACACATCTTGCTCAGTTATAGGCTGGATCAAAGAACTTCTACGATGCTTGTTCATTTGCGCTCTTTTTCTAAAAACATTTATGTCCACATGAAGAAACTATATATATATATATATATATATATATATATATATATATATATATATATATATATATATATATATATATATATATTTTGGGCATATAATTTATTTGTGAGTTATATGTGAATTATATATTAGTCAAAAATTATTTTCTATAATAATTATATGCATAATTATTTTCTATATTAATTATTTATATGATTATTTTCTATATTCATTATTTGTATAATTATTTTTTATAATTATTTCTATAATAATTAAATATGCATAATTATTATAGAAATCTGTTTTTATATAATTTATTAGAATTTATATATATTTAATGGACATATCATTTATATGATGAAATTGAAATCGTGTTTTATTGATTGATTGCAATTAGGACAAATGATATTTTGGAGATACATCTACGAATTCTAGATTAATTTTGAGTGAATTCGAATATGTACTTTGAACTAAAGTTTAAATAAAAAAAGAAGATGATTTTGTATATTAGAGATGTATTTTTAAATTTATCCAAAAATATTTTGAGAATCTCAAGAGTGAGTCTCATATAAAATGCCTTAGGCCATCTCCAGCGAGAGTTATTTGTAACAGTTCGCCATCATGGACTTTGAGTGTAGTATTAGAAAATGGAAAAGAAAATTATCAGCGGGAAACCATTGCTTCACAATGCAACTTGTATTCGACTATTTCTACTTCAAATATAATATATATATATATATATATATATATATATATATATATATATATATATATATATATATATATATATATATATATATATATATTATGAGATCTAATATGGAATAAAATTGAATATAAGTGTAATATTATAATAAAATATTAATTTATAATATAAAATTATGGGACCCAATATAATTTTTTTTAGAGTTGTATTATTAGAGTAGAAAATTGAATGAATTGCTTCAAAATAAAATGATGTAACTTGATGGGTCTCAAAGGAAACCCAAAAATAAATAGCACCATTAAGGGCCAGTTTGTTTCAGCTTTAAAAAAATGGATTTTTTCTTTGTATTTTTGAAAATAGATTTTCTAAAACCGTTTTTCAAAATATTACAAGTATTTTTATATTCGTTTTTTCTAAAATAAAACACATAATTTGACATCCTATAACATAAACATACATAATTGAAGACCAAAGTTTAGTCAAAATCATAATTTTTTCAAAAAGTTGTATTTCAAAAATGATTTTTATGAAAATCTATTTGAAATAGCTTCAAAATTAAGTGATTTTTTGAAATTTTGATATCCAAATTTTTTTCCCATAAATAGATGAAATACCTAAAATCACATTTTAAGAATAACTATTCAAACAAAATTTTCATTTGAAACTTTTATAAAAAATTTCTTTGTAAAAATTTTTTTCACAAAATTTAGTAACACTATAAAAATCATTTAAAAAAAAAGCCAAAACAAACGGGTCTTTAGATGTTCTTAGATTTTATGGGGAAGAATATCCCTTGGTTGGACTGTGACTCACTGACTCCACTCCAGCACTTAAGAACCCAACTTTTCTCTCTTTTGTTAAGTTCATTGATTAACAATCTTAGTCAGAAATATATGTTTTGTAAACACCTCTCATGTCTTCTTTGGAGCATGTTGGCATGGTTTTAGGGAAATAAAAGTGTTTACGTAGTACTATTCTTTTTCTTTACAAAAAAATGTGCTATAAATCAATTTTGGATAAATTATATATTTTATATATTGATGCTTACATGAAAATAAAATAAAATAACGGTAGTCTTTTAATCTTTAAAAAA
This sequence comes from Vicia villosa, assembly GCF_029867415.1. Lineage (NCBI taxonomy): Eukaryota > Viridiplantae > Streptophyta > Magnoliopsida > Fabales > Fabaceae > Vicia > Vicia villosa. Next base: position 37,516,760 of record NC_081180.1, on the reverse strand, counting down.
TAAAGGAATGTAACAAGTTTTTTATTATTAAACAACACTCTAAATTAAAAAGTATCAAACAAATAATAGAGTAAATATAAAATATAAAAATAAAAAATTGTAGTAAATCATACATTAAAAAAGTTGTTATCCTTTAAATATCACTTTTATTGAGCTTCTTTTTGCTCTAAGTATCCCATTTTTTTCAGTAAAATGTTTCTATTATCGTTCTGTTTTTTACTAAGGACATCTCCAATGTTGCAACTCATTTTTGAGTTCTTTATGGATTCCACCAGCCATATCATCTCAAAATAATTTATTTAATATTTATTTTATTGATGTAATTCAAACAACTTTACCTCATAAAGTAATTTGATTGGGTACCACAATTTTTTACTAGTTGCATTGCAATGCAACTCTACTATGACATGGCAAATTGATTCAATATTTAATTATTATATTGATGTTTAGTTGAAGAACTCATTGAAAAATCCTACCATTAGAGATGCTTTAAAAAGTGTATACGCTCTTAAATAATTGCGAGAGCAATATTTATAATGTTTGTGGAGAGGTTTATTTTCATTTTAATTTAACTAACCATAACATTTCTTTTGTAATTTTATGCTATAGTTTTTACTTTATATTAGCAATTTCAATTTAAAATTTATTTTGTAGTGTATTTTTTGTGTAGATTGTTAATGGGCCTCTTAGGTGAAGTAAATAGTGGGCCTCAGTTCTCTTTAATTTGAGTTTTTTTTTACAATTTGTTTATAGACCTCCGAAAACACCAAAAAAAAATTGATATTTTAATTAATTCGGAGATGTTTCTCCAAAAACACCCCCAAAAAATTAGAATTTTCATTAATTCGGATATGCATATCTAAAAATACCCAAAAAATGGTCAGAGGTTTTTTCGAATATGCATATCCGAAAAAATCTAAATAAATTAAAATTTTTAAGAAATTAATTAATTCAAATATCATAAAATTGATATAATTTATAAGTTATGAATAATAATAATAATGATAATTATACTGTTGATATTTAAAATAAAAGAGATCAAGTAAGAATAAAATTATTTACTACTTTATTTATATTTTAATATAAATTTTGAATTTTAATATAAATTTTGAATTACATAGTTTTTCAAAATAATAAATAAAAATCATAATTATAAAATTATTTTAATAATTAATTATGATAAAAAAATCATTTTTTACTTAGTTTAAAAAATTACAAGAAGATTTTATCTTAATTTTATCTAGTGAATAAATTATATATTTAATTTTATATAATTCAAAATTTATTATGAAATATAATAAGAATATTTTTCATTTATATAAGTTAGTAAAATAATTCAAAATTTTCAAAATAATTTTAAAGTTAAAAATTATTTTGAAAATTTTGTTTATAAAATGAATTTTTTAACTATAAAATTATTTTTGAAAATTAGTTTAAGAAATAATTTTTTTATGTATCATAAAAAATAATAAATAAATAGTAAATAAATATCTTTTTTTATTATTCTTAATTTTATATATATAAATAAGGTGTTGATTTAAATATTTATTAGACTAATATTATTATTATATCTTAATTATAATGATATATATTTAATAATATATTTTAATTAATACAATTAATTATACTATTAATTGTATTGATTTATCTTGATTTTAATTTTTAAATAAAGGTAATGCCAACGAGTGCCCCAGGGGCACTGGTTAAGAGATTAAAAAGGTAAGTTGAGCATTGTTAATAAAGTAAAAAGATATGTTTTTACCTAAAATATATGTATTAAATGCATTGAAAATATAAATAATTAAATTTTTTAAAGAAGATTAGGTGTATTCAATGCATTCAATCTAGAATATTTTCTTAATTTGGAATGCTTAACCAGTGCCCCTGGGACACTCGTTAGCATGACCCTTTAAATAATTATTGAGTTTTTTCGGATATGCATATCCGAAAAATATCAAGACCAAAAATTGAAATATTTCGGATATGCATCTCCGAAGACACTCGTTTCCCAAAAAAAAATGTCTTCGGAAGTGTATCTCTGAAGTCACATTTTTTTCTATAAAAAAAATGTGTCTTCGGATATGCACTTCCGAAATAACCCTTTTTTTCAAAAAAAAATACATTCGGAGATGCACTTTCGAAATATAGGGGCGTTTAAGAAATTTTGCCGCGGGTTCCTAAGAAGATAGGGGGTGGATAAAAAAATCGTCTTTTTTTTCTTCCCCCTCATAGTCTTACCTGACATCCATTCCGTTATAGTATTTTTACTATATTACTCTTACATATTATAAATCAATTTTATATTTATATTATACGCTACTACAAATAATATATTTTATAATAAAACTTTTATGTCAATCAAAGAAAAATTGAGATATTATGCATAGGCGCATCATGATTTATATTTTTATAAAAAAAAAAACATATTTCTTTGATTTTTAATATAACAGAGAGGATAAACAAATAAGGACACGCTTCGAATTCTAACTATTGCAGTTTATGTTTTTATTTGTTTATAAGTGTAAATTAAATGATTCTACTTGTCAGTGTTAGATGTAATCGAGAGATAGAATAATCAAATTTTACTATAAAAGCACTCATTAAATAGATTTTACGCTAATTCTTACTTATATGAAGTGGTCTCATTCTCGCATGCGTCATTCTTTGGGATGGATTGCAAGACAGAAAAAATCTTCAATATTCTTCTATCTAAAACAAAACATTTTTTTGCCCTTACAATTAATCTTACATAATGGTGTTAACGCTGTTGCTGTTCTATTTTTGCTCATTTGATATATTGCAAGTGCAGAAAATCATTGTTTCTTTAATTTACATAAAGAATGGAGCTAGCTTAACTTATCTAAAGATGGATATCATCGAAGATATTCAGAAATAAGAGCAAATATTTGTTGTAAATAATTTATTTTAATATTATGTGTAAATGATATAATAAAAAAATTAGTCACCTTGGTTTTTTGTTAAGCGTTTTTTTTAATTCGAATTTGAATATTGATTTTAATTATCTTGCACTCAACATTTGTTAATTCGAAGATCTAAAATCTTAATCTTAAGGGAATTTGATTTTCATCTCGATCTCTAGGGAATTTGATTTTTATCTAGATCTTTAGGGAATTTGATTTTTTTAATATATTGTATTAACAATGTAATATTCTGGCTAATCGATGTAACATATTTTTTTATAAAAAAAGAGAGATAATATTATCTCTCGGTTTTCTAGATAAATCGAGATATAACATATGCTAGTTTTGAAAATAATACAAGTGATGCTACAAGGGTTCGAACCCATGTGCATATATCAGTAGCGACTTTTTTTATGCCCTTTGTTACCTCGTTTCATAATATGAGGTTAAATGCATTTCACGATTGAGGTAAAACGTGTTTTTTGTAGTAGTGATAACATTTTCGAATTTTTCTAAAATCTGCATGATTTATCGGAGATTTTGAGCCTACTGATTTTTTACTAGTAAGCTGCGTTTTTACCAACAATTTAAGTTTTATACTAGATTCTTTGTTTAAAATATGCATTTTTACTGGTATTTTTGAAATGTATGAAAAAACTCACATTTCAAATGCATTTTTACAAGATATTTTGAAGGGTTAAATATATAAAGTTCCTCTGTAATGTTAGCGAGTTTTGATTTTAACCTCTGTAAAAAAAATTAGATTCCCCATTTGTAGTGTTAAGATTACATGATTTAGTCCCTCAAGTGACAAAGTCGCATGGAATCTTCAAATTTGCTTACGTGGCAGTTCACGTGATATTTTTTTTAATTTTTAATTATATTTTAAATCCACGTGTTTTTTTTTATTTTTAATATTTTTTTAATTTTAAACTTTTTTTATTGTATTTTTTTGTTTTTGTTTTTATAATTTTATTACTGTTTTTATTACGAGGGTGTAAATTATATTTCACAAACATTATTGGGGTAAAATATATTTTATTTTGTTTTGAATATAAAAACAATTATTTGTTGGATTTTTTAATTAAATTATATTTTTGGATATAAAATATTGTCCTTGTTCTGAAATTTTGCGTTTGCACTGTCTGCTACCACTCTCTATTCTTGACGGCCTTATTTAGCCCCCCTAATATTCCATGAAATTATTATTTATTCAGTAAGAGATCATACAAAGGGTCATCCCAAATCTCCAAGGAGCCAAATCCATTGGAACATGTTAATTGGTTACTTGGTCCTCCTTCCATATTTCGCTTGATCACATTGGAACCTTAACTTTCAAGATTTCTTCACCTTTAAGCAAACATAGTCAACTTAAGCTTGGAAGCTCCAATTGTGCTGATTCTTACACTCACAAATCTGAAAAGTTGCATATAAATAGAAGGTCTTACCCCTGAAACCAAACAAACAACAAATCTCAAAGTCACTACCTCACATGAAATCTGCATTTTTTCATTTTTCATAAACTTGCGAATCTTAAATTCCAATCAAGTTCCTTGCAATCTTATCACTCAAACACCTCACATATATCACATAGAAGTTGTAGCAACTTTAATATTGCATCTGTAATAGCTCTAACACCATCCTCCATTTTCAGCTTTTGTCACCTGCAAATTGAAGTGAACAGAAGAATTCAAGCATCTTCAAAGCCAATTGAACATTCAATTAACTTCAGGAAGGTCCCATAAAGCTTTTAAGATCATTACATTGCAACTGGAAGTGCCTGAAAAAACATTGGACTTTCTCCAACGAGTAAGCTTCTTGAATTTTTGAACTTCATAACGTTAGCATCATTTTTGATAATTCTCAATTCTATGTTTATCATTGTTATAGGTCATTTATATAGTTAAAATTTAAAAAAACTCAGTTTAGTATTTGACAAGTGCACACATTCAATAAATTTAATGTGTTTCTTAATTTTTTAGCGCTGATAAAATTTATAAATTTAATAAATGAAAAATGATGATTTATGAATTTAGCAAATCCACCAAATATTGATATTATATTAGTTTTTTTTTCAAATATTAAATTTTGTTGAATGATCTCAAATTTTAAAAATTTATGTCATAAATCTATTAAAATCTTATATTAAAGTTTCTGATAGAAAATCCAATCTGCCTCTAAAATATCAATTCAGTATAATTTGAAACAAAAAATACAAAAACCTTCTCAAACAAAAAAACCCTAATCGCACCAATTGCTTGCACTGCGTTCCCTCTCCACTCATCAGCCACCGTCTCGTTCCTTTCTTCTCTGCGTTCCCTCGAAGCCCTCACCCAACAGCAGGGAAGAATCACAACTATCAAAACAACAAGTAAGATTTTATAAATCTGAGTTTCAATTTTGCAATTAGGTTTTTGATTTTGAAATTCGTTTTTGTTTCAATTTTGCAATTAGGTTTTTGATTCAAAAATTCGTTTTTGTTCGAATTTTGTATTAGGTTTTTGATTTTGAAATTTGTTTTTTGTCGCAGAGCCATGGCGGCTCTGAAGGAGCTTCTTCCCGAACCAAAATCATCCTCAAAAACTTATTACGACCACAGCAACGATCCATGGTTCAAGCAACGATTCACCGCAACGGAGGAGGAGGAGAAATCCGCTGCTATCAACCCCAAAGTTGTGCCACCGTATATGAAGCGATCTGGATTTGTTCCTCGGAAGGTGGAGGATTTCGGAGAAGGTGGAGCTTTCCCGGAGATCCATGTTGCACAGTATCCACTGGATATGGGAAGGAACAAGTCTTCAAAGCCTGGCTCCAAGATTCTTCCGGTCACTGTTGATGCTCATGGAAATGTTGCTTATGATGCTATAGTCAAACAGAATGAGAATGCTAAGAAAATTGTCTACACGCAGCATAAGGATTTGATACCCAAGATTCTGAGAAATGATGGAGATAGTGATATGGATGATGCTGACAATGATGATGCTCAACGGGAGATTGATGAAACTATGCAGGAAACGAAAGCTGCTCTTGAGAAGATTGTTAACGTGAGGCTTAGTGCGGCACAGCCTAAAAATGTTCCTAAACATAATTCTGATGCTAAGTATATAAAGTATAAACCATCGCAACAGAATGCGGCTTTCAATTCCGGTGCTAGGGAAAGGGTTATAAGGATGGTTGAGATGCCTGTGGATCCACTTGAGCCCCCGAAATTCAAGCACAAGCGTGTTCCCAAGGCTTCGGGTTCCCCACCTGTTCCGGTGATGCATTCGCCTCCTCGCCCTGTTACTGTGAAAGATCAGCAGGACTGGAAGATACCTCCTTGTATTTCAAATTGGAAGAATCCTAAGGGTTACACTATTCCTCTTGATAAGCGTTTAGCTGCTGATGGGAGAGGACTTCAAGAGGTTCAAATTAATGACAATTTTGCGAAGCTTTCTGAGGCTTTGTATGTCTCGGAGCAGAAGGCTAGAGAAGCTGTTGCTATGAGATCTAAGGTTCAGAAGGAAATGCTTTTGAAGGAGAAGGAAAGGAAGGAACAGGAGCTGAGGGCTTTAGCTCAGAAAGCTCGATCAGAGAGAATTGGTGTGGCCCCTCCAGCGGCTGCTGCGGTTCCTGTTGCTTCGAATAAGAGTGGTGTTGATGATGGTGATATGAGAGTTGATTATGAGCATAGGGACAGAGACAGGGACAGGGACAGGGAAAGGGAAAAGAACTTTCCTAAGGAGAGTAGAGATGAAAGGGAGGAACGGCTGCAACGTGAGAAGATTCGTGAGGAAAGGCGAAAGGAGAGGGAAAGGGAAAGAAGATTGGAGGCCAAGGATGCTGCCATGGGAAAGAAGAGCAAGATTACTAGAGATAGGGATCGTGATATAAGTGAGAAAGTTGCTCTTGGTTTGGCTTCTACTAAGCAAGGGACAGAGGTCATGTATGATGAAAGGCTATTCAACCAGGATAAAGGGATGTCTTCTGGATTTGCCACTGATGATCAGTATAATGTGTATGACAAAGGTTTGTTTACTGCACAGCCAACACTTTCCACCCTTTACAGGCCAAAGAAGGATGTTGATGATGAAACTTATGGAGGTGCAAATGAGCAGCTGGAGAAGATTATGAAGACTGATCGCTTTAAGCCTGACAAAGGATTCACAGGGGCTTCCGAAAGGGCGGGTCCAAGGGATAGGCCAGTCGAGTTTGAGAGTGAAGAAGCTGATCCATTTGGTCTTGATCAGTTCTTGACTGAGGTCAAGAAGGGTAAGAAGGCCATGGAAAATGTAGGCGGGGGAGGAACAATGAGAGCTAGTGCCGGATCTTCAATGCGAGATAGTTCTGATGGAGGTTCTGGCAGGACTCGCATTGGATTTGAAAGAGGGCGTTAAGCAGATCAGTTCTAATGGAATATTGTTATCTTGCTTAGGTTATTTACTCTTTATCACCCTCCTGAAAGGATCACCATGTAGGTGGTGAAATGTACTTGTATTTTGTTTTGAAACTTTTTTGTGGTATTTATCTTTCTATGGAGTTACATTGAGTGAAATACAATGTTATTGTTGTTAAAATGTACTGAGTTATCTAGTTTTTTTTAATGCCTGATAACAGTATACTACATTTGCTTTGTGCGATTGCTGTTTTATTTATGCCATCAAAGAGCTGTTATGGCTGTTAATGAGGATAAGGATCACTGGTAGTTTGCCGATTATGGTACTGGTATTTGATTCAGATCTAGAGACTAGAATGGAAGGGCTGTCCAGTCTTTCTTTTTTCATGTTATGGTAGCTGATGGTTCTCTCTTAGAGAATGCAATGTAATTGATAGCTTTAAATTTGTCATCAAGATTTTCAACACTTGATAATGCTTTTGCTTGCTACTTATTGCTCTGTGAATTATGTTATTGAAAGAGAAATTGTCTGAACTGGGAGACAAGACCTTTTTCATTGCAGTGAGTGCTCATAAATTACTAGTTCATTTTCATTCTTTTCAAACCAAATACAAAACAATGAAGAAAAGAATTTGTGATATTAAAAATCGATAACCTCTCCTTTTTATTAAGATTTATTCGAAGAGTATGGTTAGTGATGAAATGAAATGAAGGGGCATAGCTCTGGAAATAAGGTTGATCTTGTTATATGCAGGCACTGTGCAGCTGGGAATTCAGCTGGTGTTGTTTTCCTCGGTACATTTAGTGCACTTACGCATGTTTTTATGTGATTTAGATGCCCTTGCATTTAGTTCTTTGTTTTGAAGGTGTTTTTAATGATTACTCACAAGGCTTTATAAGTTGATGCAATGCAAGCAGTTATGGTTAAAATATTTTCACAACTTAGTAAATTGAAACTGGCTAATCAAAATTCTTCAGAGTAAGATAGTGGACAATGTCACTAGATTTCAATGGTTTTTTTCTGCATATTTACTGAAACTTAGACAAGTGATGCATTTGAACAATATTCTTCAGGCTTATGTAGTGTCTTGAAGTCAGCATTTACATTCAGCACCACTTTTATGAATTTATTTTTGTGATGCAGTAAACTTCAAATTGTTGATATTTACTAATTTATTTGTTTTTGGCAGGGCAATGACTGTCATATATGTCGCTCTTGGACGGAGTTTTCATTATGTTGATGGACTCCTTCTATTCAGGTTTTTTCTTTATTTCCTTGATTTATTTACCTCTGGTATGAATTGGTTATACTCATACAACAGGAAAAGTGAACACGGAGCAATATAATTAACATTGTATTATCACTGTACGAATTGTTTTTCAATGCCCTTTTGACCATCTCCATAACACAGTTATATAATAATACATTATCAAATTTTTTTGGAACTCAATTTTAATCATTTGCAAATTAAATTGATTTCTTTGTGGTGCAAAGGGGTCTTTAGTTTGACCAAGTTCCGTGTTTTCCAGGAATATTATCAGTTTTTCAATGCCTTCCTTTGGATTTATATTTTAGTGTTTGAAACCATGTAACTTGAAAGCATAATATATATCTGGTCAGACTAATATTTTTAGGAGAAACTATTGCTATTTCTTAAGAATGTCTTCTCCAGAACTCATCTAATAGGTTACTTTGCACAGGTTTGGACAAACTGATTTACCTATTGATGATATTGCTGTTGTTTGCCCATTGGTAAATTCACCTCCATGTTTATGTAAATACATTAGTGTGTCAGTCATTAGGAATGAGATAGTGGTGAAGGATTCCGATAGTTTATGTGAGGTCATAGGTTCAAATCTCATTACTATCTTACCCCAAAAAATTGCATTGGTGTTTTTTATGGTACACAAATTTATCCTCTGTTTTAAATGAAACGCTTGGTTAAGATTTCAGTTGAGTTCAGCCAAATATATCATCTTAGGTTCCACTAAAAAGCGAATAACCACTAATCTTATGCCAGGGTGCTCAGCCATACGGGCTGTCAGGCTCCATAAGCAAGAGCTTCACGGTCATTGCCCCCACCAAAGAAAAGCACAGTAATGCTATACAAAACATTACTTGCAGAAACATGACATGAACCACCAAGCCCGCGATCAATAAAGATTCCAACTGAGCACGGTGCATGCTCAAGTACCCTTTTGTTAACATATCAAAAATCGTTTGTTATAATGTCAAAGGAACCGTCTAATCTTTGTTGCTTGTGAAATGGGAGAATGATGACTGCTGCTTTCTTTCTATCAGCAGTAGCACATATGTCTTCATGAATGTTTTGCCATTGGCCGGACACGCACTAGGCTTAGTTTATGGTAAGACTCGAATGCCACAGTTACATGGACAAAATCTCCATGGTGACTGTCATTACAAAACGGCAACCCGTTTTCTCTTGCCTTTTGCACCATTAGTATCGATGAGGACCTCTCGGAAAATTCTTTAAAGTGCATTGCATAGACGCGAAGCAGGTCATGCTTCTTGATTCCTCTTGAAGTCTCGACTAAATTTATCACAGACGGAATATTCCTTGAACCATGGAAGACTCTTAGGTGGGAAAACCACATATAGATAATTGATTAATAGTTTTTCTAATCATTAGAAGGTCTTCCTCATTGCTTTAATTGATTGAACCAAGTCCTTAATCGATTAGTCATTGAGTTGGCTTTCCTAATTGATTAGAAATATTTCTTTATCAATTTCATACATGCATTGATAGGCTTTAAGAAGTTTAATGAAATTACAGTGTTTGAAAATATTTTTTGTGGTGTGTGATTGCCTTAGTAATTCAAGACTTACTCTTGACTTTTTACAATTAAAAATGGTCACTCTAAAACGCTAAGTGACTAGCAAGCTTTACACTTTTTCACTTCCATACTTCAAGATACTTTACTTGATTTAATAATTAATTAGCACTTCATCTAGAACTTTGAATTATTTGACTAATGAGACTTGAGACATCTTCATGATCAGATTCCATCATTAGAAATTATTCATGATCAGATTCCATCATTAAAAATTATTGGACAGTTGTCACCAAGAATTCTTGAAAAGAGCTATCAACACAGTTATGTGATGTCGACACAGTTAAGTCAGTGATATAGGAAAAAAATTGCAACAAAACTCAAAACTCATTAGTGACCTATCGCAATCAGCGACAATCACCAATGACATATTATATAGGTCAATCAATAATTTCTAAAGTTCAAATAACATTATTCTCTTTTCGCATTCAATAGAATCAAAGCCAATTGAATATATTATCTTTGTAGAAGTAAAAACAACAAACTCGGGCAAAGATAGTTTTTATTTGTTAGTCTAATACATTGAATCTATTAGTATTACAATGGAAAATTTGTTAAAACAACTTGATGGATGTTGGATGCGCAAAAAAAATGATGTTCATATGATAGTTTAAACAATTATTGCATTTCAGTTCTTAATCATCTTATTATGTTGTTTTTGTGTTAGACATTATAAATTTCATTAATATTTTCTAGATTATTTGTTCAGTTTTTTTTTTCAGTCATGAGTAAGTTTTTCAGCATAACCATGTTTGTTGTCATCGACCAACAATTTTCTTATTTTCAACATCTAAACAACGGACAATCTCGTAGCCTTCTAACTTGAGATCCAAATCATGATTGTGTACAAAACACATCATAACATAAGTTTTTTTTTTTCTATCAAAACTCCAATCTAACCTCTTGATAATTACACTAGAACTTAATTTAACAACTTCTGCATTGTTCCATATAAGCATATGATCAAGTAATGTAAATATCTATTTAGTGATAAAATACTTCATAACATCAACATTAGCAACACCGATTTTAAAAAAACTTGATTCACCGTCTAATTCCTTCAAGATTGTGTTTGATACTATCAATGTACACCATACCTATAGTTGTTGCACGTGAAAGAAACAGAAACAAACAAGCATTTGTATTGTTCCGAAAGGATTCTTTCGGACCAAGTTTGAAAGGCTCTGGAATGATAATATTACCAAATTAGGAAAACCTAAAATATGAATCAAGTGTTTTAAAAACCGGACCGGACCGGCCGGTCGGACCGGTCGAACCGGGAACCGGTCAGGTAACAGGTCTGATTCAATATTCAGATCGGGTATGCCATCAAACCGGTGGGAAGCGGTGAAACCGGAAAAACCGGGAAAACCGGAAAACCGGCGGTTTAATTGCTTCTTTTTTTTTAAACTTTTTTTTAAAACTTTTTTTAAACTTTTTTTTTAACATTTCTTTTAAACTTTTTTTTAACTTTTTTTTTAATATATTTAGTAGTGTATTACTTAAATAGCATTCTCACATAGTTTTTTTCGTTAATGACAAATTAAAAACTTTATTGTCTATTTGTTATCTTTGCTAATAAATTTTCTTAAATAGGATAAACATATTAAATTTTATTTGATTTTCTTTTTAGGAGGATCCTATTTTGAATTAAATTTGGTATACATTAGAGTTATTTTGTTATAAACTATTCAATTAGATTATGTTGTAATTAGACTTTGTTTGCAATTAGACTTTGTAATTTTTTATTATTTTGTTATGTGTGATACTTTTGTTTAAAAATTTGAATTTAAGTTATGAAATTGTGAATTTATGATATGATATTTTTAAAAAATTTAAAAGCTAGTTATATTTTTTTAGAGACTGAATCATCCGGTTCGACCGGTTTTATACCTATATAATGACAGGTCTATCCAACCGAGTTATCCGGTTTCATCCGGTTTAATCCGGTTTGGTCGTGCGGTTCGACCAATGACCCAGTGGTTCAACCGATAAACCAGTGACCCAATACCCTCACCGGTTCGATGATCGGTCCGGTTTTTAAAACACTATTATAAAGAGATATAGAAATATATTATCTATGATTTAGAACAATGATAATATGGATGGTGTAAAAAAGAGATTGATTTTGGGACTAAGAACAATAATTGAATAGAAGTATAAGGATTTGGAGCACAAAAATCTTCTCAAAAATAAGAGATAACATGTGACATGAACCAAAGAAACTCGTGTTACATATTGAGAAATAAATAGATTAGAAACCCTCGTTTATATAATTGAGTCTTTTATAAATACTACTATTAGTAATAAAGTGGAATCACCACTATATATAAGTCAACTATAGCTTAGCAATAGTTCCACCCATGATAGAAGCACAAACAATTAGAGAAGGTAAAAGGAAAAGGAAGAGTGTGAAGGGTCTCAATCCCTTACTAAGGCCACAATGTTATTTGTTAACAACTCCACCATAAAAACCTAAAAGAGGCCACATTTCACAATCCTTCAAATGGAATTAGTACTCATTGGATGCCACAACTCCACTAAGCTTTTAAAGTTGACATTGAACCATGTGAGGAGGAAAATAAAAATGAAGTGGTTCAATTTCATCAAACTAATACCCACCATGTTGAAATTAGAAATGTACAAATTTGAAAGTGATCAAAATCAAAATAGTCCTAATTTAATGGTAAAATGTTATTTTTGAAGCCAAAATTGAAACAAACATTTATTAACCAAAAGAAAAAGAGACAATTACAGCAAAGACCTACGTGAGCATCTATGTGAAGAATGCGTCACTAATGTTTCATTCATTCAGAATAATAGTCAACTCTTTTCTAAAGCTCCTTATTATCCCAACTAATCCCATTATTAAATTGTACTAATGTCACTTCACATATTCAATTAATTATTAATTAGTTTCTTCTTTCTCGTGATGTATCGTGCCGTCGCAACCACTGCAAATTAAACAAATTATATATTCTATTTTTTTGTCACATTCAATCAATTTGTATATATAACATTTATGGTACATCCAAATTCTTAAACTAATAATATCAATAATATTCATCATACATGTATGAATATAGATGAATAGAGTATAATTTATATATAAAAAAAATTAATAATATCAATAATATTCACCATACATGTATGATATATGAATAATAATAGTAACAAAATTGGTCTGTTTATAAAAAGAGAAATCGCATATATATATTTAACAAATTTTTACTACACAAATTTATTACATTATCTCATAAGAAGAATAAAATAAAATAAAATAAAAAAGTATATGAACCTCGTCAATGGTGCAATGGATTTGGACCAGTTGGAACTAAGCGTTTATCAACACCATACCGTGGATCGATCTCGGTATGACTCCGGTGGTGGTGATCGTGATGGCGATGATGACGATGGTGCTGCCGCTGCCGGTTGATAAATGGGGTGAAATCAAATCCAGTTGCTAAGATTTTCCTATTTTTGGAAACCGGAAACTCGTTGTTTCCACTAATACTGGATGTGAAACCGAAGAACATAAGAAAGAGTGTGAAGACTAGGAATAGCCAGAATATAAAAGTAAGTAGATGTTGGAGTTTGAAGGTCATGGCAAAGAATGTGAAGTAGAAAGAGATTGAAATGATTGCATGGAGAGAGAAAGAGGAGAGAGGAGAATTTGATGAATATTGTGGATATAGTTTTGATGTTGCTAAGCATGCATAAGAACTTGACATGAGGTAGTGCTTGCTTCCATGAGACTTTAGGTTATAAATTAGATATATATGTGTGTGTATGATATAATAATAAAGTAAGGGGTTGAGTTAATTTGGATGCGGAGAGGGGGCAGAATTGTCGAGCATTCTTCTTCCAATGAAGCTTCCTTTGCGTTCAAGGAACATAAGGTCATTTAAAACCAATTTGTCAAACTTTGATTATATATAATTTATAACCTAAAGTTTGTGACTATAGGGGTACTTAGGTACGGGTATAATATGAAATCAAAATATAAAGTGCCAAAATGTGAATATATTTAAATATTTTCTCCTATGTTCATGGTTAAAATACATCTCATTTTTCCTATGAAAGCACGTTATTGAAGCATGTTGTATGTATAGTAGTCGGCATAAACTTTAAAGAGAGAAAAGAGTTTTTGATTTTGAGATTACTTTGACTCTCATTTTTTTTATTTTTAATTGGAAATTGACCGACGCTTCATTTTAAACAAAGAAAATCAACTTTTTGTTCTTTCTTTTATGATTATTATTAACTGTTAACAATACCTTGACATTGACATTAGTTAGTGCAAGTATAAACAAGCTGGCAAAAACTGTGTAGTTAATATTTTTTTAATTAATTTATCAGAAATAATGCAAACTATATTGTGCCAATTCACACGTCTATAGTCTAGATTTTTATTTTATATTTATGCGTTGGAACACGCTAAAGCTGTATCGTGGAGCTGAAAACATTGCTTCAATTAGACTCGTTTTACCTGTCCACTTTCAAATATATTGCTTATATAAATGAGTATTTAAATTGTTCACATCCCATGTTATCTTTCTGAAGAGATTGTGCAGGTGGGTCTCAATATTTGCTTCGGTAATTTCTGATGATTGAGTAACGGAAACATGAGTTTTGCGTCTTGTTCGCATCCCCTTTTTTCATGGCTCACAGTAGAATGCAAGAGTTGTGTCTTGATTATTTTATTTATTTATTAAAAGAAAAACCAACAATGGAACATTCAAATGCTTGTGATCCATGATAGTCAAAAGGAAACGGGTAGATCACATCATTTTAAAATTTGTGCAAATTATATAGAACCTTTCATAAGAAAATCATAAAACTTAAGAAAATACATTTTGATTAAACAAATACTACTCAAACCCAAATTATGGGATTATCAAACCCAAATTATGGGATTATCAATTTAGACTTTTGGTTGAAGATGGGAGCCAGCAATGACCCAACTGCCCATCTCATTATACTTTGATTATGTATGTTGGGAAATGGACAACTTGGATGGATTTACCAAAATAAAGGGCCATGTCGGAATGGAGGAAGTAGAATAATTCAAAACTCAGCCAATTTCTTCATTGGTGCACGCAACACCATAGGTAAAAACGTTAGGATGCCACACCATTCACAAAATGAATATATCCATTGCTAAATATTAACGTGGTCATAACAAAATGGAGTCATGAGAACACTATTCTTTTGCCAGTCATAACATGCAAAGTTTCAAACTAGGGTAGTCTGGTCAACCAATAAACGATGAAAAGTTGAAAACTAGTTATTAACTTAAAAGTCAATGTTACACCTTCTCTCAAACTCAAGCCAAGGATGCATCACCACAGCAACATGCACAGACAATAAGATAAATGAGCAGCAAACTCGGGTCTTGTGTGGTAAATAATTTGAAGCTGTATTGTTATAATAACTTAACACTTGTCCTGGCAAACCAGACTAAGCCATCACATTCATAATGACCTTTATTTTATTTTTTTCATCAACCTTCCTCCCAGTCAACATCGTCTTCATCGTCCTCGTCCTCTGCTGGAGCATCAGCTTCAACATTCAAATCCACCTTGTAACCTCCGTTTCCTTTAAAAATTACATTCAGATAAAAAAAAATGAGAGGGCATAAATAGCATTATCAACAAAGGGTAAAAATATACAAAAATTTGAGAATTAACAATTTAACGCAGAATTTTGGTTCAATGTTGACATTATTAGACAATTATGAAAAATAGATGTTCAGTTCAATAATAAACAATCTCCTACTCAATGACCCTCACCAAGATCTTAACATATGGTTCTCCTTGAACCAGTTCCCTGAGGTAGGGGTAGACAGAAGAAACAGAAATAAATTTGAAGTTGATAAAACTTGCCCTTCTAGAGGTTTACGAAGCCTATGAGAAACCCCCTCTGGTTTTCCAAATTAAAATGATACCCTATATGTGACAATTTGTTAAGACAGAAACCCACTTTGATTTTGTTTTGAAAGAAAAAAAAAATAAATTTATTTTTAGTCCAAGTATAACTAGGTTCAATTCCAATTGAACCTCTGCAATGTGGCTGCTCTCCTTTAGAAATTAGAGATTAGTCTTCCTATTTCATAACAAATTTTACCTGTTAAGACGTTGAGTATTCCTATCATTTATTCCTAGTCATTGTTGCTTCTGTTGCACAATCTTAAAATTACATGTGTAATAATAGTAACGCTCTAAAATGGATCTAGAGTGATGATCGTGCACATTTTTATACCATTTCAATTAAGGGGACCAATTAACACCCAGCAATAACATAATCAAACATGTAAGTAATCAGAGTGTTTATGACTTATAGAGTATTTATAATCAGACATGTTATGTCTTATAATTTTTTAAAGTGTGTTATGTCTTATAATCATACACGTGAGGCAAGTTGGGACATTAAACACGCATGCAACAATTAGCAGCCATATATAGGTATTCTAGACCATTACTATAACAAATCAAATTTCTGTGTAGTTTGGAAACTGTACCTCTAACAGGAGCTTCTTCCCATTCAGTACCATCATCATCTTGCTCACGTTTTGATTTAATGCCAACTTGGCGATTGGAAGTACTGCTAGAAGGATCATCTGCACCGTTCCCATCTTGGGGATTTTTTGCAGCTTCTTCCATTTCGTGTTGCTTCTTAAGTAAAGCAGCGTAATATGCCTTAATATACTCATCCTATATAAATATAAAAGGTAACAGAAATTTTAGTGATAAAAAGCTTTCTCGTGCCTTAGGGGGGCAGGGACAGGGAACTTGAACAAAAAGAATCAAACCATATATACAGATAATAACAGTTCATATTTTACGAACCTGTATATTTTTATCATCATGCACAATTGTTGACTTTTTCTCATCTGTATATTGTGCTGCTGCGGAAGTTGAAGTCCCATCCATTTTTATTTCCTGCTTCACTTCTCCACGTTGTTCCTTCGTAAGATTCATACCTGATGTAATCATCCATGGAGGCAAAACCTTTAAAGATGTACTGTCAGTTTCAGATTTAACACCCTCTCCTTTGCCTTCAGTACCATTGAAGTCAACTATCACCTGTCCACATTCATTGATAGACTAATTAACATTTATACATTTAAGGAAGATATGACGAATGCTAAATTTAAAACCTATACATGAAATGAAACCATGAAAGCACATTTGTCCTACATTGGACATGCAGACTGACGTGTTAACCACTTTCGAGAGATAGGTACTAGAAATCCAATAAACCAGAAATGAAACAAACAAAACCATACAGAATTCCATTTCCAGATGATATTAATGGTGAAAACAATAGAGCGCCAAGCTCCTTATAGAAAACAACACCAATGTGAAAAAGAAAAATATCCCAACTATTATTCCTAAGAAAACATCAGTCCATCCAAGGTCAACGCCTTACCCCCGCTACCTAATTCTTGCCTAACTCCCATCGACCTCTCACCTTTCCAATTTATAAAAACGATCCCTTATCTCACTCTCCACTCATCAAATGCCACCTGCCCCATTTTGTTATGCCCCGTCTCCCTTCTAACGGCTTCCTCCTTTTATCCCCCGAGCCTATCAGACTGGACAAGGTCATAACAAAATTGTGCCTATCTCTTTATTCATGGATATTAAGAAATTTTGATAGAGCCCTTCCAATCAATGTCTGCTATAAGAGAATTAAATTTTGCATGACAAGCATGTGAAGGAAAACTAGCATTACAACTTCAGTACTAACTCATTGCATATTTGATTTTGTGGTGACAAAAACTGATTGGAAGTGAATTGATTTTACTTAATGACTTGAATATAAAGTGGTTTATGATTGAATACATTTATGTAAAAGTGAGTTCGACAATAAATTGTACGGTAAAAATCGCGTTTAGCTCAAAAGCTACAAATCCTATATTCAAATTAGAATCAATTCTACTCGAAAGCAATCAAACATGTCAATCAACTATACACCTCCAGAATCAATTTTGGCAGCTCAACCAAACAGAGGTGTGTGTTTGGTTTTGTGGTGGCGAAAATTGATTTTGAGTGAATTGATTCTATAAAATTGATTCTAGTTAAAACTGAGTTGAGTGTAAAGTGACTTATGTTTAGGTATATTTATGCAAAAGTGAGTTGAACAATAGATTTCAGGGTAAAAATCACATTTAGACTCAAAAGCTACAAATCCTAACTTCAAGTAGAATCAATTTTGGAGACAAAATCAATTTAACTTTAGAAGAACCAAACATATCAAAATCAATTCTTCACCTCCAGAATCACTTTTTCCTCTTCCAAAATAGAAAAGTTCACATTCATCAGCAAATATAAAGGAAAATTATATTTCTCAAACTAAAAAAAAAAAAGAAAAAAAAAAAAAGTTTTATAGAGAAAAAAAATTGCAGACAAAACAGGAAATGTACAACTAAGAGGATAATATATCATCCAAAACTGGGGGAAGAGATCCAAGAAAATTGATGAGGAAAATAACATAATGGTGGCTCGACCTCGGTCTTACAAGTACAACACTTAGGTTTTGTTAGTCAGTTAACCAGCAGCAAGTTGGCCTAGGTTGTTAAAACTTAAAAGTTTAAGTTAGCTCAGCTAGTATCTATATGTATCAGAATCTTCAATGGTTTGGTGCAGTATTTCAGTGACAAAATATTTATAGTACAATTCTATCACTTTCTCACTGTATTTTATTTCCCTTTCTATCATTTTCTATTTTCTCTCTCCAATTTTTTATTCCTAATATTTTGCAAGCTAGAAAGGATAACTCCCTTATAACAGCAATGTTACCTTGGTATCTCCACTGTATGGCATTGGTGCTCCATTATATCCCAGATGAGACATTTTAGAATCGCCAGCATTTTCTCCATTAGCTGCACGCCCAGCTGCACTAGCTCGAGCTTCCCATGCTTGAAGGGTGCCAAATTCTGGAACCGGCAAGTCTTTTACCCGACTGAGTTGATCTATTAAAGGCTTGAGTTGTACCTGCACTAGCACAAGAATTACAACAGTCATAACATGCAATGTAATTGTAAACTGTAGGTCAGAAGCTACAAAAAATAAAGGCGATAGTTGTGTAAGTCTTAGCAATTCATCATTAAAATAAGATGAGATAAATGATACCCGCGGTCATGTTTATTTAAAATTGTGAGTAGAGTCGGTAAACTTGTAAACCATCCCAAAATTTACAGTTCTACTAAGTACATGCCCGAACAAAATCCAAGTACACTACATATTTTTTTTTTAAATGAATATACATACTTGCATGAACTAATACACTTGGTCCAAACTCATAATATTCTGGGTGTATTAGATTGATAAGTACCAAAAATTCAATAATACAGAAATGAAACTCAGAACAGTAAGGGATTCCAGATGATTTTAACGGTGAAAGCAATAGAGAAGTATGTTACTGATAGAAAACTGAATTAATGTAGAAGGGAAAAAATACCCTGACTATTCTTCCTATGAAGAAACCGGTCATGCAGAAGACAAAGTATTGCCACCAGTCCACCACTACCCAATTCTTGCCTAACTAAAATCAATCTTGCACCTCTCCAATATATTGTTTTCTCTTTTTCTCACCACTCGTCAAATCAAATGCCACGTGTCCCTTTGTTATGCTCCCTTTCCCTTCTAATTGTTTCCCTTTATCTCACGGGCCTATCATAGATTTATCTGGTTATCTAGCTGTCTCATGCATTTTCAAAAGTGGGTCATGGATCTGATTGGTTCAACAAAACCAGGCTGCCGATTACAGTTTGGATCCAAAAACGGTTAGTACAATTTTGAAATGGAAGCAACTTCATTCCTATGATCCTCTGCCGAATAGGGATGGACTGGTAAGTAGCAAGTGATAGGAGAATGGAAGACGCGGAAGCAGAATATTGAACTAAAAATTTACCACTTGACGTCTTTAGAATATTGAACTGACGCTCAGGCACCTCTATATGTATGATATTTACAGGGTTTCTACAAACTCCCTCATAGTTTGTTTATCCTATATATACAAGGCCTAACCCCAAGAATATAATAACAAACATTACTTGCTAGAGACTACTTCGGTTAGGAATTTTCCCAGTTTCAGCAAACAACTATGATAATGATCATCGACAATAACAAATAAAAATGATCCAACAAATGAAGCCACAGATAGAAAGAAATGGTGCAATAAATCATATAAGAACCTCCATCTTTTGAAGCATGTCCTTTAACTTTTCACGCCGTCGTCTTCTTGCATTTTCATCTCCATCTCCTCCGTCTCCCCCATCTTGAGCAGCTAACTTATCACTTTCAACCTCTAGTTTGCCATTACAACGCTCGCAATGGAAGTCCTCGTCTTCAAAAGATATCAACCGCAGTGCATCCAAAGCATTGTATCTAAAATAATTAAAATCCCCAAGTATTATGAAACAGAAATACATCAATACAAATAAAATGACTATGAAAAAGTATATTACAGATAAATACAGTTATTTCTGAAACCTTTTTCCACAGTTTGTACATATATATTCCTGAACAGTATTTTTGTTCTCCAATTCATCTTTCAGCTTATGCTTCATGCGATGCAGTCTGTACCTAACCACATCATATATCTGCAACAAAATCATAAGTTTCCTATATAGATGAAGGAGCCTAGATTATGATGAACCAATTCAAACGAATTGTCTGAAAGGCAGGAAAAATAAAATTGATTTTCCTTTCTCTCTGCACAAAACAACTAAATATTATTGGTAAAGCTACAGTTGAAGAATATAAATAGTGGAAGGATTGACCTGAGCATAATCTAGACAACAGTAAGAGTGTGTGTGTAGCTTGACCTTTTCTTCTCCCTCCTTTCCTGTTGCAGCATCAGCTGTAGCAGCTACAGCCGCGCTATATATTTTTGCACCTTTTGCTGTCTGTGTTAAAATTATACAACAGGAAACATGTGAACAAAATACATATACAACTAAATATATTGACCTACAACTCTCACACGTGAGAATCTAAGACTGGTGAATATCAAAACAATAGAACAAAAAAACGCACATCAACAGATGGAAAATAACCTTCACATTACACAAGGGAGGGAATCTTCTAAAATTAATCAAAAAGTGTGTACATACTCTTCATTATTCAAGATCTAGAAAAAGTTGTCACCGTAATAGGGGGCGAAAAGACAAAGATGCTACTACATCTTGTAGAAGCACAAACAACTATCATGGTCAAAGAAAAAATATATCATGATCCAAACCAAAAATAAATACAAAAGCAGTGTGTGTATCCAAAGGCTTTAAGTCCTTGATTTCAAACCTTCTGGGCACAAGGCAGGAAAAAAGAGCATGACAGAATTGGCAAACAACGATAAATAATAAGCATTCAATGAACTACTGTACACCTTCGCTAAGTGGAGGAATGAACTAACATGAGTCAACAATAGCTGTTTGACAGACTGTTAATTTGTTAAACTCATTCAAAATATCATTATCAAGCCACGTGTACGGTCACAATCAAGCTATGGATCAAACAACATACAATGATTTCACTGGATTGGCTAATGCTTGTAGGCCAGCTGTATTTCACAAACCGAAAGCAACATAACGAATGGACAGAACTGGATAGTTACCTCTCTCCTATGATCTCGTGTGATAATCTTTTCTTCTTCAAAGAACCTCAGAGTTCGACGAAGTTGCTTTGTATGCAATTTGAGGTCCTTTGCCAAGTCTTCTTCTCTAACCCATTGTCGTCTGGAATAAAAAATTAACAGGATGCAACTAAAATCCAAAGTTTCCAACTAAATAAACAACCTTATATTTCCTTTACCCATTATGTTTTGTATAATGATTCTAATCTTTTATTTCAATTCTATCAATTTCACTTAAAAATTAAAATAATTTATGTCCACTTATTGTTTTCCTTGCTTTGTAATTGAATAAGTGAACTGCGTCAACAGAACTACCACTAATAACTAATAATCTACAATCGTCAGCAAATCATATCTAAACTGCTTAAGATTATAAGAAATTTAATTGAGCGTGTGTATAATTTTGTTCATTAATAAACATGTGTGAATCGTAGTTAAACTTGAAAAGGTGAAAAATGAGAAGAAAAAAAAGGTTGAACCTGGTGAGCGCATCAAGAACAACTACAGCAATTCCTCTGTTATCACTCCTTCCCGTTTTGGGTTGATTATCTCCTTTGCTGGTAAGATCGTCATAGAAAGCTCTCGCAGCTAGTTTAACAAGCCTGAGCAAATTCACTCGGTAAATTAAACAAAATTCATTAATAGCATTTTTTTTTTTTGGATCAAATGTAAATTTCATTCGATGCAACATGAGATGGAGTGAGAAATTCTTACTTGTTGTAGGGTTCAATCATTGATACGATCTGATTTAGGGTTTTAGTGCAGTCTTTGGTGGTTAGGTTGCCGTAACGTAAACAGTGGACGGCGATAGAGAGAACGTGTTTGGTTGGAGAAGTTTCAGAAATGGAAGGAACGTGTGAGTGGGAAAAAGCTCGAATAGGGTGAAACCAAATTCACAAACTGAAGGATTAGAGCAGATGAAAAGTGATTGTGAAATGGGACAAAAATTGGTACCGGAGCATTGAAGAATATCCTAGGTCAATAGCAAAAAGAATTAAACATTTGATATTTGGTTATCCAAATCTTTAATCAACTAGTATTATCTATCTAATATAAAAATAATAAAATGAATAACAATTTTATAAAAAAATATCCATTATAGATAGCTCTTAAAAGTAATTATTTATATTTATATAAGATCGAAAAATGCATATAAAATACCAATTTTACCATTTTGTTTAAAAAATTATTAACTATACAAAGCCATTAAAAGTAATTAACAAATCTCCAAATAAATGACAATTTCTCCTTCCCCGTTTACTTAAATGTTACAAAGATTTGAAGTATCTAAATTAGCTTCAAATTAAATAAAAATCTACTCTTTTATTCAAGTAATTAACTAATTGACATATCTAATCAATATAGGATTCTATCCAAACAAATCAAAAAAATAAAATAAAAGCATCAACTATCAAATTTTGAATTCTAATTATATTTATGAATTTATGAATGCGGATGCAGTTGTAGGTGTTGCGATTACCGTCATTATAGTTGTTGTAATTTGTATTATGGTTATTACATAGTAATTTTGATTTAATATGTAAATACTTAAAAGTAAAAGAAGTAGAAATAAACTATTTACCCAAATATATATATATATATATATATATATATATATATATATATATATATATATATATATATATATATATATATATATATATATATATATATATATATATATATATATATATATATATTTAAGTATATATGTATTTAAATACATTTTCACATTCATTATGAATATTTTTAAAACATATCATTTATTTAATATATGATGATAATATTTTTATTTGATTTTTTAAATTATATGAGATTTTATTTCAGTTATAACAATCAAATATTATAAGAGAAAAAAATACTTAATTTAACGTTGTATTAGTTATTAAAATTCTGATTAATAGGTTAGATGTATATTTCAAAACACAACCGTCACAAAATAAATGCATAGGTTTTCAATTTATTTATTACATTTTATTTTTCAAAAACTTAACTGTATATCACCTTCAATCTACTTATCACCTTCTTCTCTAGGTTAGATGTATATTCCGATTTACTTATAACATTTCATTTTTTAAAAACTTTTTCTTTTAAGTTTTTCAACAATTGTTATTTGTTCAAGATTTGTCAGAGATTTGTTATAAAACTTAATTGTGTTTAAATTTATTTTCTATTAGATGATAAAATCATATAATATCAACAGAATCCTTAAATTTACCATACAGAAGAATTTAAAAATTATATGCATGCTCGACGGGGCGAACTTATTTTTCTGACGGGCCGACAAAATATTTATTTAAATTGAACCGATATTAGAGATCATATGTTTAATGACTTCTGAATTACTATAACATATACCTTCTAAATTACTACACAAATTTAATAAACATAATATTATTCAATTCATTAAATCTAATCAAATTATTAAACCAATATGTTTTTTTTTATAATATGTTTTTTTTTATAATATTTATTAATAGAAATTGTAAAATTAAAATTATAGGCATGTCCGACGGGGTTTAACATTAATTACCAAATCTATGTATATCTTGACAACTACTAGATCTTGATAAATTAAATTAATATTTGTATGACAATCAACATTGAATTTTTTTCTGTTAATTCGTATAAATTAATATACATTTTTTAACCATAACTATATAATATTTATTTAATATTTATATCGACTTTACGCGACTCGTGTGAACACACGGGTCCTTTACTAGTTTACTTGAATGTCACAATCAATAATAGATTTGAAGTATCTAAATTACCTTCAAATTAAATAAAAATCTTCTTTTTTATTCTTTAAGTAATTAACTAATTGACATATGTAATCCATATAGGATTCAGTTTTGAATTGTAATTATACTTGTGAATGCGAATGTAGTTTCGGGTGTTGTGATTACCGTCATTACAGTTGTTGTGATACGTATTGTGGTTGTTGCATCGTGAATTTTGATTTAGAGATGTTTAAAATACAATGTTGAAAAATACTTATTGTTAATATTTTTCTTTACAATTGTGTATTAGGGTTCTTAAATTTTGATATTTAATAAAAAATACTTGAAAAAACATGGGTAATTGTCTGATGTGGTTTGTAATGCAATTTTACGTGTAACCTTAAATCACACTGTAGTTGTTGTCTGATGCGGTTGTAGAGGTCACCGTATATGCAATATTGCAGTCGCAATTGCGATTGTGATGTGCAATTTAAACATGACAACTACCACACACAAATTTCAAAAATTCATCTCCTTTTTACCACGGTCTCCTTCCCTTTTTACTTCTTTTTCAACCTTTTTTCTCTAAAAAAAAATATTGTGTTATAAAAAACTATTTAACAATAGACAAATAGTTAATGCGAATAGGAAATAAAAGAAATAAAAAGAAAAACACTAGAAGAAGAAATGAGTGCACATGCATGTGATTTATTCGTCTTTAAAAAATCATGTTTTATTGTTCTTAACTTTTTTGTCTTATTTTCTCTTTCAAAGCGGGATTATTCTTAGTGTTGTTAACAAGAAAGTGTTTCCATTCATAATGTTGATTTTTGTCTCGGGGTTTTGCAAACCTGAGTATCAATTTTGGATGTTGATTTTCCATGAGATTATTGACACACGATTTCTCCCATTTACCCATCCATTATAAGTAAAGTAAGCCTTAAATGTATAGGAAATATGTGAATGATGAGGAAAATCACCCGGTGTAGAACTTAAGAATGAAGATTTATGAACTACAAGAGTGGTGGAACGATAAACTACAATGTGGTTTAAAGAATTTGAAATGAGATAACCAATGTTTTGATGTGTATCTATTTTCTTTATTTAAACTTTTTTTAATATATATATAATCACCAAATATGATTAATTTGGTCTTGATAATATTATTTATGATTAATATTTCATTTTGGTTATAAGTTTTGGTGTTTTGTAATATTTTAAAGTTACTCCAATCACCATTATGCATAAGTTATTCATGATTAATATAAGACTTATGATTTGTCAATATTTCGCTAGAATCAATGGGATTTGCTTTTATATAAGCAATTTTTTTATTTAGCAGTACTTATGTTATTGTAACTTTTTATTGTAAGTATGACACTATTGAAAAAATCTCAGTCTCACATTGGTTGAATATATTAAAAGAGTTTATATATAGTGACATGTATGGCCTTATAAACCAATTTTATAAAGATGAATTATGTCAAACTCTAATGTGGTATTATAGTCTATCGATTGAACCTTGGACCGTCCACCGTTTGTATTCACACACCAAGCCAAAAAGAATGTTGGGCGTGGTGAGGTGTATTGGGAAAATCTCAAGTTCCACGTTAATTGGAGATAGAGCCTTAAAAGAGTTTATATAAAGTGACATCCACCACCTTATAATTAGGTTTTATAAAGATGAGTTAGGTCAAACTTTAATATACACCATTTGCATATAACCTTAATTCGCATTGAAAGTATGTTTTAAATGTGAAATAAAAGAGTAATTCTATTTGAAAAGATTTTGATGTTTATGTTATTGCCTGAACAATTTTACAAGATTTTGATTCTACCAATATACCTTAATAAGATTTAGGCTTAAAAGCACTTTTGGTCCTTGTAAGTAGGGGTGGCAAAACGGGTCGGGGCCCGCCGGGCCGCCCGCGCACCCGCCAAAAATTGGCGGGTTGGGTTGGGATTCTAGGCTCGCCGCTCGCCAAAGCCCGCCCCGCCAAAACCCGCCGCCCGCCATACCCGCCCCGCCAAAGCCCGCCGCTCGCCAAAACCCGCTCCTCCTCCAAAACTCACTATTTTTTTAGTTAATTCTAGTAATTACAATTCTTGATGGTTTATTTTATACATTTATTTATAAATATATGTAATATTTTTGAGTAAATTTGTTAAAAAATTACTTTTATAAAAAATTGTTTTAAAAAATAAGTGAAAAGTTTAATTAAAAGGTAAAAAAAAGCATATTAATCTATTAAAAAAAATATAAATAAAAATAGGCGGGTAAGCCCGCCGCCCGCCAACCCGCCATCTTGGCGGGGCGGGCATGATTTTGATGCCCATTTTACTTGGCGGGCATGCCCGCCCCGCTCGTTTTTTAGCGGGCATAAGGCGGGGCGGGCGGCGGGCGGGGCGGGCGGCCCGTTTTGCCACCCCTACTTGTAAGTTAGCAAGTTTTTTATTTTCGTTACTGTAAGTTTTTTTTGTTTCAGTCCCTATATTTCACTTTCGCGTTCCTTTTAGTCCTTAAAATCAAAATCCGCAGGAAACCTGTAGATTTTCCTGCGATGTTGGCTTTAGGGACTAAACCGCAAGCAAAAAGTAAGATGTAGGGACTCAGACAAAAAAAAAACTTCCACGGACGAAAATCAAAAGTTCGCTAACATACAGGGACCAAAAATGCATTTAAGCCTAAGATTTATGTTGTTCGCATGTTTTTCTTTTTTCTTCTTTAGTTGAAACATCATTTTCCATGTTCCGATCAAAGTTGTGGATCTTGTTGTGTTTCGTGACAATAAATGACACAAAAATTGTTTATGTGTTTGTAAGGTGAACATAGAAGTTTTTATGCTAAGTGTAACAGGTATGAAGCTAAGTGAAACTAGAAACATACAAGTTTGTGACTTTAATTTATTTGATACATATTATTAACACGGGATTGATGCAATCAACTAAGTCTTGACATTTATTGTTTTTGTTGTGTGATATATATATATATATATATATATATATATATATATATATATATATATATATATATATATATATATATATATGTGTGTGTGTGTGTGTGTGTGTTATATATGCATGTCTTTGTATTTGTTAATTTAAATAAATTATTATCATATATAAAAAATTTCCAATTCAATTAGATTTTATATTCCTACATAAGAAGTTTAAAATCAGTTGACTTGACTTACAAGTCACATTGGTTTGATGTTCATTTCAAATTTTAAAACACTTCTATATAAATATATATTTTTAATATAAACCCTCGAATTTGCGAAATGGTAAAATATACCGTATATAGGTTTTTTAAGGTTTCAAAAGAAACAAATTATCATCAAAACATTTAAATCTCAGAGTTGTTAAGATTTAGGAAAGCTCACATATTTCAATGTCAATTAAACCTTTCCTCTAATTATTTAAAATAATACTTTAAACTTTGAATTAATGTTAATGCCTTAAAGATGAGAGCATCCAGATTGAAAGTCAAAAGTGACTCCCCCATTAGTCGTTAATAAAGTATTTGGGCAGTACCAGCCAAAAGAGCCCCAGCTAATAAAATGTTTCCAAAATGTTTGAAATATAATCTCTTGCTTTACTTCCTTTTAAATAAAGCATGTTCCCCGCGAATAAAACTTCAAAGCAGACATTCTGTCCAGGCTTACCTCCTCGAAGATAGTAAGGTTTAATTGCACAGTAAATCAAAAAACTCTCGCCTCCCCTAACATTGAGGCATGTGAGATATATTCTCTAGAAGTAGTCCCTGAGTCTAGCCAAATATCACCCATACTGCATTACCTACAGGCGAACAAACTCTCACTAGACAGGGGAGAAGTAAGGAGAATTCGAAAGCAGGCTGCTAAATACATTTTCCTCTTGAGAAAATCTTATAAAATAATGAGAACTTCTCCTATGCTACGGTACATGTGCGAGAATAAAACTATAATGGAACTTGCAGAAGTACAAAAAGGAGCCTGCAGCAGACACGTTGGTGAAAAAGCCCTCGCACACAAGCTATTAAGGGTGGGATATTACAGACCTACTTTAATGAAGTATAACATCACTTTCGTCAATAAGTGCAATCAGTGTCAGAGACATGTTGACCTTCACCACATCCCAATTGAACTTCTTCAGTCGACGACAGCAGACTGGCCTTTCTACCAGTGTTGAGTAGATATTTTGGATCCATTTCCCCTGGCGCCAGTTCAACTTAAAATCTTAATAATGGGAATGGATTACATCACATAATGGATAAAGACTGAAGTTGTCGCCAAATGACAGAGTATTTTCTTTTTTCATATGTATCCCCCATATGAATTTCATTTGTATGTTGTGAATCTCTTCGATACATGCTTTAGGAGGCACATTTGTCATCATCGAGTATATCAGAATTTCTTCATAAACGTTTTTCGCCAAGGTAACTTGACATGTAAAAGAAAGTTGGTTAAATTTCCAACTAGACAACTTAGATGAAAGTTGTTCCATTATATATTGATAATTAGTTCTTATGGGATTTATTCCACTAAGAGGCACTCCAAGATATTTTCCAATATGATTAATTTCCAAAAAGCTAGCAATTTGAGCCAACTTCGCCTTAATGTTTCGGGTTACATTTTTGGAAAACATCACATTAGTTTTCTATTTGCTTACTTCTTGACCTAAAATTTCACAAAACTTCTGAAGGATTTCCATAACACACGTAATTTGACTCTCACCCGTTTCTCCAAATAATAACAAATCATTCATAAACATCAGGTGAGAGATTAATGAACCTTGTTTCTCCATGCAGAACGCCTTCCATTTTTTATCATTAACTACCTGCAGGATGAGATGGGATAATTTTGCGAGTGCACCTTCCTATTAGAAATGTTTTGCATTATATCAAAACACCAGGACAACTTTATCATTTATGTATATTGAACGATATCTCTGAGTCTTAATGTGTATCTTAGTTTTATGGATCTTAAAATGCATTTAGAAAATGTTTTATGCATCAAAACAGGGTTATATGTTGACACATACATGCTATGAATTGACACATGTGGATCATTATTAAAGTATGTAGCCTTTGTTCGAATGTGTCGACACATGAAGGCTTTCAGGTCGACACCTAGAAGAAAATTGTATTTTATGAGTCTACACATACGATGAATGTGTCAACACGTGTTGCTCAATTTTAAATCATATAGCTTATGTCTCTCACGAGTCGACACATGACCTGATATAGGTCGACACATACAACGTATTTTTTTTGAAAAATTGCATTATTTTCTAAACTTATAGTTTCTCTCTTTGCCTCCAACTTGCTCACATATAAATATTTCATACATGCATTATTTGAAATCAGATGAAACCATAAACATACAAATAATTCTCTTAATTTTCAACCTCACATCTATGCATACACACAAACAAATTACACATAATCATTATTTGTTTGGGTGCCATGTAGATTCGATTGATAATGTCCAATTTAGGTTGTTGAATTGTAAATTGGGTTGGGATACTTTGGGTGTTTCATAGGGAAAAACCAATTAGGGTTTATCCTCCAAGATCGAGGTGTTGATTTGGGGATTTTGCTAAAGACTTCTCAATTCGAATTCAGCTGAGTGAAAGCTTCGAAGAAAGTGGTTCCGTTGAAGGAGTGGCGGTAACCAGATGATCGTTTGGGAGTCTTGGGTCACGATAATTCGCATCTGGATTTAGCCGAGTGAAAGCTTCGAAGAAGGTGGTTTCGTCGAAGGTGTAACGTAACTGAAGGATCAATTGGTATTATCGGGCGACCATAATTTGAAATTTGGATTCAGCCAAGTAAAGGTTTGAAGAACAATGGTTCGGTCAAATAGGTAGCGGTAACCGGAGGATCAAATAGGTATTGTTGGGTGACTTGATCGAGCTCAAGATCAAGGGAAGAGAAAGAGTTAGGACCAACATCAAACATAGGGTTTGTAGGGTTGGATTGCTACATTTCTCTTGTAAACATATTTTGCAAAGTAAGATTAATTATCTCTATTCCATTTGGAATTGAGGGGAGACGTAACCATAGCAAGGACGATTGATGAACTGCCTAAACAAGTCATTGTGTCATATCTCTTTATCTCTATCTCTCTCGTTTACTTTCAATAACAAATTGTTGAATTCAGTAATTGTGCAATCAATATAATTAGATAAATTCTTTATCATTTCAAAACTGTTTTGTTAAGTTGATCACAATCCTTTTGAATGTAATTGAATTTCAAATCAACAAAACCATAAGAAAAATCTGATCAAAATTTACTACACAACAAATGTTCGATAAATCGCTTACCTCAGTTTTTATTTAATCATTTCACTGGAAATGGATTACCTGCATATTTAAATTCAAACGTATTGTGTTGGTTGTTGAAATATATTTATTCAACTGCATTTTATCATCATTGCAAGTCTTAGTAGTTTTAACGCATATCAGAGTTTTCCGTTAACTGTTCGGATTAGACGAATTGATTTGGGCGTTTCCCACTATCCATAGTTAAAAAGTTTAAAAACAATATTTTCACCAAGTAATTTTTAATTGGGGATTGAAGGATAGAAAAACACTTAGAAAGGGGGGGGATTGAATAAGTGTGGCTTTAAATCTTGGACGATAAAAATAAAATGCACAATTATTTTTATCCTGGTTCGCTGTTAACGAAGCTACTCCAGTCCACCCCCGCAGAGATGATTTACCTCAACTGAGGATTTAATCCACTAATCGCACGGATTACAATGGTTTTCCACTTAGTCCGCAACTAAGTCTTCCAGAGTCTTCTGATCACACACTGATCACTCCAGGAACAACTGCTTAGATACCCTCTAAGACTTTTCTAGAGTCTACTGATCAACACGATCACTCTAGGCTTAGTTCACTCCTAAGACTTCTCTAGAGTATTCTGATCAACACGATCACTCTAGTTACAAACTGCTCAGCCAACTGCCAAGACTTCCTAGAGTATACTGATCACACGATCACTCTAGTTCCTTACAACTTAATGTAATCTATTCAAGAGTTTACAAATGCTTCTTAAAAGCTATAATCACAAACTGTGATATTTCTCTTACAGTTTAAGCTTAATCTCACTAAGATATTACAACAGCAATGTAGTGAGCTTTGATGAAGATGAAGATTCTGAGTTTTGATCTGAATAGAGTTTCAGCAAGTTTGATATAAGTTGTTTTGGTGCAGAATCGTTAACCTTGCTTCTCATCAGAACTTCATATTTATAGGCGTTGAGAAGATGACCGTTGAGTGCATTTAATGCTTTGCGTGTTCCGTACAGCATTGCATTTAATGTTATACGCTTTTGTCAACTACCTCGAGCCTTGTTCACGCTGTGTCTACTGACGTAGCCTTTAGTAGCTTTAACGTTCCTTTTGTCAGTCAGCGTAGTCTGCCACCTGTACTTCCTTCTGATCTGATGTTTGTGAATATAACGTTTGAATATCATCAGAGTCAAAACAGCTTGGTGCATAGCATCTTCTGATCTTCTGACCTTGAAGTGCTTCTGAGCGTGATACCATCTTCTGATCTTCAGTGCTTCTGATCTCATGTTCTTCTGATGCTTCCATAGACCCATGTTCTGATTCTGCTTCGACCATCTTCTGATGTCTTGCCAGACCATGTTCTGATGTTGCATGCTGAACCATTTGAGACACATCTTCTGAGCGCTGAATTATGTGTACTCTTTATATATATATTTCCTGAAAGGGAAATTGCATTGGATTAGAGTACCATATTATCTTAAGCAAAATTCATATTATTGTTATCATCAAAACTAAGATAATTGATAAGAACAAATCTTGTTCTAACAATCTCCCCCTTTTTGATGATGACAAAAACATATATAAATGATATGAATTTGCGATCAGAAAGAGTAGACGACAAAAGACAAATTACACAGCTATAGCATAAGCATATGAATATGTCTCCCCCTGAGATTAACAATCTCCCCCTGAGATAAATAATCTCTCCCTGAAATAAATACTCGAAGAACTTTAATAAAAGACTTCCCTGATTATTTCGGTAGAGACGATCATATAAGCTTCTGCCTTCAGAGAATTCATAGCTTCTGACTTCTGCTTCCATTGGACAGCTTCAGAACTTGAATTTCTTTAGATCCTTAGAACACTCACAGCTTCTGATTCCTGCTTCCATCGTGGACAGCTTCAGAACTTGAATTTCTTTGATCTTCAGAACATTCACAGCTTCTGACTTCTGCTTCCATTCAGGACAGCTTCAGAACTTGAATTTCTTTGATCTTCAGAACATTCACAGCTTCTGATTTCTGCTTCCATTCAGGACAGCTTC
Organism: Vicia villosa; assembly: GCF_029867415.1. Taxonomy (NCBI): domain Eukaryota; kingdom Viridiplantae; phylum Streptophyta; class Magnoliopsida; order Fabales; family Fabaceae; genus Vicia; species Vicia villosa. Next base: position 37,483,925 of record NC_081180.1, on the reverse strand, counting down.
AGAACTTGAGTTTTCTGGATCTTCTAGAACATTCACATCTTCTGATTTCTGCTTCCCTCGGATAGCTTCAGAACTTTGAATGTCTACCAACATCACTTCATGCTAGATTTGTATCAGAACATTGTTGAATGTACCAGAGCATCATCAGAGCATCTCTACATCCTGAAATGTTACAGAACAAAAACTAAACGACAAAAGTCAGCATGAACGAGTTAGAACATAAAATGTATATTCAAATACATGATATGTATCAGAGCCAAATGTATCAGAGCATTTAGGCTAAAAACGTGTATCAGAGCAAATAATGTATCAGAGCCATAACATTATATGTATCAGAGCAAATAGAATTTTGTCAGAACAGGATAGACAATGATATTCAAATTCTATTATCAGTGCTTCTGATTCTTCTTTCTTGCTTCTGATCTCTGAAGCTTGACAGCACTCAGCTTGCTTCAGTTTCCAAGAGCTTATTCCTTTTACAGAATAACGCTTCTTATGGTTTTGCTTCTAGTGTTTGCTTCTGAAGATTTACTTCACTTCTCTGTACCTGCAAAACACTTAAACCATATAGAACTTGCAGTTCTTGTTAGTGAATGTGTGGGAGCTTTACCCAGCAACTGATAGATTTAATCAAATCATTTATCATTTATCTTCTCCCCCTTTTTGTCATAACATCAAAAAGAATATTAAAAAAATTCAGATGCATAAAACGACAAAAGAAAACATTTACTGGAATGTAAAACACAAAGAAACTTTTCATTGATAATCAAAAGATATTACAAAAGGTTCCTATGTTTAACAAGATGAGAAACATTCCTAGCAAATACAAGGTAGAATTTCCAAAGAGGAAATCACTACAAAAATTAAAAACAGAACCCTAGCTAGACACGCTCTGTGTCAACCCATCAAGAATCCCGGAGGACTTCTTGTCTTCCAGACTGAAACCTCCACTGTAGGAGAGATCCCAGAACCAAGGAGGAAGTGAGGGACAGTTCACAGACAGAGAGCTAATGTTGCAAACGGGGCTTTCCCTTAACATAGAAGTTAAGAATATCATTCTTAACCTCCTCTCATAACTCAAGAAAGTCTTCTGTCTTTGGATGAAAGTTGATAACAACATCAAAGAAGAGTCTGACTTGAGCGGTATTAGAAGAGCCATCCCGAGATAAACAGAGATCTGTCGCCTTTGAGTCATGGTGCTTCAACAGGCTTAGGGTGAACGCTAGGTTTTGAGAGAAGAAAAACGAGAGAGAGAGAGAAGAAAAAAAACTTTAAGAGGAAAACAAAGAGATAGGAAACCAAAAACCATTTTGAAGAGTATTTAAAAGGAAATAAAATGAAACGAATGATGAAAAGCATTTAATGTTATGTGACGTGAGGAGAGATAATAAAGACAAATGAAGTGACTAGCACAGTTACCTATGGTCGGTGTCCCTTCAACTGCACGCACGTTTATCCACGAATAGTAACGACAGGTTTACCATCCCGAGATAAAACGTAACAGCTGTTTTGCTTTAAAAGAGGTTCTGAATCAACTTAGACAATGAAACGTTAGTAATAACCGAATCATAATTTCTAAAAGATTTCAATCAGAACTTCTGATATAAAAAATAATCCATTTTCATTTCAGAAGATACTCATACATGAGAACTTCTCATCTTCTCATTCTGGGCATAGATCCATACTGATGTTCTTCAGAATGAATTTAAACCTATCTTCAGCCAGGGGTTTTGTAAAGATATCAGCCCATTGATGGTCTGTATCCACAGAGTTTAAAGAAATAACACCCTTCTGAACATAGTCCCTTATGAAATGATGTTTAATCTCAATATGTTTAGCTTTTGAATGAAGAATAGGATTCTTAGATAAACATATAGCAGAAGTATTATCACAGAATATAGGAATGTTACTCTCAAATATCTGATAATCTTCTAACTGACTCTTCATCCAGAGCATCTGTGTACTACAACCAGCAGCAGCGACATATTCTGCTTCTGTTGTTGATAGAGCAATAGTTGCTTGCTTCTTGCTATACCAAGAGATCAAATGACTTCCAAGAAATTGGCAACTTCCTGAAGTACTTTTTCTTTCAATTCTGTCTCCAGCATAATCAGCATCACAGAATCCTACTAAGTTGTATTCTTTAGATTTTCTGTAAACTAAACCAACATTAGTAGTACCTTTCAGATACCTTAGAATTCTCTTAACAGCAGTTAAATGAGATTCTCTAGGATCTGATTGGAATCTAGCACACAAACAAACACTGAACAGAATGTCAGGTCTAGAAGCAGTCAGATATAGAAGAGATCCAATCATACCTCTGTATAACTTCTGATCTACCTTCTTACTTACCTCATCCTTACCTAGGATGCATGTTGGATGCATAGGAGTTTTGGCTTCTTTGCAGTCCAGAAGATTAAACTTCTTCAGAAGTTCCTTCACATACTTGGTTTGATGAACATACGTTCCTTCTGATGTTTGATTTATTTGTATTCCAAGGAAATACTTGAGTTCTCCCATCATGCTCATTTCAAACTCAGCCTGCATAGACTTAGCAAACTCCTTTCCAAGTGTAGCATTAGATGTTCCAAAAATAATATCATCTACATATATTTGACAAATTAAAATATCCCTTTTAAAGGTTTTACAAAAGAGAGTAGTGTCCACTTTTCCTCTAGTGAAACCATTATCCAGAAGGAAAGAACTTAAGCGTTCATACCAAGCTCTGGGAGCCTGTTTCAATCCATACAATGATTTCTTAAGTTTAAAAACATGATTAGGAGACATAGAGTCTTCAAAACCAGGAGGTTGATGGACATAAACTTCTTCATCTATATAACCGTTTAAGAAGGCACTCTTAACATCCATTTGATAGAGAGTGATGTTATGTTGAGTGGCAAAAGAAATTAATAGACGAATAGATTCTAACCTGGCCACTGGTGCAAAGGTTTCTGTATAATCAATCCCTTCTTGCTGACTATAACCCTGAGCCACCAGTCTGGCTTTGTTCCTTACCACTTCACCTTTCTCACTGAGCTTGTTTCTGAAGACCCATTTTGTACCAATTATATTGAATCCTTCTGGTCTAGGAACAAGGTCCCAAATATCATTCCTTGTGAACTGATTCAGTTCTTCTTGCATAGCAATTATCCAGTCTGGATCTTCTAGAGCATGATCAACAGAAGTTGGCTCGATCAAAGATACAAGACCTAATTGACAGTCTGCATTGTTCCTAAGGAATGCTCTTGTTCTGATTGGATCATCCTTCTTTCCAAGAATGACATCTTCTGAATGACCAGAGATGAGTCTGGATGATCTTCTGACAGATGGTTCTTCAGACATACTTAGATCCTCCAGAGAAGCTGATACTTGATCTTCAGATTCTTTGCTTCTGAGAAGCTCTGCTTCTGATGCGTTGCTTCTTGGCTCAACAACTTCTGATATATCAATATCATAACCTGCAAAATTATCAAACTGCTTTGGTTTTTCAGAACCAAGCTTATCATCAAACCTGATATTGATTGATTCTTCTACAATCAATGTTTCAGTATTGTATACTCTGTAGCCTTTTGAGCGTTCAGAATATCCAAGAAGGAAACATTTCTGTGCTTTGGAATCAAACTTACCAAGATAATCTGTAGTGTTTAAAATAAAGCATACACATCCAAAAGGATGGAAATATGAAATGTTGGGCTTTCTATTCTTCCACAATTCATAGGGAGTCTTATTTAGAATAGGTCTGATAGAGATTCTATTCTGAATATAGCATGCAGTGTTTATTGCTTCTGCCCAGAAATGCTTAGCCATATTGGTTTCATTGATCATGGTTCTGGCCATTTCTTGCAGAGTCCTATTCTTTCGTTCTACAACCCCATTTTGCTGTGGAGTTCTAGGACAAGAGAAATCATGGGCAATACCATTTTCCTTGAAGAATTCTTCAAAGGATCTGTTCTCAAATTCACCACCATGATCACTTCTGACCTTTATGATTTTACACTCTTTTTCAGATTGAATCTGAATGCAGAAATCAAAGAACACTGAATGAGTCTCATCCTTGTGTTTCAAGAATTTTACCCATGTCCAGCGGCTATAATCATCTACGATGACTAATCCATATTTCTTTCCTCTGACAGATGCTGTTTTGACTGGTCCAAACAGATCAATGTGCAAGAGTTCTAATGGCCTTGAGGTAGAAACAACATTCTTAGACTTGAATGCAGGTTTGGAGAACTTGCCCTTTTGACATGCTTCACAAAGAGCATCTGATTTGAATTTCAGATTAGGGAGTCCTCTGACAAGATTCAGTTTGTTAATCTGAGAGATCTTTCTCAAACTAGCATGACCTAATCTCCTGTGCCAGACCCACTGCTCTTCAGAAACAGACATAAGACAAGTCACCTTCTGACTCATAAGATCTTGCAGATCTGTCTTATAAATGTTATTCTTCCTCTTGCCTGTAAATAGGATTGAGCCATCCTTCTGATTTACAGCCTTGCAAGACTTTTGATTGAAGATTATATCATAACCATTGTCACTTAATTGACTGATAGATAAGAGGTTATGAGTTAAACCTTCTACAAGAAGTACATTAGAAATGGAAGGAGAGTTACCAGACTTTATAGTTCTAGAGCCAATTATCTTGCCCTTCTGATCTCCTCCGAACTTGACTTCTCCTCCAGACTTAAGCACCAGGTCTTGGAACATAGACCTTCTTCCTGTCATGTGTCGCGAGCATCCAGAGTCCAGGTACCATGACATGTTGTGCCTTGTCCTTTTTGCAGTCAAGGATATCTGCAATAGGAATAATCTTATCCTTAGGTACCCACATCTTTTTGGGTCCTTTCTTGTTAGATTTTCTCAAGTTCTGATTGAACTTGGATTTAACATTGTAAGCAATAGGAGGAACAGCATGATAATTCTTAATGTGAGTTTCATGATATTTCCTAGGTTGTGTCACATGCTTCTTGGTGTGTGTTATGTGAAAACTTTGTGCATGTGAAGTGTGCCTAATATCATGAGAGTGGCCATACTTGAACTGATCATACAATGGCTTGTATGTGAGTTTCATTTCATCAACAGGTTCAAGTTTGTATGGGGTTTCACCCTCATAACCAATGCCTACTCTTTTGTTTCCAGATACGGCATATATCATAGAAGCTAGCTGACTTCTGCCAATACTTCTAGATAAGAACTTCCTGAAACTTAAATCATATTCTTTCAGAATATGGTTTAGACTAGGAGTGGATTTTTCTGAATTAGAAGAAGATCCAACATTATTGGATAATTTTAAAAGTTTTTCTCTTAATTCAGAATTTTCCAACTCAAGCTTCTTTGTTTCAAATTCAAATTGCTTTTTCAGCTTTTTGTATTTGAGACTAATTTGAGACTTGAGTTCCAGAAGTTCAGTTAGACCGGAAACTAACTCATCTCTAGTAAGTTCAGAAAATACCTCTTCAGAATCTGATTCTGATGTAGATTCTGATCCGTCATCTTCTGTCGCCATCAGCGCACAGTTAGCCTGCTCATCTTCTGAATCATCTTCTGACTCATCCCAGGTTGCCATAAGACCTTTCTTCTTATGAAACTTCTTCTTGGGATTCTCCTTCTGAAGATTTGGACATTCATTCCTGAAGTGTCCTGGTTCATTGCATTCATAGCACATGACCTTCTTCTTGTCAGATCTTCTGTCATCAGAAGATTCTCCATGTTCAAATCTCTTTGAACTTCTGAAGCCTCTGAACTTCCTTTGCTTGCTCTTCCAGAGTTGATTTACCCTTCTGGAAATCATGGACAGTTCATCTTCTTCTTCAGATTCTGATTCTTCAGGATCTTCTTCTCTAGCCTGAAAAGCGTTAGTGCATTTCTTGATATTAGATTTTAATGCAATAGATTTACCTTTCTTTTGAGGCTCATTTGCATCCAGCTCAATCTCATGGCTTCTCAAGGCACTGATCAGCTCTTCCAGAGAAACTTCATTCAGATTCTTCGCAATCTTGAATGCAGTCACCATCGGACCCCATCTTCTGGGTAAGCTTCTGATGATCTTCTTTACATGATCAGCCTTGGTGTATCCCTTGTCAAGAACTCTCAATCCAGCAGTAAGAGTTTGAAATCTTGAAAACATCTTTTCAATGTCTTCATCATCCTCCATCTTGAAGGCTTCATACTTCTGGATTAAGGCAAGAGCTTTTGTCTCCTTGACTTGAGCATTTCCTTCATGAGTCATTTTCAAGGACTCATATATGTCATAGGCCGTTTCCCTGTTAGATATCTTCTCATACTCAGCATGAGAGATAGCATTCAGCAAAACAGTTCTGCATTTATGATGATTCCTGAAAAGCTTTTTCTGATCATCATCCATTTCTTGCCTTGTCAGCTTTACGCCTCTGGCATTTACAGGATGTTTGTAACCATCCATCAGAAGATCCCATAGATCACCATCTAGACCCAGAAAGTAACTTTCCAGTTTATCTTTCCAGTATTCAAAGTTTTCACCATCAAATACCGGCGGTCTAGTATAACCATTGTTACCGTTGTATTGCTCAGCAGAGCCAGATGTAGATGCAGGTGTAGGTGTAGACTTTTCACTTTCATCAACCATCTTTTACTGAAGCGTTTTTCTCTTCCTGAATCTTTTCTAAACACGGTTAAGTGCTTGCACCTTAGAACCGGCGCTCTGATGCCAATTGAAGGATAGAAAAACACTTAGAAAGGGGGGGGATTGAATAAGTGTGGCTTTAAATCTTGGACGATAAAAATAAAATGCACAATTATTTTTATCCTGGTTCGCTGTTAACGAAGCTACTCCAGTCCACCCCCGCAGAGATGATTTACCTCAACTGAGGATTTAATCCACTAATCGCACGGATTACAATGGTTTTCCACTTAGTCCGCAACTAAGTCTTCCAGAGTCTTCTGATCACACACTGATCACTCCAGGAACAACTGCTTAGATACCCTCTAAGACTTTTCTAGAGTCTACTGATCAACACGATCACTCTAGGCTTAGTTCACTCCTAAGACTTCTCTAGAGTATTCTGATCAACACGATCACTCTAGTTACAAACTGCTCAGCCAACTGCCAAGACTTCCTAGAGTATACTGATCACACGATCACTCTAGTTCCTTACAACTTAATGTAATCTATTCAAGAGTTTACAAATGCTTCTTAAAAGCTATAATCACAAACTGTGATATTTCTCTTACAGTTTAAGCTTAATCTCACTAAGATATTACAACAGCAATGTAGTGAGCTTTGATGAAGATGAAGATTCTGAGTTTTGATCTGAACAGAGTTTCAGCAAGTTTGATATAAGTTGTTTTGGTGCAGAATCGTTAACCTTGCTTCTCATCAGAACTTCATATTTATAGGCGTTGAGAAGATGACCGTTGAGTGCATTTAATGCTTTGCGTGTTCCGTACAGCATTGCATTTAATGTTATACGCTTTTGTCAACTACCTCGAGCCTTGTTCACGCTGTGTCTACTGACGTAGCCTTTAGTAGCTTTAACGTTCCTTTTGTCAGTCAGCGTAGTCTGCCACCTGTACTTCCTTCTGATCTGATGTTTGTGAATATAACGTTTGAATATCATCAGAGTCAAAACAGCTTGGTGCATAGCATCTTCTGATCTTCTGACCTTGAAGTGCTTCTGAGCGTGATACCATCTTCTGATCTTCAGTGCTTCTGATCTCATGTTCTTCTGATGCTTCCATAGACCCATGTTCTGATTCTGCTTCGACCATCTTCTGATGTCTTGCCAGACCATGTTCTGATGTTGCATGCTGAACCATTTGAGACACATCTTCTGAGCGCTGAATTATGTGTACTCTTTATATATATATTTCCTGAAAGGGAAATTGCATTGGATTAGAGTACCATATTATCTTAAGCAAAATTCATATTATTGTTATCATCAAAACTAAGATAATTGATAAGAACAAATCTTGTTCTAACACTATTCACCCTCTCTAAATAAGTTGCCTTCGTCTAATAAATTTTCCATGCACAACACAAACATGTAAGAAGATATAAGATCTTATTGCCTAATGCCACAATGCAGTCAAAAGAAATTACTTATAGTCTCATTCCACTTAACATTTGTTTCCACAATTGTTAATGCATGCACGATGATGTTGATAATGTTGTCTGGTAATTTGATTTCATGAAGAACACGCAAAATAAATTCCCAACTAATTTAGTCGTAAGTTTTAAACAAATTCACCTTTATGACAAAGTATCCTCTATTTCACTTCATATTGTGCATGACTTCTTTTGCAACTATTATATTCTCATAAATATTCCTTCCCGATACGAAACCTGTTTGGTAAGACGACACAAGCTTTGGAATACAAACTTTTAATCTATTAACCACTACTTTGCTCACCACTTTATAAATTGCATTACACAACGATATCATTCGAAATTGGATGATTGTTTAAGGCTGCGCTACTTTTAGAATCAAACAAATATCTATTTGGTTGATCTTAGCGATTTTGCTAGGGCTCATCCAGATTTTCCTCACATGATCACACACTTTCGTTCCAACATTATTCCATGACCTTTGGTAGAAGCCCTCGAAGAATCCATATAGCCAAGAGCTTTTCACAAATTCATTGAAAAAACGCATACTTTACTTCCTCACCATTCACTTGAGCATTTAAACATTAAAGTTCATCCATTCCAATGCATGAAAATGTAGTGTTAGTTTGACTCCACTCCACTTAAATTGAAACAACTATTCATACTCATTGACGATCACTTTGATTTGCTCACTTTCTTTTAGAGCTTTGCTATATTGACACGTTTTTTTCTTACACCGTAGTTTATACAATATAGTTCATCCACGTTTTTTTCTTGCATGAAAACCAAGAGAAAATAAACTTTATAAAATAAAAAGTGTATATTTTGGCGTAGGTGTTAAAAATGAGTGTCAATATATCTTGTTCCTTCTTTTATCCATTTCTCATGATCGCTTTTGAGTATTTTATTGCAAGTTCGGATATGACAAAACATCCTAATTTAGAAAATCGATCTCTTTAATTAATTATTTTCTTTATAATTTTTTACTTGGGTTTCACCCTCTTGTAAAATATAATTAACAAGCTCAAATAATAATAGTTCTTTTTTTTTTTTTTTTTTAGAAAAATGAAAAGTAAAACTAGCATATTTGTGTGTAGGAAAATAGTAAAATTTTGCCAAAATTTGCATAACATTTTCATTTCTTGAGACCAAAAAGCTCTTTGGCCAAGTTGGCAAAAGTAGGGCACAAAGACACACAGCTTCGTCATCACCCAAACACGCCCTAAGGACAATCTTCTCTATAAATATCGCATCACTCTATCTCTCTCAAACCCAAACAAATACTGAAATTCAGAGCGAAACGTGCCTCGATTCACTTTCACCTACCACCTCTAGAATTCCAACATCACCATGGCAAAGCCTCGTAAGCCCAAGAACGAAGACCCAAAGCCCGAAAACTCCGGAGCCGTAGTTCACCATCAAAAGCTATGTCTCTCTATCGACATGGACAAGCGTTTAGTCTACGGGTTCGTTTCCATTTCTCCCAATTCCATGCATCACTTACTCGAATGTTTGCATATTCTTTGTACTATAGTCGCGAATTAGGTTTTCTTGATAATGAGAATCTGTTAAAAGTTAGATTCAAAATCACATAATTAAAATCAAGAAACTGCATTGATTATGTTAATTAGTTAATATAATCTTGTTTTTCTTGCAGCTACACTGAATTGGAAATTGCGGTGCCGGAGATTGGGATCGTTGGGTTACACGCGGAGAATTTAGGGATTGAGAGTGTATGGGTTGATGGTGAGCCTACTGCGTTTGAGTATTACCCTCATCAGTATCAGCAGATGGAGAATGAGAAGAGATGGAGTTCGGTTTCTGATACTAGCTCTGCTGCTGATGCTGCTGTGTCTGTGTATTTATCTTCTTTGGAGAAAGAGCTTGTTCCCAATTTACTCATTAATTGCTGTAAACCTTTCAAGACTGAAACTGAACAGCAGCAGCAAGAGCAACCTGTTGCTGAAAATGGGTTTCATACCCCCGCCGCCGAACCTAAGCAGGTTATAGTTGCTGTCTTATGATGGATGATTTGGATGCCGAGCTGTTCTTGATAATTTTGTTTCAACAAACTTATGAACCCTATACAATTGGATTTTATAATTATATATATGAACCTATTCAAAAATTTGGATTACCTAAAGTAATTAGGCATAACCTGAATTCTTCAGTAATATGTATATACTTGTAATGTTTAAATAATTTTCTAAAGTAAATAGACCCTTTGCCGCTCCTAGAGTAATTTCAGTACGAACCCAAGTCTGTTGTTACATCTCTATTTTCTAGCATTATCTTATGCTTTGATTTTCCATGTCTTATCGCGTTGTTACATGAATTTTACTTGGGATAAGGGCGACCTCATGATGGATGTTGTAGAAAGAAATTGAATATTGTTTTTAAGTTGGGGGATAGTGTGAAACCATTTCAGAAAATATGGTGGTTAAATGTGCGAAATGAGTTGTTGTGGTAAGGTTTACTATTTGTGTTTTCTCATGTAGGTTGGTATTGAGTGCAGAATGTGAGATCAGTTCGTATTGACTATAGCATAGAAAAGGCAGAGACAGGAATCCACTTCAGAGATAATGTTCTTCATACTGATAATCAGATGAGGAGGGCAAGGTGTTGGTTCCCTTGTATAGATGATAATTTACAGCAATGCTGGTACGGAATGTTAAAACACTTTTCACGTGTTTGTGCGTGCATGCTCACATATTATAATAATAACCGTACTTACTATGTACTGTGTGAGCTTGAAGTATTTTTTTCTTGCGTTGTTCATGTTCAGCTACGACTTGGAGTTCACTGTTGCACACAATCTTGTAGCTGTCAGTACTGGAAGCTTGTTATACCAGGTAGAAATGAATGATATCAAATGTCTTGAAATTTAAATCTGAAAACATGCGAGTTATTGTTTTTAATAAGATGACAATATTTACTTCCTATGGTGATTAATGATCACTTCCTTTTCCCATCTATTAATGAAGCTTGAGATGTCTAGTAGCAGAACAAATGCGATGCTTTGACTCTGTTTTGTATAGTGAATACTGGATACTGAATATTATAGTTTTCCAACCTATTTATTTATAATTCATGCACAAGACCAGAAGGAGGAATGTCATACGATTTGGAATGCCATTTCCTTTTCATTTATATGATGTTACTAGATGTTGTGGATTACCCTGTAAAATATTTGAGATTTGAGCATGGAGGGTACTTTCTTTTGACTTTGTTTCTTTCCCTCCTTGTATTGGGATGCAGACTTCCCCCTCCTTTTTCTTTTTTGTTTGGGATAATGAGACTCATCCCTAAAATACTCTTATATGTACTCATAAACTTACGTAATTTTGATTCAACTGCTATGGCACGAGTTTCAATATGAGGCTGGTGCATGATTTGTGGGGTTACTCTCACTCTGCCATATATTGATGTCAACTTAGCTCTGCCAATTTGTACTAGTTGGTACAATTATACAATGCCACGGGCCGGGTCTTAGTTTCTGGCTGGTAGTGCTTAATTTGCGGTGATAGCTTAGTTGGGAGAGCGTCAGATTGAAGATCTGAAGGTCGCATGTTCGATCCATGCTCACCGCATGCATCTGTAGGGTCAAGGATATATGTAGCCAAGGTTACTGCCCATGGGATTTGGCTCTTAATTTTGAAGAGTACATCTAGGTTTTGTGAAATTTTCCAAGCAGCTTATTACTATATCTTATACTTCCATGTCATGAAGGAGAAGGAAAGCATGACTTCTGTCCATGTTGGAATTTTTTTATATTTTATTTTAGGTGATTAGTTGTTGTCGTCTACATGTAACGAGATCTAAACTATCTATGATACCCTTTTCTGTTTTAGAGGACTTCATTTCCTCCAATCACCTCTTTTTTCTCTAATAAAAATTTTACTGTAAAAAATCATCTGTATATGCATTGCTAAGTAAAATTAGGATTTGCTTGAATCATTTCTCTTTTTCAGGTCTTAAGCAAGGACAATCCTCCCCGGAAAACATATGTCTATAAATTAGATGTTCCAGTTGCTGCAAGGTGGATATCGTTGGCGGTTGCCCCATTTGAACTTCTTCCCGATCACCAATTTGGCCTCATATCACATCTGTGTTTGGCTCCTAATCTGGCAAAAATGCGGCATACAGTGGATTTCTTCCATAATGCCTTCAGGTTTGACATGTGATAATTGCAGTTTTAGTTGCTTGAAATGGTTATCTTAAGATTGTCTAATAATTGGATATTTGGACTTTTATTGGCGAGCAGCTGCTATAAGGATTATCTTTCTGTAGACTTCCCATTTGACTCGTACAAGCAAGTTTTTGTAGAGCCTGAGATGGCAGTTTCATCATTGAGTTTAGGAGCCTCTATGAGTGTATTTAGTTCTCAAATTTTGTATGATGAGAAGGTTATTGACCAGGTCAGTTCATTGTTTAAATTCTTTACATTTCTACTTTCAATCAAAATTTTCCCTAGTGGATAATAAATCAGTTTTTTTTCCAATGTGGTTTTTGCCCATGATTTTGCTGCTTTGTCAACTAAATGCTAAGCAAATAACAAATTTAGTGTTTCTTGTGGCAGACTATTGATACAAGGGTAAAACTTGCTTATGCCCTTGCAAGGCAGTGGTTTGGTGTGTATATCACTCCTGAGTCACCAAATGATGGTAACTTGGCATGAGATATTTTTGTACTGCTTAATTTGTTGTTTTAATCCGATTCTTTGCATGTTGTGCAGAAATTGTGTTTCCTCTAACATGGTCGGTGAATGTTTATTTGCATGTTATAGAGTGGCTCTTGGAAGGGCTTGCTGGTTTCTTGGCAGACTTTTTTATTAAGAAGCATTTGGGTAATAACGAGGCACGGTACCAGAGATATAAGGTTTGTTTTTATTTTTGGGTTAATATGATATTTGTGAAGTTTAACTCATCTAGCATTAGGCTGTTACAAATTATGGTAGCGTGCACTTTATGGCTGTGTGAAAATGTGTCATGCATACTGCCGAGCTACTCTTCAGAGTTGTGATGTATGACTTATAAATATTCTTGCGCCTGGTTGCCTTTTGATTATGAAGGTGCTGGCTTGACATCTTAAATTAAATATCAAGCAGACTTGACTTTTTATCTTCTCTGCTCTGTTTTTTTGATTCATTAATTTGCTACAACTGTTTATTGATTAATTTCAAATGCTAGTTTGACTAACTGTTGCATATGCCTGTTGAATTCAATTTTTTATTTGATGTGTTATGCTCTTTGGTTGCCAATTTAAACTTGGTTGGTTAATGTGATTTTAGGTTGAAACAGAAAATCATTTTCTTTTAAGATTGAAGTGTGAGGAAGTTATTATGCTAATTACATTTTATATGTTCATGAATCAATCTGCAGGCAAATTGTTCTGTTTGCAAAGTTGATAACGGCGGAACAACAGTTTTGAGCTGTTCAGCTTCCTGTAAGGATTTATATGGAACACAGTGCATTGGGTTGTATGGAAAAATAAGAGCATGGAAGTCTGTACGTTCTTTTCCTTTCCTATACTGATGCATTTCCTTTTGTTTAGTATTGAATTACTCGTTCCTATATCTTCCTTCTTTTCAAGCCTTACTTTGTTCAGGTGGCAGTTGTTCAGATGCTGGAAAAGCAAATGGGCCCTGAATCTTTCCGTAGAGTAAGAGTTCTTGACATTTACACTGTTGTTCTTTCTCCTTCTAACTATTTAGTATATTCCAGTTCAAGTTCTTGTAAAATATTTAAACCTATCATAGATTTTTATTCTTATATATTGTTCTTTTAAGATGAATTTTACATTTTTAATTAAAGAAATCACTTTCAAATCTTCAGAACAATGGCTTTGCTATCGGGTGCTCCACTATTATGTTGGGGTCATGGTAATTGGTCAAACCCGAAAGACCGAAATCTGATTTCTGGGCCCATCGAACAGCCCTTTAAAACTATGTACACATGCACTTGAACTGGAGAAGTTGTAAAGCTATTATTTTTTTTTTTACGGTTGACTTCGGACTGTTGGTGTGTTCCATAAAATCAGTGTGATTTTTTTCTTCCATAAGATTGAGTTAGTGGTTCCCAGATGGCTTGTTGGTAGGTGGCTCAACCGTTTTGTTCAAACCTAAAGGCTTGCCTGTCCATTCATAAGTTCCTAATGCTCCCTTGAATGTCATCTTTGTAAATGAAGAATTGGTTGTATGTGGCATGACCTCCCATAAACTCAGCTCCTTTAAACCCTAAATCCTAACTTGGGACTTTTGATGTTCCATTAAATCAGTGTGATTTTTTCCGTAAGATTGAATGAGTGGTTCCCAAATTTTAACTAAAACTCAGCCCCTCTCCAATTTTATTTATCCATTATGGAACAAATTACACCATGTAATGCAAGAATGGTTTTGCTTCTATCTGTTTTCAGAAGCCTCCCATCTCCCTGCACTTTTGATTAGACTAGCATAGAATATATAAACAACAACAACCAAGCCTTGTCCCACTAAGTGGGGTCGGCTACATGGATTAACTTTCGCCATAATGTTATATTCAGAACCATGCTTCTACCTAAATTAGTAAACTCGAGATCTTTCTCAATAACTTCTCTTGTAGTTTTTCTAGGTCTTCCTCTTCCTCTAGCTGTTTGACTTCTCTTTATCTGATCTACTCTCCTTACCACAGAATCTACCGGTCTTCTCTCTACATGCCCAAACCGCCTAAGTCTAGCATAGAATATATAAACGTACTAATATAAATGTTTTAGGTTTATATATTTTTTTCTTAATTCTATTTATGTTTCCATTTTTCTCTCATTTTATTAATCTCATATGTACATGTATTTTGTTATGGATTGTCATATATTTGCATAATGAAAAGTAACTCTTATCATTGTGATTAGACCTTAAAAACCTTTTGGGCTTGTCCACTGAAAATTAGAGAAAAGGTAAATGATATGATGATAAGTTAGTGGGTTCTTGTTTTACGCTATGCAAAACAATTTTAAGCACGGACTATTGTTGTCTGGTACATCACACAGATATCAAAGCATAGTTGTGGAGTTCTAGTGAGCTTGTTTTTGGGCATATATTCTGAAATTTGCAGATCAAAGGGGTAGGTGGTATAGTACACATTGAGACATTATTAGTGATTTCTTGCATTTCATACCTGTTTTTGGGCATATATTCTGAAATTTGCAGATCAAAGGGGTAGGTGGTATAGTACACATTGAGACATTATTAGTGATTTCTTGCATTTCATACCTTTTCCTATTATTCATAATGTGGCATGATCCCTTCACTATGTTTCTTGTTAGTTTTGATTATATGCAAGTTTCCCCCCTTCTTTTGGAAGTTATGCGCTTGAATGAAAAATTTGGTGATTATTATTCTCATTTCTGTTTATTTTGTGTAGATTTTGCAAACTATAGTTACTCGGGCTCAAGATAAAGTACGCTCAGTGAAAACACTTAGTACTAAGGAGGTAATTGGCTTCTTCTCCTGTAAATTACGTGACTAGTCACCCGTTCTTAGTTTCTTTTAAATTATCTTGTTAATATAGAGCTGTAAATCATTTTTATGTACTCCCTCCGTTCCTTTTTAATTGTCATTGTTTGACTTTTTACACATACCAAAGAAGTTAATAATTATTGTTACTTTTCAAACAATAACTTTACTTTTACCTATAATACCCTTGACTATGTATTATTTTAACTTACTTTTCTCTCTCTATAATAAATAGTTATGAGTAATTTTGACAACAATAATCACTACTTTGAACTTTAAAAACGACAATTACAAAGAAACATAAAATTTTCAAAAGAGTGACAATTAAAAAGGAATGGAGGAAGTAATTAGATTTGATGCATATATCTGTCCTTGGTTGACTCCTTGCAAAGTCTCACTAAATCTGAGAAATGCAGGTATATTTTCTTCTTCTATGCAGTATTTGGATAAACATGCATCCTACTGGGTTTTGTTTTTGTCCATATAATGTGAACGGCTTTTGTTAATTTGCAGTTTCGACATTTTGCTAACAAGGTTGGAAATTTAGAACGTCCTTTTCTTAAAGATTTCTTCCCCCGTTGGGTCGGTTCTTGTGGATGTCCTAATTTAAGGTGTGAAATAAGGAGTTACTTGTTACTCTTTTATTTCATTCTTTGAACGCATTTCTGTGTTCATGTTCTGATGTTTTCCTTATTGCGGTTGCTAAGGATGGGGTTTTCCTATAATAAACGAAAGAATGTGGTTGAACTGGCTGTGTTGAGAGGATGCACAGCATTGCAAACTTCGAGTACAGCTGTTCTTGATATTAATCCAGATACTGAAAATCGAGATGCAGATTCTGGATGGCCTGGTATGATGAGTATAAGAGTATATGAACTTGATGGTATGTATGACCATCCTATTTTACCAATGGCTGGAGAAGCATGGCAGCTTTTGGAAATTCAATGCCACTCAAGGCTTGCTGCTAGACGGTTTCAAAAATCAAAAAAAGGTTTGAAACATGACGGCTCTGATGACAACGGTGACATGCCTTCAATGGATATACGCTCCAGGTTTGTCAGTTTCCTATTTGTGTCATGATTTGGTAGCATTGTCATCGATTTTCTTACATTTTTCTCTTTCATCTAACAGTACCGAGTCCCCATTATTATGGATCAGAGCAGATCCTGACATGGAGTACCTTGCTGAGGTTCATTTTAATCAACCAGTTCAGATGTGGGTAAGGATGAGATTGTGGTTTACCAGTATTGGGCCAACCAGTTTATGTTTTGGCGTGTTTTTACTGTACTACCAGAGGAACTGTGTGTTTTTATATATATATATATATATATATATATATATATATATATATATTAAAAAGTATTCAAAAAACTAAACAATGCTGCAGAGAAAGCTAAAAACGAAAAATTAAAAATGACTTAAACTTCAAAAGTTAAGTAGTTCAAACTTAAAAGTAATTAATAATTATTAGTTCTTCGTTTAACTAGTGATAAAAGATGAAGGAAGAACAACAAAATGAAGAAGAATGAACGAAGGAAGTGAAGGTGATGGAGGCATAAAATTACCCATAATATTGCCCACACCAACTTATCAGCACTCCACCTCTTCACATTCTATACATTAATCAATTCCGATATCAATACATAGCCGCCATACTGGTATACCGAAAAAAGCGCCTGTATTTTGAGCATAGCGGAGTCAAAATGCAATATCGACTTTAGTATTGGATAGTCAAAATGTCGATATGCTATACCGGTATACCGGCTATTTAACAACACTTTAAAACACTTTTTATTTAAGGGGTAATTTTGGTTTTTCAAATGGGAAAATGATAGCAGGACAGAAAGAAACTGCTCTGGTCCGGGAACCGTTCCGTCCCCGCTACCTGCTATTTACACTTTAGTGGCTACTGCAGTGTTCTGCACCGCTAAGGCTCTTCCCATAGCGGCTGGCCTCCGGTCCGCTACAGCGGGATATCGCGGCTATTGACTACTCTGGATTCATCAAGTGAGAACTGGAATTGTAGTCTCAGACTTCTTCGTCTCACCTGTCACTGAATCAATAAAACTGAACTGAAAGAGCCATGGTGAAAATTGTGCCGTCTGAGCTCAGAAATTATGTTTGAAGTTCAAAGCGTGACCGGCATGTTTGACATATCATGTAAATAGGTCCCAGCACCTTGAGTGAATAATTTTTGTTTATGTATGGTTTTTTAAGTCCTCGGGATAGTTTAATTATTGCAAGGAGGATGATCAATTTTGAAGAACTATTTTGGTCTGTTTAGTTAAAACTTATGCTGTGTTTTTGGGCAACTACATAAAAATACAATGATGCAGTGTTTTAGTCTGTTTTTTTTTGTCTTGTTAGATATTAATCATGCCCATTCTTTTTGTTGGTATTACTATTTTGTATCTTTGTAATTGGATTAGATCTTTATAACTGATGATATTTATTGATTCTTGTGAGCTGGTATGTTGTTTTAGATTAACCAATTAGAGAAGGACAAAGATGTTATTGCTCAGGCACAAGCAATTGCAGCCCTTGAGGCATCACCCCAGCAATCATTTTCTGTTGTAAATGCCCTGAACAGTTTTCTTACCGACTCCAAGGTTTGATACGTTATGTAGTGTATGGTGTTTCAATAATTGCTCCTAAATTCTTAACTAAAATCTGGTGTTTTTGTCCTAACTTTGAAGGCTTTCTGGAGAGTAAGAATCGAAGCAGCATTTGCATTGGCGAATTCAGCATCTGAGGTATTCAAATGCTAGGATACTAATTGCATCATGACTTCATGAGTGTTGTCAGATGTGGTTTTAGAATAATAATTATTGTCTACTGATAACTTGCAAAGCTTTCATTCTTAATACCTAATAAAAAAATCATTCATCTCTTATTTCAAATTTATTTAAATGATAGTCTAGAATGTTTAACTCTGAATTGAATACTTGGAGTTTACTGTCTTTTTAAGCATATCATATAAAACGTGTGGTTGCATTTAGAACTCTGAATTTCATCTTACTTTTCAGTTAGTCAAGTTCATTGGTAACACTGTGCCTACTTTTTGACCAACTGTTTCATGACATACGTATCAGTATATAGTTCATGGATATGATTACTTGAAATATGAATCGAATTCTTGCTAAAATTGTTATTTCTACCTTAAATATAAATTATAGTGTTTTAAGTTGATAGGAAATATTGATGTTTTTTTTTTCATCTCAGCTTATTTTGACCTCATTGAGTTCTTGTAACAAAACTTGTTATTCCTACCACTCATGTAAATTAGTGTTTTAACTTGATAAGAAACATTGATGTTTTTTTTTCCATCTCAGCTTATTTTGACCTCATTGAATTCTTGTTAAACTTGTTATTCCTACCGCTCATGTAAATTAGTATTAGAAAGAGAAAAGATAGAGAACTTTTGCATTTCAGTTACAACTGTTTGTTGTAATAATGGAAAGTTGGTTACATCTAGTGCACAGCTTGCTTTATATAGAGTCAAGCTGTGACCTGCAGTAGTAGGTAACCCTAGATACAACTGCCAGGTGTCAGTCTAAAACTGGCTGGCTTGATATCACATTCCTATTCTATTAAACACTCTAATACCCCCCCCACAAACTCATGGGGAGCTAGCAACCCTGAGTTTGTGTCTAAATTCAAGAAATTTAGGAGAGGAGAGAGGTTTTGTAAGGACATCAGCAATCTGATCAACTCCTGGAATGTGAGCAACAGAGATCTTTTTGGCCAGCACTTTCTCTCTGACAAAGAAAAGGTCAATTTCCATGTGCTTGGTACGAGTGTGCATAATAGGATTGTGAGCCAACAGGACAGCTGATTGATTATCACACAAGACAACAGGTTGCTGAGTAGAGATACTAAGTTCAGAGAACAAGGTTTGCAGCCAAAGTAAATCAGCAGTGGCTTGGGCAAGGCTCCTGTACTCAGCTTCAGTGCTAGATCTAGCAACAACTGGTTGTTTCTTGGACCACCAAGAGATCAAATTATCACCAAAGTAGATAGCAGCACCTGAGGTGCTCCTCCTATCATCTGGGTCTGAAGCCCAGTTTGCATCACAGAACACTTTAACAGAGGGCAGCTTAGTGGAGGAAAGAGGAGACAACTGCAAGCCAAAGTTGATGGTCCCCTTGAGATATCTGAGGATTCTTTTCACTGCAACCCAATGAGCCTCAAGAGGATGAGACATAAACTGGCAGACTTTATTGACTGAATAAGCTATGTCAGGTCTAGTAATGGTGGCATATTGAAGAGCCCCTACAACAGATCTGTACATGAAAGGATCCTGGAGGGCAGAGGAACCAGCCTTAGTAAGTTTGCAAGAGGTTTGCATAGGAGAAGTGACAGGACTGCAGTCAGTCATTTTGGTTTTGTGCAACAAGTCTCTAACATATTTAGACTGTGTGAGGAGCATAGAGCCATTAGAAGCAGACTTGACCTCTATACCTAGGAAGTAATCCAAGGCACCAAGGTGTTTGAGAGAGAAGGAGGTATTAAGCTTGGTGATAACTTCCTGTAGCAGGCTAGAGTTGCTGCCAGTGATGATTATATCATCAACATATACTAAGAGATAGATGGTGTCCTTGTGAGAGGTGAAGATAAAAAGAGAGGGATCACACTTGCTAGGTTTAAAGTGCAGTTGAAGCAAAGCTTGTTGCAGTCTTTCAAACCATTGTCTAGGGGCCTGTTTGAGGCCATAGAGAGCCTTGTGCAGCTTGCAAACTAGGGAAGAATCAGACTGAACAAAACCAGAAGGCTGTTCCATGTAAACTTCCTCAGTGAGAAGACCATTTAGAAAAGCATTGTTGACATCCAACTGCTGAATGGACCAATGCCTTGATAAAGCCACAGTAAGGATAAGCCTGATGGTGATGGGTTTGACCACAGGAGAGAAGGTTTCATTGTAATCAAATCCTTGCTTTTGGTGAAACCCCTTGGCCACAAGGCGTGCCTTATACCTGTTAACAGAGCCATCGGGTTCTCTTTGACCCTAAAAACCCACTTACAACCAATAGGTTGTCTGTTGGGGGGCAGAGGTACCAAGGACCAGGTCTGATTCTTGCACAGGGCATCATATTCAGCCTGCATTGCACACTTCCATTTGTCATCAGCAAGAGCCTGTTTAACTGTTTTAGGCTCAGACTGTGTGAGCAACAAAGAGGGCTGAAGTCTAGGTTGTACAAAGCCTGACTTAGCTCTAGTAATCATTTGATGTTGATTTGTGGGCTTCTGCACAACAGGGACAGCATTGAGAGGGATAGGCTGAGAGGAACTGGCACCTGGAGACACTGAAGTGGAGGGTGATTGAGAAGAGGCTAAAGAGGGCAAAGATGTTGTAGGAGCAGTAGAAGAGGAAGAAGGAGTTTGAGGAGTGAAAGAGTTGGGTTGAGGGGATATGAGGGAGGTGTCTATTGAGGTAGATGAATTAGGTGAAGTAGAGGATGAAAAGGGCACTGCTGTAATAGGATTAGGCATGGGTAAAGAAGGGGCAGGACTGGGAGATAACAGTTGTTGCAAAGAGGAAATAGAGGAGGACTTGTGTGTAGAGGATGTTTGAGAAGGATTTGGTTTAGAGAAAAGTTCCAGGAATGGAAACCTGGACTCATTAAACAGGACATCTTTAGAGATGTATAATTTGCCAGTTGGGGACAGACATTTATACCCCTTGTGAGAGGCAGAATAGCCCAAGAACATGCATTCATGAGACCTGAATTCCAGCTTGTGAGCATTGTATGGTCTTAGAAGAGGGAAGCAGGCACAACCAAACACCTTTAGGAACTTATAATCAGGAGCAGTCTTGAATAAGAGAGTGAAAGGCACCTGAAAATTAATAGATGAAGAGGGAAGCCTGTTAATGAGATACACAGCTGTACAAAAGGCAAAATCCCAGTAGGCTATAGGCAAGGAAGCATGACTTAGCAAGGTTAAACCCAAGTCAACAATATGTCTATGCTTCCTTTCCACCACTCCATTCTGGTGGTGTGTATGAGGGCATATAACTCTATGCTGAATGCCAAGGTCAGCAAGATAATTGGAGAAAGGTCTGAATTCTCCACCCCAATCAGACTGTACAGCCTTGATGGGGAAGCCAAGCTGCAATTCAACAAGTGCCTTAAACTGTTTAAACACATTAAGAGCTTCAGCTTTGGACTTAAGCAGATAGATCCAAGTGAATTTGGAAAAGGCATCTACAAAGGAGATATAATATTTAAAACCTTGAGTGGAGGATTGTGGGGAAGGACCCCAAAGATCACAAAATAAAAGTTCAAGTGGGGACTTATAAACAGTGTGTGAGAGTGGAGAATATAGTTTGTGAGCTTTGCCAACACAACAAGCAGAACAAAAAGAATCATGCATTTTATTATGAAAGGAAATATTACAATTCTGCATTACAAGTTTAAGAGTATTGACATTGGGATGGCCTAGTCTTAGGTGCCATATATTGGACATAGAAGGAGACATAGCAGTAGCATTGATGCTAGGTACAACATTATTAGAGTTAACTAAAGACTTGGCAGACTTGGAAACAGCAAGAGGAGGAAACTCATATAAACCATCTGAGCCAACTTTGCCAACAAGAAGAACAGCAATAGACACCTGAGATTTGACAAGGCAAGTGTCAGCAGTGAAGAGAAAGTAAACATGGTTATCTTTGCAGAATTGACTAACACTAATTAAGTTCTTAGTAATGGAAGGCACATGTAAAAGATTTTTAAGAGAGAGAGATGTGTGAGGTTGACAAGTAGAGAAAAAGGTACTAGAACCAGTAGAAGAAATTGGCAGACCTTGACCATTTCCTATAAAGATTTGGTCATGTCCCTCACAAGGAGCTTGTTGCTGAAGATTGGCAGCATCATTAGTGACATGGAAGGATGCACCTGAGTCAGGATACCAGGTGGCAGCAGCTTGAACAGGAGCTGCATTGGCAATGAAAGTGCTAGGAGTCAATGTAATAGCAGTTGGCCTAGCTTGAGCAGTAGCAGTTGGTCTGGTCCACACATTAGCAGGAATTTGAGCAAAAGCAACCTGAGGAGTGGACCAGGGAGCCTGAGCATAAGGGTTGGTGGCATAGGCAACTTGAGGCTGAAACTGTTGGTTAAACCTGTGCCAACAGTTCAAAGCAGAGTGTCCAACCTTAGAGCAAACCTGACACTGAACTCCAAAGACTCTTCCACCTCTACCTCTGCCACCTCTACCTCCTCTAGTGGATCTCCCTCCTCTGAAGGAAGAATAATCAGGTTCAGGTGAAGGTGTAGGTGTAGGAGTAACTGCAGAGGGAGTTTCAGAGGTACCAGACTTGGACACATCAGGTGAAGGTGATGAAGTGTGAGATGGAGCATGAGTAAGGTTCAGAGAAGCAATGTCAGGAGTAGGTTGCTTCTTGAATTTGTTCAACCGTAACTCATGAGCAATAAGTAGAATCTCAACTTCATCTAAGTCCATATCTCCAAACTTACTTTCTACAACAGAAACAACAGAAGCATACTCACTTGGAAGACCTTCAAGAATCACGTCAATGTGATGCGTAACTGGAACAGGATCTCCAATCGAGGCTAGGGCATCAACAATCGTACGAATCTTCAACAGGTAATCAGAAATTGACTGTGAATCGAGCATCGCAGCACGTAGTTCAACACGAAGTTGTCGTGCACGCGCGCGAGTTTGTTTCTGAAAGTAGTTGAACAAACGATCCCAAAGTTGATGAGAATGAACACAACCGAGAACTCTGGACATGATTTCGCTCGATAACGTTGATTGAAGCCACGATAACAACAACTGATCCTTCTGAAGCCACGACGCATACGCCGGATTGACGGAACCAGAACGACGATCATCGTCGGAGAGAAACTTTGACGGAATGCGAGGACAGACGACGAGATCGGTGAGGTTGTGCGCGTTGATGTATGGCTCAACTTGTTGACGCCATAGGTGAAAATTCTTTTCATCAAGTTTGTAGGCGATCTTCAGTGCGAACTGAAGACGACGAGATTCGTCTATCACCGCCGTCGCCGACGGAGTGGACGAGGTAACGTGAGCGGAAGACGGTGATCCTGGCGGCGATTCCATGGATCGAGAAGCTAAACTGATACCATATTAGAAAGAGAAAAGATAGAGAACTTTTGCATTTCAGTTACAACTGTTTGTTGTAATAATGGAAAGTTGGTTACATCTAGTGCACAGCTTGCTTTATATAGAGTCAAGCTGTGACCTGCAGTAGTAGGTAACCCTAGATACAACTGCCAGGTGTCAGTCTAAAACTGGCTGGCTTGATATTACATTCCTATTCTATTAAACACTCTAATAATTAGTGTTTTAACTTGATAAGTGCTGATAGTTATTTTTTTTCGTCACAGTTTATTTTGACCTCATCTAATTGTGTAGCAGGAAACTGATTTTTCTGGTCTACTCCATTTGGTGAAATTTTACAAAAGTAGAAGATTTGATTCTGACATTGGACTCCCAAAGTAAGACTGCTGTAATTACGATTCACTTTCTCTCATTTAACTGAGAACATTAATTGACTATTTTTTGTTGTTGTATACTTCTGCCAGGCCAAATGATTTTCATGATTTTGCCGAGTATTTTGTTCTTGAGGTAATGCAAGGAGGTAGGATGTGTATGAATAAGCCTTGTGTGATGTGTTTGAAATTGCACTATTTGAATATTATCTTTATTTTTTAGGGACTGTCTCATATGTGTTTTATGTTGTTTTTTATTTTTAATATACTTGCATTTTATGCAAATGGTATGTGGGACACTTTCTTTTGACCTAAAGAACTACGTGTTAGAATTGTATAGTCTCAGAATAAGCAAACACAACACCATGGTGTATCCAAATATTAATATCAATATAAGTGCTTCATTTTAAAAACATATATTTGTAAGTGCTTATGTTTTGAGATAAGATCAAATAAGCTCTTTCAATTTCCAAAAAACCCCTAGGTGTAAGTTGCAAATTATGAATGTAGAATGCAAGTCTTTCCAACGAAGCTGGAAAAATATCTCCTGTTTTTTTTTTTATTTTTTATTTTACCTATAATAGCTTATAACTTGTTTCTACAATCACTTTGGCAACTTACCTCTAATAGGACCAGGGAGGATTCTGCCTCACTTTGGCAACTTTTCATGTCACTAGAAAGCTTCAGCTTTTGGGATGATTCACTGACCAAAAAATGGATTACCTTTTCAACCAAGTGGCCAGTAATCTGACCACTTCATTCTCTTTTTCACACGAAGGAAACAAAAATAAAAATAATCAAATGAGAAAATAGTATATTTTCTTGTACCACATGACTTTGGTGAGATCCCTATTATTCGACTCACAGTGGGAGTCCCGCATCAGCTAGAGATATGGCTTATGTAGTGCTCATAACTCATAAGGCTTGGGTGCTTGACCAGCCCTCAATTTATAAGCCGATTTTATGAGAATTGGTTAGGTCCTAAACCCAAATTGCAAGAGACTTTTAGTTGTTGGGTTGTTGGTGTTCTACACGCATTTTTATTGATATCATATACATATTATAGTTTTGATTGACATTAATTTTGCCACTTCATTAATGAGAAAGCAAGTGGATTTTGAGATAATTTTGACTGGCTATGTAAGTTCTGCTAGTGATTAGATAATAAATCAGTTTCATATTTTCTTTTATACTTTGAAACTCATTTTTTGCTTAATAATTCACTGTTGTAGGCCATTCCACATGCTGTAGCTACGATTAGAGCCGCTGACAAGAAAAGTCCAAGAGAGGCTATTGATTTTGTTTTACAGCTATTAAAGGTTTTTGCTATTCTAAGTTTTAGATGCAATTGTTTTTATGATTTTGGAGTTTCTATATAAAAACTTTTGGTATAAAATGTAATATTAATTGTATATTATGAAACCAATGTCTTGTTTTTGTCTTGCTTTTTAGATGTATTTATTATAGCTGCAATGATTCCATCAAATGTCTTTTCTCCTATTTCTGCCATCTACGATTGATAACTTCGTAGCTAGCCACTTCTATTCTTATTTACTACTACCCAAAACAAAGGAAACATACTTTTGCTGATTCTATTTGTTTTAGTGCACCATCTGTTGTACACATTTGGAATCATTGTATGCTGGTTTGGCTTTGACAATGAGATACTTTTTGACAAATTTGATTCTTGCTTTTGATTATACAAAAATTCTATTAGCTTTATGTCTCATGACATTTTTGTCCTCCTATTCTCTATACAGTATAATGACAACACTGGCAACCCTTACTCAGATGTCTTCTGGCTTGCTGCACTGGTCCAATCAATTGGCGAGTTTGAGTTTGGGCAACAGGTTCGTGGATTTTTCTCTTGCTGATTGTCAAGATTATCTGCATGAATCATTTAGTGATCCGAGTCTTTTACATCTCTTATCTTTTAGATTTCCTGATCACAGCTCCTAAGTATCTAATATTTGATCCAAACAAGTTATTGAATTTAAAGTGTTGCGACTTGGAGGTAGATAGTTTTATAAAATGATTGATTTTAAGCTATGCAAAATGTCCATTCCTGTAACAACCATGCAAATGTTGTTTGTTTTGGAGTGCTTGTTTTATGAACTATTAATTTATATTTACCATTGAAATGGATCTCACTTCCTTTGTCATAATGTTTTGTAAACATTAACCAACCTTGTTTTGACGATTAAGTTCCTTTCTGATAAAACAAATGACAGAGTATTCTTCTATTGTCATCACTCCTCAAGCGCATTGACCGCCTTTTACAATTTGATAGGTAAAATAATAAATTCTCTGCTAATTATGCTAGATTTATCAGTTTAAACTGTAACTAAATTTGAAATCCTTGGAAATTTCTTCTGCTAGTCTCATGCCAAGCTACAACGGAATCTTGACTGTCAGTTGTATCCGGACATTGGCCCAGATTGCCATAAAACTTTCAGGATTCATTCCTCTTGTAAGTGCCTTCGTATTTAGTATCATACTGCTGTTCAAAGGTTGTAATGAACATATCTAACACCAAAGCTTCACTACAGGATCGCATATATGAACTTTTGAAGCCTTTTCGAGACCTAAAGGCAATTTGGCAAGTTCGAATCGAAGCAAACAGAGCACTCCTTGATCTCGAATTCCACTGCAAGGGCATTGATGCAGCACTTCTTTTATTTACCAAATATGTTGAGGAGGAACCTTCCCTGAGAGGTTGTGACTCATTTCCCTAGAGAGGATCTGTGATGTTATTTGGCAATCTACAAAATGGTTTATAATGGGTGAAAGTAAAACTGTAAAAACCTATCTAAAATTGGACTGATACAGAATTGGTCAAATTAAAACCATCTATAAAAGCCTAACCAAAGTTGGTCTCTTTTCAAAATATTAGTTTGTCTGAAATTTGGTTTCGGATGGTTAATATTAAATCTTTTGTTAAATCTTCTTGATTTTTTGGTTTATAAATTCCAATTTACGAAAAAAGGAATAAATGGAGTAAGAAATACAGTCTAGTTTGCTCAATTGGTTATCAACTTATCATGCACGTGTTCATTTCATTATTGGTTTCCCCTCAATTACATGAAAGGAAAATACTCTATATATCATACAACAATCACTTCTGTTTCTTTATACTTTCATCCTCAGCTTTAGTTTTACCCTTGATTTTTGTGTAAGGAAAATGTTTACTATATATTATATATTTAGCATTCTTCTGTTTCAAGTTAAATTTACATTCCTTTTTTGCAGGCAAGTTAAAATTGGCCACCCATGTTATGAGGCTATGCCAGATGAGAGATGATTTGATTTCAAACGATGAAATTACAAGCCAAACACTCGTCTCCTTGCTCAATTTACTTGAGGGGCGTATGTCATTTAATAATGTCTTTCTCCGTCACTACTTGTTCTGCATATTACAAATACTGGCAAAAAGGTAGAAAATGTGTCTATTATATCATGCTTGTAGAAATTAAAAGCTTCCTTGTCGATTATTTATGATATTTAATTCACCAGTTGTTTCATATGTGACTTTTTCAAGAAAAGAGTTGTGAAATTAACTCTTTCTAGGCCTCAGTCCAGCCTACATTTTTTTTATTCACCTATTTACTGATATGAACTTTGTCTATTCTATTGTAATTCATTCAACTCAGTGGAACGTGAATATTGTAGAGAATTTTTTTCAGCTTTTGATAGCCTAAGCGAAATTCATTTTCGGAAGAAGATATTTGTGTTTTTTTTAGGTTTTGGACTCAGTGGGTCATAGAATTAAAATTTGGCCTTAATCTTCCTTACAATACTGACTTGTAAGTGACTTGTAACTTGTAAGGTGAGGGGTGCCAACTTAATGGGTCATCGAATTAAAGTGTATTGGGAAAGACCCAAGTCCCACAAAGTTCCACATTGGTTAAATAGAAAGTCTAAAGAAAGTTTATTTAGAGTGACCTCTCACCTTATTAGCAGGCTTTTTAGGGGATGAGTTAAGCCAAACTCTAACAATGAGCTCTTTTTTGAGAAATATACTCTTAAGCTTTTGTTTTTTAAGGAGTTTATTTGAAATTTGACAATTTTGTTTGATAGGAAATCAATCTAATCTAATCTTAAATATATACTAGTACTATTTTATAGGTAGTATCCATTTATACTTTCCTACTTGTAAGCTTCTGTGTTTGTGTTACAAAAAATCCATTATCAAATTAATCTTTGCTTCTCTGCAGACCCCCAACTCTTCATGGAATTCCGAGAGAAAGTAGAACGTTGCACATGAGTCTTACAGAAGCTGGTAACTATCAGAGGAACCTATTTGTCCTTGATTCCGAAAATAAACCTTTGGAATTGCCAAATTCCACCCCAAATCTTACACAAGATTTGATTGTAACCGAGGGTTTTAGGGATGCACTTGATGAGGCTCCCAAGGACCAAGTTTTTGAAGCATCTATGGACCAAACCTTTGAAGCTCCCAAAGAAGTACATGTTGAAGCTTTAGAGGAAGCGCCCCAAGAGGCTCCCAAAGAGGACTTAACAGGATTCCCCCCTGAAGCACCAATTGAAGCTCCCAATGAAATTTACAAGGAAGCAGATACTGTATCCAATAGCCATGAAAGAAAAAGGCTAATCAAAATCAAGGTTAAACAATCTTCTGCCACCAGTAGGAGTAGGGCTGATACTGATAATCAAATGGTTGAGCGCTCTTTAGGTGGTCGTAATGATATTGATCATGGAGCTAGCAGTTCAGTCTCAGTTTCAGTAGATGCACCTCAGAGGAATTTTGCCGAGACTGTTAGCATCGGTAATCACAATATTGAAGAAGTTAATTCTTGGCATGATCCTGGTTCCCGCATGACTGCCAGCATCGGCAGTGCAAAAATTTTGGGTGATGAATTGGTCAAAGAACTCCAATGCACTGCCGATTCAAGTGTAGTTTACTCACAACCTAGGCCTGAAGACCCATCACCATCTAGTATTATCCAGGATAACAAGCCATCTAGTATTATCCAGGATAACAATATAGATGCTGACGCACGGCGATTTGCCAGCCTTCAAACACTCTCAGTTGCTAGACTCGATCATGATGGAGAATCATTTGGCAAAGAAATTTCTGCACGCAGGAAAGAAAAACACAGAGATAAGGAAAAGAAACGGAAAAGTCACAAAGGACAGCATGATGACCCAGAATACCTAGAGCGAAAGCGATTAAAGAAAGAGAAAAAACGCAAAGAAAAAGAATTGGCAAAACTACAAAGTGGTGAAGCAAAAAGATCCTCCGTAGACTTGTCATGTAAGAAAGAACAACCTGTAGTGGACGAAGTGAAGCAGCTGAAATCTGTTGAACCCAGCAGTTATAATTCTATACCAGACATTAGAACTATTGATACCAAACCCAGGGCATCCGAAGGCACATCCGGTAATTCTATACCAGACATTAAAACTATTGATACCAAACCCAGGGCATCCGAAGGCACATCTGGTGCGCCCAAAATTCGAATTAAAATTAAAAATCGAATGCTTAACAAGTCATAGAGAATAAATGAATGTAACATCTCCCTTTTGTATTTTTTGAGATGCAGTTTTCTTTTCAGTATCAGGCGTAGTATTGTATTCTTTGAGCTTTCATTTGTTTGTAGCTTTTTATTCTGGTCTTAGAGCTATATGATTGCAATTTCAATCGTATAGTCTTCAAATTGTGTTTGGGACGTTGTCTAGATTATGATTGTAAATTTGTAACTATGCTTCAGTTGTAACAATTTTGTTGTATTATTTAAAATTGTAATATCAAATCTTGTGGGTCAAGTGTAGTTATTTGAATGTTTCATTGACTTCCGACACTACATTTTCTAGCAATTCTGATCATTTCCTGCCAACACTACATTTTCTTGCAATTTTGTTCATTGCCATGACGTTTTTCTTAAGGCCGACAATGGAACAGTGGAACAGTGGCACGTCCTTAAAAATGTAGTTTCATTTGTAAGTTGGTTAGGCTGTTGGACTTTATCTGTATTTGTATCTCAACAAATATTGTATATAACTATCAAGGTTTCATTAGATAATATACACCAGTACATAATCACAATTGAATGCGAGTGTGAAGTGGTGATCAATGGAAGAAATATATGCAAATTCAACTCAAGCTCCAAAAACTGCATACAAATAAGTGGAAATGATAAATTCAAATGATAAGAAGCACGTCCTGATGACAGTTGTTTATGATAAGAGTCGTCTATATGAGTCATGGGTCCTCGGCATAGGGTGATCAAGCCATATGATTGGTCACAGGATTCCCTAGCCGAGTTTGATAGCACAAGAAGAAGCAAGGTTACATTGGTTGATAGTAGATCCTTGAATACTGCAGGTGCAAGAAGTATGATGATCAAAATAAGTCATGGTAGAAAAGCAACAATAAAAGATTTGCTGTTTGTTCTTGGTATGGATTTCAATCTATTATATGTTAGTCTTCGGGAAGAATGATTCACTTATGTAGCAACTAAGTTTTATAACACACTTAATTGTGTTTGTTCTCTAACTTTCTTGATAGGAAAACAACTAAGGATATAATTTGTGTCACCGATTCCAACGAGAGCTCAAAGATAAATTTGACGTGATACATACTGGTGAATGTGGTCTCTTTGAGATAGTGTCATTGAGACAAAATATATATTTTGTTTTCTTTGTGGATGAATTTAATTAAATGACCGAATGCATGCTGAAAGAAAAGAAACCTTCACATGCTTTTTGGGGTGATGTTGTCACGACTGCTTATTATGTTATCAACATGAGTCCAACTAAGAGATTAGAACATATGAATATGGTCACGTCTCACTGCATATGACAAGCACTTGAAGATCTTTGTCTCTTTATGTTTCAAACATATCCCATACCAAAGAAGGAAGAAGCTTACAATTAAGAGTGGATTAATGATTATTGTAGGCTATCACACTATAGGTTCATACAAACTATACAACCCGATTACTTAGAGAATCTGTGATAAATAATTACATTTTTTTTAATAATAATGTAATCACTGAAAAAGAAAAACTAAATGGTAAAATGAATTATTGAAAAATAATAATAGAAAAAAACATTAGTTAACTTCAGGGACTAATCCTTTAATCCGATATTGTAGTAGATGATTAAATTTTCTCAAAAAATTTAACATTGATGTGTGGTTAGAATGAAATAAAAGAATGAGGTTATCCGAAGAATAGTGATAACTTTTAAAAAAATGAAGGAGTTTATCATGAGTTAGGGGAGATGAAAATATTACTCTAATTATTTATTTATTATTATAATGAATGCATTGAATGCCAATTATTTAGGCACTAAAAAAGACCATTTATGGAGCAGTGACCAATTCACCGTTACTACAAAAATAATAATACTCCTTTAAATAAAATATTGATGGCTTGGTATAACTTCTCATGAGATATAACTTTTCCAAAAATAACTACAATATGAAAGACATACTAATATGATAGTTATTGCTATAATATTATTGTTAAATAAACCTAATGATATGAGTTTTGGATGATTAATAAGGTTCGTGGATTATATATGAATTAAAAAATTAAAAAATATTATATAAAAATTAAAAAATATTTTTATTTTATATTATTAAAATATTAAAATAAAATGTCATATCAGTTAATCTATAGTTCTATTTTAAAATTATTATTTTTAAAATATTTTTGCTACTTCAATTCTTAAATATAATTTTTTATTATCTTGTTAGATGAATGTTATATATTTTTCATATATTTCTAATAATTATTAATATAGTTTTAATTTATTAAATTATATATATATATATATATATATATATATATATAAATAAAATTTAATATTAATATGAAATTATTTTTTTAAAAATAAATTTCGTACAAATGAATGTAATAATAACAATAATAATATCTTAAAAATAAGAATATATTAGGATTAAAAATATATGTATTTGTGTAAAAAAAAATGTCATAGACTTCCAGAGCAACCATGATATCATGTACTCCTGATTTAGGTGAAAAAATAGTTATATTTATGTTATTCAATAGAAAAATGTGAAAGAAAAGTAGAATAACAAACTAATAAAAATAATCATTAAAAAGAAGAGTTTTCAATTATTCAAATATATGGCTATAGACATGTACTAACCTGAATGAATATTAGACTTCCCATATAACGATAATGTAATACAATTTTATTATCATGTTCTTCTGATTTACATGGATAAAAGTCATATTCACCTCGACTAATAAAATATAATAAAAATAGTTAGCATATGAGACTAACAAAATTTATATCAATATAAACGAAATTTTAAATATTTGAAATAAAATAACTCGAGTTTCTATTATGCCACAAAACAAATAGCAAGACACATATGTAAATTGATATAAAAATAATTTTACAAAATAGGAAGAGCACTACCAATGATTTGTCTGCAAAATACAATAATAACTCAATATGATATATATATATATAGGGAGCGTATCTGGTGAGAACTGATATCTATTGTGAGAAATGAGAACTAATAATATTAACCTTCTGATTTAATTAACGCTTCAGATTTCTTTATTTCATATAAAGAGCATCTCACTAAATTATTTCCATGATACTTAATATTTAAAAATTCCATAAATAGAGAATCTTATTATAGTTATTTTTTATTTATTATACTAATATTTGGTATAAATAAAGATTAATATTTTTCTTATGCTAATAAATAAAGACTAATACATATTTTTTAATTTATTTAATATTTTTAAATAAAGACTAATACATATTATACTATTATTTATTTAATATTTTAAAATAAAATGAATCGAACAATATTAATTTTTATTTATACCAAATATTAGTATACTAAATAAAAAATAACTATGATAAGATTCTCTATTTATAGAATTTTTAAATATTAAGTATCATGGAAATAATTCAGTGAGATGCTCTTTATATAAAATAAAGAAATCTGAAGCGTTAATTAAATCAGAAGGTTAATATTATTAGTTCTCATTTCTCACAATATATATTAGTTCTCACCGGATACGCTCCCATATATATATATATATATATATATATATATATATATATATATATATATATATATATATATATATATATATATATATATATATATATATATATATATATATATATATATATATATATATATATATATATAGGGGACGACTCAAGTGAGAACACTTGGTTATTATGAGAAATGAGAACAATGAATTTAGACCATTAGATTTGATTTTAATGGACTGGATTGGTTTCTCTTTCCATGATCCTTAATATTTATTTTAAATCAACATGGAAAGAGAAACCAATCCAGTCCATTAAAATCAAATCTAATGGTCTAGATTCATTGTTCTCATTTCTCATAATAACCAAGTGTTCTCACTTGAGTCGTCCTCTCTCTCTCTATATATATATATATATACACACACACATACATGTGAATATGAATAGAACAATAATAAATAACGAAAATAATAACCAATTAAATTATCAATTAAAATTTATATTAATATGATAAGTGAATGAATTACCATAATTAAATAACAGGAGTTACAGAACATAAAAAGATGTAACTCCAATATTTATTTGGTATATTACATTTATTTCATTAATATTTGGATATTATATAATTATATCAATTTTATTAATTTTTTTATATTTTTGATTTGTATTTATTATTTAGACCAAATTGAATTTTAGAAAATGAGTAGTTTCATAAACAATCAATTCAATAACCATTATTACGAATTAAATTTTAAAAAATTGTAATTTAATAAACAAATTCAAAGACCATTTAAGGGAGAAATCAATGAAAAAGTTGTAAAAATAATTTATAGTTTTATTAGTGTTATTAAGTTTTATAGTTTTAACATTATAAATATAATAAACTAAAGATTCTTGTCAAAATAAAAAAAAAAGGAGAAAACACCCCTATTTTACATTTCAAATTAAAAAGTATATATAATCTTTAAAAAGAATAAAATGAATAAATATTTAATATACATGAATTTTTTTATAATAAAGTTAAAAAATATTTTTTTTATATTACTAAAGAGATAAAATAAAATGTTTATAAACTTTAAACTATTATATCATTTTATCTTTAATTCCATTTATAAATTATTATTTTTATAATATTTTATCTACTTCACTTCTTTAACATATAGTCTTGAGTTTGAGAAAAATATTTTTATTTTATACCATGAAAGTATCAAAATAAAAAGTATATAAAATTTAAATTATCATATCACTTAATATTTAGTTTATTTTTAAAAATAACTATTATTCACAATATTTTATTTACTTCAATTCTCTAACATATTTTTTTTTATATGAGAAATTTTTTAATAATAATTAAATCAACATGATATGGGAAACTTTAAAATATTATTATAAAAATCAAATTTTAAAAGTATAAAAATCAAATTTCAAAAATAAATTTGTAAAAATGAATGTGATAATAACAATAATAATATCTTAGAAATGAGAATATATTAGGATTAAAAATATATGTATTTATGTAAAAAAAAAATGTCATAGACTTCCAGAGCAGCCATGACATCTTGTACTCCTGATTCAGGTGAAAAAAATAGTTATATTTATGTTATTCAATAAATTTTTTTTATTTTATACCATGAAAGTATTAAAATAAAATGTATATAACATTTAAATTATCATATCACTTAATATTTAGTTTATTTTTAAAAATAACTATTATTCACAATATTTTATTTACTTCAATTCTTTAACATATCTTTTTTTGATTTGAGAATTTTTTTAATAATAATTAAATCAACATGATATGGGAAACTTTGAAATATTATTATAAAAATCTAATTTTAAAAATATAAAGAAAAAATACTATAATATTTTTAATTTTTATAAAAAAATATCGGCGTTACTTTTTATCATTACTATAATTTTATTATTAAACAAAATAAATAAAAGAGAATAATTAAAAAAGCATAATTTTTTAACATTGCAATGGGATTTGTAAAATCAATTTTTAAAAAAGTAAAATTAGGATTGATATTAGAGTGACACGTGTCAAATGTTGCCGAGTTGTTATCATGATGCCACATGTTTAGGGTTGTCATCATGACAACCTTGCATTTATATATAAGATTAAACAAAAGGGAGAAAGGCATGCAAAAGATAATAATAAAGAAAATGTTAGCTGAAAGGGCTATGGATTAAAAGAAGAGAATTTCTTTATTGACTCCTATGGGTGACCCCAGCGAAAACCCTAAGATGCCCCTGCTTCGGAGATGTATTTCTCCATTGCCCCCACTTATAAGGACATGTTCAGGCCATATATTGTCCGATGTGGGACTCTTAACACACCCTCTCACGCCCAGGACTAAATGGCGGGTGGCCCGATAGCGGGAACCATAGAAGGTGACCCACCGGATCTTAAACGAGGCTCTTGATACCATGTTAAGAAGTGTGGTTAGGCCTAACTCAACCCTACAAAACCGGCTTGTAGGGTGAGGATTGCCCTCACTTATAAGGACATGTTCAAGCCATATATTATCCGATGTGGGACTCTTAACAATTGCCCCCACTTATAAGGACATGTTCAGGCCATATATTGTCCGATGTGGGACTCTTAACAATTTCCGAAGCATTTTTTTATAGATTTTTCCAGACTTCGGAAATGCACTTCCGAAATTTGCAAATGGGGGGTGTTTTCGGAGATGCATCTCTGAAAACACCTTTTTCATAGTTTTTGGGGGTTTTCGAAAGTGCACTTCCGAATTATGCAGAAATTCTTTTTTTTTTTTTAATGTTTTTCTTAGCAGTCCCGTATTTTTAATTAAACGAAAACGCCGAATAAAATAAACAACATATCAACATAAAATACTAATATAATAAATAAAATCCGATTAATATATACAAGACGAGTAATAGTGTGCGAAATACAAGCCGAATACAAGAAAAATAATTCCGAACCCCTACTTGGGACCTCCTCTGCCTCCTATATGCCGCCGCATGGCCCGCATCACCGACCATCCTCTCCACCACGGCCACTGCCTCTGGACCGCACTGATCAATGATACCTCGCTCCAACGCATCCCGCCCAAACATCTATATCCGCTGGCAGATCAGAAGAAGATCAATGGCATGGTCATCTTCGGCCTGTTGGTTCTCCAGTATCTCGTCGTATGTTGGCCTAGGAGCGCCGGAAGCGTTAGGTGTCATCAGAAGATTCATGTTTTATCGATTCAAATTCATGTTTTTTTCAATTTTTTTTTAAAAGAGTGATTTACGATGGCAAATCATAGTCTGACTCATGTTAGTGCTACTTCTTACACTGTTGTACGTAGTGTTATCAATATTTATTTTTCTTTGAGACAGTTTCTGAAAAAAGGAGTTCGGGTTAGCGACTTTAAACCTAGCACACCACAGTATAGCTACTAAAGAGCAATCTCAACAAACATACTATAGCTACGTATACTACAGTATATTTGTTGGTTGGCATTTAATGTTGAGCTAGATCTCTACTCCACACAGTTTGAATTATATAAAGTAACATTGCTAATGGTCAAAAAGAATGGCTGCACTGATGTGGTGTCCTTGCATAGAGTACCCAAATCTTCCTCAAACGCACGTTCCAAAATGGAAAAATACTTTTTTTTTTTTTGGTGAAGGATAAAATGGCACAATAGATAGAGCCGTTGCATGGAAAGACAATTTTTTTTTGTATACATAATTTGATATTGGTTATGGTGTTTTAATTTTTAATTTTTGTGTATTTGAAAAATTGTAGATGAACTATAGAAAATAAGATGTTGTAGAAATATAGAGAGAAACATTGTTTGTTTCTGATTAGTAATCACTCTGCTGTTATACTTTTTATACTACATGTATTCTTTTTCGTTTGTGTCTTAGTCAAAGGCATCATTTTCTAATTTAGTAGGACAATAGAAATAGCAGGGTTGTAGATTAAATAGTTTAAAAATATAATTGGTGAAATGGAGAAAGAAAGTTTATCGACCCACCTCATGGTTATCTTACACACCACGCAAAATTCTAATTTTGTTCCCAGTTTTCGTAGATCCACATTCAGAAGCACTCAATATTTTTTAAAAAATTGATTCCTTCTGTAGATGCATTTACGGAAATGTAATAAATTAGTGTATATGAGATAAAAATACACATTAGAATATCTTAAGGGAAGCTTCCGTAGATGCATCTACGGAACAACTTAGTGCCACATTGTTCCGTAGATGCATCTACGGAAGAGTCTGATATAGTTTGAACCAGCATGATCACTCCCCTCATTGTTTCATTTCTCCAAACTCATCATACTCCACACCCTAAAAACCCTACATCATCAATACCTTATTTCACTCCAACACTTAAATTTTTTGGTACAACTAATCAAATGGAGCAAGAAGAGTCTGAATTCCAGTTAATAATCACCTTCAACCACTACATTCTTCACATTGACAATGAACTTTTCTGCAAAAAAGTTACGTTGCTTCCGTAGATGGATCTAGGGAACATGTTGAAGATGAACACTTCCGAAGATGCATCTACGGAATAGTCCCAACAGTTTTTTTCCAGCATTTTGTAATTCCGTGTGATTTTATTCAAAATAGGTATGGTGCACCCCGATAATATTTCAAGAAAATTAGCTACTTTAGTCGATGTAGCTACGAGTATCGATGAGGTAGTCGCAAATGTGGTAGATGTCGGAGGTGACTTTCGTAGCAAGCAAGACTTTGATGATCGTGAAAGCATGCTAACATGGATTCATAGGAACACAACTAATCTTGGTTTTAGTGTGGTGATAGGAAGATTAGATAATGGTACGACAAGAAGAAACCCGTTTATAACAATATTGTGCGAAAGAAGCGGGAAATACCATCCTCCTCTAAAGAATTTTAAAAGAGACGACACGGGACTAGAAAATGCGAGTGTCCATTTAAAATCCGTTGTTATATGTTGGCTAGCACGAAGTGAAGATGCTCTGTTGTTTGTGGTTTGCATAATCATGATTTGTGCGCAAAACTACAAGGTCATCCGGTGGCATGTCGGCTCAATCCGGTTGAGAAGGCATCTATTAAAGACATGTCCTTGAATTTTGTTCAACCGAAAAATATACTTGCCACATTGAAAAGGAAGGAACCCGACAACAATTCAAATATAAGGCAAGTGTATAATCAACGGTACCGCAATAGAAAGGCGAGTAGGGGAGACATGAGCGAGATGCAACATTTGTTGAAAATGTTGGATGATACACTACGCCAAATTAGTCTTTTAGCAGCACATCTACGAAAGCGTTTTTAGGCAAAAGCGCTTTCGTAGGTTTCGCTAAAAACAAATTAAAAAACACGAAAAAAAAAACGCTCTTATAGGGGGGGTTATGAAAGCGCTTTTTAAAAGCGCTCTTATAGGGGGTGTTATGAAAGCGCTTTTATAAAGCGCTCTTATAGGTGGGGTTATGAAAGCGCTTTTAAAAGCGCTGGTATAGGGGTAGGATACGAAAGCGCTTTTATTCTAAAAAGCGGTGGTATAGGTCTAGTTACAAAGGCGCTTTTGAAAAGCGCTCTCGTAGCTCATTTAAAATTAAAATTTTTAAAACAAATTAAAACAAACACGCATTTTGCCATATTTCCTCAATATTTCCTCAGTTCCTCTTCTTCTCCCATATTTCCTTAGTTCCTCTTCTTCTCCGACGCTGAAACCCTAAAAGTCAATGTTCTTCATCTTCCATATTTCCTCAGTTCTTCTTCTTCTCCGCCGCTGAAACCCTAAAAGTCACTGTTCTTCATCTTCTATATTTCCTCAGTTCTTCTTCTTCTCCGCCGCTAAAACCCCATCACACTCTCACCGACGAAGAAACATGTTTTCATCTCCGCCGTTGTTACCGTCGTAACTTGTTTTTCTTCATCTTCTATAATGAATCTGTATTTGCTCGGTTGGATTTTAAGTTCCGTTTTGAGTTTATTTGCGTTGTACAGTTTGGTTTTCTCCGGGGAGAGAAATTTCGCTAAGCCGGTGAAGCCGACTGGGGAAAGCGTGACGACTGATGCCAGAGAAATTAAATCGGAGAAGCTTAACCGTGGCGCCAATGTTATTATTGTTGGAGCCGGTATCACCGGCGCGGCTTTGGCTCATACTCTCGGGAAGGTATTGTGATTTTAATTGTTGATATTGTTTTTGTTACTGTGTAAATTACTGTGCCATATAGGATGGACGAAGAGTGCATGTCATTGAAAGAGATCTGAGTGAACCTGATAGAATTGGGGCTAATTTTCTTTCCTCTTTGGATTATTAGAACAACAAGGTTTGTCTATTTGTTTTTGTTGATTTCATTGGACTTTGTTAAAGATGCCTACTTTGAGCCTTCTATTACCCCAAGTTTGTGATATGCTTACGGTTATTCTACTCTCAATCATTTTGTATTAGTTAAATCTTGGTTCTTAGTCCTGTATACCTACTTTATTTTAATTATTGCAATCAAAACTTTGTCTAGTTATTGCATTCAGTTTCCAGCATCTACTGTGTCTTGGGTAAATTTGTACTTTAAAGTTGCGACATGTTCAATCCTTCAATTTTATAAAGTGATGTTCAAATGATCCTGTTAGTTTTTGTATATTTTAAAGGAATTATAAAATGTTAAATTATATTTTCTTAGTTCCAGTATTTTGTGGATAATTCATTTAATTTTAATGGTGTATTGTTTTCTATGAAGACTAAGAATTAAAATTTGACTTTTGTGTTTATATTAAATAAGAAACGGAGAGTCTAATCTAATATATTAAACTGAAATAGTCTTTTTTTTAGATGATGAAAAGTGAAGACATGTTCTACACAGTTCAATAGTCTTTTCTTTAGATGATGAAGAGTGAAGACATATATGTGTTTCTAATATTTGATTTGATTTGATATAACAATGGTGTGGGATACTTTTTACTTGGATAAGGGAGTTAAATTCTATTCACTGCATGTTAGTACTTAAAGTGGACAAAGAGACTAAAAGTTTTTTATGTGGTATGAATGGTGTTCAGCTTCTTGAGTACTAAACTTCACTAGTCAAAATTGTTTGTTTTATAATTTCATTCTAAATGGTCTTCAACCATGTACTCAAGTTTAGATTGTTTTTGCTGAGCATGGTCGTGATTACATAGTTTGTGTTTGGTGCATTATTAGGGGTATATATTTTAAGACTGTTTTGAAACTTTGTGGGGATTGTTTTAATTGACCGTATTGTTCTGTTCATACTTTGCATGTCCAGGACCGTGCGCTCGGTGGATTTTGAGAATTTCGGGCTTATATTCTGTTGATGATTTAATTATATATGTATCTGTTAGTAAACATGTGATTATGCAGAGGACACGAATTTCGGGCTTATATTAATGGTGTATATCTTTTATTTTGGTATATAATGGTATTTTATCCATGGTATATATATATATATTTTATTTTGGTATGTAATGGTAAAAAAAAAGCATAAAAAATAAAAAAATGCCTAAGATAAAAAAAAACATAAAAAATAAAAAAAAGCATAAAAAAAAAATGCGTTGCCTAAGATAAAAAAAAGCATAAAAAAATGCGCAACCTACGAAAGCGCTTCTTGAAAAAGCGCTGCTATAGGGGGGGGGGGGGTACAAGAGCGCTTTCTGAAAAAAGCGCTGCTATAGGGGGGGATACGAGAGCGCTTTTCTGGATAAAAGCGCTGCTATAGGAGGGGCTACGAGAGCGCTTTCAAAAGCGCTGTCGTTACCTACGGCAGCGCTGGCTTTGGCAGCGCTTTTAAGCACTTTAGTAGCCCAAAAAAAGCGCTGTAGTAGCCCTTGGCCGTTGTAGTGATAACAAATACGTGGTGCGGTACAGATATTGCGATGACGAGGTTACGGTCCGAGATATTTTTTGGACTCATCCGGATTCCATAAAGTTGTTCAACACTTTCTCGACAATGCTCCTTCTTGATTCTACCTACAAGACCAACAAGTATTGACTCCCATTATTCGAGATGGTTAGTGTTACATCCACCGAGAAGACATTTGCCGTTGGTTTTGCTTTTTTGGAGTGTGAAAAATAGGGTAATTTTAGGTGGGCCTTGGAGGTGTGTCACTCACTTTTGAAAAAACAAGTCGACATACCTAAGGCGATTGTTACGGACCGCAACCCCGCTTTGAAGAATGTGATTGCAAAGGTATTTCTTTCTTCCGATGCACTACTTTGTTGATATCACATATCATGTAATGTGAGAAGTAAGGTTAAACCCGCTGTGGGGACAAAACAAGTAGCGACCGAAGGTGGGGAAGTGGTGAAGTCTGGAGTGATCGGTGACCAAATAATGGATGCATGGGCTCGTATTGCAAGTTCGTCGACAAAAGAATCATATGTCGATGCCGTATTACAATTTCGGAAAATATGTGAAAAATATCCCGATTTATTAA
This sequence comes from Vicia villosa, assembly GCF_029867415.1. Taxonomy (NCBI): domain Eukaryota; kingdom Viridiplantae; phylum Streptophyta; class Magnoliopsida; order Fabales; family Fabaceae; genus Vicia; species Vicia villosa. The sequence goes on along the minus strand of NC_081180.1, from coordinate 37,442,459 downwards.
AATACATTGAAAGCACCATTCTTGACAAAGTGAAGGAGAAATTTGTTTGTGCGTGGACTGATGAAGTCCGACACCTTGGGAATACAACCACCAATAGAGTTGAGTTGGCATATGCTACTTTGAAAATTTGGTTGTGTGATAGCAAAGGTGATTTGTGTAAAGCATGTGACACCATAAATCACATGATTTCGAACCAACACAACGAAATACAAACGTCGTTCGGTCAGAGCATTACTGTTTTGGAGCATCGATTTAAGAACAATATCCTTTACTCTCAATTGATCGACAATGTGTCTCGGCCCCGAATTGAATTATATCTTTCACGAGGCGAATCAAGGTGAAACAATTGGTGGCGATACCGCAAAGTGTGGTTGCACTATTACTATCACGTATGATTTCCCGTGTGCTTGTGCTATTGCTAAAAAAGTGAGATTAGGTGAGCCAATAATAATGAATGAAATCACTCCTCATTGGAAGAGACTTAGTTTTGATGATGATGGTTGTGTCGAAGAAGATTTAAATATCTCTATTATTTCCGAATGGGAGGTGATACAAGAGAGGTTTTTGAAGGCCGATGACAACACGAAATTATACATCAAAGAACAATTGCGGAGGATTGGATTTCCTGAAACAACCGACATGAAACCGCCGTCTCAACCCGTTAAGACAAAAGATGCTCCGAAGAAAGTGAAGTCTACGCCAAATGAAAACTCGACAACACGGTCTCCTTCATATTGTGAGCACGTCGACAAACTCTTTCCCGACTCACCTACTCCGAAATCTAAAAAATCTCAAAAAAGTTCAAACAAGGGAGCTCGCCTAAGCAAACTGTCTCCGACACCTATTCCACTCCAAGTTTCACAAGTATCGACTTGGATTCTGACACCCATTATTCCAAAAGTTCTGATTCCAACACCTATTGCTCCATCAATTGAAGAGGTACAAATTGCTCCTAAAATTTCATTCATTGACGAGATGTCGGTTTTTATATATAAATACATCACTGGATCGTCAATGTGGTGGGGGACGGTAATTGCGGATTTCGGGCCGTATCGGCTTTGCTTGGTAAGGGAGAGGATGCCCATGAGCTTGTCCGTCATGATTTTATCGACGAGTTGGTGAACCATAAAGACTCGTACACGCGAATATTTAGAGACGAAACCAAATTTCAATCGGTCAACGAAGCTCTTGTTCCTTGGGGGGGGGGGGGGGGCGCCTACCGGCCTACGCACTGGTTTCGCATTGGATGAGATTCCCGGAAATGGGACATCTTATTGCATGCGCATATGACATGGTATGCATTGACTCGACGCGTTATGGTTTTTCGGAAACCTTTTTTCCGCTCCGCACTGTACCTCCTACAAATCCAATTGATCGTATTATATGTGTTGAATGACTCGCCAAATCGCGTCATTTTGTGCAAGTTTACTTGAAACCGGGATGTTCCATACCACCTACGTCACCGGAATGGAATCTTCATCATACCGAACTTGTCCAGACGTGGTCGAATGTATTTGTTGATAGGATCCATGAATTCGAAAGATTGAAGAATATCGTTAAAATCTCAAATGCGGAAAAGTCAAAATTGGAACCACCAATAGATTTAGCCGACGACAATTCTTTTCATGGATTTTTATAGTTTCAAAGTGTAATATATACACTCTATAACATTGCAATATAATCCTTTTTGTGTTTGTGTGTTTTGTTCCTATGTGTGTTTGTATCTTAAATTCTGCTGCTACTGCTCTCTGATCTACTAAAAAAATAGCAGGGAAACTTCCGTAGATCCATCTACGGAAGGATATTACAATGAAAATTATAGGTCTTTACCACAGATGCATCTACGGAAAGGTGTTACGTATGACCCTTCCGTAGATATATCTAATAAAGGTTTTATGACAGACATTGTGTGGTCCATACTCTCCAAAGGCTTATATAAATTTGGGGTTTCTAGGTCTGCATTACACACAAGCACAAACCCTAAAAACAAACACAAAAATGTCTCACATTAGGCCAGATGGATGTCATTGAACATCAATGAAGCGTCCTGACCCTGAACCGGAATACCGCATAAGGGGTGGACATGTCATTTTCTCTCCCGTCAAACCTCCCGTGCCGGTGAAGTTTTGGAATATCCATTTCTTCGACCAACTCAAGAGGACTATCATGTCTTTTTTAGAGGGGGAGTACAAACCCAGAGAAGAAATCAAAAGGATCCAGAGACTTAGAACAAGTAACTCGTTTGCGACTGGAAAAACAAAACGTTGGTAGGTTGAAGTGAAATTCGACATGGATTGCATTTAAATGATGCATGGATTAGATGACATTTTTTTAACCATTGTAATTTCTTAGATCTATTAGTTTTCTTAATTTTCTGTTTCAAATTTCGTTGTAATATCGATTAATCAATGAATCAATGCAATGTCTTTTATGGTTAGAAATGTCTCTGTTCTGGTTTACTAGGTCTGGGCTGATTCCGTAGATGCACATGCGGAAGAATCCCGTAGTTGCATCTATGGAACAAAACAACGTTAAACAAAAAAAAAAGGGTGCTTCTGGAGATGCATCTACGAAAGCACTAAGGAAAAATGGTCAATTCCGTGGTGCGTAAGAGGAGTATGGGGTTGGTTGAGAAATTTCCTTATTTTGCTATGCCATACGATTGCACCTATCATAAAGCCATTTTAAAATGTAGTATGAATTGTATTAGTAGAGTACATTTAATAGTAAGAGACAATTCATATCATACAGGCTAAATATATTTTTGTCCCTGTAAAATACAAAATTTTGTTTTTTATCCTTATAAAAAGATTGTCAAGTTTTAGTCTCTCCAAAATTCTTATACACGTAGTTTTAGTCTTGCTGTTAAATTAATATATATTTTTGAGTGACTATTTTGCAGACATGTTTAGAACGTTAAAAGTTCTTTGAAAATATAGGAAGTCAAAATTTTCATTACTTTTATCATTATTTTTTAAAATTTAAAATTTTTATAAAAAATTTTAAAATTTGATAAATAAATATTTTATAGTATTCTAAACATGAATACAAAATTATTCAAAACTTTAAAAGTTAAAAGATAATTAAAAAAATTTCAAAATTTTAGAAAATAACAGGAATTAAAAGTGTATGCATAAAAATTTTGTAGGGACCAAAATATGTCAATTTTTTAATAGGGACGAAAAATATAATTTGAGATATTTATAAGGACCAAAACATATTTGTCCCTATGAGAATGCATTTTATGAATTTTTTCTCATTGTACCCCTCCCCTGAAATTTTATTCCCCAAATGCCACACCCATTTTTTTTTTGAATGCCACACTTCTGTGAGGGCCCACCACTTTTCACACACATGTTACTATTGGGAGGGCTTCTGCCGGACCAAATGACGGAATAACCCATGGTCTGAAAAGTGTTGGGCTCCTACGCACTCCCGGACGGCGACATGGCCCAGAAGTGTGGCATTCTGAGAATTTTTTTCTTCAGGGTGTGACATTTAGAGAATAAAATTTTAAGGGTGGGGTACATGGAGAAAACAATTCTGCATTTTATATGTGATTCAATCTACTCAATAATTTCTCGTTTAATGAAAAGTGATTCATTAGATTGCATTACATTTATGAGAAATGATTGAGTAGATTTAATCACATATGAACATTTTTAATCACAATCATTTATTTTTCATAAAAAAATTGATAAATATTCTTATCAGTCTCACATATAAAATGCATTCTTATAAGATAGGATATGTTTATATTGATATATTGATATTTTTGTTTCAAAGTTATGGCTTTTGAGTAAAAAAAATATTTTTTTCTTCTCACAAACAAAAATTCTTTAAAAGTTAATCCTTCGTCAATTTTATAATAAGTGTTTTATTTGAGCTCTGCGTGATTCTTAAAAAAATGATTAGATGTGTTGGTTTTAATAATAAATTTAGTATCATTTACTAAAATACCCTTATTTATTATAGGTAATGAAATAGTTAAAAAACGTGAAAATTAATAAATAGAAGTATAATAATATAAATAAATAAATATTATATTAATATTTAAAAAAATATATTTATTTTAAGATATAAAAAAATGCAAATTACACATATTTATAACCGTTCTTTTTTTATGTGACAAGAACCATTCATTAATAGCTAGTCAGTCTCCCTATTTTTCTTTTCTCTGCAAAACCCTACTACTATATATGGTCACTATTATATTACTAGTAGTAGATAGCTATATCTGCAGCAACATGCACTACTCTCTGTTGTCTATGCACATTTATATAACAAAACAACAACTACTACTAGTTTTCATATTCTTGCGAATTCATATGCAATCTTTTTATTAACACATTTTTCTAAATAAAAACTGATTGATCACACTCTCTTTCTCTCTCTCTGGCGGTGCTCTACTCCCAGACCAACATTTTCTTGTTTATCTCAGCCTCTCAGGTGAGTTCTTTTTTTTTGACATGTTCTGTTTCATTATTTATTCATCTTCAAGTTATGAACTACCAAGCTTTGCTGAATCACAATCTCTATTGCAATTTACAGTGTTGAAATGCTGTAAAAAATATATAACACCATTCATTCTCCCAGGTAAGCTTTTGTTTCTCACGTACATACCTTTTTATTTATGTGAGATAATTTGAATTTTTAGTTTCTATTGGTTGTTGCTTCTATGAATGAAAGAGATATAGTACTCTGTGTGTGTGGCTAGTTGATGTTTATGAGTTTCTCCATGAGAAGAGTTTAGCTTTTTTTGGGGGGTTGGATTTAGGAATCTTGATTTTTCTTTCATGTGTGTTACTATAATCTAAGTTGAGATAATCTTTTTATCACATATAGGATATGATTTGGTCTATGATAAATAGGTATTGACGTAACGTAAGTACTGTATGTGTACTTGGGAGGATTAACACCCTCAGGTTCCAACTCTTCAACCCTCCCAAGAACATTTCAAAATTTTGTAAGAGTCTTCTACTCTTCAACACTCCCAAGATCATTACATAATTTTGTAAGAGTCTTCTTCACGTATACCTCCTCACTAGACAATCCAATGCTTTTGCCTCCAAAACTTCGAGAATTTCTATTTGCATGGTGGTGGGGAAGTATGAGTACAGGAAGGGGAAGCTGAGTGCCCCGGAGAACACTCTCTTTCATCAAGAGCTTATTTTTGGATCTCACAAAAACTCTCATGAGTAACACAAATAACTTATTAAGAAATAGAATCACTCTAACTCATCTATGTAAAACCGACTTGTAGAGTTGAGATTGCCCCCACTTATAAGATATGTTTAAATCATATATTATCTTATATGTGACTCTTAATACACCCCATCATACCTAGGATTGGACATCTAGATCGTGGAAATAAATGGTGGCTGACCCGATACTGGAAACCTAATAGTAGGTGGGCCATCGGATCTTAAACTACGATTTTGATGCCATGTCAAGAAATGTAGTTGGACTTAATTCATCCTTAAAAATTCGGCTTATAGGATACACTTTTCCTTCACTAATATGGACATGTTCAGACCATATATTGTCCAATGTGAGACTCTTAACAAAGGGCACGACAATGTAGTAGTGATTTTTTAGAGTCCTTGAAGATATCCATAGAAACGTCAAACATTTTCTGGCCTTATTTGAAAGAAATCAACCCTAGGGGAGGTTAGGGTCAGGAGAAGTTCTCAAAACATGAAACAAATAAAAGAAGAGTGTTAGTGTAGGATCGTTATTCTTGTATTCACATCAATATTGGACTTTTACCTAAACCCGACTCACAATGTGCATTGTGAAGGAGCAACTCCCAAGTGGTTCAAATTCTTAACACTACTAGAAAAATCGCTTTTAGTGACCGATTTAGTGACCAAAAAATTTTGGTCACTGTAGTGACCGAATTAGCCACCGAAATATGATATTCATGAGCCAATTTTAATAGGTCACTAAATCGGTCACTAAAATACATTAGCCACCGATTTAGAGACCAAAATTTAGTGACCGAAATTTCAGTCATTGTAGTGACTGAATTAGCCACCAAATATTGATATTCATGAGCAAATTTTAAGAGGTCACTAAATCGGTCACAAAAAATATTTTTTTTATGCAATTTAATTTATATTTATAAATTAGAGACCGAAATTTCGGTCACTAATATTTTTTGTTTTGTTTTCTTATTTTTAATCCTCTTTATTATATTATTATTTCCTTTCCATTTTTTTTAAACATTTTAATTCTCTTTCAATTTTTAATTTTTAATAAAATTTTCATATTTTTTATTATTTTAACATATAATATATTTGTAAAAAACTATATGTATATATGTTTAAATATAAAATATAACAATAGATGTAAAATGGTGTAGTGGTAAGTTCTTCTTAAAATATGCGGATGTCACAAGTTCAATTCCTAGGTATCACAACTTTTGATTTTATTTTATGAAAAAGAACACTAAAATCGGTCACTGAATTCGGTCTCTAAATTTCGGTCACTAAATTCGTCACAAATGCTTAGCGACTAGCACTTTTTCAACCGAAAAATAATGGTCACTAAATCGGTCGCTAAACGTTTTAGTGACCGATTTTTAAGCATTTTCGGTCTCTAATTCGGTCACTAAAAGCGAATTTTCTAGTAGTGATAACTTTGAAGTCATTAAAAGGAAGGATGAACCCCATTCTAAAAAATAAACACTTATGCAGAAGAAGTCCATACACTTCATATCAACTAAAGAAATCTCTTATCATTCCCGTGATTAGTCGCTTTCCATTTTCAGGACAAATCCACATCCTAGTAAGCAAGTTTCATCCTATCTTCATTTGGGTAACAAGGCAGTGTCCCCATAATCTCTTTGCTACCCATTAATATTGATCAATATCCTCATGGAGATTATGTGTCAGTGGCACCTTTCTCCCCATGTTCGTCTCACTGTCAACATATAAAAATTAACTATCATGAGTATTGCATCTCGAGTGTTCTTATTACCACCACCTAATATCACTCTCAGTAGCCTTGTGGTTGAATGAGCTTCTTATATGCTTCCAATATCTTTGATCCCTCATTCCTCCACGAGGTTCCCCACATGCATCGAAAAGGCCATAAGAATTTCACCAAAAACAAAACCAACACAAACATTTGTCATATATATCCTTAAGGAGACAAGTTCTCTAATTTCTGGGTTGTCACTCTTGTGTTTGCCCTCTGTGGTTTCGTCATTTCTAGATCTATAACGTCTCAATTTGGGACAATGTTCTGCTAATCTCTACGTCGCTTCTAAGATCAATAAAAAAGACATATACTTTTGGATTATCTAAATACGCCATTACCGAAGAGATAAAGAAAAACATAGAAGATTAAAAGATAAGAAAAAAGGGTATCCGAACTTATAAGACTAAGGCTGAAAACTATGAAAAGCTTCAACAATAATGAGAGAAATCACAATGAGAAGAAATGAGTTTTTATCTCTTAGAAACAAAGGAAGTCAAAAAATGAAACTCAATCTCTAACCCCTAATTTGGATCAATCTTAAAACTTCTGCTTCAACATTCCTTACTTCATCATTAACCACAAAGACTTGGCGAAATTGCTCAGGCCAGTCAAAACTCTCCATTTATTAACATACATGTGGACATTTGCTCTAAAGCATCATATAGGAGCAAACCTCATGTGTCCATCTCCATTGTTGATCTGCATCCATCAATCCTCCGCATTCCATGTAGGATCAACATATATGTATTTAATATAGAAATAATCTATGAGCAAAGTACAACCGAGCGAAAGGTACCGGTAATACAATTTCGATAAAACAACCAAAAACAAAATACCAACAAAGAGCTAAGAACACCATCTTTCTACATAGACAAAGTCTCCTCTATTCTCTATTCTGGTATTAAATAAAACTCCACTACTAATTAAGTGTATCATATTTCAAGAAAGTAAACTTAAAAAAAAAACTTTATAATACATGATTAATTGAAATTTAAAACAAATATGGACTTGTTTTTCCTTCTTATAGTAGATAGCCTATTACTATTATAACAGTTCTTCTATTATGTGACAAGAACCATTCATTAATAGCTAGTCAGTCTCTCCCTATTTGCTCTTAGCTCTATAAAACCCTACTATAAATTATATAGTACTCTCTCCGTCTCATTATAAGTGTCTCATTTGTATTTTTTTCTTGTCTCAAATTAATTGTCCATTTACAATTCCAATGCATCAATCATTATTATTTTTCCACTATTATACCCTATTTATTAACTTTCACATTATTCAACTACTATTAATAGGGGTATTCTAGTAAAACATTTATTATGAGACCGATGGAGTAGTGACTATTACATTACTAGTAGGTAGCTGTTTGTACAGCCACATGCAGTGCACTCCTCTCTTGTCTTTGTCTATTTATATATTTTCATTTATAGAAAAATAGTAAGTACTTCTAACAATACATATGCAATCTTCCTTTTTAACACATTTCTGTATACAAACTGTTTGATATATCTCTCTATCTCTGGCGGTACTCTACTCCTACAACAATATTTTCAGGTTAGTTCTTTTTTTTCAAGTTCTGTTTCATTATTTATTCATCTTTAAATTATTAAATGCAAAGCTTTTCTGAGTGAAAAAAATCTCTATTTGCATTTACAGTGTTGAAATATCGTCATTAGTACGTTAAGAGCCAAAAGATCTATCTCACCATTCATTCTCTAAGGTAAGATTACGTGAGATAACTTGACTTTTCAGTTTTTATTCATTGTTGGTTTTCTGAATGAATGAGATATAGTACTAAATAGCTTGTAGATGTTATGAGTTTCTCAACTTTGCATTTTTTGGGGGTGGCTTTAGCAAAATTGATTTTTCTTTCATATGTGTTAGTTTAATCTGAGTTTTTGTTTTTATCACATTTAAGTTATGATTTGGTCTATGATAAATAGGTATTGACGTAAGAACTGTATACTGATTAGATCTGGGAATTTTATAGAGATCATTTTTGTTTTGGTTACCTCATCTACTGTGATGAATCATGACTATTGACAGAAAGAGACGTGAAAGAATTGAATACATGAATTTTGATTTAAAATAAAATACTACAATTGTAATTTCTTCATGATTAATACAAAAAAATAATGAGAAAAAAATATATACACCGACAATAATTTTACACGGTCAACCAATCACGACCATGTTAATCGCTGAATCACACTGTTATTTTTAAAAAAAAGTTATGTGATTTGACTGATTGATGAATCTCAATTGGATAACAGTGTAAAATTATTTTATACTGTCAGTGCATTATCTTTAATCTCTAAGATAATTAACATAACAAATATTTCAAAGGAGTCACTCATTGTGAAACGGATGGAGTAAGAGTTTTTAAAATACATTAGAATCACCTATTTTTTGAATCAAATTAAACGATTTAATAGACTAGAAATTGGTGTTGAAAAAAATACAACTAAAACAATTAAAAAAAAAGAGGAAATAGATAATTTTTTAAGAACACAAAGTAACTTCGGACTACACCAATATACTTTAAAATAATAAAATAACATATTAAATAACGCCGTCATCTTCAAATGTGAGGCCTTTAATTTTACAGATTGTATGATGTAAATTATTTCTATCTCGTGGAGGTGGTTAGCTTCTTACTATAAACTATTAGATAATAGTAATTTTCATATTTGGAATATACTTCCGCCCACCTGTTATGAGTAGTCAGAGTTTTTGGTTTGTAGTTGGGTAGAGTATCTCTTTTACTCTCTTTAATAGTATCATTGCCTATTAAAAAAAAACCATATTTTGATTCCTCAAATTTAAATATTAAAATATGAGGATACTACACTTATTATAATCTTGGAGGCTAATTCCACCCCTTTAAGATATTGCTTAAAAATGAATTTGGATCCTTTCCTATTTTAATGGAGCAATCCCTCCTGTTTGTAATCTAATGGTGGATACATCTATAAAAAAACAAAAGTTTATAAAAGACAATTAAAAAGGACAAATGAATGGCTAGGATTAAAGCTGCATAGAAGCAGCAGAGAAATAGCAGGAGACACCATTCTTGAATTTGCATTTTATTGAACAATTTTGCACTTAAAATGAAATCTTGCCGTAATATCATGAAGATTCTGTTTGCTCCTTTTATGTGGCCTCGAACAACGCAGGTTCTAATGATGGGGCTTCAAAACAAGAATCTAACGTTTTTCTTGAACAACTAAAGTCAAAAAGGTGCCAAAAACTATGATGCAAAAGAAAAGTATTCTAAAGTTAAAAAACCTAATTCAAAACACATTCTAAATAAAAACAAGCCACCTAGCTAGACAGCTAGAAGGATCGTAAGACTGAAAATTAATATTTTAAAAACTGAACCGATCATTAAATCAGTGAAAGTATTGAGTCACGGATTTATTGGTCGAATTATTGGGTAATTGATTGAACCACTTGGATAAATCAAATTAAATTGGATAATTCGGTTGAATAAATCATTCTCTATAACAAAACTATATGTTATTAAATCGGTCGAATCAGATGACTTTGTATTTTAAAAAAAGTCACGACCCCTACAAAATTTCATAATTTCATAATTTTACAAATTCATTCTTTAAATTCAAATTCAAAACATAATCATTTCACACAACAAAATAGTACAAAATACATAGCCAAATAAAATTTGAACATAGCCTCGTTGCGACATAAACTGAATAACTAAATAACTACAATGTCTAATAAATTTAATTATAAGGAGAAAAAGTTGTTACAAATAAAGTTTGAACAAAGTTTATTTATATTTTATTTTTTTAAAAAAATCAAAACAACGTCACTTTGTGTGAGAAAAAAATCAATCATTTAACCCATCGGTTTTCCAAAATTGCTGATTTGACAGGTTTTGATCGATTATAGCTTGTTTTCGCCCGTTCAATAGATTATTAGATCCAACAATCAGACCAAATCGATTTAACTTGTCAGTCCAATCCGATTTTCAAAACACTTCCAAAAATCATCTCTTAAACCCAATATCCTTTAGCATACATTCATTTATTTAACCTTAAAATCATCTTCAATTCAAGACTTTAGTTTCATAGCCTCTCTTCTCTTTTCTCTTTCAAACTCTCAAACAAAATCTTAAATTATCTACCAAATTATCAATAATCCAAGACCAATTCTCTTTTCTCTTGCTACAATACACGAACTCTCAAACAAAATCTTAAATTATCTACCAAATTATCATTAATCCAAGCCCAATTCTCTTTTCTCTTGCTACAATACACGAACTTAGGAACATACCGAACTAATTAATTTAGGGTAACACCAACATACAAGCCAAGTCTTTGAAACATTTCATACAATACTCGACTACAAAAAGTCCAACTCCCATTTGAAAAAATAATTCATTCATAATTCCCTTAACCGTCCATAAAATGGTATGCTAAATCGTCATTAAATCAAGTACAATTCTCTTTTCTCTTGCTACACCATAGAAATTTGGTTGGTGAACACATCCTTCATATTGTCTTTGTTTTTGAAAGGGATCTTTTATACCACAACTTTTCTTTGACACGATTATATCTCTAATAAAGTACAATCAAATGTCAATGTATTTATCCTATTATGATATACTTAATGATTGGTCAAATAAGTTGCATTTTGACAATCACAATATATCTTCCCACAATCTTGAGTGATTCTTAACTCTTCAATCATACCTTTAACCAAATGACTTCCTCGATCCCTTTAAGCAGAAAATTATACTCTACTTGAGTTATATATAATGCTACAACATATTATTGATTTTCCTTCCAACTAATAATTGTTCTAAACAGTGTAAACACAAAATTTAACAAGGATATTTTAGTGTCTACATTCCTAGCATAGTTTGTATTTACATGTCACTCTAAAGCTTATTTTTCTTGAGTTGCTTTTGTGTACTTCAAATCACCATTCAATAAGACATTCAAATACATTAACATTCACTTCAAAGCTTCCCAAGAATTTTGTTTCATGCTTTCCATAAACGTACTTTATATATTAATCGCATATGCTAAGTCTTGTCTACTACAAATCATTTCATACACGATGCTTCAATCTCCACTTGCATAACGAGTATTATCCATTATATTCTTCTCATCTTTAGTCTGGGGAGGTTGCATGACCGAAATCTTAGTTTGATGATCCAAAAGAGTGTTGACAGTTATAGCATCAAACATTCAAGTAACTATATTGAGATATGAACAAATCATTCCTTTTGAGGTTTCTCATGATATATTTGTTCCTAGGATTTTATTATTTTCACCAATATCTTTCATCTCAAATTCTCTATTCAATGTCTCATTGAACTAATCAATCTCTTACTTGCTAACTAGAGATTGCCATTAAGATATTATCAAAATATTGAAGTTCATTAAGATATTATCAAAATATAGAGGTTCATAGAGAATGTCTTCTTCATTATTTTTCAATTTATATATGCATAAACATCATATCAATTTCTCACAATTATCATATCAATTTCTCACGAAACCATTCTTTATAATAAATTAATCAAACACACGATACTGTTGTCTAAGAAATTATTTTGACATTTATTTATTCCCACTCAAGATTATATTGATTTGCAATAACCAAAAGGACATTATAGAACAATGCTTTACCACAAATGAAAATATTTGTTAGTAATAAATTCCTTTAATTTGCATTATACCTTAGCTCTTCAATCTTTGAAATATCTTTTTTTAATTGAAAATCCACTTACATCCATTCACCTATTTTCTGTCATGTAGTTTCACAGGTTTCCGAATATGATTATTCTCCAATGAATGCATCCCGTCACTCATTGTCTTCTCTTATATCTGACTATCTTTGCTTTCAAATACCTCTTTGAAGGTATTTGGTTCTAAGTCTTCTAATCCTTAAACCATACTTGAATCATAACAAATATGATCAACGTAATAATTCCTTTTAGGTGGTATAATATCGATTTGCACCCTATCATGAGCTAACACATAGTCTGGAGCCACAGTTGGTTTCCATTTGTTGTGAATTCAATGCCAAAAACAAAGTATAAAACAAGGGATGAATAAAGAACAAGGAAGAAGAAGAACACAAGAATTAGTTATAACTTCTATTCTTTTACTTTTTCTTAGAAAACAAGATTACAAGTTTACAAGAATAACAAATAACATCTCTCACCCTAAATTAGGATTTTTTTTGTGTTGCAATGATGAGACTAATATGCTATTTATAATAAAACCTAACATACTAACTAATGGGCTTTTTTCACAAGTCCCATTACACAAGTCAACTTAATAAACAAGCTAACTTAACAAATTAGGGTTTAAACACCAAAACCTAATTTAACATGCTAACAACCCTAGCATCTTCGACACAAGCATGTGAACAACTTTCGACTTCATGCTTAATCCTGTCAAACCAAGAAGCCACCCTTCGACCATACTAGAGCTCGATCCAATATCTCACACCATTCCCTATAACTAGAAGCAGAAGTTTCAACTTCATCCTCATCTATAGTCTCACTAGCAGGAACATGCACCTCAAATTGAGTCTTATCCACTTTAAGTCATGAGTCTTGAACTTTCATGTATTTTTCATTCATCCACATACCAGTCTCATCAAAAGTAACATCCCTACTTATCATAAATTTTTAGTATATAAGTATCATCTTACACAACTTGTATGCATTCACATGTTTAGGATAACTAATGAAAACACATTTTATAACTCTAACCTTGATATGTGAAAATGCCGAATCACCAAAAAACTTTCTAATTGGAGTAGATTATCGATTTCCTACTCCAAACCTTCATAAGTATCTTGAAGCCTATTGATGTGGATATATATTTGTTGATCAAGTAAGTTTTAGTAGAAACAACTTCATCCCAGTAACTCTTTAGATAACTTGACTCCCAATAACATGCACCCTATGTGCTTTAAAACAGTCTTGTCCATGCGTTCAACTAGACCATTTTGTTATGGTGTGCCAGTTATGGCTCTTTTGCCTTTCTATAACTTATTTTCTGTAAACTTTCCATTTTATTTTCACTTTATTTTATTTAAGAGTTTATTTTTCCGTAAAATTTTCAAATGTGTCGCTTTTATGTTTTAAAATGTGAACTCATACTCTTGAAAAATCAATGATCATAATGAGATAATATAAACCACCTTGAGAGAAGTTAATCAGCCCATGTACTTTACTAGAATTTTTCATATCACTTTCACATTTAATACCTTGTTATTTACTTAGGTTGCAATGTTCACAAAATTCTACTTTGTTTAATTTCTCGCTATCTAGAAAACCTTGCTTAGTTATCATTAATAGTGGAACCATCCAAAACATTCAACCACACATCATAGACCTTTGAGCAATTATCAATACTTCATGCAAAAAAAATTAACATGACATTTTCAATGCTAGTGCAATAGGCTAACTCATAAAATATGTGTATAGACGACAAATTTTGTTAAAATTCAGAAACACATCTCATGCTAGATAAAAGAAACTTACGAATCCATTTTCAACCTTGAAACTTTTCAACCTTGTTATTATCGAGTCGAACGAATCCATTTTCTTTAATCTCAAAACTAACGAAGTATTCTGATTTGGACACATGTCATAATAACATCCTGAGCCAATGATCTAACTCTTTGTTTTCAAATTTGTTACCACTAATTCACCACCATGCTTATAACCATGCTTATAAACATATAGAACTTGTACTTCAACTTGTCAATTTTCTTGGATATGGACTTAGACCTATATTTCTTTTTATATTGGTTTTCCCTACTCTCACATCTGCCTCCAGTAACATTTAAGTCTTCACATCTATTATCAATCTTAAACTCTTTCATTTTAGTTAATTCTTTGGTTCCTTCAACTCTTTATTAATTAAGCACAAAAAATCTTTCTTTGCCTTCTCTGAGAAGAAATTAAAATTACTTTTTTGGAAGACAAATAGTATATATATATATCCACCAAATAAAAGAAAAGAATAACATGTTGGAACCCAACACCAAAAACTATTATCGATATAACAAAATTCTCCAAAAAACCTCATGAGCACTCCATAAGAAACTAGTCAAAACTCTCAAGCCGTTATTAGCTCACACCGAGAATAAAGTTCTTTAGTCAGAGAGAGAAAGTACAAGAGTATACCATTTCCAAGTGAAAATAGTATTATCTTTAATCCTCCACATTTAGCATCGCACGTGATTGTGAACTGTACCACACCATTGATTGTTAAATCATTGTTAGACCACCTCTAATCCTAAAAAGACCCCAACGTATTAAAAATCTCAAAAAGCAAAGATATATTTTTAGGAAGGACAAAAAACTGCCCAAGTCACCAAATATATACTATACCACAACGCAACCACAACCTAACAAGTCATAAAAGAAGTGAGAAGAACACAAACCATAAAAAATATCATTATTTTCGATTAAGACAAGTTGCCTGAAATGTTCTCTCTCATAGGGATCTTGTTTAGAAGGATTTTCCAAGATAAGAAACTCACTTTAGAGGGAACCAACTGACCCGAATTAAGAGCAATATCAGATCCCCTCGAATCATGGAGGCGGCATCACCAAGATCGACTCCAAGAAGGTCATTATAAGTCGAGACAACTAAAAATTCCATCTTTCCCATGCCAAATCACCAACGGTCTTTGTCTAAGGAAAAGATAGTGCTCTGAACTTCCAGAAGGGGGTTCGCAATCTACACTTCTTCCCAAACAAAAATGGTTTGCCTCCATTGAAGGTCCTAGAAGAAAGCCTCCTCCTCCCTAAAACCAACCTTTCACACTTTCCTATCATGTTGGTTATAAGGAGATAGCATTATAGACCAACCTTCAACACCATGTACCTAACAATGTCATATCAATAGACTCCCGGTTAAAGACCAACCTTCAAAACCAATATTTTCGCGTGGAGATTCCTCACCAATAGACTCCCGGTTAAAGTGCAACTCGCCAATAGAGGTGTGTCTAATCTTACTTCCTTGGATTGCCCTTTTTGCAATTGTCACCCGGAATCCTTGGATCATCTTTTCTACCATTGCGATGTCACAAAAGCGGTATGGAATAGAATCTATTTGTGGTTGGGTAATGATGTTAAGCTTTCTTATGAGGAGTTTAAGAGCTTTGGGTGCATTCAAGAAAAGGAGAAAAACACCAACTCTAAAGCTAAACTTAACATAATATGGATAGCTTTAATTTGGTGCACTTGGAAGATGAGGAATACAATTGTTTTTGACAATGGGAATTTTAGCTTCGACGAGGTCATAGCAAATATCTTGTATTTTTCATGGAGATGGGTTAGCTTTAAGGATTTTCCGGGTAGGATATCTCTTTATGAATCGTATAAATTACCATTATCTTGTAACAAAACAACTTAGTGTGTTTTCGATGTAAGGGTTGCACCCCTAGTGCGATATCTTATATTCATTGCTTATTAAAAAAAAACAATGTCATATCAACCAAGTGAAGGACACTAACACCCAACCTACCTCTCCTATTAGGTTTACATACGTGACCATTTAATCCATAAAATATTATACTCAAATTTAACATATGAAATCCTGATTATCTTTTTCAACACCTTAATTGTAATTTTTAGAAAGAATAAGAAAAAATCGTGGTTGAACTAAGGATCGAATTGAGCAAAATCATTCTCCCTCAAATAGATTGTATGTGTGTCTTTACTAAAAGAGACACCTAGTAACAAGACTACCCATCAGTCACCCATCATTCTAGTGTGTATACTTTTTTGTAATATTTTAGATTACTTATTTAGATATTTTAATATGAAATAAACTTTTTTGAATAGAAGTTAATACATCTAGAAAAGGCTATAATAATACATTACATTTTGGGTCTTGACGTTTTAGCGTATGTTTGATTAACTTTTAAAGAGCAAAAAAAAAAATTCTGAATGTATATAATTGATTTAAGAATGAATTTGAGTTGTTTGGTTGTTCTAAATTAGAATTGATTATGCCTTTATAATATATTTTGAATCTAAAAATTTTAACTTTTGAGTTTAAACATGATTTTTATATTGAAATTGATTGCTAAACTTAGTGTATGTTTTATTTAGTTTTTGGGAAGAGCCAAAAGCAATTCTTGAAGTGTATAATTGATTTTGCAATGATTTTGAGGTGTTTCTTTGTAAACTAGAATTGATTCTGCTTTTAGAATTGATTATACTTGAAAATATAACTTGTAACTTTTGAGCTTAAATATGATTTTTACATAGAAATTTGTTTTTCAACTCTCTTATCCAAACATAAATAACTTTACATCCAACTCACATTTAACTAGAATCAATTCTCGTCATCGCATAACCAAATACACACTCAATTTTGCTTAAAGTTGTTCAATCATAAATCACTTTATATTCAGTTCACTTTTAACCAGAATCATGTTTTACATAAACAATTCACTCAAAATGAATTTTTTTCACCGTAGAATCAATCATACACTTGTGTATGTTTGGTTTAACTTTTGGAATGAGCAAAAGCAAATTTAGAGGTGTATAATTGATTTTTGAATGATTTTGAGGTGTTTGGTTCTTCTAAATTAGAATTGAATTTGTATCCAAAATTGATTCTACTTGAAACTAAATTTCGTAGCTTTTGCATTTAAATGTGATTCTAAATAAATTATTAAAACATAAATCACTTAACCCTAGGTTGTTAATCTCAGATAGTGGCGCATAGCGCCGGTCCTCCCAAATGCTATAGCGGAATAGCGGATAGCGGATAGCAGGATGACCACTATTGTGAGTTTTTAAAAATCAAGGTAAATACTTAATATGAAAACATAAATACTAAAATAGGTTCCAACAACATAAATACTAAAAAATAGGTTCCAACAACATACATAATGACTTAAAACAAAAGTTGCAACATAAATAAACCAAACATAATGACTCAAATAAGGATTGTATTCAAAATGACTAAATCTAATTATAAACATAAACAAAATGACTAAATCACATTCGTCTCATCTTCACTTCTAAGTCCCACCATATTAATATCATCTTGCTCATCACTTGATTATATTTCAAACACTTCTTCCACCTCCAACTCCTCATCTCCATTAGACACTGATGTAGCAAGCTTAGAGTGATGCCTAGTAACTCTTGTTGGTTCATTAGCCTCAGTGGCATTACCAACAACTTTCCGAGTCAAACCCTATTCTCCTAAAACCAAATCATCTTCCAATATTCCATTTTCATTCTCATTTTGTTGCAACTATTCATAACATTCATCAATATTGTTGAGGAGAAGGAGAACGACTTCTGATTTGGGTGGAGAGAGAGAATGTAAATGACCTAATGCCTCACTTTTAGCTTTTATATTAGTGAAATAAAATGGAAAAATACAAATTTTCCCTTAAAAAATTTAAAATTACAGTATTGACCTCATCTTCACAATAGCGGTCTGTAAAGCGCTACATAACCGCTATTGCTCTGCTATCCCACCGCTACGCCTCCACAAATCGCGGTCGCTATTTGTGCTATTCCATATAGCGGTTAGTAGCCCAAAAGCGTCGCGAAGAGGTCCTCTACCGCTACGCTACACCGCTATAGCGTGCTATTGACAACCTAGACTTTACCTTCAACTCACTTTTAGTTAGAATCAATAAATTCAAAATCAATTCTTTTCACCGTAGAACCAAACATACCCTTAAACATACAAAATTTGAATCTTTCAGAGTCTAATTTGACCTAGTCCTTTTTCACTCTTTTTAAGGATTTCCATTTTTTAGAACAAGAGCTTGATCTCTTACACATCGCATGTTGAATTGGATTGTCAAATACAATTTTGGAGGAATTGAATTGATTCTTGAGTGATTTTGAGATGTTTGGTTCTTCTAAAGTAGAAATAATTCTGCTTTTAAAATTGATTCTACTTGAAGCTACAAATTGTAACTTCTGAGTTTAAACGTTATTTTTACACTAAAATTTATTATTCAACTCACTTTTACATAAATGGATCCAAACATAATTCAATACTCTTAAAATCAATTCTACCAAACTCAATTACTAACATGTTTGGTTTGACTTTTGAAGAATCAAAAGCAATTTTAGAGGTGTAGAATTAATTCTAGAGTGATTTTAAGGTGTTTGGTTCTTCTAAAGTAGAGTTGATTCTATCTCCCGAATTGATTTTATTTGAAGCTACAATTTATAGCTTTCGAGTTTAAATGTGATTTTCACACTAAAACTTGATGTTCAACTCACTTTTAGATAAATGTATCAAAACATAAGTGAGTCTTGCTAAACTAAATTATGTTAAGACCAATTCTATCAAATTAAATTCTGTCAAAATCAATTTTATCCACCGCCCATCCAAACACACACTATTTAAAAATCACTTTTGTCTGCCGACAATCCAAACACACGCGTGTATGTTTGGTTTGACTTTTGGAAGATCCAAAAGCAATTCTAGATGTGTAGAATTGGTTTTAGAGTTGTTTTGATGTGTTTGGTTTTTCTAATGCAGAATTGGTTTCGTTTTTATAATTCATTCTACTTGAAGTTAGAATTTGTAACCTCTAAATTTAAACGTAAATTTTACACTGAACTTTATTGTTCAACTCACTTTTAAATTAATTAATATATTCAATCATAAATCAATTATATTAAACTCAATTCTAGCAAATTCAATTCTGTCTACCGCCAATTCAAACTCACTTTTCAAAATGAATAGATTCTGAAGTTCTATCACGATTAGGGGTGGGAATAGACCAGGCCGGCCTACAGAGGTCTATGACCTAGTCTATATAAGGCCACGCCAGGCCAGACTTATTTAACAAAAAGATCAGGCTTAGGCTTTTTTAAAAGTCTATTTAATAAAATAGGTCAGCCTTAGGCTATTAAAAAAACTTATGAAGCCTTATAGTTCGGCTTATATTTTCATGTATATTAAAAATAGACTAAATAGATTGGCCTATATTTGCATGTATATTAAAAAAATGCTAAATAGGCAAGCTTATATATGCATATATATTAGAACAAATGCTAATTAAGTCGACCTATATATGCATATATAGGACGATTCATAAGATTTCTTAAATAATATGTATTAATAGGCTTTCAGGTTAGGTCAGACTTTTAAAAAGGTTAGGCCAGACCAAAAAAGAGAGCCTATTATAGGCCAGGACTCAGACCTTTTAAATTTATCGTAGGTCAGACCCAGGCCTTATAAAGCTTAGCTAACCTAGTCTATTTCCACCCCTAATAACAATTTATAGTTTATAGTTGAGCTCTTGTCATGAATTCATCTAGTATGTCGTAAATCTAATCCAGTGATAAATAAGGGAAAGGACTTCCAGCGTCCACCAACAAAGATAAATTAGACAAGTACATATATATTCCTCCTCCTATACGTTCGTACCACATGATGTATTATTATACGCTTTTCCATTTGTATTGAGTCAACAGTATTGGCATCTAATTAAGAAGAGCAAGAAACAAGAATGAGAGACAGATATAGACACAGAGAGAGTACCGAGAGGGAAATATAACGGGAAGAAAAGCATATTGTCCTGCCTGTTTTGCAATTATTCACTTGCCCTAACAATCATACATCCTACTTTACCCCAAAAAGAAACTGCATAATCTGTATTCTATTTGGTGTTTTTCATTTGTGCAAGATACGCGTCAAATAATCATTACTCAAATACAAATCACTAGTGTCCATTTCTCATCACCGGCCATTAGGGTTTCTAAGCCCTACCTACTACCTAGGGCTATTCTACTCATCATTCCCTTCTCTTCTGCTTAACCATATCTGCATATTTTCTCTTCTTTTTTTGCTTTTTTTCATGTTTTGTTTCTTTCGTGTCCTTGGAGAAATACCAAAAAGGGTTTGTACAATGAATCTGGTGATTTGTTTTGTTTGTTGGCATTATATTCTTGTTCAGAAATTCTCTGCTGCAATTTTTACCATATATGAAATCATTGCAGATTTGTAGTGTTTTTTAGTGCATTCTACACGTTTCTTTTTTCTTATACTAATTCATCCTGTTGCTAAGTTGGTTTCTTTAATTTGAGAGTTTTTGGTAATTTAGGGATTTGACTGGATATGACTCCAAAGATGTGTATAACTAGTTCAGATCTGAGATCTGGTTTGCATCTTCTTCTAGGTGAGTTATAAGTTTTTTTTCCTTTTTTATTAAATTTATTTATTGGTTGTTAAAATCCTTATCTAGAACAGTGTTATCAGTCCATGAGATTTTATTCTGTAGGCATGGTTGGTTTCTGGAATAATTAGGTCTTGATTTTAGGGCATTTGAAAGTTTCTGTTACTACTTTTGGGGGGTCTCCCTGTTTCTTAGGATCCATGGAATATTATTGGATGAAATGAGAAGACAGGGACATGAAATTGAAATAATTAGGCAGATTAGACCATCATAAAGGCATTTAAGTTTCTTTTTAATTAAAGTGTTTTTTTCCCTAAAGTCTTGAACAAATATTTTATTAAAGAAGTGATTGTAAAAATAATCAGGTTTCATAGTAATTTATTATTTATGATAAATAAAAACAATTTAGGATGATTGAAACAATTTCACATGATTGTGAATATAATCAGGTTTCAAAATAATAAGGACATCCTCAAATAATCTAATTTTTATTTAATTTAAAATTCATCTTTCTTATGAGCATTAAATTGTTAGAATTTGTTATCTACCGAAAGTAATTAGGTGGGGGAGTGGAAAAACCACCTGTGTGTCCTACATGTTTCTGTTTCTCAACAGAGGTGAGTCTCTTGCAACTTTTAAATTTGCATTTAGTGGGTAAAAACAAATTTTTTTGGACAAGTAATAAATTATGAGAAAATATTTTTAAAATGTGGCTATGACATGAACGTTGAATCAACAATTATTTAACCCAATTAATAAATATAAGTTGAGCAATTCAGCTGACTAAATAAAACATTCTATTTTATTATCCTAGTCTAAAAATGAATTTTGTTATATTTAATAAAATATTATATTTGGTATTTTTTATTATCAATTTTTCTTTTATTAAAAATAATTAAAATACACTTTTAAAATGTATTTGGTATTTTCATATAATCATACAGCATTTGCTAATTGTAAATCATACAAATTCATAAAAATTTAAAATGTATTTTGTTACATCTTAAAATTTCATTTTTTTAATGGTCAAATAATATATTAATATGCTTTGGTTGTATGTAGTTGTCTATTTTCATTGCAGCTTTCGTTTATTTTGTTCTTTTGTTGGCTTGAGTTGTGCTGGCTTGACACTCTTTGTGTCCAATGACCTTTTGTTTTTAATTATCTTTTGTGGATTTTTTTTGCCTTGTATTCTCTTTTGTGGGCTTTTGTCCTTTTTTATTAAAAGGTCATCGGACACAAGGAGTGTCAAGCCAGCACAACAAAAAAAACGAAAAACTACAATGAAAATAGACAATTATATACAACCACCAAAGTAGAAACGAAGCTAAAAAGTAGGAAAATAAAGCCCAACAATTCTAGAAAGAGTCAATCGGACCTCTAACCACCTAAAAATCTTATACCATACATTAAAACCAAACTATAGGTCACAAACAGATGAGAAGTTGACTTAACATGATCCCCACATAAAGTACATGAGGTCTCCTCCAAATCAATAATAACCTTCCATTTGAGTAGGTTTTTCTCAAATGAGAACCTGTCACCAAAGTTGTCAAGAAAAAACTACCACTTTAGAAGGGGCTCAGCTCTCCCAAATCGTGGGAAGAGTTGAAAACATACTATCTACAACTCATAGAGATTGGACCAAATCCAAATTAAACTTGATAAGCACAACATACTATCTCTAACGTGTCTCAATATTGTTTGAGAATTAAGAACAAAAGTAGTTTATATATCTCTTACTCTTTTTTTTTTAAGAGAGTGAGTAGCAAATGATAAATCACCTGCAACACCTAAGATAAATTAAAAATTAAATAATTACAAGAAATTCAGAACATAAACCTTAATGATGAAAACAAAAACAACACTACAAGTGTTAATAAACCCATCTAGGTAAATAGCAAACAAACAAACATTTACATATCACAAGCACCATCCAACAAACCCACGAATGAATCCATCCGATATCAAAATGTAAAACAAGAATCATGCGTGAAAGGTTGCGAGCGTCAAATTAGAGATGTGCCCCAAACGAATTCAAACTTTTGAAGATCGGCGAATGAATTTGACTGCCAACACAAAAGTAGATCCATTAATAACCAACATCTCACTCCAACAATCAACAAGTAATAATGTCTATTTCAAGACAATCACTCGGAATGTATATAATAAAGAAAAGACTAAGATAATTAAAAACCTGCTACCACGACACAGCCCAAAACACGACATCCATAGAGGAGCCCAAAATGCAAAACTTAGGTAAGAAAAACCACAATGCAAATTGATTCAGTCTTGCAAAGTATCACATATGCGAAAAACATAACTGGTGTTGTGAGTGAAAACAACGATCCCAAAGACGTTAATAGGAGGCGTGTCTGCACATGATTGCAATAATGTTTAAATATGAAAAGTGAGGAGGGATAGTGGTGACTGTCGATGAAAACAAGAGACAAGCGAACTCTTAATTTAAAAAAGAAAAATTAATCAAGATGACTTTTTTAAACAACAAAACCGTGACCGGATACACACCAAAAAACAGGCAACACTAAGTAGAGGCATTAGTCATGTGACTTGAGATCGGTTGGAACAAAACTCAAAATATCACATTCAATAAACAAAGGTAGTTTTGAAATGAAATGAAAAGAATATCTTTATATTGAAGGGAAGAAAAGTTCCATAAATAAAAACATGTGATGTGAAAGAGAAGTTAGCAATAATTGAAACTTTATTGATTCGTTGTTTCTACCTTTGGAAGAAAGACACATAAGCACACCACAGCACACGAGAAAGAGTGGCAGCTGATACTCTGAACAAATACAGTATTAATTCGTTCCCATCTTTCTTTCTTTGCAACTTCTTGTGCCATACAATACATTACAAACCAACCATCTTGTATTACTTATCCTTTTTCCTTTGTTGACTGCTCACTTTTGACCGCGTGCATGAAATTGTCGAATATCCTATTTCTATTGCTACCTATATTCATCATATTTATTCATCTCAAATAATAAACATTAATAATTGAAAATTAATTTAGCCGTTATATATTTTGCGAAGAATAGTGTTAAGTGCGGTTGTATAGTATGATGAAGTGACTCATTCACATTAGGTACATTGTAACTATCTACTATCATTACACCTGACATAAGGACTCCATTACCTCTCAACCCTGCATAAACATTAATTTACCTTCTTTTTCTTCTATTATAATTGCATCTTTTATTTTACACATTATATTATACATATTAATCAAGCTTATATTTCAATTCATATTAGAAGCATCTATGTATATGTTGATAGAAAAAGACACAATATAAGCACAAAATAGTTTATATTTTTTTCCTCATTATATAGACCATGTTATGTTATAGACTTGGAAGACATGTTTATAGCATCCCAACATATTTTGGACATAATTGTCCCTTTACAAGCATTGGATATATATACATTAATTGAAGAGTATATGTCGTTCAAATCTAGTAGGGTCTCTTTTCAATAGGAGACATCAACTTGCCATTTCTAAGTCTAAATTCGGCTATTTAAGTCATAAAAAGAGTAATATAATATTTCAAGACTTTCTAACATTAAAAATAAGGTTGTTGAAATATATAGTAAGGAAACTTCAACTAATACGATATAGATGTTCTTTTTTGTTTTTGTCTTAAATTTATGTAATATCTCGTGAGGGGTTTGGATTTTCTTTTAGAAAATTATGGTATATACAATCAATTATAATCAATCATGTATATTCCGCAAACAATATCAAATATAATATTCTATAAAAATATTATGTGTAGCTGATTTTAGTTGATTGTGGCCAATTTTATCCACAACTTTTTTGAGACATCTTTGATGAAAAGTTTGGAAGAACATTCCAAGCAATAACGTGTTAATGTATGCAAAGAGGCAGACATCACATTTCATCTAAATTTTTAGATTTTATTTGAAAGTTAGAAGAGACGAGGAGAGGATTTTGAAACGAGATGATTAAAAAGAAAAGGAGATAAATTTGTAACTTTGTTATTTGCTCGCTTGTAGATGGCGTGATTTTATGTTTATTTCAGTAGTGTTTTTTCGTCTATTTTTTATGTTTATGTTTATTTTCTTTTATTAAAGTGCATGAAGTAACTCTTGCGAGTGGCTAACCCGTGTTTATACTCTTTGAAGAATTTATTTAACTCTTCTAAAATTTCTCAAAAGCCTTCTATAATATATATTTTTTGTTTCTTTACATTAGAGAGACTTTGTTTAATGAAAAAAAATAAGCACTCCAACAAAGTCCCACTCTCAATTTTCTAATTTCTTTCAACTTCATTCTTTCTTGGATTTAAAGCCCTCATATCTCTTTTTCCCCTAACAAAGTCTTATCAAATTAGGTATATTCATTCATAGCTAATCTATAACTTAATCACTCTTATTAACACAACAATTTCCATCTAAAGTATGAGTCTCCTAACTGGATCCAATACGGCTCATCATCCAAGTTCAATCACAACTCTTATCTAAAATCTTAAGATATTAGTATAAGAATATATGTTTTACTTTATTCAAAATTTAAATCATTATAATCAATATGAAACTAAACCACAACTTTTAAATCTAACAAACCTATAAGTTGACTTTTAGTGTAATTTTGATTCTTAAAATATGGTTGAGAACACAAGTTACCACTGTGTTGTTTCTAAACAAATAAGTGTAATTTTGATTCAAAAAGAACTAGCCAGCTAGATAGGAAAAAGTTCAGATATTTAAATGATGTCATGTAACCAAATATAACACATATCTAAGCTCATCTGTTCTTAATTTTTATTAAATTATTATAAAATTATAATTTTATTAAAATCAATAAGGGTTTATCTTTAGAATAATGGATGAGTATCCTTATATATATCAAATATTTTTAGCTTTTATCACAGGTAAATAATTTATGAATATTTCAACTCATATATATACTAATTTGATATATAGGGCGCATCTAATATGAACCTCTACAAAAAATACCAATTGTTGAGTCTCAATTTTTAATAAAATACACTATATCTCACTATGTCCATTTTTAGACTTTTTTTTACATGTCCATACTTGACAACTCAATTTCATAAAGTCAACTTCTATGTGCAAGATTTAATAGTTGATGTGGTGATCTAATTTTTTTTTTAGAAAAATGAAAAAAATAGTAATTATATATATATATATATATATATATATATATATATATATATATATATATATATAAAATAAAGAGGAATCTTTTTGAATAAAAGTTGTTGATTTCTAAATATCAATAACCTGTTCGCTTAATAGTTAATATACATAAATATGAATAAATATTGTCGCTAGAAATTGAACATTTAATCAGTCGTTTACACTCATTTAATTCCAATTAGTATATAACAGTTCAACTATCTCATCCAGAGTGTACTAATTGAAGGAATTGAATTCATAAGTTCTTTTCTCTCTAATTCTACTTTCCCTAAACCTTCAAACTATTTTCACTCTCTAATTGAAGATCTAGCATAAATTAATTATTTCCCCTATAATATTGTTGTTTCATCAAATTATAAATACCATTTCCTTATATGAATAATTCAATATTAAGTTTTTATAGGGTATAACTATTCCTTACAAAATTGGTATAATTTTCCTTATAAACTATTATTTCATGTTTATCTCTATTAGATATAGCACTTGTGTGATGGTCAGATGAATAAGCTCACAAGACCCTTTGTTGGATTGTTAAATAAACTAACTCGTCATGTCATACTCAATTTATAAGTTGAGTGTTAGATTGTTATATAAACTAACTCGTTCTGTCATATTCAATTTATAAGATGAGAAGTGTGACTCTTTATACATTTATTTAAAGCTTATCTTTATTCTCCATGGGATTTATATTTTTTTTTTCCAAATACTAGGTAAACTCTAGTTGAATTCATGAATTAATACATCATAATATACTTGGTGCAACAATTGCAAAATAAGTAACCCTAACCATTTTTCAAGAGATTATTTAATAGAAGAAGAAAAAAACTACAACATGTGGAAATATGTCAGGTAGGATCAGGAACACTATTTTGTACTAAATGGATATGACATCAATAGCTGTTGAATAAATAAACACCTCATCTTCATTTCAAAGCTAAAATGTTAAATAAAAAGCTGCTATAATTAATTCATTAATCCATATCCACAAGATTGGAGGTGAACAAATAAACAATAAAATTTATGAATTTCACCAAATAAATATGAAGGGTCAGAAGAAGAACAGAAACAAACAAGAAAGTGGTAACACTTTATAAAGATCAGATGACACATACACACAACAACAATATTCATGAAATTTTGTTTCCAAAATTCTGAAGATACCTCACCACATTACATTCCAAAAGGAAAGCAAGGAAATACACAGCAATTAATGCATTTTATTCTGAACCTGACACACAAAAAGGAGATGATGATGATGATGATGATGATGATAATGGGTGCAAGTACATGTTAGAAGTGGTTGTTGTAGCCATCCCAAGGTTTTTCCAAAGACTGATGAAATTGTTCAAATTGATGCTGCAAACAATTTCATGATTATAATGAGTTCTAAAACATCACAAACATTCATGTTTTTTGTTACTTCATTAACTACTACATGTATATATGCATGATTGAAATTTGAAACTACTTACTTCTTGAAAGTTGTTGAGAGAGTTGAACATCATTGTTGGACTCCATTTGCTCATATTGAACAAAGAATTATCTTCATGTGAATGTGAATGATGTTCCTTTGCTTTTTGAGAGGTTCTTTCATCTTCTGCTTCATTATTTATCAGCTTCACATGATCAAATGAAGGATGAGGATGATAATTCACAGTTTGTGTACCTGCAGATTCCACCACAGTTTCAAAGGGGTTCCATGTGAGGTTAGTTTTTGTTCTTCCTTCATTGCATTGCTTTGAGTTTGTTTCATCAACCAGTGATATTCTAGTTCTAGTTCTAGCTTCCATTTTTTCCTTTGTTCTTTCTCTTGCTCTTTCTCTTGCTTTTTCTCTACCAGTGGAATTGAATGCACTCTTTCTACAAACCTTGTTAGTACCTTTTCTTCTTTTCTTCAAAACCACTTTTTCTTCTTCTTGGTTTCCAACTTCATTGTATTCCAAGCTTGAAACTCCTTCACATTCAGAAGTTGAAGATGAACTCTTACTCGGAAAGTGAATATTCTTTTCCCTTGCAAGTTGTTTGATTCCATCTTTTGATTGGTTGAGTAACCAGTCCACAGTTTTGCTTGCTTTCTCAAATCCTAACATATCTTGAAGACCGAAGAACCTCTTCGCGACTTCGAGCGACAGTCTCATTCTCCGATCCCTCAGTCCTTTCGCCGTTTTTATCTTGCTGTGTCGATCCCTCTTGCTAGATCTTCTCCTTTGGATCTGCTGAACCGCTACAGTTTTGCCTTTACCAGAAACACCTTCTGCAGGTACAAGACTATTAACAATATCTTTGTTGTTGGCATCGGTTATCGAATTCTTCGAAGCCTGATCCTGATCATCAGCAGTAGTACTGTTGTTGTTATTCATCTCTATAGGTGGTTGATGAAGCTGAAAATCAACATCATGTTGCTGTTGCTGTTGGAGGAAAATTTGGCTGTCTTCAAATGGATCAGAATATGGAAATTGAAAGAAAGAGAAATTAGGAGTGAGAGGAAAAGTGGAATGAATGTTGTGATCATCTTTTGATGAAGTTGAGTTGCTTTCAAAGGAACAAAAAGGTGAATTAGAGGAAAATGTTAGGTTATTTCCATTGAGGGAACTATTTGATGAATACATATCTGGAAGTTTGAGATGGACAGTACTGCACCAAACAGTATTATGCATATATATAAACTATATAATATATAATATATATTATATATTATATACTTTTATTTATATATAATAACAACAACAATAACCCTAGCTAGTACATAGCTATATAGATTTTGGAATTTGATAAATAAATATTGAGAAGGACATGTGTTGATTCCAATTTAAGTAAGAAGAGCAGCTATTGATGAATTAATTCCAACCTTTTCATGAACTCATTTATGTGTGTTTTCTGAACCCTGCAAAAAAAAATATATATGAATATGGTGAGAAAGACAATTACCTCTATGATATATATGTTGTGTGTGTGTATGAGAGTGATGGTATATATTGTACAATAAATTGGCTTGTTCAAGAATGCCAAGTACTGTAAAGTATGAGAATGACAGCACATAGAGAAATAATAAATAATAAATAATAATAGTAATAATATATACCTTATGAGAGTTGAATTAATGAGGAAGAGAGAAGGTAAAGAATGAAACAAGAGTGAGTTAATGTATATAGACAAGGATGATTCATAAGGTTTGCTTTTGAGCAAAAAGTTTTATAGCTTCTTTAGGGAAGATAAAATGAAAGAAAGTGAGTGGATAGAAAAAGTTATAGTTTGTGTGTGCCACTTCACGTGGTGGTGGCCACAGATGCGTGCATTCAGAATTGACACAAAACTAAAAACCAATTTTCATCATGACTGAGACCATGGCTTGTACTACCTTGAATGATAATATTAGATCATTTATTAGACACTAATCAAAATTAATCACATGTATGGAATGCTTATTGGTTCTCTTGATTTTGGATAAAAGATAATCAAAGACATAGTAATTTATATTTATGTAAAAATGAATTAAGCAATAAATTTGAGTGTCAAAATTAGTTATAAAATCAAAAGCTATAATTTGCTACAATTATATAGCAAGCCTATATCATTATCTTTCTCTTCATGTTTCTCATTTAGATGTTTCTTCTTAAGTGGGAATTAACTAATTTTGGAGGAAATGGAGAAAGTAATATGTCATGGTTTTTTTTACAAACTTTTGGTTTGATCGATAGTAGGCGGATCTGAGTTGATAACTATATTCAATTTAGATATTGACTTGGATAAGAGATATGTCTATTTGGGAGGTCGAGTTTGAGGAGACAGAGACTCTATTAGACTCTATTTATAAGGGTTAATATTAGAATTAAGTTTGAGTAAACTCATTCATACAAAATTGAAGGTGAGGGCTACTCAATCTTTATAAACCCTAAACAACTCATATCTTTAAGCATTGTGAGACTAAATTTACCCATTCAAACCCAACAGAATGAAGGTGTTAGAGGTTACAATGAAGGCAAGTTAAATGCCGCAATTAGACGACTAGGAGTGGACCGTAATAAAGGTGGAGTTTCCAACACACTCCTTCATGCGCAGGTTTCAATGAGCTTGAAGCATAGATGGTGCAGGAAGACCAACAAAAAATTTATGATAGACTATTTTAACCTAACCCATCCTTACAAAACTGACTTGTAAGGTGAGGGTTGCTCAAGTTTTATAAACATTACACATGTCATATCTCTAATCACTATGGGACTTAATCCACCCCTTTCAAACTCAATATAATGAAGGTGTTGGAGGTTGCAATGAAGGCAAGTCAAATGATGTAGTTAGGTGATTAGGGGCGGATCGTAATTAAGGTGAAATTTCGAACAGTTACTTTTGATTTGGCTGATGATATATAAATGTTCTTGCGTTCATGATTATATATGTATGTTTTATGTTTATTTTGTTTATGAGTCTCTCTTGGCTCGACATCTAACTCTCATTCAGTCAAATGATCTCATGAAGTTCTATATCTCTTATCTAGAAGAGATGGTTAGTGTTTAAGGTTATATCTTTTTCTCTGCAACTCCTCTTAAACAGAATACTGACACATGATAACTTGCTTAGACTAAGAGTTGTCAAGGTTCTCGAGATTTGGAGTGTGCGTGTTATGAATCATGAGACAGCACATCATATTTTTAAATTGTAATCTGAGGAGGTTTTTGTTTGTTTGTGCCTTATCCTTTAACATTTTTGCTATAAGTAAAGAATACCTAAGTTGATGTTCGGCTCTTCCGAACCCCTATCACAAGAAGGCATACAATCCATTGGGATCATGGACCTAAGTTTTTCTATCCTCAAGCCAAGACAAATAAATCCTACATAAGAGTTCTAAAAGATCATTTAGAATTTTCTCTTTCGAAAACAAAAAACACTTTCCTCAAGGTAAACTCTACTAACCATGTTCATAGTGACCAAGGAACCCTACCGCGATTTTTTTTAGAATCTATGGCATTATAGGGTTTCTACCACCTGAATAACATGCCAAAAAAAACATTGACAATCGATTGACAATGGTAATGAATAACCATATTCTAAGAACCTATCATTGTTTGAGTCAAACTTGAATCCTTACTAGAAAATGTATCTCCACCCTGCAGAGCAACAATAATAAATCTAAGGGTGACTATCAAGTGAAGATGACAAAGCATCATTATCATACCTAGTAGATATTTGACTCCATAACATAAGACTTCTAGTGAGATTCATTCATCTGATCTGAACCTACTTAAGTTGAACAATGAATCTTTAATCCTTTGTCCACCATATTGCTTCGACATACACACATCAGACTCCGTGATTGTTGAATTTTTTTTCTTTTAAACTTCCTAGAAAAATTCCAAAAGATCCTAAGGATGGTCCAACACATTAATTTGCATCCTCGTGTAGGATAACTAAAAATATGGATAGCGTTGAAAACAAAGTTGAGAAATACAATCCTTCCTTTGAAGATGACAAATCCATTTCTCCAAGAACTAAATCTATTACATACAAAGAGTCTTGATCAGAGGTTCCCACATACTCTATTTTTGAATAAAAATTCAACCAACCTTCCTAAATATCAAAATCAAACAAAATCGGGTTGTTATTACGTTATATTGAAAGTTTCACATTTGAATAATGGATTTTGTTTATAATAAAATATATTAAAAAAATATGATATAAA
Source organism: Vicia villosa (assembly GCF_029867415.1). NCBI lineage: Eukaryota > Viridiplantae > Streptophyta > Magnoliopsida > Fabales > Fabaceae > Vicia > Vicia villosa. The sequence goes on along the minus strand of NC_081180.1, from coordinate 37,410,418 downwards.
AAACAACAAAAATTAAGCCATATTCTATTAAATAAAGTCGACTTCATTGATTAAACTATGGCATATTGTTCAATCAAAAATCATGTTTATATTCGACTCGTTAATCTTAATATATTTCATAATAGTTTTTTTTATACTTTTTTCGGATCTTTCTTTACCTTTAGCTCTTTGACTACTCTTTATTTGATCTATTTCTTTTTATTAAATAGTCTGCAAAAACAATTTCATCTTTTCTGTTATAGACGGTACTTTGACATTCCTCTAATATTATCATTCATAACGTATAATTTTACCTCTTATTCGACACAATCTCTTTATCCATATTACACTTATTTTATTTGTATTAATTCTTTACCGTCCAACATTTCATCAGTAAAATTTTAGATATAAGATCAATTGCTCATGGTAAACAAATTAAGGCATTTTTGTCCAACAACTCAAATAATATATTTTCTTATTATTCTTTCTGTCTTGTTAATTTTTATCATCCATTGTTGAAAATAAAAATAACCTCCACGTGTCAAAGTGTTTCTAGCTTCTAACCCTAAAAGGAGATAAGTGGTGGAGGAGAGAATAGAGAGTACAATTATTATTTCTATCCAACCAACCAAGTATGCAATATTATTGGTAGCTGGCTTTAGCTATAGCCAATATGCTCCCTTTGACTGGGGTTGCTCAGAACGTCACTTTCACCAAAAAGAGATGCACCATCAATCTCTTTCTCTCTTTCTTTCTTTGTGGTGTATAGTAATTGTATTGTACATACATAGTAGATGTCCATGTATCATGTATCTACATCCATCATCCATCACATCTATTTGAGAATGTTGTAGTAGCAGTTATTATTGGTTCCCTCTTCCCATGCGTGCTTATCTTGTTACTTTAACAGATATTTATAGCTAGCTACCCTCTTTTTTATCTATCTCTTTCTGTCTTCAAAAGAAAATCATCTCTTTTTTATTTCAAAATATACACCGAAACCGAATTTTTTAGTGACAGATAAACCGTAGATAAATGTCATTTATATTTACGAATTTTAGTTGTCACTAAAAATAAAGGAGATTATTGTCGGTGTCATTTTAATAGATCTTCGGAGAGATGCCTCTGATCTTTATCTATATACCAAGAAAAAAATAACAAAAATAGATAGAAGTATTATTGCAATTGTGCAAGATAGTGGAACTTAATTGTGTGCTTGTACTTGCCACTGGCATCTATATATATGACATGTTTCCAAAAAGGCCTAATGACCAATTGTAATGAAAAACACCACATGATACATTCAACTTGTGTTTGAAAATGGTAGTAATAGTCGACATCCACACTTGAAAGCACTCTATAGATAGCTATATGTAATGTAGTACTACACTAACACATATTTGATGGGTTTCTCTTGTGTCTCTGTCTTTTCCATTTATGCATGCCGTTCTCTCCCCACTTATCTTCAACTCTTTCTTTCTTTCAATAGCTTAGCAGTATATAGCAGTCTCAATCGCCACTACTTTAGACTGTCATATATTGTAAGGACCACATATATTGCTATAAGAAATTAACATGTTATAGTCTTCCTGGTGGGGTTGCTTTCAACCACAAGATAACTATGACACCATATTAAAGTGCCTTGTTTATGCTATATATCCTACATTTACAACACTCAAACTCTTTAACACCAATTATTTGTGCTACTAAATATATAAGGGTCTTGCTAACCAGTGCCCTCAGGGCAATGGTTAAGCATTCCAAAAAAAGAAAATATTTTATAGAAAATGTAATATTTCAATTTTCGACACATTAAATACGCAGATTACCGAGATAAATTTACTATTTTTAAAGTCTTAACCATTGCCCTGAGGACACTGATTAGCATTTTCCAATATATAAACATACCGTCTTTAAAAGTGTGCAAGACATACTACTGCACTAGAAACAAAATTTATCAGGGTTAGACTGAACTTCGTAATTGTCATGGATAAATCGTGGTTAAATAGAATTTCTATTTATTTTGGTAGGAGTGTAGATTTAATATTTTATTAAAATTATTAAAAATAATAATAGTTCATTTTGAGTCTTTTTGGAGGGTTATATATGCCAAATCCTTAAAAATCACTATAAATTTTGGAAATTTCTTTACCCACCTCCTAATCTTCTTTGTCACCTCTGGTGAATTTACAAAAATACCCCTTGTTTCGGAAGTTCATTTTCGAAAACGTACTTTTATTGAAAAAAAAAGGTGTTTTCGGAAATGCATTTCTGAAATAAAGTTGTTTTTCAAAAAATTGGTGTATTCAGAAGTGCATCTCCGAATTTACCCCCCTTGGAGGAATTCGGAAATGCACTTCCGAAATAAGGTCTGGACAGAAGAAAAATAACAAACAAGAAGGATTCGCTTTATTTAATCAGATGAAGATTACATCGATCACATTACATAAGATTAAAGTTACATATTGTTAAACACGGGTATAGGATGAGTCAACATTTTGATAACGTCGGCCCCTGATCTTTGAACTCAACATCACTGAACCAAACCCAACCCTTGTTCACCGACCTCCTCCTTTTCATATTCCCGGTAATTACACTTTCTTTACTTTTACTGTTTTTTTGTTCTTACATTCCACTCACATTACTCTCATGATCATGAAACTCTCACATTACTCTCATGATCATGAAACCCTAATGGGAAAATACACCTAATTTAGGGTTTGTTTTGATTATTCATCCAATGTTTTTACCAAAAGGTGTAGAAATTGTTGCCCTTTTGTTAATACAGCTGTTATCATTTAAACATGTTGTAAAATATCTTGTAGGATACTGTATGAGTACAGTTAATGAGTGTGTAAGATAGACTACCGCACCAGATGCAAAATTTATCACAATTAAACTGAACTTTGTAAAATATTGTCAGAGTCTCTATTTATTTTTTGTACGAGTATAGTTTTAATATTTTATTAAAATTATTAAAAATAATAATAGTTCAATTTGAGTCTTTTTGGAGGGCTATTATGACAAATCCTTCAAAAACACTATAAATTTTAGGTTAATGTAAGAAAAAATTTATGATGATTAACTTTTTAGCATATTCTAATGGTGTAATAATAAGCCCACAATAAAATTTTCTTGACTTGTTGGAAAGTATCCAAAGCTGATGAGTTCCATATACTTCTATATGTGTGTGAGGTGGGCCAGAAGAATTGACAAAGCTTGTCATTAGGGTATTGTATTAAGTAATACAAAACAAGACATAGAATTGGTGAGGTAGGAATTTGTTGTTGGAGTTTTCTCTTGGCTTTTTGTTCCTCGTGATGACCAGGAAAAATTTACTAGGTTGTTTATATTGTGTGATGAAATTAGCTAGAAACCAAGGGAGGAGCTTGTTTGATTCTTATTTTTGGATATTTTTGCCTGATATGGTATTTATTATTGAATTATAGTTTTTGACAGAAAAGAAAACCATTGTTGTCCAATACGAACTTGGCTGTGTGTTTCATTCATTATTTAAGGGCAATGTCTTCTTGCATTACATCTTGTTTTCTTTTCTGTTATGATGATTTGATTTGATGGCTCTAAAGTTTCTTTCACACTATGTGGAAAACTTTACCAAATCAATGTTAATTGTACGGAACATATTATTATATTATTAATTAAAGGTTAATTAAATAAGTGGCCACTTAAAGATAACATAGGGAGAAAGAAGATGAGAGAGATACATACAGTGAGATAATATCAAGCTGGAGGGAAAGAGAGCATTTGCACGTAGGGTCTTTCGTCCTACAAGGGGAGAGACTTAGAAGAGGAAGTGGTTCCATTCGTAGCTTGGATCATAATCAACTTCTTTCCCCTTACAAAAGAATGTTTTATGTACATCTCTTTTTTTATACTTTTGTGGCACTGGATTAATCATGTGTAAAAATATAGTTAATTCAATTGAAATGAATAGTTAATTCAATAGATCTTTTAAAACAATGTTGGTGAGTGGTGCGACAGTTGGAGGTGTTGTGGAGAAGGGAAAAGTCGGGAGGGGAAGAATGTGCAATCCAAGAGATTGAAAAACAATATAGAAAAATGTTGGTGTAAGTCTTAGAGACCAATACTTTTGGTACTTGTATTAAATTATTTATTAATAATAAAATGCAATTCTTTATAATATTTGTTTTTTCAAAATATTAAAGTCTCTAAAATAGTTAGTCTGTTTAATGAAATATGAAGTGTGACTTAATCATGAGATTTCATTAAACATAAGGGCATTATTCTTAAAGCATCTGCAGTCGAGCTTTATTGTGAAGTGGAATAACATTAAAGCATTGAGACTATTATATAAATAGACTGATGATCACATCTCATGGATCATGAATAAGGAGTTACCAAGTCTTAACATATGTATGAATATTATGAGTAATATTTATACTGGATTGATCCGTTATGAGAGTACTACATAGAATGTTATGCAAAGTGTCATAAGTTATTCTCATGGTGATAATGGTGTATACCACCCTTCGACCTGAAATCACAATAGACCCTAGATGTAAAGTCGAGTACTTTATTGCTGATCAAACGTTGCCCGTAATTGGATGATCATAAAGACAGTTGATGGGTACTCCACAAAGCATGTTGAGGGACATGAGTGACCTAGATGGAATTTATCCATTATGCGTAACAGGATAAACGTCTAAGGGCCCAATATTGAACTGCACAAGAGTGACACGATCCATGCCTTGTGTTCAATATTGACATAAGGGCGAAAAGGTAATTGTACACAAGTATTATCACGATAAGGTTTTATCAGATCACATGATATTTTCATGACTTGGGTAGCAGTGATGTGTTGCTAGATACGGCTCATTGTTTATTATGTTAAATGTGATTTAATATAATTGCCAACGTCGCGAAAATCTAAAGGGTCACACACATAAGGACAGATTGATGAGAGATCGAGTAAATAAGGAACACTGTAAGGTACGTTGCACTTAAGTGAATTATAGAACATCGTAAGGTATAGCGCACTTAAGTAGAATACGAAATATGGTAAGGTACCACAAGCTTAAGTGATATACAGTACATCATAAGGTATGGTGCGCGTGCACTTAAGTGGGTGTTGTGGCTTGCAGCCCACACAAGTGGTTCTATAAATGAAACCCTTGTGCATAAGCATTCAGTCTTAATGAAAATTCGGTCTGTGAAATCAAAATCGTATTGTCTTTCACTCTCTCACTCAAAGTCACAAGCTAGCACTGAGACTGAAGAGAATTTTATTCATGTGGACTGAGTATAGGCGTTGTTCTTCATTAGTGCTTGGGATCACTCCTTTGATTCTGCATCAAGGGTTTTAATCGCCACAAGAGATAATTGTTTCTATCACTTATCATGCCCATTCGTGAGGATCACTCAAAGTCCTCCCATCCCTTCTCCTCCAAACTCTCAAACAAAGCCTAAAGGTATTTTAATGATGACTAACATGCCTTTTATATCATAAATACAATAGAGATGGGATAGCCAGTCTAGTATACATGCCTCATCATTGAGATTTTTATCTGCCACCTCCAATTTTAATTTGGCACTCCTCTTATTTTCATATTAACCAAAATGTCCTTCTTATTATTTACCTGCCTAAAGTTATATTTGATCCAAAAAAAAATTACTCTAGAGAAGATGTAAAATTCTAAAAGTCTGAGTTATAACAAAAATTTTGGTTCGAAAAATTTCTGATTTGGGTGAAAACTATGCAATTTTACCAGATTTTTAAAAAATCAGTGTGAATTTAAAAAAAAATCCAGTATTTTCTAGAAAAACCTTGCATTTTTGCCGAACTTTTTTAAAAATTTGATGCAATTATACCGCATATTTTCAAAAAAATCTAGTATTTTTGGGGATATTTACCAAACTTTTTCAAAATCCAGTGCAATTATATCGCATTTTTCCAAAAAAAATCTGGTATTTATAGGGAATCCTATATTGCTTAACAAATTTTTCAAAAAAAATCGAGAAACATCAAAATATTCCAGATTTTTTGAAAATTTTGGTATACCGGATTTTTAACCTAGTATAAAAAATCATGTAGTTCATAATGCTTTATTTGTGCAGTTCAGATCCCGATGGTTCTTTATAGATTTTACGTTGTTTTTCACCACTGACGTTGTATGTTTTACTTGCATGTTTTCTTTTTAACTTGTTCAAAATTTAATAGGCTTTTGGTATCTCTGTCATTGGTAATTACTCCTTATATGTTGTAAATGACAAATATTTCTCTCTCGAGCTGACGTGTTAACATGGGGCCATCATAGTATTGTTTTTGTTACTGTTTGTTCTGATACCGCAAATGGGACCAGAAGGAGGAAAACTAAATTGATCATGGATTGTGAAAGAGGAAAAAACTACAAAAAGAAGAATTCCTCTAAAGGCATTTATAGTATGAAAGTTAAATGTTAATTTATACTGAGATATGTGTCAAGTGGTAGCGGTTGGAAGGTGATGGTTAGGTGTGAGTTTCACAATCAAACTAGCTACAAATTAGATGGCCTTGACATATTAGGTTGTCTAAAAGATGATGAAAGGCAGATTGTAAATGAAATGACAAAATACAATATGACTCCTAGGTACATAGTTGTTGCTTTGTAAGACAGATATATAGAAAACCTCATGAGTGTTACTCGGGTGTACAAGGCAAGATATACATACAAGACGAACAAGAGGGATCCATTGAATGAAATGCAACATCGACTGAGTCTAATTCATGAATAGAAATACATGTACTGGATCAGAAACAAGGAAGATTGAAATGATGTTGTTGATATCTTTTGGACACCTCGTGATTTAGTGAAGTTGTTGAATACTCCCTCCGTTTTTTATTATAAGTCGTTTTAGACTTTTCACACAGTTTAAGAAAAATAATAATTGTTGTATGAAAATGAGAAATTATGAAGGTTTTTACAAAATTATCCTTCATTAATGACATATGGAAGATAAATTTATATAATTGAAAGGAGAGAGAATAATAAATATTTAAGGATATAATAGGAAAAGTAGCATTAATTATTCATTGGAATTGTAAAGCGACTTATATTTAAATATAATTTTTTTTCCAAAACGACTTATAATAAAAAACGGAGGGAGTATGTTTCATATGGTGTTGATTTTTTATTGCACGTACAAAACAAACAGGTTTTGCATTCTCCAAAAATGCAAATTTTGATTTATTTGATTCTGGGAAGTTGTTGATTAAATTCCATAGTGTGTTGATAATTAATTATACATACAAAACAAACAGATACATGCTACTACTACTTGAGATTGTTGGTGTTACGTCAACAAAGTTGATGTTTTCGACTGTAATTGCCTATTCGGAATATGAAAGGGAGAAAAAGTTCACGTGGGCATTAAAGAAGTTGAAATAGTTGTTCGCTTCCAAGAAGTTGCTACCAAAGGTTTTGGTGACGGGCCAGGAATTGGCGTTGATGAATGCCATGGAATTTGTGTTCCCAAACTCAACTCTTATGGTGTGTATGTTCCATATTTCAAAAAAATATTAGTATGAAGTATAAGGAGTATGTTAAATCTAATAGGCAATAGTATTTTATGAATCTATAAAACAAAATCATCCATTCGAATAAGAAGTTCGAGTTTGTGGAACAATTGAAGCATTTTTATGTAATATGTGATGATATTACTTTATTTGTTCAATATGTGCAATAAACATGGTTGACATCCTATAAAGAAATGTTTGTTGTTGAATGGACTAATAGAGCAATTCATTTAGAGAACACAACAACGAACATGCACATCCATGTGACTTTGATTGTATTACATTACTAATTATCAAATTCTAACATCTTTTTCTATTTATGGTTTTTAGGGTTGTGTTTTCTCATTGGAGACTCAAAAACTTGTTGACAACTAGTCGGAGAGATTTATGCAGAAGTTTAGGTGTTGTGAACAACATGTTTAAGTTGCAACTAGGTTCAATTAGAGTATCATTTCAAAAAAGTATTTCCAACATTTAGCATCAGTATAACTCTTCATTTTACTCTAGATTGCACGACTTCGTTTCAAGACAGTGTATATAGCATGTTGGAAATAGGGGTGTGCAAAATAACCGGTAACCATGAACCAAATTACAATCCAAATAAATCCAAATTTAAAAACCCAACCCAAAGTTATGTTTATAAACTGGGGGCCCATTTATCAAATTAAAAAAAATCGGTACCCATTATTCCAAACTGGTTCAAGTAATGGTTTCCACATACTATCCTCCCAACTATCAGAAACATACGCCGCAAGAAGTGAAGAACAAAAAACCCTAATCCCAATCTTCTTCGTCTCTTCTTCATCATTATTCAAATTTCAAACCCTAATCCTCATTTGTAATGTAATTCTCCAAATCACAACCATGGGTTTGTCAAAATAGTTGTGATATCGGCAAAATCGTTCTTCGAATCCAACGAATTCCTCCTTCAACAACGTCTCCACAAGCTTTCTTCTCACAATCAGGTTCAAGTTAAATTCTACTTAGAAGTTTTGGTTTTCACAAAGTAGAAGCTTTTTAGTTATGGGTTTATCTAATTAACCGCAAAATCGATGAAATTTCAGGTTCAAAAGAAAGCTCTACCAACATTTTCACTCTACATCTTTCATTGATACTGAGGTAAACATATTATAAACTCCAAATCTGAGTTGTGTGTTGAACTGGTATGTGTTGTAAAATTGGTTGATCCTGTTTGGTGAATATATGAAAACTATGATGTTGTATCTTAGATAGATTTCAATCATATATTAAGGTCATGTTCTTTCCTTAAGGTATAAGGTAGATTGTTAAATCAAATTTGTCAAAAACTCAGGTAGAGTTTGCTTAGATTTTGGTCTCTGCTGTTATGGCTCATTTCTGTTTCGGTCTTACTCTTCTCATTGTAGCGGTCACTGCTAGAAATCACCTGTTAAAAAACTAGATAAACAATAAGATCAATTTTAAGTAATATACATTCCACGAATAGTATTTGTATAATATTTAGGTGTTCCTCTACTTGGTTTTATGGAGAAAGGAATTATCAATGAGATTAAAATTGAGGAGAATTGTTGCTATGAAAAATCTTCAATCTCTAGAATTTTATTTTGTGTTTTGGATATGCCTCTTTACTTGCCAAGGAGATTAACAATTCCGGTTGTTTGTGAAGAGAAATGGTCTAAACTATATTCAGTTTCAACAGCTATGTTATCACCACTTTTATTATCTTTCCTTTGGAAAAACAATCTCTCAAACTCATCAAGCTTAATAGTTTATGGAATCGGGTTATCGGTCGGAGTCATATTATGATGCTAAAATCAATTCAAATTCCATTTGTCATGATGGTATATGATTAAGAAATATAGCAAATAGTTGTGGTTGTATACTACTATGAATGCAAAAACTACTAAAAGTGTCATAGTTGAACTAACAGTAAAATTTATTGACTACTGTAACTCTTTTCATTTTGATAGTTTGAATATGCTTTGTTGCCTTTTCTTTTCACCATGGTGGATTTTTGAATTTTCTTTACATTTTATATGCTTCTAAGTCCATACCTCTTATTTTATGACATTTCAGAGAGAACAGAGAGGAATAACGCAGCCATTAAGAAATTAACTAGTGGATAATTAGTGCTGGTCTCACTACCCAGTATGGCTTCATAATCTGCCATTGACATATTAGCCTTAGCCTAGCGCCCTACCTTTGTATAGTGAAAGTTCCAATGTGAATACTCTCTGGTTTTGACAATCACTTGTTGAACCAAATCGTGAATACTAACTCAAGACCAATATTTACCTAATATGTAAAGCTTCTGTTGGGCTTATCAAACAATCAGAACAACTATTTTCAGAGTAAAATTAGGTAGTTTTGCTTTTAGTATAATTTTTCATGCTTTGAATATAATATACTTCTAACTCTTAATACTCACTATAATAATTCATTCTAATAATTGTTGTTCTGTTTGGTCTTTTTAACAGGTTCAAGATGACTAATGGAAGTTATGCAACATCCGAGAATACGGTTTCAACCCCTCCACCTACCGTCTCTAATGAAATGCCACCTCCTCACACTAAGAAGCGAAAAAATCGTTCAGAGGCTTGGAATCATTTCATTGTATCGTCAGAAGAAGAACAAAAAGCTTCGTGCAAATACTGTGACACAAAGATTAAGTATAATAATGGAACTAGTTCCATGCATGCTCATTTATCGAGATGTCTCGCTTACAAGAGGCAAAATACATCATCTTCTATGACAAGTGCTGAAGAACATGTTGGCTCTCCTATAATTGTCAAGTTTGACCAAGAAGCTATTCGAAGAGCAATGGTTAAGATGTTCATTAACATGGAGATTCCTTTTCGGAAGGTTGAACATGAGTCTTTTCATGAATTTATGAGTCTCGCTTCACCAAGATTTCAGATTTGTTCGCGCACAACATTGGCACGTGATGTCTTGAAACTATGGGACACAGAAAAATGATTTTTAAAGATTTTCTCTCTATGAATTGTCGAAGAGTTTGTCTCACCACTGATATGTGGACTTCTTGTCAAAAGTTGAGCTATATGTGTGTGACGGTCCATTTCATTGACAATAATTGGCACTTACAGAAGAAGATCTTAACTTTTTGTCAAGTCACAAGTCATACAGGGGATGCTATTTGTGAAACAATGGAGATGCGTTTGAATAGTTGGGGTTTAAACCGCGTGCTTAGTTTGATGGTTGATAATGCTTCATCTAATGATGTTGGGGTTGAACGTCTCAAGAGAAGGCTTTTGTCCAAGAATAGTTTAGTTATGAGCGGAAACAATTTTCATATGAGGTGTTGCGCACACATATTGAACTTAATTATGAAAGAAGGTTTGAAAGACATTGATGCTTCTGTTTATAGAGTTTGTCATGTTGTTTGGTATGCTAGATCTTCTCCTGCGAGGCTTGCTAAATTCAAGGCATGTATTGATGAGGAGAGTATGGACTATAAAGGTTTAGTTTCTCTAGATGTTGAGACTCGTTGGAATTCAACTTACTTGATGTTAGTATCCACATCAAAACATGAAAGAACTTTTGAAGAATTAGGTTATCGAAATAAAAGGTACGTGAATTAATTTTGCAATATTTGTGATAGTATTTTATGTTTGTGTAATATACTTATAAAACAGAACGAATACTTTTAGTTTATAGTGTCGAGTACTCAATTTGATTGATACATGCAACTTGCTTTTTTATATTATTAAGTCAATCTTAAGTACTGCATTCTTGAGTCAATCTTTTCAATGGGTGTGGTTATCTGTGTTGGTCAGCCAAAAATTTCCAATTTCAGGGACGACATAATCTGTAGAAGTGAGAATTGTGTTCTGAGTTCCAACCTTGTAGACCTGTGTTACAGACCTTTGCACTTACATAGCTTAGATCCTACATTCAGAAGTATTTGGAACTGTTGCCAGTAGCAGAAAATAACAACTGGTACTTTCTCAAGTGAGTATAAAGGATTCAATGTAAATATCAGTGTGGTCCAGTCCAAAACTTGAACATAATTTAGAAACAGAATGGGAGCTGAAACTACTACTATGTGTGTTTTTTTCTCCATGAAATTTTTGTGATAGTGTGATGTTGTTAATGGAAGGTTGATTTTGGTTATTTAAATAAGACATGAACAAGAAATGGCTAGATCTAAAGTTGAACAAATGGTTATTTAAATGTTTGTGTTGTGTTTTAGAAGAGAGAGTTGATTGGACATTTGAAGAGAGAGTTCTGTTGTGCACAAAGTATTGCATATTTTTTATGTTGAATAGATTTGATTTAATTGCTTTTATAGGTTTTCTCTTGTTGCAGAATTTTAATATTGAAAGCATTCTTTACAAGATCCTGTTTTGCAGTTTCAAATATTAGGAATACTAGGAAACTTGAATACTTTTTAGTTACCATATTATTCTGTTTTTTTGTCAATCAAGAGATGAGAATTTTGATATCAGATTCATTTGGACTGTTTCTTGTAAATACACTAGTCATTTTTGGTAAACTGATTTGGAAGTTAAAAATTGAGTCTTTTATATCTTATTTATTCTCATTTTATGTTGTGTTAGGTATGTGAATGATTTGACAAAAAAGGGAAAAGGTGTTCCGACGAAAGACGATTGGAAGCATATCAACTTAATCATTCCATTCTTGAAATTGTTTTATGATGCTACTGTAAAAATATCAGGGTCATCTTATTTGACAAGCAACATTTATATGTTTGAGGTCCTTGGTATTGGAAAGATCATTGTGGCTATGTGTGCGTCTGAAGATGAACATCTACGTTCAGCAGCTCAAAAGATGAAGAAGAAGTATGATAAGTATTGGGGATCTCATGATAAGCTTAACATGTTGTTCTTGATTGCTCTAGTTTTCGACCCTAGACGCAAGGTTAGATTGGTTGATTGGATGGTACGACGATATTATAATAAGGTTGATGTTGATGCCTTGAAAGGAACCTTAGAGTCTTGCTTGAAATCAATTTATGAGGAATAGTGTGTGGGATTTATGTGTCCTCAAGGTAATTCAAATGAGCCACAAGTTTTTGGTAGTGTTAGTCATCCTTATGGAACTGCTGAGTTCTATCTTTCAGAAGGGTGTGACAATGCAGATAATGAATTAATTGCTTATCTCGGAGAGAAGTTAGAGCATAACATGGATATAAATGTTCTAGAGTGGTGGAGAGTAAACTCTGGCCGCTATCGCATCCTTGCAAACATTGCAAGAGATGTTCTAGCTATACCAATAAGCACAGTGGCGTTTGAATCTGCATTCAGTACAGGAGAAAGGGTGCTTGATCCATATCGTAGCTCATTAACACCTAAAACAGTCGAAGCATTGATATGCACTCAGGATTGGCTCAAAGGAACATCTTCATCCTTGATTACAAATGAAGATTTTGATCTTCTTGAGAGATATGAGCAAGGTATGATAACTAAATATATTCGTTAATGTGTTATTATTTATTATAATTGAGGCATAATGAAATGTATTTATATGTTTTGTAGAATTACTTTATACGGAAGATGGTGCCAGCTGTTCAACATCTTCAACCTCTGTTGCATTCGAAGAGGACTTGTCGATTTAGTTGTTGTACTGCACTCGGTAAAGCTTTTATACTAAATATCTACTCTAACTGAGTTATGTTTGTATATGCTACTGGTTATTTCTCAACATGCCATGGTTTATATAGTTCCCACCAATGTTGCCAATTGCATATATTTTCCTTTGCTTCCCTTCCACCATCATGAGATGTTTCCACCATATAATTTGTGACCCTGCACTCTGATTGGTAGTTTTCTATACTCTTGTTCAATCTTCTTTGATTTCCACCTAGCTCTTCTGTGACCTTATCTGTTCATCACTAAACCTTCTTTTATTCTCCACCTTCTTGTTTTTCTTCCTTGAATTCAAAGATGATGATTTCCACGAAGAATATTCTTTATTTCCTTCATAATAATAAAAAACTTGGTGAGGAAATATTCTAATTTCACAATTTTGGTGAGAAAATGTTGTCATATTCAAGTTACACGTCTCTGTTGCTTTCAATTCTTTATTAGTAAGTTTTATTTTTATATGATTAATCAAGATTATGAATGTATATTGGTGAGAAAATATTCTATTTCGCTGACCATATTTAGACTGACATTTCAAATTTTGTTTAGGTTGAGATTGTGATTGGCATTAGCGTGGAAGAAGAAAGTGCTCAGAGCTTCTTGAGACCAAGGCTTAAACCAACAAAGAGGAGGACTTAACATGTCCATTTTAGAGTGTCTTTTTTTTTGTTGCTATATGATATTTGATCTGTCAGTTTAACTAAACTTCATGTAACTGCTAGATCTTTTGTGGACCATATTAGGATTAAATAATGCTACTTTTAATCTTAATTTTGTAGATCTTATGTCTCTTTACATGTTAAACAGAATTTGCTCTTATAAACAAGTATTTGCTCTTATAATGGTCTTTTTATGTTTAATTTTAATGCTATTTGAAAATGATATAAAATTGGTTTTTAAACGGGTTATTTTTAAAAACTGGTTATTTTTAAAACTTTGAAGAATAGTTCGTACAAGATATTGCACTCAGCCATACCATAACAGAAATGTGTTAGAACAAGATTTGTTCTGATCAATATTCTTAGTTTTGATGATAACAAGGATATGAATTTTGTGTGAGATAATGTGGTACTCTAATACATTGCAATTTCCCTTTCAGGAAATATATAAAGAGTATGCACAAATCAGCGCTCAGAAGCTTTGTCTCAGAAGGTTCAGCATGCAACATCAAAACATGGTCTGGCAAGACATCAGAAGATGGTCAAGGCAGAATCAGAACATGGGTCTATGGAAGCATCAGAAGAACTTGAGATCAGAAGCAGAAGCACTGAAGTTCTCATGGTATCACGCTCAGAAGCACTTCAAGGTCAGAAGACAAGAAGATGCTATGCACCAAGCTGTTTGACTCTGATGATATTCAAACGTTGTATACACAAACATCAAATCAGAAGAAAGTACAGGTGGCAGGCTACGCTGACTGACAAAAGGAACGCTGGAAGCTATTAAAGGCAACGTCAGTAGACACAGCGTGAACAAGGCTCGAGGTAGTTGACAAAAGCGTGAAACGTTAAATGCAATGCTGTACGGAATACGCAAAGCATTAAATGCTCCCAACGGTCATCTTCTCAAGTGCCTATAAATATGAAGTTCTGATGAGAAGCAAGGTTACGAATCCTGAACGAACTTATTCTGAAAAACTTGCTGAAACACTGTTCAACTCAAAGCTCAGAAATTTCATCTTCATCAAAGCTCACTACATTGCTGTTGTAATATATTAGTGAGATTAAGCTTAAACGTTAAGAGAAATATCACTGTTGTGGTTATAGCTTTTCAGAAGCATTTGTAATACTCTTAGAATTGATTACATTAATTTGTAAGTAACTAGAGTGATCAAGTGTTGATCAGGATACTCTAGGAAGTCTTAGCTTGTGCCTAAGCAGTTGTAATTAGAGTGATCACGTGGTGGTCAGGATACTCTAAGAAAGTCTTAGCTTGTGTCTAAGAATTTGTTCCTAGAGTGATCAGGTTGTGATCAGGATACTCTAGAAGACTTAGTCGTGGGCTAAGTGGAAAACCATTGTAATCTGTTGCGATTAGTGGATTAAATCCTCAGGTGAGGTAAATCACTCCGTGGGGGTGGACTGGAGTAGTTTAGTTAACAACGAACCAGGATAAAAATAACTGTGCAAATTGTTTTTATCTTTCAAGTTTTTAGACTACACTTATTCAACCCCCCCCCCCCCTTTCTAAGTGTTTTTATATCCTTCAAAATGAAATGATAGGGTTCAATATTATCTCTCAAGCAGTATATGCTTAACATAAACAACGTAAGAATCATGTTTGGCATCACCATCATTATAAGAGAATTTACAAATAAACATTTATCAGTTGGTTGGCTTTAAAACGTTTAATTTCCCAGTGTCAAAACATGTCATAAAAAACTGGTTATTTTTAAAAACTTGTTTTAAACTGGTTTTTTTTATAAAACTGGTTTTAAAATTGGTTTTTTTATAAAACTGGTTTTTATGAAAAACCGGTTTAAAACCAAACCAAACCAAACCATATGTAAACCGGTTTTAAAAAAATAGTTTTAAGATCCAAACCAAACCATATATATGGTTCAATTTGGTTTGGTTATTGATCCATGCACACCCCTAGTTGGAAAGGAGATGAGAAGGGTAAAATTCATTGGTTATGAAAAAGATGCATATTTGGTTGCTTCATTAGAACAACACATAGGTTAATTTGTGCGTTTCAACTTGTTGGTCTTCAAAACAAGGTGAGCCTGTTCTGTTAGAATCGATTCATGTGTTTTGGAAGAAATTAAACATTGAAGAGCATGAAGTCACTCAACAAGATCGTGGGACACAATTGGATTTAGAAGAAGAGTGTGAAGAGTTGAAGATATATTTCAGTACATTATATATTGTTGGCCAGAGGATGGTGAAGAAAAAATTCAAGAACTAACACATCATCCACAAATTCCATGTGTCTATCACTAGTGAAGTATAAGACAAATAAGGAAATAATATGAGTAAAAAAGGTCGAGAGAATGATGTGCATCGTGATTCTTTGCAGTGGGAGTATGCTGAAGGCTCGCAAGGAAGCCAGACTACGAAGATATCATGTACAAAACCAATTAAATATCAATCGTTTAGCTAGTCTTTATGACATCTTTAATTGTCTTAATTTTCTATTTTCGTACATGAGTACATTGTTGACATTGTTAATGTGGGTTAAGATGGAAATTGTGATTTTTGTGCTATTGCAGGTTTACTTGGATGGGGCAAAAAGCCTCGACCTTTGGTTTGGATGCAGTTACATGGTGAAGTTTATCAACGCCATTAATAGTATTCCAATGTGTTCTATGACACGGTCTTCGAAGTTAAGAGTTCATTGCGAATAGATAGCTTAGGTGTGTAGGGTCGTGAGAAATGGGTGATGATTCCTGATACGAGTTACCCTATTGCTTTTAGATATAATGTCATATTACTCTCATTGTTCGAGAACCTTAACATCATTTTTTCCACTAGTGGTATCTCCATCCATGGTTGCAAGTAGACATAAGCTTATTGTAGTTGATTTTATTGACAACAGTCATTGAATTCAAGTGAAGTTGAAACTCGATTGTCCGTTGCCTCTCGTCAGTGACTGCTGGAGAGAGAACTATAGTAAATGTGCAAGAGCGTGGGAAATAGCATATGTGGGACGTATAAGGCACTAGGAAGAAGAAGTTAGAAAACCAACATTATTTGTTTTGTATTGATATTGTATTACATTTTGCATTGTAAGTAGATATCTTATCGGGTTAATTGTGATTGTTCAAATGCTTTTGATACAAGATGTTAATATTGTCATACTGTTTTGTTAAAAATGTCAAAAACTGAATTTGAAAAATAAAAAAACATTTAAAAAAACCCACGGCGTACCAGATTTTTCAATACATCTGGTATGCAGTATAGGTTATCAGATTTTTTGAAATATCTGGTAGTTATGAAGATAATTTTTCAAAAACCAATTGTCATGCACCAATTTTTTTGAAAAAACTAGTATAAATGCATTGGATATTTGAAACATCTGATATTTTACCATATAATTTCTAGAAAATAATGTCTGTGTACCAGATATTTTGGAAATATCCGATATTTCTTCAAATAAACTCAAACAATATGGTATTTTTTTACTATATCTAGTATTTCTTCAGATAAACTTAACAAATCTGATATTCTATAGAAAAATATGATAATGGACGAACATTTTTAAAAAATTGGAAATATTAAGAAATAACATACAGTAAAAGCATAGTTCATGGGGTGTCAGGTTTAAGTGTGGGGGTGGCAAGTAAAAATCTCCTCATCATTAAATAGAAAGAAAAACATTAAGAATAATAAGATTATGACATCAACTGTATTTGGATTTTTTTCTATATGGATATACGGTACAAGAAATTTTTATTGTGGAACACTTTAGCTACATGCCTTATTGAAATGAGAATAATGAAGTATAAGTTGTTCCAACAAAAATCATAAGTGAAGAATATATTTTTTTTTATATTGTATCTAAGAGGAGATTGTCTCAAATTCTACAAATCTACTATGAGAATATTTGTCATTAAGAAAACCAATGAAATCATGAAAAAAGAGGGTGCGTAGAGCGTATTTGAATTGATTGTGTAACGATTGTAAATTTAGCTAACTAAAGTAACAATTAAGAAATATTATGATACAAACGATTAAATCCTACATCCCTTTGAATCATTTGTCCTTTTCATGAAGTTAATCTCTGCTTTAACCTATAATGAGTCTTCTTATATCATGACTATTTTACAAAATGACGATTACCCAGCAATTTCATCACCGCGTAACCCGCTTTGTCTGAATACAATCCCCTAATGACCTTGTGGGAAAATCACAACTGAAAAAGGTTTTATTGCACATAAAATACCTTTGCCACAAGTGATTATGCCTTATGTCTAGCAATCATAAACAAATTCACAATATTGTTTAATTCCAATGTGAAAAGTTAGTTTTCATTGTTATATATATATATATATATATATATATATATATATATATATATATATATATATATCGATTCTCCCAATTTTGTAGACCAGAAAAAATATTAAACATAAAATAACATTGAATAACTATAAGAAGAAATGCATTACAAAGAACAAATCAAAACGAATCACATGGTTTACATTATTAAGGGCAATTTCACCTAAGGGATTCATGGCAATTATAATAAAGCAAAGAAGTATATTAGCCCTACAAATTATTAGAGATGATTCTCTAATGATGTCGTGCATTTTCCATTCTCTCTTGCTTCATAATATGCCTTCTTTACCATTTTCATAACCCTAATGACTAAACAAGTTTTACATTATTTCAAAATCATAGAATCGCACCGCTATTGACCTAAGACGCGCAATAATTTTGGGACTTGTAAGAGATGACACTCTGTGATCGCTTCTCTTGCACTTGGGACAACAATTATTTCTTCATATAACTAAATATAGCCGTTCATTTATTTTGTGTTGGTGTAAGCCCTAAAGTCAATAGTTTTATTAGATTTTGGTACTTGTATCAAATTTTCTATTAATAATAATAAAAGGTTTCCTTATTGTGTTTGTTTCCCAAAGTAATAATGTCTTTAGAAAATCTAATTGATGAAATATTAAGTGTGACTTAATCGTGAGACCCCATTAAATATAAGAAAAATATTCTTAAAGTATCAGTAGTTAAACTTTATTATATGGATAGAATGATTATCACATCTCATATATCATAGATAAAAAGTTATCAAGTCTTCACATAGGTATACATATCATGAGTAATATTTATACTATATTGACCTGCCATGAGAATATTGCATAGAATGTTATCCAAGTGTCATAAGTTATTCTCAATGTGAAAATGGTGTATACTACCTTCGACCTTAAACCATTATAGATCCTATATGTGGAGTCGAGTACTTTATTGTTAAATAAACATTGTCTGTAAAAGGATGACCATAAATATGGTGGATGGGCACTCCACAAATCATGCTGAGGAACATGAGCGGCCTAACCAGAAATTGCCCATCTTGCGTAACAGAACAAATGTCTAACGGCTCAATATTAAACTAGACAATGGCGGCATGGTCTATGCCTTATGTTCAATATACACACGAGGGCAAAAAGGTAATTATATAGATAAATATTATCACTAAAATATTTTGTGAGATCACATGACATTTTCTTGACTTAGGTAATAGTGATGTGTTGTTAGATACCACCCACTGTTTATTATATTACACTACAAAAAAAAGTACATGCATTTCGGGGTTTCTAAACCCAAATAGCAGGGGGTTTAGACCTTTGTAAATTGTTTCGCATGAGTTATAAAAACCGTCGCTTATATGATTTCCACAAATTGTTTGCGGAGATTTTAGTTGACAGCTAGTATCATGTCTAATAAATTGAGGAGGTTCTAAGCCCCCACAAAATATTAAAAATATGTAAAATAAATAAATAAAAATACCGAGTTATATTTTTTAAAAGGTAAAAAATAACTATTTATAAAATTATCCATACATAAAAATACTCATCCCAAAATAAAAAAACAAGAATTATAAATCTACAAAAATACTAACATTCTTATAACAATACATTAGTATATGCAGCATTAAGAAGAATTAAAGATGGATAAATTCAACATGACACATGCAACCATAACCATTAACAAAACATCTCAATTAATAAGTGATCAAAGTTTAATTATCAAAAAAATTCAAAATTGTATACTTGAATTGAATGATTTATTTTTTTATTTTTTTTATTACACACTTGAATGATTTAAATTTCTAACAATACTCTTATAATTTTTAGTCACATATTGAAGTTAAGTAACCTGACCTCTGTATTGAATCAAAATCAACACAAAAATATATCTCTTTTGTATTGTTAAACTCCAAATTCAATTAAATCAAGGACCATGGAAGTGGTCAACTCTACTAGACTTAATGGATCATCTAAATTCTGAATATTGTAGCATGTGTTTTGATTTGAATTTGACCTGCATATCTCACATCACAACATGATTCAATTGATTGCAAAATACCAAGGCAATCCAAAATGTACTCCAAGCAGTTTCAAAGTTAACATATGCAGCTCCTATTATCGCCAAAACATCTCAAGCAGCTTTTCTAAATAGTAAACAGTGAAAAGTGATAGAGGAATTAATCGTGTCCGGTAGATTTCAAAGCTTTTATTAATGTAAACTAGTAACAAACCCGTGCGTTCGCACGGGTTCTAGTATGGGACGCGCAATCATTTTACATATATAATTTTGTATTTAAAAGATATATTTTAAAAAAAATAGTTAGGGTTTATATTTCATAGAAAATTATATAAAATTTAGTAATAGTAAGAAAAATGTACTATTAGAAATATATATTATATAAAAGTACATACTTTAAAAGCAGATATTATAAAAGTTTACATATTTTTTAAGAGTAAATATCGAGTCAAATAACGCATTATTGATTATGATGAAAAGGTTAGAACTGTGCATACCAGATATTATGGCACAGTTGTATAAGTGATTAGTATTAGATGAATTTTAAGCCAAATAGTAACATTAAAGAGTAAAAATTGATAAAAAGCGGAAGCATATTAAAAATGACCGAACATTACCATTACCATAAAAATAAATGTTAAAATGAAAAAAATGTTAAAAAGAAAAAAAATGTTAAAAAGTGGATGTATATTATAAATGTAAATATGTTATTATGATAACATAAATATAAAGATGGAGATGAAGATGAAGGCAAAAAAGTAAAAATTATTAAAAAGTGGAAGTATATTATAAATGAATACAATTTTATAATAAGAATAGTGCTCATTGTGAACAACTATTAGCATAACCATAAAATTATTCAATTAATATATCTATAATATAAGAAAGTTCTATCTTTTTGAACTTTCTATGTGGTGCTGCCAAGTGGCTTAGTCTTAGAGCAGAATTTGTTTCTTCTTGATGCGCCATGTGTAATTTTGAGGATTAATGAAGGTATGTTGTTCCATATTCCACCATTGATGTCTCATATAATTGGCATTAAGTTCGGTTTGTCCATGCAGCTTCTATGCTCCATTATTATGTGTTACAAGCATAACTTAATGATGACTTTATATGCTTCTTTCCATTCAGCTTCAGCATCGGTTATGGTTATGTAATGAAGAGTGGAATGAAGAGTTTGTAACTCCTACATGGTTTTGTTATTTATAGTATTGTTTGGCTACACTTTTCTGCAGTATCATACCAGTGTTCAATATGGCAAGACCATTAGCAAAAATATGTGACATCAATGACAGCAAAGAACTTTGGAAAGTTGTTCGTGTGCACCACAAATGGACAGTTATTTCGAACAAGAGGGAGCATTTTGAGATGATTTTTGTTGATGTATCGGTAATGAAGTGAATTGTTCGGTTGTTTTTTCATATATTATTTCTGGTTTGTTGTGTGTTTGATTTTACTGTTTTTTCCAAGGTGGTGACATACATGTTGTTGTTCCTGCACCGCATGTATCTCTTTTTTCTGAAAAAATGGTCTTGGATCATAGTTACACTGTTTCCAATTTTAAGGTTCAGGCTAATGTTGCGGCTTTCAGACCTTCGTCTCATAAGTTTATGTTGAAGTTTACTGCTGGCACTACGGTTACGGATGATAACAACGCTGAAATACCTCCAAAGCCGTTGGTGTTTACTAAATTTACTGATATAATAAACGACAACTTTAACAAGGATGTGCTAATAGGTAGTGTAATACGGTGAACTGACTTTTTATCGATCGAAATGTCGCGGTTAAGCATGAGTCGCCACCGACTTTTATTTTATCCAAACAAATTCGGAAAGGCTAAAAGAAACAGAAAAAAACCTTTTAAAGAAATCTAAGTTCGGGGGGTAATTTATGCAAAGGGAAGGTGTAAGGCACCCTTTGCATCCATGGTTTTCCATGGGCTCTTAATTGCTTTGCTTGCTCGTTTGTTTAGAAAATGTAGATGAAAGAGATAGGGACTTTAGCTCGTAAATGAGCGTAGCCCTTTTGAAAAATTATGAGAAAGAATATAATGAAAGTTTGAGCATTGCAAGGCAATTAGGGGCAATTACCTTAAACTCAGATGATAGGTCTCTTTTTAGCCTTTCAGAATGAAAGGGTCTATCCTTGCCATAAGAGGGCAGGAAGCCTTTCGTTTGGAGGTTGAAGGGTCGTCGAAGCATCCTTTGCCATAAAACTGTCCCATGCCATAGAAGGGCAGGTAGTCTAAGGCAAGGATCAGAATAAGCCATTTTTCCGTTAGGCAACCAGAAGATACCTCAGCCATTTTCCGTAGGCAACATCCGAGGGTCGAGGTCATAATTGTGTATCGAAGGCAGCATCATTTAGGGTCGTATGACCTTTTAGTTATCGAGGCAACAGGCTGAGGTATCCTCGTATTCGAGGGACATGGCTTATTCTGCAAGAAACACAAGGCAACAGGCAACAAGGCAACAGGCAACAAGGCAACAGGCAACAAGGCAACAGGCAACAAGACAACAGAGAGGTTACCCAAAAGCGTGCGTGTGTGCACCAATCACGTGATTATATTTAGAAAATTATCTTATAATTAATTATCTACATTGATTTAAGGCTTGCACTCCCTAAGATTACTAACCACACAATAATATAACGATAATAATGGGGAAGGGAAATTGTAACCAGCGGAGGAGAGGGGAATTGAAACCAGCGGGATATAATTAAAAATTAAAACAGAAAATATTAGAGTTAGGGTTACCAATACACGTAGCTTTGGCATCTGACAAACCCTGAAAAGGAAAAAGACAAGACAGAAAACATATAGTGAGTGCATTATCAAATTCGGGGGCAAACCTCATTAACTACAAAAGAAAATAGGATAATAAATTAAAAATAGAATAGGGAGAAGGTACTTAGCTTGGCATTTGCCTGACAGGGTTGAGGGCAAGGGTTTGCCAGAAGCATCGACTCTGACCATTAGGAATGAGCAAAGAAACAAATAAGGCGTGAGTGTATTATCAGATTCGAGGGCAAAGGGATTAACCCTAAAAATAAAAAATAAATAAATATAAAAATAATAGTTAAAAAAGTGAGGGTACTTAGCTTTGTATTTGATCTGATAGGGTTGCTTGGGCGCCTTTAGGGTTGACCCTGAAAAGGCAAGGCAGAAAGAGATGAATGCAAAACAAACCCTAACATCAAAATAATATAGATATAATTTAAATTAAATCGGAATTAAATTACTTAACTTCGAGGTTTGTTGAAGGCGCGCGCTCGGGACAAATCATGTTGCTAACCCTGATAAAGTATAGAAGAGAAAAACAAATCAGTGTATTATCAATCCTGGTTGAGATTCAAATAGAGTGTAATGATGAATTGATTTAATTAATTATTGGTCTTGTGACCTAATTAATTAAGTCGAGACAGGAAAATTAAATCGAGTGTAAAAATAATTTTTAGGAATTTTTCGGAATTAAAATAATGTATATTTGAATTTTTGAGAATGTTTGATAATACAATTTAAATAATATATATGTATATATATGAATTTAATACATATTAGAATTAAATTATTAAAATTAAATTATTAATTATAGATTATTAATTATAAAGGAAGAAGGAAAAAAAATTTGAATATAAATATATTATAATTTCATAAAAAGAATTTAAAACAAATGTATATATAAATATATAAATAAAGAATTGTGTAATTGAAAATAAAAAAAAATTATAAAAATCTTAGCTTGTAATCGTGTGTGGCGCGTGCTTGAAGTCCATGGTGCGCCCTCATTCCAGGATGCGTTGGATTGAGGATGATGATGATCAGATGACTGGGAACGTGAGGGTACACGCTAGTGCGTGTTTCATATTGCATGCGATCCATCCTGGTCCAACCAAAAAACGCGCGCGAAGCTTATTCAAATCAGCCAATCAGACTGCGCCACGCAGTCATCTTCTTCCTCAGACCAAGGCTTTTAACAGCGCTTGTCCTCAAAAGCGCTGTAGTATATTGAAGCTTCACACCTGAAAATAACGAACACAAGCAAACACACACAAAAAAATTTCGCGATAGGTCCATCATGCTCGTATGGACATCACGAATTTGGTCATGGCATCAATTGAATCAACAAGAACCTGTGTCAAAAACCCCCAAATTGAAGGTCCGAACCCTAACATGGTGATATGCTCATAACACCATAATAACACACCAAACTTTCCAGAATTGATCAACACGATATAAGAAACGCAAATATGCAATTGAATTCGCGAATGAATGCAGGAATTTGTAGAATCGAAAAGATTTAAGAATCGGTTAAAAGTGACTTACAGTGCGTAATTCTTGAGGTTTTGTGACTCGAAAACGATTGGGAATCGTTTAATGGTGCTTGAGGAACAATTCTTGATCGCTGGAAACACTTGAATTGCTTTAAATCTCAGAATTGAAGTTTGGTTTTTTTTTTAGAATTTTGAGCTTTGGTTTGGATGTTCTTGGCTGCCAATTTTCGTAACCCTTGCATTTGTGAGCATTTGCTATTTATAATGGATGATTTAGGGTTGATAAAATTGAAGAAAATCCTTTTGAATCTTGAGTTGCAAGTTTTGGAAATTTGATTGAAAAAATCTTCATAAAAGCTTCTAAATTTGGCCAACAATGATTCAATCTCTTTTAATTCTGATTTGCACGAAATTATATTGATATTTGGAGTAAATGTAAACTTAATTTGATTGGAAAAAGATCTTTTAAGAAAATATTTGATTTTTCATGATTTATACAAGTTAATTATCATATTTAAATGATAAAAAATTCATATAAAATCAATTAAAAGTCAAAATTTCGTGGGAATTGGATTTGAGGCTTTAGATGGCTTGTGGGTCAAGTTTGAATGAAAATATCTTGGGCCCATTTGCAAAGATTTTCAAGTTCTTTCATATTTTTCCCTCCAAAATAGCTCAATTTTAACAAGGCCTATTTCCCTCAATTTTTGAGGTATGGAAGTGATCTAGGACTTTTTAGAATCCTTAGGGAGTCTTCTAACCAGTGTCTTTGGTTTCATCTCAAAATCCTTTTCCATTCTCATTTTATGTCCTTTTGAAAAAAGGGTCTCTTTGTTGACTTTTGAAAAGGGCCTATAATGTATGAAGCCATATCTCTTAAACCATTGACCTATGAGCTTTGATTCTTGTACTATTGGATAGAGGAATGAATTCCCTTCAAAATGAGCTTTGATGGGAATTTTTCTGATGAAGTATGAATATTTGGTGAATTTCCAAAGTTTGGTTGACTTTTTCAGTTCATGCCCGAAATAGTAACTTTTGACTTCTGACTTTTCTGATCTTTCCTTGCATCATCATGATCAACCCTTGATCAAATGATGATTTTAGGGTTATGAGGATGTTGTTGACCAAATACCTTGAACTTTGACTGTATATTGACTTGAAATGATTGTTTTGCCCTTGAGAGTCGATTGTTGACCTAATCAGGATTTGAGGGACTCAATTTGCTCTGTTTGACTTGAAACTTTACATGGAGATTCTTTGGGATGTTGGCGACCCTATGGAACCACCTTGAGTCATTGATTCAATGATTTTCCATTGAATGACCTAAACTTTACTTCAGGGCCTTGTATGGGAGAGTGTGTCTATGAGCTTTTGCATATGGACTTGAAGCTTGAATAAGAGAAATACTGTGGGCAAATTTTGGGGTATGACAGCTGCCCCTGTTCAATTATCTTAAACCTGAAGATGTAGAGTGGTTTGTGTGCCAGTCGGTATCTGAAGGTGGAAGATGATTGAACACAAGAATACCAAGAAATTTGCCCTATTTGAAGTAGGGACTTTTGTCGGAGATGGGCTTGTAGATGCCATCTGATAGTTGTTAGAGTGTAGATTGTTACGCAATTTCTGCTTTTGCTGTCTTCCCTCTTTTGAATGTTGAGGAACCGTCAAAGGTATCGACTCAAATCTGTGTTGGGTTATTTAAGGAACCGTCAAAGGTATCGACTTAAATTCGAAGCATATTGTTGAGGCACCGTCAAAGGTATCAACTCAGATATGCGGATAGATTGTATAAGGAACCGTCCAAGGTGTCGACTTATATCTGAAGTATGTCGTTAAGGAACCGTCAAAGGTGTCGACTTAACTCTTGATGCGGGTTGTTAAGGAACCGTCAAAGGTATCGACTTAACTCTGAAGCATATCATTGAGGCACCGTCAAAGGTATCGACTCAGATATGTAGATAGATTGTATAAGGAACCGTCAAAGGTGTCGACTTATATCTGAAGTATGTCGTTAAGGAACCGTCAAAGGTGTCGACTTAACTCTTGATGTATTAAGGAACCGTCAAAGGTGTCGACTTAATAATTGAGAATAGATTGTTAAGGAACCGTCAAAGGTGTCGACTTAACTCTTGCAGATAGAGATAGTAATATCCTGAAAAATAGAGGTTAGTTTTCTTATGTCATGATGCATGCGTTTATGTGATGAGTATCTCAAAATAAATGAGAAACTTTGTATGTTATGGATTTGTTATATAGTGATGTATGCGATGTATGAATATGTTTGTGTCATATGGTATGCAAATATGATTTAGTCGAGAAAATAAATCTCCAAGTCTTTGTAGTTTGGATTTCGTCTTGAAGATGCTCAGCTGGGGATTTATAATTTCTGCTTAGGGATGATCAGTAACTTGATGTTCCCTGATTGGGGATAAAGGGAAACCATGTTGGGGAGCCATGCCTTTGTCGGGGTAGGAGTGTTGGAAGACATCTTCTTAGGGATTACTCTGTGGGGATATGATCTTGCGAAATCAGCTTTGTGGGAAGACGCGGATGTCTTGAATGTTGCCCCTAGTATTATAGTACCTGTCGTTCCTGGACTTTAATTAGGGCACGCCACTGAATGTTGATCAAGATGTCAAGCTGGACTTGTATAGATTTGCCCCGGTTAGTAGGAACTTTGGAAAGATTCGTCTCGCGAGGACTTTATGAGATATGAACCATGGGCGACATGCCCCTTAGTAACCATTGGTCCAGGACAATGCCCCATATTGATTGGAAATAGCTTAAGATTTATTTGGATGCATGCCCCTGATTGTTTTTGGCATCTTTGAGAGATTCTCGGAATCTTGACTTGATTTCCCCAGATTGACCGGGAAATAGTTTGACTTCCGCTTGGGATGTATGCTTTTGACTTTTTGGCATTTGAGAGATTCTTCGAATCTTGACTTGATTGCCCCAGATTGATTGGGAGAAACGTGTCATGCCCCTTGTATATGTAGGAGACGTTGCCTATCGGGATAACTTTCTAGTCATTAGTTGTACCCTGTGCAAGTTCTTTCTGATGCTAACATTTGAAATTATGTAGCAGAATATGTTTAATAATGAATTCATGAGATGCAATGCATACGTTTGTCTTGAGTTTTTTTGAAAAACATTAAAACCAAAGATGTAAACGTGTGATGTTTGTAAAAAAACATGATATTTGTAAAAACATGATATTTATGACAACGTGATGTTTGTAGAAACGTGATATCAACTCGGCATTTTGGTAAACCTTAAGGAGTCGGGATACCTTTTGGTGACAGTATGCTTTCGAACTAACCATGCTTCAATTAGGACTTTCAAGGGTTGTAACGTGGCTTGGTTCACGGTTTACGAAACAAAGGATAATGGCTCAAATTTTATTGTACCCACCCCTCTTCGTGATGATCTTCAGTCCTAAGCTCTGTCAATTCAACTTATGCATTCAGGTTTCAAGAGACTTTGGATTTTCCCCTTTGACAATGATGATGGTTCACAAGTAAAGAGAACTTTTGAGATGGCAGTCACTTCTTCCTTTTGGTAGTCACAATATTTTGTTGTTCAGGAATTTATTGACTTCTCTTTTTTCATCTTTTGATATCCCTAACTTTTGCCTGAACTGTCTATTTTGAGTTTACAGTCAGCGGGATGCCTTGATTTTTGCCTAAGTCTTCTTTTTGATTTTTGACTTAGCAGGCTTTTCTTTGTATATATGTTTTTTCATTTTTTCGTTTTTTCTTTTTGAAAGATACTGACTGCCTTGTTTGATGATTGATGAACCGTCATTGTCTTTTGATTGACATTTCTGATACTTCTTTGATGTGTCTAGATGAACACGGGTGTTTGAAACCTTTACTGGAAGGTGTACTGAATGATTCTCTCAAAATAGAATGCACCGTCAAATTAACTGAGAACTACCTTGCCCCAGGTTATGATCAAGGGTTTTAATGAAAGAAAAACTTCCACTCCTTAGGCTCAAAGGGGGTTGACGAGGGATTATCATCCTTATATCTCCACTGTTTAGGAATTGAAACAATGCCTGTACATCGTCAGCATAGTCCGTTCAAAAGCATACTGTATAGGATTGCGGTATCGTTTTCGTCATCCTCCCTTAAAAGGCTTACGGCTTAGCTGGAGTTGAATATCACAAAACATATGCAAAGTAAAGACGTAGTTTAAAATGAGTGATAACGAAATAATTTATTCAAGACAAACATATGCAGTACACTAATGATTATTATTAAAACAGATAATGTCTATCATGATTTGAATGTTTAAACAAACAGAATGGAATTTGCAAATGAAAATAAATCTAATGACCTAAAAGGTTCATCCTTTTAGACATTAATCAGTCTTGTCGTGATTAGGCATAGGAGCGGTGATCACCACAGGGGTCTTGGGATGATAGAATTCAATTTCACCAGCCTCGATCATGTCTTGAATCTTGTTCTTCAATGGCCAACAATCATTCGTATCATGCCCAGGGCTATTGGAGTGATATGCGCACCTCGCACTGGGCTTGTAGCTAGGGGCGGAGGTGTTGGGCTTTACAGGAGGATCTCTTAAAGTAATCAAGTTCTCTTTCAGCAAATGTTGTAATGCCTGAGCCAGTGACATGTTGATCTTTGTAAACTGACGTTTAGATGTATATGACTTGCGTCTTTGTTGCGGAGCTAATGTAGAGGTCAGAATTGTCCCCACAGATTGGTTGGGTTCATTGCGACCTTTCCGATTGTACCCAGTATTGGCCATATGAGGTTTCTCAGGTGAATTGAAGTCAATGATCTTGCAATCAATGAGGTCTTGGATCATGTGCTTCAATGGTCCACAATCCTCTGTATCATGACCAGGACTGTTTGAATGATAAGCACATCTTGCATGGTACTTGTACCCAGGAGCAGGATTTGTAGGGATTGAATATGAAGGTAATAAGGTTATCAAGTTCTGGTTGAGCAGTTGTTGCAGAACTTGAGACATCGGCATGTGTAATGGAGTGAATGATCGCTTGGGTTTGGATTTCCCTTTACCTTTATCATCTTGTTGCCTATGTTGATCCTTCTCTTTCTTGATCAGTAGTGCCTTTAGTTCTTCTTGCCCCTTGGCCAAGTTCAGGATCAAAGCTTGAAATTCAGTGTTCTGAGCTTGGAGAGCTTTGACAGATTGTTCGAGATCCATCTTTGTTACTGAAATAAACAGCACAAAGATGAGGCATTTGTCTTTATGAAACCTGTGATGCGATGTTTATGAATGATATGATTATGCACATGCAATGTTTCCAAGGATTTAAAGGACTTTTAACGCATTTTGGAGAAAGAAATAAAAGAAATAAAATAAGAGTTCTCTTATAAAATATAATGTTGTAAGGTTGATAGTTACATTTGGAACAAAAACAAAAAGAAAGAAAGTAATAGAAATCAATCTCCAGCTCGGCGCTTTCTCTTCAAAATTCTGATCTCTTCTTTGTGAGCCTTAATCATCTCATTCCTTTCTTGGACGAGCCTATCAATCTCTCGTTCCCATGATTGTATCTGATCTGGAGAGACGAAATCCTCAATCTTCCATTTGCGGGAGAAATAGTCAAGCATACTATCTCGCTCTTTAGCATCAGCCACCAACACCGCTTTTTCAGCTTCAATCTTTTGTAAACGACTTTCAAGATCCGCCTTTTCTCTCCTCAAGGAAGCAATGGTAACAGCAAGATCTTCCTTTGGAGCAGGTACATAAGGCTCCAAAACCACAGGAATAACTGGAGGAGTAACCCTTGGCACAATAGGAGTATCAGATGGGTATGGCATATCGTGCTCAATCACTTGATCATAAATCCATCTAAAATAAAGGTCTGAAGGGATGTAGTTTCTTGGTCCTAGCTCTTTTGTGCATACTTTCTTTACTTTGGACCAAGCTCTAATAAACAGCTTTTTCTTTCCAGTCGTATCTGAACCAAAATCAAAATTTTCTGAACTGAGGTATATGGAGCGAGGCTTGTCTTTCAAAGCGAAACCAAACTGATGTCGAGCTAATATGGGATTATAAGTTATTCCCCCTCGGATACCAAGAAGAGGTACATTTGGGAAGTCTCCACAGCTATCGAACAAGTGAGTTCCTTCGAAATCTTTCTGACTCCAGATAATGTCGTCGTATGAGAGCCTTATGATTCTTTGAACCCATGTCAAGCCTTCTTCATTTTTTATCATGGAGCGGGGTAAGTGCGAAATAAACCACTTATGCAATATTGGTGCGCATCCAAGAACACAACCTTTGCCTTTAGACGATCTGTGATGAATGGAATGCAGCAGGTCACCTAGTAAAGTTGGAACCGGATTGTTGCTAATGAAGATCTTGAGAGCAATCACATCCACGATTTTGTCATAACGTGGAAGCAATACTTGCCCATAAATTAGGCAAGCGAGGACCTTTTCAAGAGCATCCATACTCATAGCATTAATTAAGATATCAGCTTGACTATACAAGAAGTCAATTGGTACACCAGTATAATCTCCTTTATTCACCCAAACTTTCTTGATTTCTGATCGAGGCAAATGCAATGCAGCAGCAACATCTTCCAACTTAGGAGTCTCTTCTTCACCAGTGTAGGGCATCTGATCAAGTACCGGCAACCCTAAAATAGAAGAGAATTCTTCCAACGTAGGAACCAACTGAAAATCCCTATAAGTGAAGCAATGTAGTAGAGGATCATAAAACCGGATCATGGTGTTGAGGAGTGCTTCATCCACTTTAGTTCGTACCAAACTGATTAGCTTATTAAGAGACTCGGAAAGCACGAGGGAACCAGAGACATTGTCACAAAGCAACTTCAAAGGTGTAGGCACTCCTTTAAAGCTAAGGCAAAAAGGCTTACGAACTTTAATTTCCATGACCTACAAAACAAATTATGGTTAACAATCCTTTAATCCCTTGAATGGAGTTAGTCATGCTATGTATGGATGATGCATGTATGCATGATGCACATACACAAATAAGTCACACAAATCACACAATTTTTGGCTTATGGCTTGCATGGAGTCTGATTAGGTGTCCTTCCCAAGGGCATTTCTATGGATAAGGAGATTTCAGCAACGGGTTCTACCAAGTGACTCAGAATTGTCAGCCCCCTCTAAAGCACCCTCGAACATGGTAAATGCATACCACGCAATGATACTTTAGGAAGAAACCTATCTGAGATGTAGTATCGGGTAGCGACCATAACTTGGCATGCACCAAGAATAGCCCTCCCACTATGTTCCTAAAAGTCAGGATGGGTTAAAGGTGACTAAAGGTCCTTGAGCTCCGACGCACCCAAAGATACATGCATAAAACTCTCTCATGCAAAAGAGGTACACAATAACCAGTGGAGGCCTAACTCAAGTGTGAACTTCATTTTGACCAACCCCAAGCATGCACAAGGGGGGTCTCCATGACTATGCCACTCCTAATCTTAAGTGTTCTTGAATCCAGGAATAGGATTCGTCCTTCAATTTTCCCAAAACAGCCCTGAAAAATAAAGCAAGCAAAGCAAACAATAGAAAACAATTAAGTGATTCCTAAACTTTTAAGGTAACCCCTCTTTTATCGAATTATATCCCAAGCAGAGTCGCCAGTTCTGTAATACGGTGAACTGACTTTTTATCGATCGAAATGTCGCGGTTAAGCATGAGTCGCCACCGACTTTTATTTTATCCAAACAAATTCGGAAAGGCTAAAAGAAACAGAAAAAAACCTTTTAAAGAAATCTAAGTTCGGGGGGTAATTTATGCAAAGGGAAGGTGTAAGGCACCCTTTGCATCCATGGTTTTCCATGGGCTCTTAATTGCTTTGCTTGCTCGTTTGTTTAGAAAATGTAGATGAAAGAGATAGGGACTTTAGCTCGTAAATGAGCGTAGCCCTTTTGAAAAATTATGAGAAAGAATATAATGAAAGTTTGAGCATTGCAAGGCAATTAGGGGCAATTACCTTAAACTCAGATGATAGGTCTCTTTTTAGCCTTTCAGAATGAAAGGGTCTATCCTTGCCATAAGAGGGCAGGAAGCCTTTCGTTTGGAGGTTGAAGGGTCGTCGAAGCATCCTTTGCCATAAAACTGTCCCATGCCATAGAAGGGCAGGTAGTCTAAGGCAAGGATCAGAATAAGCCATTTTTCCGTTAGGCAACCAGAAGATACCTCAGCCATTTTCCGTAGGCAACATCCGAGGGTCGAGGTCATAATTGTGTATCGAAGGCAGCATCATTTAGGGTCGTATGACCTTTTAATTATCGAGGCAACAGGCTAAGGTATCCTCGTATTCGAGGGACATGGCTTATTCTGCAAGAAACACAAGGCAACAGGCAACAAGGCAACAGGCAACAAGGCAACAGGCAACAAGACAACAGAGAGGTTACCCAAAAGCGTGCGTGTGTGCACCAATCACGTGATTATATTTAGAAAATTATCTTATAATTAATTATCTACATTGATTTAAGGCTTGCACTCCCTAAGATTACTAACCACACAATAATATAACGATAATAATGGGGAAGGGAAATTGTAACCAGCGGAGGAGAGGGGAATTGAAACCAGCGGGATATAATTAAAAATTAAAACAGAAAATATTAGAGTTAGGGTTACCAATACACGTAGCTTTGGCATCTGACAAACCCTGAAAAGGAAAAAGACAAGACAGAAAACATATAGTGAGTGCATTATCAAATTCGGGGGCAAACCTCATTAACTACAAAAGAAAATAGGATAATAAATTAAAAATAGAATAGGGAGAAGGTACTTAGCTTGGCATTTGCCCGACAGGGTTGAGGGCAAGGGTTTGCCAGAAGCATCGACTCTGACCATTAGGAATGAGCAAAGAAACAAATAAGGCGTGAGTGTATTATCAGATTCGAGGGCAAAGGGATTAACCCTAAAAATAAAAAATAAATAAATATAAAAATAATAGTTAAAAAAGTGAGGGTACTTAGCTTTGTATTTGATCTGATAGGGTTGCTTGGGCGCCTTTAGGGTTGACCCTGAAAAGGCAAGGCAGAAAGAGATGAATGCAAAACAAACCCTAACATCAAAATAATATAGATATAATTTAAATTAAATCGGAATTAAATTACTTAACTTCGAGGTTTGTTGAAGGCGCGCGCTCGGGACAAATCATGTTGCTAACCCTGATAAAGTATAGAAGAGAAAAACAAATCAGTGTATTATCAATCCTGGTTGAGATTCAAATAGAGTGTAATGATGAATTGATTTAATTAATTATTGGTCTTGTGACCTAATTAATTAAGTCGAGACAGGAAAATTAAATCGAGTGTAAAAATAATTTTTAGGAATTTTTCGGAATTAAAATAATGTATATTTGAATTTTTGAGAATGTTTGATAATACAATTTAAATAATATATATGTATATATATGAATTTAATACATATTAGAATTAAATTATTAAAATTAAATTATTAATTATAGATTATTAATTATAAAGGAAGAAGGAAAAAAAATTTGAATATAAATATATTATAATTTCATAAAAAGAATTTAAAACAAATGTATATATAAATATATAAATAAAGAATTGTGTAATTGAAAATAAAAAAAAATTATAAAAATCTTAGCTTGTAATCGTGTGTGGCGCGTGCTTGAAGTCCATGGTGCGCCCTCATTCCAGGATGCGTTGGATTGAGGATGATGATGATCAGATGACTGGGAACGTGAGGGTACACGCTAGTGCGTGTTTCATATTGCATGCGATCCATCCTGGTCCAACCAAAAAACGCGCGCGAAGCTTATTCAAATCAGCCAATCAGACTGCGCCACGCAGTCATCTTCTTCCTCAGACCAAGGCTTTTAACAGCGCTTGTCCTCAAAAGCGCTGTAGTATATTGAAGCTTCACACCTGAAAATAACGAACACAAGCAAACACACACAAAAAATTTTCGCGATAGGTCCATCATGCTCGTATGGACATCACGAATTTGGTCATGGCATCAATTGAATCAACAAGAACCTGTGTCAAAAACCCCCAAATTGAAGGTCCGAACCCTAACATGGTGATATGCTCATAACACCATAATAACACACCAAACTTTCCAGAATTGATCAACACGATATAAGAAACGCAAATATGCAATTGAATTCGCGAATGAATGCAGGAATTTGTAGAATCGAAAAGATTTAAGAATCGGTTAAAAGTGACTTACAGTGCGTAATTCTTGAGGTTTTGTGACTCGAAAACGATTGGGAATCGTTTAATGGTGCTTGAGGAACAATTCTTGATCGCTGGAAACACTTGAATTGCTTTAAATCTCAGAATTGAAGTTTGGTTTTTTTTTGAGAATTTTGAGCTTTGGTTTGGATGTTCTTGGCTGCCAATTTTCGTAACCCTTGCATTTGTGAGCATTTGCTATTTATAATGGATGATTTAGGGTTGATAAAATTGAAGAAAATCCTTTTGAATCTTGAGTTGCAAGTTTTGGAAATTTGATTGAAAAAATCTTCATAAAAGCTTCTAAATTTGGCCAACAATGATTCAATCTCTTTTAATTCTGATTTGCACGAAATTATATTGATATTTGGAGTAAATGTAAACTTAATTTGATTGGAAAAAGATCTTTTAAGAAAATATTTGATTTTTCATGATTTATACAAGTTAATTATCATATTTAAATGATAAAAAATTCATATAAAATCAATTAAAAGTCAAAATTTCGTGGGAATTGGATTTGAGGCTTTAGATGGCTTGTGGGTCAAGTTTGAATGAAAATATCTTGGGCCCATTTGCAAAGATTTTCAAGTTCTTTCATATTTTTCCCTCCAAAATAGCTCAATTTTAACAAGGCCTATTTCCCTCAATTTTTGAGGTATGGAAGTGATCTAGGACTTTTTAGAATCCTTAGGGAGTCTTCTAACCAGTGTCTTTGGTTTCATCTCAAAATCCTTTTCCATTCTCATTTTATGTCCTTTTGAAAAAAGGGTCTCTTTGTTGACTTTTGAAAAGGGCCTATAATGTATGAAGCCATATCTCTTAAACCATTGACCTATGAGCTTTGATTCTTGTACTATTGGATAGAGGAATGAATTCCCTTCAAAATGAGCTTTGATGGGAATTTTTCTGATGAAGTATGAATATTTGGTGAATTTCCAAAGTTTGGTTGACTTTTTCAGTTCATGCCCGAAATAGTAACTTTTGACTTCTGACTTTTCTGATCTTTCCTTGCATCATCATGATCAACCCTTGATCAAATGATGATTTTAGGGTTATGAGGATGTTGTTGACCAAATACCTTGAACTTTGACTGTATATTGACTTGAAATGATTGTTTTGCCCTTGAGAGTCGATTGTTGACCTAATCAGGATTTGAGGGACTCAATTTGCTCTGTTTGACTTGAAACTTTACATGGAGATTCTTTGGGATGTTGGCGACCCTATGGAACCACCTTGAGTCATTGATTCAATGATTTTCCATTGAATGACCTAAACTTTACTTCAGGGCCTTGTATGGGAGAGTGTGTCTATGAGCTTTTGCATATGGACTTGAAGCTTGAATAAGAGAAATACTGTGGGCAAATTTTGGGGTATGACAGCTGCCCCTGTTCAATTATCTTAAACCTGAAGATGTAGAGTGGTTTGTGTGCCAGTCGGTATCTGAAGGTGGAAGATGATTGAACACAAGAATACCAAGAAATTTGCCCTATTTGAAGTAGGGACTTTTGTCGGAGATGGGCTTGTAGATGCCATCTGATAGTTGTTAGAGTGTAGATTGTTACGCAATTTCTGCTTTTGCTGTCTTCCCTCTTTTGAATGTTGAGGAACCGTCAAAGGTATCGACTCAAATCTGTGTTGGGTTATTTAAGGAACCGTCAAAGGTATCGACTTAAATTCGAAGCATATTGTTGAGGCACCGTCAAAGGTATCAACTCAGATATGCGGATAGATTGTATAAGGAACCGTCCAAGGTGTCGACTTATATCTGAAGTATGTCGTTAAGGAACCGTCAAAGGTGTCGACTTAACTCTTGATGCGGGTTGTTAAGGAACCGTCAAAGGTATCGACTTAACTCTGAAGCATATCATTGAGGCACCGTCAAAGGTATCGACTCAGATATGTAGATAGATTGTATAAGGAACCGTCAAAGGTGTCGACTTATATCTGAAGTATGTCGTTAAGGAACCGTCAAAGGTGTCGACTTAACTCTTGATGTATTAAGGAACCGTCAAAGGTGTCGACTTAATAATTGAGAATAGATTGTTAAGGAACCGTCAAAGGTGTCGACTTAACTCTTGCAGATAGAGATAGTAATATCCTGAAAAATAGAGGTTAGTTTTCTTATGTCATGATGCATGCGTTTATGTGATGAGTATCTCAAAATAAATGAGAAACTTTGTATGTTATGGATTTGTTATATAGTGATGTATGCGATGTATGAATATGTTTGTGTCATATGGTATGCAAATATGATTTAGTCGAGAAAATAAATCTCCAAGTCTTTGTAGTTTGGATTTCGTCTTGAAGATGCTCAGCTGGGGATTTATAATTTCTGCTTAGGGATGATCAGTAACTTGATGTTCCCTGATTGGGGATAAAGGGAAACCATGTTGGGGAGCCATGCCTTTGTCGGGGTAGGAGTGTTGGAAGACATCTTCTTAGGGATTACTCTGTGGGGATATGATCTTGCGAAATCAGCTTTGTGGGAAGACGCGGATGTCTTGAATGTTGCCCCTAGTATTATAGTACCTGTCGTTCCTGGACTTTAATTAGGGCACGCCACTGAATGTTGATCAAGATGTCAAGCTGGACTTGTATAGATTTGCCCCGGTTAGTAGGAACTTTGGAAAGATTCGTCTCGCGAGGACTTTATGAGATATGAACCATGGGCGACATGCCCCTTAGTAACCATTGGTCCAGGACAATGCCCCATATTGATTGGAAATAGCTTAAGATTTATTTGGATGCATGCCCCTGATTGTTTTTGGCATCTTTGAGAGATTCTCGGAATCTTGACTTGATTTCCCCAGATTGACCGGGAAATAGTTTGACTTCCGCTTGGGATGTATGCTTTTGACTTTTTGGCATTTGAGAGATTCTTCGAATCTTGACTTGATTGCCCCAGATTGATTGGGAGAAACGTGTCATGCCCCTTGTATATGTAGGAGACGTTGCCTATCGGGATAACTTTCTAGTCATTAGTTGTACCCTGTGCAAGTTCTTTCTGATGCTAACATTTGAAATTATGTAGCAGAATATGTTTAATAATGAATTCATGAGATGCAATGCATACGTTTGTCTTGAGTTTTTTTGAAAAACATTAAAACCAAAGATGTAAACGTGTGATGTTTGTAAAAAAACATGATATTTGTAAAAACATGATATTTATGACAACGTGATGTTTGTAGAAACGTGATATCAACTCGGCATTTTGGTAAACCTTAAGGAGTCGGGATACCTTTTGGTGACAGTATGCTTTCGAACTAACCATGCTTCAATTAGGACTTTCAAGGGTTGTAACGTGGCTTGGTTCACGGTTTACGAAACAAAGGATAATGGCTCAAATTTTATTGTACCCACCCCTCTTCGTGATGATCTTCAGTCCTAAGCTCTGTCAATTCAACTTATGCATTCAGGTTTCAAGAGACTTTGGATTTTCCCCTTTGACAATGATGATGGTTCACAAGTAAAGAGAACTTTTGAGATGGCAGTCACTTCTTCCTTTTGGTAGTCACAATATTTTGTTGTTCAGGAATTTATTGACTTCTCTTTTTTCATCTTTTGATATCCCTAACTTTTGCCTGAACTGTCTATTTTGAGTTTACAGTCAGCGGGATGCCTTGATTTTTGCCTAAGTCTTCTTTTTGATTTTTGACTTAGCAGGCTTTTCTTTGTATATATGTTTTTTCATTTTTTCGTTTTTTCTTTTTGAAAGATACTGACTGCCTTGTTTGATGATTGATGAACCGTCATTGTCTTTTGATTGACATTTCTGATACTTCTTTGATGTGTCTAGATGAACACGGGTGTTTGAAACCTTTACTGGAAGGTGTACTGAATGATTCTCTCAAAATAGAATGCACCGTCAAATTAACTGAGAACTACCTTGCCCCAGGTTATGATCAAGGGTTTTAATGAAAGAAAAACTTCCACTCCTTAGGCTCAAAGGGGGTTGACGAGGGATTATCATCCTTATATCTCCACTGTTTAGGAATTGAAACAATGCCTGTACATCGTCAGCATAGTCCGTTCAAAAGCATACTGTATAGGATTGCGGTATCGTTTTCGTCATCCTCCCTTAAAAGGCTTACGGCTTAGCTGGAGTTGAATATCACAAAACATATGCAAAGTAAAGACGTAGTTTAAAATGAGTGATAACGAAATAATTTATTCAAGACAAACATATGCAGTACACTAATGATTATTATTAAAACAGATAATGTCTATCATGATTTGAATGTTTAAACAAACAGAATGGAATTTGCAAATGAAAATAAATCTAATGACCTAAAAGGTTCATCCTTTTAGACATTAATCAGTCTTGTCGTGATTAGGCATAGGAGCGGTGATCACCACAGGGGTCTTGGGATGATAGAATTCAATTTCACCAGCCTCGATCATGTCTTGAATCTTGTTCTTCAATGGCCAACAATCATTCGTATCATGCCCAGGGCTATTGGAGTGATATGCGCACCTCGCACTGGGCTTGTAGCTAGGGGCGGAGGTGTTGGGCTTTACAGGAGGATCTCTTAAAGTAATCAAGTTCTCTTTCAGCAAATGTTGTAATGCCTGAGCCAGTGACATGTTGATCTTTGTAAACTGACGTTTAGATGTATATGACTTGCGTCTTTGTTGCGGAGCTAATGTAGAGGTCAGAATTGTCCCCACAGATTGGTTGGGTTCATTGCGACCTTTCCGATTGTACCCAGTATTGGCCATATGAGGTTTCTCAGGTGAATTGAAGTCAATGATCTTGCAATCAATGAGGTCTTGGATCATGTGCTTCAATGGTCCACAATCCTCTGTATCATGACCAGGACTGTTTGAATGATAAGCACATCTTGCATGGTACTTGTACCCAGGAGCAGGATTTGTAGGGATTGAATATGAAGGTAATAAGGTTATCAAGTTCTGGTTGAGCAGTTGTTGCAGAACTTGAGACATCGGCATGTGTAATGGAGTGAATGATCGCTTGGGTTTGGATTTCCCTTTACCTTGATCATCTTGTTGCCTATGTTGATCCTTCTCTTTCTTGATCAGTAGTGCCTTTAGTTCTTCTTGCCCCTTGGCCAAGTTCAGGATCAAAGCTTGAAATTCAGTGTTCTGAGCTTGGAGAGCTTTGACAGATTGTTCGAGATCCATCTTTGTTACTGAAATAAACAGCACAAAGATGAGGCATTTGTCTTTATGAAACCTGTGATGCGATGTTTATGAATGATATGATTATGCACATGCAATGTTTCCAAGGATTTAAAGGACTTTTAACGCATTTTGGAGAAAGAAATAAAAGAAATAAAATAAGAGTTCTCTTATAAAATATAATGTTGTAAGGTTGATAGTTACATTTGGAACAAAAACAAAAAGAAAGAAAGTAATAGAAATCAATCTCCAGCTCGGCGCTTTCTCTTCAAAATTCTGATCTCTTCTTTGTGAGCCTTAATCATCTCATTCCTTTCTTGGACGAGCCTATCAATCTCTCGTTCCCATGATTGTATCTGATCTGGAGAGACGAAATCCTCAATCTTCCATTTGCGGGAGAAATAGTCAAGCATACTATCTCGCTCTTTAGCATCAGCCACCAACACCGCTTTTTCAGCTTCAATCTTTTGTAAACGACTTTCAAGATCCGCCTTTTCTCTCCTCAAGGAAGCAATGGTAACAGCAAGATCTTCCTTTGGAGCAGGTACATAAGGCTCCAAAACCACAGGAATAACTGGAGGAGTAACCCTTGGCACAATAGGAGTATCAGATGGGTATGGCATATCGTGCTCAATCACTTGATCATAAATCCATCTAAAATAAAGGTCTGAAGGGATGTAGTTTCTTGGTCCTAGCTCTTTTGTGCATACTTTCTTTACTTTGGACCAAGCTCTAATAAACAGCTTTTTCTTTCCAGTCGTATCTGAACCAAAATCAAAATTTTCTGAACTGAGGTATATGGAGCGAGGCTTGTCTTTCAAAGCGAAACCAAACTGATGTCGAGCTAATATGGGATTATAAGTTATTCCCCCTCGGATACCAAGAAGAGGTACATTTGGGAAGTCTCCACAGCTATCGAACAAGTGAGTTCCTTCGAAATCTTTCTGACTCCAGATAATGTCGTCGTATGAGAGCCTTATGATTCTTTGAACCCATGTCAAGCCTTCTTCATTTTTTATCATGGAGCGGGGTAAGTGCGAAATAAACCACTTATGCAATATTGGTGCGCATCCAAGAACACAACCTTTGCCTTTAGACGATCTGTGATGAATGGAATGCAGCAGGTCACCTAGTAAAGTTGGAACCGGATTGTTGCTAATGAAGATCTTGAGAGCAATCACATCCACGATTTTGTCATAACGTGGAAGCAATACTTGCCCATAGATTAGGCAAGCGAGGACCTTTTCAAGAGCATCCATACTCATAGCATTAATTAAGATATCAGCTTGACTATACAAGAAGTCAATTGGTACACCAGTATAATCTCCTTTATTCACCCAAACTTTCTTGATTTCTGATCGAGGCAAATGCAATGCAGCAGCAACATCTTCCAACTTAGGAGTCTCTTCTTCACCAGTGTAGGGCATCTGATCAAGTACCGGCAACCCTAAAATAGAAGAGAATTCTTCCAACGTAGGAACCAACTGAAAATCCCTATAAGTGAAGCAATGTAGTAGAGGATCATAAAACCGGATCATGGTGTTGAGGAGTGCTTCATCCACTTTAGTTCGTACCAAACTGATTAGCTTATTAAGAGACTCGGAAAGCACGAGGGAACCAGAGACATTGTCACAAAGCAACTTCAAAGGTGTAGGCACTCCTTTAAAGCTAAGGCAAAAAGGCTTACGAACTTTAATTTCCATGACCTACAAAACAAATTATGGTTAACAATCCTTTAATCCCTTGAATGGAGTTAGTCATGCTATGTATGGATGATGCATGTATGCATGATGCACATACACAAATAAGTCACACAAATCACACAATTTTTGGCTTATGGCTTGCATGGAGTCTGATTAGGTGTCCTTCCCAAGGGCATTTCTATGGATAAGGAGATTTCAGCAACGGGTTCTACCAAGTGACTCAGAATTGTCAGCCCCCTCTAAAGCACCCTCGAACATGGTAAATGCATACCACGCAATGATACTTTAGGAAGAAACCTATCTGAGATGTAGTATCGGGTAGCGACCATAACTTGGCATGCACCAAGAATAGCCCTCCCACTATGTTCCTAAAAGTCAGGATGGGTTAAAGGTGACTAAAGGTCCTTGAGCTCCGACGCACCCAAAGATACATGCATAAAACTCTCTCATGCAAAAGAGGTACACAATAACCAGTGGAGGCCTAAC
Source organism: Vicia villosa (assembly GCF_029867415.1). Classification (NCBI taxonomy): domain Eukaryota; kingdom Viridiplantae; phylum Streptophyta; class Magnoliopsida; order Fabales; family Fabaceae; genus Vicia; species Vicia villosa. The sequence continues at coordinate 37,368,503 of NC_081180.1, read as the reverse complement.
TCAAGTGTGAACTTCATTTTGACCAACCCCAAGCATGCACAAGGGGGGTCTCCATGACTATGCCACTCCTAATCTTAAGTGTTCTTGAATCCAGGAATAGGATTCGTCCTTCAATTTTCCCAAAACAGCCCTGAAAAATAAAGCAAGCAAAGCAAACAATAGAAAACAATTAAGTGATTCCTAAACTTTTAAGGTAACCCCTCTTTTATCGAATTATATCCCCAGCAGAGTCGCCAGTTCTGTAATACGGTGAACTGACTTTTTATCGATCGAAATGTCGCGGTTAAGCATGAGTCGCCACCGACTTTTATTTTATCCAAACAAATTCGGAAAGGCTAAAAGAAACAGAAAAAAACCTTTTAAAGAAATCTAAGTTCGGGGGGTAATTTATGCAAAGGGAAGGTGTAAGGCACCCTTTGCATCCATGGTTTTCCATGGGCTCTTAATTGCTTTGCTTGCTCGTTTGTTTAGAAAATGTAGATGAAAGAGATAGGGACTTTAGCTCGTAAATGAGCGTAGCCCTTTTGAAAAATTATGAGAAAGAATATAATGAAAGTTTGAGCATTGCAAGGCAATTAGGGGCAATTACCTTAAACTCAGATGATAGGTCTCTTTTTAGCCTTTCAGAATGAAAGGGTCTATCCTTGCCATAAGAGGGCAGGAAGCCTTTCGTTTGGAGGTTGAAGGGTCGTCGAAGCATCCTTTGCCATAAAACTGTCCCATGCCATAGAAGGGCAGGTAGTCTAAGGCAAGGATCAGAATAAGCCATTTTTCCGTTAGGCAACCAGAAGATACCTCAGCCATTTTCCGTAGGCAACATCCGAGGGTCGAGGTCATAATTGTGTATCGAAGGCAGCATCATTTAGGGTCGTATGACCTTTTAATTATCGAGGCAACAGGCTGAGGTATCCTCGTATTCGAGGGACATGGCTTATTCTGCAAGAAACACAAGGCAACAGGCAACAAGGCAACAGGCAACAAGGCAACAGGCAACAAGACAACAGAGAGGTTACCCAAAAGCGTGCGCGTGTGCACCAATCACGTGATTATATTTAGAAAATTATCTTATAATTAATTATCTACATTGATTTAAGGCTTGCACTCCCTAAGATTACTAACCACACAATAATATAACGATAATAATGGGGAAGGGAAATTGTAACCAGCGGAGGAGAGGGGAATTGAAACCAGCGGGATATAATTAAAAATTAAAACAGAAAATATTAGAGTTAGGGTTACCAATACACGTAGCTTTTGCATCTGACAAACCCTGAAAAGGAAAAAGACAAGACAGAAAACATATAGTGAGTGCATTATCAAATTCGGGGGCAAACCTCATTAACTACAAAAGAAAATAGGATAATAAATTAAAAATAGAATAGGGAGAAGGTACTTAGCTTGGCATTTGCCTGACAGGGTTGAGGGCAAGGGTTTGCCAGAAGCATCAACTCTGACCATTAGGAATGAGCAAAGAAACAAATAAGGCGTGAGTGTATTATCAGATTCGAGGGCAAAGGGATTAACCCTAAAAATAAAAAATAAATAAATATAAAAATAATAGTTAAAAAAGTGAGGGTACTTAGCTTTGTATTTGATCTGATAGGGTTGCTTGGGCGCCTTTAGGGTTGACCCTGAAAAGGCAAGGCAGAAAGAGATGAATGCAAAACAAACCCTAACATCAAAATAATATAGATATAATTTAAATTAAATCAGAATTAAATTACTTAACTTCGAGGTTTGATGAAGGCGCGCGCTCGGGACAAATCATGTTGCTAACCCTGATAAAGTATAGAAGAGAAAAACAAATCAGTGTATTATCAATCCTGGTTGAGATTCAAATAGAGTGTAATGATGAATTGATTTAATTAATTATTGGTCTTGTGACCTAATTAATTAAGTCGAGACAGGAAAATTAAATCGAGTGTAAAAATAATTTTTAGGAATTTTTCGGAATTAAAATAATGTATATTTGAATTTTTGAGAATGTTTGATAATACAATTTAAATAATATATATGTATATATATATGAATTTAATACATATTAGAATTAAATTATTAAAATTAAATTATTAATTATAGATTATTAATTATAAAGGAAGAAGGAAAAAAATTTGAATATAAATATATTATAATTTCATAAAAAGAATTTAAAACAAATGTATATATAAATATATAAATAAAGAATTGTGTAATTGAAAATAAAAAAAAAATTATAAAAATCTTAGCTTGTAATCGTGTGTGGCGCGTGCTTGAAGTCCATGGTGCGCCCTCGTTCCAGGATGCGTTGGATTGAGGATGATGATGATCAGATGACTGGGAACGTGAGGGTACACGCTAGTGCGTGTTTCATATTGCATGCGATCCATCCTGGTCCAACCAAAAAACGCGCGTAAAGCCTATTCAAATCAGCCAATCAGACTGCGCCACGCAGTCATCTTCTTCCTCAGACCAAGGCTTTTAACAGCGCTTGTCCTCAAAAGCGCTGTAGTATATTGAAGCTTCACACCTGAAAATAACGAACACAAGCAAACACACACAAAAAATTTTCGCGATAGGTCCATCATGCTCGTATGGACATCACGAATTTGGTCATGGCATCAATTGAATCAACAAGAACCTGTGTCAAAAACCCCCAAATTGAAGGTCCGAACCCTAACATGGTGATATGCTCATAACACCATAATAACACACCAAACTTTCCAGAATTGATCAACACAATATAAGAAACGCAAATATGCAATTGAATTCGCGAATGAATGCAGGAATTTGTAGAATCGAAAAGATTTAAGAATCGGTTAAAAGTGACTTACAGTGCGTAATTCTTGGGGTTTTGTGACTCGAAAACGATTGGGAATCGTTTAATGGTGCTTGAGGAACAATTCTTGATCGCTGGAAACACTTGAATTGCTTTAAATCTCAGAATTGAAGTTTGGTTTTTTTTTGAGAATTTTGAGCTTTGGTTTGGATGTTCTTGGCTGCCAATTTTCGTAACCCTTGCATTTGTGAGCATTTGCTATTTATAATGGATGATTTAGGGTTGATAAAATTGAAGAAAATCCTTTTGAATCTTGAGTTGCAAGTTTTGGAAATTTGATTGAAAAAATCTTCATAAAAGCTTCTAAATTTGGCCAACAATGATTCAATCTCTTTTAATTCTGATTTGCACGAAATTATATTGATATTTGGAGTAAATGTAAACTTAATTTGATTGGAAAAAGATCTTTTAAGAAAATATTTGATTTTTCATGATTTATACAAGTTAATTATCATATTTAAATGATAAAAAATTCATATAAAATCAATTAAAAGTCAAAATTTCGTGGGAATTGGATTTGAGGCTTTAGATGGCTTGTGGGTCAAGTTTGAATGAAAATATCTTGGGCCCATTTGCAAAGATTTTCAAGTTCTTTCATATTTTTCCCTCCAAAATAGCTCAATTTTAACAAGGCCTATTTCCCTCAATTTTTGAGGTATGGAAGTGATCTAGGACTTTTTAGAATCCTTAGGGAGTCTTCTAACCAGTGTCTTTGGTTTCATCTCAAAATCCTTTTCCATTCTCATTTTATGTCCTTTTGAAAAAAGGGTCTCTTTGTTGACTTTTGAAAAGGGCCTATAATGTATGAAGCCATATCTCTTAAACCATTGACCTATGAGCTTTGATTCTTGTACTATTGGATAGAGGAATGAATTCCCTTCAAAATGAGCTTTGATGGGAATTTTTCTGATGAAGTATGAATATTTGGTGAATTTCCAAAGTTTGGTTGACTTTTTCAGTTCATGCCCGAAATAGTAACTTTTGACTTCTGACTTTTCTGATCTTTCCTTGCATCATCATGATCAACCCTTGATCAAATGATGATTTTAGGGTTATGAGTATGTTGTTGACCAAATACCTTGAACTTTGACTGTATATTGACTTGAAATGACTGTTTTGCCCTTGAGAGTCGATTGTTGACCTAATCAGGATTTGAGGGACTCAATTTGCTCTGTTTGACTTGAAACTTTACATGGAGATTCTTTGGGATGTTGGAGACCCTATGGAACCACCTTGAGTCATTGATTCAATGATTTTCCATTGAATGACCTAAACTCTACTTCAGGGCCTTGTATGGGAGAGTGTGTCTATGAGCTTTTGCATATGGACTTGAAGCTTGAATAAGAGAAATACTGTGGGCAAATTTTGGGGTATGACAGGTAGAATATTTTATCTCTATTCTGTTTTACTGGATTTATTTTTTATGTGTTGTTTCATTTTAAGGTTTTTTGGTTGTATGTGTTTTAGATGTCATTGGTATGGTGGAAAGTATTGGGTATTCACAGACCACATCAGGTGGCCGGAAGCAGCAGATTAACATGATGCTGCGTGACGAGGGGTTTGTATTCATATTTATTGTATAATTTATCGAACATATCTTATGTGACTATGTAGATGACATGGTTTGTATTATTTCTTCAGTGAGAATACTATCAATTGCACACTTTGGGAATCCTATGCTGAACAATTCATGAAGTTCAAGCAGGAGCGCGGAGATGATTCGGGTCCTATTTTTGTCATGATTCAATATGCTAAAGTCAAGGAACAGGGTTAGTAATTGATCAAGTTTGGTGTTAGATATCCTTGTATTTTGATACAGATGGTTATGTAACATTCTATTTGAATAGGTAAGTTTCCACTGTCCGTGACAAACACGTTTAATGTTACCGTCCTTGGTCTGAATACTGATTTGCTGCCGATGAAAGAGTTTATAGAAAGGTATGCTCCCTGGATTTGCTCTTGTGTGGTTTTAATTTTTATGCAATGTGATTGTTACATTACTGTCTTCCTTTGACAGTTTTCCGAAGGATTCCATGATTACGTTGTCTGACCAGGAGGGTTCCAATTCACAGCTTTCGGCATAGAACTCTGAAAATCAACAGATGACTCCTGTACAGAAATTGCTTTCAAAGGCTGTTGTAATGCCTATTGGGGATATTATTAAACTCAGAACTGTAAGTTTGGAAGTTGTTGGCCATTTATTCTGATTTAGTATATATTTCCATTTTTCCGTTGCATTTGACTGTGTATCGTATTATCTTTTGGTTCCATAATTGCAGATTACATTTTGTGCGACTGTTGGAGAAACTAAAATGCTGGTTGCCTCTCCGTATGGCTGGTATTATCGTGGTTGTCATGCTTGCTCATGTATTGCGCGTGGTGACAAAGCTCCGTTTGAGTGTGAGGCTGGACATTTCACTGAGGCAGATATTTTTAGGTTAACATCCTTGTCACATGTTTTATGTTATTTCATTTATATGTGTCATTGTCAAGGTACTGAACATGACCTTTTTGAGTGCTCTATGTATACTGCGAATGTAGGTATAAGATTGAGATTGAGGTTACTCATGCCGGGAATAGCTGTAACTTTCTATTTTGGGACCGAGAGTGTGAGTTACTTTTGGGATTGTCTGCTTCTCAGTTGCGTCATACAATGATTAAGGTATTTCCGTTTACATACCGTTGGAAAAACATAGACAATTATGCTAGAGTTAACTGATCTTTGTCTTGCAATCTCCTACAGGCTGGCATTCATGATCCCTTGGAATTCCCACTGGCATTGGATCAGATGTTGGATTGCAAGATGGCTTTCAAAGTTAAGTGGCAACCACGTTGGAAGAATGCCTCTGTCGTTATGCTATTGAAGAATGACCCTTTTGTGAAAGAGCTTGCTGATCAGTTTGACACAGATGAAGTATTTGAATTTAATCTTTGCACGTGTTATGCAACTTAAAATCATTGTAAACTGACTTTGCGCATATTATGATTTTGTACTATCTTTCGAATGATTTGTAGATGAAACAGCCTGCTGTCGAAGCAATGACCACTGTTCGATCCGAACCTAATTTTGTCGTCGTAAGGACGTTTACTGTACTGAAATATACTCCATTTTTAATATACTGTTGAATATTAATTGTGTGATGTTTGTTCACTTATGTATCAGGATCTTGATGTGAGTTCAACGCACAGCATAGATCCAGTTACTCCTACTGGAAAAAGACACTTTCCAGGCGCATCAAGCGAGTCAACAACCTCAGATGCCACGTGTGATGGAGAACTTTCATCAAACAAGTTAAAGAAAATTATAAAAATAGAGAAGATAGATTAGTAGTTCCTGCATAATTTTAAGTATGTTTGGGTGTGTTTTTGTTTTATGGTGTGGACATGTTTTATTTCCTTTCCACTTTATTTGTTTTTTGTTTGTATTGCCACATAAACAAATCAGACTTGTAAGTCTGTTTCTTTTGGTTTGGTAACAACTATGTAATTTAATTTCTGTTATCTTAATATAAGACTTTTCTGTTTTTCCTTAATCATCTATTCAACTGCTATGATATTCTTTGTTTTTTACTCATCTCCAATATCCAAACTAGCATTACATCCTATTGTAAAAACATATTGTCACAACTAATAACAACCACAATTTGCATTATTGCTTACGACTACACGGGTAAAAGACACATAAACCTTATTCAAGAGTTACTCACGTGAAAATGAACTTGCATTTTTACTGAGAAGTCCACAGAACTAGCATGCACCGACCAAATTCTCCGTTGAATGTCATAAACGTATTAAAAAGTTCCTAACATGAAATTGAACTTGCAATTATGCTGAGAAATCAACACACCTAACCTGCCCCGACAAAATGCTCCGTTGAATGTTATAAATAATCAAAATTAATATAGTTGCGCATATGACATTATATGTATTCTCTTCAAATTGTTGACATTTATCTAAGCACCTGTTGCAATTGGCTTGAATGGGATCACCTACTGAGTTAAATAAAGGTACACATGAGAGTTAGAAATATGTTAATGTCCATTCATGTTCTCATTAATAAGGACTGTTATAATAGGTAATATAAAGATTGTACATAACGTTTTGAAATTATAATGTCAAGACCTTCCATTTGCATTGTATAAAGTATATAGCAGATAATGCTTCACTTATTGCCTTATCCCAATGAACTTTCCAACATACCCCTTTAATATTATATCTGTTTGTTTCATAACAGCTGTTATCACTTGAGTAATGTGAATCCATACAGTTTTATATTGTAGAATTCATACAGTTTAATATTGTAATTGGAATTGATCTATATAATTAGTCCACTCATATTCTTCTTAGAACTACTTACTGGCATCGTAGCTAAATTTAGGAAATATGCTAGAAACTAATGAACAAACCAGTCATACTAACTCTTCTATTGCTAGACAAAGTAGAAGACTTAGAATGAAGGAGAAGAGAGATGCCCAATGCACTGAATCAGATCATTCTCGAAACTTGGTAGATAAAACTGATGTAAGTGATGCAAGGAAGAAAAGAAGGCTGATATTGCAAAATAAGAAATCATCATGTGGTCATCCTACCAGTGCCCTATCCCCAAGTACAGTCTCCCCAGTTTATATTCCAAATGTAGAAGATAGAGCTCATTCAATTGATGCTCGCAAGAAAAGAAGGCTTATATTAGAGAATAGAAAGTTTTCTGTCATACAACCTGAAACACAGTATTCCCAAGTGCCACTGTCTAACTCCGAGGATGAATGCAGCTCATCCAATACTTCAGACTCTGAAGATGATATGGAACAAGCACCGTTAGCAGATTCAAATTTACAAGGTAATATTACAAGGACTAAACATTTCAACGGCATATCAAATTTTTAGATCACAAATGATAATATGATAATTTCTAAATCTGCAGAATATTCTGATATAGGGGATCAAATATGGGAATGTACATATTGTCATGCACACATGTGGCTTCAAGAACGTGCCAGTAAAACCAAAAAGGGACATGTTCCCACATTCCATCGCTGTTGTCGCGGTGGTAAAATTGTTGTACCTTTACTTGAAGAGGCACCCCCACTGTTGAGACATCTACTGTTTAACAAAACATCTACCGAGAGCAAAAATTATCGAAATAATATTCGAACATACAACTCAATGTTTTCGTTTACTTCTCCTGGAATGAAATTTGACACCACATATTCAAAGAAAGGAGGACCACCAACTTTGAGACTGCACGGTCAAACCTGTCATCGAATAGGTACTCTACTACCAGAAAATGGAGACCGTCCGCAATATGCTCAGCTATATATTTATGACACAGATAATGAAGTTACTAATAGAATGAAGTGTTTCAGGTATTTCTAATATTCCACAAATCGTTAAGGTCTTCGTGATCATTACCTATATTTATTTTTAACGTCGCATAAAATGCGCAGAGACAATACTGAAATTGACGAGAACACTGTTCATAATTTGAAGATCATGTTAGATGAGTTCAATATTCATGCAAAAGTCTTTAGAATGGCGAGGGATGTTCTGGAAGATAATGCATTCTTAGACTTAAAACTGAGGGTTATATGTGATAGACCTGAGGATGGACGCGTGTATAACAGACCAAGGGTTTCAGAAGTTGCTGCACTAATTGTTGGAGACATTGATTCTGCTTGTAATAGGGACATTATTATTCAAGCACGCAACGGTGGTTTGCAACGTATTGATGAGTTTCATCCAGCATATTTGGCATATCAATACCCTCTGATATTTGCGTATGGTGAAGATGGTTATAGGAAAAATATATTGCATAGATATCGCCATGAAACTGAGGTGACCCGACAAAATCGTCAGAGCATCAAGGACTGGCTTTCATACAGGTTACAAGACCGTAGCGAGGAGGCAAAAACTTTGCTACACTCACGGCGTCTATTTCAACAGTTCTTGGTCGATGGTTATTGTATGATGGAATCTGAAAGGCTGAACTGGTTGCGAAATAATCAATCAAAATTAAGAGTGGGAAAATATAACAGGTTGACAGATGAATGCAATAACGATGATGGCAGACAACAATAAAAGCGGGGAAAGCGAGTTGTCTTGCCTTCATCTTTTGTTGGGGGAAAAAGATATATGGATCAACTGTATTTTGATGGAATGGCAATTTCAAGTAGATTGGGTATTCCAGACCTATTCATTACATTTACTTGCAATCCAACATGGCCAGAAATTATCCGTGCCTTGTCCGAAACTGGGTTACAACCACACGATCGTCCCGATATTATTACTAAAGTCTTCAAAATCAAATTTGACGAACTCATTGCAGATATAACAAAAAAGCATGTTCTAGGGAAAGTTTTGGCCTGTAAGTATGCTTTTTTATGTTCTTTTAATTAATTAACATCTTCTTCCTAAATTGAAATTACATATTAACTAACTGGTACATTTATAGTTATGTACACTATTGAATTTCAGAAGAGGGGATTGCCACACGCACATATTTTGATTTTCTTACATCCTCAGAGCAAATACCCCACACCATCTGACATTGACAACATCATCTGTGCTGAAATACCAGACCCTGCTGTTCATCCGAGGTTGTATGCGTTGGTTAAATCTAACATGATGCACGGCCCATGTGGAGTGGCGCGCACGACATCAACCTGTATGAAAAATGGTAAATGCTCTAAATACTTCCCAAAGAAGTTTAACGAGGAAACTATTGTTGATGCAGAAGGTTATCCCCTCTATAGGAGAAGATCAAAAACCCACGTTATTGAAAAAAATGGTATCGCATTGGACAACCGTCATGTGGTACCTTATAACAAAAGATTTCTCCTCAAATATAACGCACATATAAACATGGAATGGTGTAACCAGAGCACTTCAATCAAATATCTTTTCAAATACATTAGCAAAGGCTATGACAGAATAACAGCTTCGGTGTCAACCAACAACAATGAACCGGTTGATGAAATAAAACAATACTTAGATTGCAGATATATCTCACCATGTGAAGCATGCTGGAGAATTTACTCCTTTCACATTCATGGTAGAAGACCGGCAGTTGAACGTATGTTTTATCAATTGGTAGGCGAAAAGGCTGTTTACTACACTGATCACGATCGAATGGAAAATGTTTAGGAGAATGCAAGTGTTACTGATTCCATGTTTACTGGTTGGCTATCTGCCAACTCAAAGTATACTGAGGCACAGTCACTCACTTATGGTCAATTTGTATCTAAGTTTGTTTACCACAAAAAAGAAAGGGAGTGGAGGCCCCGCAAAAAGGGATTCACCATTGGGAGATTGATATGGGTTCCACCAACAACAGGTGAACTTTTTTACCTGCGGATGATGTTGACGGTAGTCAAGGGACCAAAAAGTTATGAAGAAATTTGCAAGGTCGATAATACCCAGTATGAAACATTTAGAGATGCATGCTTTGCCATGGGATTTCTGGAAGATGACAAAGAATATATTGGTGCACTCAAAGAGGCCAGTGAGTGGGGCTCTGGACATTTTGTCCGAAAACTATTTGTGGTGATGCTATTGTCAGGTGCTGTTAATCGCCCAGCACACGTTTGGAAGGAATCATGGCAGCTGTTATCTGATGGTGTCCTACATGCTCAAAGGCAATTGGCTTTAAATACAGGTTTTTAAGAGTTTAAATTTAAACAATATATGCTAAATTATTGTTGCAGTTATATTATCTATCACTCTCTCTCTCTCTCTCTCTCTCTCTCTCTCTCTCTCTCTATATATATATATATATATATATATATATATATATATATATATATATATATATATATAAATGGATCTCTTCTATTAGCCAATGCATAATTTTCTTATTTATAATATTGAAAAACAGAATTGGTTCTCACAGATGCCGAATTGCAACATTTGACCCTGATTGAAATAGAAAAGCTGCTTCAAGAAAATAAAAGGACACTAAAAGATTTCAAACCAATCCCTTATCCAGATGGATATGTTCTGCAACAATTAGGTAATAGACTGATATATGACTAACGCAATTATAACATTGCCAAAACAAAGACAGAATTCACAAATCTCTTTCGTGGACTTACAGGTAAACCATTGAAATTATTATTAACTAAATTTTATAATACTACTGTATGTTTGGTTGATCATTTAGCGATCCATAATAACTATATTGTTAGTTATGCTATTGAAGAAAACCAATTTTGTGAAAGACCTTACTGATAACCTTGACCCAGATGAACAGACAGCCATGTATCAAAAAATTATGCGCGCAGTTGAGTCTCAGAATGGTGCAGTCTTCTTCCTACATGGTTACGGTGGAACCGGTAAGACATACATGTGGAGAACACTGGCAGCAGCATTAAGGTCGAAGCATGATATATGTCTGACAGTCGCAACCAGTGGTATAGCGTCATTATTGTTGCCAGGAGGTCGAACTGCACATTCAAAATTTAAGATACCAGTGCCAACGCTCGATAATTCTACTTGCAAAATTGAGTACAATGATGATGTGAGAGACCTTCTTAGACAAACTAAACTAATTATTTGGGATGAGGCTCCAATGGCACACAAGCATACTTTTGAAGCACTTGATAGAATGCTCAGAGACGTAATGTCTAAATACGGTAACTCCAAGGAGATGTTTGGTGGAAAAGTTGTTGTGTTTGGAGGTGATTTCAGGCAGATTTTACCTGTTGTCCCTCGAGGAAGCCGTTCGGATATTGTACATTCTGCCATAAATGCGTCTTACATATGGAATTTTGTTCAAGTGTTAACATTAACCAAAAACATGCGCCTCCAATCCGGTCCGACCGAAGATGATAAAAATGAAATGCAACAGTTTTCTGAATGGTTGTTAAGAATTGGCGAAGGAAAAGTATCTGAGCCCAATGACGGTGTGACAGATTTTGAAATTCCACCTGACCTGTTGATAACACAGTTCGAAGACCCAATTGTCGCCATTGTTGATGCTACATATCCTGACTTAATTCACAATTTTCATTCAATCCAATACCTTAAGGGTCGAGCAATTCTGGCTTCAACATTAGAAATTGTGGAACAAATAAACAATCATATCCTTGACTTAATCCCAGGTCTACATCTCTCTCACTACCCTTTACAAAAAACAACTTTTCATATTAATTTCACTTAACTCATTATATTCTTCATACAGGAGACATGCGGGATTACTACAGCTCCAATACTGTTGATAAGTCCGAAATCAATGACGACACAGTGGTAAATATCCTAACTCCTGAATTTCTCAGTTCCCTCCGTACATCTGGTTTGCCTACCCATCATTTAAAGTTAAAGGTTGGAACACCAATTATCCTCATGAGGAATATTGATCAGTCAGAAGGACTATGTAATGGAACAAGGTTGATAGTAACAAAATTTGGGACACATGTTATTGAAGCTTCGATAATAGCTGGAAAGAACTGTGGCAATCGGGTGTACATCCCACGAATGGATATGTCACCTTCCCAATCACCATGGCCGTTCAAGCTCAACAGAAGACAGTTCCCCATTATAGTGTCATATGCCATGACAATTAACAAATCCCAAGGACAGTCTTTGGATACTGTTGGTCTATACCTACCAAGGGATGTTTTTACACATGGACAAATATATGTTGCACTATCAAGAGTGACAACCAAACAAGGAATCAAGATATTAATACATGATCAACATGCAAAAGTTAAAACAACAACTACAAATGTAGTTTACAAGGAGATCTTTGACAATATATAATTCCTGTATTTGTTGCTTTTATTATACTGATTCTTAAATTTAAATCCCTTTTAAGGTTTGCTGACAGATCGACACTAAAAAACTTCAAAAGCAATTATAGTGATAGCTGCCAGTTACTGCAATATACTATCCGAGAAACCTATAAACGTAACATATTGCACAACGACATCGGACATCAACTCTAAATACAATACATTCACCGGCATCGATTTTATGACATCTACAAAACATATCCCACCCAGGACCTAACTCAGTATTGTAAGGATCATGAATGTTTGACAGTTTCATTGTTGTGGACATACCGCTGTCCCCACACAAAACAAGGGCTTCATACCCACAACTTCCCAAGATTCTTGCAGTATTTAACCCCAACTTCTGCAATACAAACACAAACTGTTAAATCATACAATTACTTCATTAAACCTTAACCCAAAAAACTGAAAAGTATTAGAATAAGTTACTAAACTAATTTTCCATCATTTAATGAAGACTGAGAAACTGTAACAACAAACGAATGAATGTTGTCATCAAATGTGTATCGGCTGTGAAAGTACGGTAAATCCACCCAATCTCCCACTTCTTTAAACCAGTTTATTCCAAAATTATTGTCCCCATAATAACCAAATTCAACAATAACGCCGACAGGAAAAGCATAATATGCTTCTAACAAGCACCAACCACTTATTATCATCGGATGATCGCCAACTTTATTAAAGATCAACTCATGGTGGACACCTTGGTTATTGAGCACTGTCCAAACTTTGTTTAATTCGTCATTGTAATTCAGTGTGAATTCTGGATCAATTTCAGGATACATCTTGAAATTTACAATACTTAATTTATGAGTCGAGAGTATTTTAACATAATAAACAACATAATACCAATACTTAATTACACAAGAAACTGTTGTACATACCTGTGAACATACTTTTGCAATTAAAAAACAGTCAATCTGTCTGGAATGAATGAGAGTTCCTGTTTTATACATTTAGTAGAAACCAAAGACACAACTTGTGTTTGTATGATACTCAAAACACTGCAAACTATACCTGTTTCAATGTGGTTTTTGGTCTTTTATATAACAACAAACATATATGGTATCAATATTGTAACATTCACATTTAATTTCGGTTATAAACATTCATTAAAAACTATCTTATAAAACACATCTATTAATATAATAACTACACAATAAACTTAATATTACATATAACATATTATAGGACTTATCCAACAACTGACATGAAACATAAAGATACGTCTTAAAAATACATCAAGCTTCGAACAACATAAAACAAACACAACCCCACCACTAATACATAACTATTGTCACACCATCATTACTAAAACTATCATTACATAACACACTCATATTTCAACTGCATTATCCACAACGGGATCGGTTGACCACTGCCACAGCTACCATTTGTGTCCCAGGTTGCACTGATGAACAGGGTTTATCGCATATTACAAACCTCAGTCGGTCACCATCTTGAATGCCTCCTTCCTTCACAAAATCGCACCAACCCTTCCAAAGATATCTCTCAACTCCATACTCCCTTTTGGAATAATGAAGCTCACACTTGAATACCCTTTTGAAGTCAGAATCACGAAACAAGACGCGCGTATAGCGCTTGTCCAAGCAGTTGCGGACGACTTCTTGAGGAAATTGCTGCAACAATAGCATATAATATATCATCTTTAACCATACAACTTAAATAGAATTAGAGGAAATTCAAAAACATGAGTGTTTGAAAAAACTTAACCCAAACATAACTAACTTAATATACTTACAAGCACATTTTCAGAAGCTACTTTGACAGAATCAATAACCTTACACCAGGAATAGTATTTGTATCCATCCTCTTCCTTCGTATCAATGGATTCCACCCTCCTGCTCCTCTTTTCTTTTGCAATCGTAACAGGAGAAGACCTCCTGTTAGCCACATCACCACTCGCCAAACTGTTATCATGTTTCCCATCAGTCAATCTTTCAACCACAACCTCTTTCCCAGTTATTTGGCTCCATAATCGAGCACTTCTTCTAGGACCACTGCCAGACGTCACATTAACCTCACTCCCAATGTTCAGCATTTCCCAACTTCTTTTTCATTCTTTCTGAATCCGCCTCTCCTCCAACACCCTCTTTATGCGATATTCATTTTTGAGCATATCCCATGTTTCATCAAATTTCATCTTCCTTGCATTCCTGCTGAACAGAGACTATTCAGAATCAGTATATAATTTCCAATAAAACGTGAATCAATGATTGAACATGCAAAAAGAAATAACAGAACGTGTATCAACATTAGCTGATTAAACCGTCTACATTACAAATCAAATTTACACGCAGGAAATCACCTTCCACCAGTAATCATTGAACTGTTCTCCCCCATTTCACTAATTCCTCAACCAAACTTCTGAAAAACTAGGCGTAAAATCTTTGACGGCATAAACCTTATATTAAAAAGTGAAACTACGTAACGTATAGAAACAAACACAACGTTTCCTACTTCATCTGCAGTAATATATTACTCTATTCATCACTAATGACACTAAAAGCCCATTACTACTCACACATGACCATTCCTCTATTACAGCCACCATAATACTTAATGTCATAATTCTCTTCAATAGAAACTTAATTCCAAACGTTAACGTTATGTTAAAACTAATAAACAAACCCATTAAATAACTACAACAATATAAAAATCTTTACAACATAAAAATAAGTCCCAAACAAACAAATTGTCTTTCCGCAATTAGGTCAATAAAAATATAACGGATAAATGTAATAGTATTATTAGAACTTCTTTTTATATTAATCAAGAACACTAATCTATCGGAACTTCAGCAAATAATATAATTCATTCAAGACAAAAACACTACCATAACGATAACACACCTATCTTATCATTTAATACATAAAAAAACTTAATTCACAATTGTTATATGATTGTTCACGGGAAGATCAAAAAAACCATAAACTTCCCCTCTATCCACCCAAAAATTAACAACAATAAAACCAACCATACTGTTCAGGCAATACATATTACCAAAAAAATAAACACAGTCAATATTACAAGTCCAAATCCAAAACGCCCTACCCCTTGACCAACGTAACATATAGCCGTCTCGGAGGATTCTCTATAGTGAACCACAAGGTATCTCCAGTTCGGACATCCCTATTCTTCACATACTCGTGCCATCCTCCAGCCATAAATTTTTCCCTCTTAAACGGCTTTTCGTTTCGCATTGGCCAGCCAATCTCCACATAATAACTCCTCCAAGTATCTTCATCTATAAGCTCAATGCCTCTTTGATTCCACAGCAGATAGTGTTTTGAAACACAGGCAGGAAAAGACTACAACGAAAACATATAATAGTAAAATCATTGACCCTATCGATTATATCATAACACATAAAAACTCACAGTACTAAAGTATTACCTGCACATTAGTCTGCATGCTCTGTCCGTCTTTAACCTCAACCTTCCAACTGTGGTAAAAATCATATCCTTCATCCCCTAACTCATCACTCCCCGAATCAGAGCTACGGTCATCGACACAAGGATCCTTCAATAATTGGACAACTTTCATCTGATTTACACTATATTTTTCAAACAGACCTTCATACTCCTCATCTGAGCTAACATATCTGGAGTATCATCAAAAACATTAATGGCGGTCTTTCAAATAAACAAAATAAATGTCATAAAACAGAATACTTACACAAATTTAGCCTTCCTCGATTTGGCCTTCAGACCCTCTCCGGCAACAGTCTCACAACTTTCCTGCCCGCCATCGGCTTCTAAACAACTACATATGAAAAACAACCGCAATAACATAAATACAATATCAAAACATACAAAACAAATAAAATAAGAAAAATTCAAAACTCACTAATTTAAGATTATTTACCAGTTCATAGCACCAGGTGCGGATGTATGGACGTCTGATTTCCCAACAACAACAACAGCTTCTCCTTCGTTATTCATTGCGATGTCATCAACGCCATCCTTAGTATTATCAACACAAACAGGTTCCACAATAGAGCAAAAATCTTCAAAGGAGATCGACTTAGACCTCTTCCCAGTCTTCTCCTCACGCTCTTCCTCATAATAAAGGTAGTCAGCATATAGTTCCTTTAATTTCGAATCGTACATACTCACAACCTTATTAGATGAGCAACTGCGTGCATACCGAAAATTATTAGCAATGTGATTCAGGCAAGGTGATAATCGGTTAATCTACAAAAACAACAAAACCACACAAATGGGTACCAAACAAAAACAATGCATGAACAACTAACAGATTCAAATACCTATTATAAAACACAACACCCAGCACACAAATGGGTACCGTAAATAACAATGCATGAACAACTACCATATTCTAATACCAATGAAATATTACAGACCTTCTAAAACTAACGAGAATAACAAAATCGAGAACCAAAACACACATGCAAGAAGAAAGACGAAGTGTCACTGTTAGAAATGGAAAAAACACCATAGAAGTACCTTTCATCTTCAACTTTGCGGTCTGACCTAGCCATTGTCGTGCTCTGCGAAGTAGTAAGCAAAACGGTTCCAAAATGACAAACAACCTAGGAACCTTCTATTTCGGAAGTACTTCTAAAGTCTGTAAACAAAAGAGACAAAATGCAGTGTACCACTACTGACTCTTTGTATCCTATTATGTTTCCAAAAAGTTTCTATAAGTGTTGAGATTCATTAAATATATCTTTTAACAATTATAACACACGTGATATATTTGTTATGCATGAACCCTTCATCATGTAGTACCTTATGCATTCCATTTTATTAAATAGTATAAATACAACATATTTACATTTTTGGTACACAAATTAATAATTTACACAATAAATTATTATTACCAGGATTAAATACAATTCAAAAAAATGGAACCTTAAGAGGTATGCATAATCCAAATATATTCAAATAAATATTTATCAAAACATCAAAAATATTTACAAAAATTTAAGGTAGACAAATAACTATTAGTTGACCCAAATGACACGACACCAACACGTACCCGTGCGCATGCACGGGTATCGCACTAGTTAGTAAAGGTGTTAAGAAACTAAAAAAGAAAATTTGTAAATAGACATTAACTACTATTAGCATAACCATAAAATATATTCAATTAATATATTAATAAAGGTGTTAAGTAACTGAAAAGTAAAATTTGTAAATATACATTTAACGTGAAATGGAATCTACAATATAAATAAATAAAAATTTGAAATTAAATTTGAGTAATGGAAAGACGTTATATATCTACAAAATTAAATCAATTTGGGAAACCTAAACTTTACTAATTGGAAAACGGGAATATTTAGTGGGAAGAGAAATACTAATCGCGCTGCGTCTCTCTCTCTTAGTCATTGTGTTTTACTCACTTGGAAAGGTGACTTTGTTGCAGATAGAAGCAATCGTTTCAAGCATCGCAGGTCATCCGAGATTCTCTGTGGCACAGAATGGAAGGAAGTTCACTCAAGCAATCCTCAGAAACCGTTTCAAGGTAAGATCTTCGTAGGTTGTTGTCGTCCTTCCTTTGAAGCGTTGTCGCTATTATACGGTTGTTTTTCTAAAAAAACTGAGTTAAACCAATCGTAATGCCAAAACGTTAAAGTAACTGAGGATCTGTGGTTTCCTATGTCATTGCATGTAGTCGTATTGGCCATATTAATATATTAACAGTTATTCATTTGCTTTTCATGCATGTATATGAACTCACTGCAGCGGCGTAGATGACTTTTGAAGTCTTTTATGGTTTAATAATTTTATATGTAATGATTAAAGATGAGGAAGCTATTGATTAATACTTAGTCTTTCTTTGTGCAGAGATAATGAGGCTGGAGTTGAAATCCAAAAGAGTTCCAAACGCACGCGGAGTTTTGTTCTCAAACAAATGTTGGAGGAGCTACGTGTTGTGAAAAAGGAAAGTATGGATGCGATTGAAGAAATCGAGGCCTATCAGGTGAAAAAAGAACCAGTGGTCGAGGAAGAACAACAGTTTGGATTGGCAGGACATGTTTTGGACCGTGAAGAGATTCCAGGAGGGGGTAAGAAAGGGAAAGGGAAGCAACAGCCCGCAGTCATTTCTGGCGGGCATGGAAGAAAAACCTATCATGCAGCTGTGTATCGCGCATCTTTTCAACGAAGGTATTTTTGTTTTGGTATTTAATTGTCATAAGGAAGAATTTTAGTATAAAAGTTAGTGTTGTTCTTATACCATGTCTGTGAATAAGCATCATGTATTTTGTTGGGACATTCTGTGGCAGAGACAAATGTAATTCTGGGTCAGGCAAGCAAAACGGGAAGGATGTAGCCGTTGCAATGAGCAACGATGGCGGAAGAATGCGTCGTGAAGCCAAAAGGAAAGGTTGTCTACCTGGAATGGCTAGCACTGGCGAACGTTGAACCCGGCAAAAAAAGGACCTCGTAGCAACCAAAGCTGCTAGGTAAAATTGTTGTAAAACATATTAGACATAGTCATGTAATAATTAATTAGTCGCTGGAGTAATAGTTACAAAGGTTAAAAGGATGACATTTAGCGAATGATGTTTCGTATTAAATCGGTGTAGGAATGGAGGAGCTGAAACCTGTTTGGAGAAGGTGAAAGGGAAGGGAAAACTTGTTGGAAACAGTGTGGAAAAGGCGTCCATGAGGCAGAAACAGAAAGCCAAAGTCAAAGTTTCAAGCAGGAGTGTCAATCGTGCTAATATTGGAAGGTATACATTTATTATGGGTTGTATTAGCTGGTTTAATGAGTGCGATATGTTGTTTACGACCGTTAAACTAAATTGTTCTAATTTATCATTTTATCCTGTTGTGTTATATTTAAGTAGGAAATCCAATCCAGAATCATTGGCTGTCAAAGAGCAAATCTGGACCAGGGTTGTCGACAATCCAGTTAAGTTGACAAACAATGTTCTGGTAAGTTACGCTGCAACAGTTATCATTAAGTATAACAATTCTGCATATAATGTAGGAATGTAAATTTTGATATTCATGTTATATTTCAACATATTCCAAGATCTGTTGTTCGTGAATGTATCTCTGGGAAGATTCTGAGAATAACCTTGATTGATCGGAACAATGCTATTCCGTACTACTGTGAGATGATCAAGAGGGAAGATATTGTGGATAGGTATTTATTGGGTGGATGGTCGGACTTCTGTAAAGACAGCAAACTTCAGAAGGGAGACATATTGCGGTTCTGCATTAGATATCCTCCAGTGGATTCGATCTCGGTGACCGTAGAGCGTGGAAAAGCAGAGTGAATGACCTGAGAAGACATACGACGTGTGGTGTGTCATAGACAAAGTATTATCTATGAATGTGTCATTTAAAAATTTTCTGGACAGATGTAGCAATCTTTTGGTATTTAGCTTTGTTGGGCATCCGTTTCATTTTCAAATGGTGTTTATTTTGTAGGTTTGACTTTATTAATCAAATGTTTTGTAACAATTTCTGTCAATGGCAGATTAACTTATTATGTTTTTCAGCACTTGTTTGCAATCCAAATCAGGAACAAAAGCTTTATTATATGTTCAGTCATAATCTGGCCTACTATTTGACCATAGTTATAATTGTTTAATGGTTATACTATCCTTGGTTGTGATGATAGCTCTCATTGTTTCACTATTTTTTACAGAAATTGATGGTTTTTCGATGGTTATCAGTTTATGCTTTATTGAAAGGGCTTATCTCTTTATCATATGCACTATAATGAAAAAATATATAAGAGCTAATTATAACTTAAAAGAAGGAATTGGGACCAGTCAAATAGAGTAATTATATTTATGGCACAATAACTATAGAAAGACAAATTTTAGTATCAATAGAGGAAATGTATGCCAACATACAATTTTAATAGATAATTTTTTTTATATAATTAGTTAATTGTTGTTGTCTAATATATTGATGGTTAGTCTTGCTTGTGAATAATAATATAATAAAAAAACAGAGATTAATAAAAGAAAAAAATTACAATTTAAGTAATATATAGAAGAAATACAATTCATATAATTCGAGAATAACATTTTATAGTATGCTTAAAATATATAGGTTGGTATATATTTCTGGTAATTAATTTGAAAAAGTATTACAAAATTGATATGTTTTTTAAGATGAAATGGATTTTTTATAAAATAGTTTACTAAAATGGGCCTTGATAAGAATCAGTATAATTTTAATGTCCCTTAAGCCCAACAATGAGTGGGGTAAAGCAAAAGGAAGCTTCTATTCGACACGAACTCAGCTCCATTGTGACAGTCTTTGTTTCACTGCATGTAATCGTCTGTAAACCCAAAAAGAAGATGTCATCCGATTCCGCAAACATGATTCCTCCTCCAAACTTCGGCATATTTCCAGACGACGTTTATCAATATCTGAGCGAAACGGCTATAGGGGTAACAAACAACTTGGGTGATAGAAGAGCTACATTCGACATGCAAAGGTTGAAAAATTGCGAAGGACCCATAGAATCTTCGTCCAAACGAAAGGGAAAAGAGAAGGTATTCCAAACTTCAAGTTCTTCTGCTGCGGTGCCGTCGACCGGGAAAAACGGGTAAGTACATACCAAAATGTTTCTTACCGTATATATCAATGTCTTAGTTAAATTAGAAGGAAGCTAGGAAGAAAGTGGAATTGATAATGCTTTACCATAGGATTAGATTCGAGTTATGGATGTTGCATAGTATACGATTTTCATCTGTTGTTGTCTGGTGCCATTATTAAAATTGTCTGACTATTGCGTTAGTCTTATAAACCTGTTGTTATTATAGGAATAAATGTGAAAAATCAGATATGCAAATGCATGTTTGTAGGAATTGTTTAAAATGTGAATTTAAATGTTTCAGTTCTGAGAAGGTAATTGTTGACAAACAACCGAAAGACATATGGGATGACCTTGAGGTTAGGGAGGTTGATCTTGGACCAGTTGGTAGGAGAATTATCTGGCGAAGGAAGATCAAGTCTAGCAGAGTTGCAAGAAGGAATGTACTTGTAAGTCATATAGTCGAATCATACATAGTTATTTCTCTATAATTGTATAAACATTGAAATCAACTATATTTGTTTGTATGCAGCAAATGCCTCAGAAGGTTGTCCGAGATCATCTCATGGTCGGCCATGAGTCTATTGTTTTATATGATTCAGATCGTAGAAAGTCTTACAATTGTGTTCTGCACCTGGCAAATCGGAAAACATTCACGGAGCGTTATATATGCAAGGAATGGTATACGTTTGTAAGGCACCGGAAGTTAAAAGTTGGTGACAGGATTGGATTCAGTTTGAGACTCCCTGAGTGTGACCAATTGTTGGTTACAGTGAAGCGCAAAAAGTCTTCAAATTGAAACATTATGCTTTTGTCCTACGCTATGATTAACGAAGACGTCCATTTTGTAACTGTTATGTGTGTTTTATATTAGGCAAGTGTAGGAGTGTGTTAGTTTTGATAAGTCAGGTTGTGCTAAGAAATGTGAAACTTTGACTTAGTTGTATCCTAACTTAGTCCCATGGTGAAATGTTGAAGTTTAACAACATTTGAATGGGTTATGATGTAAGATTAAACTATATAACCTTTATTTTATATGCAAGTATGATGTTAGAGTATATGTTATAGTATGTGTAACACATGCATATCTCAAAAAGTCATAATCCAATTCGTTATATTTTTCAAATCCATTATGAAAATCACATTGGGCCTCATTATTAAATGTAAAACTGATTTGGAGTAAGTCCATTACAATTTTATTGTCAAAATTAAAAGCATTTTTTGGTACACAGGTTATTACGAAAATACAACATATAAAATGCTTCCCAATCAAGGTGGGTATTTGGATAAAACAATAATTGAGGTGTAACTTAATAATGCATGTGAAAACTCTGTTGTATTGAAGATAAGTATGAGACATAAAAGTTAACATGTGGTTTTGGGAAGTGGCATCATTTTGGAAGTATTCAAACTGTGCACATGTGACTGAGGAATATATTCCTTTATTTGGATGCATATGGAAAAAAGAATCTTGTGCATTTAACTTGCATGTCTCGCTGCAGTGGTGTTGACAAATAAATAGAGCAAAATGTATGCCCACAAACATAGTGAAACCTCATAGAGTAACATAACATCACTTCTCCATCTTCTATATTTCCTGCTTCTCTGATTGTGTAGAGTGTTTCCCAAATGGATCTATGTGGCATTCTCAAACACTCAGAAATGAAAGATTACTTTTTGATCGCAAAGATCTCGTCACAGGTTTAGTTTGTGTTTTTTGTTAAAATTAAGTTGTTTTCAACATAGTTATAGGTATACACGTGTATTGTTTGATCAACACCACACATGCAAGTATATTGTTTGATAACATATTGCATATGTATTTGAATTTCTGCAGTCCTACCCAGAGATCCAACCGTCATTTGTGAAAGCTTACGGTCAGGAAATTTCAAAATGTTGGACCATAATGAATAACCAAGGTTTACACCTTGAACTGATTTATAACCAAATCGAAATGCATCCGCTCGTTCTAAGTGGATGGCCTTGTATGGAATCGTATTACAATCTACCCTCGGAGGTCGTTTTGACGATTGGATATTATGGCAACAACAACTTTTCGGTTTTAGACTACATGCAAACTCTCTACGCTTTTTTTTAGCATTCTAACATGCTGTTAATGCTAATCTATCCAATAATTTCATTGAGACTACATATTAAACATGTTCCAAACAACAACAAAAAACATCAAACATGTTCATATCAAGAATTTGCTTCAACAGAATCCCCGTATAAAAACCATTGATTAATTAGCTTTAAATTCTCAATGTATTGAATTAGTTAAACATAAAAAAATATTGCAAAAGATGCACAAATGCAAAAGAACAATTCCTTGAATTATTTCATAAAATCAACCATTTAAACTCTACTATACAAGTAAATCCCTTGAATATTTATACCATATGCATTCCCCATCAGTCTCATCATTTTTTTGCCTATTTAAAAGTTGATAGATCAACAAAATGAAAAGCAACAATATAGGTTAATAAATTAATTAATAAAAGGGCAAGAACCAAAAAGATATTTTCATAAGACCAAGATTTAGGGATTTTAAACCAAAGATGCATAGATTATAAGATATAAGGAACAAGATCTCAATAAATTCATTGAGAAAAATCATATTCATTTCTTTGTTCAATCATAAAACCAAAAAAATACAACCAGATCTATTCCATCTTCTTATATAAAGAAAATCAATAACAAAAATTAGTTTTATTCCATCTTGTAGATGCTCAATCATATAGAACCAGATCTATTCCATCTTTGGATATGCTCAATCAATGACAAAAATTCACCATTTATGACCAATCAGACTTTATACAGTTTATGACCAAAAGTTAAGTCAAGTATATGCTAAATTTGATTCTTCTATCAGAACAACAATTTGGGGTTTTTAAAGAAAATTGGGGGTTTATGTTTTAACTGGAAATCTGCCCCCTAACAAAATAGAAAAGTTTCGATTTAACAGTATCAATTAACTCGATCCATCCCAAGGATATGGCAAAATTTGAATTAGGGAGATAAATAAAATTGAGGGTTTCAAAATTGGTCCTTTTTCAGTATTCAAATATTAAAATTAAAAATTTATGAAAGAGAAACACTCACCAAATAAGAAAAGAAGTATTGAAGAAGAAGGAAAAAGCTCAGCGTTATGGTGCTAATTGAAAAACTGTAAGAAAAACAGAAGTTATGTTACTAAGTTGCATAGAACTGAAAAAATACATTACAAATATATAGAGCCAAGCAACAAGCTTGCTAGTTATACTGAAAATCAAATCAAAAGCAATCTACACTAAACAGTAGTCATCCACTATGCCAAATAAGACCTTAGGCAGCGCATTTTTTACCTTAGGTAGCGCGTTTAATCATTGTTTATTCTGGTGCTGCTATAGGTATAGACAACACTTTTTTAAGTGCACTTTACTCAATGATTTTTGTTACAAATGTTGGCATAAGTGCACTTTAGGCAACGCTTCCTGCTAAAAGCGCTGGCTAAATTTTACTTTAGGCAGCGCTTGCTGTTAAAAGCGATGACTTGAGTGGACTTCATGCATCACTTTTTGTTAAAAACGCTGGCTTAAGTAACCTTTAGACAACACTTTATGTTAAAAACACTGGCTTAAGTGAACTTGAGGCAGCGTTTTATGTTAGAAGCGGTGGCTTAGGTGCACTTTAGACAGCGTTTGCTATTAAAAGTGTTGGCTTAAGTATACTTCAGATTACGCTTTCTATTTAAAAGCGCTGGCGTAAGTATGCACTTTCAAATAAAAGCATTGGCGTAAGTAATTTTTAGTTTCAATATCAATTTTTTCTCTTCATTTCAAATATCATAAATTCTACAATTTTCATAATCATAGGTCAATATTGTATTGTGATCAATAATAATCACAAGTGAACTAACTTGAATTCGCATAAATTTTATAATCTCTATAATACAAATTCAAAATTACATATATGGAGAAAAATGATAACCTATATCTATTCGAAATTATATAATCTCCATGATATATTGAAGTATAATTCCTTTTTTTTATAATACGATATGTAATTACTTCAATAATGTCTTCTTTCAAATCTTTCACTTTTAAATACCCTGCACATAAGACATGTATGTGATCAATCAGCTTATGTCATATATATCATATTTATTATATTTCAATCATTATTTTAGTGTATATATATATATATATATATATATATATATATATATATATATATATATATATATATATATATATATATATATATATATATCATGTACTACTTAAGGCAGCACTTTTATTTATTAATAAGCGCTGCCTAATGCTGATTTTTTCGAAAATTTTAATGATTCTATGTGTACATTTGACATCCTTTTTTTATATTTATGGGCGTTGCGTAATGATATACTTAAAGCAGCACTTTTATTTACTAATAAGTGTTGTCTAATGTACTGCTTAAGCAACGCTTTTTTTATTAATAAGTGTTGCCTAATATACTACTTAAGGTAGCGCTTTTATTTATTAATAAGCGTTGTCTACTATATAATTTATAAAAAAATATTTATCATCTCATATATATATATATATATATATATATATATATATATATATATATATATATATATATATATATATATATATATATATATATATATATATATATATATATATATATATATATATATATATATATATATATATATATATATATATATATATATATATATATATATATATATATATATATATATATTCTATGTGTACAATAAGCGAAGTTTCAGGGGTTCGATTTCCACATATGTTAATTTTTTCGGAAATTTTAATTTATTTAAATTTTAAAGATTCTATGTGTATATTAGACAGCATTTTTTATTTATTTATGGACGCTACCTAATGTACAACTTAAGGCAGCGCTTTTAAATATTAATAAGTGCTGCCTAATGTACTACTTAAGGTAGCCTTTTTAATTATTAATAAGTGTTGTCTAATGTATTACTTAAGGCGTCGCTTTTATTTATTAATAAGCATTGTCTAACGTATTACTTAAGGTAACGCTTTTATTTATTAATAACTGATGTCTAATGTACTATTTAAGGTAACACTTTTATTTATTAATAAGCGCTGCCTAATGTTGATTTTTTTCGAAAGTTTTAATGATTCTATGTGTATTTCCACATATGTTAATTTTTTCAGAAATTTGAATTTGTTAAAACTTTAAAGAATCTATGTGTACATTAGACATCATTTTTTATTTATTTACGGATGCTGCCTAATGTACTACTTAAGACAACGCTTTTAATTATTAATATGCGCTGCCTAATGTACTACTTAAGGCAACCCTTTTAAGTATTAATAAGCGCTGCCTAATGTATTACTTAAGACATCACTTTTATTTATTAATAAGTGTTGTCTAACGTATTACTTAAGGTAGCACTTTTATTTATTAATAACCGCTGCCTAATGTACTACTTAAGGCAACACTTTTATTTATTAATAAGCGTTGCCTAATGCTGATTTTTTCGAAAATTTTAATGATTCTATGTGTACATTTGACATCCTTTTTTTATATTTACGGGTGATGCGTAATGATCTACTTAAAGCAGCGCTTTTATTTACTAATAAGTGTTGCCTTGTAATACCCCGTATTAAATTAAATGCTCTAATGTTATTAGCTGACACCGAGGTTTTATTAATTGGTACATTAGAGATACTTTTGGACATTGAGTTAGTAGTGTAACTTAAGATGTTTTTCTTATATCTTTTCCTTTTTGCTTTTCTTCTTCATTCTACAACAAAAGAAAAATTTAGAGAGAAGAAGTAGAGAGAAGGAAGAGCAAGAGGAGAAAGGAGGAAAAGCTTGGATCTTCATCATTTCTCCGCCGAATCAACTCATCTTCGACATCAACGACTCATAATCGAGGTGGGTTCTAGTTAGAAACTTATAGCTTTTGATTTATGGATGAAAATCATAAGTTTTGCATTTGGGGTTTTCTATAGAAAAACCTAGGTTTTGGATCAAATTCATCTATGTTCATGATTGAGTGTTGTATGTCACAAGTGTACCATGTGTATATTGTTTCTAGGCTTTGGTGTGGTCTGGAACAGGTTTAGATGTGGAAATGGTTGGATTGAACCATGGGAGGAAGCTTGAAAACAGATCTGAAATTTTTGAAGGATTATGGGGTTTGGTTCTGTTATCAGTACGCGGCGCGTACAAGGCTTTGCGGCGCGAACACTGCGAGTTTTCTGTGAGGTTTGCCACTGTCTGAGGTTCGCGGCGCGACCTAGCTCTTGCGCGGCGCGAACTGAAGCTTTCTTAGCCAATTCTTTAGTTTAATGAGATAAAACTGTTTCGATCATAACTTTTGAACCATAACTCTGTTTTAATCACCGTTCAAAGTGGTAGGAAGCTAGAAGCGTGTACTTTCTAGTAGTGTAGGTTTTGGGAACAAAAGGAGAATTATTTAATCGAGAGTCGGGAATTGCTTGATTTCTTGGGTTGGTTATCGTTCGGAATCATGTGAACGCTATGATTTTGGTATGATACTTGTGTACTCTATAATTGTGATAAATTACCATTTGTTACAGACAATGATAATAATTGTTGGTTGAGTTCTATTGCAGGTGGATTAGTGTACCTTTGTTATATATATTTATATCAGAGAGGTTTGAATAACTTCATTGTTATGTGAATAAAGGTTAAGTGAGGAAACTAGGAATTGTTAGGTTATGTAGCTTAACAAAGAAACCTAGGATGAGACATTATATGGAACATACGTGTTTAGAATCTTATGACGAAAGGCTAACAGACCTAGTGGTTTGCGTGAGCGATCACCATTGTATGATGTATTAATCGGAACCATTGTATTCTTTATTTCTTTATTTTTTTTCTTTTGAATGCTA
The DNA here is from genome assembly GCF_029867415.1 of Vicia villosa. Classification (NCBI taxonomy): domain Eukaryota; kingdom Viridiplantae; phylum Streptophyta; class Magnoliopsida; order Fabales; family Fabaceae; genus Vicia; species Vicia villosa. The sequence goes on along the minus strand of NC_081180.1, from coordinate 37,340,466 downwards.
ACAGGAATTCTTCGTGCAGAGAGGCACCGTGCAGAGAGGCACTAATAATCTTGGCAGGTTTGATTCCCGCTTTCGTGTACGAATGGAACCTATGGGTAGAGACTTGTGATGGTGTACGGGCCATGTGAAGTGACGATTCTTGGGGAAAGGCTCATGAATCCGAATCCATTTCGTATGTCAAGATTTTCCAAAGGATCCATGACTCGTGCCACCTCCTAGACGTAGAAGGGGACGGGAATATAGGGATACCTTGGTATTGGTTTCCGATTAGTAATCTTGTGTTGAGTTGTTGAACTCTAAGTATGATTCCATATAATGTTAGTATGAGAACTCAAGGTCTAGTTCCTTTTATGACTTGAGACTTATAGGTTAGAACCTTGTAAAGCCGAGAGGATCCATAGGATAAGGAACTCACTAAGATTTTGTATCTCACCCCATTATATATTGATTTCAGGTACTACAGGTTCCGCGAAGGGTAAGGAGAAAGCAGTTTGATTTCCTTATTCCTTATGCTTATTTTGGATATGGCGAAGCTTCCGTTGTGGATTTTTCTTTTGTGATCATTGTTGATCTAGTTCTTAGTATTTACTTTTGAACATCTTGTATGTATTATGCCGTTGTTATAACTTTGTATTTAGGGCATTAATATGTATAATGTGTTGATTAGGAACTTATAAGTATTTTCAGTACCAAATACTTGGATTCATGTATATGTATATGCTTTGATGTATGTATTTATATATGGGTGTTACAGTTGGTATCAGAGCAGGTCGTATCCTCGACCTTGCCATGAGATATTATAAGTGTTTCTTCTGTCCAAGATGTGTTGTGTTCCCATGAGTTTTGTTGCGTTATGACTATGGTATTGAGCCTGATCAACTTAATCCCATTTTGATGACCTCCAGGAACATGGCGGACGGACGCAGGACTCGTGGTCGACCCCCCACACGACCTCCACAGGTGAATCCACCGGATGGCGGTGCGAATGTTCCATGGCCCCAATTCATGCAACAGATGCAACAGCAGCAGAATCAGTTCATGTTGCAGATGATGCAACAGATGAATGGCGGTCATAATGTTCCAGTGGTTGTGCCTGAAGCTGTAGGTGGGACTTATAGGGATTTCATTCGCATGAATCCTCCGGAATTTCATGGTGGATTAGATCCTATAAAGGCGCATGAGTGGGTGGCCAATGTAGAAGGAATCTTTGAGATCGTGCATTGTAGTGAAGAGAACAAGGTGGTGTTTGCTTCTCATTCGCTGAAAGGTCCAGCTATGAGGTGGTGGAAGAGTGCTTCTACTTTGATGACTACTCAGGAAGTACCTAAGGAATGGGAAAATTTCAAGACCACTTTTATGGAGAAATACTTTCCTAGTTCACTGAGGACTAAGAAGGAGTTGGAATTCCAACAGTTAAGGCAGGATAATATGTCAGTGGCTACTTATGCGGAGAAGTTTGAAATTTTGGCTGCTTACTCTAGGCAGGCCGCGTATGCTCCTGATGAGAGTTGGAAGGTGGACCAGTTTCTGTTTGGTTTAAGGGCTGATATCTCACATAGTGTGTCCCAGAGGGAGTTTACTACTTATACGGAGGTGTTGCGACAATGTTATGTGGCTGAGACCAGTTTGAAGAAAGTTCAAGCTGAGGAAGATTTGAAGAAGAAGAATCAACATGAGAGGGGAAGGCCAAGCCAACAATTTCGACCTAGGCCACAAGCTTTCAAAGGGAAGCAAGTGCAAGGTTCTCGGTCTAGTGCACCTCCGGTGTGTCGTAGCTGTGGTAAGAATCACCTTGGAAGGTGTAGCTTTGAAGGGGTGAAATGTTTTCATTGTCAGCAAGAAGGGCATATGGCTAGGAATTGTCCTCAGAATAGGAATCAAGTACAAGGAAGGGGTACTGGTAGGGTTTACACCTTGGATGCTAAGAAGACCAAGAGTGATAACTCTTTGATTGCGGGTACGTGTTTCATTAATGGGCATTCTTGTTTTGTTCTATTTGATTGTGGAGCAACACACTCTTTTGTGTCATTGCAATGTATGAAGCGACTTGGGTTGCAAGCTACTCCTTTATTTCCTCCTATGGCGGTTACTACTGCTATGGATGAGATGGTTGAGACACCGTTGGTGTGTGAGAATTGTGTGTTATCTGTGGGTGGTAGGAATTTCCAGATTGATCTTGTTTGCTTACCACTTAAGAAGGTAGATGTTGTTTTGGGAATGGATTGGCTTTCTGCTAATTCGGTGTTCATTGGGTGTGAAGAGAAGTTAATCATTATTCCATCTGAAGAAGCTACTCCGAAGGATGTGTTGACTACTATACTAGAAGGTACGGTAGGTATGGTTAATTTCTTGTTTGAGAAAGAGAAGTCGGTTCTGTTGGTTCTCACTGAGGAGACGGGTGACAAGTTAGAGGTTTCGCAAATTGCTGTTGTTAGAGAATTTCCTGATGTTTTTCCCGAGAATGTCACTTCTCTTCCTCCGGAAAGGGAAGTGGAACTCTCTATTGACCTGATACCGAGAACGACTCCTATATCCGTTTCTCCGTATCGGATAGCACCGCTTGAATTAAGAGAATTGAAGGGGAAATTAGAGGAGCTGATGGCTAAACATTTTGTGCGACCTAGTGTCTCACCGTGGGGAGCTCCAGTGTTGTTAGTAAAGAAGAAGGATGGTGGGATGAGGCTATGTATTGATTACCGTCGGTTGAATAAGGCCACCATCAAGAACAAATACCCTTTGCCAAGGATAAACGACTTGTTAGATCAATTGAAAGGAGCCTGTGTGTTCTCGAAGATTGATTTGCGGTCAGGTTATCACCAAATCCGTGTGAAGAGCTCAGATGTGCCAAAGACTGCATTTAGAACCCGTTATGGTCATTATGAATTCTTGGTAATGCCTTTCGGTGTTACGAATGCTCCAGCTGTTTTCATGGATTATATGAATCGGATATTCCAGCCTTACTTAGATCAATTTGTGGTAGTCTTTATTGATGACATTCTTATTTATTCTCGTACTCCACAAGAGCACGAAGAACACCTGAGGATTGTTCTGTCGGTATTGCTAGAAAATCAATTGTTTGCTAAGTTAAGCAAGTGTGAGTTTTGGATGACGGAGGTAAGATTTCTTGGTCATGTCATATCTCAAGGAGGTGTGGCAGTGGACCCGTCAAAAATTGAAGCAGTAATTAATTGGGAGAGACCGAGTAATGTCTCAGAAGTCTGAAGTTTCTTGGGCTTAGCCGGCTACTACAGAAGATTTATAAAAGGGTTTTCTCAATTGGCTTTACCAATGACTAGACTTACTCGGAAGGAGTGTCCTTATGATTGGGATTCGGGGTGTGAACAAAGTTTCATGGTCTTGAAGGAAAGATTGACGACCGCTCCTGTTTTAATCGTTCCTGATCCAAATAAGTCCTATGAAGTATTTTGCGATGCTTCCAAGAAAGGATTAGGAGGAGTATTGATGCAGGATGGTCAGGTGGTAGCATACACATCTCGACAGTTAAAGGTTCACGAAGAGAATTATCCAACTCATGATTTAGAATTGGCTGCGGTTGTTTTTACCCTGAAGGTGTGGCGTCATTACTTGTATGGAATTCATTTTGAAATGTTCAGTGACCACAAGAGTTTAAAGTACCTATTCGATCAAAAAGAGTTGAATATGCGTCAGAGGCGGTGGATGGAATACTTGAAGGATTATGATTTTGACTTGAAGTACCATCCAGGCAAGGCAAATAAAGTGGCAGATGCCTTGAGTCGGAAGGTGTTAAAGAGGGCCGAATTGATGATGTTAGAGTATGCATTGTTGGAAAAATTTCGAGATCTCAACCTTCAATTTGTTTGGACCCAAAATGGAGTATTGATGGGAAACTTGAATGTTAATTCTATTTTGAGAAATGACGTTCAACAAGCACAAGTGTCAGATGCTAAGTTACAAGAGGTGTTGGTTCAACCAGGGTTTACTCGAGCTACGGATGGAGTGATTATGTTTAATCAGCGGATTTGTGTTTCGGACGATGCGTTATTGAAAAGAAGGATTTTGGATGAAGCTCACAAGGGTGCTTTCACTATACATCCGGGTTCTTCAAAAATGTATCAAGATTTGAAAAGAGATTATTGGTGGTCCGGAATGAAAAGAGATGTCGCGGTGTACGTATCGGAGTGTGCTGTATGCCAACAAGTAAAGATTGAACATCAAAGACCAGGTGGATTGTTACAACCACTAGAGATTCCAATATGGAAGTGGGATAGTATTTCAATGGATTTTGCGGTTAGTTTACCTCGTACTCAAGGTGGATATGATTCTATTTGGGTGATTGTAGATCGGTTGACGAAATCTGCAGATTTCTTAGCCGTGAAGACTACTTACAAGGCAAGTCATCTTGCACGGTTATTTGTCGCAGAAATTGTGAAGTTGCACGGTGTACCCTCTAGTATTGTGTCGGATAGAGATCCAAAGTTCACTTCGAGGTTTTGGAGAGCTTTTCAACAAGCGATGGGATCTAAATTATGTTTGAGCACATCGAACCACCCTCAAACGGATGGTCAAACGGAGCGAACGATACAAACCTTGAAAGATATGTTAAGAGCTTGTGTGCTTGAGACTAGAGGAAATTGGAAGGAGATTTTACCATTGATTGAATTTACGTATAATAACAGTTATCACGCAAGTATCGGTATGGCACCTTATGAGGCATTGTATGGGAGAAAATGTAGAACACCGTTGTGTTGGTCAGAAGTTGGTGATGATAGAATTTTGGGACCCGAAATTATTCAAGAGACTACGAACAAGATTAGAATGATTCGTGAGAAGGTTAAGCAAGCACAAGATCGTCAGAAGAGTTATGCAGATAACCGTAGGAGGCCTTTGGAGTTTATGGAAGGTGACCATGTATTCTTGAAGGTTACTCCGAGATTGAGGTTGAAAGGACCGTTTAAGTCGAGGAAATTAAGTCCGAGATACGTGGGACCGTATGAGATTCTAGAAAGGATTGGTGAAGTAGCTTACCGTTTAGCCTTACCGTCTTCTCTATCAGAAATGCATGATGTTTTTCACGTGTCTCAACTGCGGAAGTTTATTCCCGACCCTCTTCAGCCGGTGTTACCAGATGCAATTGAGATAGAATCAGATTTGACTTTTGAACCCTTACCGAGCCACTTAGTGGGGAGAGAGACTAAAGTGTTACGAAGCAAGGAGATTCCTCTTATTAAGGTTCAGTGGGATGTGACGCATCCGGGAGATGCTACATGGGAACTTGAATCGGAAATGTGGGATGCTTACCCTCACCTTTTCAGGTAATTCTTAAATTCGAGGACGAATTTCTATTTAAGGGGGGGAGGATGTAATACCCCGTATTAAATTAAATGCTCTAATGTTATTAGCTGACACCGAGGTTTTATTAATTGGTACATTAGAGATACTTTTGGACATTGAGTTAGTAGTGTAACTTAAGATGTTTTTCTTATATCTTTTCCTTTTTGCTTTTCTTCTTCATTCTACAACAAAAGAGAAATTTAGAGAGAAGAAGTAGAGAGAAGGAAGAGCAAGAGGAGAAAGGAGGAAAAGCTTGGATCTTCATCATTTCTCCGCCGAATCAACTCATCTTCGACATCAACGACTCATAATCGAGGTGGGTTCTAGTTAGAAACTTATAGCTTTTGATTTATGGATGAAAATCATAAGTTTTGCATTTGGGGTTTTCTATAGAAAAACCTAGGTTTTGGATCAAATTCATCTATGTTCATGATTGAGTGTTGTATGTCACAAGTGTACCATGTGTATATTATTTCTAGGCTTTGGTGTGGTCTGGAACAAGTTTAGATGTGGAAATGGTTGGATTGAACCATGGGAGGAAGCTTAAAAATAGATCTGAAATTTCTGATTTCGCGCGCTTCGCGGCGCGAATGTTAGATGGCGGCGCGAACCATGCAGAAGGATTATGGGGTTTGGTTCTGTTATCAGTACGCGGCGCGTACAAGGCTTCACGGCGCGAACACTGCGAGTTTTCTGTGAGGTTTGCCACTGTCTGAGGTTCGCAGCGCGACCTAGCTGTTGCGCGGCGCGAACTGAAGCTTTCTTAGCCAATTCTTTAGTTTAATGAGATAAAACTGTTTCGATCATAACTTTTGAACCATAACTCTGTTTTAATCACCGTTCAAAGTGGTAGGAAGCTAGAAGCGTGTACTTTCTAGTAGTGTAGGTTTTGGGAACAAAAGGAGAATTATTTAATCGAGAGTCGGGAATTGCTTGATTTCTTGGGTTGGTTATCGTTCGGAATCATGTGAACGCTATGATTTTGGTATGATACTTGTGTACTCTATAATTGTGATAAATTACCATTTGTTACGGACAATGATAATAATTGTTGGTTGAGTTCTATTGCAGGTGGATTAGTGTACCTTTGTTATATATATTTATATCAGAGAGGTTTGAATAACTTCATTGTTATGTGAATAAAGGTTAAGTGAGGAAACTAGGAATTGTTAGGTTATGAAGCTTAACAAAGAAACCTAGGATGAGACATTATATGGAACATACGTGTTTAGAATCTTATGACGAAAGGCTAACAGGCCAAGTGGTTTGCGTGAGCGATCACCATTGTATGATGTATTAATCGGAACCATTGTATTCTTTATTTCTTTATTTTTTTTCTTTTGAATGCTAACAGGCATTCTTCGTGCAGAGAGGCACCGTGCAGAGAGGCACTGTCATACCCCAAAATTTGCCCATACTATTTCTCTTGTACAAGTTCAAATCAATACACAAGGCTCCTAGACACACTCTCCTATACAAGGCTCTGAAACTAGGGTTTGACTTATTCAAAGGAAAATCAGTGAATCAATGACTCCAAAGCATCTCATATGGCTAAATACACTTCACACTATCTCTATAACAAGTATCAAAGCCTATCTCAAAGTTCTGGTCATTCAAAAGTTCAGAAGATCAACAGTCGACTGGGTGACCTATAAAGTCAACTGTGGTCAAAGTAAAGTCAAAACTCCTGATTTTTTGTCAAAATCCTCATATTGAAGTATCATTCACCATTTGATCAAGAATTGATCATGGTTCATTAGGGAAAGATAAAAAAATCAACAATTCAAAAGTTTCTAAATTAGGGTTTGTATAGGAGAAAGTCAACTGAACTTTGACCAGCCATAACTCTCACATGGAACATCAGAAATTTCCCATCCAAATCTCAATTTGAAGGAAATTGAATTCTATACAACTTTGTCTCTCACATGCCAAGTCTAAAAATGCTTCATTTGAGAGATATGACTCAAAACATTACAGGTCCTTCTAGAAGCTCGCAAAAGCAAATTTTTGTCAGGAGCCATATCATCAAGATAATTTCTTCAAACGGAAAAAAGTTTCCAAAGTGGCTTGTAGAAGACATCTTGAGGTTTCCAAAAAGTCCTAGAACTCCTCCATATCTTAAAAATTGAGGGAGATATGCCTTGTCAAAGTTGGACAATTTTGGGCGAAAAATGTGAAACAAAAATGGCTAAAAATGGATTTCATTGCAAATAGGCCCAATCTTTGTGATCCAAACTTGTTTCTAGGGTTACTAATAATCTCCAAATCCATTCCCACGCCCATTTGATTTTATTTCATTTTTTATTTGAATTTTTATTCATTTAAAATGAAATTTAAATCAAATAATTGAAAGAAAATTCAAAAGATTTGATTTGCCTTTGATTCTCAATCAATTATAATCATCTAAGGGCCATATTTGTAAGCAAAATTCGTGCTCACATGGTTTGGTTGAAAAAGATTGAGATTTGATGCAAAATTAGAAGTTTCCATACAAATTTTCCAATCAAAGATTTATCATGAGAATAGGTGATTCAATATGATTTCTTTCAAGATTATTACCCTAAATCGTTCTATTATAAGTATGCAGCTTCTCCAAATACAAAAAGGGGGATTGCAGTCAAGAGGAATCTATACAAACTTCAAAAAAAAACTCAAGAACAAGTCAAAAATCGGTTTCCAAGATAGAGGTCGATTCAAGGCAAACAAAGCATCATAACACGTTCCTCAAAGCTTTCTAATCGTAAACCAATCCTCACAGATCAACACAACACGCAGAAACTCGGCCCCTTCAGTCACGGTTTGCAATTTTATTTTTGGTTTTGATTCCGGAAATTTGTGCATGTTCATCGTATTTTGATTATGTATTCATGTTTACACGAGTGTCTATGTGATTTCTGGATAGTTTGATAAAGTTTGGATGCAGGTTTTGCGTGTTGCCATTGTTAGGGTTCACAAAGCTCCAAGTTGGGGATTTTAGTTAGAGACCGAATTAGCCCAAATTGATGGTTCTATCATGTTCATAACGCGATTTCCAATTGAAACCGGTTGTTATTTGCGTTGTATTGTTTGTTTTTCATGGGGTTTGTGTTTGCAGGAATTAGCCTTGAATAACTTAGTAGCCAAATCGCATCTGATTCGTAGCGAAAAGCACAGGTCTTCACGAAGAAGACAACCCCTGGGCGCGCGTTCGTTCTAATTCAAAGTTGTCAATTTGTTTCTTTATTTAACTTTTGGAAGCGATATCGTTAACAGCGAACTGCTTCTGGTGTGTTGGCAAAGCGCGCTTCTTGATAGCCAAGACGACATGGGTTCGATCCCAGTGTCGTGCGTTATTTTTTGCCTATTTTGTTTGTTCTAATTCATGTGCAGATCCAGTGCCTTTGACTTCTGAGGGAGCATCATGTGCCTTCGTATTGAAGCCGTTCGATCACCCTAGATGCATATCCAACGCACCGGAGGACTCAAGCACACCGTGGGTCTCACAGATTTGCAGCACCGGATCCCACAAGCTAAGTTTTTTTTTTTTTTTCTTCTTTCAATTGTTTTTACCTTATTTTGTCTAATTATTCATATATTGTTTATATATTCTTATTTTTTTAAAAAAGGTTCCTTCTTAATAGAAGTTTTTCTTAAGTTTCTTTTTTTCATAAAAAACATAAAAATAATAAACAGAAAATTTATTTAATTAAATTATTAAATGTTTTTATTCGATGTAATTGTTAAATAGTTTTATTTGATTCAAAGGTTTTAAATTAATTTAATTATTTAATTAATTATCAATTTTTTTTATATTAGGATTAGAAAATTTAATCGAAACTTTATTTTGCCAATTTAATTAATTAGGTTGAAAACCAATAATTAATCTGACTTTCTTTTTTGATTAACCATGGTTAACTTGTGCCTTAATCAGGATTTACGAGGACCATTCCTACACTGAAAACTTTTTGTTTCTTTGTGCCTTTTCAAGGTTAGCAACAGGTTTCCTTCCGATTACGCGCCACGTCCGTCACAAAGCTAAGTATTCCATTTATTTTTAAAAGTCTATTTTGTTTTCTTTGATTTTAGGGTTTGCCCTTATATTTCTTGAACTATGCATACATTCACCTATTATCTGCCTTTGCCATTTTTTTCAGGGTTACCCCCGAGGCTTTCCGCCAACCATATCAGATCAAATTCGAAGCTAAGTGTCTTTTATTATTATTTTATTTAGTAATTTCATTATTTTTATTTTTATGGTTAATAAAGTTCGCCTTCGAACCGATAATGCACTCACTCTCTGTTTTCTGTCTCTTCTTTTTTCCTTTTCAGGGTTTGTCAAATGCCAAAGCTACGTTGTTGGTAACCCTAAACCCTATTTTATTTTATGGCTGTTATTATTACTTATGTCAAACCCTATTAAGGGATCCGCTGGTTACAATTTCCCTCCCCCATATCTGTTTTGATTATATTATTTAACTGCGTGGTTAGTAATTCTAGGGAGTGCAACTTATTAATTGAATTAGCATCACGTTATTTTATAAGATAACATAACTGAACTGAACCACGTGATTGTGGCACACACACTCTTTTGGGGTAACCTCTCTGTTGCCTTGTTGCCTGTTGCCTGTTGCCTTTGTGTTTTTGCAGAATAAGCCATGTCCCTCGAATATGAGGATACCTCAGCCATGCTGCCTCGATAACTAAAGGTCATGCGACCCTAAATGATGCTGCCTTCGATACACAAATATGACCTCGACCCTCGGAAGTTGCTTACGGAAAAAGGCGGAGGTATCTTCTGGCCGCCTACGAATAAGGCTTATTCTGATCCTTACCTTAGACTACCTGCCCTCCTATGGCATGGGACAGTCTTATGGCAAAGGATATTTCGATGACCCTTCTACCTCCAAACGAAAGGCTTCCTGCCCTCTTATGGCAAGGATAGACCCTTTCATTCTGAAAGGCTAAAAAGAGACCTATCATCTGAGTTTAAGGTAATTGCCCCTAATTGCCTTGCCATGCTCTATTTTCTATATTCTTTTCTCAAAATTCTTCAAAAAACTGGCTACGCTCATTTACGAGCTAAAGTCCATTTTTCCTCTTTCATCTACATTTTCTGAAAACGAGCAAGCAAAGCAATTAAGAGCCCGTGGAAAACCATGGATGCAAAGGGTGCCTTACACCTTCCCTTTGCATAAATTACCCCCCGAACTTAGATTTCTTTAAAAGGTTTTTTTCTGTTTCTTTTAGCCTTTCTGAATTTGTTTGGATAAAATAAAAGTCGGTGGCGACTCATGCTTAACCGCGACATTTCGATCGATAAAAAGTCAGTTCACCGTATTACAGAACTGGCGACTCTGCTGGGGATGCTTTCGAATAAAAGAGGGGTTACCTTAGAGTTTAGGATCACTTTATTGTTTGTTTGTTTGCTTTATTTTCCAAGATTGTTTTGGGTATTGAATGGAAGATAAATCCTATACCCGGATTCGAGTGCACCTTAAGATAGGAGCGGCATAGTCATGGAGACCTCCCTTGTGCATGCTTGGGATTGGTCAAAATGAAGTTCGCGCTTGAGTTAGGCCTCCATTGGTTATTGTGTACCTCTTTTGCATGAGAGAGGTTTACGCATGTATCTTTGGGTGCGTCGGAGCTCAGGGACCTTTAGTCACCTTCAACCCATCTTGGCCTTTAGGAACGTAGTGGGAGGACTACTCTTGATGCATGTTAAGGGCATAGTCGCTACCCGATACTACAACTCAGATAGGTTCTTTCTCAAAGTATCATTGCGTGGTATGCATGTACCATGTTCGAGGGTGCTTTAGAAGGGCTGACAATTCTGGGTCACCTGGTAGAACCCGTTGCTGATATCATCCTTATCCCTAGAAGTACCTTTGGGGGAAGGGTAGTCACCTGGTCATACTTCATGCAAGCCTTTAAACTTAAGGACTCTTGTGTGACTTGCTTGTTATCTAACCTTTTGGTTTCCTTGCAGGATTTGCTTGTAGGACATTTCGTCCTTATTACCATATGCTCTACCTTTCTATTTCCTTGCAAGATTTGCTTGTAGGACATCTCGTCCTCGTTACCTTATGCTCTAACCTTTTATTTCCTCGCAGGGTTTTCCTGTAGGACGTCTCGTCCTTATGACCTTATGCCTTACTTAATGCATTGCATCTGCATGACATCATAACATCATAACATCACCTGTAAACTAACCCTTTCAAGGATCTTAGGAATTTAGGGCGCACAATTTCAGGTGCTCTTATCAAGGACTGAATTCCTATCTAGGGGCAAGAGGATTTATTTTCCTCTAGCCACATGCCTTCCAATTCAGAGACTCAGTACTTATCAAGGGGCAAGAGGATTTATTTTCCTCTAGCCATGTATCTTCAAATTCAGAAGTATCTCGAATCAGAGGCGATGACCCACTTGATATGGTGAGCTTGATTCTCAAAGAAAAACGTTCAAAGACAAAGTTCAGATTTCTTCAGACAAAGACATGACCAAGTCATTTTCTAAATGTTGCTAACTTAATTCATAAAGATCCTTGAAAACATTGCATTCGCATTCATAACACCGCATAACAGGTTTCTTACAATAGGTCTCTCATCCTTCCTCGCTGTTTATTTCAGCATCATGGATCTCGAACAATCTGTGAAGAATCTCCAAGTTCAAAATGCTGAATTTCAAGCTCTGATCCTGAACTTGTCCAAAGGGCAAGACGAGCTGAAAGCTCTATTGACTAAGAAGGAGAAAAAGACCAAGAAACCCAAAGGTGTGATCAACCTGGGAAGAAGATTCAAGGGTCGTCCCAAGAAGGCCGAAGAAGCTGGGATTCCTAAAGACGAGGAAGAGGAAGAGGAAGAGGAAGGAGATGATCTCAGTGTCAAGAATAATCAGGGCAGCCATGTAGGTTCTGATGCTCAGGAAGAAGAAGAAGAAGAGTATCCCCAAGACGAGGATTATTCTGATGAGAAGTATAGGCTGTTAGAAGAGCGTCTGAGAAGCGTGGAAATTCAGAAGGTACCTGGGCTGGATTTTGAAGAGCTTGGACTCGTTCCTGGGGTCGTTATTCCTCCAAAATTCAAAACTCCCGCCTTTGCTAAGTATGATGGAGTCTCTTGTCCTAAACTACACTTGAGGTCTTATGTAAGGAAGATTCAGCCTCACACTACTGATAAGAGGCTCTGGATCCATTTCTTTCAGGAAAGCTTATCTGGAACTCAACTCGAATGGTACTATCAACTGGAAAGTACCAACATCCATACTTGGGAAGATTTAGTTGTTGCTTTCTATAAGCAATACCAATATAATTCCGATCTCGCACCAACTCGCATGCAACTACAAAGCATGTCCATGGGGCCTAAAGAAAGTTTCAAGGAGTATGCTCAAAAGTGGAGAGATCTAGCTGGAAGAGTCAAACCCTCCTTAGCTGACAGAGAATTGGTCGATATATTTATGAGTACACTGACTGGTCCTTTCTATAGCCATTTATTGGGGAGTTCATCATCTGGATTCACTGAACTCATACTGATTGGGGAACGTGTCGAGAGTGGTATTCGAAGTGGTAAGATTCAAATGGCTACATCTTTAGGTACTACAAAGAAGCATTCTAATGGGAGGTCAGATTCCAATGTTGTGTATGGGCAGAAAAGTATAAGCCATGATCAATCTATTGGGGCAGTTCTGAGCTCCACACCGGCGCCTCAACAGGGTCGTCAAAACAAACAAGATAAACCCAGACGTCAATTCACAAAGATCAATATGTCGCTAGCTCAAGCCTTACAACATCTGCAAAAGGCAAATTTGATCACTCTGAGGGATCCTCCTAAAAATCCTAACACCTCTGCTCCTAGTTACAAACCCAACGCGAGGTGCGCATATCATTCTAACAGTCCTGGACATGACACGGAGAATTGTTGGCCGTTGAAGAATAAGATCCAAGATATGATCGACGCTGGTGAAATTGAGTTCGACCATCCTGCAACTCCTAATGTGATCACTGCTCCCATGCCTAATCACAACAAGATTGCTAATACTATGGATGGCTAGAAGGATGAACTTTTTAGATCATTAGATTTACTTTTGTTTGCAATTTCTATTCTGTTTGTTTAAACATTCGACTTATGATAGACATTATCTATTTTAATAATTATCATCAGTGCATTGCATATGTTTGTCTTGAATACATTATTTCGTTATCATTCATTTCAAATCACGTATTTACTTTGCATATGTTTTGTGTTTATTCAACTCCTGCTAAGCTGTAAGCCTTTTGAGGGAGGATGACGAAAACGATACCGCAACCTCATACAGTATGCTTTTGAACGGACTATGTTGACGATGTACAGGCATTATTTCAATTCCTAAACAGTGGAGATATAAGGATGATAATCCCTCGTTAACCCTTTTGAGCCTAAGTTGTAGGAGTTTTCTTTCTTGAATAATTCAAAACCTGTGATCATAACCTGGGGCATGGTAGTTCTCAGTTAATTTGGCTGTGCATTCTAGTTTAAGAGAATCATTCAGTACACCTTTCAACAAAGGCTTCAATCACAAACGGTCATCCGCACACATCAAAGAAGTGTTGGAGATGTCAATCAAAAGACAATGATGGTTCGTCAATCATCAAACAAGACAATCAATATCTTCAAAAGAAAAAATGAAAAATATATATACAAAGAAAAGCCTGCTAAGTCAAAAATCAAAAGACGACTTAGGCAAAATCAAGGCATCCCGCTGACTGTAAGCTCCGAAATAAACAGTTCAGGCAAAAGTTAGGGATATCAAAAAGATGAAAAAAGAGAAGTCAATATACAACACAATGTTGTGACTACCAAAGGAAGAAGCGACTGCCATCTCAAAAGCTTTCCTTGCTTGTGAACCATCATCATTATCAAAGGTGCAAATCCAAAAGTCTCTTGGAACCTGAATGCATAAGTTGAATTAACTGAGCTTAGGATCGAAGATCATCACGAAGAGGGGTGGGTACAATCAAATTTTGAGCCTTTATCCTTCGTTTCTTAAACCGTGAACCAAGCCACGTTACAACCCTTAAAAGTCCTAACTGAAGCATGGTTAGTTCGAAAGCATACTGTCACAAAAAAGGTATCCTGACTCCTTAAGGTTTACCTAAAATGCTGAGTTGATATTTCTCTTTTACAAACATCACATTGTTACAAATAGCATGTTCTTACAAATGTCATGTTTTTACATCTCATGCTTTAATGTTTTTCAAAAACTCAAGACAAACGTATGCATTGCATCTCACGAATACATTATTAAACATATCCTGCTGCATAATTTCAAATGTTAGCACCAGAAAGAACTTGCACAGGGTACAACTAATGACTGAAAGTTATCCCGACAGACAATATTACTCCAAGAAGCAATGTCTCTTACGTATACAAGGGGCATGATACGTTTTTTCCAATCAATCTGGGGCAATCAAGTCAAGATTCCAAGAATTTCTCAAAAGCCAAACAATCAAAGGCATACACCTCAAGTGGGTTTCAAGCTATGTTCTTGATCAAACTGAGGCAATCAAGTCAAGATTCTGAGAATCTCTCAGGATGCCAAAATAATCAGGGGCATCATCCTGAGTTTACGATTACTAAGGGCATGTCGCCCATAGCGCACATCTCATAAAGTCCTCGTGAGGCGAATCTTTCCAAAGCTCTTACTAGCAGGGGCAAATCTATGAAAGTCCAGTTTGACATCTGATCAATACTTAGTGGTGTGTCCTAACCTAATCCAGGAATGGTAGTTACTATAATACTGGGGGCAACTTTCACCCATGTCTCCCCACAGAGATGGGTTCACAAGATCATATCCCCACAGAGTAATCATTAAGAAGATGTCTTCAAACGCTCTCGACAAAGACATGGCTCCCCAACAAAGTTTACATCTTCAACACTGCTGGTTCTCCAACACTTTGCTCTTCGCCAACATGGTTTATTAATATCTTTATTCCCAATCAGGGTACATCAAGTTACTGATCATCCCCAAGCAAGAATCATAAATCCCCAGCTGTACTTCTTCAAGACAAGATCAAACGTCAAAATCCCAATGATACAGAGATTTATTTTCTCAAGATACTCCAAATAGCATAACTCATGTTCATACATCATATATCATAGTTAATTCATAACATACATACGTCTCATGACATATGCATAACACTCTCATTCTTTTAAAAAAAAAATTACAATACATACATCACGACATTGCATAAAACTAATGTTTCTTTTGCAGTCTACTTATACATCTTCTAGATATAGTGCAGATATAATCAATTCAACGATTTAATTCTGACACTCATTCAAGACAGAGATTTAGTTCTGACACCTAATTTTGGATACCTTCCAAAAATGGTTCAGATATAATCAAGACAGAGATTTACTTCTGACACTTAATTTTGGATATCTTCCAAAGATAGCTCAGAGATAATCAATACAGAGATTTAATTCTGATACTTAATTCCGGGTATTCTCCAGAGATAGTTCAGAGATAATCAATACAGAGATTTAATTCTGATACTTAGTTCCGAGTATTCTCCAGAGATAGTTCAGAGATAATCAAGACAAAGATTTAGTTCTGATACTTAATTCCGGGTATTCTCCAAAGATAGTTCAAAGATAATCAAGACGAAGATTTAATTTTGACACTTAATTTTGGGTATCCTCCAAAGATAGTTCAGAGATAATCAAGATAGAGATTTAATTGTGACAATTATTTCAAAAATAGTTCAGAGATAATCAAGACGACGATTTAGTTCTGATACTTAGTTTCGAGCATCCTCCATGAATATTTCAAAAGACTTTGATCTAATTCAGTTACCACGAACGGTGCTGACATGATCAATCTCCAATAAATTTTCTCTCAAGGCCTGGATGGCATCTTTAAGCCCATCTCCGACAAAAGTCCCTACTTCAGCTAGGGCAAATTTCTTGGTATTCTAGTGTTCAATCATCTTCCACCTTCAGATACCGACTGGCACACAAACCACTCTACATCTTCAGGTTTAAGATAATTGAACAGGGGCAGCTGTCATACCCCAAAATTTGCCCATACTATTTCTCTTGTACAAGTTCAAATCAATACACAAGGCTCCTAGACACACTCTCCTATACAAGGCTCTGAAACTAGGGTTTGACTTATTCAAAGGAAAATCAGTGAATCAATGACTCCAAAGCATCTCATATGGCTAAATACACTTCACACTATCTCTATAACAAGTATCAAAGCCTATCTCAAAGTTCTGGTCATTCAAAAGTTCAGAAGATCAACAGTCGACTGGGTGACCTATAAAGTCAACTGTGGTCAAAGTAAAGTCAAAACTCCTGATTTTTTGTCAAAATCCTCATATTGAAGTATCATTCACCATTTGATCAAGAATTGATCATGGTTCATTAGGGAAAGATAAAAAAATCAACAATTCAAAAGTTTCTAAATTAGGGTTTGTATAGGAGAAAGTCAACTGAACTTTGACCAGCCATAACTCTCACATGGAACATCAGAAATTTCCCATCCAAATCTCAATTTGAAGGAAATTGAATTCTATACAACTTTGTCTCTCACATGCCAAGTCTAAAAATGCTTCATTTGAGAGATATGACTCAAAACATTACAGGTCCTTCTAGAAGCTCGCAAAAGCAAATTTTTGTCAGGAGCCATATCATCAAGATAATTTCTTCAAACGGAAAAAAGTTTCCAAAGTGGCTTGTAGAAGACATCTTGAGGTTTCCAAAAAGTCCTAGAACTCCTCCATATCTTAAAAATTGAGGGAGATATGCCTTGTCAAAGTTGGACAATTTTGGGCGAAAAATGTGAAACAAAAATGGCTAAAAATGGATTTCATTGCAAATAGGCCCAATCTTTGTGATCCAAACTTGTTTCTAGGGTTACTAATAATCTCCAAATCCATTCCCACGCCCATTTGATTTTATTTCATTTTTTATTTGAATTTTTATTCATTTAAAATGAAATTTAAATCAAATAATTGAAAGAAAATTCAAAAGATTTGATTTGCCTTTGATTCTCAATCAATTATAATCATCTAAGGGCCATATTTGTAAGCAAAATTCGTGCTCACATGGTTTGGTTGAAAAAGATTGAGATTTGATGCAAAATTAGAAGTTTCCATACAAATTTTCCAATCAAAGATTTATCATGAGAATAGGTGATTCAATATGATTTCTTTCAAGATTATTACCCTAAATCGTTCTATTATAAGTATGCAGCTTCTCCAAATACAAAAAGGGGGATTGCAGTCAAGAGGAATCTATGCAAACTTCAAAAAAAAACTCAAGAACAAGTCAAAAATCGGTTTCCAAGATAGAGGTCGATTCAAGGCAAACAAAGCATCATAACACGTTCCTCAAAGCTTTCTAATCGTAAACCAATCCTCACAGATCAACACAACACGCAGAAACTCGGCCCCCTCAGTCACGGTTTGCAATTTTATTTTTGGTTTTGATTCCGGAAATTTGTGCATGTTCATCGTATTTTGATTATGTATTCATGTTTACACGAGTGTCTATGTGATTTCTGGATAGTTTGATAAAGTTTGGATGCAGGTTTTGCGTGTTGCCATTGTTAGGGTTCACAAAGCTCCAAGTTGGGGATTTTAGTTAGAGACCGAATTAGCCCAAATTGATGGTTCTATCATGTTCATAACGCGATTTCCAATTGAAACCGGTTGTTATTTGCGTTGTATTGTTTGTTTTTCATGGGGTTTGTGTTTGCAGGAATTAGCCTTGAATAACTTAGTAGCCAAATCGCATCTGATTCGTAGCGAAAAGCACAGGTCTTCACGAAGAAGACAACCCCTGGGCGCGCGTTCGTTCTAATTTAAAGTTGTCAATTTGTTTCTTTATTTAACTTTTGGAAGCGATATCGTTAACAGCGAACTGCTTCTGGTGTGTTGGCAAAGCGCGCTTCTTGATAGCCAAGACGACATGGGTTCGATCCCAGTGTCGTGCGTTATTTTTTGCCTATTTTGTTTGTTCTAATTCATGTGCAGATCCAGTGCCTTTGACTTCTGAGGGAGCATCATGTGCCTTCGTATTGAAGCCGTTCGATCACCCTAGATGCATATCCAACGCACCGGAGGACTCAAGCACACCGTGGGTCTCACAGATTTGCAGCACCGGATCCCACAAGCTAAGTTTTTTTTTTTTTTTTTTTTCTTCTTTCAATTGTTTTTACCTTATTTTGTCTAATTATTCATATATTGTTTATATATTCTTATTTTTTTAAAAAAGGTTCCTTCTTAATAGAAGTTTTTCTTAAGTTTCTTTTTTTCATAAAAAACATAAAAATAATAAACAGAAAATTTATTTAATTAAATTATTAAATGTTTTTATTCGATGTAATTGTTAAATAGTTTTATTTGATTCAAAGGTTTTAAATTAATTTAATTATTTAATTAATTATCAATTTTTTTTTATATTAGGATTAGAAAATTTAATCGAAACTTTATTTTGCCAATTTAATTAATTAGGTTGAAAACCAATAATTAATCTGACTTTCTTTTTTGATTAACCATGGTTAACTTGTGCCTTAATCAGGATTTACGAGGACCATTCCTACACTGAAAACTTTTTGTTTCTTTGTGCCTTTTCAAGGTTAGCAACAGGTTTCCTTCCGATTACGCGCCACGTCCGTCACAAAGCTAAGTATTCCATTTATTTTTAAAAGTCTATTTTGTTTTCTTTGATTTTAGGGTTTGCCCTTATATTTCTTGAACTATGCATACATTCACCTATTATCTGCCTTTGCCATTTTTTTCAGGGTTACCCCCGAGGCTTTCCGCCAACCATATCAGATCAAATTCGAAGCTAAGTGTCTTTTATTATTATTTTATTTAGTAATTTCATTATTTTTATTTTTATGGTTAATAAAGTTCGCCTTCGAACCGATAATGCACTCACTCTCTGTTTTCTGTCTCTTCTTTTTTCCTTTTCAGGGTTTGTCAAATGCCAAAGCTACGTTGTTGGTAACCCTAAACCCTATTTTATTTTATGGCTGTTATTATTACTTATGTCAAACCCTATTAAGGGATCCGCTGGTTACAATTTCCCTCCCCCATATCTGTTTTGATTATATTATTTAACTGCGTGGTTAGTAATTCTAGGGAGTGCAACTTATTAATTGAATTAGCATCACGTTATTTTATAAGATAACATAACTGAACTGAACCACGTGATTGTGGCACACACACTCTTTTGGGGTAACCTCTCTGTTGCCTTGTTGCCTGTTGCCTGTTGCCTTTGTGTTTTTGCAGAATAAGCCATGTCCCTCGAATATGAGGATACCTCAGCCATGCTGCCTCGATAACTAAAGGTCATGCGACCCTAAATGATGCTGCCTTCGATACACAAATATGACCTCGACCCTCGGAAGTTGCTTACGGAAAAAGGCGGAGGTATCTTCTGGCCGCCTACGAATAAGGCTTATTCTGATCCTTACCTTAGACTACCTGCCCTCCTATGGCATGGGACAGTCTTATGGCAAAGGATATTTCGATGACCCTTCTACCTCCAAACGAAAGGCTTCCTGCCCTCTTATGGCAAGGATAGACCCTTTCATTCTGAAAGGCTAAAAAGAGACCTATCATCTGAGTTTAAGGTAATTGCCCCTAATTGCCTTGCCATGCTCTATTTTCTATATTCTTTTCTCAAAATTCTTCAAAAAACTGGCTACGCTCATTTACGAGCTAAAGTCCATTTTTCCTCTTTCATCTACATTTTCTGAAAACGAGCAAGCAAAGCAATTAAGAGCCCATGGAAAACCATGGATGCAAAGGGTGCCTTACACCTTCCCTTTGCATAAATTACCCCCCGAACTTAGATTTCTTTAAAAGGTTTTTTTCTGTTTCTTTTAGCCTTTCTGAATTTGTTTGGATAAAATAAAAGTCGGTGGCGACTCATGCTTAACCGCGACATTTCGATCGATAAAAAGTCAGTTCACCGTATTACAGGCACTAATAATCTTGGCAGGTTTGATTCCCGCTTTCGTGTACGAATGGAACCTACGGGTAGAGACTTGTGATGGTGTACGGGCCATGTGAAGTGACGATTCATGGGGAAAGGCTCATGAATCCGAATCCATTTCGTATGTCAAGATTTTCCAAAGGATCCATGACTCGTGCCACCTCCTAGACGTAGAAGGGGACGGGAATATAGGGATACCTTGGTATTGGTTTCCGATTAGTAATCTTGTGTTGAGTTGTTGAACTCTAAGTATGATTCCATATAATGTTAGTATGAGAACTCAAGGTCTAGTTCCTTTTATGACTTGAGACTTATAGGTTAGAACCTTGTAAAGCCGAGAGGATCCATAGGATAGGGAACTCACAGAGATTTTGTATCTCACCCCATTATATATTGATTTCAGGTACTACAGGTTCCGCGAAGGGTAAGGAGAAAGCAGTTTGATTTCCTTATTCCTTATGCTTATTTTGGATATGGCGAAGCTTCCGTTGTGAATTTTTCTTTTGTGATCATTGTTGATCTAGTTCTTAGTATTTACTTTTGAACATCTTGTATGTATTATGCCGTTGTTATAACTTTGTATTTAGGGCATTAATATGTATAATGTGTTGACTAGGAACTTATAAGTATTTTCAGTACCAAATACTTGGATTCATGTATATGTATATGCTTTGATGTATGTATTTATATATGGGTGTTACATGCCTAATGTACTACTTAAGCAACGCTTTTTTTTATTAATAAGTGTTGCCTAATATACCACTTAAGGTAGCGCTTTTATTTATTAATAAGCATTGTCTACTATATAATTTTTAAAAATATATATTTTTATTTAACATACAACAACATTTACATTACAAAGTGCTGCCTATGTGTATACCTTATATTATTTACTATTTTCTGAAACTGAAATGATTATCAAATTCTAAGTCCATAAATCTATAAAATTGAGGGGGAAATTGAGTAAAAAAATTATCATAATGAGAAAATATTAAGGAAAATACATCTTAAAGCCCTAAAAGACACAAAAATACACCCTGAATTAGAAGATAGTTTATACTAACTAGCCTTGAATGAAGAAATTTTTTACAATGAGGATACATCAGATGTAAGTTAGGCTTTCTACGATTTAGGAGAGAATTTAATAAAATAATAATGTAAGATAATCATGGTTCGTGTGATTTGGAATAAAAACCGGGACAAAATATGATTTAGGAGCAAAAAGGATGTAAGGAGATATGTTCAAGAAAGCTAAGAAGGGGGAATTAACCCTCTTTTCAACACATTACTTTGGCAACGAAAGTCTGACGAGGCAGTTAAAAATTCAACGAAAGATTGGCAGCACAAGAGCCATGAGGCTGCGGGTCAGAAATGGTCTATAATGGCGAAGCCGTGAAGGCGCGGTCAGAGACCAAAATGGAGAACAACATTAGTAGACCAACATCGGATGGCGGTGAATGGTCAGTAGTCGAGCTATGGTGACAGCTCGGGGCCAGTCCCAGGCCTCAGGCCAGGTCGGTTTGGTTCACAATAAGTGGTGCCCACTGTGGGGCAAATGTGTTAAGTTTACAAATATGCACAATGGGTTTTAAATGGGAGATCAAGATTTTTTTAAGACAACAATTTTGGGTTATGGAAAGTGAAGATACAAGTAATTATAACTCAACAAAAATGTGTTAAAGCATTAAAAGGTGAGACATTGATACACACAAACCTGATCCAAGAAGAGAAGGTCGAGATGATGGATAAGACTATAGGGAAGTATCTAAGGAGAAGACTACAAATACGGTGAGGTAAAAGCTTGAATACTTATATACGGCAACGTATTTGAATTATAGGTTATGTAAAAAGCAACTCTACTCATTGAGAATGGTAGAGAACAAATCTATAGTGAAACAATTGACAATTTCACAAGATCGTTAATGATTTGGAGAATATTGAGGTGAATATTGATAATGAGGACAAAACTGCACTCTTGCTACACATATTACCCAAATCCATTGAGCACTTCATGAATGTCCTTCTTTATGGTAATAAATGTACCATTACACTGGATGAAGTCTAGACGACTATGAGATCCAATGATTTTTCAAAGGTGAAAGATTTCAAAATTGACGATAATGGTGTAGGCTCAAGTGTCTAAAGTGTTGACCAATTAACTCCAAACCAACAATCTTTACTATTCAAAACAATTATTTTACTTCATATAAACACACACACACACACGCGCGCGCGCACACACACACACACACACACACACACACACACACACACACACACACACACACACACACACACACACACACACACATATATATATATATATATATATATATATATATATATATATATATATATATATATATATATATATATATATATATATATATGACAATAGAAATAAAGAAAATGGAGACGAAAAGAGATACACATAAAAAATAACATGAATAAATAAAGAGATAAGAGGTATAGATAATGCAGTAGAAAGTTACACATGTTCAATCTAACCACTTAACCTATTTTTGTCCATAAGATTTTCCTCTTGAGAGTTCTAGTAAACACACTTGAGCTTTTTACATGATTTATCCATGACCCTTCAATAACAAACATGTGGAGTTTTTTACACTGGCTAAGCTCAAGAACTAATAGACAGAGCTTTCACATGAGCTTAATTCATAAATCTTTAATCAAAGCTTTTACATAGGTTAAGTTCAAAAACCTACAACTAGAGCTTTTACACATGTCAAGCTTAAGAACCTACAACCAAACTTTTATCAGATTTAGCTTGTAACCTTTTAAATCATTTAAAAATATAATTCACAAGAGAATAACACTTTTGAAGTAAGAAATTTAATCAAAACACCTATTACAATACAACTCAAGCAAGAGTTTTTCAGTCTTTTAGCACTACGACAATTCTTGTGAGAAGAAAATTCAAAAACATAGAGAGTAAAAGAAAGATAAAAGAATTTCAAATCAGAATTTCGGCGCGAAATGAAAAGAGAAAAAGTTTCATTTATATAGGAAAATATTTGTGTAATGTCCCGCATTTTTCCTAAGCACTTCTTTGTCACAAGAAAAATGATCAGGTTTACTATAAACAAATTCATTAGTCAGGGAACCTTGAGGGTAAATTTGACATTTTAGTGAAACTTGAGGATATTACCGTCTTTTTCATGAAGGATATAAACACCAAGACATGAGAACTTTCCAATTATAAAGGGGAGTAGTGCACCTGTCTTTTTCAGGTGCGATTTTCACCCTAATTAAGATTGTACTACTCATTTATTTTACTAACTTTAATGTTAGAGTGTTAGTCTTACAGGTTAACATTACTCCACCATATAAAAACTTAGCTCCATCCCGACACAACAATCAAGTCAACCTCTCCAATTATATTTTGTTCTCCAACAGGACAAAAAGGAACAATGATGACAAGTTAACAACATAGTACTTCAAATGTTTGGCAATATTTTCACTATTTTTGGGTTTTCTTATTCCACCCCCATGATCCACAAAAATACCTTTTGCAATTTCAATTTTTCCCCTCTAAAGGAAGTGGAATAACAAATGGAGAGTTAATGTGACATGTGGTTTACACAACCATGATTTAAGTCAAAAAGTGTCAGGTCATCCAATTGCATGTCGACTTCTTCCGGATAAGAAGACATGTGTTTTTTACATGACTTTGAGCTTGGTACTGCCAAAAAACATACTTGTAACCTTGAAGCGCAAAAGACCCAGGAATACATCAAATATCAAGCAAGTTTACAATAGGCGTTATCAATCCAAATTAGCGATTAGAGGGGATCGAACCGAGATGCAACACATCTTGAAACTTTTAGATGAAAACAAGTATGTTTGTAGGCACCGACGAGGTGATGATGAGGTTACAGGAAGAGATATTTATTGGAATCATCCTGACTCCATTAAACTGTTTAATACGTTTCCCATAGTGCTCACAATTGATTCTACGCATAAGACCAACGAGTACATGTTCCAATTGTTGGAAATTGTTGGTGTTACGTCGATTGAGAAGACATATTCTGTTGGTTTTGCATTTATAGAGTGCAAAAAAGAGGACAACTTTGCATGGGCTTTGGAGGTTTGTAGGCCAAACGTGAGTGGATTCGCACCGGAGTGGGCGATTCATTTCACAATCCCGTCCGAGACTTGGCTGGACCAATTCATTGAAAGGATGCAAGACTACAACAAGTTGAACAAAATTGAAATAGAAAAAATAGAGAAAAGTTAAAAGGGGTGCCACTGATGGATTTGCCCGGCGAGATTTTTTTCGGCTCTTTTACTTAGTTAGGTATCATTTATTATAAATGTCATTTTATTCATGTATTATGATGTGTAAATATAGCCATTTTTTTAGTTTGGCCAAAATACAATATTTTAATACATGAGGTTTATTTCTTAAGTTGTTGTTTTTGTTCTGTTTTTTGTTTTTTCACTTTCATGGGACTAACCAGAAATATATTTCCGATTTCCATTTTTTTAAACCAGAGTTGTACTTCCGGTTTCCACTCTGACAGAAGGATAGAATTTGTATGGTTCATGTTTGCATCCAAATACTATAAATAACCTCATTTGTCATATTATTTCTTATCACAGCACCAAAAATAAAAAATAAACATGAAAATGAATATTGAATGACATGTTGGAGTTGTCCATTTTACCAGCGTCACACCATCACGCGAATTTAAGTTCACCACATACACCGCAATTGAAGAAATGTGTAATATTGCAGGAACTTATACCTTATGGCGACAATCGGAAAGTTGTGAAGATCAAGTACCGCTCGCTCTCTGTTGACAAAGATGGGAAGTTTGTGTTCATCAACCGTGAGCTGAAGAACGACGCTGATATGCGGGCTATGTGGAATACTTATACCAGTTTTGAGGATAAAATTCTGATCGAACTAAATGCGACTATTTCAAGATTGGTTGATAATATTATCATAATGTTGCAACGTCCACATGGACGTTGATTTCTAATGTTTGATTTGTGTTGAAATCTTGAATGTATTTTATATGTTTATGTTATGATTTGTACTTGGAGTTTGTGATATTGGTGTTATTTAATGATGTTTTTCTGATTCCTGTGTAGCACAAAATCGAATGTATAACTCCGAGTCAAAACCGAAAAATACATTTGCAGTTCCATTGAACAATTTATTAGATTTTAGTGCGCATCAGAAATATACTTCCGATTTTAAAAGGCATTTAAAAAATTTCGCGTGGAACCTTAGAAAAACATGAGGTCGAATAAGAAATTTCTTTTTTTTTTTCTTTCACTTTTGCTCCTACATTGATTTGGGCTATTTTCTCTCTCTTCCAAACACGAGTTACTCTGTTGCCAAAAGCGTGGGCTTGAGCCTGAAACAACAAAAAGCCCGCGAATATTTCCCGCCACCAACACAAGAACAAACACACTCGTTTCATTTCCCAATTCGTTCATATACACTAAACTACTCATTACTCAGAGTTCTCACGCACTTCACAGACACTTTCTTCCCTGTTTCTCTGTTGAACCCTAAAACAATCGATCCAATGGATGAAAATTTTGACGGCTTTGATAACAAACTTCCCGAGCTCAAATTAGGTATCGCAATTTCACCCACTGTTTTTTTTTTTAATAATGAAAAGCTCTATTTTTACTTGGTAATTGTTCTATTTCTTTGTTATTGATCATTGATTCAGGTTTGTAACGAGTTTTGTGTTATTTTAACTGTTGCTAGATTCTAAGCAAGCGCAAGGGTTTCTGTCCTTTTTCAAAACCCTATCTGATGTAAGTATTTTCCTTTCTCCTCTATTTCCATAATTTCTCTTAAAATCTTGTATGAATCTTCTTGGGGGTGTTATTAGCATCATATGAGTTCCATTCTTTTCTCTTTTATTGCCAAAAATGTATAACTATTTATTTCCATTGTTTTTTTGCATTCCTCTTTGTTGCTAAAAAAACAATGCCTTTCAGTGAAGTGGCATGTGGGCAGACGTGCAATCTATTTTATATTTTTTATTTACACTAGTGAAGTGGTTTTGTTATAAATTGTGACTTGGCATTATTATTTTGTTCTGTGCTTAATATTTTTATTTACTTGTTTCTGTTACAGGACCCGAGGGCCGTTAGATTTTTTGATCGTCGGGTAAGTTCATCACTTCAATTTATATTTTCTAATGGATATATTTAGTGAATTACAAAGTAGGGCATTTCTGAAATGAGTGACAGTTTTTGATATCTGAAATGTCATTATCTCTTCATCTTCAGTTATTTTTACTTGATTTTTTGAAGAAAGATAAATAATTTGAAGAGTTTCCAAATTTTTATAGCTTTTTTTGTGTCGATGGATTACTATCTTCCCACCCTTCCTCATTTTATGCACTATGATGATCCGTTGGTTTATATATCCTTTTTTCAATTTTTCAGGATTACTATACTGCCCACGGTGAGAATGCAACATTCATTGCCAAAACCTATTACCACACTACTACTGCTCTGCGACAGTTGGGTAGTGGATCAAATGCTCTTTCCAGTGTGAGTGTAAGTAGGAACATGTTTGAATCAATTGCCCGTGATTTACTCTTGGAGAGAACAGACCATACACTTGAGGTCTATGAGGGCAGTGGCTCTAATTGGAGACTGGTCAAAAGTGGTACACCTGGTAATATTGGCAGTTTTGAAGATGTTCTGTTTGCTAACAGTGAAATGCAGGATTCTCCAGTTGTTGTTGCACTGTCACTTAACTTCCGTGAAACTGGGTGCACCGTTGGATTGGGATTTGTTGGTCTAACTAACAGACTACTAGGGATGGCTGAATTCCTAGATGACAGTCACTTCACAAATGTGGAGTCAGCATTGGTTGCTCTTGGCTGCAGAGAGTGCCTTGTGCCAATTGAACGTGGAAAATCTGTTGAATATAAAATGTTGTGTGATGTGTTGACTAAGTGTGGCGTGATGCTAACTGAGAGAAAGAAATCTGAATTCAAGACTAGAGATCTGGTACAGGATCTTGGCAGGCTTGTCAAAGGTTCTATTGAAGCAGTTCAAGATTTAGTTTCTGGATTTGAATTTGCACCCGGTGCTTTGGGGTCACTGCTCTCTTATGCAGAGTTACTTGCAGACGAAAGCAATTATGGAAATTATACTCTGCGTCGGTACAATCTTGACAGTTACATGAGGTTAGATTCTGCAGCCATGAGGGCACTCAACATCTTAGAAAGTAAAACTGATGCAAACAAAAATTTCAGTTTGTTTGGTCTTATGAATAGAACCTGTACAGCTGGAATGGGAAAAAGGTTATTGCACATGTGGCTAAAGCAGCCATTATTAGATGTAAAAGAAATTAACTTGAGGTTGGATGTAGTACAAGCATTTGTAGAGGACACTGTGCTTCGGCAAGATCTGAGGCAGCATCTAAAAAGAATATCAGACATTGAGCGACTGGTGCACAATCTTCAGAAGCGAAGAGCTGGTTTGCAACACGTTGTTAAACTTTATCAGGTAGAACTTCACCTATATTTACTGTTTGGTTTTAATAATTAATGTATAACTTTATCTTTGCTAGGACTGTATTACATTGTATTTGTACTTGCTTTTTGATCCATCTCTGGAATCTGCAATATTGTTACTAGCCCCTTTTTCGAGTGTTCAGATTTTGTAATTAATAGTTTTCTTTATTGACTTAGAAATTATATGTTGGGATGAAGAGTCATTAAAGACATTTTAATATTGATTCTTTTCCTTTTTGGTAAGTTTATTACTATTGTCATTCAGTTTCAGACAATTTTTTCAATTTGTTGTTGAATATTTCAGCTAACATATCACTAAGGGTTCCGAGCTCCCCTTTTCCTGCTTTTATATATTTATATATGAGCTTGCCAAACATCCACTCTAATCACATTATTGAGTAAATAATACTTCTCATATTTGGCTATTGACATGGCCTCTGCCTAACTCCATTTTTGTTTTTTGAGTGCAGTCAAGTATAAGATTGCCTTACATTAAAAGTGCCCTGGATAGGTATGATGGAGAGTTTTCTTCAATGATGAAGAGCAGGTATTTGAAAGATTTGGAGTTATGGACTGGTGTTGATCGCTTAAATAAATTTATTGAGCTTGTAGAAACTGCTGTTGACCTTGACCATCTGGAAAACGGGGAATACATGATTTCTTCAAGTTATGACACTGCACTAACTGAACTTAAGGAGAAGCAAGAATTACTAGAGAGTGAAATACATAACTTGCATAGACAAACTGCTGATGATCTTGATCTGCAAATAGACAAGACATTAAAGTTAGATAAGGGCACACAATTTGGACACGTTTTTAGAATCACAAAGAAGGAAGAGCCAAAAATAAGGAAGAAGCTCAACACCCAGTTTATTGTACTTGAAACCCGTAAAGATGGAGTGAAGTTTACTAACACAAAGCTCAAAAAATTGGGAGACAAATATCAACAAATTCTTGAGGAGTACAAGAGCTGTCAAAAACAGTTGGTTATTAAAGTAGTGGAAATTGCAGCAACTTTCTCTGAGGTGGATATACTTACTTGCATGTTTTGATTAGGTTAAATTTGATTTTTTTTAAACACGCTTGTTAGTATGACCTTTGCATTGGTTATTTATTTGTTTCATCTGCTCTACTAACTTGAAGAATCTTCCTTCTGCAGGTGTTTGAATCTTTAGCTGAATTAATTTCTGAATTGGATGTGTTGTTAAGCTTTGCTGATCTGGCTTCTAGTTGTCCTACTCCCTATACAAGGCCTGAAATCACCTCATCGGTATTTTGTTTATATTTATTTGCTATTCTTACAACAAATGCATTATTTTCTTGCTTTTATCCTCCGTTTTCATTTTTCCTTTATTATGGTTGAGGGACTCAGATGGTTAGCATTGAACATTATCGTCTTGCCTTTAATAGGACGAAGGAGATATTATTTTAGAAGGTAGCAGACATCCTTGTGTGGAGGCACAAGACTGGGTGAATTTTATACCAAATGATTGTAAGCTTGTAAGTATTCCATAAGGTTATTATAGGCTTTTCTTCATTTAAATTTTTGTGCAACTTACAAGTTTATATGTTGTATTTTCTAACAAATCAGATCAGAGAAAAAAGTTGGTTTCAAATAATAACAGGGCCTAATATGGGTGGGAAATCAACATTCATCCGGCAGGTACTTGTCTTCTGTACTACTTTATTAGTAAAGTTAAACAATTTCGTATGCTTTATAATTAATTTTCAGACATTATCTTTCTACTTTTATGCTGATGTTAAGCATGGCATGGCCATCAAATTTGGTTGCCTCACCTTTCTTTGTATAGATATTTTAGTTTATGTATACAATTTTGATTCACATCTTTGCTATTTTAGGTTGGAGATTTGATTAACATAACGGTTTATGTGTAGGTGGGCGTGAATATTTTGATGGCGCAAGTTGGTTGCTTTGTTCCATGTGACAAAGCCAGCATATCTGTTCGTGATTGCATTTTTGCTCGTGTTGGTGCAGGTGACTGCCAAGTGAGTTATTTCCATATTTTTGGCCACTCTTACATTTTAATATCTTCATGCGTGGTTTTTACTTGACATAAAATAGTCTGTTGAATCATTTATTGATTTCTTATATCTAATTTAGGCTGGCTAATTTTATTCTAAATGCATAAAATAGAGCTTTTTTCTTCTCATAACACAAATTTGATGCTTTTTAAAAACAAGTAATAACATTAATGGGATTGGAATAGGGGGAGTTGCTTGAAAGCTGGAACTGGTCTAAACTGCTACAGTGACCGTAATGATATTACCGACCTTCAAATCATCTTTTTTATCCAATGCTCGTCTAGAATGCTAATTGTTAGTAATTATTTGATACTTCATTAAATAATTTCAAATAAATGCTTAATAAGATTTTTAAGTTTTGACAGTGTAAGTAAATATCAACTTACAGATTACTTAGCTACAAATTTCAAACTTATATGAAGCTATATGTGTTTGATCATTCATATCAATATAATATAGTAGCAATCAACATTTATAATGAGTTACTAAATGGGGTTGTTTAACTTAATCCTTGTGTGTAATTCATACACATGGATTCACTTGTGCTCTTTTGTTTTTCTCTTTTTTTAACTTAGTATCTAGATCTTGAAGAGATACAATCCTCGTCCTGTATTTATTCTTTTGTTTTCCGTCTCTACCTCCTTTGGCTGCATTTTTCTTTCTGTTTGTTGCCTCCAATAATTCTTCCTTCGTCTTTCCGTCAAAGGGAGCCTTGGAAACCATTTACTTTGGATAGCAAGCCTAATACTGACCCTCTCTAGAGTTTCAATTTAGGCGGAGCTCAAACTTGCCAACACGTGTGTTCTTTCTCATGCGTAACCGGATAGCGCCACCATCAATTGTTGGGCAGGTAGCATGTTTGTATGAGCTTATGTTTGAGCTTAGTTGCACTCGCCTCGCCCTTTTGTCCACCTCCCAAATCTGTTCTGAGTTTGTACTTCATGTTTCCACGTTTGTGCTCCACTCTTAACTAACAAGTTGGATCAGAGCAACCGTGATACATTGGCTTTCAACTTCAATTTGGCATAGAGATCAAGAACAAGAAGACCAATAGACTGAGAAAGTTGACTTTGTGTTATATTATTAAGTAATTATGTTAACTGTAAATCCATGTAAATATTACCCTTGGCATATATGATATTCATCCCTGTGTAATTTGAACACACATATTCACTTGTTTGCTTTCATGTTTGCAATGATATTATGGTCTTTGAGGTTCATTGTCTGTAACAGCAATTTTAATTTATTGTTGAAGTTGCTTATTGAATCAATAATTGTATCCTCAATTAATATGAATCCTGTGTTTTTTTCCCTATATTTCCCCAGCTTCGCGGAGTTTCTACCTTTATGCAAGAAATGCTTGAAACTGCATCAATATTAAAAGGAGCTACCGAAAAGTCCTTGATAATCATTGACGAGTTGGGACGCGGGACATCTACTTACGATGGATTTGGTTTGTTTCACTACTAAATGTTCTCTTTAATGTGTTAGCTTTGCATTGGAATATCAAAAGCCTTATCAAAGTTGTCAGAATATATTTGTGGACAATGCCTAGTTTCTCACATTGTGTATCTTGAGTGACTCATGCAATGGGTTTAACGTTGTTGCCTTTAAGATGAAAAAGAAAACTATGAAGTATTTGATCCAGATGCTGAAATTTCCATGTCATAGAATTTATTGATCTCTCCATGTATGGGTTAGCATTTGCATTGAGACACTGATATGAAACAGAAGCTTTCTTAACCACTGCATAACTTTTTATTTAAGCTGTCATTTTTCACAAAATCCATTATTGGTTTAAAATCTCCCTCCCCTATCACATTAAATATCCTCAATTTTTCATATTAACACTAAACAATTTATAGTTGATATATGCTTCTTAGACATGAGTAGTAAGAAAAACATATGGATGCAAGTTTATTGATATCCATTTTTTTTAAATTGGACATGCTATCTCAATATGTTGGCTGCTTGTAATTTGATAGTTGGATTGATGAGAATTACATGCTGCGAAATAATTAGTAATCGAGTTATGCAATGCAATGTTGTTGTACTTTGGTGTCAAGATATCCTTATCAATTTATGTTTGGATACAGGTGGCTTAGCATCCAAATCCCTTAATAAACATCTCAGTGCATGCATTAAAACAAGTTTGTATGTTATATTGTGAGATGCAGGTCTTGCTTGGGCCATTTGTGAGCACATAGTTGATGTGATAAAAGCCCCTACTTTATTTGCAACTCACTTTCATGAGCTGACTGCATTAGCCCATGAAAATGGTAGCAATGATACACATAAACAGATTGTTGGTGTGGCAAATTATCATGTTAGTGCACATATTGATGCATCTACTCGCAAGCTAACTATGCTATACAAGGTAAATGCTTTCCAAACTCTTTTTCCATCTATCAAGCTGCACTAATTCCATTGGCTTTATGAAGTTTGTTGTCTCTACCAGTCCATTGATATTTTCTTTTAGAGAAAAACTTCTAATTATCATAAAAAATTTAAGCATGTTTTAAATATTTAAAAGTTCTTCTGAAAAAAAACACCAAAAAGTGCCTTGGGAAAAATAATTTAAGCTTGGACATAAAGCTTGGAAAAAATAAAAGTTTTCTAACCATCGTTGATCTTTCTATGATGCTTATTTTAAAATGAAGTTTGGACATAAAGTTCAGAAACTGTAGTACTGTGATCAAATAACAATCTATATTTGCATCAACTCAATCCATTATTTTTCTGGTGTTTCTTTCTACTTTCAAGGTTGAACCAGGAGCTTGTGATCAGAGTTTTGGTATTCACGTTGCTGAGTTTGCAAACTTCCCTGAAAGTGTGGTTGCCCTAGCTAGAGAAAAGGCTGCAGAACTAGAAGATTTTTCTCCGTCTGCAATATCCTTAATTGATTCTTCTACAGAAGAGGTACAGCAGTTTTTGTGGCATGTTCATATTGCATGTGCATTTTCTTTTTCTGAATTAACATAAATTTGTATTAAATATGTTTTGATAAAATTCTCTTCATTGGAATGAATCATTAAAGTTTTGACCAAAATTTTCAGGTGGGTTCTAAACGTAAGAGAGAATTTGAATCTGATGACATGTCTAAAGGGGCTGCAAAGGCCCGCCAAATTCTTGAAGCATTTGTTGCTTTGCCACTTGAAACCATGGACAAAACGCAAGCTATGCAAGAAGTTAGGAAGTTGAAAGATAATTTAGAGAAGGATGCACAAAACTGTCTTTGGTTGCAAAAGTTCCTGTAGTTGAAAGAGTCTGCTGGCAAGGTACCCATGCAGGGCATGTAAATTTTGAAGAACTTCTTGATGTACACCAATACTATATGTCCAATGCGTTGTGGTAGTAGAATACTTTTTTAGCGGTATATTGTTAGTGGTTAGTCAGAAAAAGAGGGATTTGTTAGTAGTAAGGGTTGAGTTCTGAGCCTCATCAATAAAACTCGTTTAGTGTCCAACCTATACCACTGACTACTCCTTGGTGTGGCTCTGGCTTTTTGTGCATTGTTAGGGAGGTAAGGCTTGTGGCATAGCCCAGTCTGAAAGAGATGTATATTCTAATCTATCTTTTTGTATACAGGAAACCTTGTTAGGTTGCATCCTGTGGCCATATGCAGTGGACAATCTATTTAAAAGCTACTGATAAGTTTATAATATCACTACGTGCTCTAGCATCAATTTCCTATTTTGTCTAGAATATAGAAAACACATTTACGTTAATCTGTTGGTAAATTTTATGGTTGAAAGACAGGCCATGTCAATGTTATGCTATTTCATGAATGAAGAAATTAAATTGGAAGAACGATTAATGCAGGTTTTGCAAATATTTTATATATAAATGTTGTTTATTTATCTGTAACATGAACTATTAAGTTATTGATATGAAATTAATGACGTTAGCAAAAAAATTAACAATTAAGTTATTGATATGAAATTAATGACGCCAGCTTCTAAGAATATCTTCAAAACTCTGCTAAACACATCAACATTAAGGTTGATGATTCAAATTTGCTTGTTTGGAAACAAGAACTTAACAAAATTAGTCGGATTCAAGAACTCCATTGTCATCTTGCGAATCTTGTAATTCCTCCAAGATATTTCTCTGTAGAAAATCACATTTTTGAGTTTTGATACCAAAAATTCATTGTATTCAACGTGGAAGCAAGATGATTCACTCTTCTTCACGGAGCTTCTCATAACTCTCTTAGATCCGGTCCTTTCTCAAATTGTTCCCGATGTTCAAGCATAAGAAGTTTGGTTAGCAACTAATCAATTTTAGAGAATGCATATCAATGTGAAGTTGCGCCAATGGTGCTATAAATTGAAGTGCATTGAAAATGAAAATCAAACAATTTCACAATTTTTAGGTCGAATTCAGTAACTTGTTGATCTCCTTGAGTTAATGGGAAATTCAATTTCACATCATGATCAACTAGAAGCAACTCTTGATGGTCTTTTTATCCAATATCAAGCCCTAACTTAGATAATTCAGTATCGTGAAGATTCATGTCCTATGTTTGTTGTTGTAACAATGCTCCTCTCACATGAAGCTAGGCTAGATCAAGCTAATCACTCCAATCACTGAACCACTGTCAATAAATATTACTCAAGGTAACACCTCAACTCTAACAAACTCTGATTCAACACTACCTCAAGAAGCTCATCCTCAAGTTACCAGTTAAGAGTCTCAACAACAGTTCCATGTAACTCGCGACACTTGTGGAGGTAGATTCCACAATTTCACAGACCGTGGTGCCAAATTTCGTGTTCAATGTCAGACATGTTTCAAAACAAGACATGATGCAAGTATTTGCTACCATCGCCACTCTGCACAACCTTCATCATCTAACAAGTGGCTAAATCCAGCTACTCATACATTCTCTCACGCTCCATTCATGAATCATTGGAACAATACTGAGCTGCAACAGAACCATGGCCATCAATAGTTAACATCAACAAGTTCAACATAATGGCGTGGACCTCCTTCTAGTTTTTCTCCCAGACCTTCCTCATTGCCTACACCTCAATTCCAAGTCAAACTACCTCAAGCCTATCTTACTAGTAATGAAGCCAACAACTCTCAATTTGGAGCATCTCACTAGTATCCTGACTCAGGTTCGACTCATCAAGTCATTCATTGTGTTGACAATTTCTTGGAAAGCATTCACGTGTCTGGACCCTCATCATGAGGCCCTTAAAACTATTCTCAATAGTTGTAATATTCTTGTACCTATACAATCAAAGTTAGATTTTTGTGCAGCGTGTTGCCTTGGCAAAGCACAAATATTACATTCATTTCAATCCATTAGTACTACTTATCGTGCTCCTTTTGAATTGATTTTTGCTGATGTTTGGGGTCCTGCCCCCATAATCCCTTCATTAGGCTACAAATACTTAAAAACTTGTGTGGATGCTTTCACTAAATATACATAGACTTTTATGCTCAAGTTAATGCAAGATGTCAACACAATCTTCACACACTTCCTCACATTTATTACAACACAATTCAACACTACAATTGTTACGGTTCAAACTAATGGCGGTGGTGAGTTTCGAATTCTTTCCTCATTCCTAGCACAACACGGCATAACGCATAAACTAACTTGTCCCCACACACATCATCAAAATGGTTTAGTTGAGAGGAAACATTTACATGTGCTGGAAATTGGTCAAACTCTTCTAGCACAAGCCGATCTACCTCTATAATTTTGGGATCATGCTTTTCAAGCTTCCATCTATCTTATAAACAAAATGCCTTATGTTGTATTAGTCATGACTTCCTCAAATATTTTAGTTGTGCTTGTTACAATGTTACCCTCATCTAAGGCAATATAACCCTTACATATTTGCCTATTACTCAAGAGAGTGTTTATTTCTAGGTTATTCTTCTAACCAGAAAAGGCTACAAATGTTTGGAAAGTGATGGGAGAATATACATCTCCAAAGATGCCATATTCAATCAACTTATATTTCCTCACTCTTCCATGTTTCCATCAAACTCAAATTCTCTAACTAGACTGCCCATGTATCAACTCTATTTCCCTCATAATTTTCCTAAAACACAAATCACTATCAACTCTATTTCCCTCATAATTTTCCTAAAACACAAATCACTCTTCCATGTTTCCATCAAACTCAAATTCTCTAACTAGACTGCCCATATATCAACTCTATTTCCCTCATAATTTTCCTAAAACACAAATCTCTAACTAGACTGCCCATATATCAACTCTATTTCCCTCATAATTTTCCTAAAACACAAATCACTCTTCCATGTTTCCATCAAACTCAAATTCTCTCCTGCATATTCCACCATTAATCTCAGATTCAAAGGAAGCCAGAACTTTCCTCAGCTAATACAGAAACCGGTCCATGCTTAAATACAAAGCTAGACTTGTGGCAAAGAATGGTTAAACCCATTGGGGATCGAACCGTGGTTCTTCCTACCAAGTCCAGCGCCAATCACCCCTGGACCAACTAATGAGTGGTACACACATTTTTTAAAAAACTTATTATTTTAATCACTTTAAGAGTGCCCCAAGAACATTGATTAGTATTTCCTATAATTTAAAAAAAAAACTACAAACACACCGACTCACTTTTTCTCTCTTTTAATATCTCTTCTCATTTTTCTTTCTCTCTCACACAATAATTTCTTTTTCTCTTCTTCTCAAACCCCTCATCTCTCATATTTGTCTCTTTTTCTTATATTTCCTAATCCAAAAATCTCTTATATATTTTTTTCTCCAAAATTTACAAAGTTATAAGGACTTTCAAATCTTTGTGCAAAATTTGTAAAAAGAAATAAGTGCAACACAATTGATATGGTTTATAAGCTTCTGAAATTGACTTTAGTCTTGCCGGTAGCAACTGCAAACGTGGAACGTGTTTTTTCAACTATGAAATTTGTGAAGAGTTAACTATGTAACAAAATGAATGATCAGCGGTTAAATAACCGTCTTGTAACTTTTATAGAAAGAGATGTTCTCGGAACAATTAACAATGATATCATTTTAGCTCATTTTCAAAAAGTGAATGATAGACGATTTTCATTGTAATGTATTGCATTAAACAATATTATTTTTCATTTTTAATATGATTTAGTTTCTTTTATGTTTAGCCACACCAATATATATTGTCTGGATCCGCCCCTGGTCGGGCAGCGATTTAAAGAGTGTCAAAATAAAAGAAATAAATTATTTATTTGGGGACACTTGTCTTACTTTTCCGACACTTCTTTGACCTTTTCGACACGTGTCGTACGGATGTCATACAAGTGTCGGACACCGCGACAGACCTAATTATAGAGGTGTTCGTGCTTCAGTGAACCCATTACAATGAGAATTATTCTCGCCCTTTCTACATCTAGACAGTGGCACATCACTCAACTTGATGTGAATAATGCCTTACTAGATGGCTTACTCGAAGAAGAAATATATATGCAACAACCACCCGGATTCCTTAATACAAATATTTTATTTGATTGTAAGCTAAACAAATTCATTTATGGTCCAAAACAAGCACCCATGATCTGGTTTGAAATACTAACTACTACCTTATACAATTTTGGCTTTCAAACAAGTAAGTGTGTTCATTCTCTTTTCACTCCCGCAACAACTATACACTTAATCTTCATATTAGTCTATGTAGATAATATCATTTATCAATAATTACCAGCCCCATATTCAACATCTTGTCTCAAAATTACTTGCATAATTTTCACTCAAGCAGCTAGTCAATCTTGATTACTTCTTAGGCATTAAATTCACTCGTCCAATGGAAACCTCTTTCTTTCTAAAACAAAGTACATAATGGATCTACATGCCAAAACAAACAAGTGATGCTGAAAGCCTGAAATCCTATCCAATACCATGGTTTCCAATCTCAAACTACCGAATTTGACTACTTAAATAACTCCATTTACTACACGTTAGTGGTTAGTGCATTACAATATGAAACCATCACAAGATGTGAAATTAACTTTTCTGTTAATAAAGGCATGCCAATTTCTATCTCAATAGAAAAGTTAATGAGAGACATTGAACTGCAGTCAAAAGAATCTTGAGATATCTTAGGGGTACTCTTCATCACATCTTGAATATGAATTCATCCCTCTAATACAAAATGCATACATATTACCTTTATGTCCACCAACGACCCTTAACTTAACAATGAGTTGATGAGTGAAGGTTTTACTTTAAAGTATTTGCCAGGAAAATAATATGACCTTTCAGGGCGTCAAACTCTTCCACACTCTCCAAAAGCTTAATGACCTCATGCAAGAGACTACCCCCACCTAGACAACCTCCATAACCATCGAATATGCAGAACTAACCAAATACATGTCCAAAGAGTCATGCTTCCACGACTAGGACTTTTTATTGGTTAACATAACCCATTAAGATTCATGTTCAAAAAGACTACCAACTCCTTCTCCAAAATGAAAACACTTTTCCCCACCTAATATCTCACCCCTAACATGACCAACCAAGGAATATCTTTGATTTAAAATCTAAAAAAGCATCTGGAATTTCTCCCTGAAAGGTACATCCTCGACCCAACAATCATTCATGAAAGATGTCAAAATCACATTACCCATAGTTTTTACCACACCATTATAGAAGCAGCCTTAAATATGGTCAAATTTAACCCCAAGTAGAGAAATAACTTTCCACCAAAAAGAGGTAGACTATAATCCCTCTATATAACCTCCCAAACAAGACAATGGAATATGTGACCCATGCCTAGCTATAATAACATGTCACCACAAAGCTGAAACCCCAAAAATAACCCTTAAGTGACACTCACTTAAAATAAAAAGATTATAAAAAGAGATCCTTCACTCCAAGACCTCCCCAAATTCTAGGCTTTTACACCTTTGACCACCAAAGTTAAGAGATTTCGTTAAGGCCCTTACACCACCTCCCTCGAGGAAATTCCTTTGGAGATGAACAATATGATTATACACTTTACCATACATCTTTGTGAGGGAAAGATAAAAGATATGAATGGAGCATAGAAGTGCTTTAATAAGCACCACCTCTCCAAAAACCTAGCATGTTAGTAACATGGATAACCAACCATTCACATGTCACGTACTTCCAAGGATTATACAGCAAATAAAGAAACATCAAAATTAAAACATAAGAGATAAACGATTAAAAGACGTTAGAAGAAAACAAATAAACAATTATAACATTCATCGCAAAGTTATAAAAGTGGGCATGACTCTCTTATTAGGTTCTCGTCAGCTGCTGCGACACGAAAAATATCCGAACATAATGAATGCTTGAAATACAATGGAGTCGCCACCAAAATTTATTTTATAAGGGAAAACATCGATAAATCCTAAAAGAACAAAAATATGGTCGTTGCAACCAAATTCAGGTTCAGGAGTCGGTAGTGTCAGGGGAAGGTATTAGCACCCGTCACATCCGTTGTGCTCGACGAGAACCATTTAGTTAGTTTAGCGAATAAAGAGTTAGCATAATGTTATTCAATTTCTCCTGATCATTATTATGTGTTTACAAAAGGAATAAGGGACTATAAATAAGTTTGTTATTAGGGTGCTTGACGAGGCGTTGAATCTCGCTCCTATGTATTCTCTGGGTGTGATGAGGAATTCAAAGCTACGTAGTTACGGGTAGCAAATGTTTATTTGTTGGTCGATTTTAGCGTAAGGTATTTATTTGCATTCGAGCAAAAAATATTGCTTACTTCCCAAACATGGCTAAATGAACATTTGTGTCGAATCAGAATAAACAACATAATTTGGATTTTCTTAGATTTATGTTCTCATCGCATTCGAGCGAAAAACGTTACTTATACTCACGCATGTTAGGAATGAAGCTTTGTTTGCATCGTCTCGATATGGACGAATCATCTTTTGTTTATGAAAAGTTTTTGTAATCGTGTTAGGGCAGAAAAAGATAGGTTTGATTGGTTGAGATCATTTTTAGGTGGATGAAGAGTATTCCTAAGGTAAGCTCTACAACTAGTATCCAAATACTCGGGGAAGAAAGAGGCAACGCCCAATTAATCCTTTTTCATTCGAATTTATTGTAAAATATGTGAGGCAAATTGAGTCACGATTCCTTAACATAGTAATCTCACGAAAGAATGGACTAAATTTGGTTAATTATCATATTTTAGTTTGGGAGACGAGCATCTGAATGACAAGCTCTATAACTTATATACTAATACTCGGGGAATATGGTGTTGTTTGTGTTGTTCAGTGCAATCGAGTTTAAATAGTGAGGACGGTAGTAACAGTGTCAGCGTTGGTCATGTTTTGTGGTGGAGGAGAATGAAAGGCATTGTCCAACGGTGGTGAGAGGTTTGTTGATGGAAGTAGTGGTGGTTTTTGAGAGGGAAGGCGTCACTGATGCATTTATGTTGAGGAGATGAAAGTGGGGTTGGTCGGTGATGGAAAGAGAAACGGAGGGAGGTGGAGAATAAAGAAGTGGGGGTGGTGCAGGGTGAGAAAGAAAGTGAGATTTGCGGTGGTTCTACTTGTAAGAGGCGGCATAAATGGTGGTTGAGTTAAGCACTAGTGTTGCAAGTGGTGAAGACCAAAGAGGTGATGGTGCAAGTGGAAGGTTGAGGGAGATGGAAGCAGTGGCATGTGTTTGCGTTGAAGAAGATGAAATATCTTATGAGTTTTATCGTTTGTCTTTTTTTTGGGGTTAAATACATTTTTAATCCCTATATTTATGTGACCCTGCAATTTTAGTCCTTCTAAAATTTTTCTTTAATAAATGGTCTTCGCAAACTTTCCCGTCCCCAATATTGGTCCCTCCCGTTAATTTCAACTAACTGAGGGTGACGTGGCACGCCACGTGGAAGAGAGCTTGACAAAAATTTGAAAACGTTTGAAATTGCGAGGGTTTTAAACCTCCTCTAAACTAACCCAGGTTAAAATCAAAAAAATTGGTTCTGAACTTTTCTGAAACACCTTGCAAACAAGTTTAGCAACACGTAGTTCTGAACAAGGGAATCCACTGAAGCCTTGTGTTTTGAAAATATTTTCAAAGCTTATTAGGATTAAAATATCCTTCCATATTTTTTTCCAAATTTAAAAAAAAAACATCAAAATATTTCTTACCTATTTTGATGGTTGAAGAAGGGAGTACAAATATTAATGCACCAAGCACAACAAATTATTTGTGTACTGATATAAGTGTAGGTAAATTCTAGATAGTTCACCTTTGCTGATTTAAATAGCTCGTCAAGCACCTTTAATAAAGTTGGATGAGCATGAACTGCAAATTTAATATCATGCATTTGCAACAAAAATGGCTGAAGTTACCAAACAAACAGGAAGTCAAAAATTAAAATCTTTCAATGTCATTTTTTACAGTCTTGCACAACAAATCACTTATTAAGAGAGATACAGAAAAATCACCTTGGCAAGACCCTCTCCTTCGTTTTCTGCTAAGGCTTTTGTGTTAGCTTTAAAACTTATCTTGTCCACACATACATCAAACCCTTCCTTTTCACCCTTCTCCCTTGCTTGAGGTTGAAAACATAATATTTAATCATAATGAACGAGTTCATAACTGATGGACAACTACCAGTAATAATATAGAACAATACAAGGGGACAGAACAAAATAGTAGAGGCAGAGAGTGTAAACCACCTAGTAAGAAAAGGTGGATAAAGTAGCAAATGGATGATGAAACATCAATCAAAGTAAAATAAATAGTATATCATTATATCTTACCTCTGTCAATCCAAC
Source organism: Vicia villosa (assembly GCF_029867415.1). Classification (NCBI taxonomy): domain Eukaryota; kingdom Viridiplantae; phylum Streptophyta; class Magnoliopsida; order Fabales; family Fabaceae; genus Vicia; species Vicia villosa. The sequence goes on along the minus strand of NC_081180.1, from coordinate 37,298,876 downwards.
CATGATGATTTCAGGATGAGTGAAACATGCAGCTAGTATGCTTAAATGATTGAGCACGTGATCTCTTTCAATGACCCGTTCAACCACTGTGAATTAATCTTTTAAATCAATGAAATGGAAATCACTTGAGCATTTGTAGCAAATTACGTAGTTTCCTTTTACCTGAAATTCATATTGCTCATTTTGGTTTCAATGTAAGTATGTTCAGAAATCATTCCATGTCACAATCTCATACCATATTCAAACTTTAACTTCATTTTGTGTAGGCAAAAAGTTCATATGGATAAAACATCTTGTCATACCCCAAAATTTGCCTCCTTCATTTCATCTACAATGATTCAAAGATTAAGGTTCTATCCAAACAACATTCCATTAGACAAGAGTCTCCTGAGGCTAGGGTTTGAGGTTCTCTTGAAGAGATTAATAAGATAAGGTTCTCAATCAAGGTTCCATGGTTCATAATGATCTAAGATAACTTTATGGAAAAAGTCAAGGCTCAACTCCAAAGGTTACTTGGCAATTCCAAGATCCACAGTCAACTGGATTAAACCTAAAAGTCAATCACAATCCAAGCATGGTCCAAACCTCTGATCATTGATCAAACATCAAGTATAGAGGTATATATCCATCATTTCATCAAAATTTGATCATGATTTATCAGTAGAAACTCAGAGATGAACAAATACAAAAAGGTTCAAATTAGGGTTTCTCTAGGAGAAAGTCAACTCAACTTTGACTGACCATAACTTTCTCATGGAACATCCAAATTTCCCCACTCAAAGCCTATTTTGAAGGAAATTGGATTCCCCACAACTTTGTCTCTCACAAGGCAAGGCTAGAAATGCTTCATTTGAGAGATATGATGCAAAAGATTAAAGGTCATTTTCAGGCATCCCTCAAAAGCATTTTTTGTCAAAGAGGATATGATCAAGATAAAAGCTCCAAATGGAAAATATGTTCCAAAGTGGCTTATAGAGGACATCTCGAGGTTTCCAAAAAGTCCTAGAACTCCTTCATAGCTTAAAAATTGAGTGAGATATGCTTGGTCAAAGTTGGGTAATTTTAGAGGACAAAATGTGAAATAAAGGAGGTTCAAATTGAATTTTTTGCAAATGGGCCTATACTTTTATGACTTAAACTTGGTCCACAAGTCATTTAGGGTATCCAAACCATATGCCACGAATTTTAGCCTTTTATTTGATTTTATATAATTTTTATTTCATTTAAAAATGATTTAAAGTGATATAATGGAAAAGAAAATCAAATATTGAGTGAAAGGATTCATATTGATCAAATCCAATCTATATTTATTGCAAGTTATAATATAATTTTCGTGATAATTTGATTGGGAAAGATTAATACAATATTAGCCAAATATAGTAGCTTATTATTCAAGGATAAAATCAAATTTCCAAAATTAGGCAAGATTGGATTTAAGGGGTATTTGGGCTATTGTTTTGACCTAAATGATGCCTCTATAAGTAGAGAGTATAGACCAATGTATTAGGGGTTGGGATTTCTGTTCAGAGGCACACGCAAAAGAACAAGAAATTCATCAAGAAATTGAAGATCGGTTTTTGATAATTGGGAGGTTTCAACAAGATTCAAAGGTTGCTGATCAGTGCATTTTAATGCACATTCTTTCATATTTGTATTAAGCATTTCTATGTTTTTCTTTATTTATTTTTATGTTTTACAATGTTTTTATATTTCAGTTTATTTTTATCGTTATTTAATTTTCGTATTTTATTTTCAGCTTTGACAGCTTTCACTGAAACAATCATAACTAGAGTTCCAGGAATCCGATTGAGGCGTTCTAATAATCGCCGGAAAGCTAAGAAAGAGAGCTACGACTTTCGTGTTGGAGTCAAAGTCAGATTCGGAACCTATATTTTCCAGATTTACGTTGGAAGCTGAAGTACTAGTTTTATAAGTTTTGGGTCGTTAGTTTTGGGCCTGGATGATGTTTGTTTGACCCAGTTGGGTTATGACCCGAATTTCCTTTTGTTTTCTCTTTAGTCGAGGTCTGGCCGTACAGTAAAATATACTTTACACTTTTCACGAAATAATTTTGAGAGTTTTGTACGATTTCATGGAGAACTAATCCGTCTGAGTCGATCTACCGTGTTCAGGTTCTAATACTATGAGATTACTATAATTTTACAATTTAATTTCTATTCCTTTCAATATATTTTGTATTCTTGTATGCTTAATTCAATTGTATGAAATATATTGATTCAATTTGGTTGATTGTATGATCCTAACATAGACACGTTATGTTTGCTTAATTCGTACCGTGTCTGATCGATCGTGTTTGTTTAATTCATGATAATTTATCCCGTTTGCTTAATTCGGACATTAGGACCGCACATCTCGCAAACCTCACCGCGCTTGTCATTGAGTTTGCATCCAAATAGGAATGGAATCCGCTTAGGATAGTGAAGTTATAATAATCGATGATTGGTAGGAACTGAATCTGTAGATTGGCTTATTTTATAATCACTTTTTCAAAACAGCTTATTTCAATAATCGCTTTTTGTTAATCAGAAACCAAACCAACCCCCAATTCGATTTCAGTTAGTAATAACTAAGAATCCTTGAGAGACGATATTCGAGTCACTTGTCACTATCTACAGTTTTATTCAAAACAACTCGTTTTTGATCCGCGCGCGACAGCGGATCAGTTGCAAAAGGCTCTTGGAAGCATTCTGAACGTGTTGGGATTATTACTCTGCTTCAGCACCCCCAGAACATTCTCCATTTAACTCAGGTAGGTCACTCTGAAAACTTGATCGATCTGAACAATTCATGCACTTCCATTGAAATATGATTGCATAATTAGGTTTGTCTTGATGCTATGAACGTTTCTGGATTGGTTGTTTGGAGTTTGTGTGTTTGAAACATGTTTCGCCATTAGAGGCCGTTTTGAGTTCTAGGGTTTCGAATTGGGGTTTTTGATTAGAGGCTAAATTAGGTCACAATAATGGCATGATTGAGTTCGCATGACTCAGACGAAGGCAAGGGTAAGGTCGCGAAAAATTTATATGCTAGTATGTTCGATTCGTTATTTTTCAAGGTTCATAGGCTACGAACGTTTTCGTAGCAAGTTCGTAGCAAATTGTTACAGTTTTTGCAGGTCTGGGGTGGAAGACGATGAGTTGTCTTCTTCCGGTTGGTTGCTTTTGAATTGCGCGCGCGTTTTTGACATGTCTGATTAGTTTCATTATTTTTTTAATTCAAGGTATTCCGTTAACACGTCAACACCACAGTTGAGTTGGCGTGCGTGTTGGTTGTTCACCCCAAGGGTCCAGGGTTCGATCCCTGGCCCTTTCATATATTTTTTCTGAAATGTTCTCCTTAATCACATGCGCCTCATACCATAGGCCTTACCATAAACCCTTGAGATCTGACCCTTGATCCTTCACCCAGCCAGATCCAGCAGCCGATAATTAGTCCCCATAATATAAACCCCCAATCTAGCCACACAGAATCATAATCTCAATAAACTAAAAATTATTTTAATTAATATATTTGTTTTAATTAAATCTTTTTAATATATCTATTAATATAATAATAATTATTTTATTATTATTTTTTATAAATAAAATTAGTATGTGATATTAATATTAAAAATCATAATTTGTTGTTCGTTCCGATTAAATCGATTAATCGCTATGGTCAATAATAATTTTAATTAAAATGTTATTTAATTAAAATGTAATTAATTTCTATTTGGTTAAATGGTTTCAACTATTTTATTAGTTGCGATGATTAACTCTTCTATTTTTCTCATTCTAATGCGTTGTTCTTTTTAATCGAATCAATCGATTACGAGGGGTAACGATACAAATTAATTCATAAAAATTGTTAAAAAATACTATTATTCATTATTAGTGATAATTGAATCAATCAATTAAAATTGGTAATGATACAACTACTAATCTGTTAACTATGGTAATTGAATCAATCGATTATTGCGGTTAATAGTACAAATTAAAATCAGGGTTGTACGCCCAAAACATTTCCAAAACAAACCTTTTCCAATTCCTAACTTATCACAGGCTATTTCAAAAGCCTTTGAAGCAAACTTTCAACTATATCAGATCAAATTCGAATCCTAAAGCGTACAACCCTTCCCCGAACTACGTAGACTCTGATCCTCCATAAGGAGGTACGTAGGTACTTGGCAACAAGGCGAGTCCCCTCCCCCATAAATCTCATTTTGTCCTGATTATGTTTCCTTAATCATAAACCTTTAATATTAACAATCTTGCCTTTAACCCTTTTGATTGTCTGAAGCCTTTCTATATTTTTTTTGCCATAAACCTTATCATTATAATGCAAACCTTAGGAAAGGGTTGAGGGTGCCTAACACCTTCCCTCGACCTGAATATAGTATCTTACCCTGATCTCTTAACTGCGCGAGGTTTCCTATTCGCCTTGGTAGAATAGGTGGCGACTCTAATCTTTAATTTTTAGGGCAGGTTGCTACAGCTGGCGACTCTGCTGGGGATATAGTGATAATAAAACTGTAAATTATTACGCTCCTATAGGTTTTAGCAGAGTTTAGGTTTTTGGCGAAACATTTAGGGTTTTGGCAATTTTTTTAGGGTTTGGCTAATTCGCCATTTTAGGGTTGTTTCATTCTCATAAATATTTTAAAAAATTATTTTTTATTTATTTAGTTACCTTTCCATCTATCTACGTCATTTAAATAAATATATATTTTTAAATATTTGCTGCTCTAATGCATTGTCTGAACTATAAGAGGCCGGATTTCGAGGTTAGTTTTTAAATATTTAAATTTAAATTTATTTATTTACAGCCTTAAATTACAGTAATTTAAATTTTTATTTAATTGTTGTCGTACTATATTTTTAAATTATAAGCGGCCGGATTTCGAGGTTAGTTTTAAATATTTAAATTTAAATTCATTTATTTATTTACAGTCTCAAGATACAATATTTTTACAGTAATTTAAATATATATTGCTGGAATTACTTATTTATTCCTATTGCCTTTTTATTCTAAATTGTTGTTTTTTATATATTTTTGGGATATATATAAATTGTTGTTAAACCTAAGTGTGGGGGTTATCCATGAGATCAGGGGGAACTTGAATCGCCTACGAGTCTCATTGATAACTCCACTCGGAGTGGGTTGAATATTCGGAAATGTCCAAAACGAGGCTTGACTTTGTTGAGGGCAGGACTGGATATTTAGCTGATCTCTCCAATAACCTACCCCAAAAATTCGAACCTCATGGGTAAAATGAGTTGTTCTAAAATCCGAAGAGACGAAAAGTCTCGGAGGCTACGAACGACCCCATGAGACCCGTGTCTAGGACATACCAATGGAAAGGGTAGGCTCCCTAAAGCCGCTACGTCGAACCTATGAACCTAGGACTTTTATGCTTCTGTGCTCATTATATGTTTACAATTTATATACTTCGAATATCTATGTGTTTCAATTTCGCAAGTATCCCTACGTGTTCCCTAACCCATGGGTACTCTAATTCCAACTACGTGTCCTTCCCACGGAGGACATCTTCATTTAGGCACGTTGATTGGCCTCCCGATGGCCAGGAGACTTAGTGACTGTCATGAACAGTCACCCCGCGCCTGCATTTACGCACTCCCTAGCCTGTAGGGACTTTCCTTTTATATCCCTGTATTTCTATAACTACGCGTCCTTCCCGCGAAGGACATCTGTATCAATGCACGTCAATTGGCCTCTCGATGGCCATGAGATTCAGTGACTATCTTGAACGGTCACCCCGTGCTTACACCTTTTATCCCTAGCTGGTAGGGATTCTATTTCTAAAAAAAATCGCGTCCTTCATACGAAGGGCATCTTTATTAATACACGTCGATTGGCCTCTCGATGGCCATGCGACCTTGTGACTGTCTTGAACAGCCACCCCGTGTTTCCATCTACGCATTCCCTAACCCTTAGGGATCCTATTCCTAAAATGATGTCCTTCGTGCGAAGGACATCTTCGTTAGCATATGTCGATTGGCCTCTCGAGGGCCATGAGATCTAGTGACTGCCTTAAACGGTCACTCTATGTTTGCTCCTATGCACTCCCTATCCCGTAGGGATTTTCCTTTTACATCTTTGTAATTTTTACAACTACGTGTCCTTCCCACGACGGACATCTTTGCCAGCGCATACCGATTGGCCTCGCGATAGCCATGAGATCTAGTGACTATCTTGAACGGTCACCCCGTGCTTGCTCCCGCGCATCCCCTAACTCGTAGGGTTTTGAATTCCCATTTATACATATTTCATCCCTAAGCCTGTAGGGATTTCATTCCCTCCAATATCGTCCTTAGATAGGCTGCGTTCCACATCGAGAACTTTCCCACGAGGGACAACTTCGTAAGTACACGTCGAACGACCTCTCGAAGGTCATGAGACTTGGTGACTGTCCTGAACGGTCATCAACTACTACTTTCCATGCACTCCCTAATCTATTCCCATTAACGTGTCATAATATCTAGCTTGCAAGTATCTCATTAGAGTCTAATGTTATCCCTAAATCTGCATAGGCTATCCTTAGGATTATATCTATCACACATCCGCATTGTAGTACATACAAGGAGTCCTTTGCATACGCGTGCATTCGCATTTTCATGCATTCATACATTTACATTCACATTTGCATTTCTATCTTCCCGAAACTCTCAGAGAAATAAAGAGGATTATAAACTATGGATAAAGGAAGATAAATTAGTTATGAACTCAGTCATACAAATGAAAAAGGAATGCCTTTCACCATGCCTTCCACATGTCCATGCCTTTTCGCAACAAGATTATGCCAAGATTATCGTCGAGCAAGGATCAGTTCAACAAAGAAGTTCCCTCATAGATACACTTAAGGGGTATCTAGTTTTAAAGGGGTTCATCTACGAACATAGCGAAGTTTACAAGGACGCTCGATGATAACTTGGGGGCAAGGGTCAGTCCGATTGGGGCAATACCCTAAACGAAGATGCATAACTACGATGGAGGGAAAGCGACATATGTTGACTCCACACCAAGGGACAAAAGGGCCATAGGTTTCTTCATCAATCTACGAACTCCGAAGGTTGCAAATGGTGATACTATCCTCCGGAAAAGCAAAAGAGGTTCAGTCTAAGGAAACTCATGAAGTTCCGATACGACGAAAACCCACCGCTAACAAATTTATTCCCGACAGGTTCGACGTGCTCAAGGAGAGTTCAAGATTACCCTTCACTTCTACAAGTCCACGAACTAAGGAGTAAAACAAAGTCGATAGATTCACAAAGGAGATTTCCCTTAGGATTAATAGGTTTATCGTTTCAAGTTGTAACTACTACGATCACACAATGTTATTTGATGTAAAACGTTATACCTTTCGAATAGTAATTCAATAAAAACCATGCATATTTTGAAAACAATTCATTCGCTTCATTCGCTCGCTACTACGACTTTCCACTCGCACCCTTCTACTCTATTTCAATTTCGACTTTCAATTATTAACAAACTTAAGGGAGAATGACGAATACAAATAACTAAATCTCGCTAAGCGTATGCTTTCAAGGTAAGACCAAACCGACGATGTACAGGCATTGTTTCAAATCCAAAACAGTGGAGATATAAGGATGTTAACCCCTTGTTACCCCCTCGAGCCAGGAGTTGGAGTTTGTTTCTACTTTTCAAATAAACCTTGATCTCAACTAGGGTCAGGGTAGATTTCAATTAATTCAATGGCGTATTTTGGTTGTTAAGAGAATCAGTCAATACAAGTAAGGTTCAAGCATAAGGTTCAAGCGTAACTTATTCCTCGCATTCATCCAAGATTGAGGAAGCAATGGAGATAACATTTGTCGCGGGGAAAAATCGTATCTTTTTGGGGATGAGACACCTGATGCCTTCTTTGGGCTCGAGTGCTCAAAAAATGATTTTTCTTTTGTTTCGACCAAACTTTTTATTGTTTCCAAAGTAGGAAAAGGAAAAAAGCTGCAATAACCTTAAAAGTGGGGGAGAGATCTTTGGGTAAGAGGGTTGGTTATACGAAGGGAAGGTATTAGCACCCAACGTATCTATAGTACTCTATAGGTTTCTTTGTTATGTCCATTTCATTCTATGCTATTGGGGTTCTGTTGTGAGATAGGTGGGAAACTAAGGTGTTTGTTTGATTATGCTCGCAAAGATCATCGCGATCCTCTGCATACATATCCCTTAGAGGGAATCAGAGCATCTGTAGCTCGGGGTCTACGGGTGCTAAGGTTTGAATGGTTTGAGGGAGAAGTTTTGCTCGCCAAGGATACGACCTTGTGCCTACGTATTCTCAAAGGGATGTTGAGAAAGTCAGAGCAATCGTAGTTCCCACTTAAGCTAGTGGAAGCAAAGGATAAGAGACAAATGTCATCTAAATGTTTGATGTATCTAATCTATATCACCACATACATCTGTTTGATTTTTGTTTGAAAATCTTTTCATTATAAGCCCTGGGCCATGCCACTTATGGTGCTTAGAATGATAAAGATGCTTTTTAGCCAGCCTTGTGGCAAAAACTTTCAATGAAGTCAGCCTTGTGACAAAAAGTTTTGATTAATCAGCCAGCCTTGTGGCAAAAGTTTTAATGAAGTCAGCCTTGTGACAAAAACTTTGATTAATCAGCCAGTATGGTGGCAAAAAGGTTTGATTGATCAGCCAGCCTTGTGGCAAAAAAGTTAAGTTGATTGATTGATTGATTTATTGTTTGTGATGATATAGAAGAGATACTCCTATCATAGAGATGATAAATGTCTAATCTCCTAAGGTATTTGATTTGGATATTGGGGATGCTTATAAGAAGCCCGTGGGTCCTTGTACGAAGCCCAAGAGGAGGCTATCCGAGGGTCCTTGCATTGTAAGCCCAAGAGGAGGCTATGGGAGGGACAATCGAGGGTCTTTGCATTGTAAGCCCAAGAGGAGGCTATGGGAGGGACAAGTCGTTTGTACGAAGCCCAAGGGGAGGCATGGTATAGTTGGTTTGAGCTCTTAGAGCGATTTCACCGGGAAACCATACTCTATGTCCTAACCTAAACTAGGGAGATTCTTTGCACGAAGCCCAATAGGAGGCTATGGGGAACCTAGTGTTGTACTAAGTTAAACAAGCATATATTACATGAATAAACACATGAACAAGTATGAACAAACATGGACAAACATGAACAAGTATGAACAATTACATATATATGACAAGGTGTGTGTATATGATGGAGTTTATGAAGGAAATATACCTGTAAGCATGATCCATTTGTATACACGGGGGCTCGGGACTTATACTCGGGGAGAGGCTCACTTGAGTTTATTCAAAAGCTATGTAAACAAGTATTTACAAAAGGGCTCGGGACTTATACCTACATGGAGGCCCATGGTATTTTTTTGGGAAGATTTAAAGAAAACCTTCATTTTTGATTTGTTGTTCGAAGTTAAAAAAACAAATTGAACGAGATATATACAAAAAGGTGTGTGTACAATGAAATACCTAATTTCATGTACAGGAATGGGACTTATACCTATGTGGAGGCCCCTTGTTTTATTTTATAAAACATGGTTGATTTGTCTTGTTTAAAAGCGCGAGGTTTTGAAAACAGTTTGAAAGTTTTTGTTTTGAAAGAAGTTTTCTGTTTAAAGAAAAACTGTACAAAGAAAAGGAAAGGGACTTATACTCTCTAATATTCGAGAGGCCCGGGTTTTGGAAATGAGTTGAATGATTTGAAAGTAAATTGATTACTGTTGTGAAAACAGTTGATTGAGTTTTAGGCTTACCTCGAAGAATGAGAAAATTGGATTTCTGAGTTTGAGGTGTTACCGTGATCCTCAAGTGATGTGCTTGGAATAAATTAGGATCTCACAGATATTAAGCATCCACACCAGCAGAATAGAACGTCGGATAAGCTCACAGCTTACAGCATTCCATGATCATGCGGTAATTGTTTATGGACTCCTACAGCAAATGGAAGACCAAACAAACAGACAAAACAGATAACAACAGAGAAATAATCTCGAAGTCTCGGATGAAGTTAGAAAATTCAAGTAATGTGTGCAAGATAACCAAAGATAAATTAGATGATTAATTACACGAAAATTCTATGAGAATGTCAAAAGAAAATTAATTCTAAAAGAAGATATTTTTTGTGGTTTTTTCATGAAAAGATAGAATAATTAGAAACACAAACTTAAATATGCATCTAATATATTTTTTTGGATTTTTCATAAAAGAAGAAAATAATTAGAAACATAAACATAAATATGCATCTAATATATTTTTTTTGGTATTTTAATAAAGAAGAAAATAATTAGAAACATAAACATAAATATGCATCTAATATAATTTTTTTGGTATTTTAATAAAGAAGAAAATAATTAGAAACATAAACATAAATATGCATCTAATATATTTTTTTTGGTATTTTAATAAAGGTTAGCAAAAGAAACTAAAATCCTATATTAAAATAAAATACTAATCCTCATGAAAATATTTATAGAAAAAATTAAAAGAGAGTTAGTTTAAAAAAACTTAATTGAATGGGCCAGGGGGTGCTGAAGTCAGATTTGAGGGTGCATGGTCCATTAAAGCTTAACTGAAAAATAAAAAAGAAACTGGGCCGGACCGGGTCGGGTCAGATGGAACCCGGATCCGCCCATCTATTAGTGAGATGGGTTAGAAAAAAAACCCTAAGAAACACACAAAAGAGGCAGCGCCTCTCCTTCCTTGTTTTCACGATATTTCTGGAAAAAGGCCACAGAGAAACAACAACAACCAAAACTTGCCTCGGTTTCTCTTGCTCTCTCTCATGAAACAACAACAACAAAGCACTCTTTCTCTCTCGGTTTTTGCTCAAACAACAACGAAACTCTCACTCTCGTTCTGGGTTCTCTCTTCCGTGACAACAACCATGAAGCACCCTCTCTCTCGGTCGTCCTCTCGCTCTCGATAGCTCTCCGTTCAGAACAACAACAGCAATTGCGACAACAGTTCTCGGTGGTCTCACTCTCAGCTTCTCTCGGCGATTGTTCATTCTTGCCGTGAAGAACAACGATGAAGACAACTTCATCTTTCTGCTCGCGGTCTCTCTCGATTTCGCGGTTGAACAACAACAACGAAATCCGCTCTCGGTCTTGGCTTACGGCGGACAAACAACAACAGCAACTTTTGATTGAAGACAAACCCAAGGTTTGTTCTTCAATTTCGTTTTTCCCCCTCTTCATGATGTAACAACTACAATTTATGCCTTCTATTTCGTTGTTGTTTCTTTTTTATGGTTACAGCAGTGATAACTAATGTTTTTTTTGTTTTAACAGAAATTAGCAGCAACAATTATTAGTGATAAAGAGTGAAATCGAGTTACCTGCGGCAAGGAGGTGTTTGCCGGATTATACTTGAGGTATGTGTTTGTCATACCCCAAAATTTGCCCTCCTGAGTTTACTTCTACTGAATATGCATATCTTTGCATTCATTCCAAAAAATAAAAAAAATAATAATATATATTCACTTCATATGTCATTTTACAATTTTATTAAATCTTGCATGATTTTATTAAATTTAATTTTTAATTCAATTAAGTTGAATTCTTAATTAAAATTATTAAAATCCTTTTGCGTTCTTTAGTTGTATTATTTTCTTACTAATGTTATAAAGCCCATCTAATATTTTGGAAAGCCCATATCCTTTAAACCTAGAAAACCCTTGCCATATATATACATAAGAATTACGCTCAGAAAAGAGGGGAGGAATTTGACAAGGATTTGCAGCATTAAATCGAAGGAAAAAAATCAAAGAAACTTGGAATTCGGATGTGAAGCTTGAGGGAGGTTTGGAGACTTTTTAGGATTCAAATACATTCCTGAAGCGTCTCTGATTATTCCCCAGCCATTATCGAAGCTTGAAGAAGCAAGAATCAACGCGTATACGCCTTCGGTTTGCACTCTTAAACTTGGATTTCGTTTTCTATGATTTGCGTACAATTACTACATTTTGATTGCATATTCTCGTTCTTAATAATGCTCTGATTCTTTCTGGATAGTCTAATTGAATTTTGGTTGCAAGATGGAGGTTCCACCATTGTTAGGTTTTAGGAACTCCAAATTAGGGTTCTTTGATTGAGGTGAAATTGAACCAATTCATGGACATTATCGTGTTCAGGGGACCAATACGTATTGATTCATGGTTTGTTTTGGAATTTATATAGCGTGTAGGGTCGTGTTGAATATGCAGGTCCTATAGCCATGGTCGAAATCCGTAGGTAAAGGGTTTGAATACCGTGGGCAAAAGTCCCAGTCTTCACGAGGAAGACGAAGTCTGGGCGCCTCTTTTTTTTAAAATTTTATTAACGTCTTTTGATGGATTATCTAAGCTAGGTTCCGGATTCTCATCACCAAACGACATGTGCTTGAGTGGTAAGGGGTGCGCTTTCCTAATCGCAGGGTCTTGAGGTCGATCCCCACTGGGGGAGGTTTTTTCTTTATTTTTCTGTGTTGAGCCTTATATGCAGATCATGTGCGCTCTTTCCCATGTGCCTCCACGGTGCTCCTCACATGACAACCATCAGATCTTTATACATCCAGATCTAACGCCCAGAAGCATGACGTCTATGGTGGACCTTCAGGAGCATGCCACACACGATAATTAGCTAAGTTTCTAAACTTTTCCTTATTTATTTAATTTATTTATTCTATACATATTAATAAACAATTGTTTATATATATATTTTTTTATTATTCTCTTTTTATTTATTTAAAATTTATCTTTTCTTTTAATTTACTTATTTTATTTATATTAATCAAATTATCTTTTTTCTCTTATAAATATTTTTTTTTTTATTTTTTTTATTTATCATATTTATTTTATTTTATTTTAATTTATCATTAAATCTTTTAAAATTCATATGTATTTTATTTAAATTCCAAAAATTCCAAAAAAAAAAAATTTATTTTATTTTTACTCAATTTGGTTTTTGCCTCGATTTAATAAATTAGGTCGCAAGACCAATAATTAATTAAATCGATTTATCATTACACTCTATTCGAATCGTAACTAGGGTTTATTCTACACTGAGGAATATTTCTCTTGCCATGCCTTTTCAGGGTTACCGACAGGGTTCCTCCCGATTACGCGCCAGATCAAGGCTAAAAGCTAAGTCCCGATTCAACCCTTATTATTTTTATTCTCTTTGTTTATCTTCCCTATTTTTATAATTAGGGTTTGTTATTAAATATCCATGAACTGCCTATACACTCACGCCTCGTTGTTTCTTCTTTCAGTTCTCAATGGTCAGAGTCAATGCTTCAGGCAAACCTTGCCCTCAACCCTGTTAGGCAAATGTCAAGCTAAGTACCTTCTCTCTATTTTACTTTTAATTTATTATTCTACTTTCTTTGTGGTTAATGAAGTTTGCCCATGAACTTGATAATGCACTCACTCTCTGCTTTCTGTCTCCTCCTTCTCCTTTTCAGGGTTCGTTGATTGCCAAAGCTACGAGTTTGGTATCCCTAAACTCTAATCTCTTATTCTTTCTGTTTAGTTATTACTTATGTCAAACCCTATTAAGGGATCCGCTGGTTTCATTGTCCCCTTCCCCATATTACTGTTTCTTGCCTTATATTATCTGCGTGGTTAGTAAAATAGGAGTGACAACTATTAAATTGAATTAGCCTCATTAATTTACAAGATAATATAATTGAATATAATCACATGATTGGTGCACACACGCACGCTTTTGGGTAACCCCCTCTGTTGCCTTGTTGCCTGTTGCCTGCTGCCTGTTGCCTTTGTGTTTTTTGCAGAATAAGCCACGTCCCTCGAATACGAGGATACCTCAGCCATGCTGCCTCGATAAATAAAGGTCATACGACCCTAAATGATGCTGCCTTCGATACACAAATATGACCTCGACCCTCGGAAGTTGCCTACGGAAAAAGGCTGAGGTATCTTCTGGCTGCCTACGAATAAGGCTTATTCTGATCCTTGCCTTAGACTACCTGCCCTCCTATGGCATGGGACAGTCTTATGGAAAAGGATATTTCGATGACCCTTCTACCTCCAAACGAAAGGCTTCCTGCCCTCTTATGGCAAGGATTGACCCTTTCATTCTGAAAGGCTAAAAAGAGACCTATCATCTGAGTTTAAGGTAATTGCCCCTAATTGCCTTGCAATGCTCAATTTTCATATTCTTTCTCACAATTCTTCAAAAACTGGCTACGCTCATTTACGAGCTAAAGTCCACTTTTTTTTTCTTTCATCTACTTTTTCTAAAGACAAACGAGCAAGCAAAGCAATTAAGAGCCCATGGAAAACCATGGATGCAAAGGGTGCCTTACACCTTCCCTGTGCATAAATTACCCCCCGAACTTAGATTTCTTTAAAAGGTTTTTTCTGTTTCTTTTAGCCTTTCTGAATTTGTTTGGATAAAATAGAAGTCGGTGGCGACTCATGCTTAACCGCAACATTTTCGATTATAAAAGTCAGTTCACCGTATTACAGAACTGGCGACTCTGCTGGGGAGAAATTTCGATAAAAGAGGGGTTACCTTAAAAGTTAGGAATCACTTAAATGTTTTCTATTGTTTGCTTTGTTTGTTTTATTTTTCAGGGGCGTTTTGGGAATTATATGAAGGACGAATCCTATTCCCGGGTTCAAGAACACTTAAGATTAGGAGTGGCATAGTCATGGCGACCTCTTTCACATATGTGGGAGATGAGTCAATATGAAGTTCACACTTGAGTTAGGACTCCATAGCATATGCACACCTTTCTCAAATGAGGGGGGTCTATGTATGTGCCTATGGGTGCGCCGGAGCTCAAGGACCTTTAGTTACCCTTAACCCATCCTGGCCTTTAGGAACGTAGTGGGGGGACTACTCTTGACAAATGTTAAGAACTAGTCGCTACCCGATGCTACAATTCAGATAGGTTCTTTCTCAAAGTATCATTGCATGGTGCAAATGCATCATGTCCGAGGGTGCTTTAGAAGGGCTGACAATTCTGGATAACTTATAGAACCCGTTGCTGAAATCTCCTTATCCATAGAAATACCCTTGGGAAGGACACCTGATCAGACTCCATGCAATCCTTAAGCCAAAAATTGTGTGACTTGCCTGTGTTTGCTACTAACCTTCGTTTCTTGCAGGTTCTGTTAAAAGGACTTGTTTGTCCTTACTATCTCACACTATGCCTAATGAATTGCATTCGCATAACATTCATGACATCATGACATCATAAGCATAACATAATCAACTAACCCTTTCAAGGATCTTAGGAATTTAGGGCGCGCAATTTCAGGTGCTCTTATCAAATACTGAATTCCTATCTAGGGGCAAGAGGATTTATTTTCCTCTAGCCACATGCCTTCCAATTCAGAGACTCAGTACCTACCAAGGGGAAAGAGGATTTATTTTCCTCTAGCCATACACTTTCAAATTCAGAAGTATCTCGAATCAGAGGCGATGACCCACTCGATATGGTGAGCTCGATTCTCAAAGAAGGATGTTCAAAGACGAAATTCAGAATTCTTCAGACAAAGACGTGACCAAATCACTTTCTGATGTTGCTAACTAAATTCCTAAAGATCCTTGAAAAGATTGCATTTGCATTCATAACATCACATAGAACTAACTTTTCCTTTCAGGTCGACCAACTGGCCAGACAGATACCATCAACAAATCAATCTCTATCAGATGAACATTCTGGAAGCTTGACCCCCAGACTTCTGAAACATTCCAATCAGATATACATTCCGGAAGCTCGAACCCCGGACATTCTGAAAGTTCCAATCAGATGAACACTCTGGAAGCTTGACCCCCAGACTTCTGAAACATTCCAATTAGATCTACATTCCGGAAGCTCGAACCCCGGACATTCTGAAAGTTCCAATCAGATGAACACTCTGGAAGCTTGACCCCCAGACTTTTGAAACATTCCAATCAGATATACATTCCGGAAGCTCGAACCCCGGACATTCTGAAAGTTCCAATCAGATGAACACTCTGGAAGCTTGACTCCCAGACTTTTGAAACATTCCAATCAGATATACATTCCGGAAGCTCGAACCCCGGACATTCTGAAAGTTCCAATCAGATGAACACTCTGGAAGCTTGACCCCCAGACTTCTGAAACATTCCAATCAGATATACATTCCGGAAGCTCGAACCCCGGACATTCTGAAAGTTCCAATCAGATGAACACTCTGGAAGCTTGACCCCCAGACTTCTGAAACATTCCAATCAGATATACATTCTGGAAGCTCGAACCCCGGACATTCTGAAAGTTCCAATCAGATGAACACTCTGGAAGCTTGACCCCCAGACTTCTGAAACATTCCAATCAGATATACATTCCGGAAGCTCGAACCCCGGATACTCTGAATCTCTACACCAGTTCTACAACAACGACGCAAGCCAAATTCACCTAAGCGTCAATTCACTAAAATCAATATGTCGCCAGCTCAAGCTTTACAACATCTGCTAAAGGCAAATTTGATTACCCTGAGGGATCCTCCTAAGAATCCTAACACCTCTACTCCTAGTTATAAGCCCAATGCGAGGTGCGCATACCATTCTAATAGTCCTGGACATGACACAGAGAATTGTTGGCCATTGAAGAATAAGATCCAAGATATGATCGATGCTGGTGAAATTAAATTCCCTCATCCCAAGACTCCTGTAGGGATCACTACTCCCAGGCGTAATCACGACAAGACTGACTAATGTCTGAAGTGGATGAACTTTTAATCATTAGCTTTACTTTCGCTTGCAATTTCTGTTCTGTTTGTTTAAACATTGGAATTATGATAGACATTATCTGTTTTAATAATTATCATTAGTGCATTGCATATGCTTGTCTTGAATAAATTATTTCGTTATCACTCATTTTAAATTATGTCTTTACTCTGCATATGTTTTGTGATACTCAACTCCTGCTAAGCTGTAAGCCTTTTAAGGGAGGATGACGAAAACGATACCGCAACCTCATACAGTAATGCTTTTGAACAGACTATGCTGACGATGTACAGGCATTGTTTCAATTCCTAAACAGTGGAGATATAAGGATGTTAATCCCTCGTCAACCACTTTGAGCCTAAGAAGTAGAAGTTTCTTTCTTGTACTAATCAAAACCCTTGATCATAACCTGGGGCAGGGTAGTTCTCAGTTAATTTGGCTGTGCATTCTATTTTTAGAGAGTCATTCAATACACCTTCCAACAAAGGTTTCAATCTCAAGCATTCATCCGCACACATCAAAGAAGTGTTGGAGATGTCAATCAAAAGACAATGACGGTTCATCAATCATTAAGCAAGGCAGTCAATATCTTTCAAAAAACAAAAATGATGAAAAAACACATATACAAAGAAAAGCCTGCTAAGTCAAAAATCAAAAAAGAAGACTTAGGCAAAAATCAAGGCATCCCGCTGACTGTAAGTTCAAAAATAGACAGTTCAGGCAAAAGTTAGGGATATCAAAAAGATGAAAAAAGGAAGTCAATAAATTCTTGAACAACTCAAAGTTGTGACTACCAAAAGGAAGAAGTGACTGCCATCTCAAAAGTTCTCTTTACTTATGAACCATCATCATTGTCAAAGGTGCAAATCCAAAAGTCTCTTGGAACCTGAAAGCATAAGTTGGATTAACTAAGCTTAGGACTGAAGATCATCACGAAGAGGGGTGGGTACAATAAAATTTTGAGCCTTTATCCTTTGTTTCTTAAACCGTGAACCAAGCCACGTTACAACCCTTGAAAGTCCTAACTGAAGCATGGTTAGTACGAAAGCATACTGTCACCAAAAAGGTATCCTGACCCCTTAAGGTTTACCAAAAAAATGCTAAGTTGATATCATGTTTTTACAAACATCACATTGTTACGAATACCACGTTTTTACAAATATCACGTTTTTACATCTCTTGTTTTAATGTTTTTTCAAAACTCAAGACAAATGTATGCATTGCATCTCATGAATTCATTATTAAACAAATTCTGCTACATAACTTCAAATGTTAGCAACAGAAAGAACCTGCACAGGGTACAACTAATGACTAAAAGTCATCCCGACAGACAATATTACTCCAAGAAGCCAGGTCTCCTACGTATACAAGGGGCATGGCACGCGTTTCCCAATCAATCTGGGGCAATCAGGTCAAGATTCCGAGAATCTCTCAAAGATGCCAAAAACAATCAGGGGCATGTCACCCATAGTGCACATCTCACGAAGTCCTCGCGAGGCGAATCTTTCCAAATTCCCTAATATCTGGGGCAAATTTACGCAAGTCCAGTTTGACATCTTCGATCAATACTCATTGGCATGTTCTAATCAACACAGATCCAGGAATGGCAAGTGTTATAATACTGGGGGCAACTCTCAAGAGCCAGGTTCATAAAATCACATCCCCACAGAGCAATCCTTCAAGAAGATATCTTCAAACATACTCGTCCCGACCAATACATGGCTCCCCAACAGAGTTGACATCTTCAACACCACCGACACTTTGTTCTTCTCCAACATGGCGTACTAATATCTTTCATCCCCAGTCAGGATCCATCAAATTACTATTCATCCCCAAGCAGAAGTCATAAATCCCCGGCTATATCTCTTCAAAACAAGATCAAATCACAATGATACAGAGATTTATTTTCTCAGAACAACATCAGTCAGGCATCATATACATCACATGCATATTCATACATTGCAGGCGATTACAATTCATACATAACATACAAAGCGTTCCATTTATTTTGAGAACTCCATCTCATTCATTACATACATCATAAACATCGCATAAAACTGACATTGTTACCAAGTAAATATTATCTGACAGGTACATTACAAAGATTCGAATCTTATTCAAAGCCTAACGCACGGCACTCCAGACATCTGCGGATGCAAATTGGGTAGTCTAACGCACGACTTATCCATCAACCTAACGCACGGTCTTCTAGACATCTACGGATGCAAATTGGGTAGTCTAACGTACGGCTTATCCATCAACCTAACGCACGGTTTTCCAGACATCTGAGGATGCAATTGAGAATAGTCTAACGCACGATTTATTCTTCGACCTAACGCACGGTCTTCCAGACATCTACGGATGCAAATTGGGTAGTCTAACGTACGGCTTATCCATCAACCTAACGCACGGTTTTCCAGACATCTGAGGATGCAATTGAGAATAGTCTAACGCACGATTTATTCTTCGACCTAACGCACGGTCTTCCAGACATCTACGGATGCAAATTGGGTAGTCTAACGTACGGCTTATCCATCAACCTGACGCACGGTTTTCCAGACATCTGAGGATGCAATCAGGATTAGTCTAACGTACGACTTGTCTTCAGCCTAACGCACGGTTTTCCAGACATCCGCGGATGCAAACAGTCTAACAGATGACACATTCTAACTCTCAAGCTTATCAAGTCAGATGGCATCTTTAAGCCCATCTCCGACAAAAGTCCCTATTTTAGCTAGGGCAAATTTCTTGGTATTCTAGTGTTCAATCATCTTCCACCTTCAGATACCGAATGGCATACAAACCACTCTACATCTTCAGGTTTAAGATAATTGAACAGGGGCAGCTGTCATACCCCAAAATTTGCCCTCCTGAGTTTACTTCTACTGAATATGCATATCTTTGCATTCATTCCAAAAAATAAAAAAAATAATAATATATATTCACTTCATATGTCATTTTACAATTTTATTAAATCTTGCATGATTTTATTAAATTTAATTTTTAATTCAATTAAGTTGAATTCTTAATTAAAATTATTAAAATCCTTTTGCGTTCTTTAGTTGTATTATTTTCTTACTAATGTTATAAAGCCCATCTAATATTTTGGAAAGCCCATATCCTTTAAACCTAGAAAACCCTTGCCATATATATACATAAGAATTACGCTCAGAAAAGAGGGGAGGAATTTGACAAGGATTTGCAGCATTAAATCGAAGGAAAAAAATCAAAGAAACTTGGAATTCGGATGTGAAGCTTGAGGGAGGTTTGGAGACTTTTTAGGATTCAAATACATTCCTGAAGCGTCTCTGATTATTCCCCATCCATTATCGAAGCTTGAAGAAGCAAGAATCAACGCGTATACGCCTTCGGTTTGCACTCTTAAACTTGGATTTCGTTTTCTATGATTTGCGTACAATTACTACATTTTGATTGCATATTCTCGTTCTTAATAATGCTCTGATTCTTTCTGGATAGTCTAATTGAATTTTGGTTGCAAGATGGAGGTTCCACCATTGTTAGGTTTTAGGAACTCCAAATTAGGGTTCTTTGATTGAGGTGAAATTGAACCAATTCATGGACATTATCGTGTTCAGGGGACCAATACGTATTGATTCATGGTTTGTTTTGGAATTTATATAGCGTGTAGGGTCGTGTTGAATATGCAGGTCCTATAGCCATGGTCGAAATCCGTAGGTAAAGGGTTTGAATACCGTGGGCAAAAGTCCCAGTCTTCACGAGGAAGACGAAGTCTGGGCGCCTCTTTTTTTTAAAATTTTATTAACGTCTTTTGATGGATTATCTAAGCTAGGTTCCGGATTCTCATCACCAAACGACATGTGCTTGAGTGGTAAGGGGTGCGCTTCCCTAATCGCAGGGTCTTGAGGTCGATCCCCACTGGGGGAGGTTTTTTCTTTATTTTTCTGTGTTGAGCCTTATATGCAGATCATGTGCGCTCTTTCCCATGTGCCTCCACGGTGCTCCTCACATGACAACCATCAGATCTTTATACATCCAGATCTAACGCCCAGAAGCATGACGTCTATGGTGGACCTTCAGGAGCATGCCACACACGATAATTAGCTAAGTTTCTAAACTTTTCCTTATTTATTTAATTTATTTATTCTATACATATTAATAAACAATTGTTTATATATATATTTTTTTATTATTCTCTTTTTATTTATTTAAAATTTATCTTTTCTTTTAATTTACTTATTTTATTTATATTAATCAAATTATCTTTTTTCTCTTATAAATATTTTTTTTTTATTTTTTTTATTTATCATATTTATTTTATTTTATTTTAATTTATCATTAAATCTTTTAAAATTCATATGTATTTTATTTAAATTCCAAAAATTCCAAAAAAAAAAAATTTATTTTATTTTTACTCAATTTGGTTTTTGCCTCGATTTAATAAATTAGGTCGCAAGACCAATAATTAATTAAATCGATTTATCATTACACTCTATTCGAATCGTAACTAGGGTTTATTCTACACTGAGGAATATTTCTCTTGCCATGCCTTTTCAGGGTTACCGACAGGGTTCCTCCCGATTACGCGCCAGATCAAGGCTAAAAGCTAAGTCCCGATTCAACCCTTATTATTTTTATTCTCTTTGTTTATCTTCCCTATTTTTATAATTAGGGTTTGTTATTAAATATCCATGAACTGCCTATACACTCACGCCTCGTTGTTTCTTCTTTCAGTTCTCAATGGTCAGAGTCAATGCTTCAGGCAAACCTTGCCCTCAACCCTGTTAGGCAAATGTCAAGCTAAGTACCTTCTCTCTATTTTACTTTTAATTTATTATTCTACTTTCTTTGTGGTTAATGAAGTTTGCCCATGAACTTGATAATGCACTCACTCTCTGCTTTCTGTCTCCTCCTTCTCCTTTTCAGGGTTCGTTGATTGCCAAAGCTACGAGTTTGGTATCCCTAAACTCTAATCTCTTATTCTTTCTGTTTAGTTATTACTTATGTCAAACCCTATTAAGGGATCCGCTGGTTTCATTGTCCCCTTCCCCATATTACTGTTTCTTGCCTTATATTATCTGCGTGGTTAGTAAAATAGGAGTGACAACTATTAAATTGAATTAGCCTCATTAATTTACAAGATAATATAATTGAATATAATCACATGATTGGTGCACACACGCACGCTTTTGGGTAACCCCCTCTGTTGCCTTGTTGCCTGTTGCCTGCTGCCTGTTGCCTTTGTGTTTTTTGCAGAATAAGCCACGTCCCTCGAATACGAGGATACCTCAGCCATGCTGCCTCGATAAATAAAGGTCATACGACCCTAAATGATGTTGCCTTCGATACACAAATATGACCTCGACCCTCGGAAGTTGCCTACGGAAAAAGGCTGAGGTATCTTCTGGCTGCCTACGAATAAGGCTTATTCTGATCCTTGCCTTAGACTACCTGCCCTCCTATGGCATGGGACAGTCTTATGGAAAAGGATATTTCGATGACCCTTCTACCTCCAAACGAAAGGCTTCCTGCCCTCTTATGGCAAGGATTGACCCTTTCATTCTGAAAGGCTAAAAAGAGACCTATCATCTGAGTTTAAGGTAATTGCCCCTAATTGCCTTGCAATGCTCAATTTTCATATTCTTTCTCACAATTCTTCAAAAACTGGCTACGCTCATTTACGAGCTAAAGTCCACTTTTTTTTTCTTTCATCTACTTTTTCTAAAGACAAACGAGCAAGCAAAGCAATTAAGAGCCCATGGAAAACCATGGATGCAAAGGGTGCCTTACACCTTCCCTGTGCATAAATTACCCCCCGAACTTAGATTTCTTTAAAAGGTTTTTTCTGTTTCTTTTAGCCTTTCTGAATTTGTTTGGATAAAATAAAAGTCGGTGGCGACTCATGCTTAACCGCAACATTTTCGATTATAAAAGTCAGTTCACCGTATTACAGTGTTGTTTACTTCTCTTTTGAAATTCTGCAACCGTGTTAATTTCTTAACTGTTGCTGTTGCTGAACTTTTGTTGAAGTCTGAACCGTTGTTGATTGTTGATTCTGAATTGCAATCCTGGACCGCTGCTGCGTTGCGTAGTGATGAAGTGCTATAGAAACGGTTCGGCCTTCATCGGAATTGCAGTGGAGGGGCTGTTTGTTGAACCACTAAGGGTATGCTTCAATTCTCCTCTTTGAGTGTGTTAAGAATTCTTGAAAATCATTCTTGAATTATTACCAACAGTTTTGAAATTGTTGATTGTAACAATTTTTCTCTAACAATTTTGCTTTTTTTGTAGGCTTTTGATGAAGGTGATGTCATAACACCTCTTTGGATATTAGGGAGACTTGAAGATGGACTTCAAGTTGGAACTCTCCACCAAGGTATGAAGAATTTCTTCTTCACTCCCCTTCAAGAAACTATTTAGCTAGAAACTCTTATTTTTTTCAAGTAGTTTTCTTTGATTTGAAGAATTTCTCCTTCTAACAAAGAAACATGAAAACTATAAGAGAAGAAGAAGAAGTGAGAAAGCTAGTAGTATAGTAGCTTTGGTGTGATTAACTTCAAGGAGAGAACTTCCTATTTATAGGCAAAGTTAAGGATGTGTTTGGCATTTGGTAAACTTGATTGGCAAGATATAATCATTGCAAGAATATAAGAATATTCTTTATGACATTATTTCTTATGCAAGTGGAAAAAAAATCTCTCTTTGATCCCTTTTTGTCTTGAATTGGGCTTTTGAATATTTTGTTGAACTTTTTGCTAATTCCACCCTTCTTGTTTCTTTTTCATGTGACATGATCATTCTTGAGGAAAGCATGAAGAAAATTGAATTTGAAGAATGAAGACTTTGAAGATTGGAGAATTCAAGAAAGTCTTTGAAGCTTTATTTTTCTTTTTCTTGTAATTCCAATTCATTCCAACTTTAAATTGTATGAACTTTGTATTATTGAAAATGAATGGAATTTGAAAGTTGTAATATCTTTGAACCTTGAATTGGACTTGAAATGTTACAATCTTGAATTTTGAACAAAGTCTCTATGGTAATTCATTTGAAATTTGGAACTTTGTAAAGAATGAACTTCATTTTTTAATGTTTGAATTTCCTTTAAAATCTTTGAATGAAGTTGTATGAACCATGAATATTGGATATTCTTGAATGAAAAGTCCTTGAAGTAATGTGAAAAATGTTCTTGCACCAATGAACTTTTAATTCTTGAATTTATGGTTTTAAACCATACTTGAAATAATCTTTCAACATATGGACTAAAAGATATTTCTTGCAATTTCGGTGAAATTTCCATGAATTGTTTCAAACTTGTACCAACTTTCAAATAATCCATATGAATCAATTCTTCACCATGAGCCAAAAACCATGAAATAAATTCCAAGCAAGTCTCTTAAATCACACCAATTGACAATGGCGCACTTAAAATGAAAACCTCCATGAACATGAAATTGTCTTGCAAAGAATGAGTGAATGAATGAAGAATCTTAATTTGGTCGATTCAAAGCTTTTATGCTTGTTGAAATGAATCTCTGAGGACCAAATATTGATTGTTGATGAAGATGGTTCATATGAGATGAAGGGAGAACAAAACCCTAATTGATTGTTGCTTGAACTGATGAGTGATTTCTTGATTAAACCCTGCTGAGTCACAAGTAACAAACACAAACTATGCAATTTGTTAGAGATGCAAATGATGCATATGCAGATGATATGAGGTGGTATCTTAGGTCAAAATTGGGGTATGACAGATGCCCCTATTTAAGTTTCTTCAACCTGAGATATGAAGATTGAAAATCTTCGTTTTGATAGGGTGGAAGAGACTTAAATATCAGAAGACGCAAATTTTGGACCTAAGATACCAAAATTGCGAATGATGCAAGGATGTCTTTACCGAGGGGATATCAAGAACTGACTCCACTGGGGACAAGAGACCGAGAAGGATGTCTCAATCCGTTTTAGGAAGAGAATCCGTTTTTTTTTTCTTTTTTTTTTTCGGGAAAGCAAGTGTATGCTTCACCGGGGAATGATAGCTTTGTAAGAAAAGCTTACCTATCGACATTATCGACTATCAGCATGGGGATAGACTTGTTTAATAATGCGAAGGTGAAAGGTATGAAACTGTTTTACCGACTATGGCGATAGACTTGACATGGTAAAAAGAGTTTCAAAGGTTCGGTTAATATTACCGACTATCAGCATGGTGATAGACATGTTTAATAATATAACCAGAACAAAAAGGTTACCGACTACCAGCCTCGTGATAACGGTTTTGAAGACATGATCAATTATCAGCCGAGTGATAAAATGATTCTGGAGACTTTGCTAGGGAAATTACTGGTTATTCAGCCTTGTGAACAGTAATAAGGCCCTGATTGTCACATGGTCTTCATGATTGATTTCCTAGAGAGGAAAAGTCTTTTGGAAGAGACATAAACTGCTCAGATGATGAGGCTATTGTTTATGGTTCAACTTTTCTTGACTCTATTTGAGGAATCGCAATTTGAATCTCTGGTAAAGACAGGGTTCTAACCATGAATGAATTGGAAAGAAACAGTCAAATAAGACTTTGTACCCAATGAGGAATGAACTCGACTGGGAATTTTCTCCTTCGTTTTGAGAGGAGAAAACTAAAGCAACCTTCTTCCACGAGGAATGATCTCAGTAGGGAACTGGAGAAAGAAGATGTTCTTTCTGCTTATGGGTGACAACCTACTGGAAAGATGACACGCCCGTACCTGTTTCTTTTTCTTTTCTTTTTCTTTTTTTCTTTTTTTTTTTGAGGATAGATATATCCTAAACAAGTGATTTCAAAGCAAACATTGAAAAATGCAAGAATTCATAAATGATGCAAATATGTATGAATGATGAATGTCATGAATGTCGCATGCATGTTGACGATACTGACAGACAAAGAAGTATATATTGGAGACGGACCAACGTCGCAATACAACCAGATACTTGGCAAATGTTCTTCAACACGGTGTAGATAACACAGGTGATGAATGATGCTGCGTGCTTTAGACTTCTCCGGGGAAGATAAGCATCTTTTCTTATTGAGATGGAAGAACTTCTTCACTGGAGATAAAAAATCTTCGTCACTAGGGATAAAAGACCTTCTTCACTGGGGATAGAAGAGCTTTTCCTATCATAATCTTTGATTCATCCTATGGAGATAGCTGTTGATGTTCCTTCGGCTGTTCACCACTCAAAGGAAAGTTTCGCTTTTATTTTGAAAAAGAAAAGTAAATTCATTTAAAACTTTTTTTTTCTTTTTTTTTTCCAAAAGTGAATAACACAATTAAAGCGTCATTTTGCAAGCTAGAAGAAATCAAGAATTGCAAACAAATGGGCACAAGGCTCAAATTTATTTAATAGGGTGGTAACCAGCTAAAGGCGTGATTCCATAGAGTATTTACAAAAGTTGGAAATGGTAATTATGCGGAAAAGGCTACATTGAAAGCAATAACCACTATTCCCCCTAACAACTTTGAGTTCCAACTGTGCTTGTTGCTTCAGATTGGTGATGATTTGATCGAAGATCCTTTGATGAAAAAGACTCTTCAGGTGACGAAGTATGGACTGATGCAGTTACTTTGTCATAAATCCCTAATTTTTGCCTAGATTGCCCTTTCAGGTTTTCAATCTACCAGGATGAATTTTTTTCTGTTTATTGTCTCTAATTTTTGCCTGGACCGCCCTTTCGGGTTTTCAGTCCACCGAGACGCTCCTTTTTGCCTAAGTCGCCCTTTGCGGGTTTTCAACTTACCGAGCTGTTCTTTTGTATTTTTTAGACAAAGTATTTCTTGACTGCATCAGCATTCACAGGATGTGGGAGTTCATCACCATCCATGGTTGCAAGAGTCATGGCGCCGCCAGAAAATGTTCTTTTGACAACATACGGGCCTTCGTAATTAGGAGACCATTTGCCCCTAGAATCTGGTTGAAAAGACAAGATCTTTTTAAGCACGAGGTCACCTTCTTGAAATTCACGAGGTCGAACCTTTTTGTTAAAAGCTTGTTTCATCCTTGCTTGGTATAACTGTCCATGGCATAGAGCAGTCATACGTTTTTCTTCGATTAAGTTCAACTGATCATATCTGCTTTGGCACCATTCAGCCTCTGATAACTTAGTCTCCATGAGGACTCTCATTGATGGGATTTCAACTTCTACGGGGAGCACAGCTTCCATGCCGTATACTAGAGAAAAAGGAGTTGCCCCTGTTGAAGTACGCACTGAAGTACGGTACCCATGTAAAGCAAATGGCAGCATTTCGTGCCAGTCTTTGTAAGTGACGACCATTTTCTGGACGATCTTCTTAATGTTCTTGTTGGTAGCTTCAACAGCGCCGTTCATTTTTGGTCTGTAAGGAGAAGAGTTATGATGCTCAATCTTGAATTCCTCACATAATTCTTTCATCATCTTGTTGTTCAAGTTTGAACCATTGTCAGTAATGATCTTGCTGGGAACACCATATCGGCAAATGATGTTGTTCTTGATAAACCTTACAACCACTTGTCTTGTAACGTTGGCGTACGATGCTGCTTCGACCCATTTGGTGAAGTAATCAATTGCCACCAAGATGGAACGATGGCCATTTGAAGCTTTCGGTTCGATCATTCCAATCATGTCGATACCCCACATGGAAAAAGGCCATGGAGATGAGAGAACGTTGAGTAGAGTCGGTGGCACATGGATCTTATCTGCGTAGATCTGACACTTGTGACATCTCTTCACGTGTTTATAACAGTCAGATTCCATTGTCAACCAATAGTATCCTGCTCTTAAGATCTTTTTGGACATTGCATGCCCATTTGAATGAGTTCCAAAGGACCCTTCATGCACTTCATGCATTAACATGTCTGCTTCGTGTCTGTCCACGCATCTGAGCAAAACCATGTCAAAGTTTCTTTTGTATATCACATCTCCGTTCAGGAAGAAACTGCCAGAAAGCCTCCTAAGAGTTTTCTTATCTTTGTTTGATGCCCCAAGTGGGTACTCTTGAGTTTGAAGGAAGCGTTTGATGTCGTGAAACCACGGTTTATCATCGATGACTGCTTCGGTTGCAAACACATAGGCGGGCCTTTCAAGGCGCGTAATTCTGACTGTAGGCATATCGTTCCAATGATTGACTTTGAACATGGAAGATAGAGTAGCCAAGGCGTCTGCCATTCGATTCTGATCTCGAGGTATATGATGCAATTCAACCTTGTTGAAGAAAGTCAACAAACGTCTTGCATAATCTCTATAAGGAATCAAACCAGGGTGGTAAGTTTCCCACTTGTCTTTGATTTGGTTGATCACGAGAGCTGAATCTCCATATATGTCGAGGATCTTGATCCTTAAGTCAATGGCTTCTTCGAGACCCATGATACAAGCTTCATATTCTGCGATGTTGTTGGTACAATCAAATAGCAACCTGGCAGAGAATGGGATATGAGTACCCTTGGGAGTGATGATGATTGCTCCAATTCCATTGCCAAAAGCATTTACTGCTCCATCAAAAATTAGGCCCCATCTTGATCCAGGATCAGGACCTTCTTCAGGTAACGGTTCGTCACAGTCTTTCATCTTTAAGTACATGATATCTTCGTCAGGAAAGTCAAACTTGAGAGATTGATATTCATTAATTGGTTGATGCGCCAAGTGATCGGCGAGAATGCTTCCTTTGACCGCTTTTTGAGCACGGTACTCGATGTCATACTCAGATAACAGCATTTGCCATCGGGCAATCCTTCCTGTTAAGGCAGGCTTTTCAAAGACATACTTGATCGGATCCATTTTGGAGATTAACCAAGTAGTATTGTTGATCATGTATTGGCGGAGACGTTTTGAAGCCCAAGCCAAAGCACAACATGTTTTTTCGAGCATGGAGTAACGAGACTCACAATCTGTGAATTTCTTACTCAGGTAATAGATAGCATGCTCCTTCTTACCGGTTTCATCTTGCTGTCCAAGCATACAACCCATGGATTCTTCCAACACGGTAAGGTACATGATTAGTGGTCTTCCTTCAACCGGAGGAATCAATATTGGTGGTTCTAACAGGTATTCCTTGATACTGTCGAACGCTTTCTGGCAATCTTCAGTCCATACAACCCCTTGATCTTTGCGGAGAAGCTTGAAAATCGGCCCACAAGTAGCAGTCATTTGAGAGATGAATCTGGAGATATAGTTCAATCGTCCAAGAAATCCTCTTACTTGCTTTTCAGTTTTTGGTGCAGGCATCTCTTGAATAGCTCTGACTTTGTCGGGATCTACTTCAATTCCTCTTTGGCTGACAATGAAACCCAAGAGTTTTCCAGACCTAACCCCAAAAGTAAATTTGTTAGGATTCAAGCGAAGCTGATATTTCCTTAGTCGTTGAAACAACTTCAAAAGGTATTCAATATGTTCTTCTTCTGTGCTGGACTTGGCTATCATGTCGTCCACATAAACTTCAATTTCTTTATGCATCATGTCATGAAAAAGAGTAGTCATTGCCCTTTGGTAAGTTGCGCCTGCATTCTTTAATCCAAACGGCATCACTTTGTAGCAAAATGTACCCCATGGGGTGATGAAAGATGTCTTCTCTATGTCTTTAGGAGCCATCTTGATCTGATTATAACCAGAGAACCCGTCCATGAAAGAAATGACGTTGAACTTAGCGGTGTTATCAACCAGCATGTAAATATGTGGTAATGGAAAGTCATCTTTTGGACTGGCCTTGTTCAAGTCACGGTAGTCAACACACATTCTGACTTTGCCATCTTTCTTCGGAACTGGCACTATGTTGGCCAACCATTGAGGATACTCGGAGGTGACAAGAAAAGCTGTGCCGAGTTGCTTTTGAACTTCTATTTTGATCTTGTTAGCCATATCAGGGTGAGTCCTTCGCAATTTCTTCTTAACTGGCGGACATTCTGGCTTCAATGGCAAGTAATGCTGAACAATATTGGTATCCAACCCAGGCATGTCTTGGTAGGACCAGGCAAACACGTCAACATATTCTTTGAGAAGGTCTGTCAACTTACTCTTGATATCAGTATCAAGCAGCGATCCAATGGTCACTTCTTTTTTGTCTTCTTCAGAACCCAAATTGATTCTTTCTAAAGGCTCTTTGTGAGGCAGAATGGCTCTTTCCTCGTGCTTAAGTAATCGAGAGATCTCGTCCGGGATCTCTTCTTCTTCCTCTTCTTCGGCTTCGAACACAGGAAACTCAAAGTTGGGAGAGGGCATAGGGTTATTGCATTCAATGGGTTTATCAATAGTTAATCTGCACATATGATTTATATTTATTTCAGACAATTTATGAATGCAAGAGTGTATGCAGATTTTTTTTGAAAAGTTTTTTTTGGTTTTTTAGGATTACCATTTCCAGAAAAAAGCAAAAAATAAAACACATAGTGTAGGGAATTCAAAATGACACTTTATTTATGATTCATTTTTGAAACAAAGCCCTAAATACAAACTCATTTGTCTTGGGCAGGACAAAGAGGGAAACTTTTAAAACAAAGCCCTATACACAAAGTTATTTGGGCAAAACATAACATTTAAAAGCAAAGCCCTATAAAACATCTCTCTGCTTTGGGCTAGGCAGGAGGTCAAAATAACAGCGAGGTGATTACTTTGAGCGGCGAACAACATTCGGAACGTCAACAGCTTTCCAGTAGCAACGAACTCCTCTGTGTATTATGTATTCAGGAAAATTCTCCTCAGAATTATCTTCAGTATTGACATTGACCGCTGGTCGAGTAGGATTTGAAGGTCCTGGTTTGTCACCCTTGTTCTTTGTAGAGTTGAAACGGTCTTCTTCTACTTCTTGAAGAGCATAAGATGAGTCACAATCTTCCGAATTTTCAGGATGTATTTCCCAATCTTCAGGATGCAGAGACTCATTGTCAGAGACGCTTTCCGAGTCAACTGCGGGGCCATCTTCCCCTTCATCTTCAAAAATGGCATTTATGTGATAATAACCATCTTCGGAGTTATCAATCTTTGTAGATGCGTTGAAGCTGAAATCTTTAGTAATTTCAGGCTGCTGAGAAAATATTGGTAAGCCTCTTCTGGTTGACTATTATATTCAAAGGGATCTCCCCATCCAGTTGGTTGGATGTCTTCAATCGCAATCTTTGAACTTTCAGGTGCAGTATATTTCACCATATAATCAAATTTTCCACTTGGTTGTCCCAAGGTGTCCCAAACCTCTGCAGGAACAGGCTCAGTTTCTTTGCCTTTGGATTTCTCTGAAGGAGGATATGGTTCTTCCTGAGATATGTATCCCGAGTCATTGAGATAACATTTCCATTCTCCTTCAGTATCGGGCAGACCTTCTTCGATGCATTCTTCGATAAGGACATTAACCTCTTGAGGAATTGGGTTAAGGAACCCTCCACTAATGAATGTTTCTTTGATCGGACGAAGGGTTTCATCCTTCTTGGTGCAGTTTGAGAACGTTGGTGAACATCCGAGTCCTGTTCTGGTTTCATTATTGGTAGGGATCATAACTTGCCCCCAGCCAGTGGTAGTTCCATCTTTCACTACTTTTACTGCCTCTTTGTAAGAAGAGATCGATGCTTTCTTTTTGGAAGATTCGTCTTCTAAAGAGAGACCTTGGAACTGCGTTCCTTCCTCATTATCAGCACTTATGAAAGAGAAATTGGATAAATGGCTCACCATCAAGGCTTGCTCCCCACTTATTGTTACCAATTTTCCATTTGTTACAAACTTTAACTTTTGATGGAGCGTAGAAGTTACTGCCCCTGCTTCATGGATCCATGGTCGTCCTAACAGACAGCTATAAGCAGCTTGAATGTCCATGACCTGGAAGGTGATTTGAAATGTATGTGGACCAATTGTCATGGGAAGGTTGACTTTGCCGATAACAGATTTTCGTGATCCATCAAATGCTTTGACTACTACACCACTAAACTTCATAGGCATTCCTTGGTAAGATAAACGAGCTAGAGTCGTCTTTGGCATCACATTCAAGGAAGATCCGGTGTCTACCAGCATGTTAGACAAAGAGTCTAACTGACAGTTCATAGAAATGTGCAGAGCAAGATTGTGATTTCTACCCTCCTCGGGGAGTTCTTCATCACAGAAGCTTAAATTGTTGCAAGCTGTTATGTTGGCTATTATCCCATCAAAATGGTCAACAGTCACATCATGATCTACAAAAGCTTGATCTAATACTCTCATCAGGGCTTCCCTATGGGCTTCTGAATTCAACAGCAATGAAAGTATTGAGATCTTTAAAGGAGTCTGCATAAGCTGATCCACAATCTTATATTCACTTCTTTTGATAAGCTTCAAAATTTCATCAAAGTCAGGATTGACATTTGTTCCACTGGATTGACCAACATCAATGTTTGTATTACTGACAGGAGTTTCCTCACGATTCCCTACTGGTGTATTAACAGGATTTTGCCTGGTTGCGGGAGCAATAGGCTGCTTTGGAGGTAGTGGAGTGTACACACGTCCACTTCTTGTTACTCGACTCACATCAGCGATGTTCACGACAGATGAAAGAGTAGGTAAAGGAACTTCTTGTCCATCCTTTATCATTGTTGCATTATAGTTTTATGGAACTGCCTTGTCAGAGTCATAAGGAATAGGTCCAGGTAGACAAATGATCAAAGGAGCAACAGGAACCCTTGGCTTGTTGTAAGTAACTTCTATGCGCTCAGGCATGTTGAAATGAGGAATGATGACGTTAACTTTAGGCATTTCCGAGTTGATATCTGAGACTAAAAGCTCATGCGGATAACATCCTATCATGTTAACTTCATCTTCATTCCTATTTCTGTAGATCTGAATAGTACCATTATCCAACAGAACTTGGAGATCTCTCCTCACAATCGAACATCCATGAGGATCTACACAACATATGCTACAGGAACCGTAGTGATGCTGGCGAAAATTCTGCCCTTGACAGAGAGTAGCGTGCATTTGTACCAAATCTGCTCTTGAGAAGTTGATATTATAGACTCGATATGGACCAGGACATCCATACACCATGTTTA
Organism: Vicia villosa; assembly: GCF_029867415.1. Taxonomy (NCBI): domain Eukaryota; kingdom Viridiplantae; phylum Streptophyta; class Magnoliopsida; order Fabales; family Fabaceae; genus Vicia; species Vicia villosa. The sequence goes on along the minus strand of NC_081180.1, from coordinate 37,266,158 downwards.
CAACATGCCCTCCATGATTGGGCAGCGGATTTGCTTGCACATTTGGATTCAAATTTCTGAAAGAGAGGAGATTAGATCTAACCAACCTCTGAACTTCATATTTCAAAGCTATGCAATGCTCAAGATCATGGCCAGGTGCTCCTTGATGATAAGGGCATGAGACCTCAGCTTTGCACCACCATGGAAGTTTCTCAGGTACTGGTGGTGGTGCTTTAGTTTGAACAAGACCTCTTTCAATCAAAGCAGGGTACAACTCTGTGTAGGTCATTGGAATCGGATCAAACTGTGGAGCTCTTTGTACACGATTCTGATTGTTGTTAAACTGCTGAGCCTGTTGTCGAGGCTGTTGTTGTTGAAACTGCGGGGTAAATCCCGGATTTGGTGTTGTATTAACGGCTGGTGCGATAGCAGCAATCTGTCGTTGACGATTGACATTTGCTCTTGGCTTTCCTTGGGATACCATGTCAACACTTTGTTCTTTCTTCTTTGGGAAACCACTTCCGAACTTTTTGGTTCCGCTTGAAGATCCACCTTCTTTAGTTAGACGTCCGGTTCGGACTCCTTCTTCTAGACGCATCCCCATGTTTACCATTTCGGTGAAATCACTTGGAGCACTAGCAATCATGCGTTCATAATAAAACGGGCCAAGAGTATTCAAGAAGATCTTTGTAATCTCTTTCTCTTTTAACGGTGGATTAATCTGAGCAGCAGTTTCTCTCCATCGTTGGGCATACTCTTTGAAAGCTTCATGGTCTTTCTGAGCCATGGATCGAAGCTGATCTCTGTCTGGAGCCATATCCGAGTTGTATTTGTATTGTCGGACAAAGGCCTCACCTAGGTCGTTGAAAGTCCGAATGTTGGTGCTATCCAATCCTGTGTACCACTTCAGTGCGACACCAGTCAAACTGTCTTGAAAGTAATGGATAAGCAACTGATGATTATCTGCATAAGTAGACATCTTCCTAGCATACATCACAAGATGGCTTTGTGGACAAGAACTACCTTTGTACTTCTCAAAGTCAGGGACCTTGAATTTAGCTGGTATTTGTACACTGGGAACCAAACATAGTTCCTGGGCATTCTTTCCAAACAAATCTTTGCCACGAATAGCTTTGACTTCCAGCTGAATCTTGTTGAACTGCTCTTGGAGATCTTCCACAAGATTACGCTGATTTGTGCTATCACCTTGATCATGATAAATCTCATTGCCATCATAAGGAACAGTGTGAACCATAGGAGTCGCAACTGTCATAGTGGGTTGAGAGAGTGCCATAGTGATTTGGGAAAAAGTTACCCCTGAATGTGGAATAAACGTCGAACCTTGCGTAGCAGGCGCTTCAGTTATGGTTGTTTGAACCCCAGAGAAATTATGGCGGAAACCTGCACCAAAGCTGAAAGGCGTGCCCCAACCTTCTGGCATAGAGAAAGATGGAATGCTGAATGCAACTGTAGAAACTGGAGTAGTGACTTCAGATGTCACTGTTGCTTGACTGTTGGGTGGCGGCTGCTGATTCTGTGCGGCCATTAGGGAGTCAACCAGAGTAGTGAGACTTTCCAATTTTTCCTGAAGGGTGGTCACTGTACCACGGAGCTCAATATTCTCTTGTTCAGAGTGTTCCATTACTCTTCTTCTGCTTGAACGAGTATTGTATCTGTGATCTGATTGCGAGCGCGGTCGAGAAACTTTGAGACGCGACAGCTTGACGATCTATTGGAGAAAGATCCAAAAGATGAGACTCTATACAACAGACTCGATATGCAGAATGATGTATGCAAAAAGAAATTTATGATTTTTCCAAACATTTTAAAGATTATTTTCTTGCAAACATTTGAACACAAACTATTCTTTTATTGAAATAATGGGAAATGTTACAACATTGGAGCATAGCTCCTTACAGAAGCAAATGATAAATAAAAGCTAAACAATCCTAAGCATCTTCATCAGACGAAGAACCAAATGCGTTGTGCAGCTTGAGCTTTGATCGGTCACCATTTCTAGTAAGTTTCCGCACCTTTTCCGACTAAAAGTCATAATCTTGGTAATACTATGTGGCATTGTTATAGGTTTTGTTAGTAAGTTTCTTGTTTGTCGATTGTGTGATGTTGTTGCATGATTAGTGTGTTTTGAGTATTATTCAAGTGCCATTTTATGCGTTGGTTGTTAGTTTGTGTGTGGCCAGGTTAATGCACGGGAGAGGTCGAAGTTTATGGCGCGCACGAGCGAGAAAAAGGAGCCAAAAGAGCCAAAACTGAGGTCAACACGGGCACCCGTGTGTGTGCACACGGGCCGTGTCAAAAGATGGCTGGAAAGTTGGTTTTTGGATAGAAAAACAGAGGTTTCACACGGGCACCCGTGTTCCTGCACACGGTCCGTGTGAAAAGCTGCGCAGAAAGTGAATTTGTGGTGCTGAAGCAGTTGACCAACACGGGCACCCGTGTTCCTGCACACGGTCCGTGTTGGTAGGCGCGGGCAGATTTCCAACTTTTGATATTTTGAAAGCCTTGAACTCATTAAGGGTATTTTGGACCTTTCGGATACGAGGGATGACTGCCAACACTACTAAAACCTAACAGGAAGAAGGAATCAGGCAGCTTGGATCATTGAGCATAGAGAATTACAGAGAAAGAAGAGTCAAGGGTTTTGGAAGAGATCTTCAAGAGCACTCGCGATTGGAGATCATATCAACCGATAATTTCTTGTAATGACTTCAATTACTCTTGTTATTTTCTTAAACATTATGAGTAGCTAAACTATTTTATGCTAGGGTGATGTCCCTAAATCTTTTCATGTAATGACTTGTTAAGACCGTTGTGATGAATTTGATGTTTTTATAATTTGAGTTTATGATTCAAAGATTTTCATGCTTCATTGTATTGGAAAATATTTTGTTGATCTATGATTAGGGTTAGGCTTGACACACCACTCTAATGCGTTTTGAATCAAAACATTACCGGTAAATCGCTTAGGAATAAGGATTTCACCATAGTGATCATCCATTCTAGAACACGATGCATAATGCCTTAATACTAAAATCAATTATTGAGGAATTGAAATTGACTTTTAAGTATTAAGAAGTTTTCCACTAAGGAATTAGGGAAAACTATTTTATAGAATTGATACTCAATTGTGGTCACATCTTCTCATGAACAACGGTGTTTTCAAGGGGTTACATAAGATTTATACATCAACCTTAGCATGCTTTCTCATTTGTGAACCAAATCATCATTTACTTATCATTTTTAATTATAAACAGTTAGTAGTTTCATCAAGCAAATCAAAAACCCAACAATAGCTTTTTGTTCAATTGAAATTTAGTACTGGCTTATACTTTATTCGCAGTCCTTGTGATCGATACTTGGATTCAACTCCATTTTAATAACTACATCGGTATCAAAAGTAGTACACTTGCTATTTTCCGATCAAGTTTTTGGCGCCGTTGCCGGGGACTGCCAAACTATAAGCCGAACTTTAAGTCAATTGAAATTTTGTTGCTCTGCGACCAAAATTTTATTTTTATCTGTTAATTTTAATTTCGTTGCAGTCTTGTATCTGTTCTAACTGTTGTCTAACTGTTTATGCGAGGTCAGACCTCAGCTAAATTTTCCTTTGACACAGAACCAGAAAGAGCTCTGCACGAGAGACGCCGCAAGGCAAGACTTGAAAGACTGGCAGCACCAAGTGCAAGTCTTAGTGTTCCACATCAGGAAAGCGACGACGAAGTGTCTGTGCACTCGGAGCACAGCGACTCTGACTTTGACAGGGAGGTAGTTCAGGAACCAGTTAACATGGCTGGAAATCAACCTCCTGCAGAAAGATTGTTAGGGGACTATGGAGGGGCAAATGCTCACCCCAACCGGATGACTATTATTAATCAACCTGTGAATGTGGCACATTTTCAATTGCATCCATCCACCATTCGCCAGTTAGAGAGCAAGCCGTTCTCCGGAAGAATAAACGAGGATGCAAATAAGCATCTTCAGAGATTTCTCACTACGACAACTTCGTTGAAGATCGAAGGTCATTCAGAGGAAGCCAAGAGACTTGTTATGTTCCCGTTTACACTTACTGATGACGCAGAGGAGTGGTTTTACTCACTTCCGGCTGCAAGTATCACAACATGGCAAGAGATGGAAACGGCATTCCTCAATGAATATTTTCCTGCGTCGGTGTTCATCCGAAAAAGATACGACATTGTAAATTTCAAACAAAAAGAGGGGGAATCATTGGGGGATGCATACAAGAGGTTCAAAAGGTGTTTGACTGCATGTCCTACTCATAACATGGACGCTACCGAGCAAATGCAGAATTTTGTGAATGGGTTGCGACTTAAGACAAAGCAGCTTATTGATACCGCTGCTGGTGGTTCAACAAATTTTGCTACAGCCACAGTTATGAAAAGGATCATAGAGGCAATTGCTGCTAATGAGCATCTTGAGTTGTATGATCGAACCATGAGCCAACCGGAGGGCAAAATTGATTTGAAATTGCCAGAGCAGGTTGTTAAGATGGAGGATCAGATTGCTGCAGAGGTAGAGAGAAGGTTAAAAAAGATGAATATTGGAACTCAAACCGTAGCACAGGTGGAACCAGTTAAAGCGGTTCTTTGTGAAATATGTGGTGGACCGCACTTTGCTATGCATTGTGTAGCAACTCAAGAACAGGTTGAGCAGATTCATATGTTGAGGCAAAACAATCCTTATGCCAACACATATAATCCGGGGTGGAAAAATCATCCGAACTTCTCATGGAAAGACCAGCAAGGAAACGTCCAGAAGCCGGTTCAAGGACAACAACCATATCAGCCTCAGACTCAACAATACCAACCACAGGGACAACAATATCGTCCGCAACAACAACCATTCCAGCACCATCCACAACAGTTCCAAACTCAAGGTCAACAACAATTTCAACAACAGGTACCGAAGAAAGAAGATTGGGAGATCGCTATTGAAAAAATGGCAGCTCAAAACTCTCAATTCCAAGAAGAAACTAGGAGCAATCTGAGGAACACCACCGCTTCAATAAAGAATCTGGAAATTCAAATGAGTCAGATAGCACAACATCTCACTCCACAAGCACAAGGTACTCTTCCAAGCTCAACTGTGGCAAATCCAAAAAACCAAGAAAAAATTAATGCTGTTACAACAAGAAGTCAGAAAGCGCCAGAGCCCGAAGAAGAAGAAGAAATAGATGACAACTTAGTCATAGAGGTAGATCTAGAAGTTAGAGAAAATCCGAAAGAGCCTGAAGTAGTGATCTCACCGGTTAAGCCACTGGAAGAGAAAAATAAGAAAGAAACTAAACCGGTGGTCAAATTACCATTCCCCTCTAGAGTGGCCAAGAAGGATTCGAAAGAGAAGGATTTTGAGAAGTTTGCTGCAATGTTCAAGAAGTTAGAGATTAACTTACCTTTCTTTGAAGCTCTTGAGAATATGCCTTTGTACAAGAAATTTATGAAAGAGGTAATTTCTAAGAAAAGACAAGTGGGAGATGAAACAGAAATTGTGACTGAAAAGTGTGGGAGAGTATCGCCAGCAAGGAAGATCCCCATTAAGAAGAAAGACCCTGGAGTGGTGGCAATACCGTGCACCATAAATGACAGAGTGTTCAAAGAGGTGCTAATTGATTCTGGTTCTAGTGTGAGTCTAATGCCATTGTCCATCTTCAAAAAGCTGGAGATTGGAAAAATAAGCGAGAGTGAAACAAAGTTGCAATTTGCTGATCGCACTATTAAGAATTCATATGGGATAGCCGAAGATGTAATGGTAGAGATTGACAAGTTTGTTTACCCAGTTGATTTCCACATCATGGACATTCCTGAGGATGATGAGACTCCAATCCTTCTTGGGCGACCCTTTCTGCTTACTAGTCGCTGCAATTTGGATATTGAAAAAGGGGAACTCGTAGTTAAATCATTTGATGAGGAGGTAACACTGAAGGTGTTAGAAGTCAAAGAAGAAGCTGCTGGTAGGAATAATCAATCTAAAGTTGGTATGATCAGAAGTGAGGGAGCTAGCAAAAGTCCACACCATTCCGAAAAAGTTTCAAGTATCATCTCTAAGGTGGCCTCAGCTCAAACACCTATCATAAGTTCTGCGTTCATTCAAGAAGTCAAAAAGAAGAAAAAAGAGGACAATCAAAGTGAGAAGATGAAGGTGGATAGTAGCTTGAAGAGAAAAGCAATCAGGATTGGAAAATTGACAAGCAACCAGGTTTGGAGGAGGAAGTACCCTCCTTAATAAAGGGTAATGGACCGTCGAGCCATGCGACGTTAAACGAAGCGCTTCGTGGGAGGCAACCCACGGTTTTAATAATGCGGTTTACTTTTTTGTTTTGTTTTTCAGAAAATAAAGAAAAGTGGGTCTCTCTGGTGAAAGCTAGGAAGCGGAAGCTGGAGTCGCAGTACCCTCTGTGAGTTCACCCTCGCTATCTCGAATTGAAACATTGAGGTCAATGTTTAGTTCAAGTGTGGGGGAGGTTCTTTTGTTTTTATTGCTTTGCTTTCCGTTTTTGAATTTAGTTTGGTTGATTTGATTGTGTTCGTTTGTGTTACTTTTATGTTAAAGTATGTTTCTTTCAAGTTTGTATGGTGCAGTGCTGTCATTGTGTTACCATGTTGGATACAAGTCGGAGGGGGGCGAATGACTAGATAGTGGTTGAACAACACATCTCACACTTGATCTCTACAGGCACCACGGAAGTTGACACAATCAAAGAAAAGAAGGTTGGACGCAATGAGGAAAACACTGAACCAAGAGAGAGTATGGTGAACTTTGGAGGAAAGGAAATTGCAGAACACTTAGAGCACTGTGAAGCATGCAAGCTTAACCTACCCGGTGAGATGTCAGAGCCAAATTTATAACATCCTTATGAGAGCTCAGTCAGGTATGGCACTATTCACTTTGATTTTGCGTATTTTCTCATAATACAAGCACACGATGAAAGCACACACTGAGGCAAGTTTTTTTTCCGTAACCCCGAGCCTTTCTAACCATCCCGCATGCATGTTATCCATCGTTAACCCCCTTTGAGCCATAATAGTTGTTTTGTTCATTGTGTTAGTCTATTTATCACCTGTTACCTCATTGTTCATGTCATCACTCGGCATTCATGATTAATCACTTGTAAGACACTAAAAGGATCTAAGTGTGGGGTTGTGAACCATTGAAAAGGGAGGCAAGAAAAAAAAAAGAATATCTAAAAAAAGAGAGAAAAAGATGAAGATGATCTTGTGAAAACAACAAAAGAGGTTTGAATTTCAAAGCAGAATAAGATATTTGCCCCGGTCCACTTGTAATCTGAAAAAGGTTCAAACCCCATTCTTATGATTCAGATCAAAATGAGTAGAGAAGTGAATCCTATGTAATGCCGAGCACCTAAACCATTTGTTACCTCGTTCCTTGTTTACCCACCAAACCAAAGCCACGTTACATCCCTAAGACCTCATAAAGTGTGTGTAATCTCTGTGTGTAGTGATTTGAGAATTTATTCAAAGTTGAAAGTAATATGCATGCCTTGATACTATGAGTGTAGACACTTTAACCCGGAGAGATTTTGTGAGAGTGTGAAAAGCTTGCAGGTGTAAAGCGTGTTCGAAAGTGGGAATGCCATTGATAGTCTGAAGAAGGAAACCTTACACTCGATTGCTAAGTGTAGGAATCTTGCGAAAAACCTGGTTGTGTGTGGAGAAAAGAGTTTCGTCGGTGACCTTTGTTTTGACTCGATACATCACTTGAGGACAAGCAATGAGATAAGTGTGGGGTTGTGATCGGTCACCATTTCTAGTAAGTTTCCGCACCTTTTCCGACTAAAAGTCATAATCTTGGTAATACTATGTGGCATTGTTATAGGTTTTGTTAGTAAGTTTCTTGTTTGTCGATTGTGTGATGTTGTTGCATGATTAGTGTGTTTTGAGTATTATTCAAGTGCCATTTTATGCGTTGGTTGTTAGTTTGTGTGTGGCCAGGTTAATGCACGGGAGAGGTCGAAGTTTATGGCGCGCACGAGCGAGAAAAAGGAGCCAAAAGAGCCAAAACTGAGGTCAACACGGGCACCCGTGTGTGTGCACACGGGCCGTGTCAAAAGATGGCTGGAAAGTTGGTTTTTGGATAGAAAAACAGAGGTTTCACACGGGCACCCGTGTTCCTGCACACGGTCCGTGTGAAAAGCTGCGCAGAAAGTGAATTTGTGGTGCTGAAGCAGTTGACCAACACGGGCACCCGTGTTCCTGCACACGGTCCGTGTTGGTAGGCGCGGGCAGATTTCCAACTTTTGATATTTTGAAAGCCTTGAACTCATTAAGGGTATTTTGGACCTTTCGGATACGAGGGATGACTGCCAACACTACTAAAACCTAACAGGAAGAAGGAATCAGGCAGCTTGGATCATTGAGCATAGAGAATTACAGAGAAAGAAGAGTCAAGGGTTTTGGAAGAGATCTTCAAGAGCACTCGCGATTGGAGATCATATCAACCGATAATTTCTTGTAATGACTTCAATTACTCTTGTTATTTTCTTAAACATTATGAGTAGCTAAACTATTTTATGCTAGGGTGATGTCCCTAAATCTTTTCATGTAATGACTTGTTAAGACCGTTGTGATGAATTTGATGTTTTTATAATTTGAGTTTATGATTCAAAGATTTTCATGCTTCATTGTATTGGAAAATATTTTGTTGATCTATGATTAGGGTTAGGCTTGACACACCACTCTAATGCGTTTTGAATCAAAACATTACCGGTAAATCGCTTAGGAATAAGGATTTCACCATAGTGATCATCCATTCTAGAACACGATGCATAATGCCTTAATACTAAAATCAATTATTGAGGAATTGAAATTGACTTTTAAGTATTAAGAAGTTCTCCACTAAGGAATTAGGGAAAACTATTTTATAGAATTGATACTCAATTGTGGTCACATCTTCTCATGAACAACGGTGTTTTCAAGGGGTTACATAAGATTTATACATCAACCTTAGCATGCTTTCTCATTTGTGAACCAAATCATCATTTACTTATCATTTTTAATTATAAACAGTTAGTAGTTTCATCAAGCAAATCAAAAACCCAACAATAGCTTTTTGTTCAATTGAAATTTAGTACTGGCTTATACTTTATTCGCAGTCCTTGTGATCGATACTTGGATTCAACTCCATTTTAATAACTACATCGGTATCAAAAGTAGTACACTTGCTATTTTCCGATCAAGCTTCAGGATTTCTTTCCCATAGTGAGCTTTCAATTCGGCCTTTTCGGTCTTCAGCTTGTCAACAACATTCTTCCAGTCGTCAGGAGTTGGAGTGTTGCTTGTTGAGCCTTCAAACTTTTTCTTGCTTTCTTTGATGTACCTCTTGATTGCAGCGTCTTTCTGACGGATCTTCTCATCTTTACTCATGAGCCATCCATCTTGATAATAGAGAGTTTCTTCGTGATCTTTCACTCTTTTCTTCAACTTTCTATTTTCCACATCAGTTTTACGAAACTTTTCTTCCCAAGCATCTTTTTCTAACCTCATCTTGGCTAAAGTGTCTTGGTATTCCTCCATAGTGGGAATGTTGGGCCGTTGAGATACCACTGGGAACATGGGTTTTTCATAAGCATAAGGCATTTGAAACTCCTTTGCTCTTTTCTTTACCCAGCAGGTGTAGGCGTCCATGGCAATGCAATTTCTTGCCTCACCTTTTTCTTTCCATCGGACGTCGTACCAAGCTCTCACCATTCTTGTTTTCAACCTTTGAGGATTATCCCCTTCTCGGTAGAAGTAGCCTTCCACTATGGGACCAATGAGTTTAGTTGAATTTGCATACCCGAGTTGTCGTCGGGCTAAGACCGGATTGTAGTTAATTCCTCCTTGTATACCAATGAGGGGTACGTTGGCGAATTCTCCACAACTATCAATGGTTTCTGTACCACAGCGAGCCAAGGTATACCAATGAATATCATGATTAGTAAGAGACATAAGTCTTCGAGGCCAACGTAAGCCTTCTCGATTTTCCGTGAAGATAGGAGACTCAGGTAAGTGTGAAACAATCCATTTGAACAACAGAGGTGCACAACATACAATGATTCCACCGTCTTGGCGATTCCTATGATGGACAGAGAAATACATGTCACCAAGCAAAGTCGGAACAAGATTTCCATTCAAAAAGATTTTTATGGCGTTGATATCAACAAAGTCGTTGACATTGGGAAACAAAACCAACCCATAGATGAGCAAGGCTAGTATAGCTTCAAAAGCTATCATGCTACCAGTTTCGATGAAATCAAAGGCTTTCTTTATTAGGAAGTGTGAAGTTAAACCCGGGAGGTTTCCTTTGGTAGTCCAATTACTCTCTACTTCAGATTTCTTCAAGTGGATACTTGCTGCAATGACGTGTGACTTAGGAATGACTTCCAAACCATTGAAGGGTATTTTGTCAGACACAGGAATACCCAAAAGATTGGCATATTCTTCCAAGGTCGGTACCAACTGGTAGTCTGGAAAGGTAAAACACCGGTAGACGGGATCATAAAACTGAACCAGAGTTTTGAGAAGTCCTTCATCAACATGAGTGTTCAGGATAGGCAAAAGCTTTCCATAACTTTTCCTAAAATCGGAAGGATCTTGTACAGAAGATGCTAACTCTCTCAGTTTTTCCACATCAGGCGCTTTGAAACCGTACTTTTTGGTATGCCTTTTTACCCCTTCCATAACTAAATCCTATAATGTTTGCAAAGAAAATCCTCTAAATCTTTGGAAAAATCATGTTGTTGTTTTTTTTTATGAAAAGATGTATTTTTTAATGAATGTATGAATGCATGGATGCATGAATGCCACATATTCAAACATGGTAAAGCAAACATGGTAATGCAAACATGGTAACGCAAACATGGTATCGCAAACATGGTATCGCAAACATGGTACACATAGGTTCAAAGGTCCAGTGTCACGAGCATGAGGTCAGAGAACCAAACATGGGATAGTACTAGGGGTTAATCACCTGCACAACATGTTCTACTGATACGTCAGAGTCTACATTTTTCTTTCGGATATTACCGGCTTGCACGACTGAACTTGTGAGCCAGCAATATTCTCAAGAAAAACTCGTCTGAGTGTGGCTCTCCGCATGACAACTAATCCAAGTCTTCACCTGAATAGTTTCTGCGCCTGTTTACGGTGATTTCCGGTAAACAACCGCTAGTCTTCCAAACTATAATAAATATGATTTGGTTACTTGCAGGATCGACTAGATTGATCCTAGGACACATAGTCAAGAAGATTGTTATCAATGTTTATTCGAACCATATTCATTATTTGTCTTCTTCAATAAGCGTTGTTCGATTAAAGAACAAATAGTCTTGACAATCACTTTGTTATATATAAATGTGACTTCAATGGAAAGATAAGTAACATAACATAGAAAATTAAAAAGACTATTGAAACGTAAAGAATCTTAAACTGCAGAAATGTAAAAGACTTTGAAAGTAAATAGCATGAAAGTAATTCGAAAGTAAATGACGTTAAAGTAAAGATACAGAAATGTAAATGGCAAGAAGTAAACGAAATGCAGTAATTCTGGAAGATAAAAACAAAAGATAATACACATGTATTAAAATGGTGGTGTCATACGTACATTTTCTCAGCGAACTCTTTCTCTTAACGCTTGATACTTGAGTAAATATGTGAGTGATTTGTACAAAATGAACACACGGAATCCTATCATTAAGACTCCTATTTATACTAGTTTCGACCTTAACGGTCCTATACTAATCTGCTGCCACGTTTCTCATAAGGACTTCTAGCGATGCCATCTGTTACTTGGACAGTTACGAAACCGTCTTCGAATTTCAAATCTTCCCGCCTGAGTCTATCTTCGACGCGTGGCAGTGTATTAAACAAACACTACGAAAAAACACGCTAAGTAGTAATACTTGAATATATTTACAAATTCGTCTAAGTCTCCGAAGACACATACTTTTCACTAGCTTTCAGTATTCATTATCTTCATAGTGAACTTAGAAATATTTACTCTCGAAGCATGACCATCAGTAGTCATTCTTTTATTTTTAAGGGATGGCCATCAGTAACCATCTTTCCTTCGATTTTCTACCTCTTCGAAGGATAAATACTTCAAAACGAAATCTTCAGCTAACAAATTGCCCCCAATAAATGCCTGTTTCGAGAGTCAACAGAAATAGGCGTTTCTTGTCATTATAAGATTTCGTTCTTTATTGATCTTTGAGAGTTCCAAGACTGCTGACTAACGTCATAATCATTGATGACCCTGTTTCCGAAACGTCTTGTCATTTTCAAAGATGTCTTCTCATAACTTACATTCCCACGTTTTAACCTTACTTCTTGATCATTACTCCTACATACTAGGAGTGAAGCTAACTTTATTCGACCGCCGTTGGATTGAATCATCAGCCGCCACGTGTTCTTTGGATTTTACCCAAAAGATTTAAAAAGGGTTTCCGTTAAACCTTTAAATACTTGGTCTTGCACTTCTACACAACCTTTCATTCCTATTTCCTCATCTTCTTCAAAGAAGACCAAACATCTTCAATTTCTTCAAAATCTCGTTCTCTTAATCCGAAATTTCTCTATGGCTTCATCTTCAAATGTCCTTCAACCTGCTCTGAAGCTTCAATCAACAATACGGTCTGGGGAACAAGAGCACGTTCAAAACCCTAACACCGAAGAAATACGCGCTATTTACGCTTCCTAGGTAATCATTCCCTTTGAACTTTCTGGAAAATCTCTCGCTTTTATGGGTCCATTACCAGGGGAAAATATCCCATCTCTGAATAAATTCTTCCCTGCTTATTACAAGACTAGACCATTAGTTAGCAAAATTAGGATAGATGAAGATGGCTGTTCTCCCTCAGGAAAATCTGCTAACATGGAAGAAACTCCCACTGAAACTCCTTTAGCTTTAGCGAAAATTATGGTAAACTATATGACCAACTCTGTAAAAGTGTTTAGATCAATCCCTTTGGCCAAGGAACCTGATTTGTACTATGCCTGGTTAGAAAAAGTAGAGAAACAGAAAGAATCCTTCTGGAAATCGTTAGGAATATACGATTTGATTCAACTGTCAAAGACAGGTTTAGAATACAACCAACCCATGTTAGTAGCAGCGGTTCACTTTTGGGATGCTTCTCACAACACTTTCCATCTCCCCTGTGGAATGGTTACCCCTACTCTTTTTGATGTGGCTGCGATTACAGGACTTCGACCAACTGGCGAAACCTTCGATCCTAACGAAATGGATAATGATACTATTGGTTTTAATGACTCACAAGTCACTTATACTGCATTCATCCAGAAGCATCATATTACCACCGAAACGGCAGTATCCAATGAAGAACATATTGCTTTTCTAGCGCTATGGCTTTCACGATGTGCCTTCTGTTCAAGATCTATTCAAGTTGCAAAGAGATATCTTTGCATGGCTAATCAGTTGCATGCTGGAAAAAAGCTCAACCTCAGCCAACTGCTTTTAGGGTCTCTTTATGAAAACCTCAGCGAAGCTGCATCCCTCACCAAAAATTTCAAATCTGGTAGTTTACTTTATGCTGGCCCTTTCTGGCTATTACAACTGTGGCTTAATGCTACATTCGAAACTCATCTTCCCTTTCGAGGAAACGTTAATGAGGAGGATAGCAAAATCAAGAATCGAACTATAGAAGGGACCAGGTTAGCTTACCTAACTCCAAAAGAAGAAATTGGAAAGCTTCGTGAACACTTCTTGGCGTATTCGATGATGTTTGCCCGGCGTAACCAGTTCGATCCTTCTATGGCTCCCTTTGTACACAGAACAATAGGTCCTGAATGGTTTACTCGAAAATTTCCATCAACATCTCAGGATCAACAAACTGAGTCTATGGAAATTTGGGAAGCCTTTCTGACTCCAAGGTTATTATCCCATCGCCTTCGACCATCAAAGGGTCAATGCATTCTCATGTGCTACCAACCAAATTTGGTCTCGAGACAGTTTGGGTTGGTTCAAATAAAACCCAAGTGTTTATATGAGAAAAGAAACCATATGTGTTTCCATACCTTGTACTTGACTGAAGAAGAATGTAAAACAAAAATCAACAAATACGTTGGCACCATCAAACTTCCTCCTGTCTCTTTCGAACCTGCTTTTTATTCTACACCAGACTTTCATCAATGGTGGACGGATTATTATAGCTCCCAAATCTTTGATGCTGATAGCCTTGCTCAAGCACTAACTGCAGCTTTTACTGATGTGCAGGAGAATTTTCAAAAAGGTACTTCAACTCATATTAAAGAAATCCAAGCTTTTCAAAAATTCTTTGAAACTATCTACAGTCCTGATGATCTTAGTCAGACCGTTCGTGAGGCTGCAGTCATTTTGCGCGAAAAGTTTTCCGCCAAACTGGATAAGTTGAAATTGCCCTCGTATGTTCGACCAAAACTACGTTATGAAGTGGCTTTCAAACTTAATCCTCCAAAATTCCCTCCACTACCAAGTGCTGATCTTGGTGTGGCTCTAAGTCCTCCTTTCCCAGACTGGTTCGTGTATGGGAATGCTCTCAAAATTCTTCAAGAGAGTACCAAAAAACGCGCTGAACGAGTGGTTCCGACTAAGCATACCTTGGATACTTTCAAAGGACATCTTCATATAGATCTTAAACATGTTCGTGTCCTGACCCCAATACCTGAAGGTTTGGATTAAGACAATCTTTTCGACTGACTTTTCTTTTCTTTGCTGATATACTGATTTTAGTTTCAACTACAGCTGTTGCACGAAGGAGGAAAATCAAGGAAGCTTCTGCCCAAAAAGATTCTGGGACATCTCAGAGCAACAAACCAAGTGAAAGTGATACCATCGTTACTGACAAGAAGCCCACGGTATATACTCATCTCATACTCTTGATTTTGCACAATCTGTGAGTAGTATCCATCTTACTTATCGTCTATTTTCCAGAGCTCGAAACCCCCAACAGGTTCGAAGCGGAAAGCTTCCCTAACAGCTGCCTCAGATGGCGAAGATAAATCTCCTCCCCAAACTAGACAAGGACAAAAGAAGAGACAAAAAGCTGTTACCCCTTCGAGAAAAGGGAAAAGAATAAGCCCTTCTAAAACTGTTTCTCCTGGTGATAAGGCGTCTTCTGAAGAGTCTCCTTTGAAAACTGCTAGCAATGCTTTCGTTGTGGAAAGTCATAATTCAAGTCCAGACAATATCCCAACCAAGGTATTTGGGTTCCACCCCACATATTATCTTATGATCTTAACCACATAATTATACTGACATTTACCTTGTTATTGCATGAAGACGCTGGCACTGCTACTTCAGGTTTCAAGGACCATGGCTTTACCATTAATGTTGACAAACTTTACAGTAATTGTCAAACTTTAACTTTCGTTAACTAAACTCTTCAAAAGTTTATTTTTATGACTAACTTTGCTCTGTTTAACATAGGTACCTCTCAAAATCAAACTCATGTTCTTTCGCCAGTCTTTGAAGACGTTAGGCCAATTGCTACCATATCGCCTAATGAACCAGTCGAAGAAAGTCACTCTACTGACGAATCCCCACCTACTCATCAAAACAAAAATTTGGAAGAAGATCACCCATTCTCAGGCAGCGACAATGTGAACCCCCAAACACATGACAGTGAAGATACTGCGTCGGAGCGAGATGCTATGGAGGAAATTTCTCAACCAGAAAAACAAGATCCTCAAGGGACTTCGACTCTTGAGACGAAAACCATTCCTGAGACAACTTCGACGCTTGCCCCCATGAAGCCTACTCCTTTGGAGCTGGAACAACTTAAGCAAACTGATCCTCTTAGTTTCTTAAAGGCCATCATGGATGCGAATACTTCTTCGCCTTCGGAGCTTAATGTCTCTCCAGTTGCAACTGTAGAATCTGGTGATAAAGAAGACATTCCTAGCCTCCTCCGACAAATAAAGGAGAGATTCTTTGGGGTAAATCTTGTAGATGTCCTCAACCGGGAACCTATTAAGAGTCACAACTTAAATCAACTTCTAAAGAAGGTAGATTTGCTTCAAGTTTCCACAGAAGTTTTAGAGGTAATTGTTCTGTTAGGCTCTCTACTCGAGCAACTCCAGGCCAACATTCTTCGAAGGCAAAATGTCGAAAAAGAGCTATCTGAGACAAAGGCCTCTCATGACTCTTCATGGAACTCTGCTGTGGACGCAACGAAACAAGGTGAGGCCCTCAAGCTCAAACATTCAGAAAATCAGAAGGCCTTTGATGATCATGAGAAGAACATCAACTCCTGGAGACAAGAGATAAAGGCACTCGAGGGCAAGATAAAAGAAGCTGAACGTTGTCAGGCAGCCATACAAAAATCTAACCAACAAGATTTGCTCGAAGTGGTGCAGTCGGGCATTAGACATTTCGAGACTGCACAGAAATTAGTGCCAAAAATCGAAAGTTTGAAGAAACAACGGGCACTAATCGAGCTTCGTATGTCTTCGTGGGAGACTCAATATTTGAAGATCAAAACGGATCTCCCTAAGGATTTTAACTAGATATTTTCAGTCCTGTTACTTGTTGCACCTTTGTTTTGTAATCGAGACTACTGTAGACTCATAATATTTGTATGCTTGACTCCCATCTATATCTATAATGTTTGCCAGCATTACTTTCAGCGAATCTAAACATTTCTGCCAAAATATATCCTTAGATTCTCTACAGTGCTTTTTATTTAATGCAACGTGTAGAATCCTGAACATCTTTCGCAGCGTTCTTGCCTCTAGACTTGACGTTTCCACTTCTTCTAGCCATAATCATTATTA
The DNA here is from genome assembly GCF_029867415.1 of Vicia villosa. Lineage (NCBI taxonomy): Eukaryota > Viridiplantae > Streptophyta > Magnoliopsida > Fabales > Fabaceae > Vicia > Vicia villosa. Next base: position 37,249,377 of record NC_081180.1, on the reverse strand, counting down.
AAAAGTGACGTCACTTTCTCCAAAACGTCGGTTTTAAGACGTGCGTGCATCAGTTTAATGATTACTTCTCAACTTCCAAGGGCGGGAAACGGCGGAAGCCATAACTTCTTTCTTTGGAAAACCAACCGCAGTCCAATCACTCATTAACAATTTAAAACCCACCCTTCAGTATTCCCAGTCTATATAAAGGGTCAAATATTGGTCTTCATTTCTTCATTCATGCGTTTTCTCTCCAAACCAAACACAGAAAAAAGAAAACACACAACTTCTCTTTCAGAACAACTTTCTTATCTTGCAATGGCTGAACCCCTCTTCTTTAACGACATCAAAGCCCTCATCAGAGGCGAGTTCAGACTCTCTGAGGATGAACTTGTTCGCCATTTCATCAACATCGAAACCCTGTTTGTCAACCAAGAACTGGACTTCTATTTTGAAGAAGTCTTGGAGGGTGCTATTTACCCCAACATGGTGGCAGAATTCTAGATGAATGCGTCTTTACGCATAGATCCTGAAGGTAGGACCACCATTGATTCTGAAATTCGACACGCTCGTCTCAGCATTACTCCCACCACTATTGCCAACCTGATAAAATGCAATAACTCTGGTGAAACTTTTGATGACAACAGTTTCAGCATGACTACTCATCTCATGTTGAGAACTCTTATGGACAATGATCGCTTCAGTGCCAAAGTCATCAGGATCTGGCACCAGATGCTCGTGGGGAACTTCCAACCTCGGCGGATCGACGAAAACAACATCATGGTTGAAGACTTGGAGTTCAATCTCTGTGGTCTTCGAGGGAGGAAAATTAACATTCCTTTAATGATCTTCAAAGGACTTGTTAAAGCTGTCTCTGCCGGTGTTGACCGTCGAGGGAGTGTGACTTGTCTTCCCTACGGGAGACTCCTTAGTTACATTTTTCTTATGAAAGGCGTAGTGAGAAGGATGCGTGATTCTGGAGCCAGGGATATGTTCGAGGCTGAACCTTCTCCTGTGTTGTCTTTGGACAATTTAGACCAAAGGATTAACTAGCAAGTTTTTACCTTAGGTTTAATCTTTTTATATATATATGCCTTCCTTTCTTTTTGTAACCTCAGATCCTATTCTTTGGATCTTTTTGTAATGAATGTACTTCTATGCTTGAAATGAAAAGAATATTTTGGTGTCTTCTTTGATTTTTCTTTCCATAATTCTTTCTGATTGTGAAGCCATTTTGATCAATGTGAAGTATATTTTTTGACACATGCCTGACCATTTTGGCTTTTCGTAGTACCCTGAGTATCTACGTCTTTGCAATCCTTACTTCGTGCATACTTGGTTTATATCTCTTCAAATATTTCCCGTTTACTCTCAAGATCCTATGATCTTCTGCTAATTCTTCAATTTCGTAAGCATTGTTCGAGAATACTTTTAAGATTCGAAAGGGTCCTTCCCAATGTGGGGACCATTTACCAAGTGCCTGATTCTTTCGATCTATAGGTAAAATAACTTTCCAGACTAAGTCATTATTAACAAAAGTTTTACCTTTCACCTTTTTATTATAAGCTCTGGACACTCTTTCCTTTTGCCTTTTTATCATTTCCAGTGCTCGAAGTCTGTCTTCGTCCAAATCTACTAACTCATTCATCATTAACTCCCAGTATACGTTGGGAGGAATGTCTGCTTGTCTTTGTATTCTTACTGATTGCAAACATATCTCAATTGGGAGTACTGCATCATGTCCAAATGTCAACTGGAAAGGAGTTGTATTTGTGGCTTCTTTTGGAGATGTTCGACAAGCCCAGAGCGCTTGATCTAAAGTCTTATGCCAATTCTTAGGTTTCTTTCCCACATGTTTCTTAATAAGGCCAATTATTATTTTGTTTGCTGCTTCAACCTGTCCATTTGCTTGGGCGTAATAAGGTGTAGAAGTAAATAACTTGAAACCTATTTCTCTGGCAAAATCTTGCATTTTTCGTCCAGTAAAGACTGATCCCTGATCAGTTGTTATACTTTCTGGGATTCCAAACCTATATATAATGTGTTTCTGAATAAACTCAATCACAGCCTCTTGATCCACATTTACCAGTGGTATTGCTTCGACCCATTTTGTGAAATAGTCTATTCCTACCAAAATGTACCTTTGACCTTTAGATGACTTGGGGTGAATTTCTCCAATCAAATATAATGCCCATCCCCTGAAAGGCCATGGTTTTACTATTGTACTTAATTCGTTCGCTGGAGCGTTTTGGATACCTGCATGTTCTTGGCACTCTGGGCACCCTTTCGCAAACTCTATGCAATCCTTTAACATCGAAGGCCAATACACCCCATAATGAAACAAGAGCCATTTCATTTTGTGCCCTGCTTGATGTGCACCACATGCCCCACTATGTACGTTCGACAGAGCCAAATATGCTTCTGCTTCACCCAAGCATTTCAACAATACCCCTTCAGGAGTTTTCTTGAATAATTCATTTCCCATCAAAAAATATGACAATGCTCTATACTTGATTCTCCTGTCTGTATCCGTCGAAGGGTCTTTTAGGTAGCTAATAATTGGACTCCTCCAATCTGTGTCTGCCAATGAGTCTATATTTAGTACTTCGAATTGTTCTTTGTTGGCATAACCCAATTGTGAGTTCTCTAGATCACTTGGCGAAAGTTTAGTAAACATTGCTCTTCCTCTTACTTCAATCAATTCCTCCAACTTTTCTTTTGATACTTTATATCCTGAAGCTAATTGTGCCAGGTCGTTTGCTTCCTGGTTATTCACCCTTGATACGTGTTTTAATTCCACATATTCGAATTTCTTGAGTAGCCTATTTGCGATGACAAAATACATGATCAAATTCTCTTTGATACACTTGTACTCTTTTGTCAATTGTTTGATGACCAATTCGGAGTCTCCTTTAATTTCGACTCTGGTTGCCCCCAATTCTAACAAAGCCTCAAGTCCAGCAATTAATGCTTCGTATTCAGCTTCATTGTTGGAGCATAATGGACCTTCGATTTTAAACTGGAGCTTTGTTGGAATTCCATCAGGAGAAATTATCAATATTCCAACCCCAGTACCCTCTCTATGCGTTGAACCATCGAAGTATAACTTCCAAGGTTTTAAGTCCACATAATGCTGATGATTCTCAACCACTGCATGGTCGACAATGAAGTCTGACACAATCTGACCTTTCATTGCCTTGAGAGGCTGAAATATTAATGAATATTCAGTAAGGGCCAAAGCCCATTTGCCAATTCGACTATGTAGTATTGGCTTAGATAACATATGTTTAATAACATCACAATGAGATGAAACGTAAACATCAACTGGCTTTATATAATACTTAAGTTTGATACAGGAGAAATACAAACAAAGGCAGAGTTTTTCTATATCAGTATATCTAGTCTCTGCATCATTGAGTACTCTACTTAAGTAATAAATGGCTCTCTCGATGCCATTCTCATCCTCCTGGGCAAGCATGCTGCCTATTGTTTTATCTGATGCTGAAATGTATAGGCGCATGTGCTTCTTCCCATTTGGGGGAGATAGAATTGGTGGACAAGTCAAGTATTGCTTTATCTGATCGAAAGCTTCTTGATGTTCAGCACGCCATTCGAATTTTCCTTGCTTAAGCCGAAGTAGAGGTGAGAAAGCTTGCGTGCGTCCACTCAAGTTAGAGATAAATCTCCTTAAGAAGTTTATCTTGCCCAATAATGATTGTAGTTCTTTCTTCGTGGATGGGGACTTGGTTTCCCTAATGGCTTTCGTCTTGTTCTGGTTAATTTCTATGCCTTTTTTGTGGACTACGAATCCTAAGAAATCACCTGCCTGCACAAAGAAAGCACATTTAAGGGGATTCATCTTCAAGCCATATTTCCTCATTCTTTCGAATGATTGGCTCAGATGATCGAGATGACTCATACCCGAGGTAGATTTTACCACAATGTCATCTATATATACTTGCATGAATGTTTCTATAAAGTCATGAAATATAGAATTCATTGCTCTTTGATAAGTTGCCCCAGCGTTTTTTAAACCAAAAGGCATCACAACCCATTCGTAAGTGCCTATTGCCCCTGGGCAACGAAATGCTGTTTTGGATACATCATCTTCTGCTATAAAAATTTGATTGTATCCCGAATATCCATCCAACATGCTCAAATACTCAAAACCTGCGGCTGAGTCTACTAGCATTTCTGCTATAGGCATGGGATACTCGTCTTTCGGAGTAGCTGCATTAAGGTCACGAAAGTCTATGCATACTCTTAATGAGCCATTCTTTTTAATTACAGGTACTATATTAGCAATCCACTCAACATACCTTGTAGTTCGGATAAATTTGCACCGTAAGAGTCTTTCGACCTCTGCTTTAATCTTCGAGTGAATCTCTGGCGCGAATCTTCTGGGAGTTTGCTTTATGGGCTTCTTCCCTTCTTTTATTGGTAATTTTAGTTCGACTAAATCCCTTCCTAGTTTCGTGCTGATATATGTTATCCTTTTTTGACCATTGTCTCCCAGGTTTACTTCTTCAAGTGGATCTTGGGCCAACATCTTTATATTCGATGCCATTGGGTCTTTTTCGAACCCCAAAGGTTCCTCATCGTATATTGCATCCAACCTTTGGTTTGGTTCTTCTCTTATGATCTCTTCGTCTGGAGTCATGTGTTCAGGGAGTTCGAAACTCACACGTATCTCCAATTCTGTTATTCCTTCTTCGGTTAAAACTGCATCTATCTTTGTATCTGATAGTTCGGCTTCGAGAGCCGCCTTCCTTTTGTTCTCGGCCACATAGGCCGAAATCTTTTCGAAGAACGAAGACTCGGACATGATTAATGTCATCGTCCCAGCCTGTTGGCCGTACTGTCGGATAATTCTCCAATGGTGTTGTATCTGGTGGACCATCCATGATCTCTCTATCCCATTGGAATCCGTTTGGGTGTAAAGTTATATAGTACAATGCGTTTTTATTTGGGGTATACATCTCTTCTGCAGCATGACAAGGGCCTATGTTTGCCAGGTTCCTGTCGAAATTGGTTTTGTTCACCTGGTTGACCTCAGCCATGTAGTAACTCTGATCACCTTCGATATTCTCCACTATACCATCTTCTCTCCAAATTGTCACCCTCTGATGCATTGTTGAGGGCACAACTGCTACCCCATGAATCCATTCCCTACCAAGCAAAAGGTTGTAGTTTGCCTTTGCTGGTATAACCATGAACATGGTTGGCCTGGTAACTGAGCCTACTGTCAAATTGACTTGAACTACTCCCAGTGTTTGTCCTATTTTGCCTTTGTAGTTAGATAAAACCATGTTATGTGGCCTTATATCCGTATCGAACATACCAATTCTTTTTAGCATGTATTGAGGCATTAGGTTCACTGCTGCTCCCCCATCAACTAGGACTTTATTTATGCCCACGTTCTCAATCTTAGCCCTGATATAGAGTGGCTTCAAATGATTTCGCATACCCTCATCAGGCCTTTCGAAGAAAGCATTCTGTTCTTCTACTGCACCGTTATTCAGCACATAGTAACACACAGGTTTGTGTTTTGTCATTTCTTCGATATCAGCCTCTTCACAGTCTTCTACTTCAGTTTCCTGATTAAACTCGTGAGGGAGTACAGAGACAACATTGCAATTCAAGTTTATAGATGACACTCCATTAGAGTCAAAATCATTTGTCATTCTATCCTCTTCTTTCCAAGAATTTGAACGCATCTTGTCTTCTTCATCCAAGAGTTTTTCAGCTTCGAACAATCTGCGTTCTACCGGAGGTTTGTTTGACTTTGCCCCCTGGTATGGGACTTGGTTGCTACTAGAGTCTCCAGCTTCTCTTGGCCTGTATTCCTTCTGAGCCTTTTTTATTCTCTGATGCCTTCTCCACTGGGACCGAGACATAGGATTTTTTCCCTTATAATTCTCCAATCGATACGCCTCTCGATTTGATCTTTGAAATTGTTTCCTATATGCCATTGCAGTTCTACCACCTTGGTCCCAACTTCGCCATTTGTTGGTTCTTGCATCAGCTTGTACCCACCTATCCCTTGGCGCATCTGCAGGGATTCTGAAAGTTACCCTTCGAGTTCTGGGGTGTGGGCTATCAGGCCTCTTTGTTGGAGTCCGTATGTCGAAACCGTACAGGTTGGGACGCAACCCCTGAGTTTCTTGACTCATGTAGCAATACACACGTTCGAATGATCGTGCTAGCATTTCGTCATAGACTGCCCCACATCTTGGGCAGAGAGCAACTTCAGTGTTTTCTTTGTGGCATCTGACCAAAAATCCTACCAAGCTTTCCTCCATCTTTGGGTACAGTTGTAGTAGGGGATTTGGCTCTCTTCCTGGGTGTTCCCACCTTTCGCGTCGAACCCTTTCGAAGTTGGCTTCGACCCTTCGATTCAGCATGATCGAACACCTTGGACACATCCATTGCTTACCACCATTTTTCTCGTGGCAATTCCAGAGATATTCTTTGAGGCTTTCGGTTCTTGGAGGAACTTCGATGCCCCCATTTTTCCTCGTCAGCCATGTCTCTAGTTCGCCAAATTCAGACACTGGTCGCCTGGCGCTAACCATGTTAACCGCTGCTGGAGGAACTTCAGAGATCTGGATTTTCTGGAGTTTAATCCTGAGGTCTTCAGTGGCCTCACTGTTTTCTTCAGTTATTTCTGTCTTGGAAGATTCTTCAACAACAGTGTTGAAGACTATTTCACCTTTTAGGCTTTCAGTAGCCTGCTTTCCATTGAACATTGCTTTAGTCTCCACAACTTCGACTTCAGAAGCCTCCACCATGTTGATATCTTCTACCTCGCAGAGGCTAGCGTCAGCAATGTTTAGGGGATTGGTATCGACCCTCATATGACTCTTGGTCTTGTCAGCAAACTTCAATCTTCCATCATTGAGAGCATTTTGAATTAGATCCCTGAAAAGAAAACATTGAGAAGTTTTATGGCCTAAAAACCCATGATATTTACAAAAACCTCTTTTCTTCCGTTGTTCCAACGGAGGAGTTTTTGAATTTGGAGGTAGTATCATTTGGCCATCTTTTACCAATAAATCAAATACTTCATCACACTTGGTAATGTCGAATGTATAAGTTTTCTTAGGGAACCTATCATTCTTATCGTTTTCTACTGGGTTTTTTCCATTGGCAGGATTTAGCAATTTGCAGGCGTAAGGTGGCGCCTCTTTCAATTCAGCTAGGTCTATTTCGACTTCTTCAGGGCTATACGAGTCATTGAAAGACTCATCATCAGCGTCCTCGGCTTCGACGTACGCTACTCTCTCTTTCTTATAACTTTTATTCGCCCTAACTTTTTCTGCCTTCAGTCGTTCGACTTGTCGAACCCTATCTGCTAATTGGGCCATGTCCCTAAGGTATTGGGTATCTAGTTTCTTTCTTATTGAATAATCTAGACCACCTGCGGCCATTTCAACAAGTTCATGCTCTGGGACTGTTGTAAAACACCTTGATTTCAACAGACGGAACCTATTTAAATAATCATCAATTGTTTCTGTGAATTTTCTTTTAACACTGGCCAATTCTTTCAAACTTATCTTAGTTTGACCCATGTAGAATTGCTCATGAAAAAGTCTTTCCAAGTATGCCCATGCATCTATCGAATTTGGTGGCAAAGTAGTAAACCAAATGAAGGCATTTTTTGTCAGCGAACTAGGGAAATACTTGATCCTTAAATCCTCGTTTCCCGCTAAGTCTCCTGCTTCTGTCAAATATCTAGCAATATGTTCCACCGTTGACTCATTAGTTTCGCCTGAAAATTTTGTAAATTTGGGTACCTTAGTGCCCCTAGGCAATTCTGTCTGCATGATATAATCTGATATAGGGGATGTATAGTTTGGACGCCTAAGTCCAGTACTAAGGCCATTATTGGCCATAACCCTTTCTATCATGGCAGTTAAGTTATTTTCTGTAGCCAGATTTTCTCTTCTGACTCTTTGAACAACCTCATCTGGGTGTTCGTTCCTACCCACTGTCATACCCCAATTTTTGACCTAAGATACCACCTCATATCATAGCATATGCATCATTTGCATCTCTAACAAATTGCATAGCTTGTGTTTGTTACTTGTGACTCAGCAGGATTTAATCAAGAAATCACTCATCAGTACAAGCAACAATCAATTAGGGTTTTGTTCTCCCTCCATCTCAAATGAATCATTTTCATCAACAATCAACATTTGGTCCTCAGAGATTCATTTCAAAAATCTCAAAGGCTCTGAATCGACTAAATTAGGGTTTTGACTGAAGATAGCATACTCCTGACTTCTGCTCAGGATTTGACCTAATAACTTGGGACATGACCTCAAGACCCCAAGTGCATCATTTTGACCTAATCCATTGGCTCAAGACATCTCCTACACAAAGATTGATCAGACAAATCCTCAGATCAGGGTTTTGAACTATCAGGGACCAAAATCAGGGATCACATTTGGGAAACCCTAAAAACCCCCAGGAAGTCAATCAAATGTTTCAATCATCCTCAAATAATCCCTATGACAATATCCAATGGAAATTACATTTCAATTCAAGATCCACAGTCATCAATTTCATCAGGTCAACAATTAGGGTTTTTGACTTAATTCACTGAACAACTGACCTTTTTAATCAGGACATGGTGCCACAACTCAAACCATGGCTCAATATCCTCTAATTCTTCAATGTGGTCCATTCATACCATTCATTTGATGAGGATAGCCTGTTTCATTTGAAATCTCCAGAAACGCGATTCGTTTGAAAAAGTCAACTGTACAATATCACCATTGACTTTTGGAGAATTTTGGTCAACCATGACTTTTGAAGTTTTGAATCATCAATATATGATATATGAAGTCATTTGATCAAGAAAAATCAAGAAAATCAATCAAGAATCAAAAAGTCAAAAGTTTGACTTTCATACTTAGAAAATTTTCTAAGTGTTTTTCAATGGTTTTTTCCAAACTTTGGAAGGGAATTTCTCAAAATTTCACCTACAAACTGAAAAAAACTTCCAACATGAAAGTTGTAGATTTTGATCCAATGAACAACTTTGTCACATATAATGTTTTTCCAAAAGATCAACCATTTAAGAGATATGGAGCTTCAAAGTTAGTATCTTTTGAAAATTTCACTTAAAACCTCATTTTCTTCAAAGTTCATGGATCTTTTTCACCCACTTCCTTAAAGATCTTGAAGAAACTTTCAACTAGGGTTTTGAAGTGTGTAATATGAGCTTTCCAAAATGTCCAAGAGCATGAAAAAATTTGAAGTGTAGCTATGGTTTTGAATTTTGACATTAGTGAACTTTTCACTTGAAATTTCATGCCATTTTCACTAAGTTATGAGCCAATTTGCCAAATGATCCAAATAATGATGCATAGAGGCAATAATTGAAGATATTTTTCTGATTTGAGATCAGAATGGAAGAGGATAAGAAGCTTGAGTTTTAACCATGGTTTGGTCACTTTAACCATTTTGCATTAAATGTAAAAGATTCCTTTTTATCTCTTAAGCCAAATCACCAATTCTTGATCAACTTGCAAAGGTCTGAGTTCAGAACTCTTGGCCTATAAATAGAGGTTCAAATCATTCTTCAAATCACACCAAAACCTCACAAAAGATAGGTTTTCTCTTTCTTTCTTGAATTGCAAGTTTCTTAGGTTTCAAGGAGGTAGAAATTCCAACCTCCAAACCCTTGAAGTTCTGGCCAAGGTGATGATTCCAACAACTTCTAAACATCAATTAGGAAGTGTTTGAACCACTCACACACCTCAAATTACCCCAAAACTCAGAATTGCATTTCAACCTCCATATGAACACATAATGAGCCTTATCATGCCAATTTTCATTCTAGCTCATTTCTGTCCAAGTTAAACATCCAAACACATTCCATATACCATATATGAGCTATCCCAACCATCATCCATGATCTGAAACACCTCCATCTTCAAATTCGATTCATACTTGAAGCAACTGCATATCGGGTGCCATGGACATGCTCAGATGAATTCAGCTTGTTCCAGACATCCAGACACCTTCCATAGTCATCATTGAAGCTATCCAGATCATCACAAAGCATCTGTAACACCTCCAGATCAGGATTCAATTCTCAGTTGGCCGTTTTTGAAGGTAAGCTATCTTGAACTTCAAACTCCATCATACATGCATCATAAATGAAAAATTGATTTGCCATCATGTTTCTGCATATGTATGGATCATTAGCCCTCAATCAATTGCAACTTATCATGCACATACACGATTTCAGATTGAATCATAGAATTAGGGTTCTTCACGATTTCCAGAAAATTAATGATCTTAGAGTGAAAATAAATGAAATTAAAGGACACCATCATGTTCCTCGTGAAAAACCGAGTGAGATAGACCCTTTGATCGATCAAAATAACACAGTTTTGAAGAATTTTGAAAATCAGTTGAAGGTATGTTCTTGGCGCCATTTTTGATTCAGAAAATTCAAGTCTTTGTTTTAAAATATATTTAACCAAACGCGTGTGTATTACAAGCCACAAGCGTGGCTCAGTTGGCAAGTGTTTTGGTTGGTGAGATAGAGGGCGTGAGTTCAAACCCTGGCAGGACCAAACCATTTTTTTTAACAAACTTCATCTAATTAATTAACCATTCAAATCAACTTATTTTTTCTTCATTTTTTACACACCTTTTATTTAATATACATATTTTAACAATATCAAAAAAAATCACAAAAAAAGATTTATTTAATATGCTTTTAATTAGGTTTAAAATGATACATTTTTAAGTGTTTCTAAATACTTTAAATATTGTTTTTTATTTAATTTTTAACCTAATCACTTGTAAATATTTTTTGTGATCAAACCCTAATCATTTAGGTCTTAATTGAGTATTAAAACTTGTTTTAACTTAATTAAGTTGTTTTCTTTCAAAATTCAAATCGTTTTAAGACGAGCGATCGCGATTCTTTTTCAAAACGATAAACCACTTCTTTTTGATTAAATTCTTTTTGATTGATCAATTAATTTTCAAAACGAAGTGGGGCCTCTCGAATATTAGAGAGTGTAAGTCCCATTTCTTTTCCTTTTGTACAGTTTTTTTTCAAAACAATAAAACTTCTTCAAAATAAAATCTTTTCAAACAATTTTCAAATCACTTTCAAAACAACAAAACTTCAAAGAAACTTCAAAACTTTTCAATATACCAGGGGCCTCCACATAGGTCTAAGTCCCATTCTCGTACATGAAATTAGGTATTTCATTGTACGCCTTTTTGTACATACACTTTTTTGTACATACCTCGATCAGTTTGTTTTTTAACTTTGAATAACAAATCAAAAATGAAGGTTTTCTTTAAATCTTCCCAAATATACCATGGGCCTCCATGTAGGTATAAGTCCCAAGCCCCTTTGTAAATACCTGTTTACATAGCTTTGAATAAACTCAAGTGGACCTCTCCCCGAGTGTGAGTCCCGAGCCCTGTGTATACAAACGGATCATGCTTACAGGTATATTTCCTTCATAAACTCCATTATATACACACACTCTGTCATATATATATAATTGTTCATACCTGTTCATGTTTGTTCATACTTGTTCATGTTTGTTCATATGTGTGATATGTGTGCTTGTTCAACTTAGTACAACACTAGGTTCCCCATAGCCTCCTATTGGGCTTCGTGCAAAGAATCTCCCTAGCTTAGGTTAGGACATAGAGTATGGTTTCCCGGTGAAATCGCTCTAAGAGCTCAAACCAACTATACCATGCCTCCCCTTGGGCTTTGTACAAACGAGTGACCCTCCCATAGCCTCCTCTTGGGCTTACAATGCAAGGACCCTGGATTGTCCCTCCCATAGCCTCCTCTTGGGCTTACAATGCAAGGACCCTCGGATAGCCTCCTCTTGGGCTTCGTACAAGGACCCACGGGCTTCTTATAAGCATCCCCAATATCCAAATCAAATATCCTAGGAGATTAGACATTTATCATCTCTATGATAGGAGTATCTCTTCTATATCATCACAAACAATCAATCAATCAAACTTTTTTGCCACAAGGCTGGCTAATCAATCAAACTGTTTTACCACCGTACTGGCTGATTAATCAAAGTTTTTGTCACAAGGCTGACTTCATTGAAACTTTTGCCACGAGGCTGGATGATTAATCAAAACTTTTTGTCACAAGGCTGACTTCATTGAAAGTTTTTGCCACAAGGCTGGTTAAACAAACAAAAACATCTTTATCATTCTAAGCGCCATAAGAGGCATGGCCCAGGGCTTATAATGAAAAGATTTTCAAACAAAAACAAACAGATGTATGTGATGATATAGATTAGATACATCGAACATTTAGATGACATTTGTCTCTTTTCCTTTGCTTCCACTAGCATAAGTGGGAACTACGATTGCTCTGACTTTCTCAACATCTCTTTGAGAATACGTAGGCACAAGGTCGATCCTTGGCGAGCAAAACAAAACACAAAAAAAACATTCAAACCTTAGCACCCGTAGACCCCGAGCTACAGATGCTCTGATTCCCTCTAAGGGATATGTATAAAGAGGATCACGATGATCTTTGCGAGCATAGTCAAACAAACACCTTAGGTCCCACCTATTTCACAACAGAACCTCCACCGTAACATAGAATGAAAAACAATAAAGAATCCTATAGAGTACTATAGATACGTTGGGTGCTAATACCTTCCCTTCGTATAACCAACCCTCTTACCCAAGATCTCTCCCCCCACTTTTTAGGTTATTGCAGCTTTTTTCCTTTTCCTCCTTTGGAAATAATAAAAAGTTTGGTCGGTACAAAAGAAAAATCATTTTTTGAGCACTCGAGCCCAAAGAAGGCATCAGGTGTCTCATCCACAAAAAAGAGGAACAAAACGATTTTTTGCCCGCGACAGAAAAATGGCGACTTCACTGGGGACCATCTTTTTATTGTTTCCAAAGGAAGGGTTATTTCTAATTATTGTTTTTATTTTAATTTTTGTTACATGTGTGATTCTTTGGTTCTGTTACTTGTGTGGTTCTGTTACAAGTGATACATTATGGACAAATCCTAACCCGGATTAAGTACACATAAGAAATTAGGTGGAGGGTATAGTCATGTACAGGCGTACGTGAGAATCCTTCCGCTCAGTGGAGGTTCCTTGTTGGTAATATATGTTTAGCATGTTTCGTAGCGAAAACATTATTGCTGCATTGAACTGTAGAAGCTGAGTTGGCCGTAGAACCCCAACCCATCCTGGCCTTATTAGGACGTGGTGCAGAAACGATCCAGGTGAAGACTTGGATAGTTGTCATGCAGAGAACCACACTCAGACGAGTTTTTCTTGAGAATATTACTGGCTCATGAGATGAATTGTGGAAGGCCGGTAATATCCGAAAGAAAAATGTAGACTCTGACGTATCAGTAGAACATGTTGTGCAGGTGATTAACTAGATCTATCCCATTTTTGGTTCTCTGACCTCATGCTCGTGACGCTGGACCTTTGAACCTATGTGTACCATGTTTGTGTTACCATGTTTGTGTACCATGTTTGCGTTACCATGTTCGTATTACCATGTCTGTTTTACCATGTTTGAATATGTGGCATTCATGCATCCACGCATTCATACATTCATTAAAAAAAAAAAAAACCATCTTTTTTCCATAAAAACATGATTTTTCCAAAGATTTAGAGAAATTTTCTTTGCAAACATTAGGATTAAGTTATGGCAGAGGTAAAGAGGCATACCAAGAAATATGGTTTCAAAGCGCCTGATGTGGGAAAACTGATAGAGTTATCATCTTTTGTACAAGATCCTTCGGATTTTAGGGAAAGTTATGGAAAGCTTTTGCCTATCCTGAACACTCATGTTGATGAAGGACTTCTCAAAACTCTGGTTCAGTTCTATGATCCCGTCTACCGTTGTTTCACCTTTCCAGACTACCAGTTGGTACCGACCTTGGAAGAATATGCCAATCTTTTGGGTATTCCTGTGTCTGACAAAATACCCTTCAATGGTTTGGAAGCCATTCCTAAGTCACACGTCATTGCAGCAGGTATCCACTTGAAGAAGTCTGAAGTAGAGAGTAATTGGACTACCAAAGGAAACCTCCCGGGTTTAACTTCACACTTCCTGGTAAAGAAAGCCTTTGATTTCATCGAAACTGGTAGCATGATAGCTTTTGAAGCTGTACTAGCCTTGCTCATCTATGGGTTGGTTCTGTTTCCCAACGTCAACGACTTTGTTGATATCAATGCCATAAAGATCTTTCTGATTGGAAATCCTGTTCCGACTTTGCTTGGTGACATGTATTTCTCTGTTCATCATAGGAATCGCCAAGGCGGTGGAATCATTGTTTGTTGTGCACCTCTGTTGTTCCAATGGATTGTTTCACACTTACCTGAGTCTCCTATTTTCACAGAAAACCGAGAAGGCTTGCGTTGGCCTCGAAGACTTATGTCTCTTACTAATAATGATATCCGTTGGTATACCTTGGCTCACTGTGGTACAGAAACCATTGAAAGTTGTGGAGAGTTCGCCAACGTACCCCTCATTGGTACACAAGGAGGAATTAACTACAATCCGATTTTAGCCCGACGACAACTCGGGTATGCAAATTCAACTAAACCCTTTGGTCTCGCAGTGGAATGCTACTTTTACAAAGAAGGGGATGATCCTCAAAGGTTGAAAACAAGAATGGTGAGAGCTTGGTACGACATCCGATGGAAAGAAAAAGGTGAAGCGAGAAATTGCATTGCCGTGGACACCTATACCTGTTGGGTAAAGAAAAGAGCAAAGGAGTTTCAAATGCCTTATGCTTATGAAAAACCCATGTTTCCTGCAGTGTCTCAATTGCCCAACATTCCCACTATGGAGGAATACCAAGACACTTTAGCCAAGATGAGAATAGAGAAAGATGCTTGGGAAGAAAAGTTTCGTAAGACCGATGTGGAAAACAGAAGGTTGAAGAAACGAGTGAAAGATCACGAAGAAACTCTTTACCGTCAAGATGGATGGCTCATGAGCAAAGATGAGAAGATTCGTCAGAAAGACGCTGCAATCAAAAGGTACATCAAAGAAAGCAAGAAAAAGCCTGAAGGTTCAACAAGCAACGCTCCAACTCCTGACGACTGGAAGAATGTGATTGACAAGCTGAGGACCGAAAAGGCCAAATTGAAAGCTTACTATGGGAAAGAAATCATGAAGCTCAAGTTACACAATGCATTTGGTTCTTCGTCTGATGAAGATGCTTAGGATTTGTTTAGATTTTCATTTTATCATTTGCTTCTGTAAGGAGCTACGCTCCAATGTTGTAACATTTCCCATTATTGCAATAATAAAAAAAATGAATGAATAAAAGATCAGTTTGTGTACAAATGTTTGCAAGAAAATAATCTTTAAAATATTTGGAAAAAATCATAAATTTCTTTTGCATACATCATTCTGCATATCGAGTCTGTTGTATAGAGTCTTATCTTTTGGATCTTTCTCCATTAGATCGTCAAGCTGTCGCGTCTCAAAGTTTCTCGACCGCGCTCGCAATCAGATCACAGATACAATACTCGTTCAAGCAGAAGAAGAATAATGGAAAGTTCTGAACAAGAGAATATTGAGCTTCGTGGTACAGTGACCACTCTTCAGGAAAAATTGGAAAGTCTCACTACTCTGGTTGACTCCTTAATGGCCGCACAGAATCAGCCGCCGCCACCAAACAGTCAAGCAACAGTAACATCTGAAGTCACTACTCCAGTTTCTACAGTTGCATTCAGCATTCCATCTTTCTCCATGCCAGAAGGTTGGGGCACGCCTTTCAGCTTCGGTACAGGTTTCCGCCATAATGTTTCTGGGGTTCAAACATCCACAACTGAAGCGCCTGCTGCACAAAGTTCACAGTTCACTCCAAATCAGGGGGTAACTTTTTCTCAAGTCACTATGGCACTTTCTCAACCCACTATGACGGTTCCGACTCCTATGGTTCACACTGTTCCTTACGGAGACAATGAGATTTATCATGATCAAGGTGATAGCACAAATCAGCGTAATCTTGTGGGAGATCTCCAAGAGCAGTTTAACAAGATGCAACTGGAAGTTAAAGCTATCCGTGGAAAAGATTTGTTTGGAAAGAATGCCCAGGAGCTATGTTTGGTTCCCAGTGTACAAATACCTGCTAAATTCAAGGTCCCTGACTTTGAGAAGTACAAAGGTAGTTCTTGTCCACAAAGCCATCTTGTGATGTATGCCGGGAAGATGTCTACTTATGCGGATAATCATCAGTTGCTTATCCATTACTTTCAAGACAGTTTAACTGGTGCCGCACTGAAGTGGTACACAGGCTTGGATAGCACTAATATTCGAACATTCAATGACCTAGGTGAGGCCTTTGTCCGACAATACAAGTATAACTCGGATATGGCTCCGGACAGAGATCAGCTTCGATCCATGGCTCAGAAAGACCACGAAGCTTTCAAAGAGTATGCCCAACGATGGAGAGAAACTGCTGCTCAGATTAATCCACCGTTAAAAGAGAAAGATATGACAAAGATCTTCTTGAATACTCTTGGCCCGTTTTATTATGAACGCATGATTGCTAGTGCTCCAAGTGATTTCACCGAAATGGTAAACATGGGTATGCGTTTAGAAGAAGGAGTCCGAACCGGACGTCTAACTAAAGAAGGTGGATCTTCAAGCGGAACCAAAAAGTTCGGAAGTGGTTTCCAAAAGAAGAAGGAACAAAGTGTTGACATGGTATCCCAAGGGAGGCCAAGAGGAAATGTCAATCGTCAGCGACAGGTTGCTTCTATCACACCAGTCGTTAACACAACACCAAATCCGGGATTCACTCCTCAGTTTCAGCAACAACAGCCTCGACAACAGGCTCAGCAGCTTAACAATAATCAGAATCGTGTGCAAAGAGCTCCACAGTTCGATCCGATTCCAATGACCTACACAGAATTGTACCCTGCTTTGATTGAAAAAGGTCTCGTTCAAACTAGAGCACCACCACCAGTACCTGAGAAACTCCCATGGTGGTACAAAGCTGAGGTCTCATGCCCTTATCATCAAGGAGCACTTGGCCATGATCTTGAGCATTGCATAGCCTTGAAATATGAAGTTCAGAGGTTGGTTAGATCTAATCTCCTCTCTTTCAGAAATTTGAATCCTAATGTGCAAGCAAATCCGCTGCCCAATCATGGAGGGCATGTTGTAAACATGGTGTACGGATGTCCTGGTCCGTACCGAGTCTATAATATCAATTACTCAAGAGCCGATTTGGTACAAATGCACGCCACTCTCTGTCGAGGGCAGAATTTTCGCCAGCATCACTACGGTTCCTGTAGCATATGTTGTGTAGATCCTCACGGATGTTCGATTGTGAGAAGAGATCTCCAAGTACTGTTGGATAATGGTACTATTCAGATCTACCGAAATAGGGATGAAAATGAAGTTAACATGATAGGATGTTATCCGCATGAGCTTTTAGTCTCAGATATCAACTCGGAAATGCCTACAGTTAACGTCATCGTTCCTCATTTCAACATGCCTGAGCGCATGGAAGTTACTTACAACAAGCCGAAGGTTCCTATTGCTCCTTTGATCATTTGTCTACCTGGACCTGTTCCTTATGACTCTGACAAGGCAGTTCCATACAATTACAATGCCACAATGATAAAGAATGGACAAGAAGTTCCTTTACCTACTCTCTCATCTGTTGTAAACATTGCTGATGTAAGTCGTGTAACAAGAAGTGGACGTGTGTATACTCCACTACCTCCAAAGCAGCCTGTTGTTCCTGCAGCCGGACAAAATCCTGTCAATACATCAGTGGGGAATCCTGAGGAAACTCCTGTCAGTAATACAAACACTGATGTTGGCCAATCCAGTGGAACCAATGTCAATCCTGACTTTGATGAAATTTTGAAACTTATCAAAAGAAGTGAATACGAGATTGTGGATCAGCTTATGCAGACTCCTTCAAAAATCTCAATACTTTCATTGCTTTTAAATTCAGAAGCCCACAGGGAAGCCCTGATGAGAGTTTTGGATCAAGCTTTTGTAGATCATGATGTGACTGTTGACCATTTTGATGGGATAATAGCCAACATAACTGCTTGCAACAATTTAAGCTTCTGTGATGAAGAACTCCCCGAGGAGGGTAAAAATCACAATCTTGCTTTGCACATTTCTATGAACTGTCAGTCAGACTCTTTGTCCAATGTGTTGGTAGACACCGGATCTTCCTTGAATGTTATGCCAAAGACGACTCTCGCTCGCTTGTCTTACCAAGGAATGCCTATGAAGTTCAGTGGTGTAGTTGTCAAAGCATTTGATGGATCGCGAAAATCTTTTATCGGCGAAGTCAATCTTCCCATGACAATTGGTCCACATACATTCCAAATCACCTTCCAGGTCATGGACATTCAAGCTGCTTATAGCTGTCTGTTAGGACGACCATGGATCCATGAAGCAGGGGCAGTAACTTCTACGCTCCACCAAAAGTTAAAATTTGTAACAAATGGAAAATTGGTAACAATAAGTGGAGAACAAGCCTTGATGGTGAGCCATTTATCCAATTTCTCTTTCATTGGTGCTGATGATGTGGAAGGAACTCAGTTCCAAGGTCTCTCTTTAGAAGACGAATCTTCCAAAAAGAAAGCATCAATCTCTTCTTACAAAGAGGCGTTAAAAGTAGTAAAGGATGGAACTACCACTGGCTGGGGGCAAGTTGTGATCCCTACCAAGAATGAAACTAGAGCAGGACTCGGATGTTCACCAACATTCTCAAACTGCACCAAGAAGGATGAAACCCTTCGTCCGATCAAAGAAACATTCATTAGTGGAGGATTCCTTAACCCGATTCCTCAAGAGGTTAATGTCCTTATCGAAGAATGCATCGAAGAAGGTTTACCCGATCCTGAAGAAGAATGGAAATGTTATCTCAATGACTCGGGATATATATCTCAGGAAGAACCATATCCTCCGTCAGAGAAATCCAAAGGCAAAGAAACTGAGCCTGTTCCTGCAGAAATCTGGGACACCTTGGGACAACCAAGTGGAAAATTTGATTATATGGTGAAATACACTGCACCTGAAAGTTCAAAGATTGCGATTGAAGATATTCAACCAACTGGATGGGGAGATTCCTGTGAATATAATAGTCAACCAGAAGAGACTTATCAGCCCTGTCAATTTTCTCAGCAGCCTGAAATTACTGAAGGTTTCAGCTTCAATGCATCTGCCAAGATTTATAATCCTGAAGATGGTTACTATCACGTAAATGCCATTTTTGAAGATGAAGGGGAAGATGGCCCCGCAGTTGACTCAGAAAGTGTCGCTGACAATGAGTCTCTTCATCCTGAGGACTGGGAAATACATCCTGAAAATTCTGAAGATTGTGACTCATCATATGCTCTTCAAGAGGTGGAAGAAGACCGTTTCAACTCTACAAAGAACAAGGGTGACAAACCAGGACCTTCAAATCCTGCCCGACCAGCGGTCAATGTCAATACTGAAGATAATTCTGGGGAGAATTTTCCTGAATACATAATGCACAGAGGAGTTCGTTGCTACTGGAAAGCTGTCGACGTTCCGAATGTTGTTCACCGCTCAAAGTAATCACCTCGCTGTTATTTTGACCTCCTGCCTTGCCCAAAGCAGAGAGATGTTTTATAGGGCTTTGCTTTTAAATGTTCCGCCCAAATAACTTTGTGTATAGGGCTTTGTTTTAAAAGTTTCCCTCTTTGTCCTGCCCAAGACAAATGAGTTTGTGTTTAGGGCTTTGTTTCAAAAATGAATCATAAATAAAGTGTCATTTTGAATTCCCTACACTATGTGTTTTATTTTTTGCTTTTTTCTGGAAATGGTAATCCTAAAAAACCAAAATAAAAAAAAAAAACTTTTTCAAAAAAAATCTGCATACACTCCTGCATTCATAAATTTTCTGAAACAAATATAAATCACATGTGCAGATTTACTATTGATAAACCCATTGAATGCAATAACCCTATGCCCTCTCCCAACTTTGAGTTTCCTGTGTTCGAAGCCGAAGAAGAGGAAGAAGAGGAGATCCCGGACGAGATCTCTCGACTACTTAAGCACGAGGAAAGAGCCATTCTGCCTCACAAAGAGCCTTTAGAAAAGATCAACTTGGGTTCTGAAGAAGACAAAAAAGAAGTGACCATTGGATCGCTGCTTGATGCTGATGTCAAGAGTAAGTTGACAGACCTTCTCAAAGAATATGTTGACGTGTTTGCCTGGTCCTACCAAGACATGCCTGGGTTGGATACCAATATTGTTCAGCATTACTTGCCATTGAAGCCAGAATGTCCGCCAGTTAAGCAGAAATTGCGAAGGACTCACCCTGATATGGCTAACAAGATCAAAGTGGAAGTTCAAAAGCAACTCGACGCAGGTTTTCTTGTCACCTCTGAGTATCCTCAATGGTTGGCCAACATAGTGCCAGTTCCGAAAAAAGATGGCAAAGTCAGAATGTGTGTTGACTACCGTGACTTAAACAAAGCCAGTCCCAAAGATGACTTTCCATTACCACATATTGACATGCTGGTTGATAACACCGCTAAGTTCAACGTCTTTTCCTTCATGGACGGATTCTCCGGTTATAATCAGATCAAAATGGCTCCTGAAGACATGGAGAAGACATCTTTCATCACCCCATGAGGTACCTTTTGCTACAAAGTGATGCCGTTTGGATTGAAGAATGCAGGCGCAACTTACCAAAGGGCGATGACTACTCTCTTTCATGACATGATGCATAAAGAAATTGAAGTTTATGTGGACGACATGATAGCCAAGTCCAGCACAGAAGAAGAACATATTGAATACCTTTTGAAGTTGTTTCAACGACTAAGGAAATATCAGCTTCGCTTGAATCCTAACAAATGTACTTTTGGGGTTAGATCTGGAAAACTCTTGGGTTTCATTGTCAGCCAAAGAGGTATCGAAGTAGATCCCGACAAAGTCAGAGCTATTCAAGAGATGCCTGCACCAAAAACTGAAAAGCAAGTAAGAGGATTTCTCGGACGATTGAACTATATCTCCAGATTTATCTCTCAAATGACTGCTACATGTGGGCCAATTTTCAAGCTTCTCCGCAAAGATCAAGGGGTTGTATGGACTGAAGATTGCCAGAAAGCGTTCGACAGTATCAAAGAGTACCTGTTAGAACCACCAATATTGATTCCTCCAGTTGAAGGAAGACCACTAATCATGTACCTTACCGTGTTGGAAGAATCCATGGGTTGTATGCTTGGACAGCAAGATGAAACCGGTAAGAAGGAGCATGCCATCTATTACTTGAGTAAGAAATTCACAGATTGTGAGTCTCGTTACTCCATGCTCGAAAAAACATGTTGTGCTTTGGCTTGGGCTTCAAAACGTCTCCGCCAGTACATGATCAACAATACTACTTGGTTAATCTCCAAAAAGGATCCGATCAAGTATGTCTTTGAAAAGCCTGCATTAACAGGAAGGATTGCCCGATGGCAAATGCTGTTATCTGAGTATGACATCGAATACCGTGCTCAAAAAGCGGTCAAAGGAAGCATTCTCGCCGATCATTTGGCGCATCAGCCAATTAATGAATATCAGTCTCTCAAGTTTGACTTTCCTGATGAAGATGTCTTGTACTTGAAAATGAAAGATTGTGACGAACCGTTACCTGAAGAAGGTCCTGATCCTGGATCAAGATGGGGCCTAATTTTTGATGGAGCAGTAAACGCTTTTGGCAATGGAATTGGGGCAATCATCATCACTCCCAAGGGTACTCATATCCCGTTCTCCGCCAGATTACTATTTGATTGCACCAACAACATCGCAGAATATGAAGCTTGTATCATGGGTCTCGAAGAAGCCATTGACTTAAGGATCAAGATCCTCGACATATATGGAGATTCAGCCCTCGTGATCAACCAAATCAAAGACAAGTGGGAAACTTACCACCCTGGTTTGATTCCTTACAGAGATTATGCAAGACGTCTGTTGACTTTCTTCAACAAGGTTGAATTGCATCATATACCTCGAGATCAGAATCGAATGGCAGACGCCTTGGCTACTCTATCTTCCATGTTCAAAGTCAATCATTGGAATGATATGCCTACAGTCAGAATTACGCGCCTTGAAAGGCCCGCCTATGTATTTGCAACTGAAGCAGTCATCGATGGTAAACCGTGGTTCCACGACATCAAGCGCTTCCTTCAAACTCAAGAGTACCCGCTTGGAGCATCAAACAAAGATAAGAAAACTCTAAGGAGACTTTCTGGCAGTTTCTTCCTGAACGGAGATGTGCTATACAAAAGAAATTTCGACATGGTTTTGCTCAGATGCGTGGATAGACACGAAGCAGACATGTTAATGCATGAAGTGCATGAAGGGTCCTTTGAAACTCATTCGAATGGGCATGCAATGTCCAAAAAGATCTTAAGAGCAGGATACTATTGGTTGACAATGGAATCAGACTGTTACAAACACGTGAAGAGATGTCACAAGTGCCAGATCTACGCAGATAAGATCCATGTGCCACCGACTCTACTCAACGTTCTCTCATCTCCATGGCCTTTTTCCATGTGGGGTATCGACATGATCGGAATGATCGAACCGAAAGCTTCAAACGGTCATCGTTTCATCTTGGTGGCTATTGATTACTTCACCAAATGGGTCGAAGCAGCATCTTACGCCAATGTTACAAGACAAGCGGTTGTGAGGTTTATCAAGAATAACATCATTTGCCGATATGGTGTTCCCAGCAAAATCATTACTGACAATGGTTCAAACTTGAACAACAAAATGATGAAAGAATTGTGTGAGGAATTCAAGATTGAGCATCATAACTCTTCTCCTTACAGACCAAAAATGAACGGCGCAGTTGAAGCTGCCAACAAGAATATTAAGAAGATCGTCCAGAAAATGGTCGTCTCTTACAAAGACTGGCATGAAATGCTGCCATTTGCTTTACATGGGTACCGTACTTCAGTGCGTACTTCAACAGGGGCAACTCCCTTTTCTCTAGTATACGGCATGGAAGCTGTGCTCCCCGTAGAAGTGGAAATCCCATCAATGAGAGTCCTCATGGAGACTAAGTTATCAGAGGCTGAATGGTGTCAAAACAGATACGATCAGTTGAACTTAATCGAAGAAAAACGTATGACTGCTCTATGCCATGGACAGTTATACCAAGCAAGGATGAAACAAGCCTTCAACAAAAAGGTTCGACCTCGTGAATTTCAAGAAGGCGACCTCGTGCTTAAAAAGATCTTGTCTTTTCAACCAGATTCTAGGGGCAAATGGTCTCCTAATTACGAAGGCCCGTATGTTGTCAAAAGAACATTTTCTGGCGGCGCCATGACTCTTGCAACCATGGATGGTGATGAACTCCCATATCCTGTGAATGCTGATGCAGTCAAGAAATACTTTGTCTAAAAAATACAAAAGAACAGCTCGGTAAGTCGAAAACCCGCAAAGGGCGACTTAGGCAAAAATGAGCGTCTCGGTGGATTGAAAACCCAAAAAACAGAAAAAAATCATCCTGGTAGATTGAAAACCTGAAAGGGCAATCTAGGCAAAAATTAAGGAATAATGACAAAGTAACTGCATTAGTCCGTACTTCGTCACCTGAAGAGTCTGTACTTCATCAAAGGATCTTCGATCAAATCATCGCCAATCTGAAGCGACAAGCACAGTTGGAACTCAAAGTTGTTAAGGGAATAGTGGTTATTGCTTTCAATGTAGCCTTTTCCGCATAATTACCATTTCCAACTTTTGTAAATACTCCATGGAATCACGCCTTTAGCTGATTTCCATCCTATTAAATAAATTTGAGCCTTGTGCCCATTTGTTTACAATCTTTAATTTCTTTCAGCTTGCAAAATGACGCTTTAATTGTGTTATTCACTTTTGAAACAAAAAAAGAAAAAAAATAAGTTTACTTTCTTTTCAAAATAAAAGCGAAATTTTCCTTTGAGTTGTGAACAACGGAAGGAACATCAGCAGTCGTCTCCATAGGATGAACAAAAGGATTCTCCCTGAAAAATTGTTGAGACAACGGTATTCTTGTCCCAGAAAAGAATTCTTGAAGCAATTATCCCTCGAGGTAAAGAAGCTCTTCTATCCCCAGTGAAGAAGCTCTTCTATCCCCAGTGAAGAAGCTCTTCTATCCCCAGTGAAGAAGCTCTTCTATCCCCAGTGAAGAAGGTCTTTTATCCCCAGTGACGAAGATTTTCCATCTCCAGTGAAAAGGTTCTTCCATCTCAATGAGAAAAGATGTTTATCTTCCCCAGAGAAGTTTAAAACATGCAACACCATTCATCACCTGTGTTATCTACACCGTGTTGAAGAACATTTGCCAAGTATCTGGTTGTATTGCGACGTCGGTCCTTCTCCAGTATATACTCCTCTGTCTGTCAGTATTGTCAGTATGCATGCTACATTCTTGACATTCATCATTCATACATATTTGCATCATTTATGCATTCTTGCATTTTTCAATATTCACTTGTTCAGGATATATCTATCCCAAAAAAAAAGAAAAAAAAAGAAGAAAAAGGAAAAAAAGAAGAAAGAAAAGAAAAAAAGAAACAAGTATGGGCGTGTCATCTCTCCAGTAGGTTGTCACCCGTAAGCAGAAATAACATCCTTTCTTTCTCCAGTTCCCCACTAAGATCATTCCTCGTGGAAGAAGGTTGCTTTAGTTTCTCCTCTCAAAACAAAGGAGAAAATACCCATTCGAGTTCATTCCTCATGGGTACAAAGTCTTGTTTGACTGTCTCTTTCCAATTCATTCTTGGTTAGAACCTTGTCTTTACCAGAGGTTCAAAATACCAATTCCTCAAATAGAGTCGTGAAAAAACAGACCATAAACAATAGCCTCGTCATCTGAGCAGTTTATGTTTCTTTCAAAAGATTTTCCTCTCAAGGAAATCAATCATGAAGACCATTTGACAATCAGGGCCTTATTACTGTTCACAAGGCTGAATAACCAGTAATTCCCCTAACAAAGTCTCCATAATCATTTTATCACTCGGCTGATAATTGATCATGTCTTCAAAACCACTATCACGAGGCTGGTAGTCGGTAACCCTTTTGTTCTGGTTATATTATTAACATGTCTATCACAATGCTGATAGTCGGTAATATTAACCGAACCTTTGAAACTCTTTTTACCTTGTCAAGTCTATCACCATGCTGGTAGTCGGTAACACAGTTTCATACCTTTCACCTTCGCATTATTAAACAAGTATATCCCCATGCTGATAGTCGGTAATGTCGATAGGTAAGTTTTTCTTACAAAGCTATCATTCCCAGGCGAAGCATACACTTGCTTTCCCAGTAAAACGGATTCTCTTCCTAAAACGGATTGAGACATCCTTCCCAATCTCTTTTCCCCAGTGGAGTCAGTTCTTGATATTCCCTCGGTAAAGACATCCTTGCATCACTCGCAATTTTGGTATCTTAGGTCCAAAATTCGCGTCTTCTGATATTTAAGTCTCTTCCACCCTATCAAAATAAAGATTTTCAATCTTCATGTCTCAGGTTGAAGAAACTTAAATAGGGGCATCTGTCATACCCCAATTTTTGACCTAAGATACCACCTCATATCATAGCATATGCATCATTTGCATCTCTAACAAATTGCATAGCTTGTGTTTGTTACTTGTGACTCAGCAGGATTTAATCAAGAAATCACTCATCAGTACAAGCAACAATCAATTAGGGTTTTGTTCTCCCTCCATCTCAAATGAATCATTTTCATCAACAATCAACATTTGGTCCTCAGAGATTCATTTCAACAATCTCAAAGGCTCTGAATCGACTGAATTAGGGTTTTGACTGAAGATAGCATACTCCTGACTTCTGCTCAGGATTTGACCTAATAACTTGGGACATGACCTCAAGACCCCAAGTGCATCATTTTGACCTAATCCATTGGCTCAAGACATCTCCTACACAAAGATTGATCAGACAAATCCTCAGATCAGGGTTTTGAACTATCAGGGACCAAAATCAGGGATCACATTTGGGAAACCCTAAAAACCCCCAAGGAAGTCAATCAAATGTTTCAATCATCCTCAAATAATCCCTATGACAATATCCAATGGAAATTACATTTCAATTCAAGATCCACAGTCATCAATTTCATCAGGTCAACAATTAGGGTTTTTGACTTAATTCACTGAACAACTGACCTTTTTAATCAGGACATGGTGCCACAACTCAAACCATGGCTCAATATCCTCTAATTCTTCAATGTGGTCCATTCATACCATTCATTTGATGAGGATAGCCTGTTTCATTTGAAATCTCCAGAAACGCGATTCGTCTGAAAAAGTCAACTGTACAATATCACCATTGACTTTTGGAGAATTTTGGTCAACCATGACTTTTGAAGTTTTGAATCATCAATATATGATATATGAAGTCATTTGATCAAGAAAAATCAAGAAAATCAATCAAGAATCAAAAAGTCAAAAGTTTGACTTTCATACTTAGAAAATTTTCTAAGTGTTTTTCAATGGTTTTTTCCAAACTTTGGAAGGGAATTTCTCAAAATTTCACCTACAAACTGAAAAAAACTTCCAACATGAAAGTTGTAGATTTTGATCCAATGAACAACTTTGTCACATATAATTTTTTTCCAAAAGATCAACCATTTAAGAGATATGGAGCTTCAAAGTTAGTATCTTTTGAAAATTTCACTTAAAACCTCATTTTCTTCAAAGTTCATGGATCTTTTTCACCCACTTCCTTAAAGATCTTGAAGAAACTTTCAACTAGGGTTTTGAAGTGTGTAATATGAGCTTTCCAAAATGTCCAAGAGCATGAAAAAATTTGAAGTGTAGCTATGGTTTTGAATTTTGACATTAGTGAACTTTTCACTTGAAATTTCATGCCATTTTCACTAAGTTATGAGCCAATTTGCCAAATGATCCAAATAATGATGCATAGAGGCAATAATTGAAGATATTTTTCTGATTTGAGATCAGAATGGAAGAGGATAAGAAGCTTGAGTTTTAACCATGGTTTGGTCACTTTAACCATTTTGCATTAAATGTAAAAGATTCCTTTTTATCTCTTAAGCCAAATCACCAATTCTTGATCAACTTGCAAAGGTCTGAGTTCAGAACTCTTGGCCTATAAATAGAGGTTCAAATCATTCTTCAAATCACACCAAAACCTCACAAAAGATAGGTTTTCTCTTTCTTTCTTGAATTGCAAGTTTCTTAGGTTTCAAGGAGGTAGAAATTCCAACCTCCAAACCCTTGAAGTTCTGGCCAAGGTGATGATTCCAACAACTTCTAAACATCAATTAGGAAGTGTTTGAACCACTCACACACCTCAAATTACCCCAAAACTCAGAATTGCATTTCAACCTCCATATGAACACATAATGAGCCTTATCATGCCAATTTTCATTCTAGCTCATTTCTGTCCAAGTTAAACATCCAAACACATTCCATATACCATATATGAGCTATCCCAACCATCATCCATGATCTGAAACACCTCCATCTTCAAATTCGATTCATACTTGAAGCAACTGCAGATCGGGTGCCATGGACATGCTCAGATGAATTCAGCTTGTTCCAGACATCCAGACACCTTCCATAGTCATCATTGAAGCTATCCAGATCATCACAAAGCATCTGTAACACCTCCAGATCAGGATTCAATTCTCAGTTGGCCGTTTTTGAAGGTAAGCTATCTTGAACTTCAAACTCCATCATACATGCATCATAAATGAAAAATTGATTTGCCATCATGTTTCTGCATATGTATGGATCATTAGCCCTCAATCAATTGCAACTTATCATGCACATACACGATTTCAGATTGAATCATAGAATTAGGGTTCTTCACGATTTCCAGAAAATTAATGATCTTAGAGTGAAAATAAATGAAATTAAAGGACACCATCATGTTCCTCGTGAAAAACCGAGTGAGATAGACCCTTTGATCGATCAAAATAACACAGTTTTGAAGAATTTTGAAAATCAGTTGAAGGTATGTTCTTGGCGCCATTTTTGATTCAGAAAATTCAAGTCTTTGTTTTAAAATATATTTAACCAAACGCGTGTGTATTACAAGCCACAAGCGTGGCTCAGTTGGCAAGTGTTTTGGTTGGTGAGATAGAGGGCGTGAGTTCAAACCCTGGCAGGACCAAACCATTTTTTTTAACAAACTTCATCTAATTAATTAACCATTCAAATCAACTTATTTTTTCTTCATTTTTTACACACCTTTTATTTAATATACATATTTTAACAATATCAAAAAAAATCACAAAAAAAGATTTATTTAATATGCTTTTAATTAGGTTTAAAATGATACATTTTTAAGTGTTTCTAAATACTTTAAATATTGTTTTTTATTTAATTTTTAACCTAATCACTTGTAAATATTTTTTGTGATCAAACCCTAATCATTTAGGTCTTAATTGAGTATTAAAACTTGTTTTAACTTAATTAAGTTGTTTTCTTTCAAAATTCAAATCGTTTTAAGACGAGCGATCGCGATTCTTTTTCAAAACGATAAACCACTTCTTTTTGATTAAATTCTTTTTGATTGATCAATTAATTTTCAAAACGAAGTGGGGCCTCTCGAATATTAGAGAGTGTAAGTCCCATTTCTTTTCCTTTTGTACAGTTTTTTTTCAAAACAATAAAACTTCTTCAAAATAAAATCTTTTCAAACAATTTTCAAATCACTTTCAAAACAACAAAACTTCAAAGAAACTTCAAAACTTTTCAATATACCAGGGGCCTCCACATAGGTCTAAGTCCCATTCTCGTACATGAAATTAGGTATTTCATTGTACGCCTTTTTGTACATACACTTTTTTGTACATACCTCGATCAGTTTGTTTTTTAACTTTGAATAACAAATCAAAAATGAAGGTTTTCTTTAAATCTTCCCAAATATACCATGGGCCTCCATGTAGGTATAAGTCCCAAGCCCCTTTGTAAATACCTGTTTACATAGCTTTGAATAAACTCAAGTGGACCTCTCCCCGAGTGTGAGTCCCGAGCCCTGTGTATACAAACGGATCATGCTTACAGGTATATTTCCTTCATAAACTCCATTATATACACACACTCTGTCATATATATATAATTGTTCATACCTGTTCATGTTTGTTCATACTTGTTCATGTTTGTTCATATGTGTGATATGTGTGCTTGTTCAACTTAGTACAACACTAGGTTCCCCATAGCCTCCTATTGGGCTTCGTGCAAAGAATCTCCCTAGCTTAGGTTAGGACATAGAGTATGGTTTCCCGGTGAAATCGCTCTAAGAGCTCAAACCAACTATACCATGCCTCCCCTTGGGCTTTGTACAAACGAGTGACCCTCCCATAGCCTCCTCTTGGGCTTACAATGCAAGGACCCTGGATTGTCCCTCCCATAGCCTCCTCTTGGGCTTACAATGCAAGGACCCTCGGATAGCCTCCTCTTGGGCTTCGTACAAGGACCCACGGGCTTCTTATAAGCATCCCCAATATCCAAATCAAATATCCTAGGAGATTAGACATTTATCATCTCTATGATAGGAGTATCTCTTCTATATCATCACAAACAATCAATCAATCAAACTTTTTTGCCACAAGGCTGGCTAATCAATCAAACTGTTTTACCACCGTACTGGCTGATTAATCAAAGTTTTTGTCACAAGGCTGACTTCACTGAAACTTTTGCCACGAGGCTGGCTGATTAATCAAAACTTTTTGTCACAAGGCTGACTTCATTGAAAGTTTTTGCCACAAGGCTGGTTAAACAAACAAAAACATCTTTATCATTCTAAGCGCCATAAGAGGCATGGCCCAGGGCTTATAATGAAAAGATTTTCAAACAAAAACAAACAGATGTATGTGATGATATAGATTAGATACATCGAACATTTAGATGACATTTGTCTCTTTTCCTTTGCTTCCACTAGCATAAGTGGGAACTACGATTGCTCTGACTTTCTCAACATCCCTTTGAGAATACGTAGGCATAAGGTCGATCCTTGGCGAGCAAAACAAAACACAAAAAAAACATTCAAACCTTAGCACCCGTAGACCCCGAGCTACAGATGCTCTGATTCCCTCTAAGGGATATGTATGCAGAGGATCGCGATGATCTTTGCGAGCATAATCAAACAAACACCTTAGGTCCCACCTATTTCACAACAGAACCTCCACCGTAACATAGAATGAAAAACAATAAAGAATCCTATAGAGTACTATAGATACGTTGGGTGCTAATACCTTCCCTTCGTATAACCAACCCTCTTACCCAAGATCTCTCCCCCCACTTTTTAGGTTATTGCAGCTTTTTTCCTTTTCCTCCTTTGGAAATAATAAAAAGTTTGGTCGGTACAAAAGAAAAATCATTTTTTGAGCACTCGAGCCCAAAGAAGGCATCAGGTGTCTCATCCACAAAAAAGAGGAACAAAACGATTTTTCGCCCGCGACACCCACAATCCTTAATCTGGGTCGCTCCTCCTCCGTTTCTTGTCGAACGGGGACGACTCTTTGATTTGAAGCTTCTAAGTTAATTATTGGAGTTCCTTCGAACATCTCTGTTCTTCGTGAGGGGCCTACATCCCTAGTGGTTGTCCTAGATGACGGGACTATGTCTTGTACACGTTCTAAAATGGGCCTCTCTTCTTGATTCGAAGGCTGTTTGTCTTTCCTTTTAGGTGGCGTTATTCCCATGAATTCTGCCATTCGATTCATTTGAGATGATATCTTTTGGAAAGTCTCCATGTTTTCTCTATTTGTAGTAGTAACATTTGCCATTAGTGGGCTTAAAACTGAAGTCAGTTCTCTGGCCAAAACCCCTACCATATCATGGTTGCTTGCATCCATTTCTTGTTGAAATGCTGCTTGGTTATTTGTGGTAAAGTGAGGCACCTGGGTAGAAAAACCAGTGTTATGTGCACTTCGACCCACTGAACTAACATTCGGTGAAAATGTGGCATTGTTAGTTGGGGCATATATAGATCCTGCCCCTCGTACGCCTGTTCCATATGGGTATGGCATTCCATATGAACTATTTGGCCTCCATTCGAAAGCAGAATTCGTGCCTTGACCATGCAAATTATTTGCAGCATTTGTCGAGGCAAACAATACGTCCTCTGCGCTTGTGGATGAGGGTGCGGTTGTCGATACTGAAACTGGAATAGTCCCTGAAAGCCCTGTATTATTTTCAGGCAAGGCCTGGGAATTATCTGCAGGTCTCGATCCATTTGGACCCGCTGCATCTCGTGTTCCTTGAGTAGAAGTCGAATTTGCCGCTCCTGATCCTGAACCTTGTGGGGGATCTCGATCACCCCCTGCACTGGCCGTAACGACCATTTTCTTGTTGTACCTTCGTTTGGGAATCGGTTGTGCACTGTTCTTTAATTTACCGTTCCTAAGGTTCATACAAGATCTTGATATTGTCTAGACAAAAATAAAGCACTTGATTAAAACAATCTGCTTGACACTGTCCCACTGGGCGTGCCAATTTGTTTACGGTGATTTCCGGTAAACAACCGCTAGTCTTCCAAACTATAATAAATATGATTTGGTTACTTGCAGGATCGACTAGATTGATCCTAGGACACATAGTCAAGAAGATTGTTATCAATGTTTATTCGAACCATATTCATTATTTGTCTTCTTCAATAAGCGTTGTTCGATTAAAGAACAAATAGTCTTGACAATCACTTTGTTATATATAAATGTGACTTCAATGGAAAGATAAGTAACATAACATAGAAAATTAAAAAGACTATTGAAACGTAAAGAATCTTAAACTGCAGAAATGTAAAAGACTTTGAAAGTAAATAGCATGAAAGTAATTCGAAAGTAAATGACGTTAAAGTAAAGATACAGAAATGTAAATGGCAAGAAGTAAACGAAATGCAGTAATTCTGGAAGATAAAAACAAAAGATAATACACATGTATTAAAATGGTGGTGTCATACGTACATTTTCTCAGCGAACTCTTTCTCTTAACGCTTGATACTTGAGTAAATATGTGAGTGATTTGTACAAAATGAACACACGGAATCCTATCATTAAGACTCCTATTTATACTAGTTTCGACCTTAACGGTCCTATACTAATCTGCTGCCACGTTTCTCATAAGGACTTCTAGCGATGCCATCTGTTACTTGGACAGTTTCGAAACCGTCTTCGAATTTCAAATCTTCCCGCCTGAGTCTATCTTCGACGCGTGGCAGTGTATTAAACAAACACTACGAAAAAACACGCTAAGTAGTAATACTTGAATATATTTACAAATTCGTCTAAGTCTCCGAAGACACATACTTTTCACTAGCTTTCAGTATTCATTATCTTCATAGTGAACTTAGAAATATTTACTCTCGAAGCATGACCATCAGTAGTCATTCTTTTATTTTTAAGGGATGGCCATCAGTAACCATCTTTCCTTCGATTTTCTACCTCTTCGAAGGATAAATACTTCAAAACGAAATCTTCAGCTAACAGCGCCACAACCTAATAAGTTCAGGATGGGTTGGGGTTCTACGGCCAACTCAGCTTTTACAGTTCAATGAAAGCAATAATGTCTTCTCTACGAAACATGCTAAACATATATTACCAACAAGGAACCTCCACTGAGCGGAAGGATTCTCACGTACGCCTGTACATGACTATACCCTCCACCTAATTCTGATGTGTACTTAATCCGGGTTAGGATTTGTCCATAATGTATCACTTGTAACAGAACCACACATGTAACAGAATCAGAACCACACATGTAACACAAATAAAAATATAACAATTAGAATTAACCCTTCCTTTGGAAACAATAAAAAGATGGTCCCCAGTGAAGTCGCCATTTTTCTGTCGCGGGGAAAAATCGTATCTTTTTGGGGATGAGACACCTGATGCCTTCTTTGGGCTCGAGTGCTCAAAAAATGATTTTTCTTTTGTTTCGACCAAACTTTTTATTGTTTCCAAAGTAGGAAAAGGAAAAAAGCTGCAATAACCTTAAAAGTGGGGGGAGAGATCTTTGGGTAAGAGGGTTGGTTATACGAAGGGAAGGTATTAGCACCCAACGTATCTATAGTACTCTATAGGTTTCTTTGTTATGTCCATTTCATTCTATGCTATTGGGGTTCTGTTGTGAGATAGGTGGGAAACTAAGGTGTTTGTTTGATTATGCTCGCAAAGATCATCGCGATCCTCTGCATACATATCCCTTAGAGGGAACCAGAGCATCTGTAGCTCGTGGTCTACGGGTGCTAAGGTTTGAATGGTTTGAGGGAGAAGTTTTGCTCGCCAAGGATACGACCTTGTGCCTACGTATTCTCAAAGGGATGTTGAGAAAGTCAGAGCAATCGTAGTTCCCACTTAAGCTAGTGGAAGCAAAGGATAAGAGACAAATGTCATCTAAATGTTTGATGTATCTAATCTATATCATCACATACATCTGTTTGATTTTTGTTTGAAAATCTTTTCATTATAAGCCCTGGGCCATGCCACTTATGGTGCTTAGAATGATAAAGATGCTTTTTAGCCAGCCTTGTGGCAAAAACTTTCAATGAAGTCAGCCTTGTGACAAAAAGTTTTGATTAATCAGCCAGCCTTGTGGCAAAAGTTTCAATGAAGTCAGCCTTGTGACAAAAACTTTGATTAATCAGCCAGTATGGTGGCAAAAAGGTTTGATTGATCAGCCAGCCTTGTGGCAAAAAAGTTAAGTTGATTGATTGATTAATTGATTGTTTGTGATGATATAGAAGAGATACTCCTATCATAGAGATGATAAATGTCTAATCTCCTAAGGTATTTGATTTGGATATTGGGGATGCTTATAAGAAGCCCGTGGGTCCTTGTACGAAGCCCAAGAGGAGGCTATCCGAGGGTCCTTGCATTGTAAGCCCAAGAGGAGGCTATGGGAGGGACAATCGAGGGTCCTTGCATTGTAAGCCCAAGAGGAGGCTATGGGAGGGACAAGTCGTTTGTACGAAGCCCAAGGGGAGGCATGGTATAGTTGGTTTGAGCTCTTAGAGCGATTTCACCGGGAAACCATACTCTATGTCCTAACCTAAACTAGGGAGATTCTTTGCACGAAGCCCAATAGGAGGCTATGGGGAACCTAGTGTTGTACTAAGTTAAACAAGCATATATTACATGAATAAACACATGAACAAGTATGAACAAACATGGACAAACATGAACAAGTATGAACAATTACATATATATGACAAGGTGTGTGTATATGATGGAGTTTATGAAGGAAATATACCTGTAAGCATGATCCATTTGTATACACGGGGGCTCGGGACTTATACTCGGGGAGAGGCTCACTTGAGTTTATTCAAAAGCTATGTAAACAAGTATTTACAAAAGGGCTCGGGACTTATACCTACATGGAGGCCCATGGTATTTTTTTGGGAAGATTTAAAGAAAACCTTCATTTTTGATTTGTTGTTCGAAGTTAAAAAAACAAATTGAACGAGATATATACAAAAAGGTGTGTGTACAATGAAATACCTAATTTCATGTACAGGAATGGGACTTATACCTATGTGGAGGCCCCTTGTTTTATTTTATAAAACATGGTTGATTTGTCTTGTTTAAAAGCGCGAGGTTTTGAAAACAGTTTGAAAGTTTTTGTTTTGAAAGAAGTTTTCTGTTTAAAGAAAAACTGTACAAAGAAAAGGAAAGGGACTTATACTCTCTAATATTCGAGAGGCCCGGGTTTTGGAAATGAGTTGAATGATTTGAAAGTAAATTGATTACTGTTGTGAAAACAGTTGATTGAGTTTTAGGCTTACCTCGAAGAATGAGAAAATTGGATTTCTGAGTTTGAGGTGTTACCGTGATCCTCAAGTGATGTGCTTGGAATAAATTAGGATCTCACAGATATTAAGCATCCACACCAGCAGAATAGAACGTCGGATAAGCTCACAGCTTACAACATTCCATGATCATGCGGTAATTGTTTATGGACTCCTACAGCAAATGGAAGACCAAACAAACAGACAAAACAGATAACAACAGAGAAATAATCTCGAAGTCTCGGATGAAGTTAGAAAATTCAAGTAATGTGTGCAAGATAACCAAAGATAAATTAGATGATTAATTACACGAAAATTCTATGAGAATGTCAAAAGAAAATTAATTCTAAAAGAAGATATTTTTTGTGGTTTTTTCATGAAAAGATAGAATAATTAGAAACACAAACTTAAATATGCATCTAATATATTTTTTTGGATTTTTCATAAAAGAAGAAAATAATTAGAAACATAAACATAAATATGCATCTAATATATTTTTTTTGGTATTTTAATAAAGAAGAAAATAATTAGAAACATAAACATAAATATGCATCTAATATATTTTTTTTGGTATTTTAATAAAGAAGAAAATAATTAGAAACATAAACATAAATATGCATCTAATATATTTTTTTTGGTATTTTAATAAAGGTTAGCAAAAGAAACTAAAATCCTATATTAAAATAAAATACTAATCCTCATGAAAATATTTATAGAAAAAATTAAAAGAGAGTTAGTTTAAAAAAACTTAATTGAATGGGCCAGGGGGTGCTGAAGTCAGATTTGAGGGTGCATGGTCCATTAAAGCTTAACTGAAAAATAAAAAAGAAACTGGGCCGGACCGGGTCAGGTCAGATGGAACCCGGATCCGCCCATCTATTAGTGAGATGGGTTAGAAAAAAAACCCTAAGAAACACACAAAAGAGGCAGCGCCTCTCCTTCCTTGTTTTCACGATATTTCTGGAAAAAGGCCACAGAGAAACAACAACAACCAAAACTTGCCTCGGTTTCTCTTGCTCTCTCTCATGAAACAACAACAACAAAGCACTCTTTCTCTCTCGGTTTTTGCTCAAACAACAAAGAAACTCTCACTCTCGTTCTGGGTTCTCTCTTCCGTGACAACAACCATGAAGCACCCTCTCTCTCTCGGTCGTCCTCTCGCTCTCGATAGCTCTCCGTTCAGAACAACAACAGCAATTGCGACAACAGTTCTCGGTGGTCTCACTCTCAGCTTCTCTCGGCGATTGTTCATTCTTGCCGTGAAGAACAACGATGAAGACAACTTCATCTTTCTGCTCGCGGTCTCTCTCGATTTCGCGGTTGAACAACAACAACGAAATCCGCTCTCGGTCTTGGCTTACGGCGGACAAACAACAACAGCAGCTTTTGATTGAAGACAAACCCAAGGTTTGTTCTTCAATTTCGTTTTTCCCCCTCTTCATGATGTAACAACTACAATTTATGCCTTCTATTTCGTTGTTGTTTCTTTTTTATGGTTACAGCAGTGATAACTAATGTTTTTTTTCGTTTTAACAGAAATTAGCAGCAACAATTATTAGTGATAAAGAGTGAAATCGAGGTACCTGCGGCAAGGAGGTGTTTGCCGGATTATACTTGAGGTATGTGTTGTTTACTTCTCTTTTGAAATTCTGCAACCGTGTTAATTTCTTAACTGTTGCTGTTGCTGAACTTTTGTTAAAGTCTGAACCGTTGTTGATTGTTGATTCTGAATTGCAATCCTGGACCGCTGCTGCGTTGCGTAGTGATGAAGTGCTATAGAAACAGTTCGGCCTTCATCGGAATTGCAGTGGAGGGGCTGTTTGTTGAACCACTAAGGGTATGCTTCAATTCTCCTCTTTGAGTGTGTTAAGAATTCTTGAAAATCATTCTTGAATTATTACCAACAGTTTTGAAATTGTTGATTGTAACAATTTTTCTCTAACAATTTTGCTTTTTTTGTAGGCTTTTGATGAAGGTGATGTCATAACACCTCTTTGGATATTAGGGAGACTTGAAGATGGACTTCAAGTTGGAACTCTCCACCAAGGTATGAAGAATTTCTTCTTCACTCCCCTTCAAGAAACTATTTAGCTAGAAACTCTTATTTTTTTCAAGTAGTTTTCTTTGATTTGAAGAATTTCTCCTTCTAACAAAGAAACATGAAAACTATAAGAGAAGAAGAAGAAGTGAGAAAGCTAGTAGTATAGTAGCTTTGGTGTGATTAACTTCAAGGAGAGAACTTCCTATTTATAGGCAAAGTTAAGGATGTGTTTGGCATTTGGTAAACTTGATTGGCAAGATATAATCATTGCAAGAATATAAGAATATTCTTTATGACATTATTTCTTATGCAAGTGGAAAAAAAATCTCTCTTTGATCCCTTTTTGTCTTGAATTGGGCTTTTGAATATTTTGTTGAACTTTTTGCTAATTCCACCCTTCTTGTTTCTTTTTCATGTGACATGATCATTCTTGAGGAAAGCATGAAGAAAATTGAATTTGAAGAATGAAGACTTTGAAGATTGGAGAATTCAAGAAAGTCTTTGAAGCTTTATTTTTCTTTTTCTTGTAATTCCAATTCATTCCAACTTTAAATTGTATGAACTTTGTATTATTGAAAATGAATGGAATTTGAAAGTTGTAATATCTTTGAACCTTGAATTGGACTTGAAATGTTACAATCTTGAATTTTGAACAAAGTCTCTATGGTAATTCATTTGAAATTTGGAACTTTGTAAAGAATGAACTTCATTTTTTAATGTTTGAATTTCCTTTAAAATCTTTGAATGAAGTTGTATGAACCATGAATATTGGATATTCTTGAATGAAAAGTCCTTGAAGTAATGTGAAAAATTTTCTTGCACCAATGAACTTTTAATTCTTGAATTTATGGTTTTAAACCATACTTGAAATAATCTTTCAACATATGGACTAAAAGATATTTCTTGCAATTTCGGTGAAATTTCTATGAATTGTTTCAAACTTGTACCAACTTTCAAATAATCCATATGAATCAATTCTTCACCATGAGCCAAAAACCATGAAATAAATTCCAAGCAAGTCTCTTAAATCACACCAATTGACAATGGCGCACTTAAAATGAAAACCTCCATGAACATGAAATTGTCTTGCAAAGAATGAGTGAATGAATGAAGAATCTTAATTTGGTCGATTCAAAGCTTTTATGCTTGTTGAAATGAATCTCTGAGGACCAAATATTGATTGTTGATGAAGATGGTTCATATGAGATGAAGGGAGAACAAAACCCTAATTGATTGTTGCTTGAACTGATGAGTGATTTCTTGATTAAACCCTGCTGAGTCACAAGTAACAAACACAAACTATGCAATTTGTTAGAGATGCAAATGATGCATATGCAGATGATATGAGGTGGTATCTTAGGTCAAAAATTGGGGTATGACAACATTCATAACATATTCTTCCTTAATATATCATTCAAGATTGAGGAAGTATCAAAGTCGAAACTTACAAATCAAAATCAATATGGCAGTCACAACATTCAATATCCAAGAATCAATATTTCAAAAGAAAAAACAACGCTCGCTAAGTCATATTGGAAAACTCCATGAAAGAAAACAGAATGACTTAGGCAAAAATTAGGGCATCCCGATGGACCAAACTCAAAGGAATTGGTTCATGCAAAAATAAGGGATAAAAACAATACAAAGGCGAAATACAAAGGATAATCTTATGACTGCTAAATCATCGAAGCTTCTCATTAATGCTTGGATCTCCACAAACATTTTTCGTCAATGCTTAGATCTCTACTAAGACTTTCACTCAACATCAAAATCGAAACGATTCTCTTACACACAAAGCACATTCATTTGATTAGGCAAATTTTTAGGACTTGGAGAACATCAAGGAGAAATGGGTGGGTTAAATAGATTTTGAGCCTTATATCCATTGTTTCTTTAAACATGAACCAGGCCAAGTTACAACATTCAAAAGCCCTAATTGAGGCAAGGTTAACTACAAAAGCATATTAAGCAGGATCTTGTTATACTGACTCCTATGTTTGTTAAAACCATTTCTAATCATTACGCTTCTTCAAACATTCGTTTCTAATCATTCACTCCTAATCCATGACGAACTTCGATTTCAAAAATTGCATTCGCATTACATTAGAATTACTTTTCAAAGGATACAACGCCATCTACGAATATACACTTAGCTCCGAGGAGACCTCGAAATTGATTAGTTAAAGATGACCATTTCTAGTAAAGACTCTTGCATGGGGAAGCCACGTCCAGAGGGTTTTCCTAAACAGGGGCAAAACCTCGATGATTATAGGGGCATACAACCAAGGATCCTATTAACTAGGGGAATTCATCCTAAAAGTCCAATTGACTTGGGTCACATCTCGAAGCAATCTCAATCAGGGGCATGTCAAACATGGGATAAATTCAAAAGGATAGAACACTGAATAACCCTCCATATTCTAGAGATCAAGGGCATACCCTTCGATCTAAACGTCGAAGCATATGACAAGGTTATTTCCTGGGGCACTTCCCTCATAAGCATCTTTTCCCACGAAAATATTGGGGCAATAGATATCAAATCCATAAAACGCACAAGGAAAAGGCCTCTTCATACTTTACAACCTCGAATCAATCTTTCTCCTAACTATGATCTTCAAATTTCAAAAAAAACAAGTATTGGGAAATCGTGCTAGCATCCAGCAACCTTATAACATTAGCAAGCTATGTACGCTTCGATTATCAACAACCTATCATTGGGGCATCATGCAAACACATCTAAATCATGCATTACATACATTGGTTGATACACCACACCTCTTCAAATAGTCTTCTTTAAGACATTCTACAAACCTTTTTAGGTAGTATTTTCTAAGACATTCATTTTCCCTTCCAAGAACCTTTTTAGGTAGTCTTTTAAGACATTTTTTCAGCCTTCTTAGTTAGTCTTCCTTAAGACATTCCTCATTCTTTGTTGAAAACCTTTCTAGGTAGTCTTATAGAAGACACTATTTCGTTCCACTCACTACATCAATCAACATATGCATAAGCATAAGCATTATCCCATACATCAAAACATCCAAATCATTACTCTGGTGCTAAACCACATTGTTCACCTGCGTCCCGATAACCTTAGCAACCCTGCTGTTCATTTCACTCATAAAACATATACATACGCATTAGCATATACATATCATCTAGCACATTCTCATACTACAAAAAACCCAGTTCCCCAACCCTCATGTTGTGAATTCAAATTAGTGAGACTGGCCATCTCAAGTGCATACTACAACAAAACTACGTCCAAGTTCATATCAAGACAAATCTCTACAAAAACCTAACAAATTGGGGCAAGACATACTGCGAAGGGGAAAGCTATCCTCATATTTTTACAATAAGTCTCTCCTACATCTGTGATCTTCGAGTACAAAACAAGTATTGGGAAATCATGCCAGCATAACATCCTACCATCGTGTGGCAAGTGACCTTGTTGCATAAGCAGTCTTGCCACGCCTTCACCACCCAACATTAGGGCATCAATCAAAACATCCAAGTCATCATAAATCATTGTCATGCATTAATCATGTCGCTTCACTCCAACATCAAACCATGCATATCATCTGGTACATTCATATACTATAAAAGCCCAATTTTCATTTGCAAATCCAAATCCTTACAAAGTCCAGTTCTCGTCCTGGCAAATCCTTACAAAGTCCAGTTCTCGTCCTGGCAAATCCTTGCAAAGTCCAGTTCTCGTCCTGGAAAACCATCAAATCCAATTCTTGTTTGGTAGTCAATTCCCGTCTGACTGTTACATTAAATCCAGTTCCCGTCTGGTAGTCAGTTCCCGTCTGACTGTTACATCAAAATCCAAATCCCATTTCAAATCCTATTCCGATTCCTATTCCAAACTGTTTCCCAACTCCTATTTTTCAAACCCTATCTCAAATCCTATTCCGATTCCTATTCCAAACTGTTTCCCAACTCCTATTTTTCAAATCCTATTTCAAATCCTATTCCAATTCCTATTCCAAACTAATTTTCCAACTCCTATTTTCCAAATCCTATTTCAAATCCTATACCAATTCCAAACTAATTTTCCAGTTCCTATTTCAAATCCTATTCCAATTCCTATTTCAAATCCTATTTCAGATCTATTCCAATCCCATTTCAAATCCTATTCCAATCCTATTTCAATTTCAATTTCAATCCAAATCGTGACCTATTGCGTTACGTCTTATCACGTTAGTCCCTTGGCAGTGATATGGAACCGAGTTCTTTGGTACGTTAGTAACCAAGACTCATTTCAATTTCAATTTTCAATTTCAATCCAAATCGTGACCTATTGCGTTACGTCTTACCACGCTAGTCCCTTGGCGGTGATATGGCACCGAGTTCTTTGGTACGTTAGTCCATTGGCAGTAACCAAGACTCATTTCAATTTCAATTTCAATTTCAATCCAAATTGTGACCTATTGCGTTACGTCTTATCACGTTAGTCCCTTGGCAGTGATATGGCACCGAGTTCTTTGGTACGTTAGTCCCTTGGCAGTAACCAAGACTCATTTCAATTTCAATTTCAATTTCAAACCATGACTTATTGCGTTAGTCCCTGAGCAGCAATAAGTTATGTCATATCGTTAGTCCCTTGGCAATGATATCCTTCCAAATCTTCTCGCTGATTCGTATCACGTTAGTCCCTTGGCAATGATATAGATTTATGCCTCTCCGCAAATAGGGATTTATTTTCCCTGCTTCTCGAAACAAGTTCGCCATGTCATACATGTATCAGAACAGCACAATGGGCTCCTCCAGCAACGCATCTACTCTACATTCCACAGTGCCAGCAAATTTCAGGGCATTTTACGTGTTCAATAATCTTCCACCTTCAGACCGCGACAGGCAAGCATGCCTATCCGATTCTTCCGGTTTAAGAATATTGAACAGGGGCAGCTGTCATACCCCAAAATTTGCCTCCTTTATTTCATCTACAATGATTCAAAGATTAAGGTTCTATCCAAACAACATTCCATTAGACAAGAGTCTCCTGAGGCTAGGGTTTGAGGTTATCTTGAAGAGATCAATAAGATAAGGTTCTCAATAAAGGTTCTATGGTTCATAATGATCTAAGATAACTCTATGGCAAAAGTCAAGGCTCAACTCTAAAGGTTACTTGCTCAAGCAATTCCAAGATCCACAATCAACTAGATTAAACCTAAAAGTCAATCACAATCCAAGAATGGTCCAAACCTCTGATCATTGATCAAACATCAAGTATAGAGGTATATATCCATCATTTGATCAAAATTTGATCATGATTTATCAGTAGAAACTCAGAGATGAACAAATACAAAAAGGTTCAAATTAGGGTTTCTCTAGGAGAAAGTCAACTCAACTTTGACTGACCATAACTTTCTCATGGAACATCCAAATTTCCCCAATCAAAGCCTATTTTGAAGGAAATTGTATTCCCCACAACTTTGTCTCTCACAAGCCAAGGCTAGAAATGCTTCATTTGAGATATATGATGCAAAAGATTACAGGTCATTTTCAGGCATCCCTCAAAAGCAGTTTTTTGTCAAAGAGGATATGATCAAGATAAAAGCTCCAAATGGAAAATATGTTCCAAAGTGGCTTATAGAGGACATCTCGAGGTTTCCAAAAAGTCCTAGAACTCCTTCATAGCTTAAAAATTGAGTGAGATATGCTTGGTCAAAGTTGGGTAATTTTAGAGGACAAAATATGAAATAAAGGAGGTTCAAATTGAATTTTTTGCAAATGGGCCTATACTTTTATGACTTAAACTTGGTCCACAAGTCATTTAGGGTATCCAAACCATATGTGTAATACGGTGGGAGACCTGACTTTTTATTTTCGCAAACAATGTTGTAGTGAGCAAGAGTCGCCACCGACTTTTATTTTATCCAATAACTCGGAAGGGCAAAAAGAACAGAAAAAGACATTTTTAAGAAAAAAGGGATCGGGGGGTAGATTATGAAAAGGGAAGGTGTAAGCACCCTTTTCATCCGTAGTTGTCTACGGGCTCTTAATTTGCTTAGCTCATGTTTGTTTGTTTTGAAAAGAAGTTTAAGGAATTTAGCTTAAAAGCGTAGCTTTAGTCTTTGAAAAGAAAGGTGCGAAAAACTTTTTAATTGAGCTAAGCATATTAAGAACATTACCCTAAGTTAGTCTTTTTCCATGCTTTTTACTCTTCTAAGGGAGATAGGGCTATCCTTACCATTCGGGGTAGGTAGTCCCATTGATTGGATGTACGGGACAATCGAAGGGTCATCGGAGGTCGTTGAAGGCAACAAGTAGAGGTACCTTTAGCAAATTCGAAGGGACAATCATCGTTTTGTAGGCAACCATTCGAGGGACTAGATCATATTCGTAAGCAACATCGAGGGTCATCGAGGGACTTATGATCTTTGTGATGATTTTTTAATCGTCGGGACTTTTGCTAATGGGTACCTTTATATTCGAGGGACACGACCATATAATCAAAGGCAACCAAGAGGGGCGTACCCTAGAGGTGAGTGTGTGTAGCAATCACGTGTGTTGTTTCAAAATATTTTATCTTTTAGTTAGTGATCTACGATTAAGATTTACGTCTTTTCACACCCTACTTTACTATCACACGCAGATAAGTATTGCAGGAAAATAAAGAGCAGAAAATAAAGGGTCCTAGCTATTACATGGCTTCGGGGAGGGGGATTACATATAAAGACCTTGCGAGCAAAATAAAAATCCTAAATTAAACTATTGCATCCCTTGAACAAATACATAATTCGTAAAAAATAAAATGGTAAATGCATAGAGTAAGATAGAATTTGCGAAAGTCCACAAAATAGTTCAATAGCTCGAGTGTACCTTGCAATAAAAAAATGTTAGTAACACAGAATAATGTATGAGAAAAATAGTAGAAATATGAACAAACCTTAATCGAAAATTAAACAAAAGATGTTAAAGTTAGCTCATGAAACAAATATTTTTTTTGTTGTGTTTTTAACATTAATAGAAGAAAGATTAATTAAATCTAACCCTAAATCTTTTATATTTTTTTGAACAAAATCAAACTATTATAGAGACTAAAACTACTAAGCAAATAAACTTTTTTAAAAAAACAGTTAAAAGAAAGCAATCAGCAAACAAAACCATTGGGCTCAAAAGTAATGGCCCGAAACAATTAATTAAGCAGAAGGGGTGCGTTAGTGCAATTGGGTGTTGAAATTAAAAATCATATTGGGCCTAAACACCAACCCGGTCCGAATCATAACTAAGCTGAAAAAACTCTAAAAAATGAGTGTGGTCCACCCCTTTTGTTTCAAATCGGTCCCATCTTCCTCTCAATTCCAATTCATTTTCGTCCTTGTTCAAGCTCTCTCAGAAATTCAAGACATCACACCTTTCCCCAAGCTTTGTTCTTCCATTCAAACTTTGTTTCTTACTCTTTCTTTCTCAATCCTATCTCTCTATTTCAGTTAACAAACACAAGAACACATCTTTTATTTTCACAAGTCACATCACAAACAAAGTACCGATAATAAGCATGAGATTTCTCAAGGAGAATGAAAAGAATCGAACAATAATCACAAGTATTATCACAAATGGAAGGACAACACACCTCAATCCAAAATATGATTCAATAGAAACATTAATCACTATAGATTGAATAAGGAAAACGAAAAAT
Organism: Vicia villosa; assembly: GCF_029867415.1. Taxonomy (NCBI): domain Eukaryota; kingdom Viridiplantae; phylum Streptophyta; class Magnoliopsida; order Fabales; family Fabaceae; genus Vicia; species Vicia villosa. The sequence continues at coordinate 37,204,951 of NC_081180.1, read as the reverse complement.
CGTACCTATGATGCTGTGTTCTTTGTTCGCCGATGGTGGTGGTGCGAGTTTGGGGGATGTGTTGTGATTCTACAGGTGATGAAGAATGTTGTTGTTCGATGTGGATCGGGTTCGCGCGGTGCTCAGTTGCGTGCATTCTGAACGTGACTGTGTATGATGATGATGGGCTTCTATGGCGTCGATTGCGAGCGGTGATGATGCAAAGTGTATTGGTGTTGTTGTTTGTGTTGTTGGCCGAAGAAGATTGAGTCCGGACTCGTCGTGCGTTGTATGGAAGCGGGGAAGTGCGGGTCTGAGTTACACGATCATCTTCTTTTTTCCTGTATAATAGACAAAGACAGCAACACAAAAAACAGAGAGGATATTGTGAGTGTTGAGAGTCATTTTTGTGGTGATTTGTTTTATGAAATTAGGATGATGTTGCTGTTGCAATTTTGATTCTATCATTAAAAAAAAGAATGAATTATGTTAATTGTTGTTTAATTGGATGAGTGAGGCGGTTAGTTTCTTAACATGAAGCTTATGTTATGATATATGTTAGTGAAAATAACATGTAGTGAACCTTTTCTGGTATTAAAAAAAATGAAGATTATAAAAGTTAGCCATATGATTTTTGCAGGCGAGACAAAGAGATATTGTGTGCCAAGTTGTTCCAACGTGAAATTTTAAGACTGTGAATTGACTTTAAAAATAAAAAATAAAGGCTAGTACCAAAATATAATTTTAAGAAAAGACAACCATCAGATCATAGAGCAAATTAAAATTGAGCGGTCTCATAAAATTATCGGCTAAAAAACATAGTAAAATAATTAAGGGAGGCCTCAGGTGTCATCATTGGCTTGTGTCCAGATAATTTTAAGAAAAGACAACCATCAGATCATAGAGCAAATTAAAATTGAGCGGCCTCATAAAATCATCGGCTAAAAAACATAGTAAAAAAAAAGATCAAAAAAAAGGAAATGCACCAAACGGGAATTGAACCCGTGACCTTTTGTTTGCAAGCCTTACTTTCTAACCAACTGAGCTACGTTATTTATTTGAAATAAAAAGCCAATTGAAAGCATATGAAGCATCGGCCAACATTTTCTATTTATTAAAATATAAGCAATTTAAGAATAAACTACTATATTTTAAAATAGACTTTAAATTGAATATTTATAAAATTCAGGATGTCAATGTAAATGAACCCGAGATTTTATAAAATCCAATTTTTGAAATAGTTTTGAATTTTTGAAAAGTGTGGGCAAATTTTGGGGTATGACAATATGCCACGAATTTTAGCCTTTTATTTGATTTTATATAATTTTTATTTCATTTAAAAATGATTTAAAGTGATATAATGGAAAAGAAAATCAAATATTGAGTGAAAGGATTCATATTGATCAAATCCAATCAATATTTATTGCAAGTTATAATATAATTTTCGTGATAATTTGATTGGGAAAGATTAATACAATATTAGCCAAATATAGTAGCTTATTATTCAAGGATAAAATCAAATTTCCAAAATTAGGCAAGATTGGATTTAAGGGGTATTTGGGCTATTGTTTTGACCTAAATGATGCCTCTATAAGTAGAGAGTATAGACCAATGTATTAGGGGTTGGGATTTCTGTTCAGAGGCACACGCAAAAGAACAAGAAATTCATCAAGAAATTGAAGATCGGTTTTTGATAATTGGGAGGTTTCAACAAGATTCAAAGGTTGCAAAAGACTCTTGGGAGCATTCTGAACGTGTTGGGATTATTACTCTGCTTCAGCACCCCCAGAACATTCTCCATTTAACTCAGGTAGGTCACTCTGAAAACTTGATCGATCTGAACAATTCATGCACTTCCATTGAAATATGATTGCATAATTAGGTTTGTCTTGATGCTATGAACGTTTCTGGATTGGTTGTTTGGAGTTTGTGTGTTTGAAACATGTTTCGCCATTAGAGGCCGTTTTGAGTTCTAGGGTTTCGAATTGGGGTTTTTTATTAGAGGTGAAATTAGGTCACAATAATGGCATGATTGAGTTCGCATGACTCAGACGAAGGCAAGGGTAAGGTCGCGAAAAATTTATATGCTAGTATGTTCGATTCGTTATTTTTCCAGGTTCATAGGCTACGAACGTTTTCGTAGCAAGTTCGTAGCAAATTGTTACAGTTTTTGCAGGTCTGGGGTGGAAGACGATGAGTTGTCTTCTTTCGGTTGGTTGTTTTTGAATTGCGCGCGCGTTTTTGACATGTCTGATTAGTTTCATTATTTTTTTAATTCAAGGTATTCCGTTAACACGTCAACACCACAGTTGAGTTGGCGTGCGTGTTGGTTGTTCACCCCAAGGGTCCAGGGTTCGATCCCTGGCCCTTTCATATATTTTTTCTGAAATGTTCTCCTTAATCACATGCGCCTCATACCATAGGCCTTACCATAAACCCTTGAGATCTGACCCTTGATCCTTTACCCAGCCAGATCCAGCAGCCCAGAATTAGTCCCCATAATATAAACCCCCAATCTAGCCACACAGAATCATAATCTCAATAAACTAAAAATTATTTTAATTAATATATTTGTTTTAATCAAATCTTTTTAATATATCTATTAATATAATAATAATTATTTTATTATTATTTTTTATAAATAAAATTAGTATGTGATATTAATATTAAAAATCATAATTTGTTGTTCGTTCCGATTAAATCGATTAATCGCTATGGTCAATAATAATTTTAATTAAAATGTTATTTAATTAAAATGTAATTAATTTCTATTTGGTTAAATGGTTTCAACTATTTTATTAGTTGCGATGATTAACTCTTCTATTTTTCTCATTCTAATGCGTTGTTCTTTTTAATCGAATCAATCGATTACGAGGGGTAACGATACAAATTAATTTATAAAAATTGTTAAAAAATACTATTATTCATTATTAGTGATAACTAGTGTCTTACCCGTGCGTTCGCACGGGTACCCGTCGTTTTCGCCCATTGTGATTGAGGGAAATAAAAGATGATAAGGAAAGTGTTATTTTGTTCAATATAGATATTATTGTAAAAGTAAATATCCTAAAAATAAATTTGTAAAATATAGAAATTTCTTTTCAATAGGTTGGGCCAAAGTTTGGGATATACTGATTAAAAAACATTATTTTCTCCTTAATATTCAATATTTCGATCAATAACTTCATGTTCCCGTTAATATTTAATATTTTGATCAGTAACTCACGTTCTCGTTAATATTGAATATTTTATTCAGTAACTTCATGTTCCCATTAATAGTCAATATTTTGGTCAATAACTTCATGTTCCCGCTAATATTCATTATTTTGATCAGTAACTCCGTATTCCCGTTAATATTCCAAATTTGTTCCCGTTAATATTTAATATTTTGATCAGTAACTTCATGTTCCCGTTAATATTCATTATTTTAATCAGTAAGTCCGTGTTCCCGTTAATATTAATTATTTTGATCAATAACTTCATGTTTTAGTTAATATTTCAAATTTATTCCCGTTAATATTCAAAAAAATTATCAGTAAAAGGTATCAGTAAAAGATTAAATTTGGGTTAAAATTAAAAAAAGTTATAAAAAATACTAATATTAAAAAATTGAATATTGAAAATAAAAATTAATTAAGAAAATAAAGTTTATATGTTGTTTTATTAGTATGCAATAAAAATTGGAAAGATCAATTATTTGACTTAAATTATTAATGTTTTACCAATAGTAAAACAAAATGTGACCTGCATAAAGAACAGACAACACAATGTCGATTGTCCAATGCAATAAACTTATTCACATTTACTTTTAACTTACTAACATTGGTTCCCGTTAATATTGAATATTTTAATTAATAACTCCATGTTCCCGTTAATATTCAATAGTTTGATCAATATCTTCATGTTCTGGTTAATATACAATATTTTGATCAGTAACTTCATGTTCCCGTTAATGTTGAATATTTTGATCAATAAACACCATTTTCCCGTTAATAATCAATATTTTGATAAGTAACTTCATGTTTCCGTTAATATTCAATATTTTGACCACTAATTCATATTATCGTTAATATTCAATATTTTATTTAGTAACTTTATGTTCCCGTTAATATTCAATATTTTGATTAGTAAGTTCATGTTTCCACTAATATTCATTATTTTGATCAGTAACTTTGTATTTCCGTTAATATTCCAAATTTGCTCTGGTTAATATTCAATATTTTGATCAGTAACTTCATGTTCCCGTTAATTTTTATTATTTTGATCAGTAACTCTGAGTTCCCGTTAATATTCATTCCTACTAATTCTCCCTTAACAACTCTTAATATGTCCATATACTTAATGCCATCTTGCCACTTAGTAGCCGTTAGATCTTATTACTTATTCTCATGCTTAGAGAAATATGGATGTTACATGAATCAACAGTATAATTATTCCTATATATAAATATTTTTGTTTTGGAATTATTTATAATTTTTTTAAATCAATAGTAAATTTATTTGCGTTATTATTCAACATTTAATTAAATGTGTTAATATCATTACCATATGCGCGCACCATATCAGTACTCGTGTGTTCGCACAAGTGATAATTTTTGTTTTGGAATTGTTTATAAAAATATTTAAATCAATAGTAAACTTGTTCTAGTTATTAATTAATATTTAAACCAATAGCTTAATATCAGTATTATATGCGCGTACTATATCAATACTCGTGTGTTCGCATGGGTACTGATATGGTATGTTAAGCTCTCATGAATTATTTACAAATTTGAAAAAAATAAGGCATTGTGATGAAATAAAGAAAAATTAAATAATATATTAATTATTCATAATCAAAATAGTTTATTATTTTTAAAAGAGATAATATTTGAATCAATAAAAAATTTGTTCCCATTTACAAAAAGAAAGAAAGTAAGCTTCTCGTATTTGGATCACTCTTATTTTTTTCACACAGATATTTATTCAATTATTATTATAGTTGTATACATAAAATTCAATGATTAGCCTATATTTTTTTGTATTTAGCTTAAATTTTAATATTTCAATTATTTTATATTATATAAAGATAAATATGTATTAATCATTGATGAGGTTGTTCCCGTTAAAATTTTAAATTTTATGAATGACAAAAAAATTGTATGATTAATAAAAAATATCATACAATTTTGATACTATTTATTCATACATTACTTATGTTTCATTCAATTAGTATTTATATTGAAGTTCATTTCATTCATTTACATTATATGCTTATTTTGTACCCAAAAAATATGCGATTTTACTATCAATTTATAGATTGAAAACTCTATACACTATTTTATGTATAGTAATAAACTATCTTGTTCCCGTTCATAAATATAAAATTATTTGTTATACGATTCTCATATTTAATATTTCATTGTCCTTTCATTGTGAAAATATCTTTTTTCTTAATTTAAACCAAGTTATAATCTCATATAAAATTAAAATAAAATTATAGGCTATATTAAAACTGGAAATTAATATATTTGATTAAGATTTATTGAATTATTTAAAGTTATTTAAAAAAACTTTATTCTATATTTATATTTTTAAATAAAAGGATATATTGTTGAAGTAATTGATTCAACTAATGACATGGATATTTTTCTGTTTTTGTTTTTTCACCGTATCAGTAAAATATTTTCACCCATAATATCATAATTTTTTTTTATTAATTTATAAGTCACATAAAATATTACCGTATTTAAATTTATGACTGACACACACACACACACACACACATATATATATATATATATATATATATATATATATATATATATATATATATATATTAATTAATATATATTATGACGGTATATTTTAATTTATTTGGTATACAAAAATATAGATGTTATTGCAATTAATGGTATATTTTTACAATCATTGATTTAGTTATTTGCACGACTAATATATAGTGTAGAAACTAACCTAAAGAGCATTATTTGTTAACATAATTGTAACGTAACACTAATTTTGGAAATTTAATTAAAAACATCAAATAGGAAAATTTGAATTGTTTATATTTGGTTTATTTTATTTAATACTTAATAACATATAGACAATAAGAGTTATGTGATGCAGGTTAAAAATAAAAAGTTAATTTATAATAAATAAATTACTACTTTTAGTATTTTTTACAAATAAAACTATTATTTTAAAATAAATATTATTTTAAATGCATCACTTAATTTTTTTTACATAATTTAAAAACGTAAGTATCAATAAATTTATTATATTTATGTTATTTATTGATATTTTAAAATATAAGTAGTTTATTGAAAAACTTATATTTTAAGAATAAATTAATAGTATTAAAAATCTAAAGTTGAGGATTTATTTATACTACTATGTTATTAAATGACATAAATTTTATTTAAATTAATTTTTTAATTAATATTCATAAAGTATAGGATTTTAGTGTACTCTTCAGTCATAAAATAGCATAAATTATATTAAAAACTCTAATTAATATTAAATTTACCAAATAATATATATACTTCTAAAGATAAAAGAGCCAAAAGGCCACAAAAAGGAAAACGTTTTCTGAGTGAGTTACAGTTATAAAAACTCTAATTAATATTAATAAATCGTTTATTTAATTTTTAAAATTTAATTAAAAACTTCAAATAGGAAAATTTGAATCGTTTATATCTATTTGACTTATTCTATTTAATAACATATAGACAATAAGAGTTATGTGATGCATGTTAAAAATAAAAAGTTACTTAACTTTATAATAAATAAATTATTACTTTTAATATTTTTTACTAATAAAACTATTATTTTAAAACAAAATTTATTTTAAATACATCACTTAATTTTTTTTACATAATTTAAAAAAAAGTAAGTATCAGTAAATTTATTATATTTATATTATTTATTGATATTTTAAAATATGATTAGTTTATTAAAATTTTTATATTTTAAGAATAAATTAATAGTGTTAAAAATCTAAAGTTGAGGATTTATTTATACTATTTTGTCATTAAATAACATAAATTATATTTAAATTAATTTTTAATCAATATTCATAAAGTATAGAATTTGAGTGTACTCTTCAGTCATAAAGTAGCATAAATTATATTAAAAACTCTAATTAATATTAAATTTATCAAACAATATATGTACTTCTAAAGATAAAAGATCCAAAAGGCCACAAAAAGGAAAACGTTTTCTGTGCTTTTACTTTTACTTGAGTTACAGTTACAAAAAAATCTAATTAATATTAAATTTCCCAAACAATATATGCACTTCTAAAGATAAAAAAGCCAAAAGGACACAAAAAGGAAAATAGGAAAATGATTTTTGTTTCTTCCACTGCTTTAGGAAAATGATTTTTGTTTCTTCCACTGCTTCTACTTGAGTTACAATTACCATAAAGAAGAGTTACTCCTGAAACATACACAAAGAAAAATTTAGTAAAACTTATCTACAGCAACAGTGATAAAGCTATACTGATAAAAATAATTCAATTGCATTCAAACCATTCCATTCAAAACAAAAAAAATAATAAAATTCAATCCAAACCATTTAATTCACAATAATAGAAAATTGAAAAGATGATTGAATCCTATAAGACTACCAATCTTGCACCATCTTTTGGAGGACTTCCACGTAAGAGTTTGGTCACACGTTGGGTGTGAGGATTATCAAACAAAATCGCGGCCCCATTATTGATAGAAAATAAACCCTAAAATAAAGATTTTATATCTGAGAAGGTTTCATAATATTAAGAAATCAATAATACACAACACAAGTAAAAGAAAAAAAAACAAATAATGACATTAAAAAAAGAAGAGATAAATCGAATGTATATAAAGAACAAACTTTCTTCATTTTCGGGAAACATGGTGTGTCGGTGTCGTGTTTTTGGTGTCCTTAGTATGTAATTTTAAATTTGAAAATGCTCCTAACCTGAAATAGCTCTGAAGCAGCATAAACATTCCCTTATTTGAGCTTAGCCATTGTCAAATCATGATAACCATTCCTTTTCCTAAAACAACCAAATTCACACAAACATAAAAAAAAATTGATTCAAATATTAAAACTTGAAATGAAAAATTTAAAAAAAAACGGTAATAAAACAAATACTTGTTCCTCTCTTTCTCAGTTGCTAATTTGCAAGGAACATTACCACCATCAAAAACAACAATCGATGTTACTTTATAGTACCGAAGCAGATTCACTCTATGCATAAAGTATTCAATGTAACACAATTCTTTTCACTATCAGAATCAAAACAAAGTTCCATAAGGCATAAATAAGCTAAAACCAAAACAAAAACAAATCAAAAAAATCAATAAAATGAATGAGTGCATTTCAAAACTGGATAAAAAACAAATTTTTACTCACCACCTTTATGAAGTCATGAATATGCATCAATACCCACATGCAGATTTCGCAATGTGAATGAGAATAAGCTATGAGAATGAAAAATTGAACACAACCCAGATAAAATTTTGAGGAAAAATCAAAACTTTGTCAAAAAAATATTAAATCTAACAAACCATTAACCATGAAGCAGTAAAACATTTCATTCAGAGCACGCTCATCGTCGGACCGCCGGTAAAACACAACAACCATTTCGAATTCGACGTCCACCACACTCACCGCTAGAAATCCGTTGTCGTTGCCACAGATCTACCACCGCAATAAAAACAATCCAATAAAAACCAAACATCAGAACACCAAATCAATTAAAAGAGAAAACTTTCAAATTTCATAGTATCAGTTATACCATTCAACAACTATATAACATCAAATACTTTCAGTAGTTTAGCAAATTTAAAAAATCAATTCAAATTAAAAGAAACTTTAAAACAGAACAGTAAATCTGCTGCAGAATTATATGAATGGTTGTTACCTTTGTTTCTAGATTTCACTGGTGAAACAGCGACGGGGCATCATCAACCTTCAAACACAACAAAAAAAATAAGCGATTAGAATTAGAAAAAATGATTCAGGAACAGGTTCGGATAAAAATTCACTGTTTTAATTGTTGGTTTGTGGTTCTTGAATCAAGGGTTCTGTGATGTGATCGATTGATTTTGTTTCGGTACCATGGTTATGGTTTTGGGGGTGAATTGAGATTCTCAATGGGAAGTTAGGGATTTGGATATGGGTGAGAGATAAAATGAATTTGTGAAAAGATTTAGTTATTGGGTAACTTAATGAAAATTTTGTTTTTGGAATTGGAATAGAAATCGTTCGGTAGAAGAAACAGAACGTGATAAACAGTTTTTGAAATTGGAATTGGAATAGATACAGTTTTTAAAATTGGAATTGGAATAGATACGTGAAATAGAAGGTTGAGAGCATAGAATATTGAGGTGCTGATGTGGAATATTGTGGAGACAGCAGCTGATGTGGACAGTCCCATTGATCGAGAAAAGGTAGACTTTTCTTATATGATAGATTGAATCAATCAATTAAAATTGGTAATGATACAACTACTAATCTGTTAACTATGGTAATTGGATCAATCGATTATTGCGGTTAATAGTACAAATTAAAATCAGGGTTGTACGCCCAAAGCCTAAAACATTTCCAAAACAAACCTTTTCCAATTCCTAACTTATCATAGGCTATTTCAAAAGCCTTTGAAGCAAACTTTCAACCATATCAGATCAAATTCGAATCCTAAAGCGTACAACCCTTCCCCGAACTACGTAGACTCTGATCCTCCATAAGGAGGTACGTAGGTACTTGGCAACAAGGCGAGTCCCCTCCCCCATAAATCTCATTTTGTCCTGATTATGTTTCCTTAATCATAAACCTTTAATATTAACAATCTTGCCTTTAACCCTTTTGATTGTCTGTAGCCTTTCTATATTTTTTTTGCCATAAACCTTATCATTATAATGCAAACCTTAGGAAAGGGTTGAGGGTGCCTAACACCTTCCCTCGACCTGAATATAGTATCTTACCCTGATCTCTTAACTGCGCGAGGTTTCCTATTCGCCTTGGTAGAATAGGTGGCGACTCTAATCTTTAATTTTTAGGGCAGGTTGCTACACATCTATTATTATTGTATGAAAATGACTTGTTTGGTGTTGCAGTGACTTGTATGTAGCAACATCCATCAATGAGTATTACTTTTGGCTTGCATAATTTCTTCAAGAAAAGTTCAGAACTTATACGCTGCCAAACTTGCTTGCAAGGTGTTTGAGAAAAGCTCGGAACCAATTTATTTTGTTTTTTTCTGGGGTTAGTTTAGAGGAGGTTTAAAACCCCCGCAATTTCAAACATTTTCATATTCTTGTCAAGTTGTCTTCCACGTGGCGTGCCATGTCAGCCTCCGTTAGTGGAAACTAATGGGAGGGACCAATATTAAAGACAGAAAAGTTTGCGAGGACTATTTGTTGAGGAAAAATTTTAGAGGGACTAAAATTGCAGGGTCGCATATTTATAGGGACTAAAAACGTATTTAACCCTTTTTTTATAGTTTTTTTATATTTTTTTAATTTGTTTTGGATTGCTGAGAATGAATGAAGAGGGTAGGCACTGGTGGTTGCTTCTTCCTTTTCCCTTTCCCAACTAGTCCCAATTTATACCCCATTTTAGGGTTGACAAATTCTTTATAGACCCCCATGACTTCTTAGGAACTTGTGGCAAAATTCATAAATGCTCATATATTTCGGATGTACATCTCTGAATGCACATTTTTCTGGAAAAAAAGTGATTTCGGATGTGCACATCCGAAAAAACCATTTTGTAAGAAAAAAGGTGTATTCGGAGATGTACTTCTGAAATTACCCCTTAGAATATTTCGGAAATGCACTTCCGAAATATCATCAACGTATAAATAACTCTCTTTTTGCTCTAAATACCTGGTGACTTCACAAACATAAGTAGCAAACACTGATTCACAATATCACCATCACTGCATATCATAACCTTTTCAACCTATTCGCATAGATTAGAACCTCCATACTCACCCAACCAACTGAAACTCATCAATTTGTGGATCCACCTCTTCGTTGGTAACTTTTTTGCATTTTTAGATGTTTGCTACCACAAATTTCAAAATTCTTGCTTCTATGTTTGATTTAGACTGTCATTGAGATTTGGGGTCAATTCACTACAAGAAAATTGGTAGATTGCGACGGTTATTTTAGCGGATTACGACGGTTAAAACTGCCGCAATTTACAATCAACGACGGTTGAAGTACCGTCGCAGAATCGTGTGTCCCCAACCTCTTTCGCGACGGTTACCAAAACCGTCACACCAAAGCTCACGACGGGTATGAACTGACCTAAATAGGAAATAACGACGGTTTAAAACTGTCGTGAATTTGATATCCTGTCGGTTACAACCGCCGTAAAATGTGATTTAAATTTTTTTAAAAAAAATATTACAGAGGTTTATAACCCCTGCTAAATATATCAATTTTTAAAAAAAAATTGCAATGAAATACTAGTAATTCATTCAAAATATATGTGAATATATAAATTACAATAGTTATTGCCATGAACTTAATTGAAACATCAAAGATTGAAAGTTTATTTCATTTTCTCCATATGAGCACATATATTATACCAATATAAATCATTGAATTTTTTTATTAGGGCCCAGCTACAGTAGTTGCATCAACTGATTAAGAAATCACGACTTGTGAATCAAAGGCTTCAATTGAACCACCCAAACATGTTCATCCACATGTCCAACAGTGTTGCATGCAAGGTCTTTATATCACTCACTCCACATATGACCTAATAAAAGAAAGGAAGAACAAGATATAAAAAATGAGCAGAGAACAGTCCTCCAAGAAATTTAATCAAGTTTAAATACTCACAATTAAATTAATAGCAATATTTCATTTTTCTGTCAACATGTTATAGCCAATATAAATTCCAAATAATTAGATAAGAGTGTATAAAGTCCAGTATTATAGAAAAGATAGAGCCTTCTACTATACTTAGTATTTACTCTAAACTAGTAACATAAACACCACTGAAATAAAACGACACTCGTGGCAGTGGTATGTTCATTATATGAAGAAGACCTTTAAGATGTGAATAATATTATCTCGGTTCATATAAAATCAAAATATTCTTAAGAATTATTTCAGATATAATATCAAAAAGAAGTCTCAAAATTTAAATTTAACTTGCCTGAGCATAGACTCCTCACATTAAACTACAACGGCTTCCTCTGCTATGATCTAGCCATCGCAATTGGGCTTCACTTGTTTGATCTCTTTCACAACAACCCTGACAAAATTAATACACCAGAGCATAACATGTTAGGATATAGATATCACATAATTAGTTAGGGAGTTAGTTATTTGTTTAGTTAGGATTATTTTGTATAAATAGGGAGTTAGTTATTTGTTTAGTTCTGGGAAAAACATAATTGTAAGTTCTATCAGTTGTCAAAGCTTATACGTATTCATATTGTTCCTTTTCCCATGTTTTGTCTGCTCGCAAATTATCATCAACAGAATTTTCATTCCCCTTAATAGAAAGTGAGGAATAGCTAGAGCATACATAACTAAGATCCCCTGTAGATGGCTCTTCATGTGTATATATAGAAGCAAGGCACCACTGAAAATAACAAATTTTAGCATAAAATCGATAACGCCCTAAAAGTTAATTAACAAAATTGATAACAGATTAATTATATAACCTCGTCTTCACTAAATCGGCCAGCAGCGCACATCCTCTCGGAGAGTTTACCACTGGAAACATATTCCAAGACGATGGCTAAATGAGAAAGTGTTAGCAAAACCTGCAGAACAGATACTTTATTCATCATTTTACTATAACATTTGAAAGCTCTGAATAGTACAAATTAGAATCGCACAGTACTAATTGAACGAAAATGATTTTGGCAGTTTTTATAGTAACGATGTAGTATATCATATAACTTGTTGCGCATTATGATCCAATATCAATTAGGTGTTACATAAAGAAGCTAATTTCAGCTTATGAAAGATGCATGTAGCTAGTATACTCATGGACCAAGAAAAACCATATAACAACATATAAGAAAGAAACAAGAGGCAACAACCACATATAAGACAACAACTGGATTCTGCATCACAAAAGGGAAGTCTTAAAGAAATTTTTACAGAATTTCATAAAGTTATCAAATGATATATTCCTCTAACAATATCCTACCCTTCAAGAACATTCTTGTAGTCAAGGATGGACATAATATATTTGAGAATACATAATTATTGGAGTTCTTTTCTATGTCGATTACAGGATAGAGAAAATAGTATAGTTGAAAAGTAGTTAAAAGTTTCTATAAACTTACTTGTAATAGACTGTGTATATCTACTATGTTGTCTTGAAAATGAATCTCTCTTTCTTCAAATTTGAGGGCCTAAGAATGAAAAACAAAACATGCCATAGAACTAGTCATATTGCAATTGAATAAGAGCGCATTTTAATATTTGCAACATAACATTAGCTTAGTGAATCCATAGCCTACAATTTTAGATAGGCTAAGAAGATGATTTATATCACAATATATTTATAACTTGGAGAAATAGGCTTCACAAAGTATTCCTTCTTCAGGTCTAGAGGTATATGTTCTTCCATTGCAGGTCTTGATACACTTCACTTAAAATGCAAAAAAAAGTGTACAATGAATAATAATAATAATAATAATAATAATAATAATAATAATAATAATAATAATAATAATAATAATAATAATAATAATAATAATTTAAGGTAGTTAACTCAGAGGTACTTGTTGCTTTAAACTAAATGTTTCTATAATTCACCTCCTAGAAACATTAATAATAACACCAATAAAACAAATGGCATGTCATTACCTCAAATTCTCTAATGTTAGCAGCCTTGCAAGTTATGTCAAATTCGTCCATGATTGCCCTCTATGCACTCATAGGAAAAACACAAGTTAAATTAGTACCATACTTGAAGTGCAAAATACATGTAGTTAAGTCAGATTCTACCTAAGCTTCAGTAGTTAGAAAACAAAAACGGTAGCGAAAAAGTGCACATTCAAGTCCTCTCTGGCCATACAGGTAGATATTCAACTAATCTAATATATATTGAATAACTTAGAAATGTTGTTTGGATTTCTTTATGAATAAAATATTCTATCTCAGAAAAATATAAAACATGTTAAAGAGAAAGAGAGAGCTCTTACATTCAGCAATACACTAAACGCAAAACAAAATGAGATATAATATCCTTATTCAAAATCAAAACCTCAGAAGCATGATGATGTTTCATGTTCACTTTCCACAGTTTGTTTACCTATGCGAATGTAGGTGACGTGAAAATAGTACACAACAGAAAATCTATTAAATTAACCGGATATTTTTGATAAGAACATTTCCGGATAAGCGCTTATTTGGAACATGATTTTCGTCTCACTTCTTTATCGTTCTCATACGAAGGCAATAACAACAACCCGCTCCTCTCTCATCGTCACACAACAACAACAATAATCCCCTCAGACTCGGTAATGTTCTAATTTCGGTTTATGTTGGTTTCGCGTTTTGATTTCAATTTCGATCAACAATGATTTCGAGCAAAGATTGTTACAGTTCTAAATTCGATTCAAGTTCTGGTTTTGATTCACGGTTCAGAATTGTTTGCATTTTGGATTTCTTGCGATTTCGGCACAATACGAGTTCGTTATAACTAAAGATTATGAGCTGTTTTTCATATGAAATTGGTTGTGAACTAAACAAACAACATACATAGCGATAAATTTGACGATTACTTACCCAGTTGAAGCGACGAGGAGGATAAGACGCGGATTTCGATCCTGCTCACAAAGTGTTCGATAAAATGCATCCCCCCGAATTCTTTCTTCTTTCTGCTTCTATTTTAGTTTTGACTTATTGTTGTTGCGTTGCTGAGTTGCTATTGATGATTGTTGTCAAGGTGATGGTGGTGAGAGTTTATGGCGGAGAGTCGAAACCGTGGTAATTTGGTAAAAATTACGGTCGCAACATGGAGAAAAGTGGAGATGAATGCCACACTTTATGTTGTTGGAGCACGGTGGAGGGTAGCCATGGTGAGAGAGGGATTACGTGTTTCAATGGATAGAATGAACTAGGGTTTCTGGAACGAAGGTTTTGGAGAAAGAGAAAGAAGGGAAAAACGTTTTGTGAGAAGGGAAGAACCGAGAACGTACATGTTTATTTAGTTTTAATTTTTAATTTTTAAAACTAAATTTGTATTAAATGTAATTTTTAAGAGAAAATGTTACATGATGTTTTTGAAAATTTTAGTTTTATTTTTAAAATAAAATTATTAAAATTATATAAGATGATTTAATATTAAATAAAATAATTATAATTTAAGATAAATAAAATAAATACGATTAAAATTTTGAATTTTTAAAACCAAATTAAATTAAAATCTTAAAAAATGTGAGAGTTTTTAGAAATGTTATATCATAATTTTCAAGATTATAAAAATTTTATTTAATTTTAAGGGGCGCGACGGGTGGTTAACCGTTGTGACCTTTGATGGATTTTAGAGGCGCGACGGTTGATTCACCGTCGTGGATATGATGAATGGTTTGAGATGTTTAGTGTATAATGTGTGTGATAAATGTAAAGGGGCGACTGTTGATGTACTGTCGTGATAAATGTTTTAGGGCGGTTACTTGACCGTCGTAGACATCAAATTAGGGCGGTTTATTGATAACCGTCGCAATTTTTTATTAATTTTTAAAAAAAGTAACGACGGTTGGTGTTAACCGTCGTAATCATTGTCTCTATATGCGAATTACGACAGTTATCATGTAACTGTCGCAATTTTTGTGTCGTAAAACCCTAATTTTCTTGTAGTGATTTCAGATCATTGAATTTGAGGTTGTTGTTTGTTGATTTTGAGAATTTGGGTGGTTGGTTCAGTGTTTGAAAGAAGAAGAAGCCATGGCCATAGAGGGTTTTTGTTTTCGGAGATGCATATCCGAAAACACCAAAAAAGGGGTATTTTCGGATCTGCATCTCCGAAATAATTGAAAATGTGAAAATGGGTGATTTCGAAGATGCATCTCCGAAATCTAGGGTATTTTGGAGTTTTCAACAGGGGTCTTCACTCCATGGGGATCTATATAGAAATTGCCTTAGAGTTTCCTCACCTTAATTAATACCAGATTTATCATTGGGCTTTGTATGTGATAATTCGAGCTTTACTACAAACAAATGTGTCTCAAATTAAGAGACTAATATAACCTAATTTTTAATAAATAACTCAATTATTTTATTTTGATCCCTGACATTATTTATTTCTTAATTTTGAAATGATAAAAGTGTAATAAAATGAAATCGAAAACACACATAATTTTGTTTATTTTAATTAATTGCCTGGACAAAATTAGGGTACGACAAAGAGGCATCTCTTATTTCATCCTATTGGATAAGTCAAAAAAGTTCATGTTTGGATTTCCTAAGTCACCATGAATTAAGAGAGCGTAAGAACAATAGTAAAAGGATGAAGAGATAAATATATGTTACCTTATATAACTACAAATGAAGAAGCAAAGAAGACGATGAAGAAACTATTCGTGTAAGCCTTAGAGGCTATTTATTTTTATTAGAACTTGGTACTTGTATTATCTATTAATAAAAATAAAACATTAATTTATTATGTTTGTTTTTCCAAAGTAACAGAGTCCCTAGAATAATTAGTTTGTTTGATGAAATATTAAGTATGACTTAATCGTGAGATCTAATTAAATATAAGGACATTATTCTTAAAGTATCTATAGTCAAAATTTATTATATAGCGATATAGCATTAAAACATTGAGTTTATTATATGGATAAACTGATTATCACATCTCACGGATCATAGATAAAGAGTTATCAATTCATCGCGAGAACAACAATATCTCTTAGATATTTTTCACTCTCAAAGCACTAAGGCAACTTTGGTAAGAAAAGAATAGGGTGAAGTAGAAAATAGTAGAAAGTGGGAGATAATAGTTCAAATTTTTTTAAAATGAAATAAGGATAAGCCATATACTTATAGGAGAAAAATTGGCTCAAAAAAGAAAAAGATATGTGGGCTTTTTAATGACGCTACATATCAGCCCAAAACCTTAAAGTGATAGGTGAATGAGTCATTTCTCTTATAAATCCAACATTCCACCCATTCATAGGAAGTTAAGGACTTTAATCATTCACACTTGAACCCAACATTATACCCCACAAGTGTGAGCCCCCCACATCCTATAACAGAATTCTACACCAGATTCAACTCTCTCTCTCCCTTACAAAGTCGAACCACGACTCTGATACCAGTGTTGAGGAGTCCGCGAAAGTCAGAAGCACCAATGAGACCAATGCTCTAGAACCACAAGAGAGGAAGATGCCACATCTCAATTCAAAACCTTAAGGTGATAGGTGAATGAGTCATCCTCTTATAAATCCAACATTTCACCCATTCATAGGCAATGTGTGACTTTAATCACTCACACTTGCACCCAAGAGTAACAAGATAAATGTTTGAGGGCCCAATATTGAACTAGGCATGGGTGACACAGTCTATGTCTTGAGTTCAATATGCACATGAGGTGAAAAGGGAAAGTATACATATAAACATTATCACTAAACGGTTTTGTTAGATCATATGACATTTTTATGACTTGAGTAATAGTGATGTGTTGCTAGATACCACTCACTGTTTATTATATTAAATGTATGATTTCATATAATTTTCAATGTAAGGAGAACCTACAGGATCACACGCATACAGAAAGATTGATGGAAGAAAATAAATAAGTGAATCTTATTCAATTATGTGGTCTTGCAATGCACTAGTGTTAATTAGAGAAATGTGGTAAGTCATAAGATACAATGCACTTAAGTGCAATATGGAACACCGTAAGATACAATGTACTTAAGTGAAATACAGAACATATTAAGGTACAATGTGCTTAAGTAAAATATGGAACATTCTAAGACACAATGCACTTAAGTGAGATATAGTACATCGCAAGTTATGATGTTCTTGGTTAGCTTGTTCAACTTGCACAACCCACACAAATGATTCTATAAACCTTTGTGTTGAAGCATTTAATGCTTAACCAAATTAGGTTTATGAAACCATAACCGCACTTTTGTTTCTCAAAGTCTTCATTCATAACAGCTAGCATTGAAATTGAATTAACTATGTTCGATTGGACTAAGTAGAGGTGTTCTTGTTTGTTTAGTGCTCGTAATTGATCTTGATTATGCATCAAATCTTAATCGCCACAAGACTATAACTAATCATGTTCATTTGTAAATATTAACTTAAGGGGAAATTTTATTTTCCACTGCAAATTTTAATTACGATTTCCCTTCATAAACCACATGGAGGCTTATAAACAATGAAGGAAGTTGAAGTTGAAAAAGAAGTGGCAAATGAACATATCAAACAAGTACCAATCTAACCCAAGGAAGAATAAAAGGGAATTTGTGAGAAATGAGACGTTTGGGAAAGAAGGTGAAAAAGAATCATTCATAATTATGGGCCACCCTTACATAAGAAGATGAAAAAGGAAAAACTACGACCTATAATGAAGCAAGGCTAAGAAGATGAACTCACTCGTGAAAAGTCAATCTCGAAATCACAATTCTTGATAGGTTCTATGGTGTTGGCTGACTGTGGATTGTACTATATTGACTAGTTTGATGAAATGTCTTTAGAGCATTAGGTTTGTTTTCTTGTAACTGTTTATCAGTTCCTGGTTACTTTATATCATAATTGAAGCCTTATTTCAAATTTGTAACAATACATGCTTTGCTTTACTGGAGGCAATGAAGCAATAATGTGTCTCTATTATAAAGGAAAGATTAATATTCAATTTCACTATCAATGGAGCAACAATGTGTCTCTATTTCAAAGGCAAGATTGATATCCAGTTTCACTCTTTGAGCAACATGAGAAGGTATGGAAGCCCAATTTAAGTGATTGACTTCTGTTATATTTTATTTTTAATAATCTGTATGGAAGTCCAACTTAATAGCTTACACTTCCTTAATATTTCATAGTTTTACTAATAAAAATTTGAATCAAATGTCGGCTTAAGACACCATTGTTTATAAAAAAAGCATAGTCGTTTAAACAAATCATATTACAACTTTTTATGCGGCGATCAATATAAACCATCACTTTTCACCTTACGACATCAAAATATACAACATTTTTAAAACTGTCATATTTGTTGATTGTGGCGGTTGAAATCGCCGTAATATGACATTTTTAGCCACCATAATTCCCATATTTTTTGTAGTGACTTAACTGCACTCAATCCCTCTGAATATCATCTCTAATCTCTATCCTAGGGACTTCAAGTCACTCGTACGAATAAAATCACAAAATATTCCACCGACGAGGCTGACATTTAATGCGCATGTTCCAAAGGATTCCTACTCCCTTTTATAAGACTTTTCCACTTCCACCCTCGCAGAACAAGGGCTCACATGGGGAGGAAAAAACAAAGATATAGGACGGTCCAACAACCTCAATCCTCATGTTTCAAACAACGACAAAGACTTATGGGACAAATGTTTTGGACAAACAAGAGACCCAAAGCGACAAGCCTAATCATGGCTCAATCTAGAACCTTTTCAAGTAATAAAGATTTACAAGAGGAGCATCAAGACACATGATGCCTGATCACAACCCTCCAAAGTATCTTCTATTGTTTGATGTGATCGGACGACTTTCCACGTCGTATGGCGAATCAGACAAAGACAGTTTCGACCAAATAACATATATAAATCTCTTCACGCGCTGGATACAAGTATTATATCATTTTCAATTCAAAACCACATCTCTAAAACTCTCACCGCTACACTGAAGAGCCTGTTCCCTCATCATACATGTTTAACAATTCTGATTTAGTATGAATTAAAATAAAAAACCAAAATAAAAGATATAAATTTATAATACTTAAATAGGATAATGCTAACTTAGGGCATAAGTTATGAAGTAAGTTAAAAATATTTTCTTAAAAATTATGCATTAATTTGAATAAAGGTATAGAATTAATTTTTTAATTGTTTTTTCTAATACAAACTTTTTATAAATAAATTTTTTAACTTGTGCACAGCTTAACATTGCTCTTAAAAGTATTGAAGAAACTATAAAACCCTGTATATTTACATAAACTTAAAACAAATATATATATATATATATATATATATATATATATATATATATATATATATATATATATATATATATATATATATATATATATATATATATATATATATAATCTTATATTAAAATAAATAACAGTTGTTTTTATCAAACCCAAACCCGAATATTTTTAAAGGATATGTTATTATCATTAAAGTTTTAAATAATTATGGATAACTATATAGCAGAAGCAACTATTAGTATAACAAGTGGATTTCAGTTTCACACCAGCCCAATAAAAAATGATGTAACAAAGGGGGGTCCACTTTGCCTATATGGTTTTAGAATCAAAACAAAATTAATAGTATTATATAGTTGGCATTGCGTGTGCGTGCGTCTGCATAGCACTTCGTTTCTTTCATACACGCCTTTCATTTTCACGAATACAAATTTGAGGTCCTTTGATTTTACCGTATCCTCGAATTTTACGAAAAATAATATTAATAGTAAAACTGCGTGTCAACTTTTTATTTTTAATAGTAATAAAGATAATTGATAAATATATTTTTGATTCTTATAAATTTATAAATATTATTTTTGTCTCTATTAAAAATAAAATTATTATGCGCATAATTTTAGTCTCTTATATTAAATTAAAGTGTATTTTTTAGACACGTTTAGAACATTATAAAAATTACTTGAAAAAAAATTTTAAAATTTAATTTTTAAGTTAAAATTTTTATTATTTATATTAGTATCTTTTAAAATTTAAAAAATTCATATTTAATTCTTCTTATTTTAAAAAATTTATTTTTTTAAACATTTATAAAAAAAATTAATTATGAGAATGTCATTTTTATATGAGAATATGAGAATGAATCTGAACCATTAGATTTTAAAATAAATGGTGGAGATTATGTGTCATTATTTTTTTCTCTCTCCTCCTTCGTTTATTATAATAATGGAGGAAAGAAAAAAAATTGACATTTAATCTCCATCATTTATTTTAAAATCTAATGGTTCAGATTCATTCTCATATTCTCACATAAAAAACACGTGTGACAAACCTTAAGAGATTAAGATTGTTAGAAACTTTAAGGTTTGTTGACGATTAGATATAACACACACACAAGGAGTGAGAAGCTCTGTAAGTGTGATTTTTTCGAGTCTGTTAGAAATTGGTTCTTTAATATCAAAATGCTGATATATTTATAGCTTCCTAAGGACCTTCAATCGAATGAACTAAGTCTCCCTAAAATATAGCAAACTGAGCGAAAGTGGGTGGTTGATATCATAAAATTAATGAGATAGTTAAATTCCATGATTTCCTAGGTGCTGATTGTTGATTCAATGCACACTCCTCCACTTGTACATTGCATATAGTGGTGCAGGAAGTTGTGCGACAAATCCAAGCAAGGGGCGACCGAACCAGACGAAGGGCACTCGAACTAATACGGGGGCGACTCAGGGAGGCCAAAGCGTACACCTATCGTCTGCGCCCCAAGGTTTCCCTCATTTATTCCACTATACAATCCCTCAAGTACGAGGGATTGTATATAATGAAGTGCTTTAACCCTTCACTTCTGAGCCTTTTAGAAGAATCTAATCGAGGTGTTTACTTTCGCCTTAGGTGAGGATTGGTCGCCATTCTTCTGATAAGTTTTAATCATTTCCTTTAAGCGAGGCATTATTGAGTCCATTCGACGTGACTTTGTTGAGCCCCTCGTGCGAGATTTTGTTGAGTCCCTCTGACGAGACTTTGTTGAATCTCTCAAGGGAGACTTTATTGAGTCTCTCTCACGATCACGAGAATTTATTTATTCCCTCTAGTAAAACTTATTGAGTCCCTCTAAATAGAATTTATTGAGTCCCTCAGACAAGACTTTATTGAGTCCCCTTACGAGACTTCATTCAGTCACTCAGGCGAGACTTTGTTTAGTCCCTATGACGAGAATTTATCGAGTCCCTCTGACGATACTTTGTTGAGTCCTTCAGGTGAGACTTTGTTGAGTCCTTCAGGTGAGACTTTGTTGAGTCCTTCTGACGAGACTCTGTTGAGTCCCACAGGCGAGACTTTGTTCAGTCCCTATGACAAGACTTTGTGGAGTTTCTCAAGTGAGACTTAGTTTAGTCCTCCTGGCGATACTTTGTTGAGCCCCTCAGGCGAGACTTTGTTGAGTACCTCTAAAGAGACTTTATTGAGCCCCTCAGGAGAGACTCTGTTGACTCCCTCTAACGAGAATTTGTTGAGTCCCTCATGAGAGACTTTATTGAGCCCCCTCTAACAAGACTTTGTTGAGTCTCTCACATGAGACTTAGTTGAGTCCCTCTGACGAGACTTTGATGAGTCCCTCATGCGAGACTTTATGGAGTCCCTTTTAGGAGACTTTGTTTAGTCCCTTAGAGGGTGGTTCCCTTAATAATTCCTTGGAGCGAGTTCAATCTTTTGTATTTAATACATTCTTCGTATTCTCTCCCTTCGAAGGACATTTGTAACCCCACCTTTTAGGGGATTTTATTTAAATGCTATGTTCACGCCTTTTGCGGATCATTTATGGAACTTTTAGAGTGATTTCCTTTCTATCATTCATAATGTGGACTTTGAATTGGTAGCCTATTAAGGCGACACCGATTCTTCTGTGATGGTCCCTTGATGTATTCGCTTCATATGGAGGCAGGGATCCTTTTATGAAGGTCCAATATATGTAATCACCTTATGGGGATGGCAAGGATTTTCTTGTAGAAGTTAAACATATTTAATTACCTCGTTGGGTAGAAAGGATCTTCAAGTGGAAATTAAGAAATATGATTACCCCATATGGCAGTAAGGATCTTCCTATGAAAGTCCAGTAATATGATTGCCCCGTAAGGCAAAAAGGATCTTCCTGTGAAAGTCCATCAATATGATTACCCTATAAGGCGACAAGGATCTTCTTATAGAATTGCAACAATATGATTACTTAAAGAGTGACAAGGATCTTCCTATGGAAGTCCAACAATATGATTATCCCATAGGGCGAAAATGGTCTTAATGTGGAAGTTCAATAATAAGATTACCCCGTAGAGCGAAAAAGATCTTCTCGCGGAAGTCCAACAATATGATTACCCATAAGGTGACAAGGATATTGGAAGTCCAACAATATAATTACCACGTAGAGTGACAAGAATCTTCCTATGGAAGTCCTATAATATGATTATCCTATAAGGTGGCAAGGTTCTTCCTGTGGAAGTCTAACAATATAATTTAGTAGGGGAAATATAATAATTTGTTGCAAATGTCGTAATCAGTTACAAGAAATTTTTTACATAGGTGTTTCGCCCTCTACCACATAATTATAATAATACTTTAAATTGCCTGAGTTTCGTGTTTGGGGAATAAGCCTTCCATCCAATTCCTTGAGCTTGTAGGCCCCATTAGGCAGCTTTTGATATATACACTATGGAAGCTTCCAGTTAGGTTGTGGTTTTCCCTCTTGGACGGACACTATGACCTTTCGTATTACTAGATCATCTTCACGCATCTCTCTTTGAATTACCTTGGAGTTGTATCTCTTGATTGCTATATGTTTAGCAACTAATTCTTGGATTTGGGTGACATCCTTCTTTTCATCCACTACGTCGGCGTTATATTCGTGCCATTCTTTGTTTTCCTTTTTATTGAAGTGTGAGTGTCGCCATGTTGGCGTCTCAATTTTGACGGGTAGCATGGAGTCCCTCCCATACACTAGTGTAAAAGGTGTTTCTTCAGTAGTGTAATGAGGGGTTGTGTGGTATGACCATAGTAATTTATGCAATTGCTCAACCCACAAACCTTTGGCCTAATCTAGTTTCTTCTTAATTCCTTTCAATATAACCTTGTTGGCTATTTCTTCTTGTTTGTTCACTTGTGAGTGAACGACGAATACAAATTTAGTCTGTACCCCCGTCTCTTTGCATAAATTGATTACGCCAGTAGTGGCAAATTATGTTGCGTTGTCTGAGACAAAGACTCCTAGCAAGCCAAACCTGCACATGATCTTCTTCCTATAAAAGTGGATAACTCTTTTAAATGTTATCTTGGATAAAACCTATGCTTCTATCCACTTCGTGAAGTAGTCAACTTCAATAATCAAGAATTTTAGTTGCCTGGGAGCAAGGGGAAACAACCTCAGAATATCTACGCCCCATTGATAAAAAGGCCTAGATATTGATACAAATTGGAAAAACTTGTCAGACGCATGGTATATATTGGTATGCCTCTGGAATTTGTCACACCTCTTGACGAAAGTTATGATGTCATTCATTAAGGAGGGCCATTAACATCCTTCTCTTAACAAACTTGTGGAATATATTGAAAATAGTATTTAGATGATTATACTGCCTAAGTACCATTCTTCCAGCTAGGTCTGGTTTCTTAAGAACCTAGGGTACGAAATAATTTGTCTTTACCAATATACAATGTCCTTGAAAATAAGGCCTAAGCTTTATTGCGGTAAACACCACCGCCAATGTGAGACTCTCTATCTTCTGATAACGGACATTCGAGCTCTATAACACTTTGCTTACAAAATAGACACATCGCTCTACCTTATTTGTTTCTTGAACAAGTACTGAGCTTAACACTTGGTTAGTGACAGATAAGTAGAGATATAACAGAAAACCTGCCACTAGGCGTGTTAGAACGAGAGATAACGCTAGGAAAGCTTTAAACTTATAGAACGCCTGCTCACACTCTTTAGTCCACCCAAACCTCTCATTTTTTAACGTGGAAAATAAGTGGAAAGCCTTGTCACCTGCATAGAAAAAAATGGGAAAGGGCAGTTAAGTGCCTGGTTAGTTGGTGAACCTCATTGACATTTGAGAGGCTTCTCATGTTTATGATGACTTGGCATTTATCTAAATTCACCTCTATGCCCCCTTTTGGTGAGCATAAAACCTAAGAACTTTCTCGCCAGTAAATCGAATGAGCACTTAGTTGGGTTAAGGCGCATATTGTAATTCTTGACCGATCTTGGGATATCTTCCAAGTATGATGTGTGGCTTCCTCTTATGACATCTTCACGATCATGTCATCAATGTAAACTTCTAATTTGTGTCCTATCTACTTTTAAAACATTATATCCATGAGTCATTGGTAGGTGGCGTTAGCGTTCTTGAGCCCAAAAGGTGCGACGTTGTAGTAATAATTACCATGATTGGATATGAACGATGTCTTGGGAGCATCTACGAGATCCATTGTAATCTAGTTGTACCTTGAATAGGCGTCCATGAAACTCAGTGTTTTGTAACTCGAAGATCCATCAATCAAGTGATCTATATTAGGGAGTGATAAGGATCTTTAGGACATGCAACATTGAGATCAGTGAAGTCGATGCACATACATCACTTGTTCAATGCCTTTCATACCAAAACTACCTTAGCAGCCATGGAGGGTATTTAATCTTCGCTAGAATTCCTCCTAAGAAGAGCAATCAAATCTTCCTCTTCAGATTCAGGCAACGAGGTGCCCAACTTAGTGACTTGGCGAGGCAGGGGCCCGATATGGATTGTAACACCCCAAATTTTCTCTATATTAATTTAATTAAGGTTTAAATTAATTAATTGGAATAGTTTGACATTTTAATTGAATTATTGGAGAATTGAGAGAATAATATAATTGGGCCAGAGTTGTGATTAGTAAAGAAGGGGTGTGATTGTTAGGCCTTTTACTGAAGTAGTTTACTTTTCATAAAAAAAGGAAATAAAGAAAATTAGAAAATAGAAGAAAAAGCGCAAATTGGAGAGAAGCTGAATACGTGAAAGAGGAGAAGAAGATGAAGAGAGCTTTCAAGAATTTCGAATTAAGGTAAGGGGGACTCTTCCGATTAATATCTCTTATGTATTCATGAGTAGTAGGATTGATTAGGGTCTTATTTGATTCAATTTGAATATGTTAGGTTTTGAGATTATTGGATTTTGGGAAGTTTCATAACTTTTGCATGATTTGATGGAATTGGATGATGATGATTGTGTATGATGTTGATTGACTATTAAAACATGTTCGAATTATGTGGTATTATGTGAATTGATGCTGTTTCTATATGGTAATCGTTTTGGTACGAAGTTAATTGAGTTGGAAAATGGAAAGTGATGTCAAAAGTGATTTTTTGGGTTACTGGTACGCGGTAACTGGTTACTTGAGGTGAGGTAACCGGTTACCTCGTCTGTGTTTTGTGTTGTTGTTGCTGTCTGGGAGGCAGTAACCGGTTACTCGGATTGAGGACCTCCCAAAATTTAGAGCCATGTGTTGTAGCACTTCCTGCATTTCTATAGAGCCGACCCTGACTCTGTATTTGTGGTTTCTCTGTGTTTGTTAGAGAGTGACTTTCAATATTAAAGTGCTGATATATTTATAGCCTCACATGGACCTTAAATCGAATGAACCAATTCTTCCTAAAATACAACAACATGAGGGGAAACGTGTGGTTAATTTCCTACCATTCAAGAGACATTGTTAAATTTCACGACTTCCTATATGATGAATGTTGACCCAATGCATGCTCACCCACAATCACACGTTGCATATAAACGAGTGGAAAGTTGGGCGATGGATCCACATAAGTGATAGTCAAACCAAACGAAGAACGCTCGAACTAATACCATAGGCGACTCGGAAAGACCAAAGCGTACGCCTCTCATCCATGCACCAATGTTTCCCCCAATTATTCGAATATATATAGATACAAATAAAAAATTAAACAATATTTGTTAAAAATATATAAACAACAATAAAGAAAAAGATAAAATGATATTAATAGTAAAAATAAATGCTTTAAATTTAAAATGAGAGAGATGATAAGGAAAAAGTTGAAGGAGAAAACAAATTAAAATAGAAAAATAAAAAAAAGTAGAGAGAAAAAAGAAATATATAAAACAGAAAAGATATTAAAAAAATTTAAATAAATAAATAAATATTTAAATAATTAGTTCGAATTATTAAATAAACAATTAAAAATATAGTTGGGTAAAGTACTACAATTAAGATATATGTTAGTTGAACTAAATAGATTGATTAACATTAATATATTAGATTGATATTATAAAATTTAATATGTTTATACAAAATTAGTTTATTTTATAGAAAGTAGTGAAAACAATGTCTTGTCGTCTTTTTAGATTTTATGTGGTTTATGTATTCGGATACGTGTTATTTTTCCATTTTGTTTGAGTCTATGAGAGTATGAGATATTGATAAAAAATTATAATAATAAATAAAATAATAGATAAAAGATAAAAAGCAAGATTATTTTAATTAAACCAACGTTTTCAATGATAAATTAAAAAAAATACATAATTAACATAAAACAAAATAAATAAATGAGGAACAAACAACGTTGTTTCGGGTGGGTGAATTTGAATTGACTCACTCAAAATTCCAAGGTTGTAAGCTGAAAGAAACCAGAACAAGAAGAACAATTAAGGTATAGAATAATTTTTGTTGCGTTAATTTAGAGTATTAAATTCAACAACAATTGACACTGACTCTCACATGTTTCCTTTTTACTTTCCTTTCCTGTTTCAGAATCTGTTTATAGTGTAATGTAACTGAAAAACCCAAACCATGGACTCGACTGGATAATTAACGTGTGTGTCACAGATAGATCTTATTTTCGATTTGGGTTTTTCGTTTTCTGTTCTTTCGGTGGGTTTGCTTTTGTTATCACAAGACGACAAGATGAGCTGGAGTAGGGTGTTGAAATCGGCGCAGGCTCTCGCCGCTCACACTTTTCTCATCTGTTTTACTCTTTTGCTGTTTCTCAAGCTTGATCATCTCATCTCTTCCTCTTGGTGGTTAGTTTTCTTTTTTCTTTTTTTTTTTTTTTTTTTTGCTTTTTCTCTCTTTTAATTGTTGTTATTTTGGAGACAAGGGGTTAATGATGTTACCCAAATCAGTGTCTGGTTGGAAAATATACAGGGTTGGTTTGGTGTAATCACATGCAATGTCTGATTTCTTTTTTCTGGTCTCACCAAATAATTCAATTACCATCAATATTTTAATTACCCCTAATTACAAAACTCTCAACAGTTTTTTTTAGCACTGTTGTATTTCTAGGGTTTCAGCTTGACACTTCTAGTAAAACTGGAACAGACTTCTGTTCTGACTGTGAATTGATTTATGTAAAACTGATTTTCTTGTGGGAAACACTTGTTTGTATATATTGCATGATACGGGTATGGTTCGGTATCGGATATTGATTTGTTACAGAGTACGACATTTTTATTACTGCCCAGAAAATTTTCAAATATACTATATTTCAATTCAAGATTGAAATCAGGAAAGGGGATATTTACATAACTGGAAATAGGGAAAGAATATGTACGTAGTGAGAAAGGGAAAGAATCTACGAGGTACTAAGGAAAGTATCAACATTATCTATAGAAAGAATCATGTAAACATAGTTATTTTTTTAAAAAATTTACTAAGTACGCGATTGTTGTACCCTTTAATTTATCTGACTAAAGTTACAGATTAGTACAGTCCCAATTCCCAAAGAGTGCCTGTGTGTATTCAAATGGAGTACCCAATATTTTTGTGTTTGAAAAATATTTTGGTTACATGATCGATCCAAATTAAGTACTCAGCAGTCAAAACGTACAGAATAGACGGATGGATTGAGTTTTGAAGTATTTGTGCATCATAGTGCAAAGTACGAGCAGATAATGTTGGTGGTTTATTCACCCATAGTTGTTCAAATAAAATGTAAAAGGATTCCTGAAGAAAAGGGGGAAAATAGTTCAGTTGATTGTGTTGTCTAAACTTTGTTATTGTGGAAATTTTATGATAGTAAATATGTGTGGCAAATTGCAGTGTGTATTAGATTCTGAGAAGATGTTGATTATAAGTCACTGACTTCAGCTTTTACACACAGGATGATATTTTCACCTCTTTGGATGTTCCATGGCGTTGTGGCTCGAGGAAGGTTTTCATTACCTGCACCCTCAGCTCCGCGTAATCGACATGTATGCCAATGCCATTTTTAACTGAAATTTGAGACATTTTTTTATTGTGAGTTTTTGTTTTGTTATTGTGGATATCCGACCATTAAACTTTAGAACCATGAATAATTGTATTGTTTTAAAACTTAGTTTTTTGAATCTTTATTTCATCTTTCTTTTAGAAATTACTATTATCATATTTTCCCCCTGTTAATGATTATTATGACAACTAAATACAATACTAATTTTCTATGGTGTAACAGTGGGCACCGTGTCATGCCGTTGTCGCAACGCCATTGCTTATTGCGTTTGAGTTGCTCCTTTGTATATATCTTGAGAGCTTATACGGTACTTTTCTACCCTATGCCTTTGTGCTTTCATATTCATCAATAATTTTCAATTATTTTAATCAATTCAACATGTTTCTCAGTTGTCTTTCCTTGGTTTTTTACTAAACAAATATTAAGTTAGTATTATATTATTATTTGTTCATCTAGTTAGATTGATGCTCACAAAGTTCTACTATAGACTCGTGAACATTTTGCAGTATCCTTGTGTCCGTTAAATGAAAGGCTTTTGTCTCAATAGAAGACGTGACTTTCTATAATGAAATTTCTGCAAGAATTCCAATTATACCAATGCATTTTTTTTTCTGTGCACAGTTCGTGGCTTTGCAGCAGTCGACCTGAAGATTGTGTTCCTTCCTTTACTAACATTTGAAATCATAATTCTCATTGACAATTTCAGGTAATTTCTTTTGGATTGTTTTGTCTTTTTTCTTTATCTACTTGGAGAAGTCCTGATCTCAATCATTGATGCAGACAATGTTTTTGTTGTGGCATGCTTTGTTTATGAAGAGATAAATGTGGAGCCCTTCAATCTCAATGTTTGTTATCTGTGCAGAATGTGTAGAGCTCTAATGCCAGGGGATGAAGAAAGCATGAGTGATGAAGCAATATGGGAAACTCTTCCTGTAAGGCTTTACATGTAACTCTTTTGATTTTCCATGTTCTCATTTTGTGGAAGCTTGATTACACTTAAAAATGTTTTTCATTCCGTTTCTTGTAGCACTTTTGGGTTGCCATCTCTATGGTTTTCTTCGTTACTGCTACAGTCTTCACACTCCTAAAACTGAATGGTAACTCCTTTTCTTCTACTATTGAATAGATGGATATTTCTTTTCATAATATCATCTATTTCTTAGAAATTTTGTCATTATCAATTTTTAATCTCATGATACCAACATTGTGATTAATATGAAAAATGATAATAAGTATGGTTTGTTTTTCTTGTGTGATACAGGTAGTGTAGCTTCTCTCGGTTGGTGGGACTTGTTTATTAACTTCAGGTAGGTTTTTATGTTATGCACTGAAATGTACTTTGATAATTAGCTTTGTGTTTATTAGATCGCTGACTTGAATTATTCGTATATGGTTTTTATATCTTATTCTTGCAGTATTGCCGAGTGCTTTGCGTTTCTTGTATGTACTAAGTGGTCGAATCCTGTCATTCATAGAAGTTCCAGAGAACCGAGTTCTTCTACTACAGTTAGATATCTTGACTGGAACAGTGGTTTAATGGTTTCTTCAGAAGGAGATCAACGGGAGGCGAGAATATGTAGCCTGCAAGACATAGGGGGTCATTTCATGAAAGTGCCGATTATTGTATTTCAGGTTCTTCTTTGCATGCATTTAGAGGTACATAATGATGCTGAATTGTGTGCTTAGCCGATCTCGGAAATTCACATTGCATTTGGAAATCTGAGCTGTTTTGTTTTGTATTTCAGGGAACGACTGCTTTTGCTGCACATTTATCTCTTGCAGTTCTTTTTTCTCCCATTTTCATATTGCAAGGTGTTGGCGTGCTGTTATCGGCATCTAAATTTGTGGAGAAACTTGTGCTTCTTCTACGTAGCGGAGCGGGTAGAGGACTTTATTTTAGATTCTCTTCAAGAGCTCACGATTGCTTGGGGTTCTTACACCATGGTTCTAGGTAATTAATCTTCTTTATTGTTATCATTACTAGAGAAAATTATAGGTTCAAAATATGTTGCTTGGTCTGATTTAAAATTTTCATTCTATTCCCGTAATCCTAAATCTGTTATGACTCAATTCTTAATTCCTTGGCTACTTTATGACACAATTTAACATGAATCGGACATGTTGCAGTAAAAAAATCCAGTCCTTTAGCTGTTTCTCAAATCAAATTAAGCCTTGATTATTGATTACTGTATTCTATGCACCAGCTATTTTTCTTACATTTGAATGAAAACCGCTCAGTTATATGTTAAGAATATGAATAGCGTGAAATCAAGGTTGTGTGATCCATGAGAATTACCTTTTCAATTATTTGGGTGAATTGTTTTCGTTAGCTGCAACAAAGGGAACATAATGGATGTATGATTCAATATGACCAAGCTGCCACAACGGGGGTAGAAGAATCGGAGTATATGTACGATTCAATATAATGACGCGTAAGAGGAAACAAAATAAGGAATATAAAGAATCAGTTTATCTCCATATTAGCACCTTGTATGTATGATTTTATCCACTGATCATAATAAAACGGGAGGGCACTTCATGGATCACATGGTCGATAGGGGAGTATATGTAATTCAACATATGGTTAATGTTATCCAATTTTAATGTTCAAATCTATCTCCATTATTATTGTTATACTGCTGCCATGGTTGGAGATGAAAAGTCCAACTCCAATGTTTAATGTTCAATTTTTTCAAAAAAGCGAAGTAGAAATCTTGTTGAATTACCATATGCATGTCATTATGAACTAAATCTGATCTGACAATTCATGGAATCAGATTATTAGGCTGGTGGTCAATTGATGAAGGAAGTCGGGAAGAACAGGCCCGATTGTACCACGAGGGAGCATCTGGGTAAACAACATTTCATTTACAATCTTAGTGTGTACCGTCAGAATAATGTGATTTATATGTTGTCTCATATATGGTTACCTCTTTATTTTTCTGTTTAACACTAGAACTTTGTATATATAATTTCTCAATGCACAGGTATAATACATTCAATGGTTACCCTCCTGAGATTGTTAAGAAAATGCCTAAGAGGGATCTCGCCGAAGAGGTAATGACTGTTCCTACAACATAAGTAGATCAGTTTATGGTGGATTCTGTTCGTGTCTACGAACATCTAGAGTAGTATGATCTGCATAAGTTTAGTTTATGATGCTCATATGTTCAATATTAGTTGCAAAATTCTCGTTCAGCCACAAGAACTATCTGATTTTCATCATTGACACGCTTAAAATTTTGTAATGTCAGGTGTGGAGACTCCAGGCTGCTCTTGGCGAGCAGACGGAAATTACAAAATACAGCCAACAGGAATATGAAAGACTTAAAAATGTAAACACTCTAACTTCTTCAAGTTATTTTTAGTCATTTCTTGTAGTTAGTTTCATAAAAAAAATTCATTTGGCCAACTTATATGTTTCATATATTGTTTTTATCAGGAGAAAGTGCTGTGCCGAATTTGTTTCGAAGGAGAGATTACTGTTGTATTGCTCCCATGTAGGCACCGTGTCCTTTGCAAGTAAGAACAACATAAAACTATATGATGATCAATGATACAACTTGCCACATTTCATTCATAGCTCATTCTTATGCTAATTTATTTGCATTGATGAACTGCAGCTCATGCTCAGAGAAGTGTAAGACGTGCCCGATGTGCCGCAACTATATCGCAGAGCGCTTGCCAGTATATGATGTCTAGGTGTTAACTTGACCAACTTTTGTATACAAGACCATAGAAGAAAGTGACTAAAGGAAAGTGAAAAAATGTTAATACTTGGTATATTTTTTGTTGTCACATTAATTCAGTGCCAACTTTTTTACTAATTTGTATATATATAAAATAGATATTTTGAGGCTTTATAAATGATTGCAATCAATTTCAATGTATGTAATGAATTGTAGTCAACCCAACTTTTTTTCCGGGTCAATCAAGTGTAAGAACTTGGCTTCAATTTCAAATGATACAATATTGTTTAGGAGAATAGGATTGCCATTTGAAAATGATTTTAACTTTTATTCAGATGCAAGGCTTGATAAATTTTTGATAATATGTTGTTGGTGTGAAGTATCTATCGTCTTTTGTCGATGATTAATCTTTGCTAGAAAACCCTGATGAGCACCTTACACTTAGTATCTTGTTTTTGTCGATGACTTATCTTTATCAGGAAACCTTGATTGGCCACCTTACTAGTATCTATTGTTTTTGTCGATGACTAATCTTTATTGGCACCCCCTAATTGTCTACCTTACTAGTATCGATCGTTTTTGTCGATGACTTGTTTTTATCGGAAAATTTTGATTGACTACCTTACTAGTATTTATCGTTTTTTGTCGATGATTAATCTTTGCTAGAAAACCCTGATGAGCACCTTACTAGTATCTTGTTTTTGTCGATGACTAATCTTTATCGAAAAACCTTGATTGGCCACCTTACTAGTATCTATTGTTTTTGTCGATGGCTAATATTTATAGGCACCCCCTAATTGTCTACCTTACTAGTATCTATCGTTTTTGTCGATGACTCTTCTTTATCGGGAAATTTTGATTGACTACCTTTACTAGTATCTATCGTCTTTTGTCGATGACTATTTTTTGTCGAAAAATCATGATTGACGGACTTTAGTAAGGTCCTTTAAGTAAGACAAAGAACATTTATATCATATCATGTGATTTTAATGAGGGGACTTGTATTACATGGCTAAAATAATTTAAGCACTTAATGTTGATTAATCTTGTGTAAAGTGAAAGTTGAAGGTAAATCTTCAAAGTTAAACTTTCCAACATTCAATGATTGAGTTGTGGTGCCTCTTTGAAACACTATTGAGTCTATAAAAAAAAGACAAAAATGATTTTTTTTATTATGTTTATGACATGTGTCAACCATTGCACTCACTTGTCACTTCATCATTCGAGTTGCTACACTTTGGAGCTATATGGCGTGACTACTACATACATATTACTCTTAGGATCCAAACAAAAGTAATTTTTAGGATTTTTATTATGAAGGTGATGTTTAATCTTTTAGCTCATAAACTGAACTATCTACTTTAAAACTACAATTTTGTTATATATGTTGATGAAAGAGAAAGATGAAGTTCATTAGTATCTGAAAATATTACAAAGTAGATAGTTTGTATGTTCATGTTTTGAATCACACTGAATTTGACAAAATTACGATAATACTGCAAATGTTACGTTCTAGATAATTTGTATGTTCATGTTTTGAATTATAGTGAATTTGACAAAATTACTATAGGATTGAAAATGTTAGTAACATGTTGATATTATTAATTATAAGTATGAGTCTTCCCTTTGAAAATAATGTATGGTACAAGTTGTAAGTTGTATGAGTGTAGTGGATTAATAATCCAAAACTTGTGCTCTATCTTGTCGTCCCATACAAGTTTTGTGTCCAAGTAGTAGTTATGTGGTAGGCATCAACAGGTCTTAATCAGTGGCAAATGTTAATTTGTTGTTACTTGATCAATGATGATATTAAAATTGTGCTGATTTTGGATGTATATATAAGATGTCACTTCTAACTTATAACTTATAACTTGTAATACATGGTAATGAGAATGTAGATATACAATCTAGTGAGATAAATATGTATGTGTTTAACTTCCATGATATATATATATATATATATATATATATATATATATATATATATATATATATATATATATATATATATATATATATATATATATATATATATATATATATATATATATATATATATATATATATATATATATATATATATATATATATATATATATATATATATATTCATCAAAAGATTAAATATTTAATTATATAGCTAAAATTTAATCCTATCTTCTTTTAAAAAATATTCTTATTTGATGCATCTCATATATATATATATATATATATATATATATATATATATATATATATATATATATATATATATATATATATATATATATATATATATATATATATATATATATATATATATATATATATATATATATATATATATGGGATAGGATCAAATGACACCAAGGTGTCAAAGTTTAATTTGACACCAAAATCTCAATCGTTAAAAGAATTGATCAAACGGTGATACTAAATAAAATAAAATAATAATAAAAATACATATAGCATATTTTTCTCCTAAAAAATAGGCCATTTAGTACCACCGTTTGATCAATTCTTTTAACGGTTGAGATTTGGTGTCAAATTAAACTTTGACACCTTGGTGTCATTTGATCTTATCCCTATATATATATATATATATATATATATATATATATATATATATATATATATATATATATATATATATATATATATATATATATATATATATATATTATTCAAAATATATCGGTAAATAAATCCAATGACATACTCATACAAGTAAGAGAAAATTGCATTCATGTCTCTTCTAGATTAGAAGATTATAATATTAGGCTTTCTACTTAAAGGACCTAGGATTAATAAGGTCTGTATTATAATAGTTAGAAATAGGGTTATATTTACAACCACTAATCACTATTGAATCATCCTACTATTAAATCAATTGAATCATCCTACTATTAAATCTATTAATTGAGTAAGAAATCCACTATTACAGGTGATTAATTGGCAAAGTCTAATATAAATAACATTTTCTTAAATTTTGATCACATTTTCTTTACCTTTACATTATTTTAGTTACAAACAAATAAATTTTTATCTTTGACTTAAAAACATACAAATACATTGAATAGTTGAAGTAAACATCAAGTTCAAATAGAGACAATAATAATAAAAAATCTTGATATTATAATAAGATTCTATCTAAAAAGCTCTATAAAAATGACGCAGTTGCGGGGGACTTGAGTCGTTTTGATTCAACATATAACAATAATTTATGTTTTCTAAGCATTTTGCTCATATCTTACTTAAATATAAATTTCTTGTTTTATTGTTCATTTGCTTCTAACCCTCTTTGTATATACGAATAGAGATTGGCCCGTACATAATTTCTTATTCCATCACATGTTTGTCTCTTTAAGTCAAGTCTGTTTTTATGTTTCCATTTCATTTCTTCATAATTTTATGTCTTTGTCAGTTCAGGTTGGGTGAGTCTTTTGTTTGTTTTTATTAAAGTCAGTTGGGTCAAACACCTAGTTATTGAGTCATTTTTTGTTGTTGTTTGTCTTGAATTAATTCTGTGTGTTTTGGTTTGTTGTGTCAGTTTCTTTCTTCTTAATTTTTGACTAAAAAGGGGGAAAAATATTATTGTGTCTAGTCTCTAAATTGAGAAATTCAACAATTTAAGGGGGAGTGAGTCTTGAGTCTGTTTTTGTTTTTGCTTTTGCTTTTGCTGCTGCTACCACTTCTGTTTAGGTTGTGTTTGCACAATATCGTGTTAGATGTTCTAACATCCTGTTTGTTTATGGTTGTGTCTTGTGCTTTAAGTTATGTGATTCACATAGAAAGCTCACATGATATATTAGAACCGTGTCTGAGGGGGAGTATCTCCTATCTTATTCCTCATGTACACTGTGTTGAAGGGGAGTATTACTTATCTTCTTCCTCATGTACAAAGTTTACATGTTTAGCATGTAGCTTGTGTTTGTGTAACTGCGTTTGAATTGACATATATTTGTGCATTTTGATCTTTGGTTGTTTTAGCCTAAATTTGGTAAAGGGGGGATTGTTAGCTCCATGATTTTGGGATTGATAGAATTTTGCTAAAACATGATGCTTAAAAGATGTTAAGCAAGATGCCATAACATCTTATGCTCTTGATACAACTGAGTATGAGCTTACACTAAAAATCAGATGTCCAGACTGATGTCGTGACATTCTGAACCAGAAGATCAGCACAAGCTGTTTGGAATCTTGACAAATTTGATTTGTTTTAAATTTATACTATGATATTTCTTTTGGATATATCATAGTGATTTACGCATGTCAAGAAGATTAAATCTAGAAAAAAGGAATCAAATCCCCACCAAAATTAAAGTTTTTAAAATTAGATGATTGAGACAACATTTATTTTCAAGATTAAAAAAGATTTCTCTGCAGATTTATTGCAACTCTCAGCTTGTGGATCACGTAAAGTATTTCGAAGTCCATGAACTGTTGAAGACTATTTAAAGAGATCTTTAGACCTAATGTAACTAACTCACACAATTATAAAATTAGAGGAAGGTTAGAAAGCTTAGGTTTTGAGAGTCTCTTGTGTTTCAAGTCTCCCACGTATCTTTTGATACTGTGTGGTAGACAGTTTGTTGCTTGATTGTTTGTCAAGTTGTTTGTTCTCACTCTTAAGCTTTTAAGCATTGAGTTGAATATTGTTATTGGTTGAAGTTTTTAAGTAAAACTAAGTATTTTGTATTTGAAGTGTAATCTTCTAAAATTGGGTTATTCTTGATACAGTCATTGGGATTGGACCTGTTAGATATCACTGAGGTGATTTAGGAAGAGGGCTGGCGATTTCCCACTTCTAGATGTCAATTTCTAAGCAGAAGTTGTAATGGGTACTGATTAGGCGGGAAGTTGTAAATTGAGACTATCTAGCTTTGAACTAATACCGCTGATAGTAGATTTCCTTCCTGACTTGGTAGCCCCCAGATTAGATGTTGTTGCACTGAACTAGGTTAACATTTTTATGTGTTATTTATCATTCTGCAATTTTAATTATGTATCAATTTCAATCTGATGTGTTTGGTCTATTTCCTGATGTCGTAACATTGTCTTGACATCATGTGAGACAGTTGTGTTAACATATGTGTTGTAAAAATAAATCCAATATGTCACTCTTAATTTACCCATATATTTTTTCCTTTTCATTTGTGATTAATTTATATTGTTGTTCAAAGTAAAATTTTACTATATTTATTATAATTTTTTTTATAATAAACATAATATAAATATATTAATTATATTTATCAAAAATATTCTTAAAATAATTAAAATTCAATAAAAAATAAAAGCATTTCTTAATCTAGTTTATATTATTTTAGTTACAAACAAACCAATTTTCATATTTTACTTAAAAACATATAATGAATAATTGGGAGTAAATATCAAGTTCTTGTACTGAGGTCTAAAAAGACTCTATCACTGATCATGTGTATTCTGATATCTTATAGATATTGGAAGAGTTTTCATAATATTTATTTATTTTGTACTTAGGTTCTCCTAAATTTCTAAAAAAAAATAAAAATACATATTTAACTCAAATAATACAAAGAAGCATTCCTCTATTTTTTTTCTGAAATATTTATATAAGAGATAAAAAGAGTGTCATATAAAAAAATCTAAAGGATATAGAACAAATATTTAGCTTTGTTTAATAAAATAGTATTTTGCTTGTCAAAAATACCTCTAGATGAGTACAATTTCTCCGAAAATAAAATTGAATAAAAAAACAAAACAAAATAGAAAACGGATAGAAAAGAAAGATTATAGTATTATAGAAGTTTCCATAGTTATGGTACAACTTGACTTTATATTAATAATATGTATACTGTTTTTTGAGATGAAGATTGTATTCACTTGACATAATAAGAGTTCATATATGGATAGTATTCTTCTATTTGCATAATGTGAATGAGAAGGTTCCTCTTAGGGAAAAAGAAAACACACAAATGTGGTTCATGTTATCTTAGAGAAGACGTGGAGAATTGGCCACGTCCATTTTTTTCTATTTGGCTTTCTTAACAAGACAAATACTATATAAGTGTGGGGGCATATGTGCTTTGTATTTTGTGAATTATTTGTCAAGATCATTATGGTATCATATTTCTTCAATTTCATTCTAGATAGAGAAATAATAATTTAATCATTAATTATCTTACAATTTAAAAATCGCAATTAATTATGTTTATTTCGATTAGGTTCATTCTGCACACAAAAAATAAGATGAGACGAGCATAATTAAATATTTGAATTTAAAATTTTAAATCGTTTTAAAAAAGTGAGAATAGATTGAGAAAAAAATGCGGTTTTATGTTTTTAAAGACTAAAATTTATAAAAAATCATTTGTTAAATAATATTCGTATTTACAAAAATTTGTATGAAAAACGAAACAGATATGTTTTGTCTAACTTAAAAAATAAATATAGGTAAATGTACCTGTCCGATGCGCCGGACTAGTTCAGCCACCCTTATGCTTAAATAGGTAGGACTTAAAATCACTTGGATAAAAAGTCCTTAAGACTTAAAATCACTTAATATTAAGTGATTTATAAAAAGCCATTCCTTATGAAGTTGTCTTTGTCACCACTCACAATGTGTCTATTCATTAGCATGGTCGAGATTCCATTTGATATGAAAAGAAATTCTATTGGGCCTACTATGAATTTATTCAAATTTTGCAATAGTGTATTATATGTTTTTGACCAAAAAAATCATTTTTATTCTTATACATACTAGTAACAAACCTGTGCATACGCACGGGTTCTGGTCTGATACGCGCATTTATTTACATAATATATTTATTTTAAATAGAATATTTAAAATGAAAAAATATTTAGATCAATAATAAATTTTTCGTATATCAAAATATTTAAATCAATAATAATTTTTTTCCTCTTATATCATTCTTGGATCATTAATGTTTGAATCATAAATATCATCTTTCTTATATATAAACATGTAGACAAGAATATATTTTTTCCCGTATTCAAATATTATTTATGTTTAGGTATTATTTACAAAAATATTTGGATAAATTGTAAATTTTTGTATATAAAAATATTTAGATCAATAATAGATTTTTTCTCATATACCATTTTTGAATAAATTTTATATGGATCTAAATACCATTTTTTGTATATAAAAATATTTAGATCAATAATAATTTTTTTCCATATACAAATATTATTTTTGTTTAGGTATCATTTATAAAAATATTTGAATGAATAGTAAATTTATGTATAAAAAAATATCTAGATCAATAATAGATTTTTTCCCGTATATCATTTTTGAATAAATTTTTTTTGGATCATAAATTCCATTTTTCGTATATAAAAATATTTAGATCAATAATAAATTTTTCCCGTATTTAAATATTATTTATGTCCAGTATCATTTACAAAAATATCTGAATCAATAGTAAATTTTTTTATATAAAAATATTTAAATCAATAATAGACTTTTTCCCGTATACCATTTTTTAATTAAATTTTTTGGATCATAAGTACCATTTTTCATATAGAAAAATATTTAGATTAATAAAAAAAAATTCCCGTAGACAAATATTATTTATGTTTAGGTATCGTTTACTAAAATATCTGAATCAATAGTAAATTTTTTGTATATAAAAATATTTAGATCATTAATAGATTTTTTCCCGTATACCATTTTTGAATTAAATTTTTTTGGATCATAAATACTATTTTTTATATAGAAAAATATTTAGGTCAATTATAGATTTTTTCCCGTATACAATATTATTTATGTTTAGGTATCGTTTATAAATATATCTGGATCAATAGTAAATTTTTGTATATAAAAATATTTAGATCATTAATAGATTTTTTCCCGTATACCATTTTTGAATTAAATTTTTTTGGATCATAAATACTATTTTTCATATAGAAAAATATTTAGGTCAATTATAGATTTTTTCCCGTATACAATATTATTTATATTTAGGTATCGTTTATAAATATATCTGGATCAATAGTAAATTTTTGTATATAAAAATATTTAGATCATTAATAGATTTTTTCCCGTATACCATTTTTGAATTAAATTTTTTTGGATCATAAATACTATTTTTCATATAGAAAAATATTTAGGTCAATTATAGATTTTTTCCCGTATACAATATTATTTATGTTTAGGTATCGTTTATAAATATATCTGGATCAATAGTAAATGTTCGTATATAAAAATATTTAGATCAATAATAAATTCTTTCCCGCATATCATTTTTGAATTAAACTTTTTGGGATCATAAATACCATTTTTCATATAGAAAAATATTTAGATCAATTATAGATTTTTCCCGTATACAAATATTATTTATGTTTAGGTAATGTTTACAAAAATATCTATATAAATAGTAAATTTTCGTATATAAAAATATTTAGATCAATAATAGATTTTTTTTCCCGTATACCATTTTTGAATAAAATTTTTTGGAGCATAAATATCATTTTCCGTATATAAAAATATTTAGATCAATAATAAATTTTTTCCGTATACAAATATTATTTTTGTTTAGATATCATTTATAAAAATATTTGAGTGAATAGTAAATTGTCGGATAAAAAATATTTAGATCAATAATAGATTTTTTCCTGTATACCATTTTTGAATAAATTTTTTTTTAATCATAAAAAATATTTTTCTTATATAAAAATATTTAGATCAATAATAGATTTTTCTGATACAAATATTATTTATGTTTAGGTATCATTTACAAAAATATCTGAATGCATAGTAAATTTTTGTATACAAAAATATTTAGATCAATAATAATTTTTTCCCTTATATTATTTTTTATTAAAATTTTGTGGATCATAAATACCATTTTTTTTAAAAAATAAATGGAGTATAGAGAGATTAAGGTAAAAAACTAAAAAGGTGAAGAGAGAGAAAGAATGGTGAAAATAAGTTATAATATAGTTGAATAAAATATTAAGATATAATGGACAATTGTGTGGATAGACCAAAAAACCAACAATTTTCATTTTATGCAACACAACCATTCACACCAAAACACCTCAAAATCATTTGTTTTTAAATAAGAGAAATGCTAAGCTTACATATAAAAGCTACACTACACCGTATGTTTCTACGGTTTGACTTGTTTTTGATTTTTTTTAATAATTATTTTCATGCATAAATTTTTGTGTCATAACAAAATTGTTAGGATAAAGCTAAGGTGTATATACGGTGTAATTGAATTTGGTGTAAGCATAGCACATCTCTTTAAATAATATTCTTTTTGCTTTAGGTTTTGTGTTAATGCTTACCATGCTTTGAAAAAAGCTATGGTGTAAATACAGTGTAGGAAAATTGAATGTAAGCAGCATGCCTCATATAAAAAATATAAGTAATACACATAATAGTAGACCAAATCAAAACATTTAAAATGTATGAAATAGCGTTTGAAATATAAGTTATAAGCTAAAACGCTATTTGAAATAGTGTTTGGAAAATAAATTATAAGCTAGTAAAATAAGTTATAAACTATTGATGAGAAGACCGTTACTAAACAGGTCTAAATTGTCATATGTGCTTATAAACTATAAACTCTAAGCTTATAACTGATAATTGAGACTGATAACGGATAAGTTAATTGAAGTGTTTGGTAAAATTATCGGTTCAATTAATTTATAAATGTAAAATGATATAAAAGATATTTAATACATAATTATTTAATTTAAAATTAAAATGAATTATAAAGGATAAAAATGAGTTTACGCTAAAATAATAAGAATAAAAAAAGAAGAAAAAATGATAAATTATAATAGCGATTGAAACATAAATTATAAGCTTGTAAAATAAAATATAAACTAGTGATGAAAAAATCGTTACTAAACAGGTCTAAATTGTCATATGAGTTTATAAATTATAAACTATAAGACATAAGCTCAAAATGTGCAAAGTCATTATAAATATGATTTTTTTAATGAATTGTTCTATCACTAGAGTTATAGACACCAATGAGATTTGAATCTACAACATAGAAAAAAGAACAGTTTTAGATATCAAACCCTCACTACTAAATCAAACTCTGGAGATTGTTTAAATATGATTTGACAATTTATTTATAAGTGGGGATAGTTCTTATTTTGCAAATCAGTTGTGTCTTATTGAATTATAACCAATATAAAAAATTAATATTATATTGAAATTTCATCTAACCACTTTGCTAATCACCACTTTGTTTTCAACATTATAAAGTGTTTGAGAAGAAATCTTTGCTTCATCAATAGAAGATATAAAGTCCTCAATCTCAGTTGAAGAATGTGTCATTGATTGTCCCAATCTCGTAATGTAATTTGTTTGCTTGAGATTGTAGTTTTGTCGTATTGTATTTTGAGTTGACGTGTCAATGGAGGGTAGTAGAAATGTTATTGTTGGATTGGATTTGGTGTGAATGGTTGTGTTGCATAAAATGAAAATTGATGTTGAGGTGTTTGAAAGTTATAAGGGTTGTCTTTGAAGGCGTGTTGGGCAGATTACCGTACAGGGCTAAAAAATCAACATGATTAAATTTGGGCTAAATACGACTTCATAAATATTTGTCAGGGTTAAAGAGTGGTAAAAAGACTCATAATTGTTTTGGCTCAATTAAACCATGCAAAACTTATAAAGAGTGGTAAAAGGACTCATAATTGTTTTGGCTCAATTAAACCATGCAAAACTTACACAGTACCTCTGAAAATTTAAGAACGTTTTGTGTAGGATATGTGTGTGAGTATGAATTAGAAGAGTTGGCGTATGATGTTTGTTTTTTAAAAATAAGGGTTAAAGTGTTGGTGTTGTTGTTGGGTATTTTGCAAGTGTTGGTATTGTGTATCAAAGAACTATTGGTGTGTTCTTTTGTAATTAAGTTGTGTTAGGATATATGTGTTTATTGATGGTTGGGTGTGTTGGAAGTATGAAGAAGAAGAAAATTGTTCACGTGGGTCAACTAGTAATCTATTTTAGGAAAGATATGTAGTTGGAATTGATTTATATCAAGTCATGTATTCATTGCTTATTTTACATTTGGTGGAAATGATATAGACATTCAAGACATAATTGTGGCGATTCTTCCATTGACGACACACCTATCTATTAAAGTCTTTCTAATTGGGGATATTTCCACTAATCGATCAT
The DNA here is from genome assembly GCF_029867415.1 of Vicia villosa. Lineage (NCBI taxonomy): Eukaryota > Viridiplantae > Streptophyta > Magnoliopsida > Fabales > Fabaceae > Vicia > Vicia villosa. Next base: position 37,161,058 of record NC_081180.1, on the reverse strand, counting down.
AATACTTTTTATGCCAAACTAGAGTTTAAATTTTTCGGCTTGATGTATTTCTACAATGTGGAAATATTTAAAGAGTTTGTTGAACTCTAAGGGATCGGATTTTGTGGATTGACATCTTATAGACCAAGATAAGGTCTCCAAATATATTGGTATATAAGATTAAGTTGGCAGTGTACTAATAATAATTTAAATAAATTAAATGAGCAACAATTTACTTTAGAAGAAATACATCATTTTACTTTAATTTATCGATAAACTGACGATATGCTATGATACAATGACTAGGGAATTTTTAATAATCATATCATGTGCGAACCATCTAAAACAAATAAAAATGTTACAAAATTAAGAAATAAATTTTTCACGAACAAATATGTTTAATATCCTTTTTGGTTACGTATGTTAACTTCAGGGCTCACTTTAGTCTATTAACTCAAAAAAAGTTCAAAATGGTTCATTAACTATTCAAAACATATCATGTTAGTCCTTTTCGTCTAATTTAACGACTAATTAAGCGACAAATTTCTAAAATTTTCCTCACTAATTAGACGGAAAGAATAAACATGGTACATTTTAAAGAGTTAAAGGACTAAATGAAACTTTTTTAAGTTAAGGGATCAAAACGAACTCCGAGGTTAACATATGGGATCAAAAAGGATATTAAGCCAAATATATATAATTTATTAGTCCTAGAGCTTGCATTCTCAACATCCTCACTATTCTAGCAAGAAGGTGCATCCAATCAATATATGCGCATTTTTTAATGTGGCCTTACACATGCCTATGTGAAGATGTGCTAAACACAAGGAGCCCTAACTATAATTACCTATTTTATCTGCATGTTTTGAGAGAAAGGTAATCTACTAATATGTATAATGTTTCTAAAACTATTTGGAAATACAAATAGACACATAATAAGCATTATGTAAATTTCAGTTTTTTTTTCTTCCCTAAAAGAAGCTTAGTCTAATATAAGATTTATGAGCATTGATTTAAGTCAATATAGTTGAATACATTAATCCTTCCTATGTTTATCCTCTAAGGGGAACCTCTGTTTTTATCCATTTTATGAAGTATTCAACTCTGATAATCAAGAATTTCAGTTGGTCGTGAGCAAGGCGAAAGGTCCCCAAAATATCCCCGCCCATTGGTAAAAAGGCCAAGGCATTGATACTGAAGGGACAATCTCGGTTGGCGCATGGTGTAGATTGGCATGTTTATGGCATTTGTCACATCTTTTGATGAAAGCTACAATGTCCTTCATTAAAGATGGCCATTAATACCCTACTTTTAACAGCTTATGGGTCAAGACTCGCCCACCAATATGACTATCGCAATCCCATGATGCACATACTTTAGTTAATACTAGTACAGTCACTTGTTCCCCAACCATCTCAACATGGTAGTGGACTTTCCTATTTTGTAGAGATTTCTAGATATAAGGGCATACTTATCTGCACGCTTGCAAATTTGCATTGTTTCTAGATCACCTTTCATCAATGTTCCTGATTGCATATAGTGAATTATGGGTTCCATCCAACCGCCAGTTAGGGTAACATCAAAATAATTCGCATCTTCTGCTTCAGCTTCCATGCTTTGGATAGCAGCTCTGAAGTTATATTCTCTAGGCACATGTTTAACATGTTCTATTTCAAACCTTTTAAAATGTTTGGACAAATCATTTATCTGATTTGAGTATCTGACTAATTGGGTCTCCTTTGCCTGGTACTGATTGGAAACTTGTCTATCCACTAGTTGAGAGTCGTTTTTGGCTTGTATGTTCAACGTGCCTACTTCTAAGGCGAGTGTCGTGCCAACAATAAGGGCATCATATTCTGCTTGTTTGTTGCTAGCCTTAAATTAAAACTTCTATGAAGGTTTGATCAATAAGTCCTCTGGTCATTCTAGCATGGTCCCTATGTCGGTTCCTTTGACGTTATAGGCTTCGTCTATTGAGAGAATCTGGGAGGGGGACACCTTCTCACCAATGGGCATGTTAAACTCAACCAGAAAATCCAAGACCAGTGATTTGATGTTTCCTCTAGGAATTTGTTGAATGTCATATTCAAATGATTCAACTGCCTAAGATACTATTCTTCCTGCTAGGTATGGATTCTTCAAAACTTGGCGTACAAGATAGCCTATCTTCACTAATATTTGATGTCCTTGTAAATAAGGCCTAAGCTTTCTTGCGGCCACCACCACTATCAATTCGAGCTTTTCTATCTTTTGATAGCAGACCTTTGCGCCTCTGAACATTTTGCTTACGAAATAGACATGTCATTCTAACTTTTTTTGCTTCCTGAACAAGTATTGAGCTTAATGCATGGTCAACGATAGACAAGTAGAGCTATAATAGAGTACCTTCTATTAAGCGTGTCAAAATGGGAGGTGACACTAAGAAATACTTAAGCTTAGAGAAGACATGCTCGCATTCATCGGTCCACTGAAACCTTTCCTTCATCTTGAACATAGTGAAGAAATGGAAAGTCTTGTCACATGCACGTGAAAGAAAACAAGAAAGAACACCCAAGCTCCAGGTTAATTGTTGAACCTCCTTGACAATTTCGGGGATTACCATGTCTATGATGGATTGACATTTATCTAGATTTGTCTCAATGCCTCTCTTGGTGAGATGGAAACCCAAGACATTTCCAACTTGTACGTTGAATGAACACTTGGCTGGATTAAGGCGCATGTTGTAATCCCTAATTGATCTTAGGATATCTTCTAAGTTGGTTGTGTGGCTTCCCCCTTCTGACCTCTTCACAATCATTTTATCAATGTAAACTTACAGTTTGTGTCCTATATGCTTTGCGAACACCGCGTCCATGAGTTATTGGTAGGTGGCGTCAATTTTCTTGAGTCTAAAAGGCATGATGTTGTAGTAATAATAAATGTGATTTGACATGAACTTCGTTTTATTAAGGATGGGATAAGGATCTTTGGGACATGCAACATTTGATCGGTGAAGTCAACACAAATTTTCCATTTGTTCAATGCCTTCCTTACCAAGACCATATTAGCCAGTTGCGAAGGGTATTAAATCTGCGTTTTAAAACGGGTGCTTGTCAGCTTCTGGACTTCCTTTTCAATGGTTGTTCTCTTTTCTTCGCTAACCTTGCGTTTTCTATGAGACACCGGCTTAACTGAGGAATCTATGGTGAGACAATGACAAATCACTCTTGTGTCTATGTCATGCATAACTAAGGGAGCTCGGGCGAATAGGTCAACCTTCCTTCTGAGCAAAGCCATCAAATACTCCTCCTCATATTCAGACAACGAGGTGCCCATCTGGACCTCCTTTTGATCTCCAGTTAGGGTAAGCCTTTCACTTTATGCTTCCAAGCTTAGGTTTCATCTTTTCCTATTGGAGTCTTCCATTTCAGGTAGAAGGATTGCAGCCAAGGGGCTCCCTTACTACCTCTATGCAATTTAGGTAGAACTTTTAGGAAACTTCCTGGTCTCTCTTGATCGTGCACATGCCCCATTAGGTAGTGGATATTTTAAGCTTAGGTGGCGTGTGGACAGGGCCTTCCCCAACAGGTTGAGGGAGGGTCTCCATAGGATCACATTGTAAGGGGACGTGGCATCTGCTACGAGGTATTTTACTTATATGGTCCTAGTGCTCTCCTCTGAGCCAACTCTAGTCTCAAGGGCGATGTAGCCCTTGACATATACTTGTTTTCCTGACAGACTAATAAGGTGTCCCTAGAAAGATCCAATATTGTGGGGGTTTATCTCAATACCTAGGAAGGTAGTCCATAACTGAATATTCGCGGAGCTGCTAGGATCGATTAACATCGTTTTATGCCCCAATCAGCATGTTGAGTCGTGATGACCATATGGTCATTATTATGGGGGGGGGGGGGGGTACGCTACAACTTCCTCTGGCGAGAAGGTGATTTTAGTCTCCCAATCTGCAAAGATACTATGGGTTTTTTAGGGGCGTAATGTTTGCTTCTAACACCTACCAAATGTATCTTCTCTAGGAGGAACTAGATTCTTCCCCTTCGGAGAAACCTACAGCGATGGTCTTAGTGGTCTTCTCGAAACTTTGCTTGAGCATCTTCGTGGAAAAATGGAGACAGCAACTCATGAGAGGATGATGTGTGTAGCCTAGGTCAATTTTACAATGCCCTAGGTTGTGTGTCAATTGTACTGGATAAAAGTACAATGAGGGTGACAACCCCTTTTGAGCAAGGGTTATCAGAGGCATTAAGGTTTGTTAAGAATTAGAGCTAATCCACACAATGGAGTGAGAAGCTTTGTATAAGTGATTTTTCTGTGATAGGGATTGGTCCTCACAATGTACCATGGTACTGATGTATTTATAGCAGCTCCCTAGGAGTCTTGAATCAGGTGAGTCAAATCTTCCTAGAAGATAGCAACCTTCACAAGAGTGGGTGGTTGGTACCAAGAAGTTTATATGATATAGTTAAGCCCCCACGACTTTCCAAATATTGACTGTTGACCCAATACATGCACCCCCCACGAGCACACATTATGGACAGAAAAATGGAAAGTCATGCAATGAATCTAGACAAGAGGTGATCAAACCAGATGAAGAATGCTCGAACTAATATAGAGACGACTCGGAAAAGGCAAAGTGTACGCCTACTGCTCGCGCCCCAAAGTCCCTCTTAATTACTTGACTACATAATTAAATAAATAATAAAATACATATTTAATAAATAAGTAAATAAAACGGGAAAGGAGGGTATGTAATTCCCCTATGGGCTGGTGCACTCTTTATTGTAGAGTCACCAATACCAGTGGCAGTCCTACGTAATCTTTGCCTTACCATCTAACTTTGATAAATTAACTTATATCATGTAAAGTGAAATATAGAATTATGCCTATAATTTAACTACATGCAATCCAAATCGGTCAAAAAGATACCTATGATTTCTCATTAACCTCGACAATTTTTCTTTGTAACATTATTCACAGTTAAGAAACAAAATACCGACAAATTGGTCGGTGTAATTGAGGGGTTAAACAAAAACATTACTACATTAACCAACATGAAAAATGATAACACATCCCATAAATTTTCATTGTGTGGTCCTCTCCAAATTGATTGTTTGATACCACTTTACTTCTTATCATACACACATTATGATTCTTCTCTTTATCCTACGCACCCTTTCCACTACTATGTCATCATGTAGAGACAAATTCCACACTCACACACACACACAACCATTTCATCATTCTCACTCATCCTCTAAACTTTGAACCATAATTCCAAATCTAACCAATATCCACCATGTCATCAAGTGCAACAATTTGGAGCTATGAAGAAGAAAAAGCATTTGAGAATGCCATAGCCATGCATTGGATTGAAAAACAAGATTCTAAAGAACAAGAATGGGAAAAGATTGCTTCATGTGTCCCTAACAAAAGCATGGAGGAAGTGAAACAACATTATCAAGTGTTGGTAGATGATGTTAGTGCAATTGAGGCAGGTCATGTTTCATTTCCAAATTATGCTAATGAATTATTAGAAAGTAGTTCAAATAAAGATTCTTCTAAGTCCACCACAAGTTTGGATAAGAGATCAAGTTGTAATTTTGGTAGTGGGTTTTCTGGTTTGGGACATGACTCCTCCACCCACCATAGTAGTGGGAAAGGTGGACTGTCAAGGTCTTCATCTTCATCAGAACAAGAAAGGAGAAAAGGAATTCCATGGACAGAAGAAGAGCATAGGTACTTTCTAATTACATCTTCATCTTTGAATTTGTCTGTCTTTTTATATATTATTCATCTGTTTTTCACTCTGTTAGTCTGTCTATCTGTTTGTCTGTCTATCTGTCTACATAAATATATTTCAGTAGAAGTTAGATGAACTAAGTTTCAACAAAAATTCAATTGGATTAAAGGTTTTGGATTTGTTTTTTCAGGCTATTTTTACTAGGTCTAGACAAATTTGGAAAAGGAGACTGGAGGAGTATTTCAAGGAACTTTGTGATATCAAGGACACCAACACAAGTGGCAAGTCATGCACAAAAGTATTTCATAAGGTTGAACTCAATGAATAGAGATAGAAGAAGGTCGAGTATTCATGATATTACTAGTGTTAACAATGGAGATGTAGCTAGTAATCATCAAGCACCAATAACTGGCCAACATGGTAACACAATTCCTTCAAATACAATGGGTTTAGGACAATCAATGAAGCATAGAGTTCATCCTCATCATCCTGGTGGTGGTTTAGGAATGTATGGAGCACCAGTTGGACATCCTGTTGTTGCTCCTCCTGCTCATATGGCTTCTGCAGTTGGGACTCCGGTTATGCTTCCTCATCATCCTCATCATCATCCACCTTATGTTGTTCCTCTAGCTTACCCTATGGCACCTCCACCAATGCACCAATAACAACTCTTTCTTTTCTTCTTCTTTTATGGAAATAAAGTTTATGCGAGTTGGATTTCGAGAATTCATTAGGTCAGATAAAGTCTGACAGAGATACTTACATAATATATGCCGATTAAGTTTTTACATCGGCAACAGAATTTGAACTCGGAAGTTTATGAAGTTTGTGTTAATCTTTCATGACTTAACCAATCTACATTGGTTAAAATCCTCTTTATTTTATTTGTTAGTTTAGTGAGGATTTAAAGAAAAGTCCTCTTATGTGAAAAGTTAAGTTTATGTTAAATAAATTCTGCTCTTGCTAATTTACTCAAGAATTTGAGGAATTCAATAATGGTGGTGAGTATGTAGACTATGTTTTAGTTGGTTTAGTAAATTTCCTTATTAGGTGGAGGGGTCATGGTGTATATGTACATAGATATGATTATAATAAATAGGAGTACCAATGAATTGAAGTAAATAAACTTCTCTTTGTTGCCAAGATTATTGTGTCATGTCATTTTATTTGATGAATAGAAATATCATTACTTTTCATGTCTCTAGATTGATGAGACTCAAAACTAATTAATGTTGATTTCCTATTTGCAATATGTCTAGTCATTGTTGTCGATGAGTGCCTTTATAAAAGTTGTGGAAACAAACTTGTTATTTTCCTTAAGCATCAAATCCAATTAAAAGCATGTACCTGAAGTTATTATAGGTGCCTTGTTATTTATAGAAAATCAAGACTTAAAACAAATTCTTGAAAAAAGGCATCATTAGATCCGTCAATAACACGAAAAATCTTATGATTAATAAGTAGAATCTATCATCATAATGTAAAAGTTGCCTTTTCAAAATTACAATTTATCGTCATGATTTCAAGGCTACTTTTCAACAAAAACAATGAACAAGCCTGTAAATTCAATAAAATACATTAAATTTAGTAGGCATAAAAATTTACTCAAAGTGGCATATTTTCATTGAAAGTACTCAAATTCAAGTTGAAACAAACATAATACGTAGTTCTTTTAGAGAGATATTGAAGACTACATGGTACAGCTAGGCACTTGTATTCCTTCTATAGTCTCATTTTCATCTCAATCTTCTGACAGTTCCATCTCATACAAGGAATGTTGCAAGCTATAAATTATTTCAGACAAGATCCATATATATAGATCAGTAAACCTCATTTAATCTAATATTGCCATTAACGTCACCTATCTATTTGTTTGCTTCCATTCTAACATCTAACCTGCTTCAGACATCGCAGATTGGATGATGGATTACTCCACCTAGGACTTTAGACAAATTAACACTAATTTACACAACCACCAGAAGCATTGCGCCTGAAATTTTGGCAACTTCACTAGCCAAGACATCAGGTCCAGAATCCTTCCTTACGAGTCGTGACTAGAGTTGAATGCCCATTTATTAACTATGCATGCATGCAAAAGTAGTAACACAAAATTTACTGTTGCCAACAAGATGTTGTCAGAAGATAACAAGCGTGGCATAGTGTGCAATTTATTTGTACAAAATCCTACAAATACTCATTGAATTGAATATGAGACCATCCTTTGTTTGGGCATTAATCCCCTCATTTTCAAATTTTCTTCTACCAAAAGAATGAACTTACACTTGACAAGCAAACAATAAACACATTTTAAGAACGGAAAATTCTGCATGCATTAAGTTGAAAGGCGATTACAAGTTACAACATCAGTTTGCTTTTATAACAGGTATAAAAACAATTAATTCCTCACATTCTCAAGTAGCTTCTTAAATATTCAAACAAGTCATTTTTATCTTTTACCTACCCGAAAAGTTTCTTCTAAGCTGCTCTTTCACAATTTCTACGTCAACCTTAATGCACTTTACAAGGTCAACCAAAAAATATATTATCTGGAATCAAGATGGAATATACAACATGCTGATAACTACCAGGTATTCCTGTACTTCAAAATCCAGCTCAACAAAGTCGTTTTGATTTTACACGGAGATGACCATTCAGCATTTGGAATAAGAAACTTCTACGACCCCACCTCCACCATTTTGGTACCACAATTCGGCGTCTCTTTTTTGTCTGTTTGCCTACAACTGAAAAAATACATATTGTAGAAAAGTGAATATTTGGTGAAATGCTTGAGTTCCTAATGCACTCAAGTAATTTGATTATATACACACTAGAGAGTAAATACAAGATAAGATTTTCAAGGATGTTGTTAGTTCCTAGATACATGTATGTAATTTTCTAGGCATAGACTTCTAGGTACATGTATTGACTCCTAAATACAAATTTATAATTCCAATATTTTATAATTCCAACACTCCCCCTCAAGCTGGTGAATGGATATCAATCATTCCCAGCTTGCAAGTCAATTGATTGAAACGATCAGGTGGCAAGCCTTTTGTTAACACATCTGCTAGTTGATGCTTAGAAGGAATGTAGGATGTAGCTATTAAACCACTGTCTAATTTTTCCTTGATGAAATGGCGGTCAATCTCAATGTGTTTGGTCCTGTCATGCTGAACAGGATTATGAGCAATACTGATTGTTGACTTGTTGTCACAGAACAACTTCATAGGCCCTTCACATTGTATTTTTAGATCATTTAGAATGATCCTCATCCAAAGTAACTCACAGATTCCTTGAGCCAAAGCTCGAAATTCTGCCTCAGCGCTTGATCGAGCCACTACATTTTGTTTCTTACTTCTCCATGTGACAAGGTTCCCACACAAGAGGGTGCAAAATCCCGAAGTGGATCTTTTATCACTAATTGATCCTGCATAGTCAGCATCGGTGTAGGCTTCTATAGTTAACCTTCCACCTCTTTTGAACAATAGTCCTCTTCCTGGAGTAGCCTTGAGGTATTGCAAGATGCGATCAACAGATTGTAAGTGTCGCATTTTCGGGTCATGCATAAATTGGCTCACTACACTGACTGCATAAGCCAAGTCAGGCCTAGTGTGTGCTAGGTAAATCAACTTTCCTACCAACCTCTGATATTGGACTCTGTCAACTTTGGCACTTTCTTCTTCGAGGCTTAACTTGTGGTTTTGCTCTATGGGAACACTTGAAGGTTTGCATCCCAGTTTCCCAGTTTCCTGCAAGAGATCGAGTATATACTTCCTTTGAGATATGAAAATGCCTTGGTTTGAGTAAGCAACCTCAATTCCCAAAAAATACTTGAGTTGTCCAAGGTCCTTCATCTCGAATTCTGCCGATAGTTTTTCCTTTAGCAACTGTTTCTCTGCCTGATCATCTCCTGTAATAATAATATCATCAACATAAACAAGAAGTATAGTCAGTTTTCCTTCATGCGAGTGCTTAAAGAAAAGAGTGTGATCTCCTTGACTCTGCTTGTAGCCTAAGTACACCATTGCTTTTGTAAATCTTCCAAACCATGCTCTAGGAGATTGTTTTAGCCCATATAAGGCTTTCCTCAATCGACACACCTTGTTGGATCCACATGAAGGGCCAAATCCCGGTGGGATCTCCATGTACACCTCTTCTTCTAAGTTTCCATGCAAGAATGCATTTTTGACATCAAACTGTTGTAATTCCCATCCGGAGTGAGCAGCAAGAGATAATAAGATTCGAACAGTGTTCATTTTAGCAATTGGAGCAAATGTTTCCTCATAATCTATGCCATATGTCTGTGTGTATCCTTTTGCCACTAGTCTGGCTTTGTAACGATCAAGAGTACCATCTGATTTGTGTTTAACTGTATAGATCCACCTGCAACCAACGGGTTTCTTGCCTTCCCGTCTATCAACAATCTCCCAAGTTCCATTTTTTTCAAGAGCTTTCATTTCCTCATCCATGGCTTGGACCCAATTTCTATCTTTCAATGCCTCTTGAACAGATGATGGGATGACCACAGAGTCAACTGCAGAAATAAAACTTTGATGCTGCAAGGAAAGATTTTTAGAGGAGACAAATTGAGATATAGGGTATTTGGCACATGACCTTTTCCCTTTCCTTAAAGCAATAGGCAAATCATCTGTATTAGTATCGCAAGTGTCAGAGCTATGGGAATCACTAATAGGATTATGAGTTTCAACACTTACCTCCGGTTCTGGCAATTGGAGTTGTGTTTGGAGCAGGTCGGGCTTACTTCTTCTTTGATACACCAAGGTTGGCTCACCAGCCTTAGTTTTTGTTGGTATGGAGGATGATGGTTCCTGCAAAACAGGCGACAAAGGAGGGACAAAAATAGAAGCAGGCGACTCAGATTTTGTATTTGGAGAAGTGTGATCAATAATAGGAGGATCAGTAATAGGACTTGACACAGGATTCACAGTCGACTCGGGAGACTCAATTGTAGGACCAGTAATAGGACTTATAAGAGGAGTCATGGGCAACTCAGGTAGGACTAAAAATTCGGAATCAAATTCTACATTCTGAATGCTCTCCCCCTGAAGCTGAGGACGAGTGAAGTAGGCTAAATTCTCATGAAACGTGACATCTTTAGAGACAAAGTACTTACGACTAGGAGGATGATAGCATTTATATCCTCTCTTGTTTGGGGGATAGCCAACAAAGATGCATCTGGCTGCACGGGGGTCCAACTTACTTCGGTGTTGTTTATGGATATGGACAAAGGCAACACAACCAAATACTCGAGACTCGAGACTCTGCAAAATAGAAACAGAAGGAAACCGTGAAGTCATAAACTGAACAGGACTGACATTACCTAACATGCGAGATGGAACCCGATTAATCAAGTAGGCAGCTGTCAAAACGGCTTCTCCCCAATATGAGTTAGGAACTGCCATTTGGAAGAGAATGGCTCGAGCAACTTCAAGTAAATGACGATTCTTTCTTTCTGCAACACCATTTTGTTGTGGGGTGTCGACACATGTAAATTCATGAACTATTCCCCGTTGACTGGTAAAATTTGAAAGGATGTGATTGGCATACTCTTTGCCATTGTCAGAGCGGATTCTTTTAATCCCTTTGCCAAATTGTGTTTGTACCATATTTAAAAAACTAATAAACAATTCTGGTGCTTCTGATTTATCCTTCATCAAGAAAATCCAAGTTGCTCGAGTACAATCATCAATAAATGATACAAACCACTTAGCACCCGAAATATTAGAAATAGGTGCAGGTCCCCATACATCAGAATGGATGAGATCAAAAGGTTCAGCACTTCTATTGGAACTAGGAGTAAAAGAGACACGATGATGTTTAGCTAACTGACAAACGTCACATTTAAAAGACTCAACTGAATGATGTAAAAATAAAGAAGGAAACATAGACTGAACTAAAGAGAATGGTGGATGACCAAGACGTTTGTGCTGAAGCCAAATTTGTGCGGCGGAATGAGAAGAGGACACTGAAGACTCAGTCTGCAAGTAGGAAGCCAACACCTTCGAACAATTTGGTTCATTAGATAGGTAGTACAACCCTCCCTTTTCCTTAGCAACTCCAATTGTCTTCCCCGTGGTAAGATCCTGAAAAACACAATAAGAAGTGAAAAATATTACTTTACAATTCTGATCACGGGTGAGTTTACGAACAGATACTAGGTTGTGAGAGAGTGTGGGAACATGAAGCACATCTTGTAATTGAAGTGAAGGTTGCAAGTTAACTCTCCCAGAGCCATCAATACGAGCATAAGAACCATTAGCAACGGTAACATAACGGTTCTTCTCAGAGGAGGTGTAAGATGAAATCCAACTGGGATTGAATGTCATATGGTCGGTGGCACCAGAGTCCAAAATCCAAGCATTCTTAGGTATTTTATCGCAAACACTAAAGGATTGAGAGCATACGCTCAAGCCGGTCGTCGGTAGAGAACAACTTCCAAAAGGCTTACTGACAGAGTCAAGTATAACCTTTAAACGATTCACCTCATCCTCGGTGAATGATAAAGAGTAATCAACATAATTTTTTTTAGCCATTTGTAGCAAGCTAAAAATAAAAATAACAACAAGATGAAATATTCCTCAAGAGGGGCCTAAAAGACAACAATGAATGGTTGACAGATGAAAGGAATAAATAGGGGTTTGTGTGAGGTGTTTCTGGACAGGGTAAGAAGGCTGCAATGAAGGCAGGAAAAAAAAAATTGCAATGAAGGGTAAGAAGGCTGCAATGAAGGCAGAAAAAAAAAATTGCAATGAAGGATAACAAGGCTGCAATAAAGGCAGAAAAATTGTCACGATGAAGGTGACTTGGGATTTACCGAAATGAAGACGGCTAGGGTTTATGCGGAAGCAAGTCTCTCAGGATCGAGAGCTCTTGATACCATGTAGAAAAGTGAATATTTGGTGAAATGCTTGAGTTCCTAATGCACTCAAGTAATTTGATTATATACACACTAGAGAGTAAATACAAGATAAGATTTTCAAGGATGTTGTTAGTTCCTAGATACATGTATGTAATTTTCTAGGCATAGACTTCTAGGTACATGTATTGACTCCTAAATACAAATTTATAATTACAATATTTTATAATTCCAACACATATAATCAGGTATTTTAGAGCTTCACCAGAAATACTAATTCTAATCTCTCTTGCCACAGTTCACATAAATTTTGTAAAGCAATATCCTGTGATGCATATATATAATTCTAATCTCTATAAATTTTTGTAAAGCAATATCCTGTGATGCATAAATACAGGTACCAGTACGGGATATGGTATTTTAAAAATAATTAAGATACAGGTACAGGTACGTCAATAAAAAAAAATATGAATAGAGAACTAAAATGTAAACTCACAACAAAACATCACCATAAAAATTTAAAATTTAAAATCTATGATTAGAGAACTAAATTTTTAATTTACAATAACACATCACCATAAAAGTTTTAAAAAAAAAGTGTCAAGTTACATAAATATAATATATTGATATGAGAAAATCAAAAATTTCACTAGAGACATGGACGGAAATGTTTTCACTTAATTACTTCGCCCTTGCAGCCCTAGTGATTGAAGGACTGTGGACGGAATATCTTTGGTCAGCCCATCAGCTCGTCCCATTAACTCTCCAACTCTTAAATGACATTGAACTGGAAAAGCCCATATGAGCCAAGAGAGGTCGGCCCATTAATCAATAGATAGACCAGATTAGAACATGGAGATTGTAAGGCACAAACGAGTGGAGTAAGGTGGGGAGGACGCGAACTGACTCCAGCCCAAGACTCATTCTGGCTCGGTCCAATATTTCCCAACTATGGATCGTGGTAGAACATGTCAATTCACATATTAGAGCAGTAACGAAAGTCATTATGAGGTTACATTCTCTATTTTGGAGATCAGAATTAAAAAGTACCTTTATCACTATCCCACTAACTGCCTTTATCACTATCCCACAATAGTGAGACAAGACACCGCCAACAGCAACAGCGATCAAGAAACCATAACAGAAATGCAGAACAATATGGAAGAATTATGTCGGGCCAACAAAATCTAGCAAGACAACGTTTTGCATCTCCAACAACAGCGACACGATGACAATCCACCTGAGGCCGAGATCCTAGATCCCCCCAACCCCTCCCTAATGAAATATGGGATGCACATGTGCCAGAAAATTTCAAGCTGCCATCCCTGATAGTCATCGACTGAGAAAGCAACCTGCGGGAGCACATCAATGCCATCGATACTCATGGAAATAATAGACGCCACTGACTCCCTGAAGTGTAAGCTCATATCTAGTACATTCAAGGAGGCGACATTAAGACGGTATAAGAACCTAGCTAGGGAAGGAGATGTTATACCTATGAGCAAGGAAAATGAAGTTGAGCTTGAGAAGGTTTGAGTGCAACTTGTCCTGATAAATGGAAACTCTGAAGATAGCGTGGATGAGGAATGAACTGAAGTTTTCCTCTAATAGGAACAAGAACCTAGAACTCATAGGTAATGGTTACATCTCCTTAGGCACGCACTAAAGGTTGCAAGGAGAGCATCTCCATGTCTCCCTCCCTTGTTGACACGTGTGAAGAAATCAAGGTTTTTAAGCAAACTTGTCTTCCCAAAGACAAACCCGTCATGATAGACATTTAAAGCAACTCTCAATTAATTGCCAATCAAGTAACATGCGAGTATCAACAGAAGGAGGCCTAACTAGTCAAATATCTTTAGAGTCTTAGATTGTGTGGGTTGGGCCTAACTCAACCTTACAAAACTGGCTTGCAGGGCGAGGATTTGCCCCCAGTTATAAGCACATGTTCAGGTCATATAATGTCTCCTTGGCCATTTTACCAATGGGCCAGCTGAAGTTTTTGATCAGGTGTAAAATGGGCAGAGGCTGAAGCCGGGTCCAAAATCACAGCAGGAAGAGAGTGTTGTTTCTACTAGAAGCGCCTCATTTGCATGTTTCATTTGCCAAGGAGTATTGTCTCAGATAACTTAACACAATTCGCCAGCTCAATCGTGGTAGAATTCTATCATCAACTAAGAATTCAGATAAAGTTTGTTCCAGTCACCCATCCGCAGGCGAATGAAGAGGTAGAATCAGCCAACTATGTGATCATATGTGAGATAAAGAAATTGGACGACACCAAGTATATGTGGGCCGAACAATTGCTCGAGGTTATTTCTTCTCTGATTCCGTTTTCCTTAAGGTGTGCAGTCATATTTAATATATTGTCTACAAAGGTTATGTGCTCTTATCATACAATATCCCACTCAATCACTAAGGTAATGTCATTCAAGATTGTTAATGGCGCATGCATCATGTTGCCGCCAATGGGGATTGATACGCCCACATGGTGTCGTGAGCATTTAAATTAGAAGGAGAACAAAGCCAGATTGAAAGTGACTTCAGACATGATTGATGAAGCCAGAAAGATCGCACGTATTTACAAGTTTGTAGCAAAGCAAAGAGTCGTCAGATGATACAACTCCAAGGTTAAACAAGTTAGTTTGTAGCGAAGCAAAGAGTCGTCAAATGATACAACTCCAAGGTTAAACAAGTTGTGGCGCCTATCCGAATTAGGAAGTTGTTGCCCAATTGGGAGGGACCATATCGCATACGTCAGAAATTACAACATGGTGCTTACAAGCTTGAAGAATTGGATGAACAACTCATCCCCGGAACCTGGAACTCAATAAACCTGAGATACTACTACAGTTAATTGTTATGTTTTAGTCGATTGAATAAGGCGAGGTCGTTTATCCTGCCAATGGTCGAACTATCAGCACTTACTTTTGAATAAATAACGTTTATGATTGAAGAATCTTTGCCACCTTATCACGCATATGATCTTTGTTGCCTTATCAGACATATGAATGTTGGATCTTCATTGAAGGATCCTTGTAGCCTTATCAGGCATACGAATGTTGAACCTTCACTGAGGATCTTTGTTGTCATATAGGCATATAAATGTGGGACCTTGATTGAAGGATCCTCGCTGTTGAAAAATACATCAATATTTATTTTCCTATTTTATTGTTTTCAAAGCGATTCTAGAGAATCCCATTATGTCCTTTTATTTTTCAATGTAATAATTTTCTCCTAAATTCAAGGAGAGAATTAATTGTATTCTCATTATAAAAAACAGCCTTTGGTTGAGGAATAATTCATAAAAAAGCATTTAACTATTAATCCCTCCGTGCAAAATAAGTGTCGCATTTGAGTATTTCACACCGATTAAGAAAGTGTGGTAAATGAATGAGAGAGAATATCAATTTTACCATGTTATCCTTGTTATCCATCGGTGTATTTTAATGATCATAAATGCTAAGTGACAGAAGAGTGATGTAAGAAGTATTAATTGAAGGGTATAATTGGAAGAAAAAAATGAAAAATGCATTGGAAACCAAAAGTGACACTTATTTTGGGACAAATATTTTATTAAAATGTGACATTTATTTTGGGACAGATGGAGTATCTTCAAATATGGTATCAGAGCATGGTTCTGATCCAGGGACATGTGGGTTATAGGCCCACCACGCACCTATTATCTTCCAATACTCGCCAAAGCAAATTTGACTCGCCCTAATCAATGCTTGAGGAACTCGCCCCAAGCGGAAAATTTATTCAATCAGGACAACATGAAAGAAAGACGCCTCGAAAGTAATTGAAATAACGAAGGAAGAAATCAAAATAACATAAGGCAAATTGCCACAAAATCTGAATGTTTTCATTAATAAACCCCATGCAAGGCAATGATACAATTGTTATAGTAAACTAAACATCAAAAAGGCCTAAATATAAATCTAGGGTTTAGTTGGTTCATGCTCCTCTTTCAGTGTAGGAGTAGCCTTCGAAGAGGGGGCGTTCTCTCTTTCAACTTGGAGGGTCGCCTTCTAATCCACTGGATCTTCCTCATCCACCAGATGGCCATCCTTAACAACCTTGAAAATATCAAGCATGCTTAGATCTAGGTCGGGATAGAGGCAAGCCATTTGGGCTTTCGCTTTTTCAAAGGCCCTGTCCTCTGAGGCAACGATGTCATTCTGGGCAGCTGACAAGTCTTCTTCCAGCATGTTCTTAAGGAGAGCCTCTACCTTAGCAGTCTCCTTCATCATTGACAACTCCTTTCTCACTTGGACGAGCTCTTCCTTAAGCTTTTTAACCTTTTTATTTTTATTTTTCTTAGATTCCTTCAGTCGGTCACGCTCTTCAGTAATGGAGATCAGGGATTTATGAGCCTCAATGGCCACCTCTCGCTGAGTGTTCAATTGAACTTTCAAATCGGCGACCAGCTTGTCAGACTGACAATAGGCATCAAACATTGCGCGCTCTATCAAGAAGCCCCTCAACATATGGGTCTCGAACACGTTCGACATCTGTCTGGCTCCCATATGAGCCGCCATGTGATGATCATTAGGGAAGTCGACCGAGAAATCCAAGCGCGTTTGCACAAAACTCTTGGCGTCAAAATCATTGTCCCAGAGGGACTGCACCTTGTTCCCAGAAGGAGCATATGATTCCCCCTTCTTAGGCATTCCATCCGGATCGACAGTTTCCAATTGTGCATCCAAGTCGATGGTGGGTGTGGGTTGCACTTCAAAAGAGGGGCGACTTTGAGAAGTAGAGTTTGCATGTCTAGCCATGCCAGGTATCACAATCTTTACAGGGCGGGTGGAGATAATGGGTGCTCCATCACCCATTTTCCTTTTTCTCAACAGGCCGCCAGGATGAGTGTGGGGACCCTCAGACCATCTCTCCACTCGAGCAGCTTTTTGCTTGGCATGAAGAGCCTTTTTCTGTTTGATAGTCAATGGCGCCATACGTCCTACAAACAGAAAGAAAGATATCAACCAAAAACAATATGTTGTAAACGCCCTAACAATGATAAGACTTGCGTATATAGCCGTTATTGTCCATCTTGTTTAACTCCAACATCTCCCTAGAACTCATACAAAATTCATCTAAGATGTCAAAGACCTCTCTTTCGATTTTGGTGAGAAAATCATAATTGAACTAATTTATCGCCTCAGGGTCCTTCGTCCAATAAAAACGGAAACAAATCTTTGTCGTTCTCGACATACTTTATCATAGACTGGTCATTTCTCCCCTTCACTCTCACAAACCTATTTTTCCAGTTCTTATAATTGTTCTAATGGGGTGAAGAGAACCCTTTCGGATAAGGTGCCCAAGTGACCCAGCTACCCTTGCTAGCAGTCTTAGTGTCGTAGAAAGAGAAGAATGGACCCACAGTGGAAAAGGCCTCCAAGTTCCTACACAAGATCTCAAACGCCTTGATAAAAGCTCATCCATTAAATGATATTTGAGAAGGGGAGACGTAAATGGTTTTAAGCACCTCAGACTCAGATATTGTGAAGGGATTAGCACCCCCAAATCTCGGATTATAAGGTACATGTAGAAGAAGTTGCCTTCAGAATCATCAAAGGGTGCCAAGTGAGCCCTTTCATCTTTAGAGTAGGACTCCAAGATGACGTCCTCCTCATTCCCTGAAACTGGCAAATTCAAGCTCATACAAAAGGAATCCACCTTCCCTTACTTACTTGGTGTTAAGAAATGTGGTTGGACCTACTTCATCCCTACAAAACTGGCTGGTAAGGTGGGGATTGCCCCCATTTATAAGTACATGTTCAGGCCATATATTGTCCAATGTGGGACTCTTAACACTTGGTATACACTATATCATAATCTTCGACCGCCGATCTTTTGGAAGAGTTGGACGCCATCATCAAACTTGATTTTCTTGGAAAAGAACAAGAGAAAAAAGAGTCGCTATCACAACTAGAGTCGGAGATACTTTCGTAACTTTCGAATGTCCCTATTTCAAAAATCTTGTAATCAACCATCCCTTTGATCGCCTAGCGTTTTTCAAACAACATTCCCACATCTATGTGAGCTATCTACCGGTGGAGGGTTCAACCACGCTGCTACGCTCGACTAAATCCATGATTATTGTCATTACTAGAAAAAGGAAAAGATACAGGGAAATAAGGAAGATTTTAAATGGAAGAAGGATGGAAGACGGTGTCTAAGCTAGGGAGAAATTTTTAAGGAAAGTTCTTGCTAAGGAAAGAAGAGTTTTGGAAGTAGCTTGGAGAAGAATGAAGCATAATCCTATTAATATGAAGAATGAAGACTAGATCATGTGCGTCTGTAGTTGGAAAACAAAAACATATATGGTTGGATATGTTTACATGTGTATGATCAACGGTTCACAAAGATCACGCTCTCCCGAGACAAGAGCCAACATACCTAAGTATTAAATGTTTCACGTACCCCAAGCAACATAGGATGCTTGAGGGACTCGTCCCAAGCGACGCTTGAGGGCCTCATTCAATGCAATTCTCAAAGGATTCATATCATTAAGACCACTGCCCATTTTAAGCTAATCACTTCGCCTTACACATGTCTCGTGCTTGAGGTACTGTGGACTGGGATAATTTTATTGGGCAAGCGACAGTCTATGGCAAAGCAGGCCAAATGAAGTGTTGGAACTATGGGCCGGAGCACTCCAGGTCACCCAGCCCAAAATATGGTCCATATTCTACCCGTTTTATCACATGTGACCTATGAGATGTCCAAGAGATAACGGTTTGTGGTGATGGCAATCAAAGGAACCGGTCTTCCCCTAATCCCACGTATTTGTCGGGAAGTAAGGGAAAATTGTTTCTCTCCTTGCCCGACCCAAAGAACCCTCAGTAAATACTCCAACCACTGGACTTGGAGATGGATTGACTAATTCCATTAAACCCTAACATATAGAGTTTCTTGCTATCAAACATGTGTGAATGTGTATAGGCAGACTCTCCCTTTATTATTTTTTACAGGTACGCATACCTTCTTGGACTCAGTTGGCAAAAGTGTTAACGAAGAGTTTGCCAACAAAACGGTTCAACCAATTACTTGCAAGCTTGGAATGACTGATATTTATTTACTATTACGCTCATTAATCTTTTTGGCGTCATCAAAATCTTTTTGCAGTTTGTTTTTGGCAAGGGCCTCTTCTTGGGCAGACTCCTTCAAAGATTCGATTTTGGCCTTCGTCTGGTCAAACTCTTCGCTCACCTTCTAGTAGACTTCATCGTTCTTTTTACTCTCCTCCCTCAACTTGCCCATAGAGCGCTTCACTTTATCGCGACTCTCATTACCGAGGTCAGTAGGGTTTGGGCCTGATTAAGCTTCTCTTTCAAAGTGTTTAACATAGTTTTGAGATCCACCACAGGTCTATTGGACCAATAGTAGATGCCAAACATTACCCACTCTAGTAGGAGCCTCCTCAGAATTACGTCACAGAAAGTTTAACATTCTACTGGAAGCGAATTATGTCGTTTTGGATTGCCAAGTATCGTCTCAAATAATGGTACAAAATTCGCCAGCTCATCAGTGATGGAGTTTTACCACCCTTTGGAATCTAGAAAAAGTTTGTCTCAGTAGTCCACCCGGAAGTCAACGAACAGGCCGAATAAGCCAATAAAATGATCTTTTGTGGAAAAAAGAAAAAGTAGGACGAAGCCAAAGGATTATGAGCAGAACAACTACAAGAGGTATAATCATTCTCGTTTACTTATTAGATTAATGTGTCTCACCCAGGAAGTGTGCAATCATACTTAAACCCAGTTTCTAAAAAGGTTTTGTGGTTGTATCATTCGACGCTCCATTCCACCACTAAGGAAATGCCATTCAAGATGGTTTATGGTGCATATGCCATGTTGCCAGTTGAGATTGACACACCCACATGGCGGGTGAGCATTTCGCTGAAGAATGTGAGGCACGCTCATAAACGTTCATATTTTTTATATACACTAAAAAGTATCTAACCGCCCTATGCCAACTTAATCGTATTTTCATATGTTAAGAGAACGAAACAGGGTTTAAGTGTGTGGTCGACCTGCTCGACAAAGCTAGGGAGATCGCCCACATCCATGAGTTTGCAGTTAGGCAAAGAGCTGCCATGAGGTACAACTCCAAAGTAGTTCCAACGGACATGAAGGAGGGTGACCTTATGCAAAGACAGATGGTGGCCCCTACCCGGATCAATAAATTGCTCTCCAATTAGGAAGGTCCATTCAGGTTGCACCAAACGTTGCCACATGACGCGTATCAGCCGGAAGATTTGGATGGAAGACTTGTTTCCAAAACTTGGAACTAAGTGAACATGAGATATTATTATTTATAGTTAATGTCTTGTTATTTCTTCTTAGTCAAATAAGGTGGTAATGACATTTATTTCGCTAACGTATGGATTTTCTCCACAGACTCCTCGACTAGATGACCACGTCTATAAATACACAACTAGGAAGCTTGGTAGATTCATTCACTCTCTCACATATCAAAACCTAAAGCCCTCTTTTGCTCAACAACACCAGTAGTGTAGTATCTATTTTACTCAAAGCTGAGTACAAAACAGAATAATAAGAAAAAGGAAGTACCAGTAGTATGGAACGTGTATCATGTACGGGTACTTCATCATTTTAGAAGTACCTACACTTCATAGATGAAGTGAGATAGCAAAATCCCCCTCCCACAAGGAATCCGACCATTCCACCCAGCAAGGTCAAATATATCAAATAAAACAATTTCAAAAAGAAGGTTGCAAAATTTAATGAACCTCACCTTTTTTTCCAAGACAGCGCATTTCCCAAAGTGACATCACATTTTCAAAGATAGGTTTCAAGGAAGGCCAAAAATTATTCTGAACGTCGAGGACTTCGAAAACAGTCTGCAGGCCAGATTTGGTAGGGAAACTGTTTTCCAGTTCGGGTACATGACTCTCACCCAGTAATACCTGTTCCAATAGAACCCCAGTCAAAAGCCAAAAACTATCAACAAGAGAAGTAGCTCTGATTTATTATTCATGTATAACGAACAGAAGAAGAATTTACCTTGATTACTGCAGTTGCGGAAGATGATATAGAACGGAGATTATAGCTGCAATAAAATGTATTTAAATCAACTTGGCAAAATGTAGAGCCTATAGAATACTAAACAGCTAAGAAAGGTATGAGCAACAAACCCCCCCTCAAGAATAACAAGCATTTTTCCACCAGATAGGGCATTCAACATGTGTGTCATCTGTGCATAGCCAGAGGGAGTAATCTGCATCATTGATGAAAGTCTCAATGTAAAACCCAATCGTATGCTGATTTATTATTGACAAATTAGGTTGTTTCAACTTAAGTGTAGTGAATTTTTTAATCCTCAATAAAACTAAGGTTGCCGTTATTCAAAAAAATCAAACTGCAGATTAAATTCTTTATATGGTGGGTTGATGTAATTTATTGCTTAGTACTGCCAGCGATAGTATTTCAATAAAGTTATTTACAAAAAGACCAACACAGATAAAGATCAAGTTAAAATTCTTACATCACAACCTCCTAGGGGATCACCTCTGGCAGCATCAAATCCCGCTGATATTATGGTAAAATCGGGAGCAAATTCAGAAGCTGAAAAGGAATGTCATTTAAAATCAATGTTTCAAGCAGAGAATAGTTGCCTTTTTAAATAGACAGGCACACAACACTCGCGATCTTGACATAAATAGAATAAAAGATAAAGAATTTCCTATCCAAGAATTTTGAGAGTCTTGGTCTCTCCCCTCCAAGAATTCGAGAGTCTTGGTCTCTCCCTTCCAAATAACCTCTTCTAAATTTTCAGATAACCCATCTACCCTACTGTATCATCATTTTACTCGCACACCCCAAATAACTACTCAAAAACTGCTACAAAATGTTAATATTAAAAACAGTAACTATTGATAAAAAAAGCAACTGTCTGATAGAATAGTACAACCACATTCAGTTTTGGTTCCTAGTAATTCTTAAGGTCTGACAAACTTGAACTTGGGAGTTTGGAGGGGAAGGGAGGGTTTCGAAAAACGTTTTTTTTTAATTATAGAGAAATCTTTGACATTTTTTGAAAAAATAATCTTGTTTAGAATGATAAAATAGTACTCGTCATTAATATATTTTAAGTTTTTGGAAAACTATGACAACATTTAAACAATCTGTCTAAGCCCTCCAAAACCCTCCTACAATACAATTTTTTTACTTCCCCCAAATTAGGGGAGTTGTGGTTTTTAAATAAAAATAAATCCCTCAAAATCCTCCCGACCTAAATCCTTCTATTTTTTTCACTCAATCCTACCCTTTTTTCAAAGCCCTCCCTTCCATTCTCCTCCAAACTCCCAAACAAAGCCTAAATGCTACGACTAGGAATAAAATAAAATAAACTTTAGTAGGCCACAATAAATACTAACCTATAGGAAGTACAACTTGCTGAAATGCAAAATTGTAATCATTATCACTAACACCACCTCGACTCCATGGAATATTCACACAGTATCCTTCTGCACCCATGTAACCAACCTGAAAGGGCAAAAATGAACTTATGATTTTCTCAGTTCTCAAAATCTAAACCTGTTAGACAGCACTCCTTCTGCACCCAAGATAGCGGTGCTGCAACCAATTTGACCCAAAAGCACGTGGCAATAACAACCAAAACATTATTTGAACATGTACATATCTTTCAGCAGTTTACACATAATACTGAACTCTATTTAACCAATTCCTATCAACAAAAATCTTCTATTGTATCTACAGGACAGAGCTAAAGCATAACCCAAGCCCTCCATGTCCAGATAACCCATGCTAAATTCCTGGATGAAAAATTTATCTCTACCTGTTTTAGTTTCTTTAAAAAATACTCCGTACAAAATATTTCCACAAATATTAGATCAAAATTGTCAAATTTGTCTGCAATCAAATACCTCATGAGCACCTCCAGTACCAGGATAAAATGTTCCGTCCTCATGTCTATGCAATGAAATATACAAGACCTACAGTATTGATAGTACTCATAAGCATCATTAGAATGATGAGAAAGTGGCATAGCTCATTAAAAAACCCATAGTTAAACTAATTCATAAAATATAAAAAGTAAGAAACACCCATATGAAAAACAATAATTAACAGGTTAAGATTAGTACAATGTAAATTTAAAGGTAAAAGCAAGGAGAGCAAAAAATTATAATAAAATCCAGCTCACCGATTTTTTTTTCTCAAATATTTCCTGTGTGCCATTTCCGTGATGAACATCCTGCAAAGATCAAGAAGCACAATAAACTAATACTTAAATAACATAGTGAATGTCTTAGTCTACATTGCCTTCAGGAAAATTGCATAATTACAGAGATAGATGAGTAAAGACATTACCCAATCTAAAATTAGAACTTTCCTAGCCCCTGCAGCCTGAGCTGCCAATGCTGCCACTGCAGCATTATTGTGTAGACAAAACCCCATCACATCTTTTACACCAGCATGATGACCAGGAGGTCTAACCTGAGTTTAGTTATGAACATTAATTGACTACAATAAACCTTAAATTGGTCGGATTTTAATGCCAGCTATCAAGAGCAACTAAATGATTAGTACCAAAGCAAATCCATTTCTGACACGCCCAGAAACAATTGCCGATGCCAGATCAGCACATAACCCAGCTGCAAGCCTAGCAGCACATGCTGAATGCTTGTTCGCGTATGTGTCGGAAGTGAAATAACTGAAATCATATGGGGGGTCATTGATCATGATAAAGATATATTACCAATATAAAGCAAGAGTATGGAAATCTTAAAACTGAAGCATTTAATGAAATCCAGTAAAGAGGACCAGCGAGATTACGAACTGTATTAAAAACAATATATCTATAGAAAGGAGGAAAATATTAATATATAATTAAAGAGAAAGACAGCTCACGAGAAAGAAATGAATTAACACACCTAGACATTAACTTGCTTGTAACTTCCACAGATTCAATATGCTCCGAAGAATGAACCTTCAATTCCAATATCTTAAATGGTTAGAATTGTGTGATGATCATTGATCCGACAGTTTCTTTTGTGATATATGGTTAAAGAAAGGAAAAGGAGAAAAAGACAGAAATTGAGAAGTACTTGAAACAAAAGCTGTCCTACCAGCATAATCACTGAATGACAAGATGCAGCAGACAAAAATTTATTCTATAGATATAATTGAACTGGAACTGGTTTTACAACTGATACTAAAATGGTGATTATATTGGTGTTTAATAAAAGAAGGGTGTGATCTATTCATACTTTATAACATATTTAAATTAAATTAAAAAAAAGAGTCAGTTTTGCCTCAAAAACAATGACCGGTGTATATCATTTAGCAAGTATGTCCAGCCATTGACCTATATTTGTGGGGATCTCCCTTTAAAAATAGATGAAATAGGTGTCAATTACCATCATAAGTTCTTCTTGAGTGATTTCTCTAGCAGGAATTGGATAGCATCTTCCTGGAAATATACCTACATACTCAAATTTGACAAATTAATGCACTTGACCAGTATTACTTTATCAAAGACAAATGAAAATTGGAAAGAAATCAGTAGTAGGGCTAAGTGGTAAATTTTGATAGCCACAAAAAATGAAAAATAGTAATAGCAATTATTTGAATAGATAAATACCAGCTCTCGTAAGACTAGCAACAATTGCTCGAAGTCGATCTGGCCTTTCAGGGTGTGGATGCGATTTCTTTTCAACCTACTCAAACCAACCGCCAGAAAATATATTATCACATAAACATATGTGAAATTCCTAGCAAAGAAAAACACAGATCATCGTAGTGCATGCATGTGATACATCAAAATTCAATGTTGTAGTGGCAAAACTGTAGTAATGTGTATCGTAGACCGTGGACCTAGCAAACAAGTTTTTCTGATTTAGAAAAAGACGAAGAATAAAAGGAACAAAGCGAACAACAGACGGTATCCATGCACAGGTCGATGGTAAGTCAAAAGCTATAATATAAGTAAATAACTTTGAAACACTCGCAGAAACATGTTAGAATGATTAAAATTAACAGAAAAACTGGTAAAATCTTGAAACACTTAAAAACTTACAACAAAACAATACATATACAAACTTAAAAGATCATACAACCCTTGACTCCTTTGAGTATGTTTAAAATAGAAATTAGATGATAGTATTAAAAAAGAGTAAGGTTAATAATATGAACGAACTAGAACTACATTTTTCAATTATGGAATCAGATATTTGTAAAAGAAAATCCCTACTTTGATATACCATCAACTGAAATAACTTTCTCCCTATAAATGCAATAGTGTATAATATTACTACTATAGGGTGGGCGAGTACTGAATGTTCTTTTCCAGTTCAACATTTTCAAAGCATACAAAACAAAGACATGAAAATGAAAATACTGGTATTTCATTGAAAATAAAGAATTATTCGTGATTGGATATTGATCAAAATGGCAGTGTTTACATACGCTAATAGGCTAGTAATAAGGCATTGCATTATTTTTTAAGGGGGCAAAAGTGAATCAACAAAACAAGCAAAACCATACTTCTGAATGTAACAACATTCTTTCGTCAAAGCCAATTGCCGTAGAACTGTTTGCAGCTGATTCCTGGGAGTCAAGATCTACAAAATAAGGGTAAAACCGAAATGAATTTGGAGTTTAATACCATGCTGAGGTAAAATCCACGTACAACAATATGAGAATGGCTATCTTTAATAAGAATAAACATAACGATATAGAAAAAAGTGACACTAGCCTGTATGAATTTCTTTTAGTTAGCTCCATACAGATTTTTATATAGGCTAAAGGGGCAAAAAAACACTGAGCTACAAAAAGGTCACTTTTTTGCATTTTGATGCATTGTAATTTTCTTGAATTAATGTTTCTTGAGATGCTACAATAAGGCCACATGAATCTATATTCTATATAGAGTTGCTGCTTTGCATTATCTTCATTGTGTCTATTAGCTTTTTTTATTAGCATTGCCTTAAACAGCTAGGATCATGGGGTAAAGCATAAATATGAGCTTCAATTTGCTTTTAATTAGGATTTATTCCAATACAAAGGCTATTTTTTAATACAAGGAATTAGATTAGAGTTTTCTTTATAAACAAGTGTTTTAATTCTACAAGGAAACCTGTATATATACTCACCTCTCATTACTTTTATACTTGGCTGGATTTCATTCAGATTTCCATCTTGTGCAAAGGGTGATGCAAAATGCCCAAGGGTTAGGATTTTAGAATCTTTATGCTCCCCACATACCTGTACATAGAAGATATCATTAAATGAGTTGTAATAATGATAAAAGAGATGCATAATACCACCAAATCCATTTCACACCCATATATATCACAGATTGATAACTATCCATAAAAGAATTAGATTTCATATAAAACGTATTTAAAAATATATATAGCATACAATATGGAAAAGGTAAATTACAAACATACTTCGCAGCAGATATTAATGTCTAGGTTATCCATAGTACAGTTTCTACAGAACCACTTGACGACTTCAACACACTTCTCCACGGGACACGGCTCCCAATCAGTGTCCTCCTCGTCATCCTCCTCGAACAACTCTTTGTTCTCATACATGTCCTTAAAAGTTAGTTCCTTCTCCACCCTGACCCTTTTCTGCAAACAACAATGTCAGTCTCGGTCAAGGTTTTACAAAATAGTCGACAACAACTGCCATTGACAGTAATTTAAAGCGTATACATACCGCATTAGGCTGTGCCTCGCTGGCATTGGAACGCGAGCTCTCGCCTCTTCCGTTAAAGACTTCAGTAGCTTGCTTGTGAAGACTGTTCTCAGCTTCCATTTCTAGTGCTCCGGTAACAGTTAAAATAGTCAAAAACCCTAGAAATTTGAAGAAATTCGTTAATGTGAGTCAAAATCAACACATACAACAGTTCAAATTCATTACATACATTTAATTTGGGGAAACACTGAACAATTTTACGTGCTTATTCATCCAACTGAAACTATAATATAACATAGAGAAGAAAAAATAGAACAAAAAAATGAGGGAGAAAACGGTTGGAACTGACAGTGAAATGAAAGAGAGAGAAAGAAGAGAGAGAAAGTGGTTAGTGAAAAAGAGATGATAATGATATTTAGCGGTAATTGAAGCTCGGAATTGTAAGAGAAAGTGAGAGTTACCGGTTAACGGTGAGGGCGTCGGAGAGAGATTCCGGAGTGCGTTGTTGCGGGTTTAGAGCTGCCTGCCAAAAAATCAACGTTCTTTTCAAGTTTTTAAAAAATGGGGTTTTGTTTTGTTTTCTTGTTCGATATATGAACGGGATCGAAAACCAAAACTCTTTATTTATAGTACATTACAGCCGTCAAAGTGGGTTCATATGGGCCTATAAAGCCCAATAAATCAATAGGATTTAAATTAGAGATTTTGGACCCAATAAATCTATTGTTTTAGATTTAAAAAATAGATTTTTTTTATATTTTTTAAAATAAATTTTATAAAATTGTTTACTAAAATATTACAAGTTTTTTTAAATTTGTTTTTTTTAAAATAGAATGATTAATTTTGACATTCTATAACATAAACATACATTATTAAATATCAAAACATAGTCGAAATCGTAATTTTTATCAAAAATTTGTATTACGAAAATGATTTTTATGAAAAGTTATTTGAAATGATTTCACATTTAAGTGATTTTTTTAAAATTTAAATATTCAAAAAAAATTAAATAAATGATAAAATATCTAAAATAAAATTTTATAAATAACTATTCAATTCAAATTTTGATTTGAAACTTTTATAAAAAAATTGTAAATATTTTTTATACAAAATTATGTTACACTAAAAAATTATTTTAAAAAAATAAACAATGTCTTTATCATGTCATCTTACTCATATTTGACATTCCGCAATTTTTCATAATATTTAAAATATGTTTGCTAAATTTTTATCCAAAAATCTTGTATGAATACAAAAATTTAGTAGTTTATCATAAAAATTTGGTATGCATTTATCAGTTTTTTTAAAAAATCGATGGGTGAAAAAACATAACGATTTTCAAAAACATCATGGCTTATCGGATTTTTTCCAAAACATTGAAAATTTCAAAAGTGTAATATTACTGTTTTTTTAAAAGCTCGTGCATTTACTGGACTTTTAGATGGGCCAAAAAAATTGGTAGTTTAATTTTCATCGGTTGAGATTTTGCCGTCTGTTTTGTACGATTATGATTTCATTCACAGTTGTGAGTGGTCCATAATGAATCTAAACTTTTATAAATATGAATCATGTGTTGTTAAAAAAACATTTTAGAATGTCTTGGTATTCATTTATGGCAGTTATGTCCTTCAACAATGATAAACCTCATGTTGATGTTCGGCTACCTGGGAACACCACTAGTCTCGTGTTCTGAGATCCTTGTTAGATAATTAGTTACCCCACACCTAGAACGGAATGGTGGATATGTTCAAGTTTGTGCACCATGGAATAATACTAAAAAGAATGTGAAATACATCAACATTGAGCTGGAGTCTGGCGGAGATTTGAAGGTTATGCGAAGAACATATCATCGTAGGCAAATAAAGGGACCAGTCGAGTTTGATGTGACAATTGCTACATATGGCGACGTTATAATCAAGATGTTGAACGTCCAGAATCATATAGTAGTGTGTATTTATTTATTATTATTTTGTTAAGTTATGTTAATTGTTTTGTGTTAAGTTATCCATAATGAATCATCTGCACACATTGCTGGTCAGACATAACAGATGTAGGCAATGGCACGTAATCATAAGGTCCCTCGCCATTTGCATGCTCGATTAGTTGAATTATATGGGGGTGTGATTCAGTAAGGTACGGGCATGGAATTGAACCTCCACTGTATGTTTTGTAATCGTACGAGCAGGGCTGACAATGTTAGACACAAACC
The DNA here is from genome assembly GCF_029867415.1 of Vicia villosa. Lineage (NCBI taxonomy): Eukaryota > Viridiplantae > Streptophyta > Magnoliopsida > Fabales > Fabaceae > Vicia > Vicia villosa. The sequence continues at coordinate 37,131,560 of NC_081180.1, read as the reverse complement.
ATCTATTAATGCCCTTAGCTGGAACAGCAGTCCCTAGTCGTGGTAAGTGTCTAGTCACTGAGGTCTCTCATCATAGATAACCAGAGAAGAGGGAAGTTCGTCAAATTCACAATGCACTTTATGATTTGTGTAAGGTGTCTTGATGACAACATATATAGTCAGCGTACCAATCCTCCTCTTGTACTCCAAAAGACTGTTTAGGTGTGCATATTTGACCTTCAATCTCTTGGCATGTGTGGAGCCAGCAATTGTAGGAGTATCTGCTTCTCCCAAATGGACTGGGAAATGCTAGTATATTAAACATTGCACAAGAACATAGGCAAATAAGGAAATGTAGTAAATAGTAATTAATTAATAAAAATTAATAAATTTTATACTTGAAATAGATTCATATCAACGTTGCTTTCTCTGACTTTTTAAAAAATTTGATTAACCATCTCAACATTTTCTTCTACCAAATATTTTTAAAAAAATTAGTATTCTTGTATGCAATTTTTACCAGACTTTTCAAAATAATCAGTAAAAATGCATGCATTTTTACCATATTTTATAAAATGTCTTGTAAAAATGCATGAGAAACATGAGTTTTTACTGGATTTTTCAAAGTATCTGAGAAAAATGCATGAGAAACATGAGTTTTTACTAAACATTTTTAAAATGACTGTAAAAATGCTTCTTATTTTTTGGAAAAATCTGGTATACAACTTAAATTGTCGGTAAAATTGTATACTTGGAAAAATTCGATAGGTGGCTCGAAAAGTCCGATAAGTCGCACAACTTTTTGAAAAATTCAAAATGCTATAAAAGAATAGTGAATGAGTTTTTAATATGCAAGGGTAATATAGTAAAAGCACAACATTTGGACATTTCCATTTATGAGTGAGGGGTGAGAGGACAAAATCTCTTAGACTTAGAGGGATTGCTTCTCCTAGCCTAAGTGGTGAATAAACATTATAAGGAAATCCAAAAACGCCTCTACGAATTTGAAAGTGCATTTTTAAGCGCACCCATTTTCACACTCAATACATGTGCAAATGAGTCACACCTCTCTTTTTGCATGAAAATAGTACGGAGATGCACTTTTTTTTTTTAAATAAACGATTATATTATAACCAAAAACAGTTAATACACCCAGCGACCCATAGTGTCCAGCTATACAAAATCACAGCCTACAAAAACACCTTAATCTAACATCATTTGAGTTATCTTAGTTATATATTTAGGGTATACCCATATCCTATTTACAATTCAATCTATAGTCCTTTTAGCTATATTTGTATCTTTATCATCTTTGTGGAAAATAGTATCATTCCTCCTCTTTCAAACTTCATACACCATCTCCGCAATGGCTATTTTAACAATGTTGCTTCTCCAATTCTTGCTCTTGCACACTTTGACCAGCCACGCGAGTTCATGATCCCACCCTTGGGCATTATGATCCATATTTAACCAACTGAGCACCTGCTTCCAAATCGCCTTGGTGACCCTGCATTCAAACAATATATGCTGTATATTTTCATAACAGTCACAGAACACACATTTTAGGTCAGCGTGCACACCAATTTTCTCAAGTCTTGCTTTTATGGCAAGCCGTTTGTGGCCGGCTAGCCATAAGGTAAACACAGCCCAAGGCCGTGCATAGTTCTTTATCATCAGTCCTCTCCAATCCACCTTTCGGTGTTGTTCTAGGAAATCCAAATAAAACTTTTTCATTTTGAATCTTCTATTTGCATTCAGCTCTTTCCACTGATCCATTTGGGCCACCTCATTTCTCAACTTTAAGATGCTTCGCAAAATCCAAGATCCATTATATTTGATATCTACTTGCATCACATCCTCATTTTTTACATAATAGGTGTGGATCCAACAGACCCATAAAGAATCCTCTTTACTAGACAGCTTCCATAATAGCTTTGTGAGGCATGCTTTGTTCCAGGCCTCAAGATTAATCACATCCAAACCTTCATTCCTTTTAGGACCAAAGACTCTATCCCAGATAACTAGAGATTTCCTAGTGATCTCACCCTTCCATGTCCACATGAAAGACCTACACATAGCTTCCAACTTCTTTGTCACCATTTTCGGTAGAGGCAGGCAGCTCATCCAGTAGCTAGCAGTCCCAAACACAACACTTTTAAGTAATTGTATGCTCCTAGCATAGCTAAGAAGATTTGTACTCCAATGCTTCGTTCTATAACCAATCCTATCAGCTAGTGCCATATAATAATTATTGGATATTTTCCTACTTGTGAGAGGAATTCCCAAATATCTGAATGGTAGCTGCCCTCTGCTAAAGCCATTGATATGCTCAATATTTTACTTCTCCTCTTCCTTCATCCCTCCACATTATATTTTGCATTTTGTTGGATTGACATTCAGACCCGTAGACCTCGAGAACTCATTAAATTTGTCCATCCTCATTTGCACATAACTCCTATCACCCCTGGAAAACATAAGTAAATCGTCAGTAAAACTCAAATCAACCAGATTCACTTTGTCACACTTGTTATGGTACTTGAATCTTGTATTGCTTTCCAAATCTTCCACCTTCCTGTGAAGATATTCCGTGACAATCACAAAAAGCATAAGGGATATAGGATCCCCCTGCCTCAAGCCCCTGGCAGCTTTGATACTTTTCGTAACCTTCCCATTTATGTTAAATTGGTATGTCACTGTAGTTACAGCTTGCATCACTCATTTGATAAATCTTCTAGGGAAACCAGTTTCAGCCAGTATAGTCTGCATTGCTAGCCAGTCCATATAGTCATATGCTTTTCTAATGTCCATTTGAACCATACATCTTGGAACACCTCCTTTTCTACTATAGCCTTTAATAAATTCATAGGCCATAAGTACATGATCCTGAATTTTTTAACCAGGCACAAAAGCTGCTTGGTTCTTGCTAATAATACTCCCTAGCACTGCATTCATCCTATTTTCCATGATCTTATAGATTAACTTGTACATTGTGGTGCAACATGAAATATGTCTGAAATCCCTTATGTCAGTGGCCTTGCCATGCTTGGGAATAATAGTAACAAGGGTCTTGTTGAACCTGAGATCTATCCTACCTTCTTTAAAAAAATTCCTCACAGCATCCATCACATCATTCTTAACAACCTGCCAGGACTATTTAAAGAACTTTGAGCCATAGCCATCTATCCCCGGGGCCTTGAGATCACCAATACTCTTTAGAGCTTTTTCAACCTCACTCACCTGGACTGGACTGCTAAGCATTGCTCTCTGCTCCCTATTTAATTATTTTCCTCTTCTCATGGCACCAATTTCCACACCCTCCAAGTTAGTAGCAACAGTTCCCATGAGACTAGTGTAGAATTCTGGAACCTCTGATTCCATAACCTTTTGGGTTTCACAGATCTCTCTATCCTCTTTAAGAAGTCTGGTAATCATTTTTTGCTTGTGCCTACTTCTTAATCACCATACATGCACCCCATGCATTTCAAAGTATGACACGTTCATTTTGTCACAAATTAATCCGGAGATGCATCTACAGGTTCTGACTATGCACTTATGTGTTCACCCTAGATAGTAAAATTTGGCTTTTTAAAGAAATACACCAATGTAATATACCATGTATTATAACTATACTATCATAATAATTTGTTTATAAATAAAATCATACACTTAATTCACTATATGAAAATGTCATATATGAATGAATCAATCCATATAATAGTCAAAATAACAAAGTAACAAATGATAATAATAATATACATAATCCCTAATACAAATACTATATTATTATGTATGTCGGACCCCCCATATTCTTATGTTGCCTCCTGTATTATAGTGTTGTATATGCCTCAGTAAGAACGACATCTACCATTTCCCTCCTATGAAATCCTTTCGAAAAGACTCATTTGTCGATACCCGCTCGTAGAAGATCCATGATACGATGAAATGTAAGCAACATATTAACAACATGATATGTCATAATCTCCTATAGAATCTCTTGGCGAGATGGTATAGGTGGACCTCGTGTAGCATATGGTGTCATGTAAGGATGTGACACTCTAAAATACCATTAAACGTAGCTGAATGCGCAACTATAGTCGCTAGAAGCTACGATATATCGTGTTTCATCCTGTACCAGATAATTAAGGAAATCATCATACAAAACATCTACATCTCAGTGGATCCTAGTATGAGGATCAAAATCAGAGGGGCCTATTGGAACAAACTGAATATACTCAAGTTGGTGCATGATGTACTCAGGCAACTATGGATACATAAGTCGTGACTCATAAGCCAACCATCTAGAATATAAGGCCATGTCATCCAAATGACATGTCTAACGATTATCTTTGTACGTCTAAAATCGGGCAAGGTACTCCCTGAGAGATTCGGAGTGGCCTAGCCGGACTGTGAACAGAGTAGTAGTGGACACCTTTCGATGTTTAATAGCCGAAAAGTGCTGAACCAACTTCTTAGTGAGATCCTGGTAACTCAAGATGGACTGTCGAGGAAGGCTCATATACCACCTCAAAGCTACATATTTTAATGTGCCCGCCATAAGCTTGCACTTCTGGAATTCGGTAGAGCCTATCACCGCCATTTGATTATTGATGGGGATGACATGCTCCTGAGGACCAGTTTTGCCATCATAGGTAGCCAGGGACGATGGCCGAGAGTTCTCAGGAACCACATCTTCCCAAATTTCTTGAGAGAGAGGTTGGGCCTCAAAAGGATCATCCTCAGGAGGAGGGTCCCCCTGACCCTACTGTTGTAGCTACTGAACGCTGTCATGCAGTATCTCATTATTTTGGCGTAGTTCGTCAACCATGGCCAGCATTTGAGCCATGTCTGGTGGTGTTTCTGACATTGTTGCTTATGAGCGTGGTCTGGGATAAATTTTCACTGAGTTCCCATAGATGGCGCCAATGTTCTTATGTAGAAAAATCAGATATAGGCGAGCTTGCCCTCAGAGGTGAGGGAAGCTGCAACGCGAAGGGAATTTGTGTGTAGCTTTGGGGATTTGGAGGCTGTGTACTGAACACTTTGCTCCAAGATGATTTTCTTGCTTAACCCTCTTGCGGGAACCCCTATTTATAACTTCATTTTGGCCCTTAAGACCTTATTGAAGAGGTGACTTTCGAGCTTCCTCCATTACAGGCGTTGAGATGGCTTTAATCGACTGATCATTAATGGCGTAATCAATTATTAGTTATAGCCAAGCTCTGCGTAACTAGTCTGGACATTACGACTCTTCACTTCCCATCCCTACGCGGCCTTGACAGCACCCGACTGAGATATCTGTTCACGGTACCTTGATATCCGGCTAGGACAACCCGGGAGGACCTGAATAGTAGCCCATTTTCGTCTTGTATACTTGACTGGCTCTATAAGTTTTTGCCGGTTAGGTCCATGAAGCATGTACGAGCACACTCGTTTGGTCGGGGTCTTACAAGAATCCCGAGCTCGGAATAATATATATTTAATTAGTTGAGGTAAAAAATCAATTTATGAATATTATAGTTAAAATTTAAATAACATAAATATGAACGATATATTAAAATAAAACAAAACTGAGACGTATAAAGGAAGATTTAAACCTTTGCAAATTCACCATTTTTAAAATGTGCAGCAAATCAATTTGAGAAAATCCTACAAATTGAAAAAAAACCTCCGTTAAATATTTGGATTTCAAAATTTAAATATTTTTTAACTTTGATTGTAAATGGTTATGAGATTAGCTTTGGTGTGGTGTGTTAAGGCGCGTTTGAATTTTAATTTTCGTATCTTGTTAATCTGAATTTCAAAATTCAAATACATACTTACATATGATTCAACTTGTTTGTATATAGACAAATACACACATCAGATATGTTAAATTATTTATTTATTTATAGTTCAACAAAAATTTTTTTTTTTTTAATATTGTTAAAAACATTAAATAAGATGATATTTTATAATAGATCGATTTATTTTTATCAAGATATAGTTAACGAATATGACTATCGATAGTTACGTGTCCATGTGATTCTAGTACGAATGTTACTGTCCACATGGGTTGACCTTGAGTATAAGATTAATACAAAGTAATTCTAATATTAATAAATTTTAGACTAAATTACAGTTTTAACCCCCTATTATGTTTTGCCCCCTATTATGTTTTGCTCACAAAATATTAAGTTCTTCTATTTTATTCTTAAATAATTATGATATCTCATTTCCAAGTTTTGTCCAAATAACAATGAAGTGTAAGTATTTTTTAGTAAGTGACATTTTTTTATGATGTTTCATGAGATTTATTAGTTTTTTTACTATCTAGATTATTTTGTAAATAAATTACTAATTAATAATTTTTTACTTAATACATTAATAATTTATAATTAATTTTTTTAAAAATTTATTTACAAATTAATTAATACAAATTTAAAATGTTAAAATAAATTAATTGGCCTTAAGGCCCGTTTTCTTAACCCATAACTTAACACTTAAAAAAGTTTGTGTTTGTTATATAAACACTCAAATAAAATAAAGGGAATTGCTAGATGCGTCCTATGAATTGCTACCACACTCTCATGAAAAACTCAAAACACCCCCAGATTTTGAAGATGCATCCCTAGACTTACCTAAAATCATAAGCTACATTCGTTTTTGACGGCACCCAAAATAATAGGTTGTTTTTATTCCGGAGATGCATCTTCAGAGAGTATTGGAACACATATTCAGAAACACAAATGCACATTGAGGCATATTACATCAGTAAAATTGATAACTTAATAGACGAAACATTACTTATATAATCATGCATTACATATGAAGGATAGAAAAACACTTAGAAAGGGGGGGTTTGAATAAGTGTAGTTTCAAAAACTCGTAAGATAAAAATAATTTGCACAAGTATTTTTATCCTGGTTCGTTGTTAACTAAACTACTCCAGTCCACCCTATACAAGGTGATTTACCTCAACTGAGGATTTAATCCACTAATCACACGAGATTACAATGGTTTTCCACTTAGACAACTTCTAAGTCTTCTAGAGTCTTCTGATCACAACCTGATCACTCTAAGAACAAATGCTTAGACACAAGCTAAGACTTTCTTAGAGTATCCTGACCACCACGTAATCACTATAATTACAACTGCTTAGACACAAGCTAAGACTTCCTAGAGTATCATGATCAACACTTGATCACTCTAGTTACTTACAAATTAATGTAATCAATTCTAAGAGTATTACAATTGCTTCTTAAAAGCGATAATCACAAACTGTGATATTTCTCTTACAGATTTAAGCTTAGACTCACTAAAGTATTACAACAGTAATGTAGTGAGGTTGAAGATGAAGTTTCTGAGCTTTTGAGTAGAACAGGGTTTCAGCAAGTTTTTCAGAATAAGTTCGTTCAGGATTCGTAACCTTGCTTCTCATCAGAACTTCATATTTATAGGCGTTTTGAGAAGATGACCGTTGGGAGCATTTAATGCTTTGCGTATTCCGTACAGCATTGCATTTAATGTTTCACTGTATTGTCAACTACCTCGAGCCTTGCTTTTGCTGTGACTACTGACATTGCCTTTAATAGCTTCTAACGTTCCTTTTGTCAGTCAGCGTAGCCTGCCATCTAGTACTTGATTCTGATTTGTTCTTTGTAAATACTATGTTGAAAATCATCAGAGTACAAACAGCTTGGTGTAGAGCATCTTCTGATCTTGATATGCTTCTGAGCGTGATTCCATGACTTCAGTGCTTCTGCTTCTGAACTCAAGTTCTTCTGATGCTTCTAATAGACCATGTTCTGATTCTGCTTGACCATCTTCTGATGTCTTGCCAGACCATGTGCTGAAGTTGCATACTGAACCTTCTGAGTCAAAGCTTCTTAGCGCTGATTTGTGCATACTCTTTATATATTTCCTGAAAAGGAAATTGCATAGGATTAGAGTACCACATTATCTTGAGCAAAATTCATATACATTGTTATCATCAAAACTAAGATTATTGATCAGAACAATTCTTGTTCTAACAATCTCCCCCTTTTTGATGATGACAAAAACATATATAAATGATATGAATTTGCAATCAGAACAACAGACGGCAAAAGACATTTACACAGTTATAGCATAAGCATATAAACATAATGTGAATGTGTCTCCCCCTGAGATTAACAATCTCCCCCTAAGATGAATAATCTCCTCCTGAAATTAATACTAGAAGAATTTTATAAATAAAAGACTTCCCTGAGTATTTCAGTAGAGACGTTCACATATGCTTGAACTTCAGAACATTCACTGCTTCTGATTTCTGCTTCCATAGGACAGCTTCAGAACATTGAATTTTTTTAGATCCACAGAACATTCACAGCTTTTGATTCCTGCTTCCATCGGACAGCTTCAGAACTTGAATTTCTTTGATCCTCAGAACATTCACAGCTTCTGATTTCTGCTTCCATCGGACAGCTTCAGAACTTGAATTTCTTTGATCCTCAGAACATTCACAGCTTCTGATTCTTGCTTCCAGCGGACAGCTTCAGAGCTTGAACTTCTTCTTACATCACTTCATGCTAGATTGTATCAGAACATTGTTGAATGTACCAAAGCGTCATCAGACCATCTTGTCGCTACCGCGAAAAATGGAATCAGAGTCGCCACTAATATATTTATCCCATAAGGGAAAGGAATACCGGGAAACCTAACTCAGAATAAGAACAAGGTCTTTCGACCAGAGAACAGGGTACGGGAGTCGGTTACGCAAGGGGAAGGTGCTAGCACCCCTCACGCCCATCGTACTCGATGGTATCCACCTATGTTTGTTTCTATCTAAAGGGTGTCTAATGTCTAAAACCTAAATGCGAATGCATGCAAAAAGAAATACGGGGAAAAGAAGGAATTATTTACAAGTGTGCTCGCTTAGGCCCCGCGACCCAATGCCTACGTATCCCTTACAAGGAATCAAAGCGACCGTAGTTCGGCTCCATATTTTCTATGTTTTTGTGTTTTTTAGTTGAACAGAGGTTAAAGTCTCACTCCACGATGCTCGACCTTTGGAGACTTATACGCCTAGTTATGGAATGGATTCAACATGTTCTTAAGAATGCCACGAGGGCGAGAGATAGAAGAGAGTTTGAGCGTTTCGAGGAAATCCCTAAAGCAAGGGAAACTCGAGTTACTCTATGGTTTGTGTTTTTTAGAATTTGGGAACTTACGCCCGAATGGAACCCTAAAGCAAGGGAAATCCAGGCACTCGAATGATTCCCTAAAGCAAGGGAGATTCAAGCTTCCATTCCCTTTTTAATGATTTTCACTTTTTTATTAATGTTTTGTAAGTGTTTTCTTTGTATTTTTTAAGGGATTTTATTTCAAGTATTTATTAAGTGTTTTAAAGTTGAAAAGAAAAAAGAATGAGGGGGGACTAACCTAGAATCTATCCTAATTGTTATTCTAATTCTTATTTAAGACTAACCTAAAATCTAAGGGGAATTAACTAAAAAGAGTTGTTTTACCAACTAGGGGCGTTTTTGGCATTTCACAAAATACGGAAATTATATTCACAAAAATAAGAGAAGTAAAACTCTGAACTATTAAAGAAAATATCCACAAGCATTGCATTTTTTTTATCATGTTTAAGACTATTTTTTGAATTAAAACTAAACAAAAACTATTTATTTTTATCATTGAACCAATCGAAATTTAAAACAAATCAACAATTAAAATCTAATAAAAACAATTACTAACAACTAAAAAGATTATTTACTTCTAAAAACTAATTTGTTAGAAAACTATTTTCATCATTTCTTAGGGACAAAGTTTTAACAAATAAAATGAAGAGAAAACAATTCCAAATAAAAACCTAAAATTAGCCTAAACCGGGGGTGTAACAGTAAAGCATAAATGAACTGAATTCTTAGTTCACAGGCGCATTGGGCCAAAACTGGGATGGTGCGAAAATCAATAGTGTGTAGGCCCAGTCAGTAGAACACATGCAACACAAGCAAAATAGGGGTGTGGAGATCAGAATGGTGCTGAGCCCAATCATTCACGTGGCCCAGGGTCCTTTTATTGCTCATTTTTATTCCATTTTGTTGCACTTATTTATTCCATTCATTTCTTTTATTTATCATGTGCATTATTCAGAAAAAAAACGTGACTCAAAATAATAGCGACATAAAATCAATTGGGCATGTATCATTTAAGTCACTAAAGGACAAAAAAATAAAGCCTGAGCCAATGGGAACATTCCAACACATCACCTAATGATTGAAATAAACAAAACGTTCCAAAAGCTGGGGAAACAAACCAATACATGGGCTCCACGTCAGCGGAGAGAGGTTGAGTCGCACAAGCACATGCAGACGCCGGAGATTCTCTCCGGTCGTCTTCTTCGTTAAGCACCGCCGCCGGAGATACATGACTCACCCAGAAATTAAAGAAATCAGACACTTTTCTACTCGAAATTCGCTTCTAATCAAGAATCTAGCACCAGTTTTCGTTAATTCTTCCTCTAAATTCTGAACAGTAGCGATTCATAGAACCCTAAAACGAACATTCTTCCCCAAAACTAATTCTAGGCACACCAATACATTCATATTCGTCCATAGAATTTAAAAAAACAGTTCAAACATTCATACAACAATAGATTCAAGCAAATCCAGATTAACATTCAAGAATCCGATATTATGCAAAGCTACGTTCATCCATCTCCTGTAATGCTAATATGCTCACAAGATTCAGAATGTTTACCTGGAGCAAATTCTGGAGTTGAAAATAAGCAGAGAAAATCCTCACTCTAGCTACCACACGAATCAAGTGGAGATGATGACGTTTGGTCCTTAGATCCTTGTCTACTACTTGGAGAAAATAAACTCCAAATGTTGTGCGATGCTCCAAGATGATGCTAACAGAGCTAAGATGATGATGATACACTTGCAACGGGAAGGATGAACTTGAGGTAGATGGTTAGAGATCCAGGGAGCTTGAAGGATAGGTAATGGAAATGCATCTACGAGGCTCAATGAATCTTGATGAGAATGGAGAAGATTAGGTTCTCGGTGAAAGCTTGCAGAAGATGAAGTAGGTTATCATTGTTGAAGAAGTTTGTTACAGGTGTGTAACAAACTTTTTCTTCATGAAGGAGGAGAGTGGATCGAGGAGAGAATGGGAGAGTGATGAGAGTGTGAAGGTTTCTGAAACTGTGGGAAAAAAAGGAGAATGAAGCGTGGTGGTGATTTGAGGAGGATGAAGATGAAGGTGGTGGTGATTGTTAGAGAGTTTGTTATGGTGGTTGAGGTTAGTTAGGGTGGTTGTTATGGTGGTTGAGGTTAGTTAGGGTGGTTGTTATGGTGGAGAGAAGATGAAGTGAGAATTGAAAGAAAATGGAATGGAGGGAGAGAGTAGAAAGAGTGTGAAGTTGTGAAGCTGGAAAAAGGAAAAGTGAAGCGTGTCCCTGTGAGTGAGGATAGCATTGGCTTATATAGAGATTGTGTGTGTGTGTATGGTATTACGGTGTAGGTTGTTAGCAGCTGAATATTTCCTCCACCAACTTAATGAATAAGGGTGTAGTATTTTTGCATGGTTATAACTTCATTGTGTCACTACTACAGAATCTTGCGCGCCCATGACCATGAATTCATTGTGTCACTACTACAGAATCTTGCGCGCCCATTATTGGAATATTAGCTTGCCACCCTTGTTGACATGAAACTTCCACGTGCATGACTTTGAGACACCATATCTCCACAATTACACGACCAAAATCAACAATCTTCATCTTATTGGATAGAGTGCATGGAAATGAAGAGATTAGTACCAAACTTAGGTTAAGGACAGGCTTAGAATTCCTTAAAATTGGATATGAAAATGGCCCACCAAATGCTCGATCAAATGCCTGGCGCGTGACATAGATTATGGCCCATGTATTTGGCAATGTCTGACTTGGTTAGGGTGTGACTTTGAGACTTTGTAATTTGTTCAATACTCATCCAATTGACATGTTTCTTTGTTTGTTGTATAGAGGACATGGAAAAGAGTATATGTATACCAAGTTTGTACTTTATGGGCCTTTACACTTCTCTAAAATCAACCTCACAAATAGCACACCACATGCTTGATGGAATGTGTCACGCTGCCCAGAATTCTGCCTAACAACATGACTTGAATTTCAATGAAAAGTTCCAACTTTAAACCTTCATATCTCTCCAACCAAGCTTCCAATTGAAAAGTGTCCAACTACAAAGTTTTAGAGGACCATGAGATGAACATTTCTTATGTTGATCTTGTGTTGAATTGGAGCCTTGAAATATGTGTAAATCAACCATGAAGTCAGCTGCCCAGCCAAAATTGAAAACCTTCAAAACTTCCAAATTTCTCTAAGTATTAAGAACTTTCCATTTATAGCATGTCTCTTTTTAACCAACTTCTATTTTTGGTAATTATGAAAACTTCTTGATTTTTATTATTTCTTTGGCCGATTTTCCACCAAAAGTCCAGATTTGACAGTTGGCTTTGACTTTGACCAAAAAGTCAACATTCCCTGATTTTTCTGATTTCTGATGAATTTCCCGATTAATCCGTTTCTGATCTAATTCTCAATCAATTTTCAACCACTCCAATAAATGACATTTCTTTCAGACAGCCATATTTTGCATCCACAATCATTTTCCTGATTAAATCTTTACCAGAAAGTCAACAGGGTTGACTTTGGTCAAAACCCTAATTTGGAGACTCTGATGGATCTGAAGCTTGTATCTTTTAATGAGAGCTTTGACTTGGAGAGAATGAAACCCCGATCTTTAGGAGGACTTCCATGGGAGTGGTATCATACAATCAGACCCCAAATCTTTCTCTTTTGAACCAAGATATCTTTCACATAGAAACTCTTTTTTGTCAATTTTCTTGAACAGTAACAATGATATGAATGGATGTATTGAGTGGATGGCCTATATGAAGTATGTACATGAATGTGATGTGGAAGCCCGTTAGGAATAAATATGTGGGCAAATTTTGGGGTGCAACACATCTCTACATCCTGAAATGTTACAGAACAAAACTAAACGACAAAAGTCAACATGAATGAATCAGAACATAAAATATGTTTCAGAACACATAATATGTATCAGAGCCATATAAGCCATATAGAATGTATCAGAACATATTCTATCATCAGAATATCTGAACATTCTTCCTTCTTGCTTCTGATTCTGAAGCTTCATAGCACTCAGCTTGCTTCAAGAATCCAAGAGCATATTCCTTTTACAGAATTTGCGATTCCTCATGATTTTGCTTCTAATGTTGAGCTTTCCATCCTGCAAAACAACTTAGAACCATATGAAGCTTGCAGCTTCTGTTAGTAATGTGGGGGCTTTCTTCCCAGCAACTTCTAATATAAATCAAATCATTTATCACTATTTCTCCCCCTTTTTGTCATAACATCAAAAAGAATGTAAAAGATTCAGATGTAAGCGATCGACAAATGGAAAGAAAAACAACTAGTCATTGATAAAAAAGCAGAAGTACAAGAGTTATGCAGAATAAGCTTTTCATTGATTAACCAAACAGGATTAAAAAAGATGTATGCTGATACACAAGTGCAACAGGCAAAGAAAACTACAAGGACACAAAGACTACAACCCTAGCCTAGTCCTAATCTAAGCCAGCATATCATGAATCCCAGCGTTGTTCTTGCTCTTGCTTGGTCATCAAATCTTGAAACTCTGCATGCCTGAGCAGCTCCCAGAGAAAGAAGTAAATGAATACAAGGGAGGAACTGAGAACAGTTCACCAGGAGAGAGCGTATTCTCAGATGGGCTTTCCCTTAACATAGAAGTTAAGTCCTTATGGAACCTAACTTCATCCAATATCTCAAGAAAGTCTTCTTCCTTTGGACAAATGTTGATAACAGCATCAAAGAAGAGATCTGACTTGAGAAAAACTTGGAATGCCATCCCGAGATACGTTTCTCATCCTGTAACCGATTAACCCTTCCATCCGTTCTATTCAAATAGATCAGCCACTTTTGAGACTTAGTTTCTTCAACTGGTTTAAAGTTTTGATGAAGGGAACTAGGCGAAGGATTCATGATGAACGCTAGATCGATGAAGGATGAACTAGGGTTTACGCAAAAGATATTTATAGAAAAATGAGAGAAAGAGAGAGAGAGAGAGCGCAAAGATTGATTGAAGAATGCAAAGAAATGGAGAAATAAATAGAGGGAATGTGGGGAAGGAAACGTTCTAGGGAAGGGAAACGTTTGACGAATATAAAAACGAAAAAGAAAATGAAAGAAATAATGAATGGCATTTAATGTTACGTGACAAGAGGAGAGAGAAACTATGACAAATGAAGTGATAGAACAGTTACCTATGAAAGGCGCCTCCTCAACTGCACGCATGCTTGTCCAAATAGGGTAGACACTTGTTACCATCTGGAAAGCTAGATACAGCTGTATTTACTTTAAAAGATATTCTGAATCAACTTAGACAATGAAACGTTAGTAATAAACGAGTCACTACTTCTAATTGATTTAAGATCAGAACTTCTTATAAAACATTAATCTAATCTCATTTCAGAAGATAGCCATACATAAGATTTTCTCATCTTCTCATTCTGGGCATAAATCCATACTGATATTTTTCAGAATGAACTTAAACCTATCTTCAGCCAGGGGTTTTGTAAAGATATCAGCCAATTGATGGTCTGTATCTACAAAGTTTAAAGATATAACACCCTTCTGAACATAGTCCCTTATGAAATGATGTTTAATCTCAATATGTTTAGCTTTTGAATGTAAGATAGGATTCTTAGATAAACATATAGCAGAAGTATTATCACAGAAAATAGGAATGTTACTATCATATATCTGATAATCTTCTAGCTGACTTCTCATCCAGAGCATTTGTGTGCTACATCCAGCAACAGCAACATATTCTGCTTCTGTCGTTGAAAGAGCAATGGTTGCTTGCTTCTTGCTGTACCAAGAGATTAGATGACTTCCAAGAAATTGACAACTTCCAGAAGTACTTTTCCTTTCTATTATATCTCCAGCATAGTCAGCATCACAGAATCCTACTAAGTTGTAATCTTTGGATCTTCTGTAAACTAAACCAACATTAGTAGTACCTTTCAAATACCTCAGAATTCTCTTAACCGCAGTTAAGTGAGATTCTCTCGGATATGATTGGAATCTAGCACACAAACAAACACTGAAGAGAATGTCAGGTCTAGAAGCAGTTAGGTATAGAAGAGATCCAATCATACCTCTGTACAACTTTTGATCTACCTTCTTACTTACCTCATCCTTACCTAGGACACAAGTCGGATGCATAGGAGTTTTGGCTTCTTTACTTTCAGAAAGATTAAACTTCTTCAGAAGTTCTTTCACATACTTCGTTTGATGAACATAGGTTCCGTAAGAAGTTTGGTTGATTTGAATCCCAAGGAAATACTTGAGTTCTCCCATCATGCTCATTTCAAATTCAGCCTGCATAGACTCAGCAAACTCCTTTCCAAGTGTAGCATTAGATGTTCCAAAGATAATATCATCAACATATATTTGACAAATTAAAATATCCTTTTTAAATGTTTTACAGAAGAGAGTAGTGTCCACTTTTCCTCTAGTGAAACCATTTTCCAGAAGGAAAGAACTCAAACGTTCATACCAAGCTCTAGGAGCTTGTTTCAATCCGTATAATGATTTCTTTAATTTAAAAACATGATTTGGAGACATGGAGTATTCAAAACCAGGAGGTTGAAGGACATAAACTTCTTCATCTATGTAACCATTTAAGAAGGCACTCTTAACATCCATCGGATAAAGAGTGATGTTGTGTTGAGTGGCAAAAGAAATTAATAGACGAATAGATTCTAACCTGGCCACTGGTGCAAAGGTTTCTGTATAGTCAATCCCTTATTGCTGACTATAACCTTGAGCAACCAGTCTGGCTTTGTTTCTTACCACTTCTCCCTTCTCGCTTAGCTTGTTTTTGAACACCCACTTAGTGCCAATGATGTTAAATCCTTTTGGTCTAGGAACCAAGTCCCATACATCATTCCTTGTAAACTGATTTAGTTCTTCTTGCATGGCAATTATCCAGTCTGGATCTTCTAGAGCTTGATCAACAGACGTTGGCTCGATCAAAGAAACTAGACCTAATTGACAATCTGCATTGTTCTTAAGGAATGCCCTTGTTCTGATGGGATCGTCTTTCTTTCCAAGGATCACATCTTCTGAATGAGCTGAAGCAAGTCTAGGTGATCTTATGATAGTTGGTTCTTCAGAAATCCTGAGATTCTCTAAAGATGCAGCAACTTGATCTTCTGATCCATTGCTTCTGAGACTATCAGCTTCTGCAGCTTTGCTTCTTGGTTCTCCTTCTTCTGATATATCAATATCAAAATCTGCAAAATTCTCAAACTGCTTTGGCTTTTCAAGACCAAGCTTATCATCAAACCTGATATTGATTGATTCTTCTACAATCAATGTTTCAGTATTGTATACTCTGTAGCCTTTAGAGCGTTCAGAATATCCAAGAAGGAAACACTTTTGTGCCTTAGAATTAAACTTACCAAGATGATCTTTAGTGTTTAGAATAAAACAAACACATCCAAAAGGATGAAAATATGAAATGTTGGGCTTTCTGTTCTTCCACAATTCATAAGGAGTCTTATTTAGAATTTCTATTCTGAATATAACATGAAGTGTTTATTGCTTCTGCCCAGAAGTGCTTAGCCATATTGGTTTCGTTGATCATGGTTCTGGCCATTTCTTGTAGAGTCCTATTCTTTCGCTCTACAACTCCATTTTGTTGTGGAGTTCTAGGACAAGAGAAATCATGGGCAATACCATTTTCTTTGAAGAACTTCTCAAAGAATTTGTTCTCAAATTCACCACCATGATCACTTCTGACCTTTATGATTTTACACTCCTTCTCAGTTTGGATCTGAGTGCAGAATTCAAAGAACACTGAATGAGACTCATCCTTGTGTTTCAAGAACTTTACCCATGTCCAACGGCTATAATCATCAACGATGACTAATCCATATTTCTTCCCTCTGACAGATGCTGTTTTGACTGGGCCAAACAGATCAATGTGCAAGAGTTCTAACGGCCTTGAGGTAGAAACAACATTCTTAGACTTGAATGCAGGTCTGGAGAACTTGCCCTTCTGACATGCTTCACAAAGAGCATCTGATTTGTATTTCAGATTTGGGAGACCTCTGACCAGATTTAGTTTGTTAATCTGAGAAATCTTTCTCAAACTAGCATGTCCTAATCTTCTGTGCCAGACCCATTGCTCTTCAGAAACAGACATAAGACAAGTCACCTTCTGCTTCTCAAGATCAGAAAGATCAATCTTATAAATGTTGTTCTTCCTCTTGCCTGTAAATAGGATTAAGCCATCCTTCTGACTTACAGCCTTGCAAGACTTTTAATTGAGGATTATATCATAACCATTGTCACTTAATTGACTTATGGACAATAAGTTATGCGCTAATCCTTCTACAAGAAGTACATTAGTTATGGAAGGAGAGATACCAAGACTTATGGTTCCAGAGCCAATGATTTTGTCCTTCTGATCTCCTCCAAACTTGACTTCTCCACCTGGTTTAAGCACCAGGTCTTGGAATGTAGACCTTCTTCCCGTCATGTGTCGCGAGCACCCAGAGTCCAGGTACCATGACATTTTGCTTTTTGTCCTCTTTGCCGCCAAGGATATCTGCAACAGAAATTATCTTCTCCTTAGGTACCCACAATTTCTCGGGTCCTTTCTTGTTAGTTCTCCTCAAGTTTTGATTGAACTTGGGTTTAGCAAAATATTTAACAGGAGGAACAGCATGATATTCTTTAGGTTTGTCAGCATGATATTTTTTAGGATGTGTCACATGCTTCTTGGTGTGAACAGTGTTAAACTTCTGTGCATGTGAAGTGAGCCTAATATCATGAGCATGGCCATATTTGAACTGATCATACAATGGCTTGTATGTGATCTTCAGATCATCAATAGGTTCAAATTTATGTGAGGTATCACCCTCATAGCCAAAGCCAAACCTTTTGTTTCCAGAAATACCATATATCATAGAAGCAAGATGACTTTTTCCAATACTTCTAGATAAGAACTTTCTGAAGCTCGAGTCATATTCTTTCAGAATATGATTCATGCTAGGAATGGATTTTTCTGTTTCAAAAGGAGATCCACTATCTTTGGATAGATTTAAAATTTTTTCCTTCAGTTCAGAATTTTCCACTTCCAGCTTCTTAGTTTCAAATTCAAATTGCTTCTTCAGCTTTTTGTATTTGATACTAAGATGAGCCTTGAGTTCCAGAAGTTCTGTTAAATTGGAAACTAACTCTTCTCTAGATAGTTTAGAAAATACCTCTTCAGAATCTGATTCTGATGTAGATTCTGATCCATCATCCATTGTGGCCATTAGTGCCAGATTTGCCTACTCATCTTCAGAGTCTGATTCTGAATCATCCCATGTTGCCATAAGACCTTTCTTCTTATGAAACTTCTTCTTGGGATTCTTCTTCTGAAGTTTTGGACACTCGTTCTTGTAATGTCCAGGCTCATTGCACTCATAGCAGACAACCTTCTTCTTGTCAGATCTTCTATCACCAGAAGATTCTCCTCGTTCAAATCTCTTTGAACTTCTGAAGCCTCTGAACTTCCTTTGCTTGCTCTTCCAGAGTTGGTTTACCCTTCTGGAGATCATGGACAGTTCATCTTCTTCAGATTCTGATTCTTCAGGATCTTCTTCTTCAGCCTGAAAAGCGTTAGTGCATTTTTTAAAATTAGATTTTAATGCAACAGACTTACCTTTCTTCTGAGGTTCATTTGCGTCAAGTTCAATCTCATGACTCCTTAGGGCACTGATCAGCTCTTCCAAAGAAACTTCATTCAGATTCTTCGCAATCTTGAATGCAGTCACCATTGGGCCCCATCTTCTGGGCAAGCTTCTGATGATCTTCTTTACATGACCAGCCTTGGTGTAGCCTTTGTCCAGAACTCTTAATCCAGCAGTTAGAGTTTGAAATCTTGAAAACATCTTCTCAATGTCTTCATCATCCTCCATCTTGAAGGCTTCGTACTTCTGGATTAGTGCAAGAACTTTGGTCTCATTGACTTGAGCATTTCCTTCATGAGTCATTTTCAAGGACTCATATATGTCATGGGCCGTTTCCCTGTTAGATATCTTCTCATACTCAGCATGAGAGATAGCATTCAGCAAAACAGTTCTGCATTTGTGATGATTTTTGAAATCTTTCTTTTGATCATTAGTCATTTCGTTTCTCGTGAGCCTTACACCAGTAGCTTTAACAGGATGTTTGTAACCATCCAACAGAAGATCCCATAGATCAGCATCTAGACCAAGAAAGTAACTTTCCAGTTTATCTTTCCAGTATTCAAAATTTTCACCATCAAATACTGGTGGTCTAGTATAACCATTGTTACCATTGTATTGCTCAGCAGAGCCAGATGTAGATGCAGTTGGATTTGTTTGAACATCACCAGCCATCTTTTACTGAAGCGTTTTTCTCTTCCTGAATCTTTTCTAAACACGGTTAAGTGCTTGCACCTTAGAACCGGCGCTCTGATGCCAATTGAAGGATAGAAAAACACTTAGAAAGGGGGGGTTTGAATAAGTGTAGTTTCAAAAACTCGTAAGATAAAAATAATTTGCACAAGTATTTTTATCCTGGTTCGTTGTTAACTAAACTACTCCAGTCCACCCTATACAAGGTGATTTACCTCAACTGAGGATTTAATCCACTAATCACACGAGATTACAATGGTTTTCCACTTAGACAACTTCTAAGTCTTCTAGAGTCTTCTGATCACAACCTGATCACTCTAGGAACAAATGCTTAGACACAAGCTAAGACTTTCTTAGAGTATCCTGACCACCATGTGATCACTCTAATTACAACTGCTTAGACACAAGCTAAGACTTCCTAGAGTATCCTGATCAACACTTGATCACTCTAGTTACTTACAAATTAATGTAATCAATTCTAAGAGTATTACAATTGCTTCTTAAAAGCGATAATCACAAACTGTGATATTTCTCTTACAGATTTAAGCTTAGACTCACTAAAGTATTACAACAGTAATGTAGTGAGGTTGAAGATGAAGTTTCTGAGCTTTTGAGTAGAACAACGTTTCAGCAAGTTTT
The DNA here is from genome assembly GCF_029867415.1 of Vicia villosa. NCBI lineage: Eukaryota > Viridiplantae > Streptophyta > Magnoliopsida > Fabales > Fabaceae > Vicia > Vicia villosa. Next base: position 37,111,430 of record NC_081180.1, on the reverse strand, counting down.
TCAGAATAAGTTCGTTCTGGATTCGTAACCTTGCTTCTCATCAGAACTTCATATTTATAGGCGTTTTGAGAAGATGACCGTTGGGAGCATTTAATGCTTTGCGTATTCCGTACAGCATTGCATTTAATGTTTCATTGTTTTGTCAACTACCTCGAGCCTTGCTTTTGCTGTGACTACTGACATTGCCTTTAATAGCTTCTAACGTTCCTTTTGTCAGTCAGCGTAGCCTGCCATCTAGTACTTGATTCTGATTTGTTCTTTGTAAATACTACGTTGAAAATCATCAGAGTACAAACAGCTTGGTGCAGAGCATCTTCTGATCTTCTGATCTTGATATGCTTCTGAGCGTGATTCCATGACTTCAGTGCTTCTGCTTCTGAACTCAAGTTCTTCTGATGCTTCTAATAGACCATGTTCTAATTCTTCTTGACCATCTTCTGATGTCTTGCCAGACCATGTGCTGAAGTTGCATACTGAACCTTCTGAGTCAAAGCTTCTTAGCGCTGATTTGTGCATATTCTTTATATATTTCCTGAAAAGGAAATTGCATAGGATTAGAGTACCACATTATCTTGAGCAAAATTCATATACATTGTTATCATCAAAACTAAGATTATTGATCAGAACAATTCTTGTTCTAACAACATAGATGAAACATATCAACGTTGAGGTGGACGTTCCAACATCGTAACAATTTATTTGACAAATCTCGCTATTTTTGTATCTTGCTTGATCATAAGTCACAATGGTCGGGGGATTTTTCAAAAAGCCCTGTTGTCCACTTGAGATGGATCTAAGATGTTATGTTTGGAGGTGGTTGGACTAGAAATGGGACATGCTTGGATCAGACCATTTCGAGTAGTCACTTCCTTGCGGTAGTCAACTCTCTGAAGGTGGGGACGAATCCCTTAGTATGTGGTCGGACTAGAACATATATAAATATTGATCAATAAGTCACAACAGCGAACAATACACACTCGTGAGTTAAATAAAACTTTACATGACACACAATCCTTCATCCGATTTCGATAAAGAAATTACTACAACAAGAACAAAACTCTTTGAACATGAAAAATTTATACATGGAGGTTTCGGAAGAGGAAAATGTCCCACTAATAAATCATCGTGACTTTTAAGAATTCATGAATTGATTCTCATAAATTGAAAACATCATTTACACATGCATATATATTATTATGGAGGAACATAAATGAATCAGTTGTACTTTTTCTTCGAAATAAGCAAGATTATGGAAGTGCATCTTCAAAACATTTTCTAGAGATGCATTTCTGGATTATTTTTGGAAAAATGGGATGGTTCAATTATGAAAGCGTTGAGTGTGTGAATTGTTAGTGTGTCGAGAGATGTGTTTTCGAAATTAAAGGACATTTTTTATTTCTAACCGCAGTGCACTAGCACCCTATAGGGTGAACAAATTACTCCTCGTTCAAGAGTAGATAGATTTGATCGAATTGAATAAATAACTTTGTGTTCTTATCACTTTATCTTCTTGTCCTTGTGAATTTGCTTACACTATTTAACACACCGATTAATTTTTAAACTATTTATTTTGATTGTTATTATTCGTTATCTCACATCAATACTCTTATTTGATTGATACTATTAGATTTCACACAAAAAATGTTTTACTCATTTAAATTTCGCAACAAGCAAAAATATGAAGATCTTCTCTTCTAAATTTTTTTAACTTTTTTAATTTCCTAATTTTATGTCTTTTTAATGAAAATCAGTCACATATTTTACATGGACCTCTACAATAATTAGGAGTAATACTATCTACTCATTTATTTCAATCATAAATTCATACTTTGATTAACAACATAACCAAGTCAATAGATTTATATGTTTGTGAATTTGTTGTGACGATTATAGCATTTTAAAGCACGAGAAGACTACTCACGCTTAACACACTGGTATGTTACTGAGATTTTCTCACTGTGTTATAAAACAGAGAAAACAACAACGATAAATGAGAAATATTAGAGTGATACTTGAAAAAAACTTGGTGATTGAAGGAAGAATATATCAGAAGGCTGCTTAGAAAGTGCAATGAACCAACACTATACAAATTTCAATGAAAGAAATAAATAGGTAAAATAGAATTATTAGAAGCTAAGGGAAGAATAAATGAAGTTTGTAAAGGGAAGAGAGAAATTACAGTTTGCGCGAAGAATGGAAATTGTACTCACAAAATTCGGAAGGTACATAAATGTTCCCTGAAAGGTGAAATAATATTCATATAGTGGAGCGAGATAGACAAATCTACATCCCAAAATAAAAGAAAACACGTAGATGAAAAACAACAATCATATTTGCCTCGCAGTGTCCAATGTACTCGAGTATACTTGAGTACTCTAGAGGAGAGAGCCATACCCTACTATTAGAACCTAGGGTCACGTGTAATTCCAATCTTGCAAAGCGTACAATGACGAGACTAGCATTTAATGTGTTTTTCCAAGGGTCGCTTTCTCCAAATTTATAAATCTTTTCTATTTTTGCAAACAAAGGACCTTCCATGAAGATCTTGGTCTAGGGTGATGCCGACCCGATATTTTGGAAAACTTCTAATTACTACACTATGACAATCCTTAGGGGCAATTATTTCGGGCTAGCCATAGGCCCAATAACGAAAATGCCCAATCATCAATCCAAAATCATAAGGTATCGGAGGCACTATGCACCCACTACCTTGAAATATGTACTCAATTCACACATACACTATTATTCAAGTTGTATATCATCCAACGGTTTCTTGTATACCACATCGAAAAGCAAGGTGAATTCTAACCACTCCTTATATATAATATATTACACACAAGATTTCTGGTATACTCTAACCATAACTTACTCTCACGCCTTTTTTTACTCAATAACCGACTTGAACATTTGAGTGCTAACATTGAAGATCCGCTACTTCTCTGATGTACCATAAATTTGCTTCACCACTTAAATACAATTTTCAATTATTTGAAGTGAATAGTAATACCTTTTAACAAAATTTGCATGAGTGATATGTGATTGCAAGGTTTGAGTTTTAATGAATAATATAACAAAAGATATAATAATTTAAAACAATTTTTTATGGTAATCAACTTATAACATATATTTAGAACAAATATTATATGATTGGTTAATTTAAAAACAACTCTTATAATAGAAAAATATAATTACTTTTAAAATTTTTGGTAATATTTTATATATCTAATATTATTTTTTAATTGATGAGAAAATTTGCTTAGACGGGTTTATTTTATTATTAATTAAAAAAAATTGACTACAATAATGAAAATATAATTCATATTCATTAAAATATAAAAAACAACAAATAAAAATAAATTAACTTTATTAAATTAAATAGAATTTTAATTTCGACTCAAATTTTAAAATGTATCGCACCGGTCTAGCAATCTAAAATATATATTTTTCATGAGCTACATTGTAAAAAAATGGGTTAAATATATTTTTGGTTCCTTTAAATATTGTGAAATTCGTTTTTAGTCCTTCAAAATGTTTCCTTCAAAGAATGGTCCCTCTATAATTTACCGTCCACACTTTTGGTCCCTCATGCTAACGTCTGTTACAAGAGCTGACATGGCGCTAACACTTGGCAGTGCCAGCTGTTAAAGAGGATGACATGGCATGCCAGGTGTCTAAGCACATACTTGTGCCCATAAAATTTTGTAGCTAAAATCACAGTTATTCTCTAGCAAACTCGTACAAAGTGGTGTGTCTCTCATAAAGTGTGTCCCAAGTGTAATATGCTCCCTCATTGACCCCTTCGAAGTGCATCCAACAACGGTATCATGAGCCTTTAGTTTGAGAAAGAGACCGAATTACTTGTAGTTAAAGAAAGTCAACAAATACAAGTAAATATGGTAGAGAGAGCTTTCACATGAGTTAGGAGAGGTAAACAATTCATGAAAATAAAAGGAAAATTATAAAAGGGCATGCAAAATATTTAACTAATGTAGAAACTTAATTGGAATACCTTTGTTTTCTGCTGCAAATTACAATCTCCCGTGTAATTACAACGTCAACAAATATTTCTCATGGGATTGAATTTCCATTTAAAAAACTTAAGGTTTTTTTTTACCCACCTCCCTATGGGGATCACCCCCAGCGAAAATCCCACTTTACCCCGCTTCGGAAATGCATTTCCGAAATATCTTTTTTTCTAAATTTTTCCAGACTTCGGAAGTGCATTTTCGAGAAAATCCCAAAAATTGAGATTTTGATTAATTCGGAGATACATCTCCGAAAAAACAAAAAAAAATTAAAAATCCCAAAAATTAATTTTAGGATATTAATTAATTCAATATCATAAATTCGATATAATTTATGAGTAATGAATAATAATAATTATATATTTTGATATAATTTATGAGTTATGAATAATAATTATTATATATTTATATTCTGATTCATATTTTAAAATTTAAAATAATTTTAATTAAAAAAATTAAAATAATTTCACTTACAAAATGAGTCATAATTTTTTATTTATATATTTATAATAATTATTATATATTTATAAAAAAAATTAAAAAAATGAGTGTTTTAATTTATATATTTATATAATAATTATAATAATTATTATATATTTATATATTATATATTTATATATTTCACTTACAAAATTAATAATTATTATTATGGCTAAATTACAGTTTTGGTCCCTCTGTTTTGGGTTTTCCACGATTTTGGTCCCCCTATTTTCTTTTTAAACAGTTTTGGTCCCCCATCCCAATTTTGATGCAACTGTTCATGCACTGTTCATGTACGGACATGTACTGTTCATGCATTGTTCATGGACAAAATTGGGATGGGGGACCAAAACTGTTTAAAAAGAAAATAGGGGGACCAAAATCGTGAAAAACCTAAAACAGGGGGAGCAAAACTGTAATTTAGCCTATTATTATATATTTATATATTTCTATTCTGATTCATAATTAAAAATGAGTTATAATTTTTTATTTAGTTTTAAAAAATTAAAAAAAGATTTTGTCTTAATTTTATTTAATGGATAAATTTTATATTTAACTCTATATAATTCAAAATTTACTTATGAAATTAAAATGTTTTTGATTTATATAAGTTAGTAAAATAATTTTTAACTTTAAAATTGTTTAGGAAATTTTGATTCACCTTGATTTTATTGATTCACCTTCATTTTATTGATTCACCTTGATTTTATACCTATTAATTGTATTGATTCACCTTGATTTTAATTTTTTAATAATTATTGAATTCTTTCGGAAGTGTATATCCGAAACATTCCAAGACCAATTTGGTCTTGAAATATTTCGGATATGCATCTCCGAAGACACCCCTCTCTCAAAAAGGGGTGTTTTCGGAAATGCATCTCCGAAAACACCTTTTTTTTTTAATAAAAGTACGTTTTCGGAAATGTATTTCCGAAATAAAGGATATTTTGGTAAATTTGTTAGAGGTGACTAAGAAGGTTAGGAGGTGGGTAAAAAAATTTCCAAACTTAATTGGAAAAAAATTAACAATATTGGCATTGTAGAGAATGATTCATAAAAAAATAACCTCAGTAAATGGTAGATTTACATTTATCCATTATTTTCTTTTTGCTTTATGGCTGGATTGTTGCCATATGTAAGAGAATTGTTGTCTATGCTGTTGAACTCGAATAAAATAAATTTATTTGCTTATGGATAATTTAGTTACTTGCAATTTTCATCATATCTGAAGAGCATAAATAAATTGTTCAACAGTTTCTTACTAGAAGAAAAACATTAGTTTTTATTTATTTAATATCAAGATTTTATCTCCATATATATTGCCATTTAGTGTTTAGTTCAAGCTCTTGGAGTTAGTATTGTAATATTCTTCTGGCTATTGTTTCATTAATATTCTTTATAGTAATTTCAACATTTCAAGTGCAATTTTCTTTGCTAAGCATGAGCCAAGGTATTACACGTTTTAGAGAGAAGGAGCTCTCTCTCTCTCTCTCTCTCTCTCTCTCTCTCTCTCTCTCTCTCTCTCTCTCTCTCTCTCTCTCTCTCTCTCTCTCTCTCTCTCTCTCTCTCTCTCTCTCTCTCTCTCTCTCTCTCTCTCTCTCTCTCTCTCTCTCTCTCTAAGGTTAGCGTTTCCCTCCCCCCTTTTCGCTTAGGGTTTTGTGGTGGTTTTTTCTCCAGATCTATCTGGCTGGTTCTCCCCCCTTTGTGTGGCGGATTTTTTCCCATCCTCAGTGTTTGAAGGCTACGACAGAGAGTTTATGCAGCTGACACCATGGCAATCTCCTCCAAACTCTCTCTTCCTACAACCTCCATCAACCTCCTTCCCATGACAGATTCATCTCTGCCTCTCGGTGGCCCAAGGTATCTCAGCCAGGGAAAGCGGCCTCCCCCAGAGCCTCCTCCGCCAAAGGTTTTGGATCTCATGCGCTGATGTGTGTGTATTCCTGTTTTGTGTTCTTTTACTATGTTTGGTTTGTTGTGGTTGCTGTGGTGTATTGTTTGTTTTGTTTTTGTGTGTATTTGGTTCCTAGATTTAGGTTGCAGTAGGTTGGTGTTCAAGGTGTTTATGGATTTGCCTCAAAGAAGCTTGAATGTTGAAGTTTTGCTTTTTAGGGGGTTTTTACTTAGGACTGGTGCAAATCAACCTCGTCCTTTCGGTCAACAATTGATTCCGCCACAAATCGTGAGTTTGTTCAATCTTGGAAGCCCGTATAATCGATTTGCGCGTGATATAGTTAAAGATATGTTCCTTAATTGGGAAGATTTAAAGATTGTGGTTCCTAAGCTCATTTGGCTCTTGCGGAAGATTTTTTCTTGGCTGCTTGGATCTGAGGTTTGGATTGATACTTCTCCTTGGGTTTCTAATCTCTTCAAGGTGGTCGATATCCATAGCTTATCTGGCTTAATCCTTTGTATTGTTGTTATCTTGTGGTTGGAGAATGTCTTAACTCTATTTCCTCATCCATGGTTGTATTCTCCCTTCTCTATCTATTGAATGAGATTTTCTTTCCTGTCAAAAAAAAAAGCATGAGCCAAGGTGTGTTGACTATAATACAACCATTTTAGAACGCCATTTATATTTAGTGATTTACATCATAGCCTAATGCACTATTAGTTTTTTTTCCTGTACTCTGTTATTGACTACAAATCACAGAGGATTGTCATTTAAACAAATACTTCCAGGACTGGATTCTTTATTGACTTTAGCCACTACGTCATCCTCTTTAACAGTTGACACTATCACGTGTGACATTATCACGTGTCGGTGTCACATCAGTTTTTTTAACTTAACAGAAGAGACCAAAAATGTGAATGAAAATTTTTAAAGGGACCATTATTTAAAAAAAATCTTCTGGATGATTAAAAACGAATTTTGCAATATTTAAAGGAAAAAAATATATTTAATTCTAAAAATATTAGTAAATTTAATTGACGAAGTTATATGTTTTTTATCGAAATTATATTATAAAACAATGTTAAATTTTGTATTACTATTTACTAGATTTACAATTATATTAAGGTTGATTTGAATAGTTATTTTAGTGAAGTATTACATCAAATTTGCTTATTTCTTGTTAGCCAAAATATTAATTAAGAAATTTTAAATATAAAAAAAAATTAAGAAGAAAATTTTAACTAGCAAAAGAATTTCAATCTCTATGCTCTTGAGTCTTGTCTCGTCCCTATCTCTTTCCGTTCTCAATGACATGTCTCTCTAAACAAACACAAGTTTAGTGGGAAGGTTTACCTTACCTCTTGTTTGCTGGGGGAAAGAAACAGCGAAGAAATAAATAAAGCGTGACCAAAAAACGAAACTAGCCTTTTGTTTTTCTCTGTCCACATCAAAGCAAAGAAAGAAGCGTGTATATTTTCATTTTCAATCTTCACTCTTTTCCCTCTCTCGCTACTTCTCTCAAATCCACTCACCCTGCTTCTCCACCATCCCGTTCCACACCTCTTCTTCACCTTTTCAGGTAACGCCCTCTTCGCGCACTCACTACGTGTTTGTGAAAATGCCTCAACCAGATTAATTCCCTGATTTGATATTTTATTTTCAACTTATGCTTTATAAACTATAATCACTGTGATTGCATCAATTTTCATAGATTTAGAATAATGGGTCTTTTATAAAAGACCTATTTGGTCTAGAATCAAGTAACTTGTATTTTTTCTGAACTCATTTTTTTCTCTCCAGCCCAACACAGTGATGATGTTGGTGGACGAGAGCAAGTTCGATGTGCACTTCCAACTGCGGGCACTTCGAATACCCTGCCAATTTTGCAAGGCTGCCACTCGAATCCTCAACGGGTATCTCTATCTATCTGTTCCCATTCTTTCTTTCCATGCGATTACCTGCAACTTTTTTTTTTTTTTTTTTTTAAAATTTAATTGCTCTGATTGATTGTGCAGTTATATGCTTGACAAACCCCGAGTTAAACCCATCGCCGAGGACCCAACTTGTAACAAAAACCGTTACCTTATACTCTCCGAGAAAGTTCAGAATCAAGGTATGTTTTTTCTTCTTCTTTAGAGTTTCTTTTCTTTCTATTATAATATATAATGAATTGTAGTTTTTTTTTGAACGTGTTTATCTGTGAGTTGATTTGGCTCGGGTATGTTTCAGATTTATCCGATATTCCAAAGCAAAAGCTTGATGAGCTTAAGAACTTGTGTGAGATTGAAGTTTTGCCCTATTCGTTGACACTAGGTTATTCATACTGGAGTGCAGGTTGGTTCCACTGTTTTCTTGAAGCTCACCAAAGAAACTGTCTTTTAACATTATTTCTGGATTCTGACTTGCCGCCGTCCAATTCATTTGTTGGAATTTTGTTTGAAAATTTACGAGCTTTGTGTCATGTAGTCACATATTTTTCCCGTGTCAAATTAAATCATCAGACCTTTGACCATAACTGTATGGTTAATTGCTTATTGTAATACACACATACAGACACACCCATGTGGTGACACGTTGAGCTCACCTGTTTTGTATTGGTGTATTGGATGATTAAAGTACAGCTGGAGCATCAATACACCAATACACAGGGATGTGTCGTAAGTGGACCGTGATTCACCCAATATTTTCCACCTAGGTACACAAATAGAGGTGCATTACTTCTTTCTGGTCTAATTTCTTTTTTGAACCTCGATTCTCCGTGTTGTGTTACTGTTTAATTGCTATATTCACAGTTTTGTCAATATGGATTGTTAAGTTCCTGCTATGCACTAGTGCTAAAGCGCTGTTATAGCGGCTATTTGACAACATTTGAAATAAGTAGCATATTGCGGAATGATAGCAGTTTGTCCAAATTCCGCTGTGCTATAGCGGCTATTTAACATTGAATATTTGTATTTTAGTTCAGGTAGAAACACTCTTTTCTAATGATTCAGTTGTTTCTCACTTCATGCTTTCCTCTGCCCTACAAATATTTACAATTGTCTGGCAAATTATGTCTGTAGATCAAGTGCTGAAGCAGATACTGCCTAATGGAGTGGAAGTGCCTTCATCTTTTGAAACAATAGTTAAGTACTTAGAAGTGGTATAATTTTTTTGAATGGTACCAGTTTATGACCTGTATTGTTTTAGTTTACTAGGTCTGGATTCAATTTTGATAACCGCCGTAATCTGTTTTACGCTGTTTCATTGATTCAACTCATATGATACATTTTTTTGTTAATATTGATTCCTTCAAATAAAAGTAGCAAGCTTTTCAATTTGGATAAATATTAAACCTGTTTGGTCAGCCACTGATTGTGAACTCACATTTGTCCTACTTATACAGGTCACATTGCTCACTTAAACCTACATGATGAATTACTTCCCTTCAAGGATGTTATTGCGAAGGTTATTTATGATGTACGTATGAAGTGTTTTAGTTTTATACATTTATGATGCTCACTTATACATTGCTCACACTGCTCACTGAATTGTGTCTTTTTAATTACTTTTAGTTTGGAACAGTCAACATTTTGTCATCTTCTATTAGGCATATAGATGTACTTATTGGCCCAATATGGAAAAAAAAAACCTCTTTTGGAATTAATTTTTTTGATCCTGTTAGACCCCACACAGCTAATAAACAATAATATACATAATGAAATAAATGGGGCGGGTTCGGAGTGGGTACTAGTGTCCCCATTACCCGACCCGCCCTCATATTTTGTAATCGGGGAAAACCCAAACCCGAAGCCAAACCCAGTCAAAGCGGATTTTCCTGTCAACTTTGGGGCGGTTTCGGGTGGGTACCCGCGGGTACGGGTTTTGTTGCCATGGCTTTGCCTGTGAGCAGTTTAGTCACCCTATTTTGTACTCTTACTTCTGACTTTCTCTCAGCTCCATTTGATGCTGCTGCCTTATTTTAGAACTGTTGTTCTGGTGTTTACATTCAATTAAATCGTGTTTGAAACAAAATGAATAATTGTATGTTAGTGTGCATGTTTGAATACCCTTTGCGACAAAAATGTCCATTGCAAGATTAATTCACAAATTCTATCATTTATTGTTGAACATACTCTTTTATACATGTTTTGCCAAGTAACTTTAATGATTTCCTCTATTATGCAGAAAAATTATCCAAGAATCAAAACTATTGCTAATAAAGTTGGAAACATTTCAAATGAATTCCGTGTTCCAGAATTTGAAATTTTAGCAGGAGAGCATGATATGATTACAGAAGTGAAGCAATATGGCGCCACTTTTAGGCTTGATTACAGTCGGGTTTATTGGAATTCCAGATTGGAACATGAACACAAGAGGTTAGTTTCAATGTTCCAAGCTGGAGAAATCATTTGTGACATGTTTGCTGGTATAGGTCCTTTTGCCATTCCTGCTGCACAAAAAGGATGCTTAGTCTATGCAAATGATTTAAATCCAGATAGCATTCACTATCTGAAGATTAATGCCAAAATCAACAAGGTTGATGATCGAATATCTTCATATAACATGGATGCTAGAAAGTTCATTTCCCACCTGATGGAGGTGTCAAATTCTGAGCATAAAATAGAAAATGATCCCATTTCTGATACATCTTACACATGCAAGATACAAGACAATACTGAATCAAATCCAGAAAATGAGTTGCTAAGAGGTAACATGTTTGTGGTAAATAACTGCAAGTATCTATAATTGTGATGCGAGAACATGTTACTTGATACTAATTTTTCTCTTACAGTTGATACAAAAGACCTAGGAGACTGCTCTAACACTAACACTAACACTACTTTAGAGGATATTCAAGGTCCAGCAGGGCATACTGCTAAGTCTGCAATTGCTGTCAAAAGATCTTGCAGTAGTTATGATGAAGGTATTCTACAGGCTACAATGACACATCAGGCTGCCATGACAAGTAGTTGCTATCTGATCTTCTAGCTTGTAAAAAAATCCTACAATTCAATTCTGGATTTAAAAGACAAAAAACCTTACAGTTTCCCCCATCTTCTGCAGAATGAATACAGCATTGATAACAATATTCTGTAAGATTTGAAAGTAAAACTTACAGTTTTATTTTTGTTTGACAGGGAATGGAAAGGCTCATGGCACTGACATCCTTGAAGGTGGCGGCAAAAAAGGAAGCGCAAACAAGAAAAGAAGAGGGTTTGATATCTCTGTCGCAAAAACTTGGGAACATTTTGACCACGTAATAATGAATCTACCAGCATCTGCTGTTCAGTTTTTAGGTACAAATACAATATCATTTAATTTGGTGTGATTAATTTCTATTAAAAATCATCTGGCTATTTATTACCTCAGACCCTTATTTTCTTCATATCTTAGTAGGATTCAAATTTGTCCTTATCTTGCTTTTTGGGTTTGTGAATAACTCTTCTGTCTTAATCAAATTTATGAGGGATGGATGAGGCCATTGACTGTTTCTCTGACATCAACATTTTTTTATAATTTTGCCATTATAATCTAAATCACAACTCATTTGCGACAGTATTTTTTAACACTGTTAATTTGTGTAGTGCAGTGTTGTTGAATGTATGGATATTCTTTTATTTGACTCTTTTTATTGCTATTTTAAAGATATATACACGCTGATATCTGACTACTGATATGCCCTGCCAGATGCATTCAGGGGATTGATCCAGAGGAAAAATTGGAAAGGACACCTACCATGGATCCACTGCTATTGCTTCATTAGGGCAAATGAAACTCCTGAATCTATAATAGCTGTGAGTTTATTCTGCTGGTGTTTCATTTTTTTCCTTCTGTTATAGTTAGAATGTATTTATAAACTTCTGGTATACGTTTATTGAAAATAACTTCTGTCCGAGCTACTTGGATATAGATACTAGTCAATTATACGTACTTAGTTTTTTCAGACAGTTAGTTGAACTTTATATTGCAGGTGGCAGAATCTGCTTTAAATGCTTCTATACTAGATTCAAGATTTCATAGGGTTAGGGATGTGGCTCCAAACAAGGTATAGTAATTCAACATATTATTTAGACCACTTTGGCAGCTCTTACTATTATTCTAGTTGATTTCGTAGAACATTTATAATTAACTATTTAAGGCTTTCTTTTTATTTACTGTGCAGGCAATGTTTTGTCTAAGCTTCAGGTTGCCAGAAGCATGCCTTTGTGAAGATAGTCAATAATACTGTCCTTAGTGATGCCGCTGATGAGAAACTCCTTCGTGAAGACAATGCCATGCCTGTGCTTGGATGGATTTAGTCAAATTTTCTGCCCGACTCAGAAACTAGTATACTGAAACATGAAAAATTAGCAAATTCTTTGAAGCTGTTGACGGGTATTTATTGTTCTTCAAATGTAATCCGATAATTAGATCAACTTAAATTAGTTATGTATGTCCCTTTGATTGGAATATGAACTTTTTCTTTTTGTTAAGTTTGAGAGTTAATAGTGTTTTTGATCCTCTTATATATGGGGTGAATCCGGTCTTGGTCCCTGTAAAATAAGACAGATTTTACTCCTTTTATTTTAGATTCTTCAATTTTTAGTCTTTGTTTGACTCAACAATTTTTAAAATAATAATAGTAATTTGTGAGCAACTCCAAAGCACATTATTTTCTTTCTCCACCCTTTCTCTCATTAACCCTAACACCATATTTTCTTCATTCAAATCAACAACACCTTCAAACCAAGAATCTCAAAAGGATACAAAAAAAAAAAAAAACCTCAACTCACAACCTCTCTCGTCTTCTTTACCATACAAAGAAGTTTCCTAATAAAACAAAATGTTGGCCTTGCTAGATATGTCAATGTGGTGTAGAAACGCATTGAGGCACACAATTTCTACTTGTAGCAACACCATCATAAACTCTTCAACTACCTTGTCTATCATCAAAATATTTTCATAAATGTTTTACTATCCAATTATCTATATTTGGAGAAAACAAACTCTTTTTGCAAAACATACGTGCTTTTATTAAAGCAAAAAGCTATGCTTTGCAAAAAACTTCAAAAAAGACAATGAGAAAGCAAGTGAGAGATATGATAAGATACATACACGTAAATTGAAGGTGGAAAGCTACATATTTGACTACGCATGACCCTCTTCCATTCTGGTCAATTAAAGTCAATGCATTTTCATCGACCAGAGTTTTAACTTTTAAGTGTTCCCATTTTGCATGCATTTATTTATAAGCTTCCACTTTGAAAGCAATGGCACTACATTTGAGTACGTAAGCAGAGAAAAGACAAATAATAATAATACTGTATTCGACAGTTCCACCACCACATTACTCATGTCTTAGTCACTTGATCTCACAATCTAAAAGATAAATATTGTAGCTTTGAAGTTGATACGGTTTTTTATTTTGTTATGAAATAGAAATCATTTACTAACTTAAGAGAGATATACCTTTTAAATGATGTTGAAGTTTAGTTATCTATTTTAAATTTAATTTAATTTCTTTTTTTACAGAAACATACTTAGCAACTTTCATTCATCAAACATTAAAAAATACCTCAATATTAAGGATATTACGCCTAGATCAAGAATTGGCCGCCTTCGCTAACTTATGGGCAACCGAATTCGCTTGACGCTTAATGAACTTTACCTCAAAGTTCGGAAATAAATATAAAATGTTCTGAATAGACTTAATAATAAAACTAAACTCGGAGAAACCAACATGCTTAGAGTAGATAGAATTGACAACAAATTGACAATCACTTTCAAAGGTAACATGGGAGAACTGGAGGGAGATAGCATCCTGGATAGCTTCCTTCAGCGCGATGGCTTCGGCTTCAAAGACCGAATAAAGGCCTAAATCCCACGCAAAACCAGCTCTGATAAATCTACCCAAATGATCCCGAAAGCACCAACCTCTGTTAGTAGTAACAGCATTATTATTAAAACCTGCATCAACATTACACTTCACCTGATCAACCAAAGGCGGGATCCAAGTAAGCGGAAAATTATTAGTAGTACACCCATTATGGTCCTTTCTAGCTAGGAACCAATCATACCAATTGTGATAGGCTTGTAAACCAATTCTTATAGCATCTTCTCGATAATCTTGCCAAACCACATTATTCCTACTCCTCCAAGGGGATTCAAGTACCATAGCAAATCTCCCGGCATCCCGACGATCCTCTCGACTACACACATCAAATATAAGCGACTTAGCATCATGAAAAGAGTGAATACGAGAGTCTATAAGAGTTGACAAACCTGCTGCCCGCCAACTTTGGGAAGTTGAAATGCAACCAAAAAAGACATGCCACTCATCTTCTTCTTCAATATCACACCACGGGCAAAGAGACGAACACTGAACATGATGTTGTTGCAAATTAGTACGGGTTGGAAGGCAGCCCCGACAAATACGCCATAACAAATGCTTAGCTCTAGAAGGCGCTAAGATGTTCCAGACATTCTTCCAGTTACCCTCCCTATCATTACAACGATTACTACTTTGCACCCCTCTCCAAAGTCTATAATTCGATTTCACACTATACTCACCATTCCTTTCCTCTTGCCACACCAACCTATCCTCCACAACCTCCTCCACTAGGGGGACTCTAAGAATAGTTTCAGCCACCACATGATCGAAAAGCAATTTCACCTTACCCACGTCCCATTGTTTAACATTAGGAAGAAGTAGATCTTTAACACACATATTATACACACCTTGTAATTGTGGACCACCTGTCCACCAACTTCCTTTCTCACGAAGCCACGGATCATTCATAACCGTAATGTTACTACCTTCACCTATGCTCCACCTACTCCCGAGCTTAAGAACATCCTTAGCTCTCCACAAACTCCTCCACACATAGCTTGGATTGTTACCAACTTTTGAATCAAGAAAAGAAGACCGTGGAAAATACCTAGCTTTGAACATTCTTGCAACAAGGGAAGTGGGTTTCGCCAAAATATTCCAACCTTGTTTTGCTACCATAGCCATATTAAAGGCTTTAAACTCTCTAAATCCCAATCCTCCCTCACACTTCATCATAGTCATCCTCTCCCAAGCTAACCACCGAATACCCTTATTATTTCGACCACCCCCCCACCAAAAAGAGTTAAGCATTTTTTCAATATCCTTCACCACCCCATCCGGGATTAAATAGATACTCATAATGTAGGCCGAAATCGACTGCAGAACGAATTTAATCATAACCTCTTTCCCTGCTTTAGATAAAGATCGACCGCTCCAAGAGTTTATACGTTTCCATATTCGATCCTTAATAAAAGAGAACACCGCCTTCTTACTTCTACCAATCATGGAAGGTAGTCCCAAATAAGTCCCTGTACCCAGAACATGTCGCACCCCCATCAAATTGGCCAAGTCCTCCTGAGGTGGACCACTCAAATTACGACTAAAAAACACTTCAGATTTGGTAAGATTGATCACTTGGCTTGTCGCCTCGGCATAAGTATTAAGAATCTTCATAAGGTTTGACACCTCCACAAGATTTGCCCTGCAAAACAGAAAACAATCGTCAGCAAAAAGCAAGTGGGACACACTTGGTGCCCCCCTGCAAACACGGACTCTGTGAAGATCACCACGGGAAACAGCGCCTCTAATAAGAGCAGAAAGCCATTCTGATACAAGGATGAACAAATATGGTGATAAAGGATCGCCTTGTCTCAACCCTT
Source organism: Vicia villosa (assembly GCF_029867415.1). Lineage (NCBI taxonomy): Eukaryota > Viridiplantae > Streptophyta > Magnoliopsida > Fabales > Fabaceae > Vicia > Vicia villosa. Next base: position 37,095,359 of record NC_081180.1, on the reverse strand, counting down.
TTCCTGGAATAATAGGCCTGACTCTATCCGAGTTAACAAGAACAAAATAATGCACCGAAGTAACACACATTAAAAGCCAATGAATCCACTTCTCATCAAACCCCATACAACGCAGGATGCCTATAAGAAAACCCCAATCAACTCTATCGTAAGCTTTACTAATATCAATCTTTAAAGCCAAGGTGGTTATGTTACCATTCGTCTTCCTCTTTAACGCATGAATAATTTCCGTAGCCACCATAGCGTTATCAAGGATGAATCTCCCTTCCACAAAGGCCGACTGCTCTTCGGATACACACCTATCCAACAATGGTTTCAATCTATTAGCTAACACTTTGGCTATGAGCTTATACACAACATTACAGAGAGAAATGGGACGAAGATCCTTCATATTTTTCGGATTAGCACACTTAGGGATAAGACATATGATTGTCGCATTAAGTTCCGGCGGAAAGAAACCTCTATCAAGCCACAAAGTTGCTGCCTGGAAAATATCTTCACCACATAAGCTCCAAAAGTGTTGATAAAAAGCGGGATTAAACCCATCAGGGCCCGGTGATTTATCCGGGTGCATTTGAAGAAGCGTTGCATAAAGTTCAGCTTTGGTGACAGGTGAAATAAGTTTGCTATTATCCTCCCGCAAAATAACCGGCTGAATATAATTCAACACAGGTTCATAATCTCCCTGCTTAACTTCAAATAGTTATTCAAAATAAGATTTAGCGATACGACATATCTCCGATTGAACTTTAGTTTCATTTCCCGTCTCATCCATGATAGAGTCAATCCTTTTAAAGTTGTTCCTTACAGTGGCGGATCTATGGAAAAACTTAGAGTTCGAATTGCCGAACCGGAGCCAATGCATTTTAGCTCTTTGTTTCCAGAAAATTTCCTCGCGGACTAGGATTTTATTATAATCTCGCTGTGCCTCAAAAAATCTCCTTGCCGCTCCCTCATCATTCACCGCTCTCGCCGCTTCCATGGCTGCAAAATGAAGTGACAAGTTATGTCTCTGCTGAGTGAAAATAGTCTTGTTCCAACTGGACAATTCCTTTGCACAATTACTAATACGGTGCAGCACATCTCCATTATCCTCTATCTCCCAACCTTTCCTAACCACTTCATCCAAATCTTCATTAGTAAGCCAAGCATTCTCAAATCCAAAAGAATAACGATTGGGACGATCTCGATGACATGGTTCACAATGCAACAGGATAGGACTATGATCCGAGTGAGAGGCTAGTAAGTTGAAAAGTTTAACCTCTGGGAATTTGAATAACCAGCCCTGCGATACTAAAGCACGGTCCAGCCGCTCCTCAATCACATGGTCAGTGCCCCTGCTTTTGATCCAAGTGAAGGGATGACCTTCCAGTGGGATATCAACTAAATTACAGTCGGTAACCGCCTCCCGAAAGCCTGCGCACAACCAGGTTGGGTGTTGATGAAAACTGGTTTTATCTTGTTGCGAGAGTAAATCATTGAAGTCACCTATAATACACCAAGGGACAATAGACAAGTCACGAAGCTCACGTAACATGTCCCACGCTTCACGTCGCCGGTTTCGTTCCGGATAGCCATAGTAACACGTTAACCGCCATTCCCCTTTCTCTTCATCTTCAACCATCAAGTTAACATAGTTCCTAGAAAAATTAACAATACTGCATTTAACATTATCTTTCCACAACACCGCCAGACCTCCGCTCCTTCCTACGACATCAACGGCCAAGCAAGAGTCGAACTTCAGCGAAACACGTATATTTTCTAGCTTCTGCTTTTTCGATAAGGTCTCCGAGAGGAACAAAACATCCGGATGATGTTTACGAGCCATCTGTTTCAGATTCGGAATTGCGCACGGGTTGCTCAAGCCCCGGCAATTCCAGCTAAGGATCTTCATTTGTCCCGGCAGTCCTGGCTGCCAGGACGTGCCGATAAAAAAGACCGAACATTCTCCACACTTTCTGCACTATTGCTAGTACCTTGTTCCCTCATCCGCTTTCGTTCCAATTGCCCGTCACTGGACTCAATATCAGTATTATCAGAATGTGAAATTTGGGACATACTGTTCCCAGGCATAGGCTCAAGGGTGGGATTAATGGTTAAATGTTGGGTGGTGATTACATTTTTAATGAGATGTTTGGAACTGGTTGAATTTTTTGGTTTGAATTTTTGTGGTCTGGTAGTTAAAGAACTGGTTTTTTGGGTTGGGAAGATATTAGCGCTACTGGCTTTGGTTACACGGTTAGATAGAGGGAACATATTCTGGGTAGAGTTTATTATTTCTTGGTTTTGCATGGTAGACACATGTGGACTTGGGATTGGTTGAAATGGGAAAAGTGGGCCGTTAATTTTGTGTTGCTGAAGTGGGGTATCATTCACAGTCCACGTAGGCGGACCAGAAAATTGGGTCAATAGTGGGGGGGCAGCTCCAATTAATGCTGATGATTGAGATGTCTGGCTGTTCCCTAAGATTCCTCCCTCAATCCTGACGTGATGATTCTGTGTTGGAATGCTTTTAACACTCATAATGGGCAATGATGAGCTGACTTGATGGTGCACTAATGACACAGCTTTTCCTCGGGATCCACTCTCTGATTCTTCCACTACAGCCAGCCGATGTGGGCCCTCTACACGCTGGAATGAATCAACAGACGCACCTGCCTGGGCGTGAAGTTCACTCGCTACATGTTGCTCTCCCATTGGTGACTCCATCGTCCCAACAGTGCTCCCTCCTTCTTCTTTCAGCCACTTGGAACTAGAAGCATTATTATATCTTTTATTCTCCACCCTAAGCTCATTAGACCATCCCCTTACTCCATTATCTTCCTCCATTGCAAATTGAATTTCACACCTTTGTTCTGAATGTCCCAAAATTCCGCATACAAAACAGAAAAGACCCAAGTTTTCATACTTAAAGATGACTGTGCACCATTCTCCTCCTTTATTTTTGACGCGTGTATTCTTCTTCAGGGGTTGTCGAACATCTACCTTCACTCTCAACCGCATATACTGCCTCCAAAAACTAGAATTGTTATTCTTATCATATTCCACAAATGTGCCTATGAAATTAGCAATTGTTCTACCCACCTTCTCCACCATTAGACCTGCAGGGAGACTGTGAACCTGAACCCAAAATTCCACATGAAACAGTGGGATATTTTCAATTTGAACTCCGATTTGTAACTTCTCAATAATAAGCAAATGACTCCCGAAAGTCCACGACCCTCCTTTCAGTGCTGCCTCCATGTCTAATTTATAGGAAAATTGAAATAGGAATAATCCCTCCATCGCCTTCTTGATAATGACCCCCTTGACCGGCCTCCACAGATCTGCCACACGCTTCTTCATGGACATAACATGGATCAGTTTATCACACAAAAATCTTCCTACAAGACACAACCGGAGATCCCCTACATCCTCACCATCTTCCTCCAAATCAAAACAAAACCCTCCTTCATCCTCCTCCTCTTGAAGAGATAGATTATTGATATTAGGCGCTGTCATACTGTAAAAGCACTCGATAGATCGAACCTATTAACCAGGAAAAGATAGAGAAAAGGACCAAAGCTTCTCAGTGGGAGAAGTATGAAACAAACCCTAGCAGAACTAGGAAAAAAAGAATACCCAATTATAATTTCATTTTTAAACAATTCTGAATTAATAATTTTTAAACGCCGAAAAAAGTGTGTCAGAAAGAACCACTGAATTGGAGGAGAACGTTATTTCAGGTCCTGTCGACTTGTTATTTTAAATTTAATTTAAAGACAAAGTATTAGCTAGTACAAATGTATTAGTTGTGATATATTGATGTAAGATTTAGTGTGAGTAGAGGGGTCAAAAAAGCCCAAAATTGTAAAGCCCAATCCAATAGGCCGTTAAAAGGCCCCTCTTTTTTAGGCCCTTTACTAAATAAACAATTTTTTGGCCCCATATTTCAAAGCCCCATTATATTTTTGTGTTTTATGGGCCCTAAGTAAGGGCCCCAAATTATAATTTGTTTGAAACTAAATAGTTTGAAACAGATATTTTCGGGAAAAAAAAACAGATTTTTTGTCGAAAATATAAAAATAGACTTTTTTGAAAAAAATAACCGTTTTATTTTCGAAAATAAAAAAGTTGACTTTTTCCAGAAAGAAATTCGTTTTTTTTCGAAAATACAAAAAGATGATTATTTCGAAAAAGTTTTTTTAATTGAAAAATCGATTTTTTTCAAAAAAGAAAAAAGTTGACTTTTCTGGAAAAAATTGATTTTTTTGAAACTGTAAAAACTCGACTTTTCTGAAGAAAAAAAATATTTTTTTAATCGAAAATAAAAATAGTTGGCTTTTTTCGAAAAAACCGAACTTTTATCAAAAATATAAAAAGTCGACTTTTTAAAAAAAAAACAATTTTGAAAATATAAATAATCGACTTTTCCAGAAATAAGTTTGAATTTTTGTCAAAAATACAAGAAGTCGATTTTCTGATAAAAAAATGTTTTTTTTCGAAATTATAAAAATCGATTTTTCCGAAAAAAATCAATTTATTTGAAAATATAAAAATTCGTCTTTTTCTGAAAAGAAATCGATTTTTCGTCAAAAATAAAAGTTGACTTTTTCGGAAAAATTCAGATTTTTTGACGAAAATACTAGTCGATTTTCCGGTAAAAAACTATTTTTTTCGAAAATATAAAAAAAAGTTGAATTTTGTTAAAATAACAAAAAAATGCTTTTTTCAAATAATAAAAAAATTATTTTTTTTTATTAAAAATAAAAAAATATCATTTTTTTAATGAAAAATTAAAAAGTTATTTTTTAATGAAAAATATTTTGTTAAAAAGTTTGGGCCTTGAGGCCTTACTTCAAATTTAGAGACCTTTATTTTAAGGTCCTATTTATTTTGGGGCTTTATATTTTTAGTGTGAGCATATGTCATTGGTTGAAAACTTTCTGCCGCCATTAAAGTTGCGCTATAAAATTTCAACCTAATTTTTTATATGTGAAAGTTTTTAAAACATTTATCTAAGTGAAAGTGAAATATATTTTTAATGGTGCATAGGATTTTCAAATTATGATTATATGTGAACACGATGTGAAAATATTTGGAATGATTTATTTTCAAATGATGTACATTTTGTATAAACCAAAAGCAAAATTTTCTTTTTCAATCAAGGTTATATATATGAACGCAATTTGTATCTAGCAGGATTCGAACCTAAGACCTTAAGAGGAGCATACTCTCAAGACTCAAGCGTTTCACCGTTAGACCACACACACGCACACTGCTCCATACATTTTATTATTCGTATATTTTTGCTTACGACTAATTATTCATACATTTTATTACTCATTATTTATTCATATTTTACCTGATCTCAGACATTGTTCATACGATTTTTTGCTTGAAGTTTATTGACGTCTTTGAGGTTCTTACCTAGCTAAGGGTCGGTACCCTTTACCATATCCCCAAGTGAAAACTTGGTTCGAGGTCCACGTATTGCCTGACCCATCGCGACCTCTAGAGTGACTAACTACCAAGAGAGAAGTTAGCTGGTTATTTGCAATTTTGAGACTTGATTTCGTTGCGTGTGTGTTTTAGCATTGTGGGATTTTTATTGCTTTAGTCGTAAGTTTGCGATGTTTGTGACAACACCCCTGAGTCTTTGTGATGGGGCTTTGATCTCTCTAGCCGTACTCAAGACTCTTCGTTACCTTTTATAATCACAAAGGAAAGAGATAGTTTAGTGGAAAATATTTTTTCTTTAATCAAATGATTATAACGCGTTATGAAGATTTGTCAATTACTTTTTACAAAAAGAATTTGAATTTAAAATAACCAAGTGGTTATGCTACTGCTTGTTTGCCACGGGATACATGATGGTTGTCTTTGGCTTTACCTTCTAGATGAAACTATGGTGTAGATTCGATAAAAGGAGGAGGTTGAAACGCTTCCTTGTCTGCCCGAGGTTGGACATGATTGTGCAGCGGGAGAAAAATGGAGCGGCCGTTAGGACTTGATTATTTGTCCCCTGAGGAGGAAGTAACAAATTTTTGCCAGCTTCAACGGCATCTGCGACTTACTGTTGGATAGCGGAGTGAGTAGCTTTGGAGGCTGCCATCGTCAATGGATCTGATGGAGAATTTGGAGGAGGAAAGTTTGAATATGAATTTGGAGGAAATTATTAGGAAATGGTGATCTACACTTTGATCGAAGGAGATCTAGATTTATATCGAAGGGGATTCGATTGAATCAAAAGAAATTTGATCGTGGAGAATTGCAGGAATCATAAGTCGATTTACACAGACGACGCCAATATTCTGTCCTGGAACTAGAGTTGATCAAAAAGTATGAATTAAAATTTTGTTGCAGCGGTTTAGAGCTTCTAATATGGTGGAAAGGAAGATGACCTGCAAGGTTAGCACTCCAACGCTTAAACAAGTAAGAGAGTGAAAAGTGAAGTTTAAATGTGAAAAGATTTGAATACCTAATTAAAGTTGTGCTCTCCTCTTTAAATAAGAAAATTGATTAGCAATCGAACACATGTGATGAGGCTTGCAATGAGCCGTCACATCAATCTGATGGAAAAAGGGCCCATCTATTTTGCAACAAACATTGCCCTGCATCGTTATTGGGCTTCCACATCTATGGACCTTATGGGTGGCTCGAAATAACTATAAATAAAAATTATATTAAAAATATAAAAGAAGTGATTCATATTCCTAACATCTTAAAGTTCTTGGAGCATTGACTCATTGTGTCTTTCGACGCTCCCCTAACTCCTCCAATAAATATTATTAGAGTTTTAGAGGGGTAACAAAAAAATAAAATTTTGGTATTAAATTAAGTATAGGATTGTTGAATTCAAGTGTGAGAACTCATTGATTATCGTCAATTATAAATGAACAAAAGATTAAATATACAAAAATATATTCAACAATATATACTTAATTATAAAATCATATATTCTAATTAATTTTGATACACCTGTGAAATATTTATTTTATTAATCTTTAAAAGTTGATATTATGAATATATTAATTTATCCTTGATTACATCATTCATTCACTTTCAATCAGTCAACTTGTTATAAAATAATTTATCTAAACATAATTAATTACTTAATGCCTAAATGCACTATGATGTGTGGCATAGTCCTTTTACTGTAATTAAGATTAAGATAGTACCAAAAAAAGAAAGATTAAGATAACAATGAAGATAATACCAGAGCTTAACACTAATGCAAAAACATGCTGGCATTATAACTGAACTAAGAAAAGAATCTTTGTTCAATCTTCTACTTTTCATGTTTTTTTTGTAAATTATACTTTTATGTTATTATTTTTTAAAAGAAAAAAAAAGTCCAATTTTAAGTGCTTATTTTCATTTACCTTCTTTGTGAAGACATGCACTCAAACACAAGCACTAAGAAAAGAAAAAAAGTAAAACAAACTCCAACTCTCATCATATCTATATAAATTCTTATTCAACAAATAACAAATTCCCTTTTCTTTTCCTTCCATTTTTTTTTCATTCCCATTTCTTTGGATTCTTGAAACTTAGAAAAAAAATGGCACAAGAAAATGCAACTCATCATCATTATCTAATGAAACTATTCTTCATCATTATCTTCTTCTTAGACATGGCTTCATGTAGCTATGGAGTTGGAGTCAACTGGGGAACCATGGCAACTCACCAACTTCCTCCAAACAAAGTTGTCAAGATGCTTCAAGAAAATGGCTTTGACAAACTCAAAATCTTTGATGCTGATGAATGGGTCATGGCAGCATTATTAGGCACTAACATTGAGATTATGTTAGCCATTCCTAATAACATGTTGGAAGAACTAAGCAAGAATCCAAAAGCTGCTGATTCTTGGGTTTATGAAAATGTCACCAGTTATTTGTACCCTGGTGGCTTGAACATCAAGTTAAGCACTTTTCTTCAAATTCACTTTTCCTATAACCATACTCAAGATTCATTGCATTATAGTATCATTTTTTGTATCATAGTTTAACTTTATATTCATTCATGCATGTTCCAAATTTGCAGATACATTGCTGTTGGTAATGAACCTTTCCTTAAGGAATACAATGGAACATATCTAATGTACACTCTACCAGCTCTCAAGAACATTCAAACATCTCTCAACAATGCAGGTCATGGATCAATCATCAAGGCCACAGTTCCATTCAATGCAGATGTTTACTACTCCCCCGACACCGATATGGTTCCGTCTGCAGGCGATTTCAGGCCAGAAGTTCGCGACTTAACCATCGAGATAATTAACTTTTTATACCTAAACAACGCGCCTTTCACCGTCAACATCTATCCGTTTTTGAGCCTATACGGAAACGATCATTTCCCTTTCGATTTCGCGTTTTTTGACGGAAACAATAGGCCTTTAATGGACGGTAATTCGGTTTACAGTAACGTGTTCGACGCGAATCTTGATACGCTTTTATATGCTTTGGAGAAAGCAGGTTATGCAGATATGAAGATCATAATCGGAGAAGTTGGTTGGCCTACGGACGGAGATAAAAACGCGAATATTCAGAACGCGAGACGATTCAACATGGGATTACTTAAGCATTGTTTAAGTGGCAACGGGACACCGAAAAGAAAAGGTGTAATCGACATATATTTATTCAGTTTAATCGATGAAAACGCGAAAAGTACTGCACCGGGTAACTTTGAGAGGCACTGGGGGATTTTTGAGTTTGATGGAAAACCGAAATATCAGCTGGATTTGAAAGGGTTGCAGAATGATAAAGGTTTGGTAGCAGTTGAAGGTGTGAAGTACTTGGAAAAACAGTGGTGTATTTTGGATCCTGATGTTGGTAATTTGCATTATTTGGCTAATAGTATTGATTATGCTTGTAGTTTATCAGATTGTACTGCATTGGGGTATGGTTCATCTTGTAATGGTTTGAGCCTCGAAGGGAATGCTTCTTATGCTTTTAATATGTATTATCAGGTGAATAATCAGAAGGATTGGGATTGTGATTTTTCTGGTTTGGCTATTCTGACAGATCAGGATCCGTCACAGAAAGGGTGTCAGTTTCCTATTATGATTTCTCATGGCTCTTGTTTGAGGTCTCATAAAGGGCTTTTGGCCTATATTTTTATTGTATTGTTTTTATTATAGTTGATGAATGATTCAAAAAGGATTCATGTTGAAAAGCTGCTTTTAATTGATTTTTTAGTTTATAATGTTGTGATTTGAAATTGTAGTTAGCTTAGCTAGGTGAGCTAAGTTCAAGTGGCTATTAGATTAGTGTAATGTTACAAAAGTGTTTATTTTAGTAAGCAAAAAGATAGATTAATGAGAATCACCATTAAATGTACTACACTTGAAATTCAGTAGGCATGTATGACTCCAATGTGAAAAGAAATCTAATTGATCAAGACAACTCAGTCGACAATGTTTTTTTTTTGGAAGCCTATAAAATATTAGGCTTATTTCAATCTATCTTTAAGTCTTAGAACTTTACTATAGTCATGTTATTGTGAGACAACACTATGGTCTATGGAGATTTCGTTGCTAACCTCAAAATTTTGTCTGTGAGAAGGCACTGCGTTTGAGAGACACATAGTGCATTTGGTAAATGCAGTGTGTTCCTGGAAAGCAATACATCTCTTTTGAAAACTTTTAAAGGTGTTTTCAGCTTCTTTTTTTTTATGAGTGCCTTACGAGAATCATCTGGGTATAATTTTAGTGAGAGAAACTTATAAAAGCAAATGAAAATGAAGAGATTTTTAAGATTTTTAAGATTAAAAGCTAAGAATTGAAATATCTCAGAGGGTGTGTTTGTTTCAAAGATTGAAAATATATTTCTTAGAATGTGATATTAGAAACGAAACAATTTCATGTTTGTTTCAAGTTTATAAAAATTGTTCTCGGGTATATTTTATTCTTTAGAATGTTGTTACACATGAATTTTCTAAAGTTTATTCTCATGCTTTGAAGGTGGATACATAAGTTCTGGCCAAACACTTTTATAGGAATATTATTTCTATGAATAATAATAGTGGGAATAAGATTATAAGGAAAGATATCTTTTAACTAGAAACTAACACCCCGTGAAGTTATTTAAAGTGGTTGAGAAATATTTTTAAAAACATTGACTTTGTGTGATGTTGAATTATGGCTTAAAACCTTTAAGTGACCAAGAGAAAGCAAACATGTATCGGAATTGACAAAAACAGGAAGCTGATAAGCATAAAAAATGTTTGGTACAGACGATTTGCGAATATCTGTTTGGTCAGTTCCATTTGCGGATTTGTTCATTGATTTTAGAATATTTTATATTAATTTAGAAATAATCTAAATTAATGTAAAAGATATTATAAGATATTTATAATATTTTATTCTAATAATTAATGAGTTTTGTTATGAATTTTTTGGCTTTTAACAATTATAAATATGTATCACCTCTATTAATTTAGTGAGACGATTTTAGAGTTTTTAAGCAAAAGAGAGAAATAAGGGTTTAGGAAAATCTAACAAAAAAACTTAGAAAGACAACAGTTTTTGGGAAATCTTTGAAGTTATCTAAAGGTGATTGAGCAATACTTCTAAACACATTGGGTTTGTATGATTCTTAAATTGAGAGTTAGAGAGATTGAGAAACATTTAGGTAGAAAATCACTGCCACATCGTGGCGAGATGGACATCACATCGCGACGTGATGTAAAGTCAACACGGCACAATGACTCCCGTTTTCAGCCACGTGTTTACTACTATAAATAGGAGGAAGAAAGGAGAAAAAAGGGTGGACGTTTTTTGCATCATTGTCAGGGGATTGTTGAATTATTTCAACAAGATAATTTTTATGTTAAGCTCTTATTTAATTTTATTTGTTTATTTATTTTCTTTTAGTTATTTTTTATTTATACTCTTATTCAGTTTTTGTTTGGTGTAACTCTACTAAGATATTTCCTGATTGTTTTTGCAAGGTTCAAGTTTGACATTGATACCATTAGATTCAGAGGTAGAGAAGACTGCAAGAGCAATTCAAAAAGAAAATAGAGAAGCACAATGAGCTAAAGAGAAGTTGAAAAAAGAGAAAACACATGTTTCTTTTGATAAGGAAAGCGATCAAGAGAAACAAGAAATGGATGCTCCACTAAGACAAACGATGGACGACTACTGCAGAAGGACTGATGCTGGACAATTTATTTGAGAATTTAACCTATTACCCCTGTTACATTTGATATTAAGAGTTTTGTGCTTTTAGGTTTTAGAGATAACTCGTTCGACGGACAATCTATTAGAAATCCGTATGAGCATATGGCTCGCTTCTATGAGACACGTTCTATGTGCAAATCTGATGGAGTAATTAATGAGCATATTAAATTAAGGTTGTTTGAATTTTCTCTAATAGATAGAGATAAATATCGATTGCGATCTTTACTCAATGAGACTATTCAAACATGGAAGGAGTTGAAAGATAAGTTTATATAAATGATTTTCACAAACAATTTATAGAAAGAAGATTCAAGATTTAAAATTTTGAACTAGGTGATGTTGAGTGCTTATCAGATACATGAGAGAGATTCAAACTATTACTAAGGAGATGTCCAAATCCCAACATTAGCAATATGGAATAGATGCAACATTTTACTTGAGGTTTAAAAGCTCAAACAAGAATGCTTTTGGATGCCTCAACTGGATGGATCATCAAAACAAAAAATGAAAACAAAGTGAAAGAGTTTATAAAGAAAATGTGCCAGAATGAGTATCGTTCACAAAGTGAGAGAGGAGCCAAACCAAAGGGTGCATTCGAACTGGATTCCAATGTTGCAGTACTAGTTCAATTAGAGGCGATTTCTAAATAGTTAGCTAGAGCCATTATTGTTCCAACCAATGTTAGTCAGATTCAAACGGTGCAATGTGATTTATGTTGAAAAGGGTATGTTATTGGCAACTGTGTACCAGAAGGAATGAGTGTTGTAACTTAATATGCAAGTTTTCAAAAGAATAATGCTTATTCATTACTTACGATCCTAGTTATAAATTACAAATACAAATATTATGGTCGAATTAAAAATATTTATTAAGTATAAATACAAATATTTGTTTTTTATAAATTATTTATATATTAAAAAAAATTAATCAAAAAGAGTAACTTTTATTGAGATTCAAAAAACCTTAATCCAAGGGATCCAACAAGTCCAAAACACCAAATGCACCAACTACTAGGCTAAGGCAACAGCTAACTACTCATATGTCACATGGTGTTAGTGTTTGCCCAACATCTCTACACTACTGCATCAATGATTTGGAAGACAATAATCTTGTAACAAATTTTCTCTCCAAAGAGCGTATTTGATTGCGAAATCTCCAGTTCTCATTAACTGTCTCAGTGAATGCACATTGGATAATACGACTCTTCCATCCTTTCTTATTGCAGTTGTTGATGAACCAAATTAATTCTTCTTTCCACTCTTTTAGACTATGTAATACCTGCAACCACCTCAATATGTCTATCCATATGATTCTCGTACTGGGCAGGCAAAGAGCAAGTGATCCAAGGTTTCATTTTCCTTGCAGAAACAACATTATGCATTATCTAATAATTCAACCTTTGCATTATCTCTTTGGTTGGCTGCTATTATGGCAAGCCATACATAAATATATATTAGATTTATTTATTATTAAATCAATTAGTTTAATATTTTTGAGAAATAGAATTTAAATCAACTTCAATTTGTAAAGGAAAAAAATTCAAACATAAAAAATTCATTTTTTAATAAAAAAATATATCTATAAAATAGAAAAATAAAAAATTAAAATACATGTTAAAAAACTAAAAATAAAACTCACAATTTTTAAAATAAAACTGTTATATAAACAAAATTTATGATGAAAAAACAAAATTTTAAATAAAAAAAACTCACAATTTTTAAAATAAAACTGTTATACTAATTTCTTAACTTAGTCCTTATTTAATACTAGTAGTATCATTTTATATAATGTGAGTTAGTAACATTTTCCATAAAGTTTAGTCAAAAGTATATATTTTGTAAAAGTTAATCCTAGATTTAAGCCGTTAAAATCTTCAACGGTAGCATTATTATTGTCATCACTATCATGTGATGATACAGTCGAGAAAAACATCATAACGGACAAAACAAACCCATTTTTTGAATTTGAAAACAAACCGAAACCGCTCTGTTTTCTCTAATACTATATCTCTCTCTCTCACTCACACATACTCTCACTCCAAACTCAATTCACCATGGCTTCTCTAACCCCCGGAATAGTCCTCAAACTCCTACAAGCCATGAACACCGACACACGCGTCACCGGCGACCACCGTTCACCTCTTCTCCAACTCATCGGAATCGTCCCGGCCTTAGCCGGCTCCGATCTCTTCTCCAACGAAGGCTTCTACCTCAACCTCTCCGATTCACTGAACTCCACCTACGTTCTTCTCTCTCACCCCGACACCGAACTCATCCTCTCTAACCGTCTCCAATTAGGTCAATTTCTCTATGTTGACAGATTCCACTTCAATACTCCTCTCCCTACCGTTTCCAACATTCGTCCTCTCACAACTCGTCATCCGTTCGTCGGAAATCCCGAACCCTTGATCGCTCGAATTTCGCAATCAACTCGGCATTTCAGCGTCCAGCCTCTCTCTGATTCTGATGATCCTCTTTCTCAATATCTCTCCACAAACACCACACTGTCTCCGGTTCCGATGAGCCAACATCATCAGAAACAACCACAGCCACAGCCACTGAACAGTTCGAGAAAGCCTCTGGCTCAACGAGACAATTTGCCTCCGCCGCAGAGGTTTTCATCTCCGGCTACTGCGAAGAGGTCTCAATCTGCAGGAAAGTTTAGCAAAACATCTGCTGAGAGAGATCCTTCTCCGGCCGGAAAAGGAAAGAGATCTTCTTCTCCGGTTCCGTCGAAGTGCGTGGTTCCGAGCTTGGTTTCGGCTAGGGAGGAGAATCGGAAGGTTTCCAGGGAGGCGGCTATTATTGTTCCGTCGAGATACAGACAACCGTCTCCCACTGCGAGGAAGCAGCCTTCGCCGAACCCTAGAAGAGCTTCGATCTCGCCCGGGAGAAGGTTGTCTGGAGGTATCAAGTTTTCTCCGGCGGTTGATTCTTCGGGGAAGAAGAAGATTGTAGCTGGAATCTCAAAGATATCTGATTCCTTGGCTGGGAAGACAAGGAAGAATTGGGATGAACAAAACATGGAAGGTGGTGAATCCAATGAAAAGGAGAAAACTAGGGTTGATTCTAATTCAATTATGCGTACACAGGTAAATAAATATCAAATTTAGATACTAAATTTTCTATATATGGTATGAAACAATGTAGGATGAATTGGAATTAAAAATTATGAATTTAGATGTCAAGAATGGAAAATTTCAGTGTTACTAATGTCATTTGTATAAATATCAAATTTAGATGCTAAATTTTCTATATATGGTATGAAACAATGAAGGATGAATTGGAACTAAAAATTATGAATTTAGATTAGTCAAGAATGGAAAGTTTCCGTGTTACTAATGTCATTTGTATCGGAATGTTTTGTTATTGTAGGCTGCAATGTTAAGGAGATTGAGCGATGTGAAAAGTCAAAAATCTGATACCAATGATTCTGATGAGAATACTGTAGTTTCTTCTCCTCAGAGTTATTTGGAGACGGAGAAATCAAAGTTATCAGGTCTTGGCATTGCAATTCATGAGAAGAAATGGACCGATGGGAGTGTTCCGCTGGATGCAGTGTCATCCAAACTTTCTAGACTTGCAAAGGTGTGAATTTTGTAAAGTTACCATTGATTTCCATGCTTTGATTTTGAAATGTTGAATTTGGTGATAAAGCACTCTTTGATTTGAAGGCTAATTTGATTAATCTTTTATTGTGAGTGCACTCTTCGGTTTGAAGGCAAATTTGATTAATCTCTTATTGTGAATTCACTCTTTGATCTGAAGGCTAATTTGATTAATTTTTTATTGTGAACTGATTTCAGGATGCAATGCAAAGGAAAGCTCTTGCTTCTGCAGCTGCTGCTGCAGCATTGGAGGAGGCCAATGCTACTGAATGCATTATAAGAAATTTAAGGTAATGACTATCCTTTGACCAGATTTTTTATCATAGTTCATTTTCTGTTGAATTGTTTCAATAATCATACATTGTTTCTTTACTCCATCTTCAATGGCTAACATGAATAGTTGTTTTTTGTATGTTCTTTCTGCCTGTCTCAGCATGTTTTCAGACCTTTGCTCAGTGTGCAAAGCCAAAAATCCTTTGCCAACCATAGACAGATTTTTTATCATCTATGAAGATGTCCTAAGATCAATCGCAGTGGCTAAATCTGTTGCCACCGGTCACAATTTTGAGATATCTGATGACAACATTCCAACAGATCAATCAAAATCCCTCTCCCTTTGGGTTGAAGCTGCTTTAGCCACTGATCTTCAGATAGTATCACTGCTTACTGAAACAGGCGCAGATACTCCATCATCACTTCAGAAAAGTCTGTCAAAACGACAATCCTTTTGCACACCCAAGAGTCATCTGAATGTGAATGTTTTGTCATCTCCACACTCTAGTCCAAGTGGCGGTGTGTGGACAAGAGGTAATGGAATGAAGGAAACAGTTGAGCTCGGAACAAATTTGCTGTCAGAAATGCAAATATGGTTTCTACATTTTGTTGAAGAATCCATTGAAGCAGGATTTAAAGTGTTTGGAGACGGTGCCAGCGGTGGGAAGAAAGCATTGCCTCTGGATGGTGGCTCCATTGCTATTGTTTTATCTCATTTGAAGCGTGTAAATGCATGGCTGGACGGCGTGGTTTCTACAGGGAATCATTCATTGACAGATAAGATTGAAAAATTGAAGAGGAAAATCTATGGTTTTGTTATCCAGCATGTAGGATCAACTTATGATCATTCAGCTTCCCATGCTTCATCCTAATTTTATTTATTTGTTGTTATGTTGTTTGAATGTTGAAATTGTAATGAAAGGAAGAGCTTCTTCCATCTTCAAAAAGTATGCTTTGCATGCAAAGGGAAGTGATTAGGAAATCACTGTAAATTAAAATATCATCAATGATTATTGCATTGAACAAACCATGATGGCTTAATGGTTAAATTTAGAGGCTGCTTGTTATTTTATCGAACATGATAAATGTGGTGCTTTCTATTGTGAAAGTTGCAACTCTTGCTTCTTTTTTTTCCTTGAGAAACTAGAAATGAATCTATATATGTATTTGCACGGATTTTTGTATAAATTTTACTTTTATACATGTTTGAAATAACATGAATCTATATCGGTAATTTTTCTAAGTAAGCATGATCAAATCCAAAAGTGCATAAGATAAGAGTATGCAATTCTTTAATCAAATACCCAACTTACTTCAAGGTTTAGAGTTTAGACCATTGACTTGAATCATTGAAGATAAATAACATTATAATCAAAAGAGAAAGGTTCATTCAAGAGTTACGTGATCCAATGAAAATAGTTTGCAAACTATGCCAAAATAAACGCTATGGAATGAGTAAAATATAAAGTAACTCAAGTACGCCAATTACAACATCATTTCAAAGCATGGTCTATAGTTTGCCATTTTGATAATTTTGATAAAGGTGAATGCCCCAATATCCCCTTCAATTTTTCAATTTAGTTGAGTAATTTTTTAGTCTACTTTTAATATAATAAAGTAGATGATAACCGGGGATATAAATGTAATTGCATCTCCCTAAATATTTTAATTAACAAATAAATATTATAATTATTTAGTAACCTTTCATTAACCTATTAAATTACCTATATCCCTAATTAATTATTATCTTTGATTGGAATATGCAGTCCATTTATCACGCTGCCCTTTAGTCGTTCCAAGCAAACCAAAGTTATGCATTTGAAATAGAGTCTCTTTCAATTCCTTCCCTCCATCTATAAATTTATTCTCTTCAATAAATCTTTGTATCTTTCTCTTTTATTCTACAACAATCTGCAAGCAATGAGTGAACAACAACAATCAAAGAGAAGGTTTCTTTTCATCTTCCTTCCCATCGTTCATAACGTGTGAAATTTAGGAATCTGAACAAAATCCTCTCTTTCACTCTTACCATCATCTCTCTCTTCAATCTCTTACCCAATGAATCAAATCAAACAAAAATATATTGAACTCAAACAATACACAACTAGATTCCATGCAGATGTAAGAAGAAAATGTTACCGGATATGAAGCCAAGAGCGGAACGACATCTACCGGCGATGTTTCTGACGAGCGGCGCAGCGCTAGAAGACCCGCGACGGTCGGCGTCTGGCAGGGGGTTGCTTTGGAGGGCGATTTTGCGGTGGGGGCTGTAGTTGTACGGGGGTTCGCAGTTATGGCAGCTCAGATCCTCTTCTTCAGTTCTTCTTCTTTATCAAGCCAAGAGCCTATGCACTCACTCTCTTCGACAACAACCTGCAAGCAATGAGTGAACAACAACAATCTTCTCTTTTTTTATGCTTTAGATATTACTGCTTTCTATATTTTTTTGAAATCTTTTGATTTGGGTTTGCCTCTTTTAGAGATTTTTGTGTTATGCTTTGATGATAAGTTATTGTTTGAGAGGTTTATGATACTGCAACAAAAAAAACCAAAAACAAAACAATTAATTTTGGACGATTTCATTATTTTGATAATGCTAACCAGTATTCATTTAGATATTGACTAATATAAATTAGAAGGGGAATATTAAAGAATAAATATGATCAATTATAATAAAATATGAAGAACAAAAATAATGATAATTTTGTAAATAAATCAAACAATTGTTTTTACAATCAAAATAAAAAAATCGATGTAAAAAGGGTGATAAAATTTCTAGACATCTTCAAACTAAATTTTTACACCATTCTTTTTTTTTTTTTTTGACAATAAGAAATTTAGTTCATATCATTAATAAGAAAATATTCAATACAAGGAGGTACTATATGGAATAAACTACGCCGAGTCCAAGAATCGGCCGCCTTTGCTATATCATGAGCAACCGCATCCGCTTGGCGTTTAACAAACTTCACCTCAGAGTTAGGGAAATTAAACAACAACTTATGAATAGAAGAAATTATACAACTAAATTCCGAGATACCAATGTTGGTACTATAGATAGCCTGAACCGTTCTTTGAGAATCGCTTTCAAAAGTGACATTCTGCAGCTGCATCTCAATGGCATTTTGAATAGCCTCTTTAAGAGCCAAAGCCTCCGCTTCGAGAACCGGATATTTGCCAAAGTCCCAAGCTGCACCTGCAAACATAAAACTCCCCGAATGATCTCTCATGCACCAACCCCTATTAGTGGTACCCATGATGATGTTAAAACCTGCATCCACATTACATTTAAAACTACCTTCCACCGGCGGATTCCACCTCAGATTTGTTTGACTATTATCCTCGCTAGTACCCTGACGTTGTGCCATAAACCACTCATTCCAACTACAAAAAGCATTCAAACCCAGTTAAGAGTAATCTTCACTTTCATTATTTCAAATCATGTTGTTCCGATTTCTCCACATAATATCAATCATAACCGCAACTCAACTCGCAATCAATCTATCCTCCTTACTACAAATATCGAAAACTAAGAATTTCACATCATGAAAAGTTTGTATACGATGATCAATAATATGGGACAAACCTGTGATTTGCCAACACCGATTTGTAACATTGCAGCCAAAGAACACATGCCACGAATCCTCCAAAGAATGCTAGTTGAACAAGAGACATAATGTTGTCGCAACCTTACTCTCGTCGGAAGACAATTACGACAAATCCTCCAAAGCAAATGTTTAGTTCTAGGAGGTGCCTTGATATTCCAAAGACTACATCAATCACCATCTACCCTTCCTAACTCCGATCTCAAATACTCCTTTCTCCACAATCGATAACCCGACCGAACACTATAACATCCATTTTGTTCCTCTTTCCAATTCCACTTATCTTCAGTCACATCCTCAATTAAAGGTACTTGAAGAATGTCATCTGCAGCTACATAATCAAACACCTCTCTTATTAATAGAACATTCCATAATTTCCTTTGAGGCGACAAGAGATCACTAACATTCATATCATACGCACCTTGTGTTTCAGAACCATGCACCCTCCCTTCTTTTTTCCCCCGAAGTCAAGGTGAACCCATCACGGGAATATTCATACCATTACCAATACTCCACCTGCACCCAAGACATAAGATTTTCCGAGATTGCCAAATACTACGCCAAACAAAGCTTGGATTATTACCCAGAGTAGCATCAAAGAAAGTAGTTCTAGGGAAGTACCTTGCTTTAAAGATTCTAGAGACTAACAATTGAGGTGTAGTTAAAATATGCCAACCCCTCTTAGCCACCATAGCCATATTGAAAGCCTTTATATCCCGGAAACCAAGCCCTCCTTCGTTCTTAGAACCTGTAAGCTTTTCCCACGCCAACCACCGAATACCATTCGTATTACTACCTCCTCCCCACCAGAAGGGATTAATCATCTTCTCAAAATCATTCACAATTCCATCAGGGAGAATAAACAGACTCATAATATAAGATGGGATGGATTGAAGCACTGATTTTATCATCACCTCCTTACCTGCTTTAGATATCGACCTACTCCTCCAAGAATTAATCTTCTTCCAAATTCTATCCTTCACATATCCAAAGGTAGCTTTCTTACTACGACCTATTAGAGACGGAAGTCCCAGATAGGTGCCAGTTCCCATGACATGTCTCGCCCCCATAATACTTGCCAAGTCTTCTTGAGCAGGTCGGCTAATATTCCTGCTAAAAAATACCTCAGACTTAGACAAATTAATATCTTGGCCTGACGCGTCAGCATACAAACGAAGTATCTCCATTATATTATGAACTTCTGTAAGGTTTTCCCTGCAAAAAAGAAAACAATCGTCAGCAAAATGTAGATGGGACACACTAGGTGCCCCTCTACAAATTTGAACCCCATGAAGGTTCCCACAAGCAACAGCTCCTTTAATAAGAGTCGAAAGTCCTTCTGTGACAAGAATAAAGAGATACGGGGACAGGGGATCCCCTTGTCTCAATCCTCTTCCTGGCTGAATTGGTCCAACACTATCTCTATTCACAAGAACAAAATAATTCACTGAAGACACACACATCATCATCCACTTAATCCACTTCTCCTCAAAACCCAAACGGGCCAACATCCCCTTCAAAAAACCCCAATCAACTCTATCATAAGCTTTACTAATATCAATCTTTAAAGCCAATTGGGCATTATTACCCGAGGTCCTTCGCTTCAGAGCATGCATAACTTCAAAGGCAATCATAGCATTATCAAGAATCGATCTACCTTCCACAAAAGCCGATTGCTCCTCACTAATACACTTATCCAGACACTTCTTTAATCTATTCGCCAGTAGTTTAGAAACTATTTTATAAACCACATTACATGAAGAAATCGGCCGCAAATCCTTCATACTATTTGGATTACCACATTTTGGAATAAGACATATAATGGTATTGTTAAGCGACGGGGGGAGAAAAACTCTATCAAGCCAAACCTTCGCTTCAGGATAAATATCATCCCCACATGTTGTCCAGAAGTTCTGATAAAAAGCTGGATTAAACCCATCCGGCCCAGGGGACTTGTCCGGGTGCATATGAATCAAAGCCTCATAAAGTTCTTCTTTTAAAATAGGAGCAGTAAGAGAAAGATTATCCTCGGTAGAAATGGCAGGTTGTACCAAGCTTAGAACCGGTTCATACCTCCCAGCCCTTGCTTCAAATAACTTATCAAAATACCTCTGAGCAACTCCACACATACCTTCGCGATCACGGATCTCTACATTAACTTCATCTGTAAGCATTTTGATTATCTGGAAACTTCGACGCGCTGAAGCGGATCTGTGAAAGAACTGAGTATTTTAATCACCATCCTGAAGCCAATGCATCTTCGCTCGTTGACGCCAATAAGTATCATCACGAATTAGAATTTTATTATACTCATTGTGAGCTTCCATATAAAGTGATGCACTTGTCGGATCATTACTACCACGGTATAGTTCCATCGTTACACAAATACTATCCCTCTCCTCATTCTGCCGCCGAACACGCATTCTACTCCATCTTTCTAAGTCAACAGCACAGTCTGTAATTTTTTCCACAACAGTGTGATCAACTATAGCATTTCAGCCGTCTTGCACCACTTTCGACACTCCTTCTTCTTCCAACCACCAATTCTCAAATTTGAAGCTCCTCCTCTTGTGACAAATTGGAACCGGATCACAACATAGAAGAATAGGTGTGTGGTTTGAGTGTGAAGCTATAAGATTGAGAAGTTTAGCCGACGGAAATAACCGCAACCACTCAGATGTAATAAGGGATCTGTCTAACCTTTCCTCAATCATATGGGGCGTGCCTCTGCTCTTCGTCCAAGTAAAAGGATACCCCTCCAACGGAATATTCGTAAGATCACAATCACCGACGGCATCTTGAAATCCCGTACACAGCCAATTAGGGTGGGCATTAACCCCTTGCATGTCATTTTGAGACAGAAGATCATTAAAGTCACCGATAATGCACCACGGTAACATCGACATTTCGTTCAACTCTCAATCCCAAGCTTAACGACGTCTCGATCTTTCCGGATACCCATAGTAGCACGTAAGGCGCCAATCACCTTTCTCCTCATCCTGCACCAGCATGTTGATAAAGTTTCGACTAAAATTTAAGATACTACACTTTTGAGAATTCTTCCACATAACAGCGATTCCACCACTCCTACCCACCATGTCCACCGATAAACATGCATCGAATTTCAACGCCACCCGAACACGCTCCAACTTCTGAGAGTTAGCTAAGGTCTCAGAAAGAAAGAGAATGTCAGGATGGTACCTATGAGCCAGAGTCCGCGGGTTAGGAATCGCTCTCGGGCTGCTCACACCCCAGCAATTCCAACTTAGAATTTTCATTGGTCCTGGCAGTCCCGACTGCCAGGACTTGCCGATAAAAAATGATGTTGGTCCTCTTTTGTTTCTGCAGACTGTTCTTAGGCATCCTTTCTTCTCATTTTCTTTTCTACCTGCACTTCCTCGAGGGGTTTAGCCTGGCTTGCTGAGAAAACAGATTGTATGGTATAAGGGGTATCCAAAGCATTGGATGGCATACCAGGTAGATGTGAAACATTAAGGCCCACAGCAGGCTTATTATACATGGTAGCAGCAGTTTTATGGTGACGAGTTTTGGTTTTAAGATTTTTGGCTTTCGGTTTTAAGGAGGAAAAGTTTAGGCTTGGTGCATGGTGTACATTATTTTGGGGCACGTGTTGTGTGAAGACAGGGCTATTCAAATTGGTTGTTGGGCAACTAAGTATGGCCGACAATGCCATATTTTTGTGGGCCACAATGCTGTTGGAAGAATGGTCAGCGCTGGCATTAATGAGGGATGAGTTTGGGGGGAAAATGGGAACAGGTAAAATATGATTTTGAAAGCGTGGTCCAGGGTTATTGCAAGCAGAGACAAAAGGTTGTTGTACCACAGCTGTTGCACAGAAAGTATGTTGTGGTCCCAACGTGATTGATGGATGATGATGAGTATTAATTGTATTGTCGGATTCAGGTGCTAGCAGGTGATTATTGTGATGATTGGGAACGTTAATGCCTGGAATAGCAACATTATGGGTCAATAATTGTCCATTAACCCCTGTACCAGTACTGTCGCCTACGTGCTCCCCATGTGGGACCTCCACGGAAACCTCCTCACCTCCACTTCCTACAACCGGCGATTGATGCATAGGCGCCTGGGAATCGAAATTTTTCTCACCTTCTTCATCTTGTAGCCACCGTGATGTACCCCCTACAAACTTCCTATTTTCTGCTCTTAATTCAGCCGACCATCCCCTAACACCCGAGTCTTCTTCCATAGCAAAACGGACAGCGCACCTTTGTTTAGTATGCCCAAGAATACCACATACAAAACAGAATATACTTAACTTTTCAAACTTAAATTTGACAGTGCACCACTCCCCACCCTTGTTTTTCACTCGGGTATGCTTCTTCAATGGTAATCGAACATCGATCTTAACCCTTAGCCGCATATATTGACGCCAGAAACTTGAGTTGTTATTTTTGTCATACTCAACAAAAGATCCAATGAAATTTTCCATTGCCTTTCCCACTTTCTCTAACATTGGACCAGCCGGTAGATTATGGACTTGCACCCAAAACTCCACATGATATAGCGGAATATTTTTGATCTGCACACCCACCTGTACTTTCTCAATAACTAGAAGATGATTATCATAAGACCTTGGACCTCCTTTCAATGCCGCCTCCATATCCAACCGGTGACTAAATTGAAACAAGAAGCGATCATCCATGGCTTCCTTAATCATGACTTTTTTAACGGGCCTCCAGATATCTACCATACAAGCCTTCATTAACTTCACGTGAATTGGTCTGTCACTCAAGAATCTTCCTACCAAACAAAACTGCAAATCCCCCGCATCTCCGCCGTCATCACCAATGTCAAAACAAAACCCTTCATCACCATCATCCTGAAGGGAGAGTCCCTCCAAGTTTGGTTCAGCATGACTACCCATAGAGCTTTTTGAACAGAGAACAAGAATAACTGACTTGTGAACACAATAACAAAAGACCAAAAAAACCAGGAAAGAATAGCTTCTCACAGGAGAAGGAAACAAAACCCTAGCAAGACACTAGGAAAACAAACCCTAGCAGAGCACTAGGAAAATATAATGACTTGATGTTTACTATTGCATTTGAATAGGCTTTTAGCATTTGAATAGGCTTTTCTTTCTTAATTTAACATTAAAATGATTTTTAACAGTGAAGTCATTTATTTAGATGGTTATTTTTATGTTATTTACAAAGAAGCTATTTGTTACAAAGTATATTATTTACGATTTGAACAAAAGTTGGTTTTTTTTTTAAAAATAGTTGCATTTTTATTAGATGTCTATCTTTCATATTAGAACATGGTTGGGTCACAGTAACAAGAACATGGTTGTATTTTTCTCATATATTTGGATTTCTTTTTCATATGTTGAATCCAGTTGTATTTGCTTTATAATATTCATTTCAATTACATAAATTTTTTTTCCCGAATTCAATTACAAATAAAAAGCCTATAATATAAAATTTCTTAAATTTTAAGATAGTATATTTATTTTCAAAGTAATCATTAAGAGGTAGTACCATGTTTAGCTATTATACGTTTTACTAAAAACCCTATTTTAATAATTTTATTTATTGAAGACCATTCATTAAACGTATTGATAAAACCAAATTCATTATGACTTGCCTCCACAACTTCTTGGAAAACCTACACACCTCTCGTAAAATCTTCAAATTCCAAGATGCTTCAACGAATTTCAATCCAACTTCCGTGTTATGTTCCAATTTTTTTTATATCTTCAAATTGTCTTTTTTAATTAGAATATGTTTATCTCTACCTTCCATAAGTACCTTCAACGATCAAAATATATTATTTACGATTTGAACAAAAGTTGATTTTTTAAAAAAATAATTGCATTTTTATTAGATGTCTATCTTTCATATTAGAACATGGTTGGTTCACAGTAACAACAACATGGTTGTATTTTTTCTCATATATTTGGATTTCTTTTTCATATGTTGAATCCAGTTGTATTTGCTTTAAATTAATATAATTGAATTTCACAATAGTATAGTTAATTTGATACAAATTTCAATTTATTACTACTCATCACACTAAATTTATATAATCGACATTGTTATTAAATATTTTTTTATGATTATGTTCCATTGATTTTCCCAAAATTTAGTTTCACGCTATAAGTAAATATTTTTTTTAATTATAATATTTATTTCAATTACATTAAATTTATTTTTTTCCGAATTCAATTACAAATAAAAATATACTATGTCAACTAATAAATTACATGTAAAATATATAAACAAGCCTATAACATAAAGTTTCTTAAATTTTAAGATAGTATATTTATTTTCAAAGTAATCATTAAGAGATAGTACGATGATTACCTATTATACGTTTTACTAAAAACCCTATTATACGTTTTACTAAAAACCCTATTTTAGTAATTTTATTTATGACAGACCATTCATTAACGTATTGATAAAACCAAAACTTCTTGTGAAACCTACACACCTTTATGGCAGACCATTCATTAACGTATTGATAAAACCAAAACTTCTTGTGAAACCTACACACCTCTTTTACCGTAAAATCTTCCAATTCCAAGATGCTTCAACGATTTTCAATCCAACTGCATCGTGTTATGTTCCAATTTTTTTTATATCTTCAAATTGTCTTTTTTAATTAGAATATATTTATCTCAAAATTATAGAAAGAATTTTAAAAGACCCGTGAAATCCTATCAATTTGATAAGGAAAGTTTTATCGTCCAATATAATCATTTAACTTTATTATTTTATTATAATCAATGTTGTTGTTTAATTTTTTTTATTTGAAGTTATATCAATGAAATAAATATTTTTAATATTATTTATTTATAAACAAAATAACTAATTTTTTTAATAAAATATTAATCACCTTTTTTAATTAGAATATATTTATCTCTACCTTCCATACAATACCTTAGTACCTTGAGATAATTCATTTATTGGTTACCCAACGATCAATTGGAGACCTAGAAAATTATATAATCAAAATTATAGAATGAATAAATTTTTATCGGCCAATATAATCATTTAATTTTATTATTTTATTATAATCAATGTTGTTGTTTAAGTTTTTTTATTTGAATGAATTATTTATTGATCAATAAATCAAATAATTAAATAATTACCAAATAATTATATATTTGAATGAATTATTTATTGATCAATAAATCAAATAATTAATTTATTGTCAGAATTGCTTCATTAATCTAAACTACTAACAATAATACTATATAATAATACTAAATATAGTTTTATCTATAAATATTATTTATTTTTATGTTCTTTTTAAAAATATATGTAATATATTAATTATAATTAAAGATACTATTAAAGTATAATAAAAGATATTAAAAACTTCAATTATCAAAAAATGTTAGCAATTTTTTATGATAAAATTTAACATTTATACTAAAAAAATTGCTATTAATATTTCTTTTTTACAAAAAAAAAACATGATACAATTATGATGTATAAATACATAAATTTCTTATTAAAAACATACATTTTTTTTATTGACCGAAACTATTTATAAAATTACATTTAACACGAGACAATTATGATTGATGAATACATAATTTCTTATATAAAAAAAATCTGTTATTCTTTTTGTATTTTATATACATTTTTAACCATCACTATATTATATCAATTTACTATTTATAATGACATTGTATGAACCGTGCGAACGCACGGGTAAATGATTTCTTAATTATTTTCTTTATTTTTCTACTAAAATATACATTTTTCGACGGGGCAAAGCTACTTAATGTGTATATATTTTATTTACATTTTTAACCATCATTATATTCTATTTATTTAATACTTAATTATTTCCTTTATTTTTTATATGTACATATTAACCTATAACTGATATTTTTGAAAAAAATTAATCTATTAAATATATTAAAATTTTTATTTAAAATAAGTAAAAAGATTTCAAATACTTATAATAAGATAGGGGTATGAGTGACAATAAACAAAATTTGGACAAAAAAGTTTGGTACCTATTACCAAATCAAATAAATATAATCACATATATTATATTTATTTATTATTCATAATATTATGCAATCCGTGCGAACGCACGGGTAGATGACTACTCACGATAGATTTATAACTCTATTGTATGATGTGTGCGAACGCACGGGTAGATGACTACTTAATTATTTTATTTATTTTTTCTACTAAAGTATATATTTCTAACTAGATTAAATTAATATTTATATGACAATTATAATTTCAAATGTTTTTTATTTTTAATTTGTGTATCTTATATATATATATATATATATATATATATATATATATATATATATATATATATATATATATATATATATATATATATATATATATATATATATATATATATATATATTAACCATCGTTATATATTTATTTATTATTTATATCGACTTTGCGTGACCCGTTCGAACGCACGGGTCCTTTGCTAGTTTAGTTAGTAATTCAATGCTATGTTATTATAATTTTTTGTTATTTTAAAATAAATTAAAATTTAAAAATAATTTACACTAAAGATACTAATATTGAATTACTTATCATAAATATCTAATAATTTTCTTTGATAAATGATATGTGATGGAAAGATAATTAAAAACAAATGGAAATTATCATGATTGAATATCGTCCCTCGAAAGTTTAAGGTCCTATTCAACTTTGTTCTCTTGTAATACTGTGACTTGATCAATTTTAGTAAGAGACCAAAGTGAACCAATATGAATTGCTTCCTAAAGTATTTAAAATTAATTTTGAAGAAGTTATCACTATGAGCAAGTTGTTGAAGCAAGTGTTTCCAAGACTTTGAAGAAGTAAGTGTTACCAAAGCAAGTGTTTCTCCTCATTTCAACAAGTTTTAAAAGCTCTGAATTTGAGTAAGTTTCTCCGAATTATTTGTTGTACATTGCATGTATATAATATGTAGTTTATTATCATTTAAAATCATTAGATAGAAGTTTAATTTGGAAAATGTGATCGTTTCAGTCATTATTTGTTTATTGGGGCATTCAGGGCAAGAACTCACATGTTCATCCATGGTTGTTTGCAGGGGTGTTCGGATTTGCATATCCGAAATTGCGTCTGAGTAGTGTTTGGATAAGCCCATCTGAAATGTTGCCTGATTATTTTTTCTTCATATTTGTTTTAAGGCTTCCCTTTGATTAATGTTTTTCCCATGAAAATGACTGAAAACTCTAGATTGAGACTTGGGAGGCCAAGCCAGACAACATTCGCTCGGCGTGAGAGAGTTGTGCAGTCTAGAAGGGCACAAGGACAAGGTCAGCCACTACGGGAGGAAGTGGCAGGAGCATCCACTTCTGCCCCAAGGAGTCGCCTGCCTCATGCGTCCTCCTCTCGGGATCATATGGATAATAAGCAGGAATCCAAAGAGGAACATGTTCAAGTACAAGTTACTCTTGATACACAGATTGCACAACTACGTGCATCAATGAGTCAGACTGCACAAAAATTTTCCTGGGAGTATTAATGTCGTCCCTTCTCAGATGATGCCCAACGTGTAAAACATTCTTAGGGCTTTCCAAATAATCTATTGTAACTTTGGTGTCCCTTACTATTTAGGTATTCCTTTCCTTCTATCTTCGGCATGGAGGTCCTTCACAATTATTGCTGGATAACTTTGCACGCTTTATCAAGTAGGAGTTTGTTGGAAATCTACCTAAATTCTTACAAGGATTGTAAAGATATGTTTGAGCGGGTAAGAAGGCAAAATTGTGCCTCTATGGTGACCTCAGGGTGACAGGTGCCATTCACTTTCCCCTATCTTGGACAACGGATTCTCAACTCATCAACGGGATAATGCCATTTCTCCTCTTGAACTAGAGGTGATCCATATTTTGAGTTGCTTCCAGCTCTTGAACTCTCGTACTCTAATTACATGGAGTGAGAAGGTGACAACGGGGGGTAGAGAAGTACCTATGTAAGTTTTATGGTATGAAAGAAACCCTCTCACTTGTTTCCTTCTTTATTGCTTTATATGTATTAAAAACGCCTTTTTGTAGATGATATTATTGGAATCTCAATCAACATTAGGAGAGAGCGTCAACTTCGAATGCAAGCCACATAGCGACTTGCGACCATGCTCGCACCATTCCGTAGGGATTTAACTATGGCTGGAGATAAGCAACAGGGTGAGACATCTCATGATGGCAAGGCTGTCCTTTCTTATAATCAGTTTGGGAGGACGGTCTTTCAGGACCATTACCTCAGGAAACTGCTAGATAGTAAATGAAGTAGGAAAGACAGAGGAACATATGTTGTTATAACTTGTTTTCATAGAATCTCATTATGGAATTGACGCTTTCTTTAATGCAATGAAGTCTACTGGGTGTCATCTCTCCCTTCTGGAGAAATTTCCTACCAACTATCAATCATTTCTCGAAAAGTCTTCCTCCTACTTAATGAACCTCCTGGAAGTCCATATGTTGAGGTGCCTTTTGGTTGAGAGATTCTAGCGGATAAACATCTTTGGACGATTCGAGAGTTGCATTTCAAGATGGACTTCATCTATGAAGCATTCAAGAGTGTTAGAAGGTGATAGAGGCAAAGACAGAGGAACAAGATGATTTAACAACCCATTTTAGGGGAGTGATAAAAAAGGCCCTAACACGCATTGAAGGAGGAAAATGCATAGACAAATCACTCTAGGAAGCTCTCAACCCCATTAAAAGGTCCGGAAGTGGAGACGTCATCACTAAAGGGCGAAGTTGTGGGCACCACTGCCTTTATTTTGAGAGGACGAGGGAACATGTGGCATTCTTCTACTCAAACCTAGACTTAAGTCGGATGGACCTGTTTCAAGTGGTTAGAGATGGGCTGTTGGTGGACGACGAATAGATTCCCACGTGCTTTGACCCTTTTTTTTTGTAATATGCACTCTTCTACAATAACTTAGTTTGTTTATTGCTTTATGGTGTTATCCCTATTTGTATACCTCTAGTTTTGCTTGCAATTTACTCTCTGTTCATACTTGGGAAGAAATGATCTATTATGCTAGGACCCCAAGTCTTTGATCTCCCGAAAGGGGGGTGACTATGAATGGTTCTTTAAAAGGGTTCAATTTATTAATAACCCTGATTAGCGGCTAGGATCCCTCATAGGGATTCATCATTTCTATCGCCTCAAAGGGAGGGAAGGACCCTTTGTAGGGATCCAAAATTTTAATCGCCTCAGAGGGCGACAGGGCCCCTTCGTAGGGATCTTATATCTTAATCGCCTAATTGAGCATCAAAGATCCGTCACATGGATCTAACATTTTGATCGCCTCATAGGACGACAAGGATCCCTCTTAAGAATCTAACATTTTGATCACCTCAAATAACGACAAATATCCCTCTTGAGAATCCAACATTTTGATTGTCTTAAGGGACCACAAAGATCCTTCTTAAGGATCTATCATTTTGATTGTCTCAAGAGACGACAAGGATCCCTCTTGAGGATCAAATATTTTGATCACCTAAAAGGGCGACAAGGATCCATCTTAGGTATCAACCATTTTGATCGCCTTAAGGGACGACAAGGATCCTTCTTGAGGATCCAACATTTTGATTGTCTTAAAGGGTGACAAGTATCCCAATTGGGGGTCCATCATTTTGATCGCCTCATAGGATGACAAAGATCCCTTTTAGGGATTCAACATTTTGATCGCCTCAGAGGGCGGTGTTCTTCAGTACCCTTAGGTTTCATGTAAAGAGAAAAAGGAGATATCAATGTAGACATTTTAGAAATAATAACATGAGGAGCCTCATTACAAACCCTATCCCTTTACTAGGCATACAAGGGAAAAATGCGTCCCCAGAAAAACAACATGTCCTTACAAGTCGAAGATATATAATACCCGCCTGATAAAATATAAGCAATATAAACAAAAAATGGTAAAGCAAATAAGCATCAGGGGACACTCCCGTTGAGGTTGCAGTCTTCTATCTTCTCGCCTTTATGAGGGGGATCCTCTTATTCTTATAGAGCTTATTTTGGCGGTTTGATGCCCGAACTAACTTTCCTAGTATTCATGCACAAAGTTTGAATCCTTTTCAGCTTAAGACTCTCCACGTAACATCTCATGGAGATTTCCTGGTCCTCTTGGATGACTCCAACCTATCTGTTGGAGAGCAGATATTTTATGCATAAATACAAAGTAGACAAGACAACACCTAACTGAATAAAAGAATAACAAGCTTCTATAACTAGATACATGACATTGATCTCTTTGGCTTGTTCTCCCACTCCAAAGGTGGCCCTTAATGTTATGTAGTCTTCACTTGCACTTACCCATAGGAAAATCCAACAATGATCCCTTGATAGCTTATAAGTCGTCTAAGTCGAGGTAGAGCCTTTCAAATGCATCTTAGTAAAAGGATATCCGCAAAACTCTCTTAGTCTATGAAAATTCTTTTGATCTCTCAGTTATTGTGATGAGCAAGCCAAGAGGTTTATTTGACATATAATTTATTTACAATTCAGAAAGACTACTCAATTAAGAAATGTGAACGAAAAAGTTAATTGAGTTTAGGTGGAGGAAAAAGTGCAATAAATTAGTTGAGTAAAACTAGAGATGATATCTGATTGAGAAGAACAAAGTTTTAAGGAAGAAAACCCTTCATTTACAGAGATAGCCAAGGCAAACAGAATAATTAATTGATATTTTCCGGAACAATTATTATTCTTATACTATATATTTGACTAATCTATTAAATTCGATTTAGCTTTTTTTTTTTTAATATAAAACTACAAATCATAACTTTAAATTTATGGCAATTCTAGAATAAAAAATCAATCATACTATAATACTACAATACTACAATCTACAATATAAGAAAGTTTAATGTTCTTGAAAGTACCAATATGCCCCTTTGGTCTGTTGTTGAACCACGTGGCTTGCTTTGTTGATCAGCATTGCTTCCTCCTCTTCACAATGCTTCAATCTTGCTTCTCCCAACGACTTCTGCACGGGTTCATTTTTTTAAAACACAAATATTTCTCTTTCTCTTTCTCGTCTCATTCTCTGTCTTTCTCCATCTTTCTCTTTCTCTCTCCACCTCAATTCAAAAAAAACCCTAGCCGCTGCCTTCGATCTTCCTCTCGTCTCCTTACCGATTTCTTCATCTTCTCTGTCTTTTTTCCATATTGTTTTCTCTATTGAGTTTTCTGATTTCTTCTTGTGATTTTGATAGATGGGTCAAAATCAAAGTGGCGGTCAAGGTGGCATGGATAGAGTGTTAGAGATCGAAGAAATGGAGTTTTCGGCGAGATGATGTGGGTGTTTTCCAAGAGTTTATTCAAAGGTAACACATGTTTAATCGTTTATGGCTATTCTGAATCGTTTATGGTTTTTCTGATTTGTTTGCTGGTTTTTCGTGTTCATAGTTTTGTGAGATCTGGTTTGGTTTGGTGAGATTTAGAAATTAGAATCAAATCTTGGATATATGATTTAAGTTGACATGGTTTTTGTTTTGCAGGCTGGTTTTATGAAGCCTGTGAAGCCCAAACCCAAATTGTTGAAGAAGAAGCCACTTAAGCTTAAGGAAGTGGAAAAGGGTGAGAGTTCTGAAAATGGTTAGTGGCTTCTTTTATTGAGCTCTCCACTATTTGTGAGTTTTATTTAAGTGTTCTCTTCGATGGAATCTTATGATTTTAGAGACTTTCCATTAAGATATTCTTTCTTCTCAGATACAGCAGGAGAAATATGGGCATCAATTTGAGTTGTTGTTGTTGATCATAATCAGATAACATGTCAAATTTATCCATATGAATATCTCTGGCATTGAGTGAAGAACTCAACCGACTGAATTGAAGATTACTTCCCGAAAGATCTGAACCGGTTCTGAATTATGGTCTGAGCAAGCCAATGAAATTGTTCTGGATGTCTCGAGTTTGGTGTTTGTTGAATTGCTTTTTATAGAGTGGATAATTTGGTGGTTAAAGCCATAAAATGGTTTTAGTTTCCCATCAACCACGGGTAATCTATATACTACATTTGATGTTTTACAGCAATGAATTTTATGTTTTTTTTTAATTATGAACTTTTTGGTTGCTTTGTTTTCCTTTTTCGAGGGCTTGTATGTGATGTTTTCGTCTAGGAATAATTTTCCATGGAGCAAAAATATGAAGTTGAAGCAGTGTTTCACAAAACGTCACTTCATTGGAAGAGCTGATTGGCATCATTGCATGTTAAAGCAGACTAATTGTATAAGGTGAAAATATGTTTATGTGATGATTGTAGTTATTCTGTTTTCAATGCTTTTAGATTTCAATTATAATTTTTCAGTTTTATGTGATAGGCGTATCATTCTAATATTTGATTTAACTAAATGTCGCAGCTATTAGACAAAACCAAAAACTATGTTGCTGAGAAAATTGGTGAAATTCTACTCCTTCCGTTTTGTAATTTTTTCCTGTCCCCGTTTACGGTGAAATTCGTAAGCTTTATAGTGGAAAAAATAGGTTTATGCAGTTATGTTTCATTCATTCTAATTGAATTCGTAATCTGATTTAATTTTGGAATGATTTGGGTTTATGAATTTATAACGCTTTTGAGTTTCAATGTATTTGGTCGTATTTTTAGTGTTAATTTCGTTCGCACTGTATCTGAAATTTGAAAAGGGAAGATTGGATTTTATGAGTGTTTTGATTCGATTTAACCATCTTGGATTGACTTTGTTGTTGTAGTCTGTATGTGAAAAAGATCTGATATTTCTGAATCATTGGACATGAAGATTGATCTCTAAATTAAGAAATTTTTGATTTGATTTATGTTAATTTGGTTTATTTACAATCTGTGATTTGATTCTGCTAATTTGAGGATTGTGGAGATTGAATGTAATTGTAGTTTTAAATAAAAGATTCGATATTTCCTGGAGTTTTGGTTTGCAGGTGGTGATTTCTTGGTTTTATAATTATTTTAGCTAATAATTTCAGCAAAAGTTATGGTTTATGTAAGTATATACGTCTTTTCGAAGATGATGCGATGTATAGTCTGGTATATCCGCGACTGATTATGGTTTATGACGGAGACTCCTGCACGAATACACAGATTGAGCACTATTATATAGTGTCCGGGGATGGCTGTGTGGCTGTGTGGCTGTGAAGAGCGGGTGGGACGAGTACAGTATTGCTTATGGAATGCCGACTAAGCAGCCCAATCGACCATCATTTACAGTTTCAAAGTTATGGTAAGGAATGTGAGATGGTAACCGTGGCAGACCAAATGCTTCCGGTTTGAAGTATGTTGGATGTGGTGGTGCAATCCTTTCATATTGGTGCGCAGGTTCAGAGGTTAGTGCACTAGAATTGTTTTCAAGTGTTTGCGCAGGTTTGAGTGTAGATGCAGACTGTATGGTCTTTGGTATCAAGGCAAAAGTGGAGAGTATTGCTTAGTCACAGATAGAGAAAGATTGACTATTGGAATCTTGATCATGAAGATACAAGTTAGGCGTAGCTTTTCATATGATTTTCTATGTAATCTTGAGATAATATTGACAATGTAAGGACAAATTCCAAGTAATCAAAATAACTGCCTTTTTTTAAAATGAACTTTGAGATCCCCAAACTTCTTTGATTTTGTGCTTTGAATGGATATGGGCAAAGTCTCCTTTACTATTTGCCATTTTGAATGGGACACCTGATATCAAATTGAATCAACATGTCTTAAAGACTTTTAAGCAAGTTTAATGAAATTCCTTGCCTTATGTTATTGAAATTCCTTGCCTTATGTTATTGATATCTCAGAACGTCTTTAATCACCTTAATCTCTTAAGCAAGTTTAACGAAAGTTTATTTAATTTTCTTTGAATGCATAACGGAAACTTTCGTTAAAGAACGTATATTTTCAATAATATTCATATTTAAATTACTCTATTATTATATTAAAATTTAAATTAAAAACTTATTAATAATTTATAAAATAAAATAATTATTTTTAATTAAAAATTAAATAAACTCTTACGTGACACTACTGTGTCACTATAAAATTGGAGGGGACCATGGAAATCTCAATTGAGGTAAAATTTAGGAATCAAAAACCCACAATTATCCCTGAAAAGTAAATAAATTGAAAAAGTGATCCTCAAGATGAAACGAGAGATTTATTTTATTTTTTATACTTTATTTAAGTGTTTTCTTTTTGTTTTTTTTAAAAAATATTTGTTAAATAGTATAGGAGCTGATTTTAGTAGTGAGATAAATTTTTTGCTAGAATTACGTGTTATTTTAGGAATGGGAGGCGGTAACTAATAATTATGCTAATATAATTTTGATACTGATAATAATTAATTGAATCAATTTTGATATTGATAATAACTAATGAAAAATTAATTTACATCTTGATAATCAATTTGTTTTGTCAATATTGGAAAAGAAGAGATGTACGATCTAACTATAACAAATATATTAAGTAGAAATGATACTGTTGATCTAAATACTATTAAATAATGAAAAATTATCAACCATAAACAATCCTAAAGTTAACATTAAAGAAGTTTATTAAAGAATATTGAGTAGAAATTTTAAAATTTTATTATATCTTATAAAACAATTGTTTTATTTATTCTATTCTTTATCAACTTTATTTTTAATTTTGTTACGTAGTTTTAAGAACAAAATGCATCATAATAATTACATAAATTCCTTTTTCCTTTTTCATAATAATTACATAAATTCCTTTTTCCTTTTTTAATATTAGTATTTTATAATTTTTCTCATTTTAACTCAAATTTAATCTTTTACTAATACTTTTTATTTTGATATACACAAAAGGGAAAGATATGGAGTTTTTAGGAAAAACAACTTTTAGTGTAATACGAATGGTTTAAAAAAAGAGGGAATTGAAAAATGTTTATGCAGATGGAATTTGAAAAAAAGGAGGGAATGAATTCCATCCGTTGAAAATCTATAGTATTATAGATAAGTTAAGAGATACATTTGAAAATTATGATGTGGCCGTTGTAGCAGAAAAGCTGGAACACTTATGGCAAAATAATCATGATTATTTTGAATATTTTCCATATCTTTGCATCGATGGAAATGATGCAGCAGGAGTTTTTCAAACACAGGTTGGCAAAAGCATGCGTCAAATCAATGGGATAATCTATTGTTAGCCTTTGTGCGATACGTTGGGTTGATCCTTTACCTTGTGGATATTTTCTGAACTCCTAGCCAAAGTTGTTTGAAATAAAGTTAAAAATATACTTAAATGAAAAAGGATTTGAAAAAAAGATGTAAAGATTTCTTTTACCCGAAAAAATGCAGAGAATCAATATGCTAACTTAAAAGCTTATACATCAAATTATATCACATTTATATGGACAAATCATTGGGAAGAATTCATGTTCAAATCGTATGATAATAAATTTTAGCCACATTTTATTTATCTTATAATTGAACTTCGGATTTTATTCATCTTATAATTGAACTTCGGATTGCATGACCCTTTTTCTTTTTCAAGTGTTAACAAAAAAGTAAACACTTGTAATATTTATAAGAGGGAAAACCATCTGCTCATGTGTCAAAACACATCAATGTCTTAATATTTTTGATAATGATACCTAACAAAAATAATTTGTACACGACAATATAAAGTTATTGATCAAAATATTGATTATTAACGAGAACATGAAGTTATTAATTAAAATATTTTTTTATTAATTATACATTTAATTATTATTTTTTCACGGGTACCAAACATTTTTCTATTAAAAAATATACATCTAAAATAAATGAGTGTCCCGTACAAAAACTCGTGCGAATGCAGATATTTATAATCCAAATATTTTTTATTAAAAATTGTTATACAGAAAAAAATATATTATTAATCTAAATATTTATATATAAGAAAAATTACTATTGATTCAGATATTTTTTTAAACGGGTAGCCAGATATTTTTCTATTAAAAAATATACGGATTAATTATACATTCAATTATTTTTTTCACGGGTACCAGATATTTTTCTATTAATATATATATGAAACAAATGCGCGTCCCATACGAGAACCCGTGCGAATGCACGGGTTTGTTACTAGTTCCTCAGAATCAAATTTGCATCTTCAAAATTAAGAGTTCCAATTCCATGTTATTATTACTTAGGTTTGAAGCCTTACTTAAAAAGCAAAAAAGAGCTAAGCCAATAAGAAAAAGCCACATCATCCTCAATAAGTCAAGACGGTGCGTTTCAACATCTCCTACTCCTCCTCCTCTCTGTCTGTATCTCTTGCCATCGTTTCTCTGCTGTACTACCCAACTCGATCGCTTGCTCCGATTCATTCAATCCCCACATGCACACAATCATCACCACCCTCGATTCCACCACCGCAATCTCTCTTCTCC
The DNA here is from genome assembly GCF_029867415.1 of Vicia villosa. Lineage (NCBI taxonomy): Eukaryota > Viridiplantae > Streptophyta > Magnoliopsida > Fabales > Fabaceae > Vicia > Vicia villosa. The sequence continues at coordinate 37,058,346 of NC_081180.1, read as the reverse complement.
CAATCGCAACAAGAATCAAGAACGCAACATTGGATGACCAAAATTCTCGAAGCTAGGGTTCGAGTAAATCGAACAAAAATCTAATCAAAGAACTGGGGGCGAATCAGTCTCGGGTTCACCGAAGCCCCGCGGCTTCGCCGTCGCAGGGACTCTGGTTTTTCCTCCGTTTCTACAATGCGCCACGTGTCCAAACACTCGCTCAGCTTCCTTCTGTTGAATCCGTAAGCCGTTACGCTTCCGATCTTAACCGTCCCGTTCCTCTTCCTCCGCCGGTCATGGAAAACGCCGCTAGTATTTCCGCCGCTGCTAATTCTGCTCCTCTCGAAGAGCCTGAATACTTGGCTCGATACCTCGTTGTTAAACACTCGTGGCGTGGACGCTACAAGCGGATTCTCTGTATTTCTAGTGTGTCTGTTATTACTCTTGATCCTTCTACGCTTGCTGTTACGAATTTCTATGATGTTGCTACTGATTTTGAAAGCGCTGCTCCTGTCCTTGGTCGCGATGAGAATTCTATTGAGTTTAGCATCAACGTGCGGACTGATGGACGTGGGAAATTCAAAGCTATGAAGTTCTCGTCGCGATATAGGGCGAGTATTTTGACGGAGTTGCATCGGATAAGGTGGAATCGGTTGGCGCCAGTGGCTGAGTTTCCTGTGCTTCATCTTCGTAGGAGGGCTTCTCAGTGGGTTCCTTTTGTAAGTTAAAGTTGTTCCTGTTTGGATTATCTGTATTTACTATTTGCTTCTTTAGCTGCGATTCTTTTATCTTTTTTGTAAGTAATATAGATAGCATAAATGCATAATTGAATATTGCGACGTTCAAGAGAATTTGCTTAGTGTTGCTCTCTTGTCAGCGTTGATTAAAAAGAGATAATGATCTGGATGTTTTGTGGTAATCGGAATTGAAATGTTGTTAGAATTATGAAGATTATTAGGATGACGGGGATACAAGATTCTTTTCTTAAAGTGAAAATAATCGGGGGCAATTGTTTGATGAAATTCTTTTATCAAATTAATTACGGCGAGTTGCTAAACTAATGTCTGACTGGTTGTGTTGACAGAAATTGAAAGTAACATATGCCGGTGTCGAACTCGTTGATGCTAAATCCGGTGAGCTTCGGTGGTGTTTGGATTTCAGAGACATGGATTCCCCTGCAATTGTTCTTCTTTCTGACGCCTTTGGAAAGAAAAATGTTGATCATGGTAGTGGATTTGTTCTTTGTCCCTTGTATGGAAGGAAGTCAAAAGCTTTCCAAGCTACTTCTGGGTGCACAACATCAGCTATTATCTCTAATTTGGTATGCATGTCTTTGTTGAGGCTTGAGAAGTTATTCTGCTAAATATTGTTCTCTTAAATTTGGTCTCCTTTTGCCACTTACATAAGTTAGTATTCAGAAGAATGGTTTAACTATACTCATGAGTAATGTAGGAATATCATACGTGTTTTGATATCAGGAATAATAAAAGTGCATAAATTTTATTGCAGACAAAAACTGCAAAATCCACTGTGGGGCTGTCCTTGTCTGTGGAAACATCTCAAACTCTTTCCGTTTCTGAGTATATAAAACAAAGGGGTAGATGGTTATAACCTTGTTTGTGTACCTTGCACATTCAAATTTGTTATTTTTCTGAAATGAGTTAATATCATAACCTTAAATGATTGCATTTGACGCAGCAAAAGAAGCAGTTGGAGCAGAAGATACCCCGTTGGGTGGTTGGTCGGTAACACGGCTGCGTTCTGCTGCCCATGGAACTCTAAATGTTCCAGGGTTGAGCTTAGGAGTTGGCCCAAAAGGTGGACTAGGTGATCACGGTGATGCGGTATCTCGTCAGCTCATACTTACAAAGGTTTCACTTGTGGAAAGGCGTCCTGAGAACTATGAAGTAAGTGATGAGTTTATTAAGTCAATTCGTAATTTTTGAACATTTTTTATATTTTAGAATATTTCAAGGAATCACAAGGAGTTACCTAGCATCTCTTATGGTAATAATATTCCTGGTAACTGTGTTCTAGGGAGCACTTTCCCAGGAAATAAATCTTATCCATTAAACAAACTTAGGGGTGTATTTAGACTTTTGAAAAGTGCTTTTACGATTTAACTTTTTCCTTCTAAGAAACGCACTAAAATTTTGAAGATATATTAGCTTGTTACAGTAACAGAAAGCAATCAGGATCTTGTCATTTCTACGGCAAAACACACTGTTCAGAAAACACTTTCATCTTGAACCCTTTATACATCTATAGGAGAATGTTCCAATGAAATTATGTGTTCATAAATAGCTTATATCATGACCTAAAGGGATTTATTAGTTCATCAGATTTAAGATGTTGTTGGCACTGCCGTTTTCTGATTAATGCATTCATATTGCGATAAAAATTGTTTTTTTAGAAGGGTCAATGCAAATGTTGAGAATTTTTACTAGATGTATGCAGGCTGTTAGTGTTCGTCCTTTATCTTCGGTGTGTGCTCTTGTTCGGTTTGCTGAAGAACCCCAGATGTTTGCAATTGAATTCAGCGATGGATCCCCCATCCATGTAAGTTTTTGTGATGCTACTGTAGTTGTAAACTCTCATGGTATTAACCTTCTCATATATTTGCCATGAATTATAGGTTTACGCAAGCACATCTCGTGATAGTTTACTTGCAGCAGTTCGTGATGCCTTGCAAACTGAAGTAGGTATTCTTCTTGGTTAAGAATTGTTCCATGATTGTATTTTATGTGTACATTGAATCACAGTGACGCGTGTCTTGCAATATTTGCTTGATTTTGTTATATTCACTTTGAACCATTTTCGGAACCGAATGAAATTTTATTTAATAGTACTGATATTAAAAAGAAATTGTCAAGTGCTTGTTTGACTTATGCTGGCGTTTTTTTACAGGGTCAATGTGCCATACCTGTCTTGCCAAGACTAACAATGCCTGGTCACCGTATTGATCCTCCCTGTGGGAGAGTTTATTTGCAATATGGTCAACAAAAGCCTGTTGCTGATGCAGAAAGTGCATCCATGCATTTGAAACATTTAGCAGCTGCTGCCAAAGATGCTGTTGCTGAAGGTGGTTCCATTCCTGGATCTAGGGCTAAACTATGGCGTAGAATAAGGGAGTTCAATGCCTGTATACCATATAGCGGGGTACCTTCAAACATTGAAGTACCAGAGGTTACTTTGATGGCCTTAATTACTATGCTTCCTGCTGCTCCTAATCTTCCTCCAGAGTCTCCTCCACTGCCACCCCCTTCTCCTAAAGCTGCAGCTACTGTGATGGGGTTTATTGCATGTCTGCGAAGACTACTTTCTTCTAGAAGTGCAGCTTCACATGTGATGTCTTTTCCAGCCGCAGTTGGAAGGATGATGGGTTTACTCCGAAATGGTTCAGAAGGTGTAGCTTCTGAGGCTGCAGGGCTTGTTGCCGTACTCATTGGTGGTGGACCTAGTGATGCAAGTGTAATAGATTCTAAAGGAGAGTGGCATGCTACGATTATGCATAACAAGTCAGTATTGTTTGCTAATCATAGTTATATCATTATCCTTGTCAACAGATTAAAGCCCATATCAGTATCACCATTACTCTCAATGGCTCTTGTTGAAGTGCTTGAGGCTATGATTTGTGATCCGCACGGAGAGACTACCCAATATACTGTTTTTGTTGAGTTGTTACGCCAAGTTGCTGGGTTGAAGCGTCGCTTGTTTGCACTGTTTGGTCACCCTGCTGAAAGTGTTAGAGAAACTGTAGCTGTGATAATGCGATCAATTGCAGAAGAAGATGCTATTGCTGCAGAGTCAATGCGGGATGCTTCTCTACGTGATGGTGCTTTGTTGAGGCACTTGCTACATGCATTTTTTCTTCCTGCCGGTGAGCGTCGTGAAGTTAGTAGACAACTTGTTGCTCTTTGGGCAGATTCCTATCAACCTGCTTTGGAGCTATTATCTCGAATTCTGCCTCCAGGCCTTGTTGCTTATTTGCACACACGTTCTGAAGGAGTTCTTGCCGAAGACACTAATCAAGAAGAGTCATCATCTAGGAGAAGAAAAAGACGTTTACTTCAGCAGAGGAAAGGTCGCATAGGGAGAGGATTAACCTCCCAAGAACAATCTTTCCCTTCAACTAATAACTTCGATGTGTCTGATTCAGGTAGGCAGACAGGGGATGCTGTTGGTAAAGGCTCAGATAACTATCCTAACACCTCTGTTGACCCAAGTTCTGTACAGGCTTCAAGTTTTCAATCTTCTATAGCGCATACTAGCGAAAGTTTGGCCAATGGATCAGAAGCCCAAGTTGGGGTTCCAACTGTTGCTGCTTCAACTATCGTGGCATCAGAAAACTCGAACGAAGCTCCTGATTTTTCAAATTCAGTTGATCCGGACAGCAGTGGAGTTGATTCTCAGAATGCAGGCATTCCAGCTCCTGCTCAAGTTGTTGTGGAGAACACCCCTGTAGGATCTGGTCGGCTTTTATGTAATTGGCCTGAATTTTGGCGAGCTTTTGATTTAGATCACAATAGGGCCGACTTGATTTGGAATGAGCGCACCAGGCAAGAGTTGAGAGAATCGTTGCAAGCTGAAGTTCATAAACTAGATGTTGAGAAAGAGCGCACTGAAGATATTGTTCCAGGGGGTGCTACCCTTGAATTGATGACAGGGACTGAGAGTGTACCCCAAATATCTTGGAACTACTCAGAATATTCTGTTCGTTACCCAAGCTTGTCGAAAGAAGTTTGTGTGGGTCAGTATTATCTGCGTTTACTGCTTGAGAGTGGCAGTGGTGGCAGGGCACAAGACTTCCCATTGCGTGATCCAGTTGCTTTCTTTAGAGCCCTTTACCATCGTTTCTTGTGTGATGCGGACACAGGACTTACCGTAGATGGCGCTGTTCCTGATGAATTAGGTGCATCTGATGATTGGTGTGACATGGGTAGGTTAGATGGTTTTGGCGGAGGTGGTGGATCATCAGTGAGAGAGCTTTGTGCTAGGGCAATGTCAATTGTATATGAGCAGCATAACAAGACCATTGGCCCTTTTGAAGGTACAGCTCACATCACCGTTCTATTGGATAGGACAGATGACAGAGCTTTGAGGCACCGACTTCTTTTACTTCTGAAGGTTTGTGTAAAATGAATTTATTTGCTCTTGCTCTGTCCTGTTGTGTTGCTACTCCCTTTAGTTTTGCTTTCTGAGTAAGGGGATGAAGAATTATTCTGCTTTTGAAATTCAGGCTAGTATTTGTTTTGTGCCTTTTTCTCTAGGAACTAATAATTTGGCAGGTTGTTGAGTCAAAAGAAAATAGCATTTTAAACCTGACCTTCAATGTTGCTAGTTGCAATAGGATCAGTTGTCTTGTTTTAATAATTTTCTTAAATGGAACAGCGTTTAAAAAATTCTCGAGTAAACTATGAATTCGGCTGTTTGATAATTTTAAATAACTATGGTTTACTCAATTTCAGGCATTGATGAAGGTTTTATCAAATGTTGAGGCTTGTGTTCTGGTTGGAGGTTGTGTTTTAGCAGTTGATCTGATTACAGTAGTACATGAAACCTCAGAGAGGACATCTATTCCCTTGCAATCAAATTTGATAGCAGCTAGTGCTTTTATGGAACCACTCAAGGAATGGATGTATATTGACAAAGATGGTTCTCAAGTTGGGCCTATGGAAAAAGATGCCATTAGAAGGTTATGGTCCAAGAAGGCTATTGATTGGACAACAAGGTTTTGGGCTTCTGGGATGCTAGATTGGAAGAAGCTGCGTGATATTCGCGAGCTTCGTTGGGCACTTGCAAGTAGAGTTCCTGTCATTACCCCACCTCAGGTAGATCATGTTCTAGCTGGATGATATGTTATTCATAGAATATAATTTTTCTCTGTTCTTTTCCTGTTTTCTTTTGCCTGATTTTTTTTCTTCCTCTAAATTTGATGGCCGCTCTTAAATATCTCCAGTCTTCTTTGTTAACTTAAAGGATGTGCTTTTTTATATCTCAATAACATGCTTTCCTTATTATACCTTAATTTTGATGAGACGGGTTGCCTAAGGTGCTCTTATGCTGATAACTTGAAGTCTAGGCACAGTTGGGAACGTACCAACGATGAAAGAACATAGTTATGTTCTTAACATCAACGTCTGTCCGGAAAGTGTTCCTATGAATTTGTCTCGTAGAAAACATTTTTTGACATTTTATTTTTACTTTCTTGGCACCCTTCTGATAGATAGAATATTAATATTTTATTTAGGTTGGGGACACAGCTCTGTCCATATTGCATAGCATGGTCTCTGCGCATTCAGATTTAGATGATGCTGGAGAGATTGTAACACCAACTCCTAGAGTAAAAAGAATTTTGTCAAGTCCACGCTGCCTTCCACATATTGCACAGGTAATACAAATTGTTTCTTATTAATCCGCCATGTAGGAAAATAGTATTCGTATTTCGTTTTTTCTTCCATCTCTCTAATAGTTCCAACTCAAAATCATTTTCATTAGATTCTTTCATTATTGATTGTCTTAGGGCCTGTTTGGATACACAGCTTATTTGCAAGTTATCGCACAAGTGCTTATTAAAAAAAGGTTGCATAAGCTATATTTTTATAACAAAAGATAAAATAAATTTAAATTAAATTGTTTTTATATTCGCTATAAGTTATTTTCATAAGCTATCTTGAAGAACTTAAAAAATAAGTTCAAAAAAGTTACAAAAAATGTCACAAACTGTTTTGATTAAGCCTCCCAAAACAGTGTCACAAACCTTATGCCAATAGGTAAGCTCAAATAAGTCAATCCAAACAGGCCCTTATTCTTCTTACCTATATCATTCTTAATCAAGCTGTTTGATATGTGATAGTATTTATTGGTTGATTGTTGTTTTTTCTACTTATCCAAATAACTTCTTTTGGGTGGGGGTGGTGAACACAGTCAATTCTTTCTGGGGAACCAAGTATTGTTGAAGCAGCTGCTGCTTTGCTGAAGGCTATTGTTACCCGCAACCCCAAAGCCATGATACGTCTCTACAGTACCGGTGCATTTTATTTTGCGCTAGCTTATCCTGGGTCTAATCTCCTTTCAATTGGGAAGCTCTTCGCTGTCACCCATGTCCATCAAGCATTTCATGGTGGCGAAGAGGCTGCAGTTTCTTCTTCACTGCCGTTGGCAAAACGCAGTGTTCTCGGTGGACTTCTACCTGAATCTTTATTGTATGTACTGGAGCGTAGTGGTCCAGCGGCTTTCGCAGCAGCAATGGTTTCTGATTCTGACACTCCAGAGATAATATGGACTCACAAAATGAGGGCAGAAAATCTAATTCGTCAGGTATTCTAGACTTTTTTATAGCCCCACTTTGCAGCTATTTTTCCCCTTCAATTTTTCGAATATATTCACTCATTTTCTATTATGATATTCACATGATGGAATTAAATCCATGATCTTTTGCTCTTTATCAGGTTTTGCAGCATCTTGGTGATTATCCACAGAAATTGTCACAGCATTGCCATGTTTTATATGACTATGCCCCCATGCCTCCAGTGACATATCCTGAGCTGAGAGATGAAATGTGGTGTCACCGTTACTACCTTAGGAACCTATGTGATGAGATTCGTTTTCCAAATTGGCCAATTGTTGAACACGTTGAATTTCTACAGTCATTACTTGTAATGTGGCGTGAAGAGTTAACAAGAAAGCCCATGGACCTCTCTGAAGAAGAAGCTTGTAAGATCCTCGAGATATCCTTGGAGGATGTATCTAATGATGATGTTAATAAGAAGAATTCTTTCGAGACTCCGGACGAAGCATTTAGCTTATCGAAGCAGATTGAGAACATTGATGAAGAAAAATTAAAGCGACAATACAGGAAACTTGCGATGAAATATCATCCAGACAAAAATCCTGAAGGAAGGGAGAGATTTCTTGCTATCCAGAAGGCCTATGAGCGCCTCCAGGTAGACTAAACTATCCATGTTATGCATCTTTGGAATTTTATTACGATAAATGCTATTAAGACAGCATGATTATAACATAAAATATAACATGAAGACCTAAGTACTCTTAAGTACTTCAGTAGTGGAATCAAATATCCCATGCATACAAATCCATATGCCTGTTTTGCTTTTCCAACTACAGGTAGCAATGAAGAGGTGGTTTTTTTCGTGCATTTATTGATCCGGAATGTCAAATAGGGAGAAGAATTCCACATACATACGTGCTCCTGTTTATTTATTACTATTAGCATATAATTTTGTTCTTTTATTGTTGAATGTTTGCATGCAAGCTTATAATCGTTATATATGAGCGTAATAATGAGGTGTAAGAATCATAATATCCATTTTATTTCACTTTGATTTTTGTGCATGTTTATAACCCAACGGATTTTATTTTATTGTTCGTTTGCAAGCAACAATACCTTTCTGTCTTTCATAATTTGTTTTCTTAATGTGACAAAACTTAGGCCACCATGCAAGGTTTACAAGGTCCTCAACCTTGGAGGTTACTGCTTTTATTAAAGGGACAGTGTATTTTATACAGAAGATATGGAACCATATTAGAGCCATTCAAATATGCTGGCTATCCGATGTTGCTGAGTGCTGTTACTGTTGACAAGGATGATAACAATTTTCTTTCTTCGGATAGAGCACCTCTCCTTGTTGCTGCCTCAGAGCTTGTCTGGCTAACGTAAGATATCCACGTCCTTTCTTGTTGGATTCAACACTATACCAATAGTTTTTAAACACTTCATGGTAACTTCTGCTGTTTTATTGAATATTCATGTTATCAGGTGTGCTGCTTCTTCATTGAATGGCGAGGAGCTGGTAAGAGATGGAGGCATACATCTTCTTGGAACTCTTCTTTCCCGTTGCATGTGCGTTGTTCAGACAACTACTCCTGGAACTGAACCATCTTCCGTCATTGTTACAAACATCATGAGAACATTCTCAGTTCTTAGTCAGTTTGAGGCTGCCAGAGCTGAGATGCTTGAGTTTTCTGGATTAATTGAGGACATTGTGCATTGCACTGAATTTGAGCTTGTAGCTGAGACAGTTGATGCTGCTTTACAGACTATTGCCAGTGTTTCTGTTTCCTCTGAATTGCAGAATGCTTTACTGAAGGCTGGTGTTTTATGGTATGTCTTCAATTATTGTTTAACTATATAAAGTATGTGTATCTAATTGAAGTTCTCCACCATAGGTTTGCTGTAGGAGGATGAATCTGTAGCTTACATAGGATATGTAGATTCAATAAACACTTACTTGAGCAGAGCTTGTAAAGTGTTGGAATATAAAAAATATATCTTATAATATGGCTGGTATATCAGAGAATTTAAGTTATTTTGTTGGATCAGTTTATAATCTTAGATGATAGTATATTATCTCTTAGGATTAGATTTTTATATTACTATTATCATGACTTTTCTTGATTTAGGATTGTGTTTATGTATGTATAAATAGAGATTAGTATTTGGTTTTGTATTAAGTCAATGTCAAGCATAGTTCACTAAAATAATATCTCATATTATTTCTCTCCTACTGTCATCTAAAATCTCACAACTTAAACATTAAGAAAGCCTTTTTTTGTTGTTGTAATTTACCCCATTTTTGTTGTTGTAATTTACCCCATTTTTGTTGGATGAAAGACAAACAAACTTGAATGATATTTGCTTCACAAACTGTGACCTTTCATTTCCGCCAACAGACAGTGTTGCCAGCAATTTTCCACCCAACTTTGGTGATTCCCAATAGACCTTAAGGACCAACTATCTTCCCGCTTTACACATTACATTATATCAAACCACATACTCTACCATTTGAGGCAAGCTTGGTTTGGTATCTGCTTTTGACATATTTTTCTTTTTCCTGTCTTCTTTCAGTTTACATGATAAATATTTTTTATTTCTGTTCTTGGGTCTCTTTTTTTAGAGCAAATTAAACTCTCATCCCTGAGAGATGCTTGAATCACAACGCTCTCCCCTACTATGTCAAAATGTACACTTCTCTTCATTGAGAAGTACATATGTAAAATAAGTTATATTTCCCACTCTTCAGAGATGCTTGAATTACACTCTCCTCACTTAAGAAGGAAATTAGTATTATACTTTAGTCCATTCTAATATAAACAATTATTGTAATGGCAGCAAGCAAATACCTTTAAATTATCATCTTATGATAGATTTTTATCCTCGCTGTAAAAAGTAGTTAATTGGAAAATTTTATGACTTTAGAGAATAAAGTACAGTGTTAAATTTTTTTTTCAGTTGTTACTAGTTTTGTCAATTTTTATATAAAGGTGCAAAGTGTATATTTTGACATTAGAGGAAAGGTTGTGTAATTTAAGCTTCTCTCAAGGTAGGAATATAGTGTTCTCATTTTTAAATTATTAATTATGTCTAGTCCCACATTGGACAATATATGGACTAAATATATGTTTGTTAGTCCTTACAAGTCAATTTTGTAGGACCGAGTTTGATCTGACTCGAATTCTAATATGCTATCAGAATCTATCCGTGATCTGTTGGGCCACCTGCTATCTGGCCACTTGGGTCATGCACTAGCTGTCCCGTTCTGGGAGCAAGATATGACCTGAAAATATGTATAAATGAGAGGTACACTAAAAGTTTTGGGGTTTTCAGCTCCAAGATAGCTTACAATTTATTAAGGACTTTCAAAGACGGTCCTTGCACTGACCCTCTTCTAATGTGCATAGGAAGATTAATCTACCTAGTAATTGTACTTGACCCTCTTCCACCTTGAACCCAAGATACTACCCTTCTCTTGGCATTCTTACATTTACCAATCTATGCATCTTGGTTACCGGTTAATCCTTTCCATCACGAAGTGACTTAGTAGTGATTTTTCAAACTGTTGGTTAGCTAATGAGCTTTAGCTTCTGTATGTTTATAGTAATTATTTGTGGCACATGAAAAAAAATCTATCCTAGGTTATGTGGTTATGCCAAAATAATTTTTTGTACTTATCTATATAATATGGTCTTCGATAGGTACCTTTTGCCATTGCTGCTTCAGTATGACTCAACTGCAGAAGAATCTAATGCAACAGAATCACATGGTGTTGGTGCTAGTGTTCAAATTGCAAAAAATATGCATGCTGTAAGAGCATCTGAGGCTTTGTCAAGACTCAGTGGTTTGTATGGCGATGGGAGTTTAATACCATATAATCAGGCAGCTGCTGATGCCCTTAAAGTTATGCTAACTCCTAAGCTTTCTAGCATGCTAAAAGATCAAATGCCCAAAGATTTACTTTCAAAGTTAAATGCAAACCTGGAGTCCCCAGAGGTGATTTTTCCCCCCTTTACCCACTGTGAGGAAATTTTTCTTTGTTGTTGGGTTATTAGCACTTATTTTCTTACTAAATAGGCTATTGTTGATACAAAATGACATTGATCTTTTCCTTGGTAAGTTTTTAATTAATATTGCACAGGTTATCTGAACTTGCCCCATATGTTGAATCTGTTGGTAAAGAAAATATATGTTTAGTAAGTACCTGCTAGGTTTTTTGTCTATTCTATTTCCATTTTAATCAGCCAGAAGACGTTACAGTTTAGGGTGTTAAAATAAATAGGTGATATGAAGAATCAGCATGCAAAAACCAAGGATTATTGCTGTTTTTAAGCTAACTTTGAGAAATTTGACATTTTCAAAGAAAGAACTTCAGATAAAATATGTACAGCCGACAATTTTCTGGAGTGAAAATTTGATAGATACAACAGATACAGTAGAAAGATTGAAAGATAATAGGATCTGAATGAAATAATACAGGGGAAATAATCGGGAATTTAGTCTGTGAATCGTGTTCAATGTGACCAGAGGTTACATTTGAGGACATTCAAGCGCACCTCAGCTCTCCTATCAGTTCTTGAGTTACTTCTTAACTGCCTTACTATCTACCTCCTCTCTTCTATTTACACTCTATTCAGCGCACCTCAGCTCTCCTATCAGTTTTTAAGTTACTTCTTAGCTGCCATACTATCTACCTCCTCTTTTCTATTTACACTCTATTCAATTACATTGCTATTAGCCTTTCTTTTTTCTCTCACATAAACTCTCCTGACTGTGGTTCTCCTATTTATCTGCAAAGGTAGATATGTTTGCATAGAGAACTCGAGAGTAAATATGCAGAGCCGAAGAAGTTTTGAAAAGAAATCAATGAACTAATATTCAATGCAGTCAAATGGGGAGTAGTCTTTTCGTCAAGCAGCCAGGGAAATTATAAGTGAAGTTTTTGTGTTAAAATTTGATTGAACAACCCTATGTTTTACTTAGATACACAGTTTTTGAAATTAAAAAATATATAAAATAAATTTGCTAAAATATTCCTATGACCCATGGTTAACTTAGTGCCAACAGTTCCCCTACCCAATTGTTCCTGCATCTATTCTTCCCCACCCACTCCCTCTTCAAATAAATAAAAAATACAAGGAAAATGTACCTGACATTTTTATATGGATATATTTGCACAAATTAGTTTATATGGTTTATTTATTATTTTTTCTATAATCTAGACATTAGTCTCTCTCTTGTTCCTTGAATATGTTTTGTATACTAGCTTATTGTGGTGTTCAATGCCGTGAAGTCCAGTAGATGATTATATAATAATGCTGGACAGGCTCTCTTCCGATTTAACTGTATTCACATGTTCATATTATTTTTTGAACTCTCTGCAGATTATCTGGAACTCTTCAACTCGAGCAGAGCTTCTGAAATTTGTGGATCAGCAACGGGCAGCTCAAGGTCCTGATGGTTCGTATGATATTAAAGACTCACACGACTTTGTCTATGAAGCAATATCAAAAGAATTGTTCATTGGCAATGTTTACTTGAGAGTCTACAACGATCAGCCAGACTTCGAAATTAGTGAACCAGAAGCTTTTTGTGTTGCACTAATTGATTTTATATCCTCTCTTCTGCACAATCAATGTGTTGAAGAGCCCAATCATAATGTTGAAGAGACCACCAGTTTCACCGAGACTTCCGAGCATCTAAATGAGGCTGTTGATGGATCTGCCAATGAACATCAGATCCCGAATAGTTCTGGCACGATGTCGGACGAACAATCTCTAGGGAAGGAAGAACCTGAGCTGATTAAAAATCTCCGTTCGGCAATGATCTCTCTTCAGGTTTGTTCCTAAACCTACCTTGTTTTATATTGAAATACTTCTTATTCAGCATGTCTCTGACTAATCTTGTTATTTCCTGCAGAACCTTCTGACTAGCAATCCAAACTTAGCATCCATATTTTCTAATAAAAACAAGTTGCTGCCTCTTTTTGAATGCTTTTCGGTGGCCGAAGCATCAGACAGTAACATTCCTCAACTTTGCCTTGCAGTGCTGTCACTCTTGACAGCACATGCTCCCTGCTTGCAAGCCATGGTTGCAGATGGATCTAGTCTTCTGCTTTTATTGCAAATGCTTCACTCAGCTCCCAGTTGTCGTGAAGGGTCTCTCCATGTTCTCTATGCATTGGCAACCACACCAGAACTGGCCTGGGCAGCTGCTAAGCACGGCGGGGTTGTCTACATTCTTGAATTGCTATTGCCTTTGACGGGTAGAAAACTTGTATTTCTTAGTTGGTCTTATTTTATTTGTCTCATTTCAAGAATATATTTGCAGATTAATGAATATTATTAATAGACATTATTCCATGCAGAAGAAATTCCACTTCAACAAAGAGCTATGGCAGCCTCCTTGTTAGGGAAACTCGTTAGCCAACCAATGCACGGACCAAGAGTTTCAATAACACTTGCAAGGTTCCTTCCAGATGGCATTGTATCCATAATTAGGGATGGACCTGGTGAAGCTGTTGTAGTTGCCCTTGAGCAGACTACCGAGACACCAGAACTTGTATGGACGCCGGCTATGGCAGCTTCCCTATCTGCACAGATTTCTACTATGGCATCAGAGCTATATCGTGAGCAGATGAAAGGCCGTGTTGTTGATTGGGATGTGCTTGAGCAGGCATCTGGACAGCAGGAAATGAGAGACGAGCCACAGGTATCACCTAATAATATTTGTGAATGTAGATTCATTTTCTGATAAAAAGCTGTAGACAATGGTATATTATTTTGTGAATGGACTCATTTTTTGTGTGTATGCAGGTTGGGGGCATCTATGTCCGTCTTTTTCTGAAAGATCCTAAATTCCCTCTGAGAAACCCTAAAAGGTTCTTGGAAGGTTTACTAGATCAGTACTTGTCATCTATTGCCGCCACTCATTATGAGGCACTGACTGTTGACCCAGAGCTTCCTTTGCTTCTTTCGGCCGCCCTGGTCTCGTTACTGCGTGTGCACCCTGCACTTGCTGATCATGTTGGGTATCTTGGATATGTACCTAAACTAGTTGGTGCAGTTGCATTTGAAGGAAGACGAGAAACAATGTCGACAGGTGAGATAAATAACGGGAAGCATGCAGACAAAACAAATGGCCCAGATAACGAAACAACAGAGACCACCCAAACTCCTCAAGAGCGTGTGCGTCTGAGTTGTTTGCGTGTCTTGCATCAACTGGCGGCCAGTACCACATGTGCTGAAGCCATGGCAGCAACTAGTGTCGGAACACCTCAGGTATCCATCAAGACATATTATATATCAAGTGGTTAATTTACAATCCTTTTATCCTAAGCCGTTTTTTATTAACTGTGACAGTGCCCCCCTTTATATATCACTAAAATTGTTCCTAAACTGTCTTTCAATAAAAAGATATTTTATTGGTTTTATTTTAAAATTTCTTCTTCCAGGTTGTTCCATTACTAATGAAAGCTATAGGGTGGCAAGGTGGAAGCATTTTAGCTCTTGAGACCCTTAAGCGTGTTGTGGTTGCTGGCAACCGAGCCAGGGACGCCCTTGTTGCACAAGGACTTAAGTAAGAACCTTATATATTTAAAATTTAATCCATTTTTATGCCATTGAAATTCAAATATGAATTTCACATTAGCTCCAGACTACTGCCAAAAGGTGCGAGTGAATTAGATAACTCATGGCATCAATTTCAACTCTAGGTCTATTTTTATTTGCTTGCCTCTATGGAAAAATTGGTACTAGTCTGTTGGCTTCACCTACTTTTGTAGATACGAAGTGATTGATGTTTTGGAAGTTCATCTTTATATGGCCTTGAAATTTGTTACTGTTTAGGGTCAGTGTACCTCACGTGTCTGTCTGGTTTTCAACATTTTAACTATTCTTTAAGGGAAATACTAGCATGTGCCCTTAGGGCACATGTTAGTATATACTAGTACTCTCTCCATCCCAAATTATAAACTCAAATTATAAGACGTTTTGGGCATTTTACACAAATTAAGAAACACAATTAATGTTGTATGGAAAAAATAATTTATGTTTGACTTTACAATATTGTCCTTCATTAATTATAGAGGAAAGAGAAATTAAGAGAATCGGAAGAAGAAACAATAATAAGTAGTAGAGGGTATATTAGGAAAAATGTCATTAATTATATATTGGGATTGTAAAGTGACTTATAATTTGAGACAAATATTTTTTTGCAAAGGGACTTATAGTTTGGGACAATGGGAGTGCTCAAGAAACTGTGTTGGAAATTGTGCATTCTATTTTTGCAGAAAGTTAAAATTTGATTTATTTTTCAAGACATGATAATTACTGATTAATGATTCTTTAACATGTGCCCCTAGGGAACAAGTTAACATGACTCATTTTTATAATGAAATTGTTCAAACATTTGTCTATGATTAAAGAAAATGATGATCTAAAAATAATGGAAACCAGTGCACCTATTAGGGAGGTCTTGAATGGAGTTTGAGCCTAATAATCCACTTGATTAAGAATTCTTTAATATAATGGTACTGTCTACCATGTATTTTGGAATCAATGGATCTGTGGAACTGTTTGATCAGATCCACCGAGTTTTTCTGCAGTATCCTACCATATTGCTAACGGGCACAAATGGTTTGGTTGACTGTTCCTTGGATAGCTTTTCCTGCTGCATCTGGATTTATTGTCTCTGGCAAGTGGCAACTATAAGATATCCACTTGGGATGCTGACATTTCTACTGCTTGAACAATTGATAAATGACATATCAAATACTTTTTATTAGTTTAATATATCTCAGAAACTTTATCCTGTAATATCTTAATCTGGAAGACCTGTTGTGATTGATTTTGGAACACTGTCAATTGTCACTGCAGTGAGTGATGTTTCTGCCGTTAGATGAAATTACTTTGAGCATGAGATATTAATATTTTTTATAATGCTTATAGTGATGCAATGATGAAGAATGTCTTATGAGTTTATGGCAGCAGAAATACGAAAACTTCTGGTTCTAAAATTTTGCTAACAATGCAGAGTTGGTCTTGTTGATGTACTTCTTGGTCTTCTTGATTGGAGAGCTGGGGGGAGGAATGGGTTTTGTTCTCAAATGAAGTGGAATGAATCTGAAGCATCTATTGGTCGGGTGCTTGCAATTGAGGTTAGAAACTCGGTCAATTTTATTCACCTACTTGAGTTTAGGCTCTCTTACATATTTTCTTCTCTATCAGCATATGCTGCATCTTTTTTCTTTATAAAAAAATTTAGTTCTCTTTTTGAAAGTCCTTTTGGTCTGCTTATCAGCTTAATAATTGAAAATGTATCTGGTGTTTTATTAATGCTTTATCACCTGTTCTCATTTTGTTTGTATGTTTGAGTTTCTAAGGAAATGGATGTTTTGTTTCAAATTTCCCTTTTGTCAATTTTCTAACATCTTGCAATTTAACATATTTTGTATTTCTTTCTGCAAGCGAATTATTTGTTAATTTATGCAGAACTGGAGAATCATACAAAAAGTTATTGTAGTTGTGGTTATTTTTAAAGAAAGTGATCTAGCTTAACTAATCTGTACACATTTTATGTTGTATTCTATTACGGCTGACAAGTTATACTTACACAATGAATCAGGTTCTGCATGCGTTTGCTACTGAAGGAGCCCATTGTACTAGAGTGCGGGAAATATTGAATAACTCAGATGTGAGTTTCTAAGTACATCTTGGTCTTGGTTTTTGCGTTTTATATATATAGCTGCTTAGATTTTGGCTTTCGTGTTTTATCATCATCTTCCCTACTGCTTTTCAGGTTTGGAGTGCATACAAAGACCAAAAGCACGATCTCTTTCTTCCTTCAAATGCTCAATCTGCAGCAGCTGGCATTGCCGGACTCATCGAAAATTCATCATCGTCGAGACTCACATACGCCCTTACAGCACCTCCACCACAATCTACTACTTCTAGACCTCCCCCATCATCCACGCCTGACTTCAGCGGAAAACAGGACTAACCTTTGTAGCAAAAAGGGTATGATGTTTTTACATAAAATGGAACATACATCCAAGTCTATACTTGTAATTCTCCTGTATAGTTCACTGTACAGTTTTGTTGTCTTCTTTCTCCAAGGAGCATGTAGGAAGCATGTGCAATTTTCTCTATCCCTTTATTTCCTTGTAAATTGGATTATGTATTTACCGGTTTGCTACAAAATAGTGAGGCCATTTTGTGCATTCCATGAAAGTTGACTTTTATTTGTTGTTTTTCCACACGTTCTCTACGGCCCAGCTCATTTCTGAAGCTGACGGGGGGTAAAGTTGACCCTAAGCTCTTCGTTGTATAAACCTACTAGACTACAAGGTCATAATTTTAAAGCTTGTTTACCAAGATTTACATCATGGCGTGTTGGGCATGCTAGAATTATTTCATTTGTACAATCTTAAAGACTTAAATTTGCTATTTAAAATAGATAAATTTTATTTTAAATAACATTTCGTGAACATTGGAACATAGACAAACTCGCTCTTTTTTCTCTATCAAATGCTAATTTCTTGTTCGTAATATTGAAATGTAACGTGTTTATGCCTTTCTTATTTGAAAATTATAGCTTCTATTTTAAGCTTAAAATTAATGATTTGAAAGTCGGACTAGTGAGGGTATTGGTCACTGGTTCATTGATCGAATACTTGGATTATTGGTTGAATCGCATGACTAAATTGAATAATTTAGTTGAATAAACTGGCCAATCACATGACTAAGATGGAACTCGGTTGAATAAACCGAATTTTATAATAAAACTATATTAAATCGCTTGTATCGAATCAATCGGTCACTAAAAAATATCATGACATTTTCAACCGAATTTTATAATAGAACTATATTAAATCCGTTGTATCGAATCAATTGGTCTCTAAAAAATAACATGACATTTACAAAATTTTAAAATGTCGTAATTTTAAAAGTTTATTTTTTAAATTCAAATTTTAACATAATTATTACTCAAATTCAAATAAATTTTGAATAAGTCTAAAACGTTGTTGTTGTTTGTCAGAGGAAAAAATATGCATTTGATTTGCTGGTTTTTTAAAATCACGTTGTTGTTTGTCTGAGGAAAAAATATGCATTTAATTTGCTGGTTTTCTAAAATCTGTTCATCGATTTTAACCGGTTTTCAATGGTTCATTAGCATATCTATCTATAATATAAGAAAATTTGTTGCTCTGGAATTCACTATAATACCCTTTTATCATCTTAGTCTAAATTAACATTTTAGGGACAAAAAAAAGTCTTTTTCTGATTTCACTTTTCATTTTTTTCACTTTTTCACTTTTTATTACTTTATTATTATTAATTCTAATAAATTATTAATCAAAATATTCCAATAAATTATTTTTTAATAAAAAAATTATTATGATCATTCTAATTAATTATTAATTTACATTTAAAATTTTAATTTTTAAAAATTAACTTTAGTAATTGAATATTAATAACGAAGAAATATAATTTGAACTAATTTTTATTTTAAGATACAATATTTTTAAAAAAAAATATTGTATCTTAAAAAATTATTTTAATTAAAATAAATTTAAAAATATACTTGAAAATGTGTATTATTGGATAAAATACAAAGATGTGTGTAACTTATCATTAACTTTAATTTATACGATTCAAAATATTATTTTATTAATGAAGTTTATACAATTAAATATTAGAAAAATTATTTGTTATTGATGTCATTTCGCAAATACTATATATATATATATATATATATATATATATATATATATATATATGGGGAAAAAGTTTATTACTTATTTAATTATAGTCAAATTTTATTGGTTCAGATATTTTTGTAAATGATATCTAAACAAAAATAATATTTGTATTCTGGAAAAAATTTATTATTGATCTAAATATTTTTATATGCGAAAAATTGTATTTATGATCCGAAAAAATTTTATTCGAAAAAGGTATACGGGAAAAAAACTATTATTGATCTAAATAATTTTATGTAAATGATACCTAAATATGAATAATATTTGTATATGGAAAAAATTTATTAATAATCTAAATATTTTTATATATAAAAAATAGTATTTATGATCCAAACAAATTTTATTAAAAACTATTTTTCTAAAAATAGTATTTATGGATCATGGATTGATTTTGAAGTAACTTTTCTAAAACCACTTTTGAATCATGCTAGGTCTTTCAGTAGACATTTTCGAAATAACTCCTTGAAAAACTTGTTACTATTTGGAACATCCTCTCAAAGAAACTCGATATCCTGATTGGAAATATAGTGAAAAGTTCGCTCGCAAATGTTTTTTAAACACTTCCATAAATCCAGGAATGTGATGGTTTGATTTTTGGAATAAGAAATATCCAAATAATTGATTTAGTTTAGGTATTTTAAATTTATGAATCCAGGAATGTGATGGTTTGATTTTTGGAATAAGAAATATCCAAATAATTGATTTAGTTTAGGTATTTTAAATTTTTTCATAAATTTTAAATCGAACCAAACTGACAAATAATAGTATGTCTTGGTTAATGATATTTTTAAAATTAAATATTAAAAAATATATGAAAATCATTTTTAGAATAATATATTTTATAAAAATTAAATACATAATTTAATTACAATAAAAAATAATATATAAAATTCATTGGCAAAACATTTTTGTAAGATAAAATTAGCTGTATATTAAGAAATAAAAAAGATAATAGAATAGAAAATATACGAAATAATTCAACAAGATTAAATCTATAAAGCTCTGTTAATTTAGCGGATTACATCTTAAAAACAAAGAAAATTGTATAGCGTTTTTTTTTTTTTTACAGAGAGAAAAGATTACAGTTAAATTCATCGAATCATTACTATGACACCTTTAAAAATATACCTTGATGATATTAGTATTTACGACTTTTTTTTATACCATTTACAATGGGGGTGTTGAAAAAATTATTCAATAGTTGAATGTCTACAATGGTTTGTTGAATAAGGTGTTTAATGTGATGTGCATTAATTGGTGTTGAAAAGATTCAACATGTTGAATGAGAAAAAAGTGGGGCCACATGCAACACTTTACACAATTTTATTGGTTGTTGTGATTATTTAGATTTTATTTTCTTTTAATCATTTAAAATTAATTATTTCATAGTAAATAAATTTTTTATTTATTTTTATTTTTATCAAAATTCATTATTTTTTTTCCTCTATAAATAGAGACTTGGTTCATTTGATTTGGACTCATAAAAAAAAATTCACTTTTAATTGATAATAGATATTAATATATAATCATAAAAACAAAACTTTAAAAGAAAATAAGAATATGATGTGGGGTAGGGTGTTGAATTTTATTAAACAAAACCATTGTAGTGAAAAAAAATTGAATAGATGTTGAATTATTAGGTGGAAGAGAGAGAAGATGATGTGGAAGATAAAAAGTGAAAAAGTAGGGTGTTGAATAATGTAACCATTGTACATAGTCTTAGTGACATTACACTCTTTTGTTTTTGGAACTAGAATGTTAAGAGTTGAATGAAATTTAAAAGAGAAATAATATTTTTATACACTTAAATTCATCTGTATTTTTAAGTATACAACTGTAAAGAAAAAAAATTGTCTTAAGTAATTAATATTTTATAACGAAAATTTAAATTTTTTAAGTTTACATTGACTATTTCAATATGATAATTACTAATTAGCGTTGTATCTTATTATTCAGAAAATATTTTGCTGCCTTATTTCTCTTTTTGGTGCCACGTGATTTTTTTAAATTATTTCAACCGTTTTTCATTAATGTGTTAATGTTAGTTAGAACTGTATTTCACAATTATTAATTGATTAGACTTTCCCTACTCGCTACCCTATTCCAAATCCAATCAGGCTAATTCCTCATGGGAAGCAAATTTAATATCCGTTTGATTTTGCGGTGAAAAAGTTAATTTTAAAATAATTGATTTTAGTTAAAATTGAGTTTAATATAAAGTGGTTTATATTTGGATATATTTATAATAAAAGTGATTTGTATGAAAAATATTGTTTGGATATTTTTGTCAAAATTTCTTTTGGATATGTAAATGACGAAAAAGGAAAAAAATTAATTATGAGAGTTATTGATATTATTCAATTTATGGGAAAAAAAAGAAATATTAGTGGAAAGAGAGAATTGATTCTTAGAATTGATTTCAAGAAGCTAGGAATTGTAGCTTCATAAAAAATCAATTCTGAACCATAAAAAGCACGGTGGTAGTAGACTATTTGAGAGTGCCAAACACACCATAATTGATTTTAAGGGTCCATAATTAATTATGATGTTTTTCATCAATATAGTTTTCAACTTAAAATATTGAAAATATTGCACGTGTATGTAATTTTTGTGTTGGGTTCCTCTAAGTTTTTTTCTCTCATTTTAATTGGACGTAATTAGATATGAAAACAATTTCCATACCTACGAGTATTTGCCCAAACTCGCTCTATGTTTGATGAGAAAAATTCACTTTGATTGAGTTCAGATCAAAGTTTGAATTTTTCCTTCAATTAAAAAGACATGGATGTGACGGGTGAATGACACTCTAATATCTATCTCAAACTAGTCTTTCGAACCCGTCTCATTAATAATTTAAAATATTTTCAAATCGGCGAGTAGACGCATATGATCACTTTTTATTACCAAATGGATCAGAAGACCGCATTAAAGGTAAAGTCATCTAAATGGAGCATTGCAAATAGCCACATGGAAATGAGTTGGACACCAATGGTAGAGGTGGATAACATGTAAGAATCACCATGAAAATGAATACATTTTACCTCACACAAATTTGATTGAAGGACATGGAGTAATGGACACATGGAAACTTTATAAACATGGAGGAAATTAATTGGCGAAAATAATTAGTGATGGAGCGGAAATATAATACAATTCATTGAAGGAGATTTAGAGTGAAATACCCCAAGACGAGTCTCATGAGATCAATCGTGGGAAATGAAGAATTTTAACCGAGTAGATCTAGAGCAAGTCCTATCGATGATATTGAAGTACTCCAATTGGAGGGACAAGATATACCATCCAAGAGAAGGTTTTACAGGTTTAAGTAGTTATAGTGTAAAATTTCTAGAGCTCCACCTTTTAAGTTAAGCCATAAAGAGTTGGATAAATGTATTGCTTCACGGAAGAGCGATGAATGAGGCTGGGTTTTCCAATTGAAAATCAAGTGACAAGTATGAATATTGGTGACAATTATGATAATGGTATCCGTAAACCTTGTGAGCAAAGATAAAAGAGCTTAAAGTTTTCCACTCGAAGACCAAAGGAGAAGTATCAATATTGGTGATAATTACGATAATGGTAACTGTAAACCATGTAAGCCAAGATAAGGGAGCTAGAAGTTGACAAAACATGTAAGTAAGGTTGGCATGAAACTTATGCAGTACCACAACATTCTTGTAGGGCATGGGATATGTAAGTTATCATATTAGTTAGTTGAGGATATGTGACTATCCCGATCGCAACGTATAATTTCATATGTATGCATGAGTATAGCGGAACTAAAGTCTCACGAGTTAGAGTCGAACAGTAAATGATCTAGGATCCACACTAGACATTTGAGTACTAACATGTATAGTCCATGGCCTATGAGCTATATGGGATGGTTGCACTTCTATATCTATACTCAATAGTAGGGGATTATGCATGGTTAAGATCCTACAAGTGGTAATATGATATACCAAATCTAAATTCTATCTTTATAGGGTGCCCATAAGCATTGCGTTAATCAAGGACTCGAAGTTCTCCTCAAACTTCCGGGAAGTGGCTCACCAAGTCCTTAGGGAATCTACAACTTATGGAGAGTTAGAAAGCTAGAAATGAAGGCGAGACAACCTAACAGTACTGAAATGAGCCACCAAGTCGTACAAATGACTTGTATCCACGTCAAGCTAAAACAACTCTCGATTGAATATGGAGGATATGAAGTATATGTAAATCCCAACATGCGGAGCCAACAAGTGAGTCCTTTAAAGACAAACTCACTTGAAGAAGTACAATAATTAACCAAGTCAAGGATGCTTGCATGCAAGCAGAAAAGGTAAAAGGGTGAGTAAAACCTAAATATCTAGAAGCTGTGAAAGGGAAATGTTGTGTTATAAAGATAACCGCTAGCTAGTTCGATGGCTACTGGTAGGCATCTGGAGACACTTTCCGTAAGCTACAAAGTGAATATCAACCGAAGAAGACAAGATCGGTCAAGTGGGAAACCAAAGGTCTTTTCTCGATTGTCATTAATTCGTACAAGTGGATGAAATCTGAATTAGAAGAGTTTAAGGCTCTAGTGAAGGATTCATCAAAGGATAATTCAAGGCATCAATAGAATCAACCAGAAGGTATTTTAGGGATAATTGAGGTGCTTCACAAGTCAGGCTACAAAGAAGTAACATAATATTCGATATGGATGAGTTCACATAAGGAAACCACATAACATTCGATGATGAGCTAATACTTTAATATTTTAATTTGTATTTTATTATTTGAAATATATGTTTCAAAATTTTCAAAATTATTTTATTTATTATTTTTGAAATGTATATATGTTTGTTAGAATTCTGAATAAACTATGATTTTGAAGAAATAAATTATTTTAATTTAAAAAACTAATTTTAATGCAAGAATATCCAAACTCATTTGAAACATGTTTTGAGTATAAGAAAGTAAAATCGGTCTCCACCACCCGTTTCATACTAGAGACAGTTAATTGTCCACAGTAAAATTGATCCTTCAAATTGATTAAAGATTGGATACGATACTTAAAAAAGAACATAATCTTATGAATTATACCCTTAAACAAGTTTCTTTATTTTGCGCGTATGACAGCTACCACGCACACATTAAGATAACCATCCAAGTAAACGAAAACAAACGTTAAAAATAAGAGTTAGGTTAAGTTGATTGCACCATGGTCCATGTCATCTATCAAATGATATGGTGATTAACAACTATATTTTTTGGTCTTGTGATTAACAACTATATTTTTTGGTCTTAACTTATGAGAATGGATTTTGTTTAGGGGTGACAAACGGGCATGTCCGTTCAGTTTAGACCAACATTTGTAAAAGCCCGCAAGAAAATAGGGCGGGGCTGTCATAGTTGAGGGTGTGGATCTAAAACTTTGCCCCGTTTTGCAAAAAAAAAAGGAAGACGAGGCGGGCTAAGTCTGCGAGCACTATATTTTTTAAGTCTAAAAATACAAAATTTATGTTAATGTCCATGCCCGCAAAAGTCCTCATAAAAAACGGAACAGGACGGTCACACTAAAGGGTGAGGGCCTAAAACCTTGGTCTTCCCCGCACGAAAGTGCGGGCAAAATGGACATGCCTAACGCGCCGGACCCATTTTGCCAATCCTAATTTTGTTATTCTTTTAATTAATAAAATAGGATTCTATTAATCTAAATCAAAAGATAAGCAAACTTTTAACCAATAGTTAAATACGATTATTTTAAACAATTCATGTTAATTGAAATTCCTTACTCGTATGTGTTAAATTATTCAACCAACATAAGAATTAGGGAGAATGAGATATATAGTTATTTCTAGATAAAATAATATAGATCAATTTGGTTTATTTTGAGAAAATCAACCACATATATAAAATTGCCACATACATGATTTTTTATTTAAGAATATTTGGATGAGATGATAAAAAATCTCTTTCAGTTTGAATTCAGCCTCAAACATGCAGCAGAGAAAAAAAATAGAAGAACTTTGCTAATTAAGAAAGCTTGTTAAAGTATTAAATTTGTTGACTATTAGTATAATTTTACAAATTTATTCTTAGAAGAGAAAAATAATTAATGTATTTATTATTGATTGCAAAAAAAAGTGGTATAATTAGGGGTGTGTTTGGAAAAAATAATTAATGCATTTTGAAAGTTGAAGAGAGCCTTATAAAAAGGGACAAGAAAAAAAATTCAAGAGAGTCTTATAATTAGGGATAGAGAGTTTTGTTATCCACTGCGGTCCTATCCGACTTGAGGGATTTTTCTCTATAATTATGTGTAGTAGAAAAAAATCATTTTCACTATAAAAACAATATATAAAATATACTTATATTCAATTAAATTATATCACGATGTTGCTTTGTTGTGTCATTTTTTGAAATATGATAACAAATATATAAAAATATACATCTGTTCAATTAAATTAGTTGTTTAATCGCAATTTATTTCTTATATAAGTTTCTGATAGTAAAACCCAACTTTATTAATAGCCAAACCAAACCAGAATTACATATATAAGGAGGCAATTGAAATGGAACATACTCCATAAATAGCCTATAAACAGTTATAATAGAGAACACTACATAGTCATAAGAGACATTATTTATAGATCGTCCATAAGTTAAGGCACAACCAAATCAAGATCAGCAATATTTCTCCTGGCAATCCATTCTCTTGCAAACATCACTAATGACTATGTGGGAGTGAGAATCCACAGTCTTTTTCCAAATCCAATTACGAATGATTTCTTTAACTTTTGTTTACACATTTCGACTATCTTTGGTCTCAATATTTCCCAACCTTCTCAAGTGTTCACAAATTAAAAGGTAACTAGAGATAGTGTTGTAATGGATGTTGAACACATAAGCTTCCTTAGTCATTATAAAATTTCAATAGACACACATTAACATGCTACAAAATCCAAAACTTATTTGATGAATTTTTTCAATCACCAAGAGTGCATTCTTAAACCTTAAAAGACTAAAACACAACACATTTAATAAATAAACAAAATGGAGCAGCTCTGTTAGAAAAGATAATTTCTTACTCTAAAACAACCATGGCAGCTTCTGGGGTGGGCATGCGAATGTCATCATCGAAGGAGCATCTGTAGTGGAGAAAGGTGCATCCACCATTGTTGAGTTTGAGGTGTGTAGAAAACCTTTAACAAGCTTGTCATTTGTTGGTGGTGGTGGCTCCGGTTGCGGCTACAAAGATATAAAATGGGCCTTGACAATGGTTCATGGTGGAGAATGGGGATGTCCAGTGAGAGGTTTGGTTGTGGTGAGCACTTGATAATGAAGATGGAAGGATGGAAAAATGCTCTTAAAAGAGGGAGAGATGGTCACCATAAAAGTGGAAGAAGAGGGCCACCATGGAGGTGGGAGGTAGCCACCAAACCATAAAAGATGAGGGAAAATTTTCTAGAGAGAATGATGAGCATCTCTCTCTAGAAATGTTTAGAATTTTAATTTTTCATTTAAGTTTCCTTTATTTTTCCTTTACAAATTTCATTTCCGTCAAGTAAGTTTCATGTTTCCTTTCATGTTATTTTTTTGCATTGCATTATTGCTTATATTGAGATACATGAATTGTTAATGAAATGTTTATCGATGTGATTTGTTTAAGATTTATCGTTGAGTTTAAGTTCAAACTTAGGTTGTATATTGAGGTGAAATGAATTGATACACTAACATATTTCTTTCTTAGGTGTTGATGCACAATGTTAACATGTATAACTTGAGCCACTAATGGTTTGCATGAGGGTAAGACCTAATTCATTAGACTTATAGATCTATGTGTTTGTAAGTATGAAACTCTTTCCTAAAGTTTTGGTGAAGACAACACCAAAGACCAGTGAAGTAGGTGGTAATAACTTTCCAACTCTCTGATGATGGTGACCAAACTTGGAAACATAACAAGCCTCATCTAATAGGAGACTCAAGATTTCATTGAAGTGATTTTATCATCGATGTATCTAGCAAAGGATCTTAAAAACATCAAAATTGTAGAAAAAGAGGAAGTGTGAAAGCTCGTCTGGTTGTGTCTGCCTGAGTGGCCAGAGTT
Source organism: Vicia villosa (assembly GCF_029867415.1). Classification (NCBI taxonomy): domain Eukaryota; kingdom Viridiplantae; phylum Streptophyta; class Magnoliopsida; order Fabales; family Fabaceae; genus Vicia; species Vicia villosa. The sequence goes on along the minus strand of NC_081180.1, from coordinate 37,031,241 downwards.
TTGTAAAAGTAGGGATATAACTCCTAAGATACTAAAGTAACTCACACACATAATTAAAAACTCTTTTCTAACTATAAAACCACTTAAAAATATTTTCAATGGAGAGCCAAGTGATTAGGAAAATGTTAACTTCTTTTTAAAGTCTTTTTGAACCACCCAATCGATTGGAAAATAATCATTTTTGAACTACCTAATCGATTGGAACCTTAAGACAATTTATTGGAAGAAGTCTAAATAATTATAAAATAGATTATGACAGTGTCTTAATGAATGACAATGACTATCTTTTAAAACTTTCTAACATGGGCCAAAATAATCGATTATTTTGCTTATCCAGTCGATTGAGTTTAGGATCTAATTGATTGGATCATCAGAAACGTCCATGTATATTTTTATTTTTTTCGATTTTCTTTTTCCTACATAAAGGAGGGTATGCTTCTCCTCATTTTACACCAATTTCCGAAGCACTCTATTTTCTTTGTAATTAATTTCTACACTTTCTCCTTCTCTCTCTAGAAAGATTTTTTTTCTTCTAGTTAAGTTGCCTGGTGCCATTGAGTGAAAAACTACTTACGAGGAAGAATTTGTATTGGTCACACTAATGTTATATTTCTCAAGAGTGCAATATTCTTGGAAAACTGAGCTTGGTTCTTGCGATAAATCAATCATAAAATCTCTGTGTTGGTTTTTCGAACTTAACTGAAAAATTTCTATTTTGTTATTGAGATAACCCTTGAAAATCTCTAAATTGGTTCGTTAACAACTTGGATAAAATCTTTCATTTTAGTTTGAGAAAAACTTTGTAAAATCTCAATATCAGATTGCATTAAAGTTCATGGGCATAACATATAAAAGCTAATGTTGATAGTCAAAATCTCAAGAAGATCTCTCGGGGACAAGAGCCGGCCAACGTTCGGCCGAACCTTAATAAATAACTGATGTGATCTCTCTAAATCCTTATCTTTTTATTTATGCAATTAAATTTACTACTTTACATCCTGCTATTCAATTTACTCCAATATTAAAGAATACTAACACAATTTATTATTTAAGTAACAAGTCTTAAAGCCAAAATCTTAGAGAATAAATTGCTATCTCAAGAATGGGCATTTCAAAAACTTCATTTAAAATATTTTTAACTTCCTTTAAAAAACCATGACTATAGAAGAACTCATACATCTTACCTTTGGTGAACTAACCCCTCGTAGGTAGAAGTATTGATTGTAAATAGTGCATGTATCCTTGAAAGAACGACCGTGAAAGATGATGATTAAGGACAAGAGGAAGTCCTAAATGTAGAGACTCAATTAAAATGAGTCAATTTAGAGAATCAATGCTTATCTTAAAAATGTATTTTGAATTCTCGAACCCCTTTATACAAGGAAAATGAAGTTTGTGGCTGACTTTCAACCAAACAACAGACATAGAGAGAAGCGATGGGTCTTCCTTTCAAACAATGAATCAAAACGGTTAGTCTCCTTTCCACAAGAAACTTGGAGAGGTTAGTATTCAAGCTTCAAACCAAGATTCTACACAGGATGATCTTGAACCAGAGTGAGCTTTTAATAAAGGGCTAAACTTACAAACCTATGAGTTTTTCTACCGTGCTGAACTCAACCTAAGCAGGATTTTAACGCCGCGCTAAGCTTGAACCAAAAAATATATTTTACATAGGATAAACACCAACCAATATGAGATTTTAACCACGAGCTGATATCAATCTGGGTGAAGACTTTTAAACAGGATGAGACTTCGAACCGAACCGGTGACTTAGTGACTAAATCCCTTAAATAAAGCTTTTTATCATGTTTAGATTTAAACCCAAATAAATAATTCCTAAATGGAAAAATTATTCAACCAAGGTCATTACAAAAGCTTCCTTGGTGAATTTACAAATCTAACCTTCCAAAACTATAGATGCGTCACTTGAAAAATGACTTTCACGGAAGCTCTACAACTAAATTTTAATGAGAGAAAGTAAAGAAAAATATTTTATAAAGAGACTGAGGAATGAAAACTCACGTTTCCGGATATCAAAATATGTCGGAAGGAACTTCTATTTAAAGGCCAGAGGTTGGTACAAAAAAAGAAATTTTTTCTGGCAAAAATTGATGAGCCAATTGATTGGCACATGAACCAATCGATTAGTTGACCTAAAAATAATATTTTGGTTTGTTTTAAGATTCAATAAAGGATCTATAGCTGTTACCACTCATTAAGATGATGTCCTAAATGTTTAGGGCATATTTTTTTACTAACCCAATCAATTGGGTAAAGTGTCAATTAATTGGCAAGATTAAAAATTTGCCCAGAATATTTCTAATACTTCCCAAATCATCTAGCATGACTTCAAGCCATTTTTAAAAATATTTTCTTGAGAAACACAAGTTTAAAATTGTTTTAGTGTTTGTTATTAGCTACATAACTTAACAAGAAACCCATTATTCTCTTACAATGTTATTCACTCAGACGCGTCAGGGGAAGCTTTCACACTTTAAGTCTTATCAGATGATCAACTCTTATAGACATTCACTTGAGTTTTATTTGGAGATGAGGCTTGGGTTATATAGATGACATCATTAGAGAAATGCACTTATCAAACTCTATTAATTTGGTGTCATCTTTAACCGCTTTAGACTTGGCTTTAGCCTGTTTATCTTTAAGAGAGCTTCCTTGATCAAAAACCTGCAAAACATGCTTCCACATGGAATACCATTAAGGACCATCCAATCAAAATGTTAAAGGATAAATTTTTAGGGAATTACATATCAACACTCCCTTAGCAAGGTATCTAACCTTGTGGAATTTATTTTACAAATTGAGAAAAGAAAATTGATGAAGCTATCATCAAATAACATTGTCTTTTGATATGCAAGGAAGGTTAAATCAATTTGAGAGAAACAACATTTGGGAACTCGTTCCCAAGGAAAATTGAGTGATTAGAACCTTAGTGAATCTTTCGCAACAAGCTTGATGTTTTTGGAAATGTTTAGAGAAATAAAATAAGATTCATTGTAAAAGGTCACAATCAACAACATTACATAGATTTTGATGAAATCTATGCCCATGTAGTTCTACTAGAGGCCATAAGGATGTTTTTAGCTTTCTCATGCATTATGTTATCGTAAAATATTTCAAATGATGTGTGAGATATTGGATCGAACTCTAGTATGGCCGAAGGGTAGCTTCTTGGTTCGACAGGGTTAAGCATGAAGTCGAAGGTTGTTCACATGCTTGTGTCGGAGATGCTAGGGTTGTTAGCATGTTAAATTAGGTTTTAGTGTTTAAACCCTAATTTGTTAAGTTAGCTTGTTTATTAAGTTGGCTTGTGTAATTGGCCTTGTGGAAAACGCCCATTAGTTAGTATGTTAGGTTTTATTATAAATAGCATACTAGTCTCTCATCATTGCTAAGCTGCAAATCCTAATTTAGGGTGAGAGAGGTTATTTGTTATTCTTGTAAACTTGTAATCTTGTTTTAAGATAAAGTAAAAGAATAGTAGTTATAACCAATATTTGTGTTCTCCTCTTCTTCCTTGTCCTTTATTCATCCCTTATTTTATACTTTGTTCGTGGCATTGAATTCACAACAAATTGGTGCGGTGAGCGTGGAGAAGATGCCTTCAACAAAGTATGAGATTGAAAAGTTCACCGGAGTGAATGATTTCGGTCTGTGGCGCTTGAAGATGAAAGCCCTACTGGTTCAACAGGGTTGTTTGGAAGCGTTGAAGGGAGAGGCAGCCATGAATGCAGAATTGACGGCAGCGGAGAAGACGAATATGATCGAGAAAGCACACAGCGCAATTTTGTTGAGCCTTAGTGATAAGGTTCTCCGGCAGGTATCAAAGGAGACGACGGCATCAGGGTTATGGGTGAAACTTGAAAGTTTGTATATGGCCAAATCCCTGGTAAATCGACTCTACCTGAAGCAAGCTTTGTATTCATTCAAGATGATTGAAGACAAAGTATTGGCTAAGCAGTTGGATATGTTCAACAAGCTGATTCTTGATCTTGAAAATATTGATGTGAAGATCGATGATGAATATCAAGCTCTGTTACTATTGTGTTCTTTGCCTCGATCACATGCTCACTTCAAAGAAACTCTCTTGTATGGAAGGGAGTCCCTGACGTTTGAAGAAGTTCAATCAGACTTGTACTCTAAGGACTTGAATGAACGAAAGGAGCATAAACCTTCGACTGTTGGCAAAGGTTTGGCCGTTAAAGGAAAACTCTTACGAAAGGATGGTAAGTTCGTCAAGAAGAAAGGCAAAAGCCAGTCGAAGTCAAAGCTTATAGGCTATGGTGCCTAGAGCCAGGTCACAGGAGGTGTATCACCAGTCGAGATGTAGTTTTCAATGAAGCTGAAATGGCTTTTAAGAAAACTGATGATGTTGATCGAAGTACAAAAACATCTGACGAAGAGCTGGAACAGGTAGAGATTCCTGTTGAGGTGGAGCATGTTGATGCTGAATTGCATATCCCTGATGAAGTCAAAGAAGAAGATGCTGAGGAAGTTGAGGAAACTGGCGATGACTACCTATTGTCGAGAGATAGGTCGAGAAGAGTCATCAAGGCACCTCAGAGACTTGGGTATGCAGATCTTATAGCTTATGCCTTAATCTCTGCAAGTGAGGTTTTAGACGAAGAACCTAGAGACTACATGGAAGTTATGAGGAGTCGAAATAAGACTGAATGGCTGAAAGCCATGGATGATGAGATGAAATCTCTTCATGATAATCATACTTGGGAACTGATAAAGAAACCTGCTGGGGCAAGGTTACCCAGCTGTAAATGGATTTTCAAAGTTAAGGAAGGAATTGAAGGAGTGACGTCGAAAAGATACAGGGCAAGGTTAGTTGCAAGGGGTTTCACTCAAAAAGAAGGTGTCGACTTCAATGATGTGTTTTCTCCTATTGTGAAGCATAGGTCCATTCGAATGTTGCTTGCCATGGTGGCACAGTTCGATCTTGAACTGGAACAGATGGATGTGAAGACTGCGTTCTGAAGGGTATGTCGAAAAGGGGAAGGAATATTATGTGTGCAAGTTAAAGAGATCTTTGTATGGGCTGAAACAATCTCCTCGAAAGTGGAATAGGAGATTTGACAAGTTCATTGCATGCATAAGTTTCATTAGAAGTTAGTTCGACCACTGCGTTTACTTCAGATTTCGACCTGGTAATTCATTTGTTATTTTGTTGCTTTATGTGGATGATACTCTCATAGCAAGCAACAATGTTGAAGATGTGACGAGGGTGAAGGATGAACTCAATAAGGAGTTCGATATGAAGGATTTGGGAGCTGCTTCCAGGATTCTTGGAATTGACATTCGAAGAGATAGAAAGAAGTCGAAGTTATGCTTATCTCAAGAGGCATATCTACGGAAGATTCTCGAAAAGTTTGGTATGTCGAATTCGAAGCCAGTTGTGACTCTAACAAAACCTCAATTCAAGCTGAGTATTGATCAGTGTCCTAGTACTGATGTCGAAAGAGCCTATATGAATAGCATCCCATATGCTAATATAGTTGGTTCTTTGATGTATGCTATGGTTTGTACTAGACCCGAAATAGCATATGCAGTAAGTCTTGTAAGCAGGTACATGGCGAACCCTGGAAAGGCTCACTGGCAAGCATTGAAGTGGATTTTAAGGTACATAAATGGGTCTCTGAATAGAGTCCTAATTTATGGTGGAGCCATGGGTGAAGATAGTAAAGCAGTAATAGAAGGATATGTCGACTCTGATTATGCAGGTTGTATGGATTCCAGAAAATCTATTTCTGGATATGTTTTCACTATGTTTGGCACTGCAATTAGTTGGAAAGCAACACTTCAAAAGGTTATTGCTCTATCAACCACTGAAGCGGAGTATATTCCCTAACTGAAGCTGTGAAAGAAGCATTGTGGCTTGAAGGTTTTGCGAAAGAGCTGAAACTTCAAGGTCGAGGTATCACTGTTAAATGTGATAGTCAAAGTGCAATACACATGTCGAAGAATTCAGCCTATCATGAGCGAACTAAGCACATTGATGTGAGGCTGCATTTCATCAAAGGAGTAATCGAGCGTGGAGAAGTCCAAGTGCTGAAGGTTTCGACTGAAGACAATGTTGCTGATATGATCACCAAGACATTGCCGAGTTGCATGTTTTTCCACTGTATGCAGTTGATAAAGCTGCACGAAGAAAGCTAGTTTGTTTCCTTGATGTTGTAGAGTTAGATCCAAGGTGGAGATTTGTGAGATATTGGATCGAACTCTAGTATGGCCGAAGGGTAGCTTCTTGGTTCGACAGGGTTAAGCATGAAGTCGAAGGTTGTTCACATGCTTGTGTCGAAGATGCTAGGGTTGTTAGCATGTTAAATTAGATTTTAGTGTTTAAACCCTAATTTGTTAAGTTAGCTTGTTTATTAAGTTGACTTGTGTAATGGGCCTTGTGGAAAAATCCCATTAGTTAGTATGTTAGGTTTTATTATAAATAGCATACTAGTCTCTCATCATTGCTAAGCTGCAAATCCTAATTTAGGGTGAGAGAGGTTATTTGTTATTCTTGTAAACTTGTAATCTTGTTTTAAGAGAAAGTAAAAGAATAGCAGTTATAACCAATATTTGTGCTCTCCTCTTCTTCCTTGTCCTTTATTCATCCCTTATTTTATACTTTGTTCGTGGCATTGAATTCACAACATGATGTAATAATGCACTCTTGAGCTGTTACATCCATAAGAAAAATGCATGTTGATCATTCTCTTGATTTTGTAAAACTCATCTTATTCATGTTTTTAAAATGAAAATCAATATCTACAATATAAAACAAGATCCTAGCCGTTAGTTTGATAGTCTTAGCAATTTTTTATTTGAAAATTTTTTTCAATAAGGAAAGATGATATAACTCTTTCAAATTGAGCATATTTTTCTATGCATGTTATTTTTCGACTCGAAGCTACTAACAAATCCTTATGCAAGGACTCCTCTATAGAAAGATGGGAAAGCTTGGGTAATATCTTGGGTGTACAAGATTAAGTGGTCACTTAATGGCATTTGTCAATCCTGATGTCTTTGATTAAGACTTTGATGGGTTTTTTCAAATGAATATGATCAAAGTGTTGATGTTGATGGTATAAATAAATAAATTCAATCATGGAACCTATTAGAAGTTTAAGATGATAAATTTATAATGGATTTATTATTCCTATAATTGGACAAACTCTCATATCAAACAATTCATATAGAAGAAAAATCGACGACAACTCTTCGTTCCCTCGAAAGGGGAAGTTTCTCAAGTAAACTTGAGATTTTGAACTAATACAATTAATAGGGATTGAAAAATTGGAAAACTCTAATTGAATCTCTAGTAAGTGATTTATTTCTTATCAAATTAAACTTATTTTCTACTGATCTATGGTTGAGTTTTAAGTCCTTTTAGAGGAATAGAGTGCCAAATACAGTACGCTTAGAGCCCAATATTAGTCTAAGGTACAAGGAGGTTGAAAAGAGGTTGTCTTAAAGATTTCCTAAGGAAATTGGTTATCTCTTGAAAGGAATCTGAGCAAGAAAAAAGTAGAATTACCTCTTGGTTTAGAAAGCTCCAAGAAAATTTGAGTTATGTTCGACAAAGAACCAATGGGGATAAGTTCTCCAAATCTCACCCACCGTTTGATATCAAATATGGATGCTACCTTTTATGGGGAGAAGTAAGATTGTAGGTCCTTTTTTCGTGCCTAGCTCAGGACTGTTCCTGTCTATCTCGTTATAATCTAACTTGTTAAGCAAACATGTGATCTATGTGATTTGATTGTATTTTGCCTTTTTGATTATGACAAAGGGGGTTAAGTATACTCTTAGGGGGAGTAGATTATACTCTTTACTCACGTGAGAGGGAGTTTAACCACTCCAACTATATATCTATTTGTTTTCCTTTTATCACCTCCTGAGAGATGCATTGACATCATCAAAAAGGGGGCAAAATATGGATTTATGTGCTTGTAGGTATGGAGCTCTTTCTTGAAGTTTTGATGATGACAACGCCAATAAATCTTAAAGTTGGTGGTGATGACTTTCCAACTCTATGATGATGGTTGTAACACCCGTATAATTTTTAATATTAATTTAATTGGATTATTGAATTAATAATTAGAATTATTAGGGATTTTGTGAAAATAATGATTAAATAATGGTTTATGGCATTTGGGCCATATGAGTAATTAGTAAAAGAGGGAGGGTGGTTTTATAATCCTTTTTACTAAAATATTATTATTTTCATAAACAATTGGGATTTGGGAAGAAGAAAGAACGTGAAAGAGCGAAGGGTTGAGAACACGAAGAACTGAAGGAGATCTGTAGAGGGAGAGACCAAAGATCAAGATCAAGTATCTGAGGTAAGGGGGGACTCTCCATTTAATATCTATTATCGTGTTATGAGTAGTAATGTGGATTAGGAATATTATTTGGTTGATTGATTCCAAATTCTGAAACATTCATCTGTGTTCATCATTTGGGTTTGAACTGTAATCTCTAATAACTGGTAGATTAGGATATGATGAATAGAATTGGTTAGAGAATCATATGCTATTGTTTGTGGGTGAATTCGTACACTGTTAGATGCATTTTTCTGGTTTTTGGACTCAATTTCGTGGACTGGTATGAGTGGGAACGAATGGGTTTTTGGACTGTGTCGAATTCTGCAGGTTACTGGGCATTTCTGGCATTTCGCGTATGAAACAGTGCCATACGCGTATGGCATGAGGCTGATACGCGTATGGGGGACACTCCCAAGGGGCTATACGCGTATGATACGCAGTTGCCCTGTCCCAAGAACCATGTACAGGTGTGTTGCGTATGAGAGCGTATGAGGAAGGCTGATACGCGTATGGGAATAATTAAAGAGGAAAATTATTCTGGTGATACGCGTATGACAAGGCTGATACGCGTATGGAATTTTGGAAAGAGGAAAATAGCCCTGGTGATACGCGTATGACGAACTGATACGCGTATGGGTTGGTTTCTAGGCCATTTTGTGTTCTGGTGGATTGCGTATGATACGCGTATGAGGTAGGGTGATACGCGTATGGACGCGTATGGTTCATATGATACGCGTATGACTGCGTGTGTGTGAAATTTCTGTTTTGTGATTTTTCTGGAAAGTTCGATGATGTGTAACTTTCGATTGGTATGCCTGTTTGTGTACAGTTTAGTACTGTGTAAACCTTATGATGTGATTCTGTGGTTTACTGAAGATTGATTATGTTGAATGATGTGATATATATATGAACATGCTTGTTATTGATGATGATGATGATGAAATGAGTATAGTTGATGCTACTCATAGATTGGTAATGATGAAAGTATGTTATATATATGTTACATGCATTCATAAACATGAGTTGAATCCTATATGATGAGAGGATTCATCGAGGGGAAGAATTCCCATTGTGTGGAATTGGTGCTGGCAGGGCCGTTTCTGAATTGATGATAGATCGGTCGGTGGATGATTCCACTGGTGATGATTGGTACCACATGCATAGTGTCAGTTTCATACATGTGCATGATTTGTTATAGCATGATCATATATGTTGTGTGTTGATTACCTGTTTATCTGTGGACATATGATTGGTGATTGTCTGAATATGAAACGGTTGGGTGAATGATATAACTATGATATGTTATTATTTATGATGTGATAACATTGGTTAACTGTGATGAGACTCACCCTTACTTGTTGTCATTTTTCAGATTGAGGATAGCGGCGCGACTTGGTGAGGATTAGCTCATAAGTCGGTTGTTAGTTATAGTGTCGGTGTCATGCTCTGGTAGATGTAACACTGGGAACACGTTTGTCTTTGAGTTGGTTATAACTCTATCTGATTGTTGATTGAGTCAAATACATTATGATGAATGTCGACTCGTGTGTGTTTTAATTCCGCTGTGTAAAACATGATTTTATCTGTTGAGTTATAATTTCAGTTGTTTTCAGTGAATGCATGACTATACTGACGTGGTGTTTTATTATTTATGAATTGTGATACCCCTTGCATGCTTACTCTGATTTAATAATTGTTTATTTGCCGCGGGTTATTAGAGGGGTGTTACAATGGTGACCAAACTTGGAAACATCTCAAGCCTCATATAGTGGGAGATTCAAGATTCCATAGAAGTGCTTGTATCATCAACGTATTTAGAAAAAGATCTTGAAAGGCTCAGAGTTCTGAAAGAGAGGAAGTGTGAAAGCTCGCCTCGTCGTCTTTGTCTGAGTGACCAGAGTTTTGTAAAAGTAAGGAAGTAAATTCTAAGATACTAAAGCAACTCACACACATAATTAAAAACTATTTTCCAACTATAAAATCACTTACGAATATTTTCAAGGCCGAGCTAGGTGATTAGGAAACTGTTATCTTTTTTAAGTCCTTTTTGAAATACCCAATCAGTTGGGACCTTAAGCTAATCGATTGAAAAATCATTATTGGACTTTTTTGAACTACACATTAGAATTGGACCTTAAGCCAATCGATTGGGTTTAGGAGCAAATCGCAATCGATTGGGTATTAAAAATGTTCATGGATATTTTTATTTTTTTTTAAATTTTCTTTCTCCTATACAAAGGAGAGTCTACCCATCCTCATTTCACACCAATTTTTGAAGCTCTCTATTTTTTTTTGGAATTTATCTCTTTATTTTCTCCCTCTCTCTATAGAAATATTTTTCTTTCACTTAAGTTGCCTTGGTGCCATTGAATGAAAAACTACTTGTGATGAAGAAATTGTATTTGTCGTGTTATTGTTATAATTATCAAGAGTGCGATATTCTAGAGAAATCGAGTTTGGTTCTTGAGATAAACTAATCATAAAATCTCTGTGTTAGTTTTTAGAACTTAGCCAGAAAAGTTCTGTTTGGTTATGGAGATAAGCTTGGAAGATCTCAAAATTTATTCATTAGCTCATCGTGGGTAAAATCTTTCATTTTGGTTAGGGATAAGTCTTTGTAAAATCTAAAGATCACATTGTATTTAGATTCGTGGCATAACCTGTAAAAGCTCAAGTTTGTAGTCAAAATCTTAAGAAGATCTCTTGGGGATAGGATTAGGCCAACGTTTGGTCGAACCTAGATAAATTACTGATGCAATCTCTCTAAACCCTTATCTCTTTATTTCTACAATTTACTTTACTGCTTTACATTAAACTATTCAATTTACTCTGATCTTAAAGAATAATAACACGATTCATTTTTAAATAACAAAATCTTAAAACTAATTACAAAATTTGATTACCATAATTCATCGCCTCTTATGCTTGAAGTTATTTGTCCAACAAGACTTGTATTATTAACCCACTAATGATGACACATTATGGTGCAAGAATATTTAAACATAAAAATTCAAAGATGACAATAATTAGTTGTAATCATTGGACAGGATATAGGTCATGTGGAAGGATATAGGGTTCATATGCAGTCATCAAATATTAGGATTATGTGTTCCTGTTAATCGTATGTACTATTAGAATGTCGATGTCATATATTTAACTTATGTTATGTCCTAAGATTAAAATCATGGTATGTTGAATTAAGAATTTGTTTTTGGAAACAAATAGATGTTAATCAAAATTTAAACTAAGGTGCACGTCATTTCCCGATCTTAGACCAATGTTTCCGTTAGATTTAGATCATCTCATGCCATTTCTATCATGTTTCCATCATGCCGTATTACCAACCATTGGATCTATTATTCTCTCTCCTTTATAATATTATTTTGTTGTTAGTGTGATAATATACCATATTGGAATGTAAATAGGAGAGAGGGATGAATCGAAACAACATGAGAGGACCCAAATTCGTTTCCATTTAGGTTTTCTATCCAATATGGTCCTTTTCTAAGTGAAAATATGATTTGATATGGTCCTTCCTATCTAGATGCTAATTTTCCATGTGTCTTTTTCCTTCTTTAGCTCATTAGTATTTCTTAAGATTACATAATCTTCATTGAATTTTTTGGGATTGACTTTGGTGTTAAACTCGTTCACAACTATGAGTTTTGTAACATACTTACTCTTTTTCCTTGACTTTGCTAAGTAAGTCAAGATATATACTAATGTAAGCCCTACGAGCATATGATTTTATTATTAAAATTAAAAACATGTATCCCGTTTATTTTTTATAATAGTTTTTTAATTATGTTTGTTTACAAAATAATAAAGTCCCTAGTAGAATTCATTTGTTTAATGGAATATTACGTGTGACTTAAATGTGAGACATCATTAAATATAAGGGTGTAATTCTTAAGTATATGTTGTCAAGTTTTACTGTCAAATGGGAAAATAATAATGCATATATACTATTATGTGAGCAGCCAGATGAATGACCTTATCTCACACGTCATGGATATGAGATATCAAGTTTTCACATAAGTATAATACATACGAGTAATATTTATATTAGACTTACCCACCATGAGAATACTACATAGTGTATTATGTAAGTTTTTAAAATTATTTTTATAATGATAATGGTGTATGCGATCCTTTGACATGAAACCACTATGATCCATAGATAAGGATTTGATTACTTTAGTACTGCTAACTATTGTTTGTAATAAGATAATTATAAATTTATTTAACTGGGTACTCACTGAGTCATGCTAAAGGACATCAGCGACCTAGATGATATTTCCCCTCATACATATGATACAATAATATATACAAATCCCTTGTTGTTACTAATTATAGTCAGCTATCAAGGAATATAATGTTAGAATATATAACGGTTGGAGAAAATATTCTCTGTGTTCAATTTATATATGAGGGAAAAAGTTATTTATACACATGATCAATATAACAAAAAAGTTACTATCAAATCACATGACATTCTTGTTCCTTGGATATAAATGATGTATTTCTTGATACCAATATGTTTATAAAATTAAATTTGTAATTTAATATTATCGCCAATGTTGAGAGAATCTACAGGGTCACACTTACAAAAGCAAACAAAATAGAAAATAAATATATGAATAAGCTTTATTTATGATTCGATGGTGCATTCTTACAATGCATTGACGCTAAATAGAGAAACACGATGCACCACAAGCTACAATACATATAAATGGGTCTACAAAAAGAACCCTTATACTAAAGTGACGTTCACTAACTGACGTATTCTCAAAAACGTAGATGCACTACCATTCAGAGTTCATGCTCTCACTAAGACTCTTGCTCGTTCATAATTAGCAATATAGGAAGAAGACTTTCATTACAAATTTTGTTTGTATGGACTGAGTAGAGGCGATGTTGTTCATGTGACACTCATGATCAATTTGTTTTTGAAAATCAATGGTTCTACGCTATAAGAGGTAACCAATTGATATCATAATCATGAACGTCCATAATGATTCATTGCAAGGAGAATTTTGTAATTTTACCCGCTATGTTTACTTTAATTTTCCTCAATTTCCCTTTAATATATTCTTCTACACGACTTTGAGGTGGACTCATCTATTAGTCTATTTGGAGTGATGTTGATGTTATTTTTTCTAGTACCACATAATTATATTTCTAGACAAGTTTGAAAGGTGTTTCATATGCTGATGATTAGAGGACAATCTAGTATGCCCATAATACTCTAATTAGATCCACAACTCATGGTTGTTTTACATGGTTTAAATTTGTTTTCAATATGTTGAGGATGATATTATTGGCTAATTAAACTTGTACATTTGTCAGTGGGTTGTTTACAGAGGTACATTTTAAATTTATGCCAAAGTCATTGCAAAAGCACTAGAATCCATGACTTGCAAATTAGGTCAGGTTATTTGTGACGATCAAGTACATGAGGCCTTGTCTGATGCATGACAAAATGCTCAAATGATTTTTTCTCCCAAGTGTTGAAAAGACACGGTGGTCGATAATTTTTTTTTGAAAACCTTTGGTATTTGTCTCATTTCTATATATTTTCCTTTCAATATGCTTGTATTGATGGCCAATAATATTCACATATAAGGCGTCTCTTTATCATTGAGAAACATCTCATTAAAGAGACAATATTTGAGTTCATGTATATTTGTGTTGGATTGATGGTGATGGAACATACTTCCATTTTTAAGACACTAGATGATTTTAATATCTGAAAGACTATAAAATTTTGTTTAATATAATATGCTTTCATGCTTGCCAAATTTGAGACACTAGATGATTTTAATCTTTGAAAGACTATAAATTTGCCCAAGAAATGTGGTTGAATTAAATTTTTCTAAACTTGTGCATGATGGGCTTGAATTTTTTCAACTTGTTGTTTAAATTATCTCCCATAGTTTGATTTTTTCCTTTGACTTGATTGGAGATGAATTGAGAACCGTTGTTGATTTTGAAATGTGATTCACCCTTTTTCCCAAGCTAGTGGCACACGTGCTATCAAGGCTTTGTGCTCTACATGATTGTTTCTTTTTTTTTTAAAGATGATTCCGTGCTCTACATAAATTTTACAACATGTCATCCCACAACCTTCTTACATATATTTTATCCCAACTTTAGATTACAACCTTTATATAAAAATATTAGAGTAAAAAAAACTACCCTCTCTTGATTATAGTTAGAGATTAACAACGGTTTACACATGATGCTCTACTTAAGCTTTTGTTCTCTAAACCCTAAACTAGTATTTAAGTGAGTATGAAAGTTAGAAGAACAATATATGAGTAAAAGAGAGGTTATTTTCATATTTCTTGTGTGCTTTCAAATGATCAATTAGGTTGTGGCTATAATCGAGAATGACCTAACAAAATCAGAAATATTTTTCTAGATCTAAACTTGATTATTAAACAAATTTGACCCATAATTGATTAGACAAGTGTCATAATCGATTAAGGGCATATTTTTGCTCCATAATTGATTAACCAAGCTTTATAATTGACGAAGTTTCAGTTTTAAAAGGTTTGGCTCAAACAAATAAGTTTTTAGAGGTTGCTTTTGAAAAAGATTGAGTTTTGAAAGGAAGGAACTCCGTACCTTTTATGGATTTCCCCACTTGCCCCGATTTCCTTCCTTCGATAGGAACTCTAGCATGCAATCCAAGAACTACTCCTTCTGCAATCCATCATGTGTTGAATTTCCCCACTTGTCTAGTTGGTTTGGATTTTGTTGATTAGGAGCAAAGTAACAACCACATATAGTTTCAACAGTTGGTTGCAGTTGCATTTTCTTAGAATCAGACAATCAACACATGTGTTACCACGTGCAAAATAAGGCGACATGTTATGGTCATATATCCAATTTCTGTTTCTTACCAAAGATGGATCTAAATATTATGTCTCATTTATTAATTATTATATTCGTTGTTGTCATGTTTATCTCATGAAATCACGTCCTGATTTTTTTTAAATATTTATCATATTTTTCGTGTTGTGGTTCAAACTCAACATAATATTGTTATAAAGTATTTATGTTGTGATCTAGGTGTTGAACATGCCGCTTATGAATTCTACTATTTGCTTGCTTATGATGGTACTATTTACCATACCTTTTCACTTCAACGAAAAACACATATAACAACGGTTGCGAAAGACCTTAATAAGGGTTGAACAACTGTTGTTAGGTAGGGTGTGGTTGTAAGTGGGTTATTTACAATCACAGTCTATTACTCGTGGCAGTAAATAGGATAATACGCCACATACAACCACAATTGTATTAAACAATTTTTGTTGTATGTATTTTATTCAAATATAAAACAACAATAAGAGCAACAACAAGAACAACAACAACAATAATAACAACAACAACAACAACGACAAGAACAACAACAATAATAATAACAACAACAAGAACAAGAACAACAACAAGAACAACAACAACAGTAACAACAACAACAACAACAAGAACAACAATAATAACAACTAGAAAAATAAGAACAACAATAACAAAAAAATAGCAAGAACAACAACAACAAACATCGCTAACATGAATCCATACTTTCCTTGTCTCATTCCAGTTGGAGAAGAGATAATGAAGTTTTAAAATTTGTTAATGAAAGAAATGATGTTTTTGAGTTTTGTTGATGGAAGAAATGATATTTTCGAGTTTGGTTTAGTGGAGAAATAGAGTGTCTTAAATGAAAGATGAGTTTGGAGTTAAAAGATGAAGTTCATTTTTAGGTTTCACGCGCATCACTAATGGTAGTGTCTTGAGCGTTGCTACTCACTAAATGGACGACAAATATTTGTTTAAGGATGCTGAAGAAACTCAATAAACACGCTTATATTTTTCCATGACCTTGAGTGACTTTTCACTACGATTGGAAGTTCCAACTGTTGTGAAAAGTGGCTTAAAAATACATGAAAAAACAAAATTGTAGGTGCTAGGATTCGAACCCATGACACTGAGTGATTTTTCACCATTGTTGGAACTTTCAGCAGTAGTAAAATGCAGAGCCGGTCCCGAGTGTTTAGAGGCCCTAGGCAAATAGCAGTCTTAATAAAAAATTGAGCAATTAACCATGAATTTTTTTTCTTTTTAGGTTGTGTTTTTTTCTTTTGTTTTAGAGAGAGAAAAAAGACAATGTATCAGCTCAAAGGGAAGAGTGGTGATTCTGGGTGTGATTAGAGGTGGTGGCACTGCGGTGGCTGGCGCGTGGGACGCAAAGATTTGACGGTGAAGAACTAAAAGAAAGATAAATACGTGAAAATGTAAAAAATATGTTGAGAAATGAGATGTGAATTGTATTTTGGCATTGATGTATTCAAAGAGAGATGTTTTTTTATATTTAAATTATAAGCAATATTAAAAACTAAAAAATAATTTTAAGTATCTTATTAAAATTTGACTAATACAATTATGATTTCTATATCGGCATTGTTAACATGGAAGTGTTTTAATTATTAAACAACTAAATTTTGAAATTGTAAAATATAAGAATACCTTTTTTTTTTTTTTTTTAAGAATACCTATTGATTTTATGATTTTTAAAATAAACGTTAAAAATTTATAATTTAAAACTAATGAGTATTTCAAAACATTAAGACATAACAATAAAAAACTCAAAAACTCAAGATTTTATTAGAATCAATATATAAATATTACATCAAATTAAATTAATTAACTTTAATTAAGTTGTTCAAAATAATGTTAATTTTAATAATTTAATTTATAATCTATTTATTTATGTTGAGAAAGTTTATTTCAGTATTATTTAAAATAATAAATAATTTAAATTTTAATATATATTATTCAAAAATTCATTTTTTAGAAAATTGAAAAAATTATGCATATATGGTTTTGTTTTGTTTTGTGAAATTGTAAAAAAAAGCATGACGTAGGTTTCAAACTCACAATCAAGGTTTACTAATGCAACACTGATACCGCTAGGCCACAATTGCTTCCTGATACTACATTTGCATTTATTTTATATATTAATTATTATCTATTATAAATTTTTAACTCATTTTTTGATTTCGAGGTCCCCGATTTTTGAGGCCCTGGACCGTGGGTCTGATTGTCCTGACCCAAGGGCGGCCCTGGTAAAATGAATAGCGCGTTACATACAACAACGGCTGTATCAAACAACTGTTGTTGTATGTCCTTTAATAAAATATAAAAAATATAACAGTAGAACAACAACATCAATAAGATTTGAACTCATGACCATGCCCCAACTTTTACCATAGTTAAAATTTTCAACCGTGAAAAAAAGTGACTTGAAAATAAAAAAAAATACTCAAATGAAATAGATTTTAGTACGCTGAATCCTTTAACTGTGATAATGCGGACATTGCTATATATTTTTTAGTAGTGCTTGTACTCAAACTTCTCAACAAAATGACATTGCATACCCCTCCTTCAAATTCAAATGAATTTTATGGGAAAATAATTTGTACTATTGTCCTTGTTATTAGTATAATGTCATATGTCACTTCATGTTAGCCTTTCTTAAAACTATGACGGGTTGAACTCTTAATTATTGATATTTAAAGGTCTTTGGTTCTACTTATTTGATTGTTTATCTTAAAGTTGAATATAGTAAGTTATATACTTATTTTGCAATGTGTTTTGCTTGGTTAAAAAAAGTCAAAATAATTTTTCGTCATGTTGTTTGCCTTGAACACATATAATTTTATTTTGTGTCATGATTCTCATAATTATAGCGCTTCCGACTTTACTTATTATAGGATGTGAAACCTAACACTTCTAAGAGAGATTGTTGGGTTTGTGTTGGTTAAGCCAATGTTTGGTAACATGGTGAATCACTGTTGCCGCAAGTTTAAAAACCTTTCTATCATGATTTTAAGAAGCTAGTAAGTGTAGCTTCTTACTCACTTTGTGATTTCTTTCATCACCAAAGATAAATTAAGTTTCACATCATCTATGAATTAGTATAATGTTAGATTTGTAAAAAAGATTGTTCATATATCTAATATTTTAAAATTTTGCATCAAATATAATACTTCTTAACATGTATCTGTTATAGGGCGTGACCTTCTTCTAATCCGCTCAATCGGGTCTTGATATAATCCAGTGAATCGGGTTTTGATGCAATCCAGAGCATGCACACTCACATAAAAACAAGATGGTTTCTCCGGATAAAAAAATTCTATCCTTTCCAAAAAAAAATCAATACTTAAAAGTACCTCAAATAAGTGAGAGGGATATATAACTGAAACTTGAAATAAAATTGCATTTATTTTCAAACTTGTAATTAAAGAGCTTATTTTTTTGATTCAACAATTAAAGAGCTTAGTCTAACCTAAACTACGAACTTACTAGACTATGCTTAAAATTGACTCCCCTATACCAAAATAGCATTTATTCCTTTCTCCAATCTAGAATGTGCCACCTAGCAAACTACACGGGGGCCACAATATCTATCCACTGTTGCATCCAAATAATGGTGTTGGGATCTATTACAGTGATTCATGGCCTACAAAACAAGCTGTAAAGACATTGTTTCGATTTATTACTAGTCATGTGTCCCCCATTTAGGATCCCACGTCTTCAAGCTTCGGATTTGATGGAAACAAGACAACAACAATAACAACCAATTATGGTCCACATATCATTCAAATAACTATTGAAAATTCCTTTCAGCTTTCAACGCTTAGCCGATAGCACGGTGTTAATTATACATGTATAGTTATGATAGTTGAAAGTTGACGAAACCAACAACTAGAAAAGTCGAAACCTAATCTTTAATAAATGACGACATGCATGGAAAATTTGCTGAGGCAACCTAGTCGATAGTGAGGAAAATTGTTTGTTTCTTTAAAAAGTTAACCTATCACTGTTGATATAAGGTACCTTATTTTTTTATCATTAAAATAAAATGTGGTATGAGTTGCTTATGTAAAAGAGAGCATTGAATTAACTACTTACTTATAGTGAACAAACTCAAGGTAATTTGT
This sequence comes from Vicia villosa, assembly GCF_029867415.1. Classification (NCBI taxonomy): domain Eukaryota; kingdom Viridiplantae; phylum Streptophyta; class Magnoliopsida; order Fabales; family Fabaceae; genus Vicia; species Vicia villosa. The sequence goes on along the minus strand of NC_081180.1, from coordinate 37,011,884 downwards.
TTTTAAAAAAATCACTGAAAATGCTATTAGAGAAAAGTGGAGATTAGATAATGTACTTTGCTTTTCATGTGAAAATACTTTTATATCTTGCGTAAAGTGGAGTGAATATGAGTCGAATTGGTCCTTGGCTATTTGCGCCTTTGGCTGACCCTTAACACTTGCCCTAAGACTTTGTCGGGCACTGGGGGAGCCTTTAGTGATTTGGCAGGTCTCTAGGATGTTATCCAGCGTGAGTTAGAACTTAAACGTTTGGGGTCAGTTGAAAAACTAGTGGGGGACAAGCACATTAAATGTAGTTCCATCATTGAAATGTTGCGTAGCCTTCTTCTGACATGCGCTCTAACGTGACGCGTTGTGGAATAGAGAGGTGTATAGTGCACTTGAGTGACCCGAGTTTGCAAGTATTCCCAAGGAGAAATCTGGATTTTGATCTCTTAACCCATTTCCTTATCTCTTAAAGCATGTAGCTTTTGTTTGAATGTGTCGACACATGACCTGATACAGGTTGACACATGCTATTACATTAGTCGACACATGACTTATATGTGTCGACACATTGCAAAAGTAGTTTACAAGAAAAATAAAGCAATCCAACCCTACAAACCCCATGTTTAATGTTGAGCCTAGCACTTATCTTCCCGTGTTGCCTAACATGGCCCGTGTTGGCCAGTGCGCTAAAATTTTCTAATTTTCTTGGAGTCTCATGTTAGTAATTACGGAGGGTGCTTTGGGTATTTACTACATTTGTTAAGTGGTCAGTGACTAATTAGACTACTTTTTGGAAATTAAAAGACACTTTGGATTATACGAAAGACTTGGAAAGATAAGGAATAAGGCTTTCAAGGGTTTTGAAGAACGGAGATCTTCAAGAGCCGTCGCGATTGAAGATCAAAGGAATCCAATTATCTTGTAATGTCTAATCTTCTTATTATAATTTCTTTGAATACTATGAGCGGCTAAACCCCCTAATGCTAGGGGGTGTCCCTGAATTGCTATTGTGATGAACCTAATTTCCCTTATTTTATGATATAAGTGTTTGTGTGAATCTATTTTATTATGTACAAGTGCTTAATGCTTTTTTTATCGAACAAATGGAATTTGATTTACGATTAAGGTTTGGGTCCGACAAACCACCTTCTCGCTTTTTGCACAATATTACTACGGTAGATATTGCCTAGGAATATGGATACACCATAGTAACCGTAATATTCTTATTAAAATATATTGCTTGATATCATCTTGAACCGCTAAGGAATTAGGGTATAAGGTGAATATCAAAGGATTTTCAGCTAAGGAATTAGGGAAATTATTCTAGAGATTCGGTAATAATTAACTATAAACCATGTTTCATAAATAAGGATTAAAGGTTGTTGCAAGGCAATTCATACACCTTGCCCTGGCATGATTTCTCATATATGTTAAAAGACATTTCTTATTGTGCTTTATTTCCTCGTTGTTAATTATTATTTTCAAACAACTTAAAAACCTCATTGACTTTTTATTCAATTGAATCGTTATAAGAACTTGAATTTTTTACGCAGTCCTCAAGATCGATACTGAGAATAAATCTCTATTATTACTACATCAGTGAAAATAGTACACTTGTTATTTTTCCGATAATGTCACCATACCCTTAGTGGCTGAAATTCTGGAACTTGCAATACAAATGTCAAGACAGATGTCTTAAAACAAACACAATGTCAGGACATATGTTATAACATCACCTGTTGACAGAAAACAGATTGTGCAAAAAATAAATTGCAAAAAGATAAACAACACAATCAAATGTTAACCTAGTTCGATGCAACGTCGCCTACTCTAGGGAATATCAACCTAGGAAGGAAATCCACTATAATAGTATTAGTTCAAAGCCTAAACAGCCCTAGTTTACAACTTATTGTAACGCCCCGATAATTTAATTAATTATTTAATAAAATTATTGCGGAATTTAATTATTGAAGGTGCCGAAGTTGGGAATTTTTGCCTTATTACTAAAATTGATGGATTGATGAAGTTGTAGTAAATAATATTATAAATAATATTATTTAATTATATGAGAGTAATTAAGTGAACTTAGTTGGTCGTGTCGGAAAAAGTAAAAGTGGGAGTATGCAAATATTAGGCCCAATAAGAATATTATTATTATTATTTGGATTAAGTTGAATAAAAAGAAATATTAGGTTTTGATTGTCAGTAAACAAAGGAAAGGTTTTGAAAGAAGAAAAATAAGGATTCGGAGGAGAAAAAGATATCGTGGAAAAGTTGTTGCGAAGAAAAAGGGCAAAGAGGCAAAGAACAAAGATTCGACTGGTGGAATAGAGTGATCTTCAATCCAAGGTAAGGGTGGGGTTCTTGCTCTATAATTGGGTATATGATGAATAGTATGTGATATTGAGTTGTTGAAATTATGACCGTTTGTGTTTGTGTTGTTGTTGTGATGCGGTAAAATTGATATGGAAAATTGATCCTGTTAATGTTAATTTAATTGGTAAATTTGGTGAGTAATAGGCTATTAAATTAGTAGTATAATTGAGAAATATTTTGGGGATATATGGCAGATAATTAAAGGTATTTGACCCTTTTGAAATGGTTTTATTATTACTTGAGTCACACCATTAACCAAATAAGTTCATAAGTAGAGTAAATTAATAGTTGAATATATGTTTGATGAATTGATTATATTATGTTGAAAAGTTGTTATTATAATTTGTTGATGAGTGTTATTATAATATTTTAAAAAGTTGTTATTAATAATTGTTGATGAGTTGCTGCTATATTATGTTGAAAAGTTGTTATTATAATTTGTTGATGAGTGTTATTATAATATTTTAAAAAGTTGTTATTAATAATTGTTGATGAGTTGCTGCTATATTATGTTGAAAAGTTGTTATTATAATTTTTTGATGAGTGTTAATATAATATTTTAAAAAGTTGTTATTAATAATTTTTGATGAGTTGCTCCTATATTATGTTGAAAAGTTATTATTATAATTTGCTGATGAGTATTATTAAAATATGTTGAAAAATTGTTATTATAAATTGTTGATGAGTTGCTTCTATATTATGTTGAAAAGTTGTTATTATAATTTGTTGATGAGTGTTATTATAATATGTTGAAAAGCTGTTATTATAATTTGTTGATGAGTTACTGCTATATTATGTTAAAAAATTGTTATTATAATTGTTGATGAGTTGCTGTTATACTATGTTGAAAAGTTGTTATTATAATTTGTTGATAAATTGCCGTTATAATATGTTAAAAAGTTATTATTATAATTTGTTGATGAGTAAGCCGTTAAATATATTTCGGTAAATGATTAGGTTGTTTGTTGTTGATTAATATTGTTGTAATACGTGGTTGTTGATGTATGTTGTTGTTGACATGTTGATATAAGTCGTAGGCCTTTGGCCAACGTTGAAAGGTGATGAGTGCCTTTATTTATTGGCATAACGTTGAAGAAGTTGTTGAGTTGTTACTACGTTGTTGATGTTGATGTTGAAATTGTTGTGGATTTGAGTTGATGTGTATTTAAGTTTTGTAGATGATTTCCCTTGTTGATGCATTCATAGCATGTCATTATTATGTTGGCCTGAAATTATGGCACCCATGTTGGTCTGAAATTATGGCACCCATGTTGGTCTGAAATTATGGCACCCACGTTGGCCTGGATTGGCAAATTAGCGACGAAGGCTTATGCCTTGATGCCTCTATTAATTGGCAAGATTTTTACGTTGGGAGTTCTGCTCCAATGGTACCACATGCATAAGCATTGCATAGAGTCACATGGTTGAATTGTGTTATTTTAATGAGTTGTTGTTATATTTGGTTGATATTTTTGAGTTGAAAAGTGTTTCCCTAAAATGTTGTGAGGCGTGGTTTTATGCCTTGATGAGTTGCCTTTCCTTGTGTTGTATTTGGATTGATGTGTATATATTTTGGTGAGTTGTTATTATAACATGTTGATGATTATGTGGTTAAATGTGTTGCTCTAAAATGTTTGTGAGCCATGATTTTATATAACTCGATCTAATATATTATTTATCATCAACCTGTTTATATGGTTTGAGAATCTCACTCTTCTGTTGTAATGTTGCCCTTTGTTGGTAACACGCAGGTGAATCAAGAATAAAGTCTTAGTTGTTGTTAGTCCAAGTCGGTTCAGTCGCTTTTATACGTAGCACTCGGGGGATACTTAGTTGTTTATGTTGCTCGTTCCTTGTTGACTTGTTTATGATAATTAAAGATTGAAATTAATAAGTACAATGTTGTTTAAGTTGTTGTTATTAAACGAAGATCATTATGTTGTATATGGTGAATATCTTGAGTTCCGCTGCTTAATTAATAAAAGTTGTTATGTGATCCTCCAAAATAAAGTGTTATGTATCTAATTGTTGTCGTGTTATGTTGAAATGTGACATATCATGTTTGTTGGAAAATTTCTGAAACCCTGATTTTATTATAAATGTCGGGTAGAAAATGGGGTGTTACACTTATCACCTAATCACTATACCGTGCAACTTTGTAATACGCTGGGAGAACTGACTTTTTGAAATGTTGCGGATAGCAAGAGTCGCCACCGACTTTTATTTTATCCAATTGGAAAGGCAAAAAGAACAGGAAAGACCTTTGAAAAGACTTTGAGTTCGGGGGGTAGGTTATACAAAGGGAAGGTTTAAAGCACCCTTTGTATCCATGGTTATCCATGGGCTCTTAATTGCTTAGCTCACTTGTTTGTTTGAATTGTTTGAAGAAGTGTCGGGTGTGTATAGTAAAAAGATTTGAATAAGGACTTTATCTTGTAAATAAGCGTAGCCTTTTGGAAATCGTTTTGAAAAGGAGGTATGAAAAGCATTTTGAATTTTGAATTGAATGTGAGCAAGCATTTAAGAACTACCTACCCTAAGTTTGTCTTTCATGTTCTTTAAGTCTTTTGGGCAAAAGGGTCTATCCATACCATGAGAGGGCAGGAAGTCTTTCAATTGGATGTACGGGTCATAGAAGGGTCATCGAGAATAATCGTTCGCCACAAGACTGTCCCTACCATAAAGAGGGCAGGTAGTCTCGGGGAAGGACATAATAGTCATTAAGGCAATAGTAAGGATACCTTAGCATTCGAAGGGACTATCACCATTTTATCGAGGGACGAGATCATATTTATCGTAGGCAACTCGAAGGGACTATGATCTTTTATCGGAGGGACATGGTGATTTTGAATCGAAGGCAGCAAGCTAAGGTATCCCTATATCCGAGGGACTTGACTATTTTTTGATCGAGAAGGCAGCATCAGAGTGGTTACCTTAAAGGTGGGTGTGTGCACCAATCACGTGATTTTGTATTCAAAAATAATTTATCTTTTTAGTGAGCTATGTTCATTAGGCTTACACTCCCTAGGATTATTAACCACGCAGTTATGGCAAAAAAATAGTACAAGTTTTATGGCAAAAAATAAACGCGGAAAAGTAAGCCTTATGGCCAAACAATACAACCCGGAAGCAATTACATAATAAAAACCATGGGAAGGGGAAATAATTATGGGCAAATAGATGATAATAATAGTAACAGTGATAATAAGAGAAAAAAATGGGTTAGCCACAAGTAATAATATTGGGGTTGAAAAACCAAAAGGAATTAAATGGTTAGCCACAAAAAATATAAAAAAATAATAAGGATTAGAGAATACCAGAGAAGTTGAACGTTAGAAAAAAAGAGAAACAGTGATTAGTTATCATGTAGAAGGGAAGATAATATTAGCCATAAACCAAATAAGGGTTAGAAAGCCAAAGGAACAAAAATTTGCCCAAAAATATAATTATTTGCTTAAATAAGAATATTAAAAAAGGAAAACGTTAATTAATGTACAAAAAATAAAATCGAAGGTTTGTGAATAAAATCGAAGTTATGGAATTTTAAGAAAAATTGAGATTTTTAGAATAAAAGAAATATTTTTATGGTTTTTTATAATTATTTTTAATAATTAAAACTAAATTAAAAAGAAAAAGAAGAAAAAGAAATTAATAAAAAAAAACCTGGGGCGTACTATCCGGTGTGGTTGCTTAAGGAGGGTGCATCGTGTGCACTCGTTTCATGGGCGTTGGATCTTCATCGTGACAGGATCTGATGGTGGCTGGAAGTGGACGCGTAGTAATCTTGCGTAGGTGCATTAGCACTGAATCGGCGAAGTCAGCAAGTGTTTAAAAAATTATTGTCTTCAACCAGGTTCGAACCTGGGTCTTGTGGTATACCAATGTAATGCTCTGCCAATTGTGCTATGTTCGTTAGTCAATATATATATGGCAAAAATTAAATAAATATTATACAAGCAAATAAATGGAAAGAGTCAAAGAATTCAGAGCTGGGCCCCATGTCTGCGCGCGCCAACCGATGAAATTGGAGATAGGATTTGAAGAAACGTTGACCAGGCAATTGGAATGGAGAGAGAGTGGGGCTCGGTTGACCGGCGAGTAAAAAGGTGACACACACACAATCAATGGTGAGCCTCCACCATTCACCTTCTTCTACCTCCAGACCTGCGTGTTCAATCCTCTTCCACCTTCAGATTACGATAGGCAAACAATGGAGTCAAAATGATCACGGCAATGAACCCGAGATTTTATAAAAATCTAATTTTTGAAATAGTTTTGAATTTTTGAAAAGTGTGGGCAAATTTTGGGGTATGACACTGCGCTTTTTCTTGCGAATCCCGCTGCAGATTTACCTGCGGATTTTTCCGCAGGTTCTTATTCTTCATCCCTGCAAAATTCAACCAAACAAAATACGATCCAAGAAATAATGCCAAGAGCCCAGATCGACTTAAAAACACTTTCAAATCATGATGCTGGCATCGGTTTAGCATATAGGTGCTTGAAACTGTGAATACGAAGGACAAAGGGAGCTTTGCCCTAACCATGGAACATGATCGTACCTGCACCAATACTCAACAACAGACGTTCCAAACAACTCTAAACATGATCATGAACAAGTATACATGCATATAACGGATTTAAATGGCATGAATTAAAGGCATGAATTTCAAGAACCTGTAGAAACCGTGAGTGACTAGTGTGTTACTTTTCCACGTGCTCTGGGTTTGTATGATGGTATAGACCGAGTCCTGGGATCCTTAGGAGAATGATTGAACTCTTGGAACTAGCTGAAACTTGCTAGAAAATTCTTTTGATCGTGCCCTAGTGTGGAGAGAATTTTGAAGCCTTGGAACCCTAGCCTCCTTGTTCAATTTTCGTCCCCTATTGTTTAGTGTTGTTGTGAATATATAATGGGATAAATTAGGGATCACATAATTGGAAAGGAATCAATCATTGATCATGAGAAAATTTGATATGATTTTTATCAAATCTTTCTAGTTTGATCTTCATTCTATTTCCATGCCCATTCTCACGTATTATTTGGCCTTCAAATTTGTTTTGGATTGACAAAGATATTTGGAGAGTCAAATAACATCCATTACTATTAAACCATAATTTTATTTTATTTTAATTTGACTTTAAATAAATAAAAATCAAATATAAACAAAATAAAACCATGACAATAGATAATAATTGATCCATAGGCCCCTTGGATGATTAAAGTAATTTCCCATGGACTGATTCAAATATTTTTTTATTTTACTTGCTTTATTTAGGTTTTAAATGAATAAAAATCCAAATAAAATAAATAAATGTTATAAAAATAAATGAATGACATTATGGGTCCTTATTTAGGTCATATTCCCATTTAGAAACCAAAACTTTAGGCCCATTACCTTAAAAGTCCAAGATTGGTCAATTGGGGTTTTATGCATTTCTCAAATTTTGTCCAACTTGCACCAATCATATCTCTCCCAATTTTTATCACATGGAGATGATCTTGTACTTTTTGGAAAGCTCGAGATGTGCTTTATAAGCCACTTTGGAAGCTACTTTGCATTTGAGGATTTTATCTTGAAGATATGGCTCCTGGAAGAAAACAGCTTTTTGCGAGTTTCTAAAATGACCTGTAATGTATTAGCTCCTATCTCTCAAATGATGCATTTCTTGACTTTGGGCCCAACATCAAAGTTGTAGATTATTGAATTTCCGTAAGAATGAGCTTTGGTTGGGAGATTTGTGATAAAGTATGAGAGAGAGATGATCAGTCAAAGTTGGGTTGACTTTCTCCTAGAAACCCTAATTTAGTAACTTGGACATTTGGTGATTTCTGAGCTTTCCTTGATTAATCATGATCAACCCTTGATCAAATGATGAATGATACTTCAAAATAAGGATGTTGACAAAAAATCAGGAATTTAAACTGTACTTTGACCACAGTTGACTTTTAGGTTAAATCAGTCGACTGTTGACTTTCTGGACAATTGACTGAGTAATCCTTGGAATTGAAACTTGTATTTTGCTATAAGGATAGTTTGAAACATCATAAGCCATATGAAATCAATTGGAGACCTTGATTTATTAATTTTCTTTCAGAGAAATCAAAACCCTAGTTTAGGAGGTCATTGTCTAGGAGAGTGTGCCCTTGAGTGAAATGAGATGGGCAAATTTTGGGGTATGACAAACTTCTACCTAGAAATCACCATCTAGATATGAGAAATCTCACCTCACTTCCAATCACCTCAGTGATGAATACAGTCACAAACCTTGTGACCAGAAGAACCAAAAAGAAAGATTACACTTTCCAATAAATAATACTTGATCTTACTTAAAAGATCCAATCAAGAATAATACTCAACTCTTTTGCTTAAAAGCTTCAACAGTGAGAACAATAACTTGACTAACAGTTAAGTAGCAACCATTCAAACTCAATAAATCAAAAGCTACATGAGTGACATACAAATAAAATACACGAAGAACTTGAACTTCTCTCAAAACCTAAACCCTTATTGCACTCACGGTTTATTTTTGTGAATGCTTGCTATACTAGGTTTAGCGATTCCTTATTTATAGAATTTTGCAATATGGGCTTGGACTCTGAAACAAATTCAACCTTCTCCTTTTTAATAAGCTGCAAGATCTTCATAGAAAATAGCATCAAATCAAATCTAAGTTTTCTAAAAAGTCTCTAAGATCCTTTTCATGAAACTCAATCAAATCTGCATTTGTCCTAAAAAATCCTTGTTTGACTACGCTTGTATGAGTGCCTGAATCTTCTAAAATCTCATATTTTTAATCAAATATTCAAGGATTAAAATCAGTCTGAACTGTCATGATGTTCTTGTATAGCATATCACTATATCTAGCAGAACATTTGTAAAAACTCATAATAGCAGAACCTGTCATGAGAGTTGGTCAAGATGTTTCAACATCTTGCTCAACATCAATTAAGAACCATATTTTAGCAAAACTAATGTCAATCACAAAACCATGAAACTAACAATATCTCCCTTTCGCAAATTTTGGCTAAAATAACCAAAGCACAACTATGTCCTGGAGATAGGAATAAAACACAAAACAAGTTACATTAAACCATGTAAACTTACATCAAACTGCAAACATAAGAATATATCAAAGATACACAATAGTTACTCAAAAATACATATTTTCTCTCTAGAAGTCATATGTTCAGACGTGTGGTCTAACATCACATCAACACAACTCTTTGGAGCTTGTACAACCAGACAGGTCCATTACTCCCCTTGTCATAAAGAACCAATAATCCCCCTCAAAGAGAAAACCCAAATATGAACTACCCAAGTTCACATATCAGAGGAACATTCACCAGAAGATAATAAAAGCCTCACATCAGGCAAGATGTCAAAACATCATGTAAGACATAATGCACACAAAACTTCCAGTTTCCAGTAGTAGCAGCTGAAGCACAACCAACAAGCATGATAGACTATCATGCTCCCCTAAATAGTTGCACCCAACAAGCAACCACAATAACTACTCTCCCCTTAGCACTGGCACAGTCCTATCAATATGATAATCAACATGTTAGAACACGTGTCCTAATATCAGGATAACAAAACACACTAACACTTTACTCCCCTTTTTTAGCTAAAAATTGACAAACATCAGAGTAAATGTAAATACAAATGGAAGCACATACATTGCACACAAGCAATAAACACAAATGTAGGCACAAAATTTTATATGGAAACACATATTGTTTGGGACATGTGTTCCTGCAAACAACTCAAACATGCAGTAATGGTATAGGTATGATTGGTGGGAATCCAATTGGCAGCCCCAATCCTATGAAGCACAACAAACAATTTACCCTTCTTTGGCCATTTTTTAACCTGTTTAGCTGTGATCTCCTTGCAAACAGTATTATCATAATCATCTTCCTCATAACCAACAAATTCACCTTCAGACACATCCTCTTGGGAGTTCTTATCAGACACAACATCTTGAGATTTTTCAGTGGACTCAATAGAAACAGACTCATAGTCTACCTCATTTTTTAAATCATCAGTCTGCTGAGAAGATGTTCCAACATTGTAATACGGTGAACTGACTTTATTGAAATGTTGCGGATAGCAAGAGTCGCCACCGACTTTTATTTTATCCAAATTTAATTAGAAAGGCTAAAAGAACAGGAAAAACCTTTTAAATAAAATAGGGTTCGGGGGGTAATTATGCAAAGGGAAGGTGTAAGGCACCCTTTGCATCCATGGTTATCCATGGGCTCTTAACTTGCTTTGCTCTTTTTGTTTCAGAAAGGTAGAAGAAGAAGGTGTGGACTTTAGCTCGTAAATGAGCGTAGCCATATTGAAGAATTTTGAGAAAGAATATTTGAAAGTATTTTAGAGCAAGGCAAAGCAATTTAAGAGCAATTTACCTTATATTTGAGAAATCTGTTCTTTCAGCCTTTCAGAGCGAAAGGGTCTATCCTTGCCATGAGGGCAGGAAGCCTTCCATTTGGAAGTTTAAGGGTCATCGAAACATCCTTTACCATAAGACTATCCCATGCCATAGAAGGGCAGGTAGTCTAAGGCAAGGATCAGAATAAGCCTTTTCGTAGGCAGCCAGAAGATACCTCAGCCTTTTTCCGTAGGCAACATCCGAGGGTCGAGGTCATTTGTGTATCGAAGGCAGCATCATTAGGGTCGTGACCTTTTTATCGAGGCAACACGGCTGAGGTATCCTCGAATTCGAGGGACATGGCTTATTCTGCAGAAAAACGAAGGCAATAGGCAACAGGCAACAGGCAACAAGGCAACAGAGAGGGTTACCCAAAAGGTGTGCGTGTGTGCAACAATCACGTGATTAATTCGATTAAATTATCTTACAATTAGTGAGGCTAATTCGATTTAAAGTTGCACTCCCTAAATTACTAACCACGCAGTTATAGAGTGATAATAATAATAATAAAGGGAAGGGGGGAATTGAAACCAGCGGAGGAAAGGGGAATTGAAACCAGCGGGATAATAAATAAATAAGTCTGACATAAGTAATAATTAGGGTTTAGAGTTACCGACTATGCGAGGCTTTGACATTTGGCAAACCTGAAAAGGCGGAAAAATGGCAAACAGAAATAGGGTGAGTGCATTATCGGTTCGGAGGCAAACATTATAACCCTAAAAATAAAGAATAATGAAATTTAAAAAATAAATAAAGTAAATAGACACTTAGCTTCTAATTTGATCTGATATGGTTAGAGTCGGAGGAAACCTCGGAGGTAACCCTGAAAAGACAAGGCAGAACGAGAAGGTGAACGCAAGGCAAATCCTAACCACAAATCAATTAAAAGAATAAGATTAAATAAAGCAGCACACTTATCTTCGAGGTTTGTTGAAGGCGCGCGCTCGGGACGAATCATGTTGCTAACCTTGAAAAGGCACAGAAGAAGAAGATTTTTAGTGTAGGGCATGATCTTCGTAAACCCTGATTAGGGTACGAATAGAATAAGAAAAAATAAACGATTTAATTAATTATTGGTCTCGCGACCTAATTAATTAAATCGGAAAGGAAAAAAATAAAATCGAACATACATGTATTTTTTTTTTTAAGAATTTTTTAGAGTTAAAACAAAGTAAATATGAATTTTGAATAAATAAATAATTAAATAAGAAATAAATAAATAATATAAATGAAAATAAACAAAATAAATGAATTATTATTTATAATAGAAAAAGTTTTTGGAAATAAAATATAATGGTTTTTATGGAAAAAAAAAACAAATAGAAACAATATATATATATATATATATATATATATATATATATATATAAATAAATAAAGGGGATATAGTAATTAAAATAAAAAAAAAAAAAAAAAAAATTGCAAAAAACACTCAGCTGGATTCAGTGTATCGCACGCGTATGGTGTATGATAGACTCGCACGCAGTAGCGCGTTGGATTGAGGACGGTGATGATCAGACGGCTGGGAGCGTGAGGGTACACGCTAGTGCGTGTTTCATGTTGCATGCGATCCATCCTGGTCCAACCAAGAAACGCGCGCGAAGCTTATTCAAACCAGCCAACCAGACTGCGCCACGCAGTCATCTTCTTCAAGAGGCCACCTGCAACATAGATTTTACAGCGCTTTTTTGGCTGAAGCGCTATAAAAGACCCTGCATCTCAAGAACAAAATAACGAATAGGACTAAACGATCCTATAAATCTGGCGCACTTACACCATTCGATCCGTCTGGTCATCACGAACACGACCATGGGATCAATTAGGTTTAATTTTACCTGTAGAAAAAAGCCCCAATTCGAACCAAGAACCCTAAACATGGCATCTTGCCCGAAACAGCACCATAACATACCAAATCATCCAGAAACCATAAACACATTAAACTAAACACAAATATGCCATTAGATTATGATATGGATGCTTGAAACAATGTAATCGAGGCAAATTAGGATCAGACCAAGTGTGACTTACAATGCTTCGTTTTTGAAGTTTTAAAGCCTGAAAGCGATTGAGACACACTCAAAGATGTCTTAGGAACGTGTTTGAATCGATAGAACACCTTGAATTTGCTTGTATCTTTGAATCCGGATTGGACTTGTTCTTGAGTTTTGGAGAATGGAACTAGGGTTCTTGAAAGCCAAATCTTTTTCTCTTTAGGTCTGCACCCCTTGCTTATATATGGGAGAGTGAATTAGGTTAATAAGAATGGCTGGAATCCATGTAAATATTTGATTTCTATCTTGGGAGATTTGATTGAATTTTGCTTATGGATTTTTCTTAAAATTGATCAATTTCAATCTTATCTATCCAAATCTTGTTTGCACGAAATTGGATTGATTTTAGAATATATTTGATGATTAAATAAGATCCAAATCCCTTCTTCCATCAAATATTTGATTTTCCAATAATTTATTTGATTTTAGTCCTTTTTAAATGAATTAAAAATTCATAATAAATCAAATAAAACATATAATGTCGTGGGAAAAAGGTTTTGGGCCCTTGGATACTTTGAGGATCAAGATTGTGTTGAAATAACTCAGGCCCATTTGCAAAAGTTTTCAAGTTTCTTCACATTTTCCCTCCAAAATCATCTAACTTTGACAAGGCCTATCTCCCTCAATTTTTGAGGTATGGAAGTGTTCTAAGACATTTTGGAAACCTTAGAGAGTCCTCTAACCCATGTCTTTGGTTCCATGTCAAAATCATTTTTCATTCTCATTTTATGACCTTCTGAAGAAAGTGTCTTTTTGTTGACTTTTGAAAAGGACCTATAATGTATGAAGCCATATCTCTTAAACCATTGACCTATGAGCTCTGATTCTTGGACCATTGGATAGAGGAATGAATTCCCTTCAAAATAAGCTTTAGTGGGAATTTTTCTGATGAAGTATGAATATTTGGTGAATTTTCAAAGTTTGATTGACTTTTTCAACTCATGCCCAAAATAGTAACTTTTGACTTTTGACTTTTCTGATCTTTCCTTGCATCATCATGATCAACCCTTGATCAAATGATGATTTTAGGGTTATGAGGATGCTGTTAACCAAGTATCTTGAACTTTGACTGTACTTGGACTTGAAATGACTATTTTGCCCTTGGGGATCAACTGTTGACCTAATCATGATTTGAGGGACCAACCTGTTCTGTTTGACTTGAAACTTTACATGGAGATACTTTGGGATGTTTGTGACCCTATGGAACCACCTTGAGTCATTGATTCAATGATTTTCCTTCTAAAGAAACAAACCCTAGTTCAGATCTTTGTATAGGAGAAATTGTCTAGGAGCTTTGCATGTGGATTTGGAACTTGAATAAGAGAAATAATGTGGGCAAATTTTGGGGTATGACAGCTGCCCCTGTTCAATTATCTTAAACCTGAAGATGTAGAGTGGTTTGTATGCCAGTCGGTATCTGAAGGTGGAAGATGATTGAACACTAGAATACCAAGAAATTTGCCCTGGCTGGAGTGGGGACTTTTGTCGGAGATGGGCTTAATGATGCCATCTAGATGTTGAGACTGAAGTGTTTGAGAAGTAGTTGTTTAGAGATGGGCTTAAAGATGCCATCTGACTTGATAAACTCGAGAATTAGAATACGTCGTACGTTAGGCTGTTTCTAGTTTGCATCATCAGATGTCTGGAAAAGCCGTGCGTTAGGCTAAAGATAAATCGTGTGTTAGATTAATCTTGATTGCATCCTTAGATGTCTGGAAAATCGTGCATTAGGTTGATGGATAAGTCGTACGTTAGAATACCCAATTTGCATCCGTAGATGTCTGGAAGACCGTGCGTTAGGTCGAAGAATAAATCATGCGTTAGACTATTCTCAATTGCATCCTCAGATGTCTGGAAAACCGTGCGTTAGGTTGATGGATAAGTCGTGCGTTAGACTACCCAATTTGCATCCGTAGATGTCTGGAAGACCGTGCGTTAGGTCGAAGAATAAATCATGCGTTAGACTATTCTCAATTGCATCCTCAGATGTCTGGAAAACCGTGCGTTAGGTTGATGGATAAATCGTGCGTTAGACTACCCAATTTGCATCCGTAGATGTCTGGAAGACCGTGCGTTAGGTCGAAGAATAAATCATGCGTTAGACTATTCTCAATTGCATCCTCAGATGTCTGGAAAACCGTGCGTTAGGTTGATGGATAAGTCGTGCGTTAGACTAACCCCGATTGCATCCTCAGATGTCTGGAAGACCGTGCGTTAGGTCGATGGATGAGTCGTGCGTTAGACTTATCCAAATTGCATCCGTAGATGTCTGGAATGCCATGCGTCAGGCGTTTGCTTTGAATAAGATTCGAATCTTTGTAATGTACCTGTCAAACATTGTTAGTTTTTCATGCAATGACATGATGCATGAGTTATATGCTTCTCAAAATAAATAAGGAATATGTATGTGATGTATGAATGTGTTTATAACTTATAATATATGTTTATGTATGTTTATGACTTGTGATATATGTTTTATGACTTGTGTGGCTAGAATCGTCTGATTGAGAAGATACGTTTCTATGTCATTGAGAGCTTGATGTTTTGATCTCTTCTTGAAGATGCTTAGCTGGGGATTTATGATTTCTGCTTGGGGATGATCAGAATCTTGATGTACCCTGACTAAGGATGAGAGATATTAGTAAACCATATTGGAGAAGAGCAAAGTGTTGGAGAGATGATAGTATTGAAGATGTAATCTCTGTTGGGGATCTATATCTCTTGTTGGACGGGAGTATTTGAAGATGTCTTCTTAATGATTACTCTGTGGGGATATGATCTTGTGAACCCGGCTCTGTGGGGAGACGCAGATGTCTTGAATGTTGCCCCCAGTATTATAGCAACTACCATTTCTGGATTTGAGTATTGATTAGGACACACCACTGAATATTGGTCAAGATGTCAACCTGGACTTGTATAGATTTGCCCCAGTTGGTAGGAACTTTGGAAAGATTCGCCTCGCGAGGACTTTATGAGATATGAACTATGGGCGACATGCCCCTAGTAGTCACAGGCCCAAGGCAATGCCCCATGTTGATTGAGAAGTAGTTTCATATCCACTTGGATGCATGCCCCTGATTTGTTTCGGCATCTTTGAGAGATTCTTGGAATCTTGAATTGATTTCCCCAAATTGATCTGGAACTAGTTTGAAATCTGTTTGGGACGTATGCCTTTGACTGTTTTGGTTTTTGAGAGATTCTTAGAATCTTGACTGGATTTCCCCAGATTGATTGGGAAAAGCGTGCCATGCCCCTTGTATGGGAGACATTGCTTCTCGGAGTAATCTTATCTGTCGGGATGACTTTCAGTCATTAGTTGTACCCTGTTGCAAGTTCTTTCTGATGCTAACATTTGAAATTATGTAGCAGAATATGTTTAATAATGAATTCATGAGATGCAATGCATACGTTTGTCTTGAGTTTTTGAACAAAACATTAAAACAAAAGATATAAAAGCGTGATATTTGTAAAAATGTGATGTTTGTAAAAACGAAATATCAACTCAGCATTTTGGTAAACCTTAAGGAGTCGGGATACCTTTTTGGTGACAGTATGCTTTCGAACTAACCATGCTTCAGTTAGGACTTTCAAGGGTTGTAACGTGGCTTGGTTCACGGTTTAAGAAACAAAGGATAAAGGCTCAAAATTTGATTGTACCCACCCCTCTTCGTGATGATCTTCAGTCCTAAGCTCAGTTGGTTCGACTTATGCATTCAGGTTCCAAGAGACTTTTGGATTTGCGCCTTTGATGATGATGGTTCATAAGTAAAGAGAATTTTTTTTGAGATGGCAGTCCCTTCTTCCTTTTGGTAGTCACAACATTGTGTTGTTCAGGATTTTATTGACTTCTCTTTTTTCATCTTTTTGATATCCCTAACTTTTGCCTGAACTGTTTATTTCTGAGATTACAGTCAGCGGGATGCCTTGATTTTGCCTAAGTCGTCTTTTGATTTTTGACTTAGCAGGCTTTTCTTTGTATATATACTTTTCATTCATTTTTTTTTTTTTTTGAAAGATATTGGCTGCCTTGCTTAATGATTGATGGACCATCGTTGGCTTTTGATTGACATTTCCAACACTTCTTGGATGTGTGCGGATGAACGCTTGTAATTGAAACCTTTGTTGAAAGGTGTACTAAATGATTCCCTTGAAATAGAATGTACAGCCAAAATAACTGAGAACTACCCTGCCCCAGGTTATGATCAAGGATTTTAATTTGTTCAAAAACTTCTACTCCTTAGGCTCAAAGGGGTTGACGAGGGATTAACATCCTTATATCTCCACTGTTTAGGAATTGAAACAATGCCTGTACATCGTCAGCATAGTCTGTTCGAAAGCATATTGTATGAGATTGCGGTATCATTTTCGTCATCCTCCCTCAAAAGGCATACAGCTTTAGCCGGAATTGAGTATCATAAAACATATGCAAAGTAACGACATAATTTAAAAAGAGTGATAGCGAAATAATTTATTCAAGACAAACATATGCAATGCACTGATGATGATTATTAAAACAAATAATGTCTATCATAATTGGAGTGTTTAAACAAACAGAATAGAAATTGCAAATGAAGGTAAATCTAATGATCTAAAGAGTTCATCCTTCTAGCCATTCATAGTATTAGCAATCTTGTTATGTTTATGCATGGGAGCAGTAATGATGTTCGGAGTTTAAGGAGCTTCGAACTCGATCTCCCCAGCATCTATCATATCTTGAATTTTGTTTTTCAGGGCCCAACAACTATCAGCATCATGCCCAGTAGCATTGGAGTGGTAAGCACATGTAGCTTTGGGATCGTAAGACGGGCTTGCAGTGTTGGGAAACTTCGGAGGATCCTTTACGGTGATCAGATTGGCTTTCAGTAGATATTGTAGGGCTTGAGATAAAGGCATGTTGATCTTGGTGAATTGCCTCCTTGGTCTATCAGTCTTGCGTTGGTAGCCTTGTCTAGGAGCTTGTTGAGATATTGGTGCAGAGATGAGGACGGCACCAACAGAATGATTCTGGTCATCCTTACTACGACTCTTTTGACTATGAATAGCATTAGATTCGTTTCTTCCTTGATACGGCTTCCTTGTAGTACCAGAGGCAGAACCCACTTGAATCTTCCCACTTCGAATACCATTTTCCACACGTTCTCCAGTTAAAATGAGTTCAGTAAACCCAGAAGAAGAACTACCCAGCAGGTGACTATAGAACGGCCCAGTTAGCGTGCCCATGAACATGTCTACCAACTCCCTATCATTCAAAGAGGGTTGGACTCTTCCAGCCAAATCTCTCCATTTTTGAGCATACTCCTTGAAACTTTCTTTAGGACCCATGGACATGCTTTGAAGTTGCATGCGAGTCGGTGCAAGATCAGAGTTATATTGATATTGCTTGTAGAAAGCCACAACCAAATCCTCCCAAGTACGGATGCTAGCACTTTCCAGCTTATAATACCATTCGAGTTGAGTTCTAGATAGACTTTCTTGAAAGAAATGGATCCAGAGTCTCTTATCAGCAGTGTGGGGTTGAATCTTTCTCACATAAGACCTCAGATGCATCTTAGGACAAGAGATTCCATCATACTTAGCAAAAGCGGGAGTCTTGAATTTCGGCGGAATAACGACTCCAGGAACGAGTCCCAATTCTTCAAAATCCAGCCCAGGTACCTTTTGAATTTCCACGCTTCTCAGACGTTCTTCTAACTGCCTATACCTCTCATCGGATTCATCCTCGTCCTCGGGATACTCTTCTTCTTCTTCTTCTTCTTCCCCATCAGAACCTACATGGCTTCCCTGATTGTTCTTGACACTGATATCATCTCTCTCTTCATCTTCCTCATTCTTTGGAATTTCAGCATCCTCAGCTTTCTTGGGACGACCTTTGAACCTTCTACCCAGGTTGATCACTCCTTTGGGCTTATTGGTCTTTTTCTCCTTCTTAGTCAGAAGGGTTTTCAGCTCGTCTTGCCCCTTGGATAAGTTCAGGATCAGATCTTGAAATTGGGCATTCTGAGCTTGAAGGTCTTTAACTGATTGCTCGAGATTCATGATGCTGAAATAAACAGCGGGGAAGTAAGAAACCTGTGGCGGGAACCTGTGATGCAATGTTATGAATGCAGATGCAATATTTTCAAGGATCTCTAGAAATTTAGTTAGCGACGTCAAAAATGATTTGGTCGCTTCTTTGTTTGAAGAATTCTGACTCTTGTCTTTGAACATCCTTCTTTGAGAATCAAGCTCACCATATCGAGTGGGTCATCGCCTCTGATTCGGGATACTTCTGAATTTGGAGGTACATGGCCAGAGGAAAGTAAATCCTCTTGCCCCTTGTTAGGATTTTAGTCCTTGATAAGAGTACCTGAAATTGTGCGCCCTAAATCCCTAAGATCCTTGAAAGGGTTAGTTAACATGCTATGTTATGATGTCATGAGGTAATGCGAGTGCGATGCAATGCATTAAGTAAAGCATAAGGTCATAAGGACGAGATGTCCTACAGGCAAATCCTGCAAGGAAATAAAAGGTTAAAGCATAGGGTAATGAGGACAAAATGTCCTACCAGTAAATCCTGCAAGGAAATGGAAAGGTTAGATAACAAACAAGTCACACAAGAGTCCTTAAGTTTAAAGGCTTGCATGGAGTATGACCGGGTAACTACCCTTCCCCAAAGGTACTTCTAAGGATAAGGATGATATCAGCAACGGGTTCTACCAAGTTACTCAGAATTGTCAGCCCCTCCAAAGCACCCTCGAACATGGTACATGCATACCACGCAATGATACTTTGAGAGAGAACCTATCTGAGTTGTAGTATCGGGTAGCGACTATGCCCTTAACATGCATCAAGAGTAGTCCCCCCACCACGTTCCTAAAGGCCAAGATGGGTTAAAGGTGACTAAAGGTCCTTGAGCTCCGACGCACCCAAAGATACATGCGTAAACCTCTCTCATGCAAAAGAGGTACACAATAACCAGTGGAGGCCTAACTCAAGCGCGAACTTCATTTTGACCAATCCCAAGCATGCACAAGGGAGGTCTCCATGACTATGCCGCTCCTATCTTAAGGTGCACTCGAATCCGGGTATAGGATTCGTCCTTCAGTTAATTCCCAAAACGCCCCTGAAAAATAAAACAAACAAAGCAAACAATAGAAAACATTTAAAATGAATCCTAAACTTTTAAGGTAACCCCTCTTAATCGAAATATCCCCAGCAGAGTCGCCAGTTCTGTAATACGGTGAACTGACTTTATTGAAATGTTGCGGATAGCAAGAGTCGCCACCGACTTTTATTTTATCCAAATTTAATTAGAAAGGCTAAAAGAACAGGAAAAACCTTTTAAATAAAATAGGGTTCGGGGGGTAATTATGCAAAGGGAAGGTGTAAGGCACCCTTTGCATCCATGGTTATCCATGGGCTCTTAACTTGCTTTGCTCTTTTTGTTTCAGAAAGGTAGAAGAAGAAGGTGTGGACTTTAGCTCGTAAATGAGCGTAGCCATATTGAAGAATTTTGAGAAAGAATATTTGAAAGTATTTTAGAGCAAGGCAAAGCAATTTAAGAGCAATTTACCTTATATTTGAGAAATCTGTTCTTTCAGCCTTTCAGAGCGAAAGGGTCTATCCTTGCCATGAGGGCAGGAAGCCTTCCATTTGGAAGTTTAAGGGTCATCGAAACATCCTTTACCATAAGACTATCCCATGCCATAGAAGGGCAGGTAGTCTAAGGCAAGGATCAGAATAAGCCTTTTCGTAGGCAGCCAGAAGATACCTCAGCCTTTTTCCGTAGGCAACATCCGAGGGTCGAGGTCATTTGTGTATCGAAGGCAGCATCATTAGGGTCGTGACCTTTTTATCGAGGCAACACGGCTGAGGTATCCTCGAATTCGAGGGACATGGCTTATTCTGCAGAAAAACGAAGGCAATAGGCAACAGGCAACAGGCAACAAGGCAACAGAGAGGGTTACCCAAAAGGTGTGCGTGTGTGCAACAATCACGTGATTAATTCGATTAAATTATCTTACAATTAGTGAGGCTAATTCGATTTAAAGTTGCACTCCCTAAATTACTAACCACGCAGTTATAGAGTGATAATAATAATAATAAAGGGAAGGGGGGAATTGAAACCAGCGGAGGAAAGGGGAATTGAAACCAGCGGGATAATAAATAAATAAGTCTGACATAAGTAATAATTAGGGTTTAGAGTTACCGACTATGCGAGGCTTTGACATTTGGCAAACCTGAAAAGGCGGAAAAATGGCAAACAGAAATAGGGTGAGTGCATTATCGGTTCGGAGGCAAACATTATAACCCTAAAAATAAAGAATAATGAAATTTAAAAAATAAATAAAGTAAATAGACACTTAGCTTCTAATTTGATCTGATATGGTTAGAGTCGGAGGAAACCTCGGAGGTAACCCTGAAAAGACAAGGCAGAACGAGAAGGTGAACGCAAGGCAAATCCTAACCACAAATCAATTAAAAGAATAAGATTAAATAAAGCAGCACACTTATCTTCGAGGTTTGTTGAAGGCGCGCGCTCGGGACGAATCATGTTGCTAACCTTGAAAAGGCACAGAAGAAGAAGATTTTTAGTGTAGGGCATGATCTTCGTAAACCCTGATTAGGGTACGAATAGAATAAGAAAAAATAAACGATTTAATTAATTATTGGTCTCGCGACCTAATTAATTAAATCGGAAAGGAAAAAAATAAAATCGAACATACATGTATTTTTTTTTTTAAGAATTTTTTAGAGTTAAAACAAAGTAAATATGAATTTTGAATAAATAAATAATTAAATAAGAAATAAATAAATAATATAAATGAAAATAAACAAAATAAATGAATTATTATTTATAATAGAAAAAGTTTTTGGAAATAAAATATAATGGTTTTTATGGAAAAAAAAAACAAATAGAAACAATATATATATATATATATATATATATATATATATATATATATATATATAATAAATAAAGGGGATATAGTAATTAAAATAAAAAAAAAAAAAAAAAAATTGCAAAAAACACTCAGCTGGATTCAGTGTATCGCACGCGTATGGTGTATGATAGACTCGCACGCAGTAGCGCGTTGGATTGAGGACGGTGATGATCAGACGGCTGGGAGCGTGAGGGTACACGCTAGTGCGTGTTTCATGTTGCATGCGATCCATCCTGGTCCAACCAAGAAACGCGCGCGAAGCTTATTCAAACCAGCCAACCAGACTGCGCCACGCAGTCATCTTCTTCAAGAGGCCACCTGCAACATAGATTTTACAGCGCTTTTTTGGCTGAAGCGCTATAAAAGACCCTGCATCTCAAGAACAAAATAACGAATAGGACTAAACGATCCTATAAATCTGGCGCACTTACACCATTCGATCCGTCTGGTCATCACGAACACGACCATGGGATCAATTAGGTTTAATTTTACCTGTAGAAAAAAGCCCCAATTCGAACCAAGAACCCTAAACATGGCATCTTGCCCGAAACAGCACCATAACATACCAAATCATCCAGAAACCATAAACACATTAAACTAAACACAAATATGCCATTAGATTATGATATGGATGCTTGAAACAATGTAATCGAGGCAAATTAGGATCAGACCAAGTGTGACTTACAATGCTTCGTTTTTGAAGTTTTAAAGCCTGAAAGCGATTGAGACACACTCAAAGATGTCTTAGGAACGTGTTTGAATCGATAGAACACCTTGAATTTGCTTGTATCTTTGAATCCGGATTGGACTTGTTCTTGAGTTTTGGAGAATGGAACTAGGGTTCTTGAAAGCCAAATCTTTTTCTCTTTAGGTCTGCACCCCTTGCTTATATATGGGAGAGTGAATTAGGTTAATAAGAATGGCTGGAATCCATGTAAATATTTGATTTCTATCTTGGGAGATTTGATTGAATTTTGCTTATGGATTTTTCTTAAAATTGATCAATTTCAATCTTATCTATCCAAATCTTGTTTGCACGAAATTGGATTGATTTTAGAATATATTTGATGATTAAATAAGATCCAAATCCCTTCTTCCATCAAATATTTGATTTTCCAATAATTTATTTGATTTTAGTCCTTTTTAAATGAATTAAAAATTCATAATAAATCAAATAAAACATATAATGTCGTGGGAAAAAGGTTTTGGGCCCTTGGATACTTTGAGGATCAAGATTGTGTTGAAATAACTCAGGCCCATTTGCAAAAGTTTTCAAGTTTCTTCACATTTTCCCTCCAAAATCATCTAACTTTGACAAGGCCTATCTCCCTCAATTTTTGAGGTATGGAAGTGTTCTAAGACATTTTGGAAACCTTAGAGAGTCCTCTAACCCATGTCTTTGGTTCCATGTCAAAATCATTTTTCATTCTCATTTTATGACCTTCTGAAGAAAGTGTCTTTTTGTTGACTTTTGAAAAGGACCTATAATGTATGAAGCCATATCTCTTAAACCATTGACCTATGAGCTCTGATTCTTGGACCATTGGATAGAGGAATGAATTCCCTTCAAAATAAGCTTTAGTGGGAATTTTTCTGATGAAGTATGAATATTTGGTGAATTTTCAAAGTTTGATTGACTTTTTCAACTCATGCCCAAAATAGTAACTTTTGACTTTTGACTTTTCTGATCTTTCCTTGCATCATCATGATCAACCCTTGATCAAATGATGATTTTAGGGTTATGAGGATGCTGTTAACCAAGTATCTTGAACTTTGACTGTACTTGGACTTGAAATGACTATTTTGCCCTTGGGGATCAACTGTTGACCTAATCATGATTTGAGGGACCAACCTGTTCTGTTTGACTTGAAACTTTACATGGAGATACTTTGGGATGTTTGTGACCCTATGGAACCACCTTGAGTCATTGATTCAATGATTTTCCTTCTAAAGAAACAAACCCTAGTTCAGATCTTTGTATAGGAGAAATTGTCTAGGAGCTTTGCATGTGGATTTGGAACTTGAATAAGAGAAATAATGTGGGCAAATTTTGGGGTATGACAAACATCTTCGTCAACATCAGTTTCTTTCTGAACCCCAACATTAATGGATTCCATCATGAATTTGGTTCTAGAGTTAAAGTCCTTAAAAGAAGTATGCGCTATAAGACTAGTATCTACAACCTTAGGTTTCCACTCCTTTTTAGTTTTAATCCTTAATTATTAGCCCTAGATTGAGGTGAATGTTTTGGATAACCATACAATATGTAGGAGAATGGTTTTATGTGACCATGTTTTCCACAATAATGACATTTCCAAGGATGGAGCTTGGCTCTGGTCTGAGTTTTCTGAAGTTTGGAAGGATGTTGTAACATTTTCTCAGACATTATGAGCTCATCCTTCACTTCAGCAGGAACAAATTTTGTCACAAGGGTTTTCTTTGATTATTTGAAGACTAATAATTAAACCCTATACCAGTAAATATTTTACCTCATTTCCCAACTTGAAGAATTCCATCCCAACACATTAGATCTATTGTTCAACATTCTTATGGATTTGGTCATGTTTTCAATTTAGAAGTCAATAAGGTTACCTCATTTTGAAAATCAAAGACAGTGGGTGACAGTTTCTCTTTTCATCATGGAGTTGCGCTATGATTCTCTTATTCTTTTCTCCTGTCATCACATGAATCTTCATGAGATTCAAATCTACTAGTGAAGGCTGTAATATGCTTAGTAGTTTCATCATCAGGTTTACCCTTTCCATGATTGGGTTTTTCCTTTGTTCTTGCTTTTCTCTGAAAGTCACTGTTCTTACTGATGTCGAATGACATGTTCTTGACATTAGGTCTTCGATTTTTATTTATTATCTTCAGTACCTTATTGAACTACCTCCTAAGAATCATAATAGCATTTGAAATTCCTTCATCAGTCTCCATATCACATTGAACCTCTTCTTCATTAGTGTTGGAGATAAAAACTATGCTCTTGTTCTTTTTTCGAAATATATCATTGATAGCCAATTAAAAAGTTTGAAGTGACCCAATAAGCTTCTTCACTTTCATCTTTCAAATGTCTTGGGCTTCTTCAATAGATGTGACCTTCATGTCAAAATTCTTAGTCAATGACCTAAGGATTTTTCTAACAAGCTTCTCCTCTGACATCTTCTCTCCCAAGGCACTAGATGAATGGGAAATATTAAGAACATTCATGTGAAAGTCATGAATACACTCATCATTCTTCATCCTGAGATTCTCATATTTGGTGGTGAGAAGTTGAAGTCTTGACATTTTTACTTTTGATGTACCTTCGTGAGTGGTTCTAAGAATTTCCTATGCATCTTTGGCCATGGTATATGTACTTATTAACTTGAATATATTTTTGTCAACCTTATTGAGCAAGGCGTTCAAAGCTTTGGAGTTTCCAATAGCATGTTCATCCTCTACCTTAGACCAGTTCTCTTCTGGCTTCAATTCAGTTGTACCCTTCACCACAGGATGTTCCCAACCTTTGATAATTTCTTTCCAGGTTTTGCTATCTAAGATTTTAGAAAATCCATCATACGCGCCATCTAGTAATCATAGTTGGTGTCATCTAAAATACATAGTCTGTTAAAAAATCCTACTTTTATAGTACCAGAAAATAGGGCACCCAATAAACAGAACAGAGCACCTGCTCTGATGCCAATTGAAATTCTGGCACTTGCAATATAGATGTCAAGACACAAACACAATGTTAAGACACATGTTATAACATCACCTACTATCAGAAAATAGATTATGCAGAAAATAAATTGTAGAAAGATAAACAACACAATCAAATATTAACTCAGTTTGGTGCAACGTCACCTACTTTGGGGGCTTCCAAGCCATGAAGGAAATCTACTATAATAGTATTATTTCAAAGCCTAAACGGTTCCAGTTTACAACTTATCACTTAATCACTACCCCATGCAACTTCTACCTAGAAATAGCCATCTATATATGAAAAATCTCATCTCACTTCCAATCACCTCAGTGATAAATACAGTCACAAACCTTGTGACCAGAAGAACTAAAAATAAATATTACACTTTCCAATAAAAAATACTTGATCTTACTTAAAAGCTCCAATCAAGAACAATACTTAACTTTTTTCCTTAAAAGCTTCAAGAGTGAGAATAATAACTTGACTAACATTCAAGTAACAACCAGTCAAACTCATTGCATCAAAAGATACATGAATGACATACAAACAAAACACATGAAGAACTTGAACTCCTCTCAAAACCTAAACCCTTATTGCACTCACGGTTTCTTCTTGTGAATGCTTGTTATACTAGGTTTAGCAAGTCCTTATTTATAGACTTTTGCAGTATGGGCTTGGACTCTGAAACAAATCCAATCTTATCCTTTTCAAACACCTGCAAGATCTTCACTAAAAATAGGAACAAATAAAATATAAGTTTCCTTAAAAGTCTCCAAGATCTTTTTTATGTAACTCAATCAAATATGCATTTGTCCTATAAACTCCTTGATTGGTTGTCCTTTATGAGTTTCGAACCTTCCAAAATCTCATATTTTTCCATCAAATTTTCAAGGATTAAAACTAGTTTGAACTATCATAATGTTCTGGTATACCATGTCATAACATCTAACAGAACATATGTACATACTCATGATAGCAGAACGTGTCATGATAGTTGGTCAAGATGTTTCAACATCTTACTTAACAGTTAAGAACCATGTTTTAGCAAAATTAATGTCAATCACAAAACCATAGAACTAACAGTGGCTTATTTGACTACGCTCTAAGGAGCTTTTATGTAATTATGAATTGTGTCTTTAAGGGCTTCTTTTGTATTTTATTCTTTAGAGATTAATAAGTGGCGGGCTTTTCTCGCCCTTGCTTATTTACTTTGTGTGAACTATCTTAGAATACCTTGAACAAGTTGTGGCCTCGTTGTAATCTAGTAAGACGAGGATTCCTACGTGAGGATAATAGTATTGCCACTCAACGGAAAAGGATTAATGCACGAGGATCCAACCTATGTGATTGCCTCTATAGGGACTCCTCCATAATGATACACAATACAGGATCACCTCTATGGGCGGAAAGGATTCCTTCATGATGATTTAGCATGTATGATAGCCTCTAAAGGCGGCAAGGATCCATCGTGTATGATCACCTTCATAGGCGGTCTTGATAAGGTTTCCCTTTACTCTTGAGTTAATGGGCGATGCAAAGTACCTCTTCGGTAACTGCTGCAAATTATTAGGGTTACCTGTTGTACGTTCTTTGACACCTTTGGCTATCTTTCTGGTATGGATGGCTAGGAAGTTGACAGGGCGATCTAATGCATTACATGTCCTCAAAGAACCTCTTGCACCGCCAATTGTGGGCATTTTACAAATATATTAGTATAATATATTTTTATTTTAATCTAAATATAGTTTAAATTATTTATAATATAATATTTATTATATTAAATTTAAATGTAAAATTCATGAAATATTTTCAAAACATTTTTTAATATTTTCAAATCATTTAAAGTTATATATGTAGAGTGGATATTCTAACGATCATATCTACTTAATATAAATCTAAGGTTGTCATGATAACAACCTAGGACACAACCCTAACCCTAATTCTTACATGGCATCATATTAGCATCCCAATGCTTATGTGTCATCCTATTAAAATTTAGAATTTTTATCACTTTTATTTTAATTCTTCACAACAACTCCAATTCACTACCACAATTAATAATAATATTAAAATAAATAATAATAATATTAATAATAATAATATAATAATATTAAAACATCACTAATAATAATAATATACTAATATTAAATCATCACTAATAATAATAATAAAATAATATATCTAACTAATAATAATAGTAAAATAATAATAACAACTATAATAATAATACTAATAATAAAATACTAATATAATAACCGACCACCATAATTATAAATAATAATAATAATATATTCAATTAACACTATTATATCTTAATATCATAATTCTCTTTCTTTTATTAAAAAAATCTTTAATTCTCAAATAATAATAATATAATAATACTAAACCATCACTACTAATAATGATAATATAATATCTAGCTAATAATAATAGTAAAATAATAATAATAAATATAAAGCTTCTTAATCTAAACCAAAATAAAAAATTTATATTTATTTTAAATATAAATATCAAATATATGTTGCTTTAAAAAATTGTCAAAAAAATATATCATAATTTTTTTATAATTTATAATTTAGATTGATCTACTTTTATATGTATTATAAATTTAATAATTAATAAAATTTAATTAAACATTTTGAAAATTTATAATAAATAATATGATAAAAAAAATCTGAATTGACTTGACCTACATATAATAGAAAAATATCAAATATTAAACCAATTTTCTAAATTTTTTATATTTTATAGAATTTTATATTATATATATATATATATATATATATATATATATATATATATATATATATATATATATATATATATATATATATATATATATATATATATATATATATATATATATATATATATATATATATATATATATATATATAATTTTAGAATTCAATTAAAAATAAGTATTTAAAATTTTATATATAAATTATAAGTATTTAAAATTTTAAAAATAATCTATATAATTTTATAAAACATTTTAATATAATTTTGACCTAATGAATTTAACATACCTACAAAGTCTTAAAAAAATTCTATATATTACATTTTAGGATTAAATAATCAATTTTATATTTAATTCAGTATGCAATCAAAATAACAAAACGGAAAAGAAGAAAAACGGAAAAGTGGATCAGCCTAACCTCCAAATTAAATAATCAGTTGAATTCCCAATTAAATAATGAATTGAAAATCTACAATAAATTATACCATCAATTATATATTTAATGTACATAAATTATCATTTATAAACTTACTCTCGACGTTTCAATTTTACCATAAATAAAATTAAAAAACGGCTGTATGAATTAGTTATAAATATACACCGGATGAATATTCCATTTTGTAAGGATGAAATCTCAAGACAATTATTTCTCAAACTTTTGCAATTTTATTCTGGCCTCTGTTTTCTTTAAATACAATACGAATAAAATATTAGAAATGAAGACTATGAATACCATTTAAGCATGAGGTACAATTACATATCATAAAATAAGAATTATTTGTTAAATTTTTTTAATTTTATTCGTATGTTGTTTTTTCTATTAATATTTTTTTATATATTTTATAATATGCTACATTGATTATAGACATTTTGAATGAATGCATATGGCAGGTATTTTGAATGAATGCATATGGTAGGGTGGTTTATACACATTTTGTAAAAATGCAGATGACATTGTGGTTCATTTTATATGACGTATATGAAAAAATTAACAAGCGAAAAATTTAGGTGGGAGGTAGCATCTACCATGAATTTTAAAATATAGTATATTTAGTGGGACTTTTAGAACATGTTTGTTTGTAATTTTAAACACAAACTTTTTTTTTTTAATTTGTATGTGATAGAATAGTGATAATTATTTATGATAATATTTATTTATTTATAAAGTATTACCACTTTCTTTGCAATTTGTTAATAATAAAAATATCTTATTATCTTTTAATTAAATCAATACAATAAAATGTAATATAGAATATTCATTTATGTGTATATTGAAAGAAATAGTATAAGACTAAAATATCATTTTGAATATGTAAAAATATTTACATTTGATATAAAATTTATTTATTATTTTTTGAACAGTCTAATTAAAATTATAAAGATAAATTTTTACTTTTACTTTTATTTGAATTATTAATAAGTTAACAAAACCAAGATGAAGTAGAGTTAATAAATTTTTATTTTTATTTGAATAATTAGTTAAAATTTATATAAAAATATATTTAAAATTCAATCTATATAAGCCTAAATTATTTTTATCATTTCATATATTTTATAATTATATTTATGTTAAATTTATTTATGCTTATTTTCATATTTTAGAAAATTTGATAAATAGATAACAAAATAAAAACGTAACTTCAAGTCTTTTAGATAACTTACAAATAAACAGACATTTTTATAGTGATAATTGAAATTTATAATCACAATGTAAAATATAAAAAATAATTGTCAATTATTTAATTGTGTACAAATATAATCATGTTTTATTATATTGTCTTTTGAATTTTTTCCTATTATTAATTTTTTTGTGAATTTTTTTTAATATTATTTTACTTCTCTGAATCACATATGTTATTATATTAATATTATTATGAATAAAATTATAATTTTTATATTAATAAAATTGTACTAATTCTACAATATGTGGCCGTATAAGACTAATTTTAATAAAACTGTACTAATTCTATAATATGTGGTAGTATAAGACTAATTTTAATATTAATAAAATAATCATTTAAAATTTTGTGGTATTAAATTAATAGAATTATGAGTTTTTAATTTTTATGATAAATAAAAAATAACCTTATATAACAGAATAATATTTTAATTAAATAGTTTAATATATTATAATAATAAAATAAATATTAATATTATAAAGTTCAATTTTAAAATATCCGTGCATCGCACGGGCCAACAATCTAGTTAGCATCAAATTCACTCTATTTTTACATTAATTATATTTATATTTTGTCTCAACAATACAAATGTTTAACAAACACACGATATTTATTAGATTAAATTACAGTTTTGATCCCCCTATCTACTTAATATAAATCCAAGGTTGTCATGATGGCAACCCTAGCCACATGTCACCTTGGTAGCAACTCTAAGCATAAACCCTAATTGTGTTTTTACTAATTTATCCCTATATTCAAAATAAATAATAATAATAATAATAACAACAATAATAATAAACAAAATAATAATAATATTAATAATATAATTAATAGTATAATATTAATGAAAAAAATTATGAAAAAAATTAAGTATTTTTTATTGATTATATATTAATAATATAATTAAAATTAAAATATTAATGAAAAAATTTATTAAAATAATTAATTAATTTTTGTTATATATATATATATATATATATATATATATATATATATATATATATATATATATATATATATATATATATATATATATATATATATATATATATATAATATAAATTTATCATTTTTAAAATATAAGTTTAACATATCTTTCTTCTATACAATATTATTTTTCTTATTTAAAACATAAATATTATGTCGATCACGTAAAATGACAATTTTTATATAAATAATTTATACTAGAAATGAAATAAAAAATAAGAAATTACTTTTCATCACTCACCTCTTCAATTAATGGACCATTAAATTATTAATGGATAATTTTTTTAATTAATTTTTAATAAATCACTCAACCATAACTTTTTGAGTTACAAATCTAAAAATTAAACATATAATTTATAATATTATTACATTTTTAAAATTATAATAAAAAACTAAAATTTTTACTAATTTCATTCAATTTTTTCAGTTATTAATTAAATAATTTTATAAAAAGATCATTGTCATAAATGATTATTAATATTTTATTTAAATTAAAAATTATATAACTGTAAGTAATAATAATTGGTAAACAATTGAAATAAAAAAATTATGAATATTAAAAAATTATTTTTGTGTTACACCTTTTTTTTTAAAATTCTCAGCACTAACTTCAAGTCAATTCTTTTATTACTAAATATATTTTGCAGAAACGACAGAATAAAATCTCACAAAAAAAAAAGGTGGATTATAAGATGCTATAATTATGAATTTTGTTAAACAGAATTTAACCATCCTTAATCAACTCACCTTATATTTTGTTAAATTGGTAGAATATTATCTCACCCAAAAAAACGGTGGAGTATAAAACTAAAATTTTTACTAATTTCATTCAATTTTTTCAGTTATTGATTAATTAATTTTATAAAAAGATCATTGTCATAAATGATTATTAATATTTTATTTAAATTAAAAAATATATAACTGTAAGTAATAATAATTGGTAAACAATTGAAATAAAAAAAATTATGAATATTAAAAAATAATTTTTGTGTTACACCTTTTTTTTTTTAATTCTCCGCACTAACTCCAAGTCAATTCTTTTATTACTAAATATATTTTGCAGGCAGAATAAAATCTCACCAAAAAAAAAAAGCAGTGGATTATAAGATGCTATAATTATGAATTTTGCTAAACAGAATTTAACCATCATTAATCAACTCACCTCATATTTTGTTAAATTGGTAAAATATTATCTCACCCAAAAAACGGTGAAGTATTTCATTAATCACATTAATATAATATAATTCATATTAATTAATATTTTATAACTCCCAAATATATATTAATTCATATTTGTATTAACCACACTAATATAATATAATTCATATTAATTAATATTTTATAACTCCCAAATAGAACATGCTACCACATTTTAATGAGAAAATTTTCTCAAGAGCCGTTTTGACCTCTGATTTAGATTTTTATTTATAAATTCTCTTTTCAACTTTTATTTGTTTTCTTTTATTTTTGTCTTTTATTTTATTTTTATTTGTTAATATAGTGGGATATGAGTTGTCCATCTCAATTCCTCAAATCTCTTAAATAACTTATCAATAAATAAAAAACTAAAAACAACAATATTCATCTCCAAATTCCTTTCATTTCTTACACTCGATTTCCCACGTGTGAGGAAGTAGAGTATTTTTCTCATCAATTTTTTGTAGTTAATTATTATTTTTTTGTAAGAACTTTGTTCAACCATGAAGCTTTAGATATAAGGTGTCTATTTCTCCATTTTCATCAATTAAGTATTTATTTATTTATTATTATTATTATTATTATTATTATTATTATTATTATTATTAGATTAGTAGTTTTATATGATTATTGTATTTGCTAATATTTTTTATTTTATAATTTTAACTCCACATCATATAAGAATTTGCTCCTCAACACTAGCTGTTCAATAGTAAACATACTCAATATTTATCTCAATTGAAATCATTGTATAGGAGAATCAAAGGAGTTGATGTTCTCCCCTCCCCAATCTTAAAAAAAAAATGAACACATGGAAATGTAATCGATATACAATATTTATTTGTGATGTAAATGGCCTAAATTAATGTACAAGAGATCCTACTTACGAAGCTTCACAACTTTCATATTTATTTGTGACATAAACCTTATTAAATTTTCTCTCTTCATATTTCTTCTATTTATTTTATTTGACTTCTTAATTAGTTCTTATAAATTCCATTTTTTTATTTTAGTTGTAGTAATAATTTTATTGCAATTATATATGTCACTACTTTCTAACAAAAAAAAAAGAAAAGAAGAAAATGCAGCGCTACAATTTCTTCAAGTTTAAAGTATAACTAGCGTGATACCCGTGCGTCCGCACGAGTACCCGTTGTGGCCATGTTATTTTGTTCAATATATATATTATTCTAGAGGTAAATGTCATAAAACCAGATGTGTGAAATATAGAAATTTCTTTTTAAAGGTTTGTGCAAAGTTTGAGATATTTTCATCAAGAAAAATTATTTTTCAGTTAATATTCAATATTTCGATCAGTAACTTAATATTTCCGTAAATATTTAATATGTTTATCAGTAATTCATGTTCTCGTTAATATTTAATATTTTATTCAGTAACTTCAGGTTCCCGTTAATATTCAATATTTTGATCAGTATCTTCATGTTCCCGCTAATATTCATTATTTTGATCAGTAACTTCGTATTCTCGTTAATATTCCAAACTTGTTCCCATTAATATTCAATATTTTTATCAGTAACTATACGTTCCCGTTAATATTCTTTATTTTTATCAGTAACTCCGTGTTCTCTTAATATTCATTATTTTGATCAATTACTTTGTGTTCCCGTTAATATTCCAAATTTGTTCCCGTTAATATTGAAAAAAATTATCAGTAACTTCATGTTCCGTTTATATTAAAAAAAAAATCACTAACTTCGTGTTCTCGTTAATATTCAATATTTAGTCAATAACTTCGTGTTCCCGTTAATATTTATTATTTTGATCAGTAACTTTGTGTTCCCCGTTAATATTCAAATTTTGGATCAGTAACTTAATGTTTCCGATTATATTAAAAATTTTGATAAGTAACTTTATCTTCCGTTAATATTCAGTATTTTAATCAATAACTCCGTGCTCCCGTTAATATTCAATATTTTAAATATTAACGGGATATTCGTGCATTCGCACGGGGACCAGTGTGGTACGCTCATTTGTTACAATATTCAATATTTCGATCACTAACTTAATGTTCCCGTTAATGTTCAATATTTCGATTAGTAACTTCATGTTCCCGTTAATATTCAATATTTTGATCAGTAATTCATGTTCTCGTTAATATTCAATATTTTATTCAGTAACTTCATGTTCCCGTTAATATTCAATATTTTGATTAGTAACTTCATGTTCTTGCTTATTTTGTTCAATATTATATTTTTTTTATAAAAAAAAGAAATTGATGTAATTATTATTATGATACATTTCGTTCATGAAAGATACATAATAAAATTAAAAATAAAATTGATAAAGAATAGAATAATGAAGTGTTATTTTATTAATATGCAATAAAAATTGAGAAGATCAATAAAGAATACACAATGTCGATTGTCCAATGCAATAAACTTAGTCACATTTACTTTCAACGTATTCCAAATTTGTTCCCGTTAATATTCAATATTTTTATCAGTAACGTCATGTTCCCGTTAATATTCATTATTTTGATCAGTAACTCCGTGTTCTCGTTAATATTGAAAAAATGTATCAGTAAGTTAATGTTTATGTTGATATTCAAAAAAATTATCAGTAACTTCGTGTTCTCGTTAATATTCAATATTTTGTCAATAACCCCGTATTCCCGTTAAAATTTATTATTTTGATGAGTAATGCTATTTAGTACGAAGGAAATTGGAGAAGAAATGCAAGAATGTCCACATGTCACTATATTATAGGGAAGTTTTTAATTTATTTTTAATTTAATTTACTTTTTAATAGGAATCATGGGGTGGTGGTGATAATGAATGGTTGAGATTTATTCTTACCTTTCTTGTTTTTATGTTTTCTTAACAATTAGTATTTTCCTATTTTGATTAGTAACTTCATCTTCCCGTTAATGTTCAAAATTTGTTCCCGTTAATGTTCAAAATGTGGTTCAGTAACTTAATGTTTTCAATAATATTCAAAATTTTGATCAGTAACTTCGTGCTCCCGTTAATATTCAATATTTTAATCAATAACTCCGTGCTCCAGTTAATATTCAATATTTTGAATATTAACGGGATACATGTGCATTCACACTGGGACCAGTGTGGTAGGCTCATTTGTTTTAATATTAAATATTTTGATCAATAAACATTATTTTTCTGTTAATATTTAATATTCAATCGAATCAATCGAATAATTTTGAATTAAATGTGTTAATATCAGTATCATATACGCGTACCATATAAGTACCCGTGTGTAAATATAAATAAGATCATGATCGGCGTTACTATAAAATTTGTGATATACACGATTGTTATAAATAGGTCAAGGGTAAAAATATAAATAATTTTGATTTTAATTAAATTATTTAGGTGAAAATAAAGATGATATGAATAATATAATATGAGAATACTTTAAATTAGAAAATATTTAAAAAAAAATAAAGTTCAATCTTGAAAATAATACAAACCTTTAATAGGCTGAGAAATAAGTTTTTATTAATTTATAAATAATTAAAACAATATTTTGACTCCACGATATCTCTCTTTCCCTCCCTTCCAACATGCCTAATTTTTTAAGAGATTATAAAGATTGCTTTTAATAGAAATCAATTCTCTATTAAAATCAAATCTCCAAGAATATAAATTACTTTTATATGTTATGTATTGACTATTTAATTAACCCTCCATAAAAGAAAATAAAGGAGCATTAAATTGATATGTATTAAAAAAATAGAACGCATGTAATATAGATATTGATGTCTTTCTATATTCTTTTTCTTCCCTTTGTTCTCTTCTACTTGATATATATATATATATATATATATATATATATATATATATATATATATATATATATATATATATATATATATATATATATATATATATATATATATATATATATATATATATATATATATATATATATTTTTTAAAGTCTCCAACTTTTAAAATAATTCAAGATACAAAATATAAAAGATTTCATCTTAAATTCATTTCAATCAAAACTTTTTCCGTAAACACTCCACCATTACACACATTTGTGTTTTATTAATTAATTAAATAAAAGATAAAAACATGCATTTAATATATTATTAATTTTGTACTAAATTTTTTTAATTAATTTTAATTAAAAAAACCATTTTTGTTGAGTCAAATTAAAAAAACAATTTTAAGTAATAGATAAAACACACAATTATTTTATAAAAAAAACACACACAATTGATTTACTCACATTCTCATAAACTAAATACAACTCTTACTCTCATACATTTCATTCACAAACACAAATATCATATATTTTATGTGAGAATGAATATTATATATGTTAACATTAAAAACAATTGTAAACTCTAACCCGTATTAAATTTATGTGTAGCAAATTCCTATATTTTAAAATCGTCGCATTAATTTTTTTAACATCATATGTATATAGTATAAATAATATAATATAAATAAATATTAAAAAATATAAATTAAAAATTAGAGTAATATTGATGATAATCAATTTAAATGATTGTAACTATTTTTTTTATAACTAATATGGTTATCTTTTATTTTATAACTAATATAGTTATTTTTAAAATAATTAGAGTATGTATAAATAAGCATTATATAGAAGTTGAAATGTTAGCTGAATAACAAAACATGTGCCTATAAGTTTTTTTTTATATAAATAATATCTGGATCACTATTTTTATAAAAACAATTGTTCCCATTTATAAAAATAACTTTGTCTATATTGTATTTTTTATATAAAATCATTTTTATATAATATTTTATAATTTATTTTTAATTGAATGTAACATTTAATATTTTTAAAATATAAAAATGAAATATACAGTAGATATTAGAAAATATAAAAAAATAACAAATTTATTATCATTTAAAAGTAAAAAGAATAAAAAAGGAAACAAGTCAAATGCATATTATATTACTGTTTGGTCAATTTTGCTGTCTAATAACACTATTAGATTAACAAAATGTTAAATATAGACAAATTAATAGACCTATATGGATAATTATATTCAAAATAAATAATTTCTTAGTATAAAAATAAATCTTATAAATATTAAATAATACGTATAATAAATTAAAATTTATAATTAGTTGTTCATCAAAATATAACACATAATAGCAAGTTATTTGCAATCTTATCTCCCTCCATTAAAAAAATCATGTTGAGTCTCCCCTTCATTGGTCCGTCCAAGATTTCACTATATCTTTGCTCTATCGGATTTCCCTACTATGACAATTTTAATACTTTTCTCGTATTTAGATTTCAATAGTAACATTTTTTTTTTTCATATTTAGATCAAGATATTTTTCTCTTATTTTGATCATTATTATATTTTTTATTATATTTTTTTCCGCGTATATGTAAGGTATTGTAATTTTTTCCCTTTAAGTTATTGTAATATATATTTACTTTATTTATTTTAA
The DNA here is from genome assembly GCF_029867415.1 of Vicia villosa. Taxonomy (NCBI): domain Eukaryota; kingdom Viridiplantae; phylum Streptophyta; class Magnoliopsida; order Fabales; family Fabaceae; genus Vicia; species Vicia villosa. The sequence continues at coordinate 36,974,398 of NC_081180.1, read as the reverse complement.
ATATTTTTGAAAAATCAAGTTTATAAATGTTTATCCATTTTAGACTTTAATGTAGCAATAATAATAATTTTACAAATAGAATTCTCAACTTAACAATTGAAACAAAAATTATATTTTATGTCTATCTTTATATTTTTCTTATTTTCACTTTTCTTCTTTTTTATTTGGATTTTATAGAGAATATTTTTTATTTTATTTATTTAAAGTACAGTATAATTTATTTGGGTTAAAAAATTTATAAAAAAATATTTTGAAATTAACTAAATATATAGGTTATTAATGATCAAATCATGATTATCTTTTCTTTTTGATCGGTAACATATATAGAAATAATAAAACAAATCAAAATTCATTAGATATAATGAGATATAATGGATTAAATTTTATTTATTCTTGTTTTACTCTTATTCTTTTTTCTTCTTTAAACTGAGACCAAAAAAATATATCAACAAAAACTGAGACCCAAAGTCACCGCATTTCCAGAAGAATGGGAAGAAAGGTTCAACTTATAATTCCAGAAGAACTGTCCAACAGTAAAGTTGGAAACTTATAATTCCAGAAGAATGGGAAGAACCGTTCAAAAGTAAAGTTGGAAAGAGAGGACTTATAAAAGTGAAATCATTTCTAAGGTAGAAAACCATCGGAACGTTCAACAATAAGAACAAAACAACATAAAAAAATGAAAATGAAAACTCATTAAAACCAAAACAGTAACAAACAAACCACGTCGATGAACCACATATAATCATCACACTTATCACAGTATAATTTATCTATTTTCTTTTCATCCTATTACAAAAATTAATTGCACATTACAAAAATTGTACTTACATTTGTATTAATTCTTACGTACTTTATAATTGTACTTACAAAAATGGCAGAAATCAACTAAAAATAATGATTTGAAAACCCTGATGACAGTTTTTTCCTTGATCAGATGAGTTTTGATGAAAACCCAAGCAAAGTACATAAATGTAGAAAATCAAACCAAGATGTCAGTTGGTTTGTTCTGATGTTGCTTGATCTCATTCCACCATCGTATCTAAACAACATAAGACCAAAATAATAGAATATAAGAAAAAACCTCATCAAAATCAAAACAATAACAAACAAACATACCAGATGAGTTTTGTTATGCCATTTTTTCATAAAATAGAGATACATGTGATGCAGGAACAACATGTATGTCACCACCCTGTGCAACACAAAAAATAATATTAGACAGACAACAAACCAAAAACAGTATAGGAAAAACCAACCAAAGAAATCACTTCAATACCGATACATCATTACCGATCCGTCAACAAATACTATAAATAACAAAATCATAAGGTAGAATGTAGGAGTTACAAACTATTCATTACACTCTTCATTACATAACTGATGCAGAAGCTAAATGGAAAGAAGAATACAAAGTCATCATTAAGTTCTTTATGTAACACATAATTATGCAGCAGAGAAGATGCATGGACAGAACTACCTTAATGCCAATTATGTAAGAATACAAAGTCATCATTAAGTTCTTTATGTAACACATAATTATGCAGCAGAGAAGATGCATGGACAGACTACCTTAATGCCAATTATGTAACACATCAATAGTGGAAGATGGAAGAACATACCTTCATAAATCAACAGTCCACATGGCGCATCCATAAGCAACAGTTCTTGCTCTCAGAATAAGCCACTTGGCAGCATGAGAGGAACTCTTCAAAAAGATAGAGTTTTCTTATATTATAGATATATTAAATATGACCTAAATTCTTTTGTCCAATAAATTATATCATATTAACAAGCTTAATAATATATTACAATGTTGCTGTAAAAATTGAAAGAGTTAGACCTACAAAAATATTCCCTGTCACTTTAAACTCTAATTTGTTTTCTCAATATCTTATTCAATATACTATATGTAAAATTACATCAATAAAAAATTTGATTAATAAGTATTGTATCCAACTTTTTTTTATCGACAATCAAAAATATACAACATCTTTATTTTAGTTTAAAGACAAAAGAAAAAAATATAGAAGAGATTGCTTTGAGATTTTAAATTTATAAAATTTTAATCTTAATAAACTATAATTTAAAAACATTTGCAATAAAAAAATATTTTAAAATATGATAATAATTTTCACTAGCTTTTTTTTTAAGTCTTCCCGCACATCGTGCGGGTTAACATCTAGTTATACTTAATTGCAAAGATATTTGTCTTATTTTATTTTTTAAACAATTTTGAATCTTAACCCTCGTTATCATTTTTTATTACAAAAAGTACAAATTTGTAAAAAAAAAAAAATAAATAACTGGTGGCACATTTTGAGTAATATGTATACTCAAGTGACCCATTCCTTTTGATCGAGAGTTTTGACTTAGTTCCCTCTTTGTATTTTTTGCTTTTTTTCAATATATTGTGATTTCATCAAAAAAAATTATTCAAACTAAAATGGTTCAAAAAAATATAAAATATAAAATAAAAATATATAATTAAAAGAGGATTTGAAATGAAGAATCAATGAAAGCATGGGATCTACAAACCTAAATCCCAAAACAAAACAAGGGCACCCACATAAAAAAAAGTTAGATGTTTAAAGATGAGTGCATGAATGTTGTAGGAAGAGAATATCCAAGCATCAAACAAAGCAGCAACCCAAAATGAAGTGTTTGTGCAAAATGAAACAAAAAACTATATCAAAAGATAAGACTTAATATTGCATACAAACTTCAGGCCAGAAGACAAAACTCAATCCTTCAATCACATTGGCATCATAGACATAGTTTTTGAGCAAAAGTTTCTGAAATTGTCATAATCAATCTAATGCAGAAAGGACTCAATCTGGTGTTCTCACGTGTATAGTTGATGATAGTTCATTATTCTTGATTAGTTATTGTTTGACTAGGAAGAGAGAAACTACAGGAAAGTAGTGGATTAGTGAGAGTAGTGATGGATATGAGTTTTCTATTTCTATTTGAGAATGGGAGATTTTATGAATCATATAATTTTTATTTAATTTTCATTTATTAATTTACTATTTTATATTTTTTTATTTATAATTGTGTAATTAATGATGTATAATTCATTAATATTGTTAGAGTCTTTCACATCATGGAAAGGAGTGACTAAAAGTGTATGATTATGAAATTGAGGGACTAATTTCGTAAATGAGTCTAAGAGGTTAAGATTGTAATTTAACGTATGGGTTAATATCTATTTTCTCTGCTATAGGGCTCGTTTGAAAAATTCCCTGAAAAAAAGTTACATTTCCCCTAACAATTGAAGATTCTCTCATTTTAAACCTTGTAAAATATTTATTTTTGGAACCAACATTGTCACTTTAAGGACTCTATCATTTTGAACTCTGTAAATTATTATTTTTAGTAAAATCAACTTTGTCCGTCATATTGCAAAGGGTTTAAAATGACATAATCTTCAAGTTTATAAGATTTAAAATGACCGAATCTTCAAATTGGCAAGGTTGGTTTTAAAAACAAAATTTTTACAAGGTTTAAAACGAGAGAAGCATCAAATGATAAGGAATTTCATGCAACTTTTTTTCCAGAGGGTTTTTCAAACGAGCCATATACACGGCAGGGGAAAATAGATATTAACCCTTAACATAATTATTACAAATGTCAAATAAATAAGAATTTGATTCTCATATTGTTCATATATTACAAACATGATTGTTAATGGTGATTTGTAGTGCGCGCCAACTGTTTGATGAAATGGTTGTGAGAGGAATGTATAAAGAAGAAGAGCAAGATGAACATGAATAAACTCACTAAATTTATGGAGGTTTGCAATCCCCCACAATCAAATGTGTTTTTTTGCAATCATGCAAACGTTTGACTTTAAGTGACATGGCATGACATGTGGTGTGCCACGTCAGCTTCTTTTAAACAAATAGACGGCGGAGTTGTAAGATAAAGCGGTTTAGGAAGAGCTTATTTGTTGAGTAAACTGGAGTTGTAAGATGTATTTCATGGCTGAACTTATCGAAAGTTTGTAGATGGATAAATACAAAAGATACGAATTCAGTTTGATTCGTAGTGCACGCCAATAATTTGATGGAGAGGAGTGCTAGAAATGTATGAAAAAAAAGAGAAAAGTAAGATGAACATGAATAAAATCACTAAATTTAGGGAGGTTTGTAACCCCTACAACCTAATGTATTTTTTTTTGCAATCAAATAAACGGTTGACTTTAAGTGACGTGGCATGACACGTGGCGTGCCGCGTCAGCTTCCGTTAGAGCAAATAGATGGTAGAGAGTAAAATTGAGGATGAAAAAATTTAAGAGTCATTCTATGAAGAAAAAAATTTATTTATATAAAACAATATGATTTAATTTTTAAAAAAATACATTTTAAAATTGTAAAATATTGTTTTCTTATTTTTTTTTTAATTTTCAAAACTACAAATTAAAATATGTAAAATTTATTTTAATTTTTTAATAAAATTCATAAATAAAAGATAGTTTTCAAAAATAGTTTTATAAACTTAGATTATCAACAAGGTTCATTATTTTTAAATTTTAAAAATATAAAACAAAATCAAACATGATTTTATTTTAAATTTTTTTAACACCTTTGTCTTTAGAATACAAATTAATCTTTAAAATAGAATAGAAAATAATTTTTGTGTGGTCAAGAGTCAAGACGATTGGGTCTGTTAACTAACTGGTAGATCGGCGATTGAAGAGTAATTAATGAAGAGAGACCAAGAAAGGCAAAGGATTAATGGAAAAAGCATAAGTGAAGTGGATGGATACAGACAACGTGTGATAGTTTTTGTCCAATGGCTTCCAACCCACAACTGTATTCACTTTACAGAGACATCTCCTTCTTAAATTCATATTATTGTTGTCTAGACAGATAGCCGATTTCTAAAGAACCAAGTTAGTATTGCTGCTCTTTTTGGTTAGGGGCCAAAATGGAAATTCATAAATATATTAGTGTTTCTGTTTTATAAAAATGTTAAATTTGCAATTTTTTTTTCAAAATTATTAGTTAATATTTTAAAATAAATAAATTATTGTTTTTTATTTATGTTCTTTAATTTAATAAAAATGTTAAACTTTTTATAGTTTTATTGCATTATCTAATTTGTGTTTAAAAGCTTTAAGCTACATTTAATTTTGAAATAATGAAGTGCTCCCCCTAGGCTTGTATATGAGGAAAAAATGCACTAGCTTTAAGAAAGTGGGTTAACTGCATTTAAGTGATGAGTAAAATTGATACTCCCTCCGGCCTTATTTATAAGCAAATATTCTCTTTTTAGGTTCATTGAATAATGAATGTATCTTGTCTTTTATGTAGACTAGATACATTCATTATTCAATGAACCTAAAAAGAGAATTTTTGCTTATAAATCAGGCCGGAGTAGTATACTTTTTTTAAAAAAATTTCCTTACTTTTTGTTTTAAAAATAATTGAAAACATGAGCATATAAATAATTGAAGAAATGAACCAATTAATTCTAGAGTAAATTTGAAATAGTGATATTAGATATTATGGAATTTGGATTATATTTCAGATCATTATAATTTGGATTATATTTTAAATCATTTAGTTTTGTGTTATGGTTGATAACTCACTGTTTTTATTATAAGTTGTTTTTGTTTTTTATTATAAGTTGTTTTTGACACTTTCATTCGTATAAAAATATAATCATTATTATATAAAAAATAAATTATAATTCTTTTAATAAAATTGTTCTTCATTGATATTTTAAAAAATATAGTTTTGAATACAACAATATTAAAATATCGAGTTTGCAACTCGCCAACGGGTTGTTTTGCTTTTGCATGAAGTAATTTGGCTTAGAAGTAATCTCTAACCACTTATGTTCGCCTGACGAGTTTGTATCTTTACCTAGCGAGGATGAGTAAGAAAGGTTGCCATGTTTCTGTCTTGTTTTGGTCCTATCTTGGTTGTGCGAGCTCCTACTTTGCCTAATTATTTCTTTATTACCCAGCTTTTGTAGTTTTGTGATTTCTTTGGATTTTTCACATGTACTCATTAATAACATAGTTAAAATGTTCATATGTGTTTATTTAATTTTCATGATAGATTGGGAGGTTTCATGTGTTTTTTGTATTTTAAGTTGCTGCTCCTTGGGAGGTTAATGTGGTTGTTTATAAGCAATTTGGTTATAGTGGATTAAGTCCTTATTGAGAAGGAAAAATCACCTTGGCGGGTGAACTAGAGTAACTTCGTTAATAGTGAACCAGGATAAAAATAATTGTGTTCATCTATTTTTATTCACTTGTTAACTTTGCTTTGCAAAAAGATTATATTTGGTGCAACCTAATTCAAACTCCCATTTCTTGTGTTTCTCGCACCTTCAAGATGTCCTTTGAAAAGTTATGGTGTTGAATTTTTTAGAATATATAGAAGCCTGTTATGAAAAGAAGTTTGTGTTGGAGGATATTTTGTCAAAGAATATTAAGTTTGATGTACCTTGAAGGAAGATTTGGTCCAAGAACTACTCTACAAAGAAAATGGATATGAAGCGAGTTAACTTGGATGATTTAATTTAACATGTGGAACCCGATGTTTCAACATGTGTGCTGCAATATCTGGTCTCTTAGAACAGATTGCAGTTGTGGTTTTGAGTTATTTTGTCCAAGTATCACTCTACAAAAAAGATTTACATATTCATGCTGAAGAGTTAAATTGGATGTAATAGTGCAACAAGTTGAACATGATGTTTTAATATGTGTACAATGAAACATCTAGCCTTGACAGCAGACCATATGGATGTTGTTTGGTGCACAAGTTTTTATTGGGATTTAATCACATTTTTTGTAATTATTTTAGCAATGTTTGGTTAATTTGTTTGACAGCTGGAGATATTCAAATCAAATTTAAATAGGAGATTTAATTTGAATTTGACATATAATAAATCATATCTTATTGTTAGAGACAATTATGGAGAGGATCATATCCAACAAAATCAGCTATTTTCTAGACTAAATTAAATCATATATTCAAAGGAGAAAATTTGAGAAGACATTGCTATATAAGGATACTCAAACCTCACATTTGTGGTGTGCAAGTTTTGAAGATTCCTTATGTTAGGGTTTATCGTTTGAGTTTTTGCTTGTGTGCAGCACCTTAGCACCTTCTTTCACATCTCAAGGCATAGAGTTTGGTTTAATAGTTTAGTTGTAAAACTTTGTTCCAAGATAAAAAGTCTATAATCTTGACAAAAAAGTGTTTCTTGTATTCTACGTTAATCTCATCATAAGGGTTAGTGTTGAATCTTAGTGTACACCACTCTATATTTCAGTAACTTGGCATAGTCTTTGATTTGTAGGGTTGTTATTAAATTTAATCACTAAAGGTTAATGATTCAAAGAAGGTGAGACGAGTTCTCATATTTCGGGGGAGACTAGAACGAAGCTTCACGAGTAGTATTAAAAAGGTGGCCTTGAATTAGGAGAATTTAGAGTAAGTCCATTTGTTTTTCTAACTAAAGGGAGTGAAATAGTTCTATAAGAAGTCCTAAATAGAAAGTCACTAGGATTAGGAAGAGGCTTTGAACATCATGGGGTTGGTGTTCATAGAAGACTAAGTGTATTAATTCAAAGTAGTGAATTTCCTTTCTTGGGTAGAGTGTCCTCCAAACGTAGGTGTTGTTTGCATCGAACTAGGTTACCAATCTCTTGTGTTCTATCATCATCTTGTATAAGCTAAGACTTTACTCATGCTTGTCATACTGGTTTATCACGTTGGATCAGTTGTCACAATATTGTGTCCATCATATGTCCCCTTAGGAACAAATTTCCACTAGCATCAGAGAAGACACGTTATTTTGTTTGGGTGTGTTCCATTGTTCTTATTTTGTTTAAGATTGATTTCAATAAATCCAAGGAAAATTATGAAGATTTTAAAGACCAAGGAGAAAGAAATATCATGCTAGCTAAGAGATTTAATAAAGTCTTGAAAGTACTAGATAAGAGATCTGGGAGGAATATCTCTTTAAATCAGCACAAAGGAAAAGGTGGTGAAAGACAAAATCTCAACAATATTTAGTGTCTTAAATGCATAGTTTATGGACATTTTTAAGCCGAGCTCTCAAGTTTCCAAAGGAAGCAAATAAGAATATCTAATGATCTTAATGATGAAGAAGGAGGAGTTATAAATCTTGCCAACTTGAGAAGTAAACCAAGGTGGCGTACAAGATAGTTCATCATCTTACTTATTCTTCTCAATTAACATATTTGGACTATATAAGACACAAGAAAGAATTTATCATTGAAGGGTTGGTTGATGGTCAGTATGAAGGTTCTCCCAACAATTATCAACCAATATTGGTTCAGAAGAAGATTCTAAAGAAAAATATTAAGTATGGCGTAATTGGAATTCCTTCTCATAGCTCTGGAGTGTTGATACATCAAAAACTTGATGATATGCTTGGTGAAGCTAAAATTGGTGTTACTCTTAGTGTAATGAAGTCCTGTTGTAGGATGTATAGCAAAAATATGTATCAGTCATTTCTCTCCATAATATTCCACAAGTTGATGAATATAATCTAACTATTGGCGGAAATGTGATTAATGTCCCGCTCTTGTATGAGCCAATAAGAAATCATCATCTCATTCAAAAGGATTTTGGTAAAAAGACCTGGGAAACCAATCGGGGAAATCAGGATGATGATAAAGATGTACCAGACATCCTGTATGACATGTTGACAAAATATCAAATGCATAAGGAGAATGATGATCATGTCATGTCCATGAACACGTGATAAGTAAGAATGAAATCTTACTTTTGGTTGATGCTATTAATAGCAAGGATATGGGTTGTTCACAAATGGCATACAATATGTTAATTATGTGACTCCACAAAATGATGAAGAGTTTGATCTCAATGGTCTTGATATGGAGCAAGTTGTTACTGACATTTTAGGAAACACTATGTTTTCTGCTGACGAAGATGGGAGTGTTTGTGATGCTGATATTGTTTATCCTATTACCCCTTTTAAAGCTTTCAAATTGATACCAAGATTTCCATGTGTTCTTAAGCTCGATATTTGTCAGATGGATATGGAAAGTGCCTTCCTCAATAGGTACTTGAAGGTGTAGGTCAATCAAGCTGCTAGTAAGCACGTCACTAACGAGGAGGGTGTCATCAAGAAAAATGAACTTATGGAAGTATGTATGGATGCTAGTACTGATATTAACAACATGGAGAATGTCAAGTTGGATAAAAATGAGAAGATTATGATAACTCGCATTTATAACAACATGTTGTGTAGAAGGTCAGTTAAGAAGATGTTAGAGAATTTTGTATAACAAATGATGTCTGATTTTAATTTGAACATGATAGGTGAGGTTAACTATTCTTATGATTCTCAAGTAAAGCAAATGAATGACTACTGCTTTGATATGCATGCTGAAAGTAGTTACACTCAATTGTTTTGGGGAGTAACCATGTGCTCAAAGACGTCATCAAATATGGTAATGAGGATGTCGACCAAGATGTGACAGATAAAATGTGTGGCATGTTAGTAATTGATTTTCTAACTCATAGGAAGGAAGAGCAAGCTACCCTATCAACTATAATACTTATAGAAGGCATGTTCAAACATGTAAATCTGAGACAGGTGTTGAAGCCACTGTCTAGAATATTATGTCCATCCTAAGGAGAAAGGTTTGAGGGAAGAAAATTTATGTGGATGTCACCTCTTCTCACATGTGTATATTCTTCAAAGAAGGATTACATTTGAAAGAAAGTTAAGTGAATAAGCTCTTGATTGCAAAAAAAATCATGAAAACTAGCGAGCTAATGAAGACTGATAATAATGATGATCCTAGCTATGACAAGATGGTTAATGAGTTAAGTAAGGTGTACGATTGAGGAAAGTGCACGAAGCTTTCACTTTCAACTCTAAAGTGATAGGGTAGAAGCGAGGTTCCATCTTCTGTTAAGACTATGACCAGGGAAAAGGAACTGAGGAAGGAGACGGATCTGCATATAAGAATGTAGAAGATTTTTTAAAGCATTAATGTATAATGAATTTATGGAGATTCATAATGATGATCAGCTGTTGAAGATAATATTGGGTACTGGAGCTTGTTATCTTAGGTTGATGAAAGATATTAAGGTTAAGGATGATGGTGTTCCTCTTGGTTTGCTGAGGATCAATTACAAGGTGAAAGTTGGGGAAAAAGCCTTAGACATTGCGTCCAATAGTTATGTATAACTTGCCTAATCTGATTTTTATGGAGAACTGATGGAGCTGATTCACCTAAATTTGGTGTAGCTGCCACTGCTTCCTTGAATAGGGTAGTATGTTATGTCTACTGACTGTTTTGATTGTGTGTTGTGCAACAGACTCGTGTTATTGTCTCTGGCATGAATGGTTCTAACTGTTCTGATCTTGTGTGCAACATGCTGAAGCATCGGACCTGACATCTGATGCTAAACTGTGTGTGTGCTAATGTATGTGTTAGTAGTATTTTGTTGGTTATGACCTGACTACAAACTGATGAGTGTTCATTCATGAGTAACTTTATGATTGTATGAATATTTTCCATAGAGCATTGATTGGCGTGTTGAAACCTTTGAGTATTTTGACCTTGCTATTGATTGTGTTGCTTTTCTGACTGCTGTTATGGATTCTAAAGTTTGTTGTTCTTTCCATGCCTTTTCCAAATTGTGGGAAAAAAGGGGGAGTAATGGAAAGTGGGACAAGATACAAGATTTTCTAGATGTTCCAACATGAGAGAGTTATCTTTTGATGTGTAGCAATCACCTTACTTATGCACCCGTACTTCTATTATTATTGTTTGCTCTGGTGATTCCATTGAGTGATATGGTGTGCTACATGTGCTACTTCATGAAGATCACATCTTGTAGTTTTTTTAGCCAAAATTTTCCAAAGGAAGAGATTGTAGTTCATTTTGGTTGGTTGCATTACGCAAAACAACATTTGTACAAGATGTATTTTGGGCTACATGTGAAATAGATGGTTCCACACGCGTTCAAGCATCTAAGTGTGATTGTTGATTAATATTGTTTAGCTAACGTGCTTGACAGAACCAGTTAAGCAAAATTTGTTCAACTAAAGTGCTTGACATAACTAGTTAAGCAGAAGATCTCAACATGTGATCATCTTGGCACATGGTTTAGGTTCTGAGTTTCTTCAGAGATTTCCTTCAGAAGAGTTGTGGTGTTGACTTCTTCAGAAGATGCAGAAGCCTATTTATGAGAAGAAGTTTATGTTGGATGAGATTCAGTTAAAGAAGATTAGGTTGGATGTACTTTTAAGGAATATTTGGTCCAAGAACTACTCTATAAATAAGATGGATATGAAGAGAGTTAACTTGGATGATTTAATGTAACATATGGAACCCGATGTTTCAACATGTGTGCTGAAATATTTGGTCCCTTAGAACAGACAGATGTTATTGCAGTTGTGGTTCTGAGTTATTCTATCCAAGTTTCACTCTACAAAGAAGATCTACAGATTCATGTTGAAGAGTTAAATTGGATGTACTTGTGCAACATGTTGAACTCGATGCTTTAACATGTGTGCAGTGCAACATCTGGCCTTGAGAGTGGGCCATATGGATGTTGTTTGGCGCACAAGTTCTGATTGGGATTTAATGTAATTTGTTAGAGTTATTTTAACAATGTTTGGCTGATTTGTTTGACAACTGGAGATGTTCAAATCAAATTTAAATTTGAATTGGAAATATAACAAATCATATGTTACTGTTGGAGACAGTTATGGAGAGGATCATATCTAGTATAATTAACTATTTTTTGGACTAAATCAAATCAGATGTCCAAAGGAGAAAAGCCCAAAAGACATTATTATATAAGGAGACTCAAACCTCACGTTTGTAGTGTGTACGTTTTAAAGATTCCTTGTGTTAGGGTTTATCTTTTGAGTCTTTGTTTGTGTGCACTACTCTAACGCCTTCTTTCATATTTTAAGGCATAGAGTTGTTGGTGTATTCCCTAAAGGCCAATACTTTTGGTATTTGTATCGAATAATTTATTAATAATAAAAAGGCATTTCTTTATTATGCTTGTTTTTCCAAAATAATAACGTCCCTAGAATATTTAGCCCGTTTAATGAAATGTTAAGTTTGACTTAATCATAAGAATCATTAAACATAAGGACACTATTCTTAAAGTATCCGTAGTCGAGCTTTATTGTGAAGTGGGATAACATTAAAGCATTGGGACTATTATGTAGATAGACAGATGATCACATCTCATGGATCATGGTTAAGGAGTTATCGAGTCTTAACATAGGTATAAATATCAGGAGTAATACTTATAATGGATTGACTCACTATGAGAATACTACATAGAATGTTATGAAAAGTGTCATAAATTATTCTCATGGTGATAAGTGGTGTATACCACCCTTCGACCTAAAACCACTATGGACCTTAGATGTAGATTCAAGTGCTTTATTGTTGATCAAACGTTGTCCGTAACTGGATGACTATAAATACAGTTGATGGGTACTTCACAAAGCATGTTGAGGGACATGAGTGACCTAAATAGAATTTTTCCGTCCTGCATAATAGGATAAAAGTCTAAAGGGTCCAATATTGAACTGGACAAGGGAAACACGGTCTATGTCTTATGTTCAATATAGACATAAGGGAAAAAGGGTAATTGTACACACAAACATTATCACGGAAAGGTTTTTGTCAGATCACATGACATTTTAGTGACTTGAGTATCAGTGATGTGTTGTTAGATACCACTCATTGTTTATTATGTTAAATGAGTGATTTAATATAATTGCCAACGTCGCGAAAACCTACAGGGTCACACACATAAGGACAGGTTGATGAGAGATAGAGTAAATAAGGAACACCATAAGGTACGATGCACTTAAGTGAATTCGGAATGTGGTAAGGTACCACATTATTCCCGTAGGTTTAATTGTGCTTTTAACTTGCAACCTTAATTGGACTTTTAGCTTGTAGCCCACACAAGTGGTTCTATAAATAGAACCCTTGTGCTGAAGCATTTCTTTTGATGAAAATTTGGTCAGAGAAATCCTAGGCGTCTTTTCTTCTCTCTCACTCGAAGAGGTGTTGTTCTTCATCAACGCATGTGATCACTCCTTTGATTCAGCATCAAAGGTTTCAATCTCCACAAGAGGTAACCGTTTCTATCACTGATCATGCTCATTCATAAGGATCACTAAAGGAAATTTTTTAATTTCCGCTGGATATTATATCACGATTTTCCTTCAAGAGTTTGGTTTAATAGTTGAGTTGTAAAACTTTGTTCCAAGATACTAAGTCTATAAGCTTAAGAATAAAATGTTTCTTGTATTCTCCGTTAATGCCATAATAAGGGTTAGTGTTGAATCTTTGTGCACACCACTCTATGTTTCAGTAACCTGACATAGTTGTTGGTTTGTCTTAGTTGAGTTGTAACATTCAGCATTCAATAGGGTTGTTAATGAAGTCAATCACTAGGGATTAATGATTGAGATAAGGAGAGACGAGTTATCACATTTAGGGGGAGACCAGAACAAAACTTCACGAGTAGTATTAGGAAAGTGACCTTAAATTGGAAGAATTCATAGTAAGTCCATTTGTCTTTTTCACTATTAGGAGTGAAATTATTCTATAAGGAGTCATAAATAGATAGTCACTAGGATTAGGAAGAGGCTTTTAACATCACAAGGTTGGTGTTTATAGAAGATTAAGTGTACGAGTTCAAAGTAGTAAAATTTCTTTCTTAGGTAGAGTGCCCTCCAGACGTAGGTGTTGTTTGTACTGAATTGAATTACCAATCTCTCGTGCTCTCTTTATTCATTTTCTTCTTCATCATCTTGTATAAGCTAAGACTTTATTTATTGTTTTCATATTGGTTTATCACGATATGAACAATGTCATAAATTGATTTTATAAGTTCTTTCAAACAAATAGCATCCCAAAACGTATGTTACTAGGTAAACTTGAATAAGTCAATACAAACAAATATTTAGTCACATTAATCTTATAATTTGTTAGTCTATTTAGACACCAGCTGAATTGCTCATTTAAAAATGTTCAAATGAAATATGCTTTTAGGTCAATCAAGTCTTCAATAAGATCAAACTCAAACCTAAAAATAAACCTATGATAGGTTACATACCAAACTTAAATTTTAAATTTTTTAGCAGATCAGACTCTAATTTGTCAAAATCTAGCTCAACCCAACCTATTCCTATTCCTATCCCTACAAATAAGTTAGGTTTTTTCTTTATCCACCTCCCTATGGGGTCACCCCCAGCGAAAACCCCACTTTACCCCTGCTTCGGAAATGCTTTTCTCAAGTATTTTTTTCTAAATTTTCCCAAACTTCGGAAGTGCATCTCCGAAAACACCAAATTGGGGGTGTTTTCAGAGATGCACTTCCGAAAACACCTTTTTTCAGATTTTAGGGTGTTTCGGAAGTGCATTTCCGAATTATGCAGAAGTCTTTTTTTTATGCTTTTTCTAATAGTCTCGTACGAAATATGTACAAAACGTATAATATATACAAAACGAAAAAGCCGAACAAAACAAACGACATATCAACGTAAAATACTAATATAATAAATAGAATTCAAATAATATATACATACCGAGTCATAGTGTGCGAAATATATAATCTGAATACAAAAAAAACCCGAACCCCTACTAGGTATGCCTAACCCTCTCTCCCTGGGACCTCCTCTGTCGCCTGTATGCTGCCGCACGACACGCATCACCGACGATCCTCTCCACCACGGCGACTGCCTTTGGACCGCCCTGATCAATGATACCTCGATCTAACGCGTCCCGCCCAAGCAACTCTATCCGCTGGCAGATCGGAAGGAGATCAATGGCATGGTTATCCTCGGCCTGCTGGTTCTCCAGGATCTCCTCGTATGCTGGCCTAGGAGCGCCGGGAATGGTCCAGCAGCATCCCCCTAATCGGCAAGTGGAGAAGACACTGCACATCGTGCAAGGTGATCGTCATCTCCCCAATCGGTAAGTGGAAAGAAGACGTCTCCCTGGCCACCTCTCCACAAAGGCCCCCTGCATGCCGTGGCTGATGGTGGTATACCCCGTCATGCACAGCCCACCTAGCCCTGAAGTTGTCACCGCGTCGTTAAACCACTACGCCTCTGGTTTAAAGAGACTGAAAATCTTTCGGGCGTGGTTCACCTATTTCAAAGTCTGTCTCTCCTGTTACAACAAAAACAAAAAAAACACTATTAATTAGACCGTTAAGAAAATGTTGAATAAACAGCTTAATAAAAAACGGTTAAATAATAAAGTCGGACAAATTATAAAAAATACCTCTCCCCCCAGATACGTCGAGTGACATGCTCGTGGTAGGTAATCAGCAAGGTCGTGTCACTGGGCCCTCCCGGGTAGCCCTCCTCCTCCTCCTCCCTGTGTGGAGGGTCAACATATGGTACCTCCTCCGTCTCCTGGTATGTAACTGCCTCCTCCTCCTCCTCTCGTACCTCCTGCTAGCAGGAAGAAGAGACCCGAGCCAAACGACTCTTGGATCCAGATGAGGAAGTACCCTCGTCCATCTGCACGGGTACTCGCACACGACCCCGTCCCTGCATCGACGCCAACTGCGCCGCCCGCTCGCGTCTAGCCGACGCTGTCTGGGTCTCTCTCCCCTGTCTGATGCGTGCTGGGTTGCCTGCCATGTTCCTGAAAACAATTGCAATCAATAAGAATGCGAAACAATTGAAAAAAAAAAAAGAAATTTTGGACCACTTCGGAAGTTCATTTCCGAAACTGGGAATGGAGGTGTTTTCGGAAATGAACTTCCGAAACACCCCTGCGAAGCTCCCTTCCACAACTTCCATGGCAGACCCCAAAATCCAACATTAAAACAACTTCTAATGATTCTAAACAACCTAAATACCACTACCAACCTACCCCTATATCATTTTTGCAATTTCTAAACACCCTAACAGAGATTTGAATCATAGATCTAAAGTCTGAAAAACTTACCAATTGAAGAGATTGAGTAGCTTTAGGTTGAGATTGAGTAGCTTTTGGAATGGTTAACTGTAGGATTCAAACTTGGTTATGCAAAAATTCTGAAGAGAGGAAATTTGTTTAAGATTTAGGGTAAAAATGAATGAGGGAGGGGGCTGTTTTGCTTAATCTGTAAAACGGGCAGTATTTCGGAAATGCATTTCCGAAATAAGACAAATTTTGAAGAAAAAAAGGCGTTTTCGAAGATGCATCTCCGAAAACAATATTTTTTTGCACTTCAAAAATGCATTTCCGAAGTAAAAGGTATTTTAAATTTTTCACCAGAGGTGACCAAGAAGACATACTGGTGGATAAAGAAATTTCCATAAGTTATTGAAATAATAATGTTGGTGTGACCATACCTTGCATGTCTATGGGGTTCATTTCCTTTAAATTATAGGAGTGTAATAGGGGAATAACACAATTATTTTGGTGCAAACAGTTAAATAACAAAATGTTTGTGTATATTTTTTTTCCACTAGAATAGCGTGAGCCTTGCATAAAATCTCTCATCTTGAGACAAGTTAGAAATTTAATTTTTATTTTTATGTCTTTTTCTTTTATTCACTAAAAAAAGTCTTTATGGAATTTTTTTTCTCTAATTTTTAACTGACGTCTTCCAATAATATATCCACTAAAATTATATTTGAAAACATGATTTTTTTTATTATATTATTAATTATTATTATAATCAAAATAATTATGTACAAAATAACATACAATTTTTATAAATCTATTATTACACCCACTTTTTTTAATATCAATAAAAGTGATGCATAGACGATGGGACGATTTGTTCTGTTTAGATGAAATAGTAATAATTACTAGTACTTGGAATGGGAATGATTGGAAGGACAAATTATATGGATATGCATTAATGAATCTATTTTAACACCTACTTACTTCTTCGATTTCTTATACACAATAAATGTCATATAGTAATATAAAAACCGGTCAACAAGACTTAAAAAAGAAAATAGATTAATTGCCACATTGCATGTGCTTCTCTTTCTGTTTTTATTGGAAAAGTCTAGAGTGCAGTAAAATACGTTTCTCTTTGAAATTTTAAATTTAGAATATTCAAAGGTCAAACACTCAATCAAAGCAAGACAAAAAAATGTTGGTTTACCTGCCCAAACCAAACCTTTAAATGCTCAAAATTAAATTGAAATCATATTTTGGTTATAATAAATAAACACCTGTATTTTATTCATTAATTGAAAATACTAATCCAATTCTATTTTCTAATATAAATAACTAATTTGGAAATATTTTATCTAACCAGATATGTAAATTTCTATAACAACAACAAATGTGATAGTTTTATTGTTAGTATTAACATTTGGCATGTGATTGGGCCGATAAACGAACTGGCATGACATTTGCCTTTACAAGGCAGATTGAATATATATATATATATATATATATATATATATATATATATATATATATATATATATATATATATATATATATATATATATATATATATATATATATATATATATATATATATATATATATATATATATATATATATAAAAAGATTGAATATATATATATATATATATATATATATATATATATATATATATATATATATATATAGATTGAATATATATATATATATATATATATATATATATATATATATATATATATATATATATATATATATCAATCTCATATATACATATATATATATATATATATATATATATATATATATATATATATATATATATGTATATATATATATATATATATATATATATAATTTAAGGAAATTTCTTTACCCACCTCCCTACTTTCTTGGTCACCTCTGGTGAAAAATCATATATATCCCTTACTTTGGAAATGCATTTTCGAAATGCAAGAAAATGCTGTTTTCGGAGATGCATCTCCGAAAGCGCCTTTTTTTTCTTCAAAATTTGTCTTATTTCGGAAATGCATTTCCGAAAACAGCATTTCGGAAGTGCATTTCTGAAATACTGCGCGTTTTGCATATTTAGCAAAACAGCCCCCTCCCCCAATTCATTTACCCTAAATCAACTTCAAACTCAACCCCAGAGAGATTTTTTGCAAACCACTTCCAACGCTACATCAAAGGCTCCATCTACTTGCTCCACTACATTCAAAAGCCCTCCAATCACTTCAAATTGTAAGTTTTATAATCCTTAGATCCATAATTCAAATGCATGTTAGGGTTGTTAGAAATTGCAAAAATGATATAGGGGTAGTTTGTTAGTAGTATTTAGGTTGTTTAGAAGCATTATAAGTTGTTTTAATGTTAGTTTTTGGGGTCTGCCATGGAAGTTTCAGAAAACTTCTTCGCAGGGGTGTTTCGGAAGTTCATCTCCGAAAACACCTCCATTCCCAGTTTCGGAAATGAGCTTCCGAAGTGGTCCAGAAATGAATTTTTTTTTTAGTTTTTTCTATTGTCTCGCATTCTTATTGATTTCAATTGTTTTCAGGAACATGGCAGGCAATCAAGCACGCATCAGACAGGGTAGAGAGATCCAGACTGCGTCGGCTAGACGCGAGTAGGCGGCGCAGCTGGCGTCGACGCAGGGACGGGGGCAGGGTCGGGGACGTGTGCGAGTTCCCGTGCAGATGGACGAGGGTACCTCTGCATTTGGATCGAGGAGTCGTCTGGCTCGGGTATCTTCTTCCCGCCAGCGAGAGGAGGAGGAGGAGGAGGAGGAAGAGGAGGAGGCAGTGACATACCACGAGGCGGAGGAGGTACCGGATGTTGACCCTCCACACGGGGAGGAGGGGGGGCAGGAGGAAGGCTACCCGGGAGGGCCCAGTGACACTACCTTGTTGATTACTTACCACGAGCACGTCGCTCGGCTTATCTGGGGGGGAGAGGTATTTTTTATAATTTGTCTGACTTTATTATTTAACCGTTTTTAATTTAGCCGTTTATTCAACATTTTCTTAACGGTCTAATTAACATACTTTTTTATTTGTTTTTGTTGTAACAGGAGAGAGAAACTTTGAAAATGGTGAACCACTCCCGAAAGGTTTTCAGTCTGTTTAAACCGAATGTTGAGTGGTTTAATGACGCGGTGAGAGTTTCAGGGCTTAGTGGGCTGTGCATGACGGGGTATACCACCATCAGCCACGGCATGCAGGGTGCCTTGTGTGGAGAGGTGGCACAGGGAGACGTCTTCTTTCCACTTACCGGTTGGGAAGATGATGATCACCTTGCACGATGTGCAGTGTCTTCTCCACTTGCCGATCTGGGGGTTGCTGTTGGACCACTCCCGGATCCAGAGGATCGAAGCCAGTGAGTGGATGACACTCTATTTGGGTATGGAGTCAGAAGTTGCTGACTTTGAGTGCCAGACGACAAATGGGCCTCATATCCGGTTCTCCACACTGAGCGCTTATTTCGAGAACCACCTGGTGGCGGCGGCCGAATCCGAGGAGGCGGATAACGCCCTATTTGTGCAGTATCACCGTGGCTGTACTCTCCGGTGCTGGTACATGTTTGTGGTAGGTGCTGCACTCTTTTGTGGACAAGAGTGCAAGGTACGTCGACGTGACCTACCTCCGCTATTTCATGGACTTGACTATCGTTCACCAGTGGAACTGGGGGTCAGCTGTTCTGGCATACCTATACCAGAAGCTGAATGAGGCCTCCAACTGAAGGACTAGGCAGTTGACAGGATCCTGCACACTACTTACGGTACGTTTCATTTTAACTGTTTCACATTTATTTATGTTTCGTATTTACTTTTAATACATTATCGTGTTTGTGTTTCAGAGCTGGATCATCTCCTACTTCCCCCGCATTCACGGCTTCCGCGTTGATCCTGAGTACGAGGACGAGATGCCCAGGGTCGCCCGATACGTTCTCCAGAGGGGGAACAATGCAGTGGGACCATACCGTGGGTACCTCGATCGCACGATGCACGACGACATCAGTTGGAGGCCATTCAGCGACTACATTGATGTTGTCCCCTTTGACAACATATCGTTATATTCTGGCTGGTTGGCATGCGGGACCAACACCATGGTGCGGTATCTCCCTGAGCGGTGCATGCGACTGTTTGTATTTGTGCAGCTGATACCCAGGTCACCTTTTGAGGCTGCTCCCGACACAATGACCCGAGTGCAGCTCACTGGAATATTTGAGGATTGAGAGCGTCATGTGGTCCCGGAGGAGTATCGTTGCATTCGGGTCACCCAGGACTGACATAGTGTGGAGGAGTATGTCACATGGTTCTATCGGTTGTCA
Organism: Vicia villosa; assembly: GCF_029867415.1. NCBI lineage: Eukaryota > Viridiplantae > Streptophyta > Magnoliopsida > Fabales > Fabaceae > Vicia > Vicia villosa. Next base: position 36,954,149 of record NC_081180.1, on the reverse strand, counting down.
CATCCTCTGATGAGGCCCGACGCTCCCGGCGCTCCTAGGCCAGCACACGAGGAGATCCGGGAGAACCAGCAGGCCGAGGATGATCATGCCATTGATCTCCTGCCGATCTGCCAGCGGACAGAGATGCTTGGGCGGGACGCGTTGGATCGAGGTATCGTTGATCAGGGCGGTCCAGAGGCGATCGCCGTGATGGAGAGGATCGTCACTGATGCGGGCCGTGCGGCGGCATACAGGCGGCAGAGGAGGTCCCAGGGATAGAGGGTTAGGCATACTCAGTAGGGGTCCAGGTTTATTTTTTTTTGTATTCGGATTATATATTTCGCACACTATGACTCGGTCTGTATATATTATTTGAATTTTATTTATTATATTAGTATATTACGTTGATATGTCATTTGTTTGGCTTTTCCGTTTTGTATATATTATACGTTTTGTATATATTTCGTACGGGACTATTAGAAAAAGCATAAAAAAATAGACTTCTGCATAATTCGGAAATGCACTTCCGAATTACACTAAAATCTGAAAAAAAATGTGTTTTCGGAAGTGCATCTCTGAAAACACCCCCCTTTAGGTGTTTTCGGAGATGCATTTCCGAAGTCTGGAAAAATTTTAAAAAAAAATACTTCGGAAATACATTTCCGAAGCAGGGGTAAACTGGAGTTTTCGCTGGGGTGACCCCATAGGGAGGTGGGTAAAGAAATTTCCTAATTTAAACATGTGCAAAACATTATTTAATTATGATAATGCGAAAAGGAGTTAATACCAAATATGATTTAAAAAAAATATAATATTAAATGCAATGGCCAATGTGCAAACTTATAATATAAGTGTTTTTACTTGTTTAATAAATAGATATTGATTGATGGAGTGTATTACTTACAAAATATTTTAAATATAAAAATCAAATTATTTATTTATTTATTTTGTATACATAATTTATATTTGCAAATTTCTAAATTAATTTTGCAAAAATTGTTGATAAATTATAACCATGACAAAAATAAATATAATATTAAACGTCATCGACAATGGACAAACAGATAAGTGTTTTTAGTTGTTTAGAAAATAGATATTGATTGATGAACTATATCCTTTTTTTATGTAAGCAATATGATATAACGGGAGAACTAAGGGTTCTCTAATCTATTTACACAATAGAATAGAAAAAAAACTCGACAAAAAAAAAGAGATTATAATAACAACAAATATATTAAATAGTGTAAATATAAAAATCAAATTTATTTATTTTGTACATTACTCATGTTTGCAATTTAATAAAAATTAAGTTCATAGTTATTTAACAAACCAACAAAAGTGAAAATTGTTGTTAGTAAGCATTGTAAGCATGTTTGATTATTTTGATTATTGCTCTTGAATTGAATTAAGCATGATATGTTAAAAAAATTGTATTGATAATAGTTAAGTGGTCTAAAATGTGTGGTTAGTATATTCTTGCTAGTTCTGCTATTATTAGTAATGCATCATTAATTAGTAAGGATTTTGTCAATTTAATTGAATTATGACATTTGAGATTAAGACATATTAAAAAAAGAAGTTTTGTCGGACTAGCTAAGCAATGTTTGCTAGATAGTGATATTTTAAACAAACTAAAATTTTGTGATTATTATATATTAGGAAAACAACATAAAGTAAAGTTGGTGAGTCATATGCATAATTTTGACAAATTGTTTGAGTATATTCATACAAATCTTTAAGGTCTGACAAGGGTGACAAATTTATGGCGGTGATTTATTTTTTTTCACTGTGATTGGTTAATTTTGTAAAAGAGTATTGGTTTACATTCATACATAAAAGTGACACCTTTGAAAATTTTAAAGAATGACATAATCTTGTAAGAAGTCATATGAGAACTAAATTGAAAGTTTAACTGATAATGACCCAAAGTTTGTTTAACCAACATAATTCTTCCCCCTCTTAACTTTTATAATTGGACAATATTTTTCAACCAAGATAATTCTTCTCCCTGTTGTGTTTGGAGTCACTTGCTCAACAAAAATGACACTTTAAAGTTTAATGAATGATAAACTCTTATAGTAAATCAATTGATAACTAAAGTGAATGTATTGAGAACTAACAATGATCTAGAGTTTATTTCAGAGCAGTTTAATGAGTTTGAAAGGAAACAAAGTATTAAGAGGCATATTACTGTTACTAGTATGAATAAAAAATGGTATAAAAGAACACATGAATATAACTAATTTGGAGAAGATGAGGTGCATGTTATTGGTAGTTAGGCTCCCAAATGGTGTGAAGTTATAGCGACATCGACATACTTGATTACGAGATTTTCATCCACAAGAATAAACTTCAAGACACCTATAAAAGTTTGGAGTAGGAAACTGATAAATTATTCAAATTTGAAGATTTTTTTAGCTTTGGAATTTACTCATATCAAGTAAGACAAACTTGATGCTAGGGCTATGAAGTGTGTCTTTATTGGTTATCCTAACTGGGTGAAAGGTTACAAAATATGAAATATGGATATTGGTGGATCAAAATATATCATAATCATATATGCTACTTTTTTTGAGACCCTTATGGGGGTAAAGTGCAAAGATCAGTAGGTTAAAGAATCATAAAATATGGTGAAGAAAACTTAGTTTAAGGTGAGGTTTCTACTAGTGAGACTGGAGATGAGGAGATAGTTAAGACTTGTGTTTCTAGTACTATTGAAAAGAAGCCTATAATGTCTCTTAATTATTAGTTGGCTCTTGATAGAGTCAGGAGGGATTTTTTAAATGTATGATGATAGCCAAAATGGTTAAGAATAAGGAAATAGATCTTTGAGAAGAAGGAAGGTATTCTTGGAATTGAAGAGCTAAGGTTTAAGGCAAAACTTGTAGTGAATGGTTTTATTTAATTGAGGGGGGTTGATTACAATGAAAGTTTTAGCCTGTGGTAAAATATTGTTTTATAAAGGTACTTTGTACAATTGTAAATCAATATAATATTAAGTTGGAAAAATGGGCGTCAAAATAGCTTTCTTACATTCGAACCTTAAAAAGACAATCTACATGGAGCGACTTTTAGGTTTTATAGAAGATATGACTAAGTTTTTTTTTGGTTGAAGAAATCTTTGTATTGGTTGAAATAAAGTCCAAGACAGTGGTATTGTTGGTTTGATGAATTTCTTCTTAAATATAATTTTTTGATAAGTAATTATGAAAATTCTGTATATAATGAAAAATTCACTCTCTACCTCCTTTTGTATGTTGATAATATTTTGATGGCAAGTTCTAGCGAGATAGAAACCGCTAAGCTCAAAATTTAAGATGAAATATCTCTGTGAAGCAAAAAGAATACTGGGGATGATTATTAAAAAAATTTGCAAGAAAAGTAAATTGGTCTTATCTCAGTCTAGTTGCTTGAAGAAAGTGGTGGAGGAGTTTAGAATGCAAGATGTTAAAATTGACAACATCCCTTCAGTCTAGTTATTATGATTTTTGCTTTGTTATCATTGTGATCATCAAAACCTTTTACACACCTATTCAACACATAGAACCACAATGTATGGATGTAGTTGTTTTGTATGGGGTTTTTAATTATGTGTTAGATTTTTTAATGAAGATTATTTCTTATAATGTTATAGGGTTGAGAGGCAATGTTAAAATAAAGGAGGTTTGAATTTTATTTGAGAAAAAGTTGGATATGATTTTTCATTTAGGTGAATAAACTTGAAGAAATAAATTATTTTTTTCTAATTTGTTCTAAAAGAGGGAGCATGATGACGAAATTTTATTTTTGAGCATCTAAAATTATTTAGGTGTTATTCTTACCATGCATGACACTTATTTTGTGTAGGTTGTTGCCTATATCATTATTGATCATGTCCTTATTGCATGTGGTAACTTTAAAAGTAATGTTCAATCATTCTATGTGGAAAATGGCTATGCATCTTGTGTGAGTAGTGGTAGGAAGACGGCGTGGAATCGTGTGAAGCTCTCAATTTATAGTCAAGGTCGTTCTAATTTATGTGTGTGTAGCTATTTCGAATCTATTAGTTTAAAGAAAGATAGAAAGAATATGGGGCATATAGGGAGAATTGAAGATATGAATATTTTTAATAGATTTATTGAGGGTTAATTTTTGGTTGATTTATCATTGTGTGGCAAGCAGTTCACACGGGTAAGAAATGATAGCTCTTCTAGGAGTATGTTGAATAAGTTCTTGTTATCAGAAGAATGGTGTGTTACTCGTCCTAATTATATTCAGTTAGCGTTGGTTATGGGTTTACCTAATCATTATCCAATTTTATTGACACTAGATGGAAAGAATCAGAGTCCTAAACCTTTTTTCGTATTTTGAAATGATAGTTAGAATTTATGAGCCATAAAAAGTTTGATTAGGGAAAAGGGAATTATTTTTCCAAGGAGGGATATGAAGGTTTTCTTTTGAAAGAAAGCTTAACTTGTTAAAAGTGAATTCAAAAGAGTGGAAAATGAATAACATTAGTAATATTTAGGGAGGTGAGTAGGTGTTTGAGCTCTCTAGATTCCAAAAGGAATGAGTGTGATTTAGAGGGGGCGGAATTTGAGAAATTTTGTTCTTTATTCAACAAACTTGTGCTCAGTATCCAGGTACCTAAGTTGGTAAGATTTAAGCCAAATTATTCCACTATTTACCTTTCCTTGTTTGATTGTCCCTATAATTGTTCATCTTTTTGACTTTGCTGTATGTTTGAATTGATGTCTATCTATTTTGATTACACGCTGAACAAAGTTGTTTGTTTCAATTAGAACCTTTCTTAGGGTATCTTGTTAATTTTTATCTGTTGTTTAAACTCGTTGAAAATGAACCATTATTTTGGTGACTTAGCCTCAAATATTAGCCAATTGACTGAAAGAGTAATATTTCTACTCTTTTTGGAGTTATTTAGATTGTTTCTTTTTCTAGTTCATGCAAAAATCTAAGTTTGGGGTTGCTTGTGGAATTAGAAATAATTTAAGCTTCTGGTAGGGGTACTAGAATCCTAGAATTGAAAAAAAAAAAGATGAAAACTAAAAATAAAATAATGAATATAAGTTAGAAAATTTCTTTATAATGTTAAATTTAAAGCTTCTGAAAAAAAGAAGAAAAAAGTGCTCAAAAGAAAATTTTGAAATTCTAGTACCCATCCGTTAAAAAAGAATAATACATAATGATGGTGTGTAAATAGGAAGGTAGAAGGTCCTTAAATCCAAGGAATTAAACCTACTAGCCAAAAATATCTCACCCTAACATAAGTCAAGTTACAAACTTTGTAAGACCTTAAAAGTGTGTTTTTGAATAGAAAGTGATTGTTTTTTAGATATGTTGAAAATTCATTGCCTGGTGACAGTTATATATGACTGAGTGATCATCATGATTTACTCAACAATGAGTGAAAGGTGAGATTGACAGACAAATTAAGTACAAAGGAATTTAAAGAAAGACTCTTTCAATAATTTCGAATCGAAGCAAAGAAGTTAAGTAATAATTCTGCTTGATAAAGGTGTTTGTCATTGGTTTGATATATACACATTTCTATTGAAAATATTAGTTACGAATGAGTCTCTAGAGGACAAGTAATAAAGTAAGTATGGGATTATGATGACACCTTGTCATCATGTAATTTTATTAAGCATTTGCAATGGTTTTATTCATGTTTTAGATGAGTTTGCATTATTTTGGTGAAGAAAATGAAGAAATACAAAAAAGTGTGAGAAATATAAGAAGAAAAGGAACAATTCTCCCCTGGAAAATTTTGCTAAGATCGTGGCACGAAATGCTATAAAAGTGACACATTGCACCACACTGTAAAGTGATTGCGACGCAATCTATCTGACACACAAATCATTGTGGCACGATCCAACGGTGTTGCAGGAACAACTCTATGAAAGGGTTTTCATCATCAAAAGTCAATTTATATAATAATTCACGTACTATTAACATTCTTATACTGTTGTGACCTATTTCAATATGAGTTGATAATTTCCTTTAATTAGGGTTTGTTAGATGAACCTGTTGGATCATATGTTTGAGTTTTGTACTATTTGACACTTTGATTAATCAGTATTTGTTATTCAATTAATTCTAGAGTTTATTTCTTTGTATGTGTTTATGGGTTTATATATCAAGCCTAGAAGTATAGGAATTACTATCCCTAAGTCTATGAATCTAATCTAGATTAACTATTCAACTTAGTAATTGATTAGGAATAAGAAATTATAAGTTGTAACTTTAAGGTTTAATGTTCTAATTGTCTATTTTAACTACGAACTGACCTAAGGTATTAGGGAGTTATAGTGTAGAATAGTGAGTTATACAATAAGGGATTTGGTATAACGATAAGGTTAATTCATCTTGATTTATAATAAATCAACTTAGGAGGAATTGACACCGACATCAATAATGATATACATGGGATTCACAACAAAGCCTACTCGTCTTTAATATGGTAAAATTCCATTATTTTATTTACACATTTGTTATATCAAATCCAAATTTTGAAAACCCCTAATTTTATCATTATAACACGTCAATTGTTCTATTAAAATAAATAAAAAATCCATGTGGATACAACTTTAATTTTATTACTTCAATACGAATTAGTACACTTGCTAAATTTCTATCAGAGGCCATCATGACCTATGCGACCTAGATTTTTTGTCCTATAAAGGGAGGACCTTAACTCATTTTCCACTCACATTTTTCCAGAGTTTCTATTCTAGTGTAGAAATTTGCATAAAACCTTTTAAGGTCTTATCTTCACGTTATTCCTTCGCAAAAGAGGTATAACTTTTATCTCCTTTTCGTCATCCTTTTTTCTTCTAGAAATTGCGATTATTAGGGATTTAGACGAGAAGGGTCACATGATTGAACCTTCCAATAATAGAGAACTTATTAAATTGTATGAACACCACATGAGAAACACTAGGCATTTCAATGGAACAATCGACTATAGGCTCGTCAAAATAGGGATGTTTGGGAGTTACGAGAATACCAATGATTCTAGTAGTGATAGTGACTTTATTTCTTGTGGTTTTTCCTAGGAAATCCAGAGTTCCCAATGGCGACCAACTCATCCAAGCGTTTAGGAGTGGAAGACTTGGAAACTTGTTATACCTCTAAGGAGAGAGAAACATCCTCTAGGAAACACTTAAACCTATATAGAATACGAGATAAGAAGGAGGTCATGATGGAACCTTGCTATGAAGAGAAGCAGAGTGACATGCTCACCCTAGAAGATTCTCATAATGCATTTTTATACATGGACCTTCTAGTTGTCCACGAACTTGGAGTGCTTATACCTTTTACCTATTTCGAAAATGAGATTCTGGCAACTAGTAATGTTGCCCCTCCCAAATAATGCCTGATGGTTGAGCCTTTAAGATTATTTGCTGGCGCATAAAGGTTAACCCCGTAATATGTATATTTTTCTCTTTTTATGGGACAAGGACAAGATCCAACAGTGGTTGGGTGACTTTAGGCACTCTACCGAGAATAATCCTATTCACCCCCACTCTAACAATTACTCCCTCCGTCCCAAAATAAGTGCCATATTTAGGAAAAAATTGGCCTAAAATACTTGTCACTTTAGATTACCAATGTAATTTTAGATTTAATCTTCCAATTGTACCCTCTAATAAATACTCTTAATTTATTGTTTTCTCGCTTAACATTAATGTTAATTTGAACACATCATTAGTTAATCAGGATAATTTGGTAAAATCATTATTCTATCTCTTTCATTTATTATTGTTTCTCAATCTATGTGAAATGTTCAATTGTGACAAATAATATGGGACGGAGTGAGTATAAGAAATGGAAAGATAGGTTTGCGAGGGTGAGGGGCACGAGATGGGATTACCATGATTACCATTGGGGAAGGCGTTGGGGATTTCATGGCCATTAAGAGAGGTGGTCATTAAGATCTATGACTTTGAATTCTTAACCATCATAGAGAGACAAGTGGTCAATATTTTGGATGAGTTCAATATTATGAATTATAGGGAGATTATGGAACTTGACCGAGCGTAGACTACAAAATTGATGATTATTTGTGTAATCTCAACTTTTGTAGGTGTTCATAACTAGGATTTTCTTATTTATCAATACTTATTGTTTTGTTTCCGTCTGCATAAATAATGGCCCTCGTGAATGTCATTGGAAAGAAAGCTCACATGTCAAAAAAAAGGCTGCTTAAGGTGAGCAATTGACCGATAATCCAAAAAGCCATCGTGGCAGCATCATGATTAAAGGTGGAAAGAGAGGCTTTGGGGATTTCAAGGTGAATTTCAAGCATGCTAAGGCCATAAAGCCAGATGGATTCGAAGGGAGTTCGACTTTAGCCTAAGGCCAGAAGTACAAGGGTGTAATGCTTGTGGATACGGTTATTCTGGTGGACGAGGCTGAGGGCGATATCCGGGCAAAAGGAATCCTAAAGGTATTGGACAAAACCATACTTATGGGACTAGCACTATGATGATAAAAGCTAAGCTAACATTCGTCTCCCATTTTCTGAAGACTTTCTCAATTACTTCAAAGTTATGATTCGAATATGGACTAAATATTTATCAAATATGGTGGAGAGTCATCTACTCAAAGGCTTGTTCAAGGTGATCAAGGATTATTAACTGGTAGGTGAGAGGAAGATAAATCCCTTATCACCATAATGTTTTCTACTCGAGAAACAGAGGCTTCATCTCAAAAGAATGAGGGTTCCCCTGTTCCAAACGTGGAACGAGCTAATGGAGAAGAGGGTTATTAGGCTCCATTTACTGTTTTATTCTAATTTATACGTCACTGAAGACATATGCGGTGCTCCGATTATTAATGTATGAGGTGGAACAAATTATAAAGTTGAAATCTAAAGATAGAGAACATTCAGATGCACGCCTAAATAACTATGGTATTATAATTAAAATATATCGTCCAAGTGAGATATTGTTGAAATATTATATATATATATATATATATATATATATATATATATATATATATATATATATATATATATATATATATATATAAATTTAACATTCCAGTAATTATTACATGGACATATACATTTTAATTATATTAGGTATATATCAAATTAAGTGCCTTAAATAATTTAGTGGTCAATAAAGATAAAAAGCTAATTAGATTTTATTTAAAAATTAATTAATTAATTAATTAATTAAACATGGACTCAAATATGAGTGGATGTCAGGATGACCCATTTCGGAATAATAGAAACCATAATTGGCCATCCCTCTATAAATATGCTATGATTCCCAAGCAGTGGGTGCAATTACCGTGCATAGATAAAAATCTATGCACCATGAATAGATTATTATGGATCGTTGGATCATTGGATCAAATTTTAGACATCAATTGTTATTACTCAATACTCACCACTCAATACTCTATACTCAATACTCAATACTCAATACTGGATTAAAAACATGATCCAATAGCTTATGTAGGCTTATGCATGGTGCATAAGTAAAATCTTTATGTATATTAGCCAAAGCCCCAAGCAGTTGATTTCTTCTCTCATCTCAAGAGTATTCAGGGCATTAGGAATTTAGGAGGATCGATTAAGGAAGAGTCACACAAGCCATAAGGTTTTTGTTATTTGCCTCTTAACCTTCAAGATTATCGCCAACAAGAACTTTCTCAATGGATTCATGTATTTCTAAAATCAATTTGTAGGTCTTTTGCTTTTATACATGCTATTCTATAACTATTCTATGACTATTTGAATTGTATTATATTATATTATATATAGAATATTTTGTTGAGCATGTATATTCGATTAACCGTTATCAGATATAATTCTAACCAATGTTTTAAAAATCGGATTGACCCGGCCGGTTCAACCTTGAACCGTTGTCTAATCCGGTTCGGTTTGGACCAATAAACGGTTAGGTCAATAAAATTGGGATAAGATTGCTTCAAGCGTAAAAAATCAAAATAATTGTAAAATCGGGACAGGTTTTGGTGAACCAGGCGGTTCAAAAAATTAAAGATAATTTTTTTATGTTTTATTTCATTTTATTTCTTGGTTTAAATCTAAAAAATTAATTATAACAAACATTTAAAATTGTATAGATGAAAAATAAAGAATAAAATTGAAAGACACAGGACAATGTAAATGTAATAGAAATAGAAGAAATAATATAATGTTTGTGGACACGGGATAACAGATGTTGGTCTTTAAAGAGATGTAAAAATTATACTGATGAAGAACTTATGGCTTTGAGTTAAGCAATTAGGACAAATATATACGTATTGGTCTTTAACTAATTATATGATTTGTTATTGGGTCTTACATTGCATTCTTCTTATTTTGTAAGCTTGTTTATTAGTATCATATTTATTTGAGAATTTTATTTTACAAATTATAATATAAATTAATTTTATTATAATATTTAATAATATATTTATTTATTTTTTTAGTTTAAATTTAATATACGGTTCAACCACGGTTGAACTGGTTGAAACGATTGAACCATGACCCACATGTTTTAACGGTTCTTTCTTCGGTTTGGTTTTTAAAACATTGATTCTAACATCTTATTCCATCACTATGATTGTAATCCACATAAATCATTCCATCCATTTCCAATTAGACACACTCTTCAACGAGACACTTTACCCACATGCGGGAATCTTACCCTTTGCCTATTTGGAGTACTTCGATACAAGTGAATGTGAAAGAGAGAAATTTCACATGAGTGAGAGCATTGTATAGACTCACACTTGAGGGGGAGTGTTGAGAATCAAGTGTGAGGAAGAAGTCTCACATTGGTTAGAAAAGGGAAGAATTAACACTTTATAAGTGAGAGAACCCACACACCTATCACCTTAAGGTTTTAGGTGGAGATGTGGTGTGTCGAAAGGGATCGACTTACTTGTAGTTGAAAGTCAACGAATACATGTTGTTGAAAGGAACCAGGCTCTGATACCATTTGTTAGCGCAACATTGGGGGAGGATCGAGCGAGGTGCATTGTTAATTTCCGAGAAATTCCACTTGAGCAACACACCTTTGTGGGAGACACACCACTTCTCCACCTAAAACCTTAAGGTGATATGTGAGTGAGTTCTCCCACTTATATATGCTCAAGTCACCACATGCATTTCCAATGTGGGACTATTATCCACACTCACACTTGCATTATTCTCAACATATATGTGAGTGTCACTCCAATCAATTCAATACTATTTATATATTTTATTCATACCCTTCACAATAACATATCTTCGTAATATTTGAATAGCATTTTTAATAACATGTCTTCATATAAATCTTTTTTATTTAATTTATTAAATCTTCTTAGAGTAATCAACAAGCTACAAAGTTAAAATCTCTAATAAATAATTGTAGAATAGTAATTGGTGCCACTTAGTTTAAAAAAACAACTTATTTTCCATTTTTTAAAAGTGTTTTTAATTCATGTTTTTATTATTTTTTACCTAATATTTTAAAAAAATTATTTTACCATAGTGGTCAAACATTGTTGGGGTTGGTCTTTCTTCCTATGTGGAGAAAGACCCAAATATAAATAGCCCATTTATCTCACTTATTTAAGTGGAGAGTGTCAATTTGGGTTAAGAGAGATATAAAGAAAATAAAGATTCAAAAGAGAGAAAAGAGGATATAAATCTATTTCCGTTTTTTATGCATTAGTCTCACTAAATTTTAAGGGCATGTTTGCAACTCATGTATATAAATTTTAACCGTTCAAAATTTGAAAACAAAGTCTGAGATGAGAGATCCGTGCCTCGCATTGGAGCTGTAAATTTGGGTTATTTTTTTATCTTTTTTATTCTTATTTGTAAGTTAGTTTTACTTTGTGATTTGCGATTGTTAGCATATTTTTTGTGAATCAATTTAAGAATTTTTTGTACCCTCAAATTATTATAGTGGACCTATTTATTTGGTCTGAACGACTCGTAGTTTTTACTCTCATATTGAGGAGTTTTCCACGTTAAGAATATTGGTGTTCTTTTGTGCGGTTATTTGTTTAATTTGTCAACTTATATTCGTTGTTGATCCTCAAGGTTCCTACAAGTGTGAGAAATTTTATATCAACTACGCATTGATCTGTTATTGTATCTTAATTTCCCATCAGAGTGGCATTAGAGCTCATGGTTAAGGGATATTTTACTTATTTGAATGATGAACTCAAATACAAAGATGAAGATGGTATTGTTGAATGGTTCTAATTACCATTTATGGATGGGTAAGATGAAAGACTTACTATTTGTGAATAAATTTCATTTACCGATTTTTGGTTCTGCAAAGTCGGATTCTATGTTTGATGAAGAATGAGAGTTTGAACATCAACATGTATGTGGTTTTATTCGACAATATGTAGAAGATAATGTTTATAATCATATTACTAATAAGACACGTGCAAAAAATTTATGGGAGAAGATATAGCCCTTGTATGCCTCTACATCAAGGAATAATAAATTGTTATTGTTGAATAACTTCATAAGTTTGAAGTATAAGGAGGAGACTTCTATTTCAGATCACTTGAGTGAATTTCAAAGGCTCATTGCTCAGATGTCAGGAATGAGTATTAAAATTGATGATGAAATTTTTAGACTATTTCCATTGCTATCTTTACCAGAGTCTTGGGAGACGTTTCATGTTTATATCACAAGTTCTACTCCTAGAGGTGTTGTTTCTTTGGAAATGGCTGAGGGTGGTATTTTTAATGAGGAGATGAGCAGGAAGGCATATGGTTCTTCATCTCAATCTGAGTTACTTGTCACTGAAAATAGGGGAAGATGTTAGGAAAAGGAACCAAAGGGTGGTAAAGAGAATAGCATAAGCAAGTCCTAACCACGATACAAGAATCTGGAGTGTAATTATTGTCATAAAACAGGACACGTATATAAATATTGTTATTAGTGGAAATGGATAACAAAGGCAAGGAAGGTAAGTTTAAACAAAGAGATCATGACGATCACGATGATGATCGTGTTACTACTGCTACTAGTGATGATCTTGTTATTCTCCGTGATCATGAGTATCTTAATCTTGTATCAGACGAGAGCATGTGATAGTTGACAGTCGTGCTACATTGCATGTTACACCAAGGAATGATTTCTTCACATCTTATACTTCTGGTTATTTTGGAGTGTTGAAGAAGGGTAATGATGGTGTATCTAAGGTAATTGGTGTTGGTGATGTTTGCATGCAAACCAACATGGGAATGTAATTTTTTGCTTAGAGGTGTCAAACATGCTCCAGATGTCCTCTTTAATTTGATCTCTGTGCGTATGTTTTATGATTGTGGTTATGATAATCACTTTGGTTCTGGAAAGTGGAAACTCAACAATGGTAACTTTTTTGTGGCCATTGGGGATAAGCTTTCTAAATTGTATTGAACAAAAGCTTTGGTTGCTAGGGACAGTGTGAATGTTATCGACATGGAAAAGTGCTCTCATTGCATGGATGGTAAACAGACTAGAGTATCTTTCAAGAGACATTCTCCCTCAAGAAAGTTAAAGTTGCTTCAATTGGTATATTCTGATGTTTATGGTCCATTAAAGGTAAAATCATTTAGTGGTGCACTTTATTTTGTTACCTTTATTGATGGTTGTTCTAGGAAATTATGGGTTTATGCCTTGAAGACAAAAGACCAACTATTGGAGAAGTTCAAAGAATTCTATGCTTTGTTAGAATGGCGGACAAGCAAGAAGCTGAAATGTGTTCACTCTGATAATGTTGGTGAGTATTGGGGACCATTTGATTCCTATTGTGTCGCGGGCGAAAAATCCTTTTGTTCCTCTTTTTTGTGGGATGAGACACCTGATGCCTTCTTTGGGCTCGAGTGCTCAAAAAATGATTTTTCTTTTGTACCGACCAAACTTTTTATTATTTCCAAAGGAGGAAAAGGAAAAAAGCTGCAATAACCTAAAAGTGGGGGGAGATCTTGGGTAAGAGGGTTGGTTATACGAAGGGAAGGTATTAGCACCCAACGTATCTGTAGTACTCTACAGGGTTCTTTATTGTTTTTTATTCTATGCTACGGTGAAGGTTCTGCTGTGAAATAGGTGGGACCTAAGGTGTTTGTTTGATTATGCTCGCAAAGATCATCGCGATCCTCTGCATACATATCCCTTAGAGGGAATCAGAGCATCTGTAGCTCGGGGTCTACGGGTGCTAAGGTTTGAATGGTTTTTTTTGTTTTGTTTTGCTCGCCAAGGATCGACCTTGTGCCTACGTATTCTCAAAGGGATGTTGAGAAAGTCAGAGCAATCGTAGTTCCCACTTATGCTAGTGGAAGCAAAGGAAAATAGACAAATGTCGTCTAAATGCTAGATGTATCTAATCTATATCATCACTTACATCTGTTTGATTTTGTTTGAAAATCTTTTCATTATAAGCCCGGGGCCATGCCACTTAGGGTGCTTAGAATGATAAAGATGTTTTTGTTTAACCAGCCTTGTGGCAAAAGTTTCAATGAAGTCAGCCTTGTGACAAAAACTTTGATTAATCAGCCAGCCTTGTGGCAAAAGTTTCAATGAAGTCAGCCTTGTGACAAAAACTTTGATTAATCATCCAGTACGGTGGTAAAACAGTTTGATTGATTAGCCAGCCTTGTGGCAAAAAGAAAGTTGGATTGATTAGCCAGCCTTGTGGCAAAAAAGTTTGATTGATTGATTGATTGTTTGTGATGATATAAAAGAGATACTCCTAGCATAGAGATGAAAAATGTCTAATCTCCTAGGGTATTTGATTTGGATATTGGGGATGCTTATAAGAAGCCCGTGGGTCCTTGTACGAAGCCCAAGAGGAGGCTATCCGAGGGTCCTTGCATTGTAAGCCCAAGAGGAGGCTATGGGAGGGACAATCCAGGGTCCTTGCATTGTAAGCCCAAGAGGAGGCTATGGGAGGGTCACTCGTTTGTACAAAGCCCAAGGGGAGGCATGGTATAGTTGGTCTGAGCTCTTAGAGCGATTTCACCGGGAAACCATACTCTATGTCCTAACCTAAACTAGTGGAGATTCTTTGCACGAAGCCCAATAGGAGGCTATGGGGAACCTAGTGTTATACTAAGTTGAACAAGCACACATATCACACATATGAACAAACATGAACAAGTATGAACAAACATGAACAGGTATGAACAATTATATATATATGACAAAGTGTGTGTATATAATGGAGTTTATGAAGGAAATATACCTGTAAGCATGATCCATTTGTATACACAGGGGCTCGGGACTCACACTCGGGGAGAGGTCCACTTGAGTTTATTCAAAGCTATGTAAACAGGTTTTTACAAAAGGGCTTGGGACTTATACCTACATGGAGGCCCATAGTATTTTTGGGAAGATTTAAAAAACCTTCATTTTTGGTTTGTTATTCAAAGTTAAAAATCAAACTGATCGAGATATGTACAAAAGGCGTACAATGAAATACCTAATTTCATGTACTGGAATGGGTATGTACGAAAGGGCTCGGGACTTATACCTACATGGAGGCCCATGGTATATTGAAAAGTTTTGTTTCTTTGAAGTTTTGTTGTTTTGAAAATGATTTGAAAATTGTTTGAAAAAGTTTTGTTTTGAAGAATGTTTTATTGTTTTTTTGAAAAAAAACTGTACAAAAGGAAAAGAAATGGGACTTACACTCTCTAATATTCGAGAGGCCCCACTTCGTTTTGAAAATCATTTGATCAATTAAAAAGATTTAATCAATAATTTCAAAAAGAAATGGTTTATCGTTTTTTTGAAAAGAATCGCGATCGCTCGCTTTAAAACGATTTGAATTTGACAAAAGTCAACTTAATTAAGTTTAAAACAAGTTTTAATGTTCTAATTAAGACCTAAGTGATTAGGGTTTGATCAAAAAAGTATTTACAAGTGATTAGGTTTGAAAATTAAATGAAAAACAATATTTAAAGTATTAAAAATACTTAAAAATGAGTCATTTTAAACCTAAATAAAAACATATTAAATAAATATTTTTTGATGATTTTTTTTGATATTGTCAAAATAGGTATATTAAATAAGAAGTGTGTAAAAAATGAAGAAAAAATAATGAATTTTGATTGGTTAAATTAATTGATGAAGTTTGTTAAAAAATGAAAGAAAACAAGTGGTAAAAAATTGGTTTTGTCTCCACTAGGGTTTGAACCCACGCCCTCTCTCTCACAACTCAAAACACTTGCCAACTGAGCTGCGCGCGCAGCTTGTAATATACATGCTTCTATTGAATTATATTTTAAACTTAGCATTTGAAATTTCCAAACCAAAACTGGCGCCAAGAACACACCTTCAACTGATTTTCAAAAATCTTCAAAACTGTGTTGTTTTGATTAATCAAAGGGTCTATCTCACTCGGTTTTTCACGAGGAACATGAAGATGATCTCATAATTCATTTATTTTTGCTCTAAGGTGGTCAATTTTGTGATGAACACTAAGAACCCTAAAACTGAATTTGATCGTGAAATGATGTATGATTGATGAATTATGAAATTGATTGAGGGCTAATGATCAGTGATAGTGCAGAAACAAGATAGCAACTCAATTTTTCATTTATGATGCATGTATGTATGAGTTTGAAGTTCATAGCACTTACCTTCAAAAACGGCCAAGCTGGGATTCGAATTCTGCAATAGAGGTGTTACAGATGCTTTGTGATGATCTGGATAGCTTCAATGGACCTTATGGAAGGTGTCTGGATGCTTGGAACCATCTGAATTCATCTGGGCATGGCTATGGTACCCGACCTGCATAAGCTTGGAGTGAGAATCGAATCTGATGATGGAGGTGTTTCAGGTCATGTATGATGATTGGTATAGCTCATATATGGTATATGGAATGTGTTTGGATGATTAACTTGGACAGAAATGAGCTTGTGTGGATTTTGGCATGATAAGGCTCATTTCATGCATTTTTGGAGGTTGAAGAGTGATTCTGAGTTTTGGGGCAATTTGAGGTGTATGAATGGATCAAACAACTTCCATATGATGTTTAGGAAGTGTTAGAAGCAACACTTTGCTCAGAACTTGCAAGAGATGGAAATTGCACTTTCTCCTCTTTGAAACTCATGAAACTTGCATTCTAAGAAAGAAGAGAGAAAACCTATAATTGTGAGGTTTTGGTGTGAATTGAAGAGTGATTTGAACCTCTATTTATAGGCCAAAGTTTCTGAATGAAGAGCTCTTGCAAGTTGATCAAGAATGATGACTTGGCTTAAGAGATAAAATGGCATCTTTTGCATTTAATGCGTATGGTTAAAAGTAACTAAACCATGGTTATTTTCCAAGCTTCTTATCTCTTCCATTCTGATCTTCAAATCAGAAAATATCATTCAATCATTGCCTCTATGCATCATTACTTGGTCCATTTGGCAATTTGGTTCATAACTTTGGCAAAATGACTTGAAATTTCAAGTGAAAAGTTCACTAATGGCAAAATTCAAAACCATAGCTACACTTCAAATTTTTTCATGCTCTTGGACATTTTGGAAAGCTCATGTTGCATACTTCAAAACCCTAGTTGAAAGTTTCTTCAAGACCTTTAAGGAAATGGGTGAAAAAGATCCATGAACTTTGAGAAAAATGAAGTTTTAAGTGAAGTTTTCAAAAAGTACCAACTTTGAAGCACCATATCTCTTAAATGGTTGATCTTATGGAAAAATTTTATATGTGTCAAAGTTGTTTATTGGATCAAAATCTACAACTTTCATGTTGGAAGTTTTTTTCAGTTTGTAGGTGAAATTTTGAGAAATTCCCTTCCAAAGTTTGGAAAAAACCATTGAAAAACACTTAGAAATTTTTCTAAGTATGAAAAGTCAAACTTTTGACTTTTGATTCTTGATTGATTTTTTTGATTTTCCTTGATCAAATGACTTCTCATATCATATATTGATGATTCAAAACTTCAAAAGTCATGGTTGACCAAAATTCCCCAAAAGTCAATGGTGATCTTGTACAGTTGACTTTTTCAGACGAATCGCGTTTCTGGAGATTTCAAATGAAACAGGCTATCCTCATCAAATGAATGGTATGAATGGATCATATTGAGGCATTAGAGGATATTGAGCCATGGTTTGAGTTGTAGCATCATTTCCTGATTAAAAGGTCAGTTGTTCAGTGAATTAGGTCAAAAACCCTAATTGTCGACCAGATGAAATTGATGCCTGTAGGTCTTGAATTGAGATGTAATTTCCATTGTATATTGTCATAGAGATTATTTGAGGATGATTGAAACCTTTGATTGACTTCCTGGGGATTTTTAGGGTTTCCCAAATGTGATCCCTGATTTCAGTCCCTGATAGTTCAAAAACCCTGATCTGAGGATTTGTCTGATCAATCTTTGTATAGGAGATGTTCTGAGCCAATGGATTAAGTCAAAATGATGCACTTGGGGTCTTGAGGTCATGTCCCAAGTCATTAGGTCAAATCCTGAGCAAAAGTCAGGAGTATGCTGTCTTCAGTCAAAACCCTAATTCAGTCGATTCAAAGCTGTTGAGTTTGTTGAAGTGAATCTCTGAGGACCAAATGTTGATTGTTGATGAAGATAGTTCTTTGGAGATGAAGGGAGAACAAAACCCTAATTGATTGTTACTTGTACTGATGAGTGATTTCTTGATTAAACCCTGCTAAGCACAAGTAGCAAACACAAGTTATGCAATTTGTTAGAGATGCAAATGATGCATATGCAAATGGTATGAGGTGGTATCTTAGGTCAAAAATTGGGGTATGACAGATGCCCCTATTTAAGTTTCTTCAACCTGAGATATGAAGATTAAAAATCTTCGTTTTGATAGGGTGGAAGAGACTTAAATATCAGAAGACGCGAATTTTGGACCTAAGATACCAAAATTGCGAATGATGCAAGAATGTCTTTACCGAGGGAATATCAAGAACTGACTCCGCTGGGGAAAAGAGATTGGGGAAGGATGTCTCAATCCGTTTTTAGGAAGAGAATCCATTTTTGGGGAAAGCAAGTGTATGCTTCACCGAGGAATGATAGCTTTGTAAGAAAAGGTTACCTATCGACATTATCGACTATCAGCTTGGGGATAGACTTGTTTAATAATGCGAAGGTGAAAGGTATGAAACTGTATTACCGACTACCAGCGTTGTGATAGACTTGACAAGGTAAAAGAGTTTCAAAGGTTTGGTTAATATTACCGACTATCAGCCTCGTGATAGACATGTTTAATAATATAACCAGAACAAAAGGTTACCGACTACCAGCCTTGTGATAGCGGTTTTGAAGACATGATCAATTATCAGCCAAGTGATAAAATGATCTCGGAGACTTTGCTAGGGAAATTACTGGTTATTCAGCCTTGTGAACAGTAATAAGGCCCTGATTGTCAAATGGTCTTCATGATTGATTTCCTAGAGAGGAAAAGTCTTTTGAAAGAAACATAAACTGCTCAGATGACGAGGCGATTGTTTATGGTTCAATTTTTTCTTGACTCTATTTGGAGAATCGGAATTTTGAATTTTTGGTAAAGACAAAGTTCTAACCATGAATGAATTGGAAAGAAACAGTCAAACAAGACTTTGTTCCCATGAGGAATGAACTCCAATGGGGATTTTCTCCTTTGTTTTGAGAGGAGAAACTGAAGCAACCTTCTTCCACGAGGAATGATCTCAGTGGGGAACTGGAGAAAGAAGATGTTCTTTCTGCTTATGGGTGACAACCTATTTGGAGAGATGACACGCCCATATCTGTTTCTTTTTCCTTTTCTCTCTTCTTTTTTCTTTTCTTTCTGGGATAGATATATCCTGAACAAGTGATTATTGAAAAATGCGAGAATGCATAAATGATGCAAATATGTATGAATGATGAATGTCATGAATGTAGCATGCATACTGACGATACTGACAGACAGAGGAGTATATACTGGAGAAGGACCGACGTCGCGATACAACCAGATACTTGGCAAATGTTTTTCAACACGGTGTAGATAACACAGGTGATGAATGGTGCTGTGTGCTTTAAACCTCTCTGGGGAAGATAAGCAATTTTTTCTCACTGAGATGGAAGAATCTTCTTTACTGGAGATGGAAAATCTTCGACACTGAGGATAGGAGAGCTTCTTCACTGGGGATAGAAGAGCTTCTTCACTGGGGATAGAAGAGCTTCTTTACCTCGAGGGGTAATTGCTTCAAGAATTCTTTTTTGGGACAAGAATACCGTTGTCTCAACAATTTTTCAGGGAGAATCCTTTTGTTCATCCTATGGAGACGACTGCTGATGTTCCTTCCGTTGTTCACAACTCAAAGGAAAATTTCGCTTTTATTTTGAAAAAGAAAAGTGGAGTAAATTCATTTAAAACTTATTTTTTCTTTTTTTTTTTCGTTTCAAAAGCGAATAACACAATTAAAGCGTCATTTTGCAAGCTGAAAGAAATTAGAGATTGCAAACAAATGGGCACAAGGCTCAAATTTATTTAATAGGATGGAAATCCGCTAAAGGCGTGATTCCATGGAGTATTTACAAAAGTTGGAAATGGTAATTATGCGGAAAAGGCTACATTGAAAGCAATAACCACTATCCCCTTAACAACTTTGAGTTCCAACTGTGTTTGTCGCTTCAGATTGATAATGATTTGATCGAAGATCCTTTGATGGAAAAAGACTCCTCAGGTGACGAAGTACAGACTGATGCAGTTACTTTGTCATAAATCCCTAATTTTTGCCTAGATTGCCCTTTCAGGTTTTCAATCTACCAGGATTAATTTTTTTCTGTTTATTGTCTCTAATTTTTGCCTGGACCGCCCTTTCGGGTTTTCAGTCCACCGAGACGCTCATTTTTGCCTAAGTCGCCCTTTGCGGGTTTTCGACTTACCGAGCTGTTCTTTTGTATTTTTTTTAGACAAAGTATTTCTTGACTGCATCAGCATTCACAGGATGTGGGAGTTCATCACCATCCATGGTAGTAAGAATCATGGCACCGCCAGAAAATGTTCTTTTGACAACATACGGGCCTTCGTAATTAGGAGACCATTTTCCCCTAGAATCTGGTTGAAAAGACAAGATCTTTTTAAGCACGAGGTCGCCTTCTCGAAATTCACGAGGTCGAACCTTTTTGTTGAAAGCTTGTTTCATCCTTGCTTGGTATAACTGTCCATGGCATAGAGCAGTCATACGTTTTTCTTCGATTAAGTTCAACTGATCGTATCTGTTTTGACACCATTCAGCCTCTGATAACTTAGTTTCCATGAGGACTCTCATTGATGGGATTTCAACTTCTACGGGGAGCACAGCTTCCATGCCGTATACTAGAGAAAAGGGAGTTGCCCCTGTTGAAGTACGCACTGAAGTACGGTATCCATGTAAAGCAAATGGCAGCATTTCATGCCAGTCTTTGTAAGTGACGACCATTTTCTGGACGATCTTCTTAATGTTCTTGTTAGCAGCTTCAACGGCGCCGTTCATTTTTGGCCTGTAAGGAGAAGAGTTATGATGCTCAATCTTGAATTCCTCACATAATTCTTTCATCATCTTGTTATTCAAGTTCGAACCATTGTCAGTAATGATCTTGCTGGGAATACCATATCGGCAAATGATGTTGTTCTTGATAAACCTTACAACCACTTGTCTTGTAACATTGGCATAAGATGCTGCTTCGACCCATTTGGTGAAGTAATCAATTGCTACCAAGATGAAACGATGACCGTTTGAAGCTTTCGGTTCGATCATTCCAATCATGTCGATACCCCACATGGAAAAAGGCCATGGAGACGAGAGAACGTTGAGTAGAGTCGGTGGCACATGGATCTTATCTGCGTAGATCTGGCACTTGTGACATCTCTTCACGTGTTTATAACAGTCAGATTTCATTGTCAACCAATAGTATCCTGCTCTTAAGATCTTTTTGGACATTGCATGCCCATTTGAATGAGTTCCAAAGGACCCTTCATGCACTTCATGCATTAACATGTCTGCTTCGTGTCTATCCACGCATCTGAGCAAAACCATGTCGAAGTTTCTTTTGTATAGCACATCTCCATTCAGGAAGAAACTGCCAGAAAGCCTCCTTAGAGTTTTCTTATCTTTGTTTGATGCCCCAAGTGGGTACTCTTGAGTTTGAAGGAAGCGTTTGATGTCGTGGAACCATGGTTTATCATCGACAACTGCTTCAGTTGCAAACACATAGGCGGGCCTTTCAAGGCGCGTGATCCTGACTTTAGGCACATCATTCCAGTGATTGACTTTGAACATGGAAGATAGAGTAGCCAAGGCGTCTGCCATTCGATTCTGATCTCGAGGTATATGATGCAATTCAACCTGGTTGAAGAAAGTCAACAGACGTCTTGCATAATCTCTGTAAGGAATCAAACCAGGGTGGTAAGTTTCCCACTTGTCTTTGATTTGGTTGATCACAAGGGCTGAATCTCCATATATGTCGAGGATCTTGATCCTTAAGTCAATGGCTTCTTCGAGACCCATGATACAAGCTTCATATTCTGCGATGTTGTTGGTACAATCAAATAGCAATCTGGCGGAGAACGGGATATGAGTACCCTTGGGAGTGATGATGATTGCCCCAATTCCATTGCCAAAAGCGTTTACTGCTCCATCAAAAATTAGACCCCATCTTGATCCAGGCTCAGGACCTTCTTCAGGTAATGGCTCGTCACAATCTTTCATCTTCAAGTACAAGACATCTTCATCAGGAAAGTCAAACTTGAGAGATTGATATTCATTAATTGGTTGATGCGCCAAGTGATCGGTGAGAATGCTTCCTTTGACCGCTTTTTGAGCACGGTATTCAATGTCATATTCGGATAACAGCATTTGCCATCGGGCAATCCTTCCTGTTAAGGCAGGCTTTTCAAAGACATACTTGATCGGATCCATTTTGGAGATTAACCAAGTAGTATTGTTGATCATGTATTGGCGGAGACGTTTTGAAGCCCAAGCCAAAGCACAACACGTTTTTTCGAGCATGGAGTAACGAGACTCACAGTCTGTGAATTTCTTACTCAAGTAATAGATGGCATGCTCCTTCTTACCGGTTTCATCTTGTTGTCCAAGCATACAACCCATGGATTCTTCTAACACAGTAAGGTACATGATTAATGGTCTTCCTTCAACTGGAGGAATCAATATTGGTGGTTCTAACAGGTACTCTTTGATACTGTCGAACGCTTTCTGGCAATCTTCAGTCCATACAACCCCTTGATCTTTGCGGAGAAGCTTGAAAATTGGCCCACATGTAGCAGTCATTTGAGAGA
This sequence comes from Vicia villosa, assembly GCF_029867415.1. NCBI lineage: Eukaryota > Viridiplantae > Streptophyta > Magnoliopsida > Fabales > Fabaceae > Vicia > Vicia villosa. The sequence goes on along the minus strand of NC_081180.1, from coordinate 36,930,947 downwards.
TAAATCTGGAGATATAGTTCAATCGTCCGAGAAATCCTCTTACTTGCTTTTCAGTTTTTGGTGCAGGCATCTCTTGAATAGCTCTGACTTTGTCGGGATCTACTTCAATACCTCTTTGGCTGACAATGAACCCCAAGAGTTTTCCAGATCTAACCCCAAAAGTACATTTGTTAGGATTCAAGCGAAGCTGATATTTCCTTAATCGTTGAAACAACTTCAAAAGGTATTCAATATGTTCTTCTTCTGTGCTGGACTTGGCTATCATGTCGTCCACATAAACTTCAATTTCTTTATGCATCATGTCATGAAAGAGAGTAGTCATCGCCCTTTGGTAAGTTGCGCCTGCATTCTTTAATCCAAACGGCATCACTTTGTAGCAAAAGGTACCCCATGGGGTGATGAAAGATGTCTTCTCCATGTCTTCAGGAGCCATCTTGATCTGATTATAACCGGAGAACCCGTCCATGAAGGAAAAGACGTTGAACTCAGCAGTGTTATCAACCAGCATGTCAATATGTGGTAATGGAAAGTCATCTTTTGGACTGGCTTTGTTCAAGTCGCGGTAATCAACACACATTCTGACTTTGCCATCTTTCTTCGGAACTGGCACTATGTTGGCCAACCATTGAGGATACTCAGAGGTGACAAGAAAACCTGCGTCGAGTTGCTTTTGAACTTCCACTTTGATCTTGTTAGCCATATCAGGGTGAGTCCTTCGCAATTTCTGCTTAACTGGCGGACATTCTGGCTTCAATGGCAAGTAATGCTGAACAATATTGGTATCCAACCCAGGCATGTCTTGGTAGGACCAGGCAAACACGTCAACATATTCTTTGAGAAGGTCTGTCAACTTACTCTTGATATCAGTATCAAGGAGCGATCCAATGGTCACTTCTTTTTTGTCTTCTTCAGAACCCAAGTTGATTTTTTCTAGAGGCTCTTTGTGAGGCAGAATGGTTCTTTCCTCGTGCTTAAGTAATCGAGAGATCTCGTCCGGGATCTCTTCTTCTTCCTCTTCTTCGGCTTTGAACACAGGAAACTCAAAGTTGGGAGAGGGCATAGGGTTATTGCATTCAATGGGTTTATCAATAGTAAATCTGCACATGTGATTTATATTTATTTCAGAAAATTTATGAATGCAAGATTGTATGCAGATTTTTTTTGAAAAGTTTTTTTTTTTATTTTGGTTTTTTAGGATTACCATTTCCAGAAAAAAGCAAAAATAAAACACATAATGTAGGGAATTCAAAATGACACTTTATTTATGATTCATTTTTGAAACAAAGCCCTAAACACAAACTCATTTGTCTTGGGCGGGACAAAGAGGGAAACTTTTAAAACAAAGCCCTATACACAAAGTTATTTGGGCGGAACCTTTGAAAGCAAAGCCCTATAAAACATCTCTCTGCTTCGGGCAAGGCAGGAGGTCAAAATAACAGCGAAGTGATTACTTTGAGCGGCGAACAACATTCGGAACGTCGACAGCTTTCCAGTAGCAACGAACTCCTCTGTGTATTATGTATTCAGGAAAATTCTCCTCAGAGTTATCTTCAGTAATGACATTGACCGCTGGTCGAGCAGGATTTGAAGGCCCTGGTTTGTCACCCTTGTTCTTTGTAGAGTTGAAACGGTCTTCTTCTACTTCTTGAAGAGCATATGATGAGTCACAATCTTCAGAATTTTCAGGATGTATTTCCCAGTCTTCAGGATGAAGAGACTCATTGTCAGCGACACTTTCCGAGTCAGTTGCGGGATCATCTCCCCCTTCATCTTCAAAAATGGCATTTATGTGATAATAACCATCTTCAAGATTATGAACCTTGGCAGATACATTGTAGTCGAAATTTTCGGTAATTTCAGGCTGCTGAGAAAATTGACAGGGCTGATAAGCCTCTTCTGGTTGACTATTATATTCAAAGGAATCTCCCCATCCAGTTGGTTGGATATCCTCAATCGCAATCTTGTAACTTTCAGGTGCTGTATATTTCACCATATAATCAAATTTTCCACTTGGTTGTCCCAAGGTGTCCCAGATTTCTGCAGGAACAGGTTCAGTTTCATTGCCTTTGGATTTCTCTGACGGAGGATATGGTTCTTCCTGAGATATGTATCCCGAGTCATTGAGATAACATTTCCATTCTTCTTCAGTATCGGAGCGACCTTCTTCGATGCATTCTTCAATAAGGACATTAACCTCTTGAGGAATTGGGTTAAGGAACCCTCCACTATGGAACGTTTCTTTGATCGGACGAAGGGTTTCATCCTTCTTGGTGCAGTTTGAGAATGTTGGTGAACATCCGAGACCTGCTCTGGTTTCATTCTTAGTAGGGATCACAACTTGCCCCCAGCCAGTGGTAGTTCCATCTTTCACTACTTTTACCGCCTCTTTGTAAGAAGAGATTGATGCTTTCTTTTTGGAAGATTCGTCTTCTAAAGAGAGACCTTGGAACTGCGTTCCTTCCTCATTATCGGCACTTATGAAAGAGAAATTAGATAAATGACTCACCATCAAGGCTTGTTCTCCACTTATTGTTACCAATTTTCCATTTGTTACAAACTTTAACTTTTGGTGGAGCGTAGAAGTTACTGCCCCTGCTTCATGGATCCATGGTCGTCCTAACAGACAGCTATAAGCAGCTTGTATGTCCATGACCTGGAAGGTGATTTGAAATGTATGTGGACCAATTGTCATGGGAAGGTTGACTTCGCCGATAACAGATTTTCGCGATCCATCAAATGCTTTGACAACTACACCACTGAACTTCATAGGCATTCCTTGGTAAGACAAGTGAGCAAGAGTCGTCTTTGGCATAACATTCAAGGAAGATCCGGTGTCTACCAATACATTGGACAAAGAGTCTGACTGACAGTTCATAGAAATGTGCAAGGCAAGATTGTGATTTCTACCCTCCTCGGGGAGTTCTTCATCACAGAAGCTTAAATTGTTACAAGCTGTTATGTTGGCTATTATCCCATCAAAGTGATCAACAGTCACATCATGGTCTACAAAAGCTTGATCCAAAACCCTCATCAGGGCTTCCCTGTGGGCTTCTGAGTTTAAAAGCAATGAAAGTATTGAGATTTTTGAAGGAGTCTGCATAAGCTGATCCACAATCTTGTATTCACTTCTTTTGATAAGCTTCAAAATTTCATCAAAATCAGGATTCACATTGGTTCCACTGGATTGACCAACATCAGTGTTTGTATTACTGACAGGAGTTTCCACAGGATTCCCTGCTGGTGTACTGATAGAATTTTGTCCGGTCGCAGGAGCAATAGGCTGCTTCGGAGGTAGTGGAGTATACACACGTCCACTTCTTGTTACTCGACTTACATCAGCGATATTCACGACAGATGAAAGAGTAGGTAAAGGAACTTCTTGTCCATTTTTTATCATTGTAGCATTGTAGTTGTATGGAACTGCCTTGTCGGAGTCATAAGGAACAGGTCCAGGTAGACAAATGATTAAAGGAGTAACAGGAACCTTCGGCTTGTTGTAAGTAACTTCCATGCGCTCAGGCATGTTGAAATGAGGAACGATGACGTTAACTGTAGGCATTTCCGAGTTGATATCTGAGACTAAAAGCTCATGCGGATAACATCCTATCATGTTAACTTCATTTTCATCCCTATTTCTGTAGATCTCAATAGTACCATTATCTAGCAAAACTTGGAGATCTCTTCTCACAATCGAACACCCGTGAGGATCCACACAACATATTCTACAGGAACCGTATTGATGTTGGCGAAAATTCTGCCCCCGACAAAGAGTGGCGTGCATTTGTACCAAATCTGCTCTTGAGAAGTTGATATTATAGACTCGGTATTGGCCAGGACATCCATATACCATGTTTACAACATGCCCTCCATGATTGGGCAGCGGATTTGCTTGCACATTAGGATTCAAATTTCTGAAAGAGAGGAGATTAGATCTAACCAACCTCTGAACTTCATATTTCAAAGCTATGCAATGCTCAAGATCATGGCCAGGTGCCCCTTGATGATAAGGGCATGAAACCTCAGCTTTGTACCACCATGGGAGTCTCTCAGGTACTGGTGGTGGTGCTTTAGTTTGAATAAGGCCTCTTTCAATCAGTGCAGGGTACAATTCTGTGTAGGTCATCGGAATCGGATCGAACTGTGGAGTTCTTTGTACTCGATTCTGATTATTGTTTAACTGCTGAGCCTGTTGTCGAGGCTGTTGTTGCTGAAACTGAGGAGTGAATCCTGGATTCGGTGTTGTGTTAACGACTGGTGTGATAGAAGCAACCTGTCGTTGACGATTGACATTTCCTCTTGGCTTCCCTTGGGATACCATGTCAACACTTTGTTCTTTCTTCTTTGGGAAACCACTTCCAAACTTTTTGATTCCACTTGAAGATCCACCTTCTTTAGTCAGACGTCCGGTTCGGACTCCTTCTTCTAGACGCATCCCCATGTTTACCATTTCGGTGAAATCACTTGGAGCACTAGCAATCATGCGTTCATAGTAAAACGGACCGAGAGTATTCAAGAAGATCTTTGTCATCTCTTTCTCTTTTAACGGTGGATTAATCTGAGCAGCAGTTTCTCTCCATCGTTGGGCATACTCTTTGAAAGTTTCATGGTCTTTCTGAGCCATGGATCGAAGCTGATCTCTGTCTGGAGCCATATCTGAGTTGTATTTGTATTGTCGGACGAAGGCCTCGCCTAGGTCATTGAAAGTTCGAATATTAGTGCTATCCAAACCTGTGTACCACTTCAGTGCGGCACCAGTCAAACTGTCTTGAAAGTAATGGATAAGCAACTGATGATTATCTGCATAAGTAGACATCTTCCTGGCATAAATCACAAGATGACTTTGTGGGCAAGAACTTCCTTTGTATTTCTCAAAGTCTGGGACCTTGAATTTAGCTGGTATTTGTACACTGGGAACCAAACATAGCTCCTGGGCATTCTTTCCAAACAAATCTTTTCCCCGAATAGCTTTAACTTCCAGCTGAATCTTGTTGAATTGTTCTTGGAGATCTCCTACAAGGCTTCGCTGATTTGTGCTATCACCCTGATCATGATAAACCTCATTGTCTCCGTAAGGAACAGTGTGAACCATAGGAGTCGGAACCGTCATAGTGGGTTGAGAAAGTGCCATAGTGACTTGAGAAAAAGTTACCCCCTGATTTGGAGTAAACTGTGAACTTTGTGCAGCAGGCGCTTCAGTTGTAGCTGTTTGAACCCCAGAGAAATTATGGCGGAAACCTGTACCAAAGCTGAAAGGCGTGCCCCAACCTTCTGGCATGGAGAAAGATGGAATGCCGAATGCAACCGTAGAAACTGGAGTAGTGACCTCAGATGTTACTGTTGCTTGACTGTTAGGTGGCGGCGGCTGATTCTGTGCGGCCATTAAAGAGTCAACCAGAGTAGTGAGACTTTCCAACTTTTCCTGAAGAGTGGTCACTGTACCACGGAGCTCAATATTCTCTTGTTCAGAGTGTTCCATTACTCTTCTTCTGCTTGAACGAGTATTGTATCTGTGATCTGATTGCGAGCGCGGTCGAGAAACTTTGAGACGCGACAGCTTGACGATCTAATGGAGAAAGATCCAAAAGATGAGACTCTATACAACAGACTCGATATGCAGAATGATGCATGCAAAAAGAAATTTATGATTTTTCCAAATATTTTAAAGATTATTCTCTTGCAAACATTTGAACACAAACAAATCTTTTATTCATTCATTTTTTTTTATTTTATTACAATAATTGGAAATGTTACAACATTGGAGCGTAGCTCCTTACAAAAGCAAATAAAAAGCTAAACAATCCTAAGCATCTTCATCAGACGAAGAACCAAATGCATTGTGCAGTTTGAGCTTCATGATTTCTTTCCCATATTAAGCTTTCAATTCGGCCTTTTCGGTCTTTAGCTTGTCAACAATATTCTTCCAATCGTCAGGAGTTGGAGCGTTGCTTGTTGAACCTTCAGGTTTTTTCTTGCTTTCTTTGATGTATCTCTTGATTGCAGCGTCTTTCTGACGAATCTTCTCATCTTTACTCATGAGCCATCCATCTTGACAGTAGAGAGTTTCTTCGTGATCTTTCACTTGTTTCTTCAACCTTCTGTTTTCCATATCGGTCCTACGAAACTTGTGCTCCCAAGCATTTTTTCCTAACCTCATCTTGGCTAAAGTGTCTTGGTATTCCTTCATAGTGGGAATGAGAATATTGGGTAGTTGAGATACCACAAGAGACATGGGTTTTTCATAATCATAAGGCATTTGAAACTCCTTTGCTCTTTTCTTTACCCAGCAGGTGTAGGCGTCCGTAGCAATGCAATTCCTTTCCTCACCTTTTTCTTTCCATCGGACGTCGTACCAAGCTCTCATCATTCTTGTCTTCAACCTTTGAGGATCTTCCCTTTCTTGATAGAAGTAGCTTTCTACTGCGAGACCAACAGGTTTAACTGAATTTGCATACCCGAGTTGTCGTCGGGCTAAGATCGGATTGTAGTTAATTCCTCCTTGTGTACCAATGAGAGGTACGTTGGCGAATTCTCCGCAACTATCAATGGTTTCTGTACCACAGCGAGCCAAGGTATACCAACGGATATCATTATTAGTAAGAGACATAAGTCTTCGAGGCCAACGCAAACCTTCTCGGTTTTCTGTGAAAATAGGAGACTCAGGTAAGTGTGAAACAATCCATTTGAACAATAGAGGTGCACAACATACAATGATTCCACCGCCTTGGCGATTCCTATGATGGACAGAGAAATACATGTCACCAAGTAAAGTCGGAACAGGATTTCCAATCAGAAAAATCTTTATGGCATTGATATCAACAAAGTTGTCGACATTGGGAAACAGAACCAACCCATAGATGAGCAAGGCTAGTACAGCTTCAAAAGCTATCATGCTACCAGTTTCGATGAAATCAAAGGCCTTCTTTACCAGGAAGTGTGAAGTTAAACCCGGGAGGTTTCCTTTGGTAGTCCAATTACTCTCTACTTCAGATTTCTTCAAGTGGATACTTGTTGCAATGACATGTGACTTAGGAATGGCTTCCAAACCATTGAAGGGTATTTTGTCAGACACAGGGATACCCAAAAGATTGGCATATTCTTCCAAGGTCGGTACCAACTGGTAGTCTGGAAAGGTAAAACAACGGTAGACGGGATCATAGAACTGAACCAGAGTTTTGAGAAGTCCTTCATCAACATGAGTGTTCAGGATAGGCAAAAGCTTTCCATAACTTTTCCTAAAATTGGAAGGATTTTGTACAGAAGATGCTAACTCTATCAGTTTTCCCACATCAGGCGTTTTGAAACCGTACTTTTTGGTATGCCTTTTTACTTCTTCCATGACTAAATCCTAAAATGTTTGCAAAGAAAATTTCTCTAAATCTTTGGAAAAATCATGTTTTTATGGAAAAAAATGGGTTTTTTTTTGAATGTATGAATGCGTGGATGCATGAATGCCACATATTCAAACATGGTAAAACAGACATGGTAATGGTAACGCAAACATGGTACACAAACATGGTAATTCAAACATAGTACACACAGGTTCAAAGGTCCAGCGTCACGAGCATGAGGTCAGAGAACCAAATAGGGATAGATCTAGTTAATCACCTGTACAACATGTTCTACTGATACGTCAGAGTCTACATTTTTCTTTCGGATATTACCGGCTTTCACAACTAAACTGATGAGCCAGAAATATTCTCAAGAAAAACTCGTCTGAGTGTGGTTCTCCGCATGACAACTATCCAAGTCTTCACCTGGATCGTTTCTGCACCACGTCCTAATAAGGCCAGGATGGGTTGGGGTTCTACGGTCTCTCAGCTTCTACAGTTCAATGCGGCAATAATGTCTTCGCTACGAAAGCATGCTAAACATATATTACCAACAAGGAACCTCCACTGAGCGGAAGGATTCTCAAGTGCGTCTGCACATGACTATACCCTCCACCTAATTTCTTATGTGTACTTAATCCGGGTTAGGATTTGTCCATAATGTATCACTTGTAACAGAACCACACAAGTAACAGAACCAAAGAATCACACATATAACAAAAATTAAAATAAAAACAATAATTAGAAATAACCCTTCCTTTGGAAACAATAAAAAGATGGTCCCCAGTGAAGTCGCCATTTTTCTGTCGCGGGCGAAAAATCCTTTTGTTCCTCTTTTTTGTGGGATGAGACACCTGATGCCTTCTTTGGGCTCGAGTGCTCAAAAAATGATTTTTCTTTTGTACCGACCAAACTTTTTATTATTTCCAAAGGAGGAAAAGGAAAAAAGCTGCAATAACCTAAAAGTGGGGGGAGATCTTGGGTAAGAGGGTTGGTTATACGAAGGGAAGGTATTATCACCCAACGTATCTGTAGTACTCTAAAGGGTTCTTTATTGTTTTTTATTCTATGCTACGGTGAAGGTTCTGCTGTAAAATAGGTGGGACCTAAGGTGTTTGTTTGATTATGCTCGCAAAGATCATCGCGATCCTCTGCATACATATCCCTTAGAGGGAATCAGAGCATCTGTAGCTCGGGGTCTACGGGTGCTAAGGTTTGAATGGTTTTTTTTGTTTTGTTTTGCTCGCCAAGGATCGACCTTGTGCCTACGTATTCTCAAAGGGATGTTGAGAAAGTCAGAGCAATCGTAGTTCCCACTTATGCTAGTGGAAGCAAAGGAAAATAGACAAATGTCGTCTAAATGCTAGATGTATCTAATCTATATCATCACATACATCTGTTTGATTTTGTTTGAAAATCTTTTCATTATAAGCCCGGGGCCATGCCACTTAGGGTGCTTAGAATGATAAAGATGTTTTTGTTTAACCAGCCTTGTGGCAAAAGTTTCAATGAAGTCAGCCTTGTGACAAAAACTTTGATTAATCAGCCAGCCTTGTGGCAAAAGTTTCAATGAAGTCAGCCTTGTGACAAAAACTTTGATTAATCATCCAGTACGGTGGTAAAACAGTTTGATTGATTAGCCAGCCTTGTGGCAAAAAGAAAGTTGGATTGATTAGCCAGCCTTGTGGCAAAAAAGTTTGATTGATTGATTGATTGTTTGTGATGATATAAAAGAGATACTCCTAGCATAGAGATGAAAAATGTCTAATCTCCTAGGGTATTTGATTTGGATATTGGGGATGCTTATAAGAAGCCCGTGGGTCCTTGTACGAAGCCCAAGAGGAGGCTATCCGAGGGTCCTTGCATTGTAAGCCCAAGAGGAGGCTATGGGAGGGACAATCCAGGGTCCTTGCATTGTAAGCCCAAGAGGAGGCTATGGGAGGGTCACTCGTTTGTACAAAGCCCAAGGGGAGGCATGGTATAGTTGGTCTGAGCTCTTAGAGCGATTTCACCGGGAAACCATACTCTATGTCCTAACCTAAACTAGTGGAGATTCTTTGCACGAAGCCCAATAGGAGGCTATGGGGAACCTAGTGTTATACTAAGTTGAACAAGCACACATATCACACATATGAACAAACATGAACAAGTATGAACAAACATGAACAGGTATGAACAATTATATATATATGACAAAGTGTGTGTATATAATGGAGTTTATGAAGGAAATATACCTGTAAGCATGATCCATTTGTATACACAGGGGCTCGGGACTCACACTCGGGGAGAGGTCCACTTGAGTTTATTCAAAGCTATGTAAACAGGTTTTTACAAAAGGGCTTGGGACTTATACCTACATGGAGGCCCATGGTATTTTTGGGAAGATTTAAAAAACCTTCATTTTTGGTTTGTTATTCAAAGTTAAAAATCAAACTGATCGAGATATGTACAAAAGGCATACAATGAAATACCTAATTTCATGTACTGGAATGGGTATGTACGAAAGGGCTCGGGACTTATACCTACATGGAGGCCCATGGTATATTGAAAAGTTTTGTTTCTTTGAAGTTTTGTTGTTTTGAAAATGATTTGAAAATTGTTTGAAAAAGTTTTGTTTTGAAGAATGTTTTATTGTTTTTTTGAAAAAAAACTGTACAAAAGGAAAAGAAATGGGACTTACACTCTCTAATATTCGAGAGGCCCCACTTCGTTTTGAAAATCATTTGATCAATTAAAAAGATTTAATCAATAATTTCAAAAAGAAATGGTTTATCGTTTTTTTGAAAAGAATCGCGATCGCTCGCTTTAAAACGATTTGAATTTGACAAAAGTCAACTTAATTAAGTTTAAAACAAGTTTTAATGTTCTAATTAAGACCTAAGTGATTAGGGTTTGATCAAAAAAGTATTTACAAGTGATTAGGTTTGAAAATTAAATGAAAAACAATATTTAAAGTATTAAAAATACTTAAAAATGAGTCATTTTAAACCTAAATAAAAACATATTAAATAAATATTTTTTGATGATTTTTTTTGATATTGTCAAAATAGGTATATTAAATAAGAAGTGTGTAAAAAATGAAGAAAAAATAATGAATTTTGATTGGTTAAATTAATTGATGAAGTTTGTTAAAAAATGAAAGAAAACAAGTGGTAAAAAATTGGTTTTGTCTCCACTAGGGTTTGAACCCACGCCCTCTCTCTCACAACTCAAAACACTTGCCAACTGAGCTGCGCGCGCAGCTTGTAATATACATGCTTCTATTGAATTATATTTTAAACTTAGCATTTGAAATTTCCAAACCAAAACTGGCGCCAAGAACACACCTTCAACTGATTTTCAAAAATCTTCAAAACTGTGTTGTTTTGATTAATCAAAGGGTCTATCTCACTCGGTTTTTCACGAGGAACATGAAGATGATCTCATAATTCATTTATTTTTGCTCTAAGGTGGTCAATTTTGTGATGAACACTAAGAACCCTAAAACTGAATTTGATCGTGAAATGATGTATGATTGATGAATTATGAAATTGATTGAGGGCTAATGATCAGTGATAGTGCAGAAACAAGATAGCAACTCAATTTTTCATTTATGATGCATGTATGTATGAGTTTGAAGTTCATAGCACTTACCTTCAAAAACGGCCAAGCTGGGATTCGAATTCTGCAATAGAGGTGTTACAGATGCTTTGTGATGATCTGGATAGCTTCAATGGACCTTATGGAAGGTGTCTGGATGCTTGGAACCATCTGAATTCATCTGGGCATGGCTATGGTACCCGACCTGCATAAGCTTGGAGTGAGAATCGAATCTGATGATGGAGGTGTTTCAGGTCATGTATGATGATTGGTATAGCTCATATATGGTATATGGAATGTGTTTGGATGATTAACTTGGACAGAAATGAGCTTGTGTGGATTTTGGCATGATAAGGCTCATTTCATGCATTTTTGGAGGTTGAAGAGTGATTCTGAGTTTTGGGGCAATTTGAGGTGTATGAATGGATCAAACAACTTCCATATGATGTTTAGGAAGTGTTAGAAGCAACACTTTGCTCAGAACTTGCAAGAGATGGAAATTGCACTTTCTCCTCTTTGAAACTCATGAAACTTGCATTCTAAGAAAGAAGAGAGAAAACCTATAATTGTGAGGTTTTGGTGTGAATTGAAGAGTGATTTGAACCTCTATTTATAGGCCAAAGTTTCTGAATGAAGAGCACTTGCAAGTTGATCAAGAATGATGACTTGGCTTAAGAGATAAAATGGCATCTTTTGCATTTAATGCGTATGGTTAAAAGTAACTAAACCATGGTTATTTTCCAAGCTTCTTATCTCTTCCATTCTGATCTTCAAATCAGAAAATATCATTCAATCATTGCCTCTATGCATCATTACTTGGTCCATTTGGCAATTTGGTTCATAACTTTGGCAAAATGACTTGAAATTTCAAGTGAAAAGTTCACTAATGGCAAAATTCAAAACCATAGCTACACTTCAAATTTTTTCATGCTCTTGGACATTTTGGAAAGCTCATGTTGCATACTTCAAAACCCTAGTTGAAAGTTTCTTCAAGACCTTTAAGGAAATGGGTGAAAAAGATCCATGAACTTTGAGAAAAATGAAGTTTTAAGTGAAGTTTTCAAAAAGTACCAACTTTGAAGCACCATATCTCTTAAATGTTTGATCTTATGGAAAAATTTTATATGTGTCAAAGTTGTTTATTGGATCAAAATCTACAACTTTCATGTTGGAAGTTTTTTTCAGTTTGTAGGTGAAATTTTGAGAAATTCCCTTCCAAAGTTTGGAAAAAACCATTGAAAAACACTTAGAAATTTTTCTAAGTATGAAAAGTCAAACTTTTGACTTTTGATTCTTGATTGATTTTTTTGATTTTCCTTGATCAAATGACTTCTCATATCATATATTGATGATTCAAAACTTCAAAAGTCATGGTTGACCAAAATTCCCCAAAAGTCAATGGTGATCTTGTACAGTTGACTTTTTCAGACGAATCGCGTTTCTGGAGATTTCAAATGAAACAGGCTATCCTCATCAAATGAATGGTATGAATGGATCATATTGAGGCATTAGAGGATATTGATCCATGGTTTGAGTTGTAGCATCATTTCCTGATTAAAAGGTCAGTTGTTCAGTGAATTAGGTCAAAAACCCTAATTGTCGACCAGATGAAATTGATGCCTGTAGGTCTTGAATTGAGATGTAATTTCCATTGTATATTGTCATAGAGATTATTTGAGGATGATTGAAACCTTTGATTGACTTCCTGGGGATTTTTAGGGTTTCCCAAATGTGATCCCTGATTTCAGTCCCTGATAGTTCAAAAACCCTGATCTGAGGATTTGTCTGATCAATCTTTGTATAGGAGATGTTCTGAGCCAATGGATTAAGTCAAAATGATGCACTTGGGGTCTTGAGGTCATGTCCCAAGTCATTAGGTCAAATCCTGAGCAAAAGTCAGGAGTATGCTGTCTTCAGTCAAAACCCTAATTCAGTCGATTCAAAGCTGTTGAGTTTGTTGAAGTGAATCTCTGAGGACCAAATGTTGATTGTTGATGAAGATAGTTCTTTGGAGATGAAGGGAGAACAAAACCCTAATTGATTGTTACTTGTACTGATGAGTGATTTCTTGATTAAACCCTGCTAAGCACAAGTAGCAAACACAAGCTATGCAATTTGTTAGAGATGCAAATGATGCATATGCAAATGGTATGAGGTGGTATCTTAGGTCAAAAATTGGGGTATGACATATTGCAAGCAGCATGATATTGCACATAAATAGACTCCTCCTAAAACTCCTAAACTAAATGGTTTATTAGAGAGGATGAATCGAACACTGTTTGAGAGAGTAAGGTGTATGCTCTATGAAGCTAAGTTGCCAAATAATTATTAAGGCGAGGCACTTTACACTGTGGTGTATGTTCTTAATCTCACTCATAGTGTTTCTTTGAACAATGAAGTTCCAGATAAAATTTGGTTTGTAAAAAATGTCAAGTATGATCATTTGAGAGTCTTTGGTTGTAAGGCTTTTGTGCATATTCTAGAGGATGAAAGATCCAAGTTGGATGCAAAGTCAAAGTAATGTATTTTTATCGACTATGGTTAAGATGAGTTTAGTTATAGGTTGTATGATTCTATAAGGAAGAAGCTTATTCGAAGTCGCAGCATGGGATTCATGGAAGAACAAAACATTGAAGATACTGATAAGGTAGAGAAGACTACACCCAATAAAGATATCAGTTTGTCTAATGTTGATCTAGTTCGGTTACCTAGTCATAATCTAGATGCTATTGGTGGTGATGATCAAAATGGCGAGCCATATGATCATGTTGAGGATCAAGAACTTGGAGATAAGGTAAATATCCAACTAATATGATGAAGGGGAAAACAATATGTCACAAGATGAGAATCTTGGCGAAGTTCCAAAACCATCTCAAGTTCAACTTAGGAGGTATAACAGGCAAAGGAAACCATCTACAAGGTATAATTGTGATGAGTATGTAACATTGACTGATGGGAGTGAACCTGTGTGTTGTCAAGAGGTCGTGGAAAGTGATGAAAATAAAAAGCGATTGGATGCATGATGAGATGAAACTATTGCATGATAATCATACTTATGATTTAGTGAAGTTGCCTAATGGAAAAAAAACTTTGGAAAACATATGGATTTATAGAGTTAACCATGAGAGCAACTCTAAGTCTCAAAGGTATAAATCTAGATTAGTGGTGAAAGGTTTCTGTCAAAGAAAGAGTGTTGATTTTAATGAGATTTTCTCACATGTTGTAAAGATGTCATCAATCAGGAATGTGTTGAGTTTGGCTGCTACTATTGATTTAGAGGTTGAACAAATGGATGTGAAAATGAATTTCCCTCATGGTGATTTGGAGGAAGAGATCTACATGAACCAGCCCAATGGTTTTCAAGTTAAAGGCAAATAAGATCATGTGTGTAGACTCAAGAAGTTTGAGTATGTTATGTGTGATCAAGGATATCATAAGACTACTTCAGATCATTGCTTCTTTGTTAGAATTTTTTTTTAACGATGACTACATTATCCCCTTCTTATATGTTGATGATATGCTTATTATAGGGAAAATATTTCTAACATTAACAGATTAAAGAAGCATTTGGGAGAGTCATTTTCCATGAAAGATATGAGAATAACTAAATAGATTCTTGGCATTAGAATTGTGCATGACAGAAAAGAGAAGAAACTTTGGATGACACAAGAACATTATATCAAAAGAGTATTGCAAAGGTTCAAAATGAAAAGTTCTAAGGTGGTAAGAACTCCTCTTGCTACTCATTTCGAGTTGAATTCTAATAAGCGTCCTTCAAGTGAAGATGAAATGTTTGATATGAAACATGTTTCTTATGCGTCTGTTGTGGATAGTTTGATGTATGCAATAAAGTGTACAAGACCAACTATAACACATATTGTTGGTATAGTTAGTAGATTTTCAAATCCAGGTTGAGAGCATTGGAACGTTGTAAAATGGATTTTAAGGTATCCCTGTGGCACTACTTATATGAGGCTTTGTATTGGAGGAGATAAACCTACTCTAGTGGAGTACTCTGACTCTAATATGGCTAGAGACATTGATTCTAGAAAGTTCACTTCGAACTACATGATTAAATTTGCAGGGGGGAACTGTAGCTTGGCAGTCCAAATTACAAAAATGTGTAACATTGTCTACTACAGAGGCTTAGTTCATTGCCAATACCGAAACCTGCAAAGAGTTACTGGTTGAAGAATTTTTTGCAGGACCTTGATTTTGTTCAAGACAAATGTGTGTTATTTATTGATAGTCAAAGCGTTATCCAAATTGGTAAAAAATTAGACTTTTTATAGTAGGTCAAAACACATTGATGTGAGTTATCATTGGATACACGATATTTTGGATGCTAAGTTGCTGAAGTTAGCTAAAGTTCATACAAATGATAATGGTTATAATATGATGACTAAAGTATTACCAAGAGAGAAGTTTGAAGCTTATTGTGATATCGCCAGTTTGGTGATTTCCTCCACATAGTTGTGATGGGGAGATTTGTTGGGCTTGGGCTCCCTTCCTGTGTGGAGAAAAACTTAAATATGAATAGCCCATTTTCTCACTTATTTAAGTGGAGAGTTTCAATTTAGGGTTAAGAGAGATAGAGAGAAAATAAGGATTAAAAAGAGAAAAAAGGGGAGAGAAATCTATTCCCGTTTTTTCTGCATCACTCTCACTAAATCGACGATCCCCGATTCGTTCACTGTCGGATCGAGCTGAAATTTTAAGGACATGTTTGCTACTCATGTATCTAAATTTTGACCGTTCAGATGGATCGAGCTGAAATTTTAAGGACATGTTTGCTACTCATGTATCTAAATTTTGACCGTTCAGATTTTGAATACAAGGTCTGAGCTGAGAGATATGTGTCTCGCATTGGAGCTACAAATTTAAGTTATTTTTCAGCTTTTTTATTCTTATTTGTAAGTTAGATTTGTTTTGTAATTTGCGGTTGTTAGCACTTGTTTGTGAATCATTTTGAGACTCTATTGTATCCTCAATTGATTATAGTGTAGCTTTTTCTCTAGTCTGGACGACTCGTGATTTTTACTCTCATATTGAGGAGTTTTCAACGTTAAAAATATCGATGTTCTTTTATGCGGTTATTTATTTGATTTGCCGTATTATATTTGTTGTTGATCCTCAAGATTTTTACAAATGTGAAGAATTTTATATTAACGCCTATTATATTATTTTATAGTTTAATTTCCCACTAAAATACTCTTTCTTAATTGAAAGTATATTTATTTGTCCATCGATTGATTCTAACGGTTTAAAATCACATGACTAATTGTTTCATTTATATAATTAAAATATGATTAAAATTAAATTCCTTGGAATAACATTCCTGAAAATACTATTATTAATTCCTATCAAACATGTTTTGTTATCTTTGTATAATTATAAGTCGTTGAAATAATTTAAAATTTATTCTAAGTTAAAAAAATTAAAAAAATAAGATAGTGGAAGGTGAAAGTAAGAAGTTACAACTTCCACTCCCACGACAATATACAAGATTCGAACCCCATTGCATGAGAATATATATATATATATATATATATATATATATATATATATATATATATATATATATATATATTTTAAAAAAATCATATATAATAAAAGTTTCAAGAAATAAATAAAAGTAATAGTACTTTTGCGACTCATAAATAATTTTGTATAATAATACTGAATACATACACAATCTAATGACGGCCGGGGAAATGTAGTTCACCGAATTGCTAATTAGATATGTTACGTAATACTAGTCACTGCACATTCGAAGAAAATTTTGAATTGGTTTCTCTGCTTTTTCTAGAAATTGGATGTTGATTGTAGAAAATAAAAAATTAATGTGACCATCAAGAAAATCTTACATTACATTGAGGTCACTACGTTCTTTGCTTTTTAAATTATAGGATTTGTAATTACCTTTCACACCTTTCTTTTGCCCTAACTAACTTTTCAAAACTTATGAAGCGTTTGATGCATATTAGGTTCATTCTGGAGGTGTTAATATTAATTTCTGAGGTGTTAATATTTATTTATATTAGAAATAATGAATACAGATAAAAATGTAAAGAATCTTAGACAAGTCATATTTTGAAGAAGATTCTAAATTTAAAGTTAAATATTCTATATATAAAATAATAATAGGTGGACTAGAGAGGTATCCTCAAAAAAAGAAAAAGACGAAGAAGGGTAAGATAGTAAATATAGAACAGCGAGCTGGAAAAACTTTTTGAAACTCGCAAGTTAGGGGTAGACACGAACTATACCAACACTATATATTGAAGTCGATGTAATGTAATACCCATTCCCTCTCACTCCCACCTCATATTCCATTAAAAATACAATTATACACCTTCTGCCTTTTTTTTTCTCAATTTTCAAATATTCCACAAATTAAAAAAAAAAAGGTCTAGAAGAGAAGAGAGAACCCGGGATCCGAAATTACATAATAGCCCATTCTTTCTTCTTCCTCAATTACAGCTTCTGTTGGTTGTTCTTCTCTCTTTTCTCCTTTTCTCCTTTTCGTTTGTTGAGCGGTTATCTCTTTTTCTTCACTCCGGTACGCAAATCTCTCTTCCATTTCGTTCCTTTGTCTTATCCTCTGATCTACACTGTAGCCGCATAACGAATTTTTCATATTCATTTTTTAATTTCTGGAATTTTACGGCTTTGTTAAACCTTGAGAGATCGAAGCTCGTTAAATTAAACAAAGTAACCGTGTTTTCTGCATTAATCGTAATTTTCGCGTTATTTTTCAGTTTTTTTGTTGTTGTGAAATTTGAAATTACGGGGAGATGGTTTCGAATTGCAATGATGCGTCGAGTTTTCTGTGGATTTCGATGCATTGGAGTGGTGATTTTTGTTTTGGATTGCAATGTTGTTATTTTGTTTTTGCCCTTATTTTGGAGGTTGCTTTTTAGCTTTTTCTTGTGTTGCGGTGTTTTCTAGATTCGGACTCAGATCTACACTGGCTTTTTCAATTGAGTTGTTGTTGTTTGTTTATTTTTGTTCGATGATTTGTTTTATTATCTGAAATTTTCATCACCACTTTTTTGGCTCTAGAATGGTTTTGTGGAAACGTGAGAAAATAAACTTGCCATTTCAGATGAAGTGGAAGTTGTAATTTTTGGTAATCATTGAAACTTTTTTGGTTTGAAAAAATGTTTATTTGAGGTCTTTGATTAGTTCTCCTTGAAAATTGAGGTTCAGTTAATCACGGAGTTGTAAAAAAAATTAGGTTAAGTACACAGTAATGTTTATTGTTTTTTGGAAAAAAAACCTATGGATCTGTTATGGATATTGAAGTTATTTTTATTCAAATTGGGGCTCCTTTATTTTACTCTTTCTCTCATTTATTTTCCCTGTGCTTTTGCTAGAGTATTTGTTAATTGTTATCACTCTCTTGTATTTGTGATATATATGAAACGTTGCTATTGTTTGTTATTAGGGTGAAATATAATTGTTTTTTAAACCTGTTTCAATTTTACTTGCAGCTGTTGTAGAAAATAGAAACTCATTATGGTGGCCACTGGTGCTGCATCTTCATTTTTCCCTGTTACTGCATCCTTGCCGGACTCTGGTGGTAACAAACTTGGTGGTGGGCAAGCGAACATTGGCGGGCTTAAATCTAAACCCGCGTCTTCTGGTGGCTTGCAAGTAAAGGCAAATGCCCAAGCCCCTCCAAAGATTAATGGAACCAAGGTTTCTACATCTGTAGATAACTTTAAGTATGAGGATTTGTTGCCTTCGTCGCAATCCTCAAAGACTTTTATCAACCAGTTACCTGACTGGAGCATGCTTCTTGCTGCTATCACTACAATTTTCTTGGCAGCTGAGAAGCAGTGGATGATGCTTGACTGGAAGCCAAGACGGTCTGACATGCTTATTGACCCCTTTGGTATAGGCAAAATTGTTCAGGATGGTCTTGTGTTCAGTGAAAACTTTTCTATTAGGTCGTATGAAATTGGTGCGGATCGAACGGCGTCTATAGACACGATAATGAATCATTTACAGGTACGCAGCTGAATCCTTATTCTTAATCTTAGGAGATAAAAAGTTGGTTAGGCTTATATTTTACTTGCTGTGCAGAATTGAAATTTATATATATACACACTCAAACACAAACTGATACTGATAATTGCAGTCACTTTTAATACAGGATAATATATTTTAATTATTTGTTTGACAATAGGAAACTGCACTTAATCATGTTAAGATTGTGGGGCTTCTTGGTGATGGCTTTGGTTCTACGCCTGAAATGTGCAAAAAGAACTTGATATGGGTAGTTGCGCGGATGCAAGTTGCTGTTGATCGTTATCCTACGTGGTAAGTCCCCTAGACTCACCTCACCTGTTGCATTTGTAATTTGCACGTGTATCCATGTTAGGATGCGATTTCTGTCAGTTGTTTTGATCTTTATAAGCAACGGTAAATTGGTAACTCTAAATGTCTCATGTACAATATTGAACCTTCTGCATTTATTCTGTGGTTTATGTATCTTTTCTTGTTCCTCAAAGTTGCCTTCTCTGTGTCAGTTGAAGTTGAATAGTCTTTTAATATGGATTATTACAGATATTTTAAAGTCTATTTTTTCTTTTTCAGGGGAGATGTTGTTCATGTAGAAACTTGGGTGTCTGCATCAGGCAAGAATGGTATGCGTCGTGATTGGCTTTTACGCGACTATAATACCGGTGAAGTCTTGACGAGAGCCTCTAGGTAGAAATCATTTTATGCAGTTCTTCACTCTCTTCCTGCTGCTGCCAACAATAAACATGTTTTAAAAGTTTTTCTGAATGTGCATGACGGATAATTGGATACAAATTTGAATCTTTCACACTTTTATGAAGTCATGAGAACAATTATTTTCTCGAAATAAACAAATTTATCAAAACTGAAATTTGTTAATATCATTTTTGCAATTTGCATATAGTGAAGTTAAAAGCAATAATATGACATATTGTATCGTCTTATCGTACATAAAATTTGCACTCAGTCACCGACTTTGTAAGTAGTAACATCTAAGCATGTCTGATCTGTTTGTGGTGGTTTTGGCGATCTACAGTGTTTGGGTCATGATGAATAAGCATACCAGAAAGCTGTCCAAAATTCCAGAAGAAGTCAGAGAGGAGATAGGATCTTTTTTTGTGGAATCTGCTCCAATTCTGGAAGAGGATGACAGAAAACTCAATAAACTTGATGACAGTACAGCGGATTATATCCGCTCGGGTTTAAGTGTATGCTCACTCTTGTTATTGCTATCATTGGTTTATTTTGTCAACTCACCCCAGATGCTGTTTCCTAATTAGATTATGTATTGTGTCTGTATTTTCAGCCTAGATGGAGTGATCTAGATGTCAATCAGCATGTTAACAATGTGAAGTACATTGGCTGGATTCTGGAGGTAGTTTTCTGTTCTTGTAGTCTTATCAACTCCAGTTATTGTTCTCTCTTTTCACTTTTTCTTCGTGGGCAAATATCTAACGCCACTACTTAGAAATGTGGAAAACCAAATCAAATTTCTAGACGACATGATTAGTGAGAACCATCGTTTTACTAGTATAAGGCCTTTAAATAAGAAATGTTAGTATGGTGAGTATTATGTTTGGGGTGGGGATTGAACTCTCTAGTATCATTACTAGACTGATGAAAATAATTGAAATGGTAATTGAAGTATAAGATAAAGTTCTTGAATGACAAATGTTAGTATTGTTAGTATTATATTTGGAATGGGGAACAGATCTTCTCTCTTCTTATCACTTCAATCCTTCACTCACCCACCTCAATAATGAGGCCAACCTGATATCTCAAGTCAAAGATGAAGTATTTGATTTGCCGTAGTGGTTCTTGGGAATGTAGCAGTAGCTATAAAACTGATATGGTATAACTTGGTGATGATAAATTACTAAACAAAACAGTCTCATGTTTGATATTTTGTAAATCACTTTTATTTCCCCGCAACTAATTCATTTTGATTGTTAGAGATAAAAAGTAGTTCATTATTTAGTTTGTTATGCGATGGGTTAATCAAAGGCTGTGCTTTGATTTTTGCAGAGTGCTCCACAGGCAATCTTGGAGAGTCATGAGCTTTGTGGCATGACTATGGAGTACAGGAGGGAGTGTGGCAAGGACAGTGTGCTCCAGTCCTTGACCGCTGTTTCTGATGCTGATGTTGGCAATCTAGCTCAAAGCGGACACATTGAGTGCAAGCATTTGCTTCGACTTGAAGATGGTGCTGAAATTGTGAGGGCTAGGACTAAGTGGAGGCCAAAACGTGTGAACAACTTTGATTTTGCAAATCAGGTGCCAGCAGGTAGCACCTAAGGTTCTTGAATGGTTGATGGTTGGAGTCGCATTCACATGAGTTTCCATTCTATTATTAAACTGGTTCTGACCTCAGAAGAGTTTTGCTTGTGTTTGTCCAGTCTACATGTCTTATATACATGTCTTATACCTTCTAATTTGTGTTGCTATGGTGGGTAAAAAGGGGTGAAAAGTACCATAAATCTCATTGTAATTAGCTCCTGCTCTGCTCCATTTCTCTCTCTCTGCACCTCCAAATTTCATTTATTTTCTGGTTGCTCTAGTGCTAGGCTGGCTTTCTTCAATATTTAATTGTTTCATCAAAATGGCTAGGCATGTATATTATTATTCTTTTCTCTTGGGCCATCTAAAGATGCAAATTTCCTTGTGAACATAATAGCACAATAATTATTAGCCTGTAGGCAGAAATGAATTTTCCGTCTAATACAACTGTGATTGTATGCTCCAGCTTGTATTTGTGCCAACTTCCCACATGGGATGGAATTATTGTGTGCAGAAAATCCCTTCTCCTTTAAGCATGCTATAATAATACAAAATTATCTTTTAATGCTGTGTCTAGGATATGTAGGGGTCTTTACATGCATGTGCTATCGTTCGCATCTGTCAAGTCCATGTTTTGGTTGGACCTATGATTGGGCTTGTCACTCGTGTCTTTTTCGGACTTAAAGAGGTTTTTAAGTTGACGTTATTGGCTACTCGGTACATCAATTTTATAACGTGTTCAGGTTAAGGTCTATCTTTATGTCTCTTAAAGCGAGGGGGTGTAATTAAGAAAAAAAATAGATTCGGTAGATTCTAACGATTCATTTATCATATTATAATTGATGAATTTTATCAAAATTATTTTGTATTTTCCGTTTAAAATGTATATATTTTAAGGAAAATTTTACTTCCTACCCCTACACTTGCCTTCCCACCCCTACAATTTTTTAAAAATGGCAATTTTACCCTCAAACACTAATAATCATTTTACTTTTTACCCCCTCCGTCCCAAAATAAGTGTCGCATTTGATAAAATTATTTGTCCCAAAATAAGTGTCGCTTTAAGTTTCCAATGCAATTTTAATTTTTATCTTCCAATTAGGCCCTCTAATTAATACTCTTAATTTATTATTCTCTCACTTTACATTTATGATCATTCAAATACACCAATAATAAACAGGGATAGTTTTGTAAAAACACTATTCTCTCTCTTTCATTTATTACATTTTCTTAATCTGTGTGAAATGACCAACTATGACATATATTATGGGACGGAGGGAGTACCATTTTTCCAAAAAGTCAAAAAAATTTGAAATCTGCACCCCCCTACGCGCATCAAAAACGGAACACTTGAGTTAAGAGTTCCGGTTCACAAAATTACAAACCGGAAGACTTTTGAAAACAGTTCCGGTTCAGTTTTTTTTCTTTCCCGGAACACATTTGGTAAGTGATCCGGTTTGCAAAATTTCAAAAAATCAGAAAAAAATACACACCGGAACACATTTCCAAACTGTTCCGGTTTGTAAAATGCTCACCGGAACACATTTCAAAACTGTTCCGGTGAGCATTTTGGCCAAACCGGAACAGTTGGTGAAAGTGTTCCGGTGAGCATTTTACAAACCGGAACAGTTTGGAAATGTGTTCCGGTGTGTATTTTTTTTTTTCTGATTTTTTGAAATTTTGCAAACCGGATCACTTACCAAATGTGTTCCGGTTTTGTGATTTTGTGAACCGGAAGAGTCTTCTGAAGGGTTCCGGAGCGTATTTCGTGGAGAGAAGGGAGAGTGTTTGTTCAAAATCAGTAAAAAGTTGAAAATGAAAAAAAATTTACCTATTTATACGAGGGTAATTTCGTCCAAAAAATTTGATTGTAGGGGTAGAAAGACAATTGTAGGGGTAGGAAGTAAATTTTTCTATTTAAAGGTATCAAAATCCTCTGACTTATCTTCATTTTTTGTTTTGTTTGTGGGATCTTTAGATGTATTTGAAAATGATTACTACTCAAACTTAATATTAGGGTCCTATCATGGAGCTTTGTTGGCACAAGTCTCTTTTAAGCTGTCTCGTGTTATAGTCACGACGATTGACGTTTACTTGTATTTTGGTGTAGCTTATTAAATTGCATTGAGGATTTGTATGTTATTTGACAAAAATTTGTTATTAAGACATTAAACGGTTAATACTATTCAAATGTGTATAATAAAATGTCTTAGTTTGATGCGATTTTTTAAAAATTAGTTAAGTTTAAATATCGGTTCGACTTTGTCATGATTTGTTTTTTCAAACTCAAATTAGTTCGTTAGAAGGTCACGAACAACTTTCTTTAGGTTGAATTCGCTTGCTTCACAGACTCAAAAGTCATTTTTTAAAGTCTATTTATTATATATATATATATATATATATATATATATATATATATATATATATATATATATATATATATATATATATATATATATTATATATATATATATATATATATATATATATATATATATATATATTTGACATTTTAAATTAATATCTATTAAAAAAAATATAAAAATAAAATAAAATTTATATGATTGAAATTTAAATGATATTGATTTGGTTTGTATAATTATTATTAGAAATATTTTGCTCATTTGAGAATATAAATTATCAATTAAAACCGTTAGATTAAAACAAAACATAGGTGTTTTTAAAAACAATATAATTCATCTCATATATAATTGAGTTGATTCATGAACCTAACGAGTCGAACTATATATAGTTCAAGTTCATGTCATTTAGTTAACGAACTTAGTTTTTAGCTCATATTTAGCTCATTTAATTCATGAACCTACTTTAATGATTTAATTGTCAAATCAAATTTTAAACTATTTTTGAGTTAGTTCGGTTTATTGTCGGCCCTAATTTTATTTATTGGATTAAAAATTTTAGTCTTATTATAAAAAATTGATATTAAATATTAAAACTATTCGAGATTTTTTTCTGCCACCATCTAAATTATCCGACACCCCAGGAATTTAAGTTGTCCTTCTCATTATTTACCTATCTAAAAATTATTTGGTTAAAAATTTTACATTATAGAAGCTGTAAAAGTTCAAAAATTCAGTAGTTAAGACAATATTCGATATGAAAAAATTTGTTAAGACAATATTTGATATGAAAAAATCTCAGAAATGGGTGGAAATCATGCAATTTTATCGAATATTTAAAAAGCCGATATGAGTTTTTATCGGACTTTTTTGAAAATACAATTTTTTTAGAAAATTATTACATTTCTACTGATCTTCTTAAAATCTGAAACATTTAAACCGCATATTCACAAAAATCTAGAATTTCTGGAGATTCTTTATCGATTTTTTCTAAAAAAAGCCAATATTTCTAAAGAATCATATATTGCGTATCAACTTTTTAGAAAAAAATTCTAGAAACACCAAAAAATTACGATTTTTTTTGAAAAAATCGATATTTTTTTAGTATCGTGTTAAAAAAATTGGTAGTTCAAAATGCTTTATTTGTGCGCTACATATCTTAATTGTTTTCTTGTAGGTTTTACACGGTTTTCACCAGTGACGTTGTATGATTTACTTCCATGTTTTATTTATAATTGTTCGATATTTAATAGGCTTTCGACATCTCTGACATTGATAATTTATATGGTATATGACAAATATTTCTCTCCCAAGCTGACGTGTTAGCTTAGGCACAATCCATTAGTAAACAACATGACATCATTGTTATTACTATTCATTCTGATAGTGCAAATGGGAATAAAAAAAGAAAAGCTAAATTGATTGTGGGTTGTGAGACACGAGAAAACTACAAAAGAAAGAAATCCTATGAATGTAGTTACAGTATGAAACTTAAATTTTCATTTAAGTTGAGATTTGTGCCAAGTGATAGCAGTTTGAAGGTTATGGTTAGGTGTGAGTTTCACAATCATAAATTAGCTAAGGACTTAGATGGCCATGACATCTTAGGCTATTTAAGAGATGATGAAAGAATTTTTAAATGACATGATAAAATACAATATGGCTTCGAGGTACATAGTTGTTGCTTTGAAAGTAGAGATCTAGAAAATCTCATTAGTGCTATCCAAATGTACAAGGCAAGATCTACATACAAGACGAGCAAGAGATATCCATTGACTGAAATGCAACATCTATTGAGTCTAATTCATAAAGAGAAATACATGTATTGAATCAGAAACCTGGTGATTCATATGTTGTTGCTGATATCTTTTGGAGGCATCCTAATTTAATAAAATTATTGAACATATTTTATTTAGTGTTGATTATTTATCATACGTTGTGGAAAAAATTGTAGAAATTAAAATAATAACAAATGAGTTTAAATCCTGAAGATGAATGATACCATGTTAAAATAATAAAAAATTTATGATAAATAAACCATTAAGAGAAAAAAGTTCATTCAATTAAATCTAAAAATTGAACACAAGCTTGAAAATGACTTTGAGAACGTCTAAGGTGGATTACCGCACATGATTTCAAATTTGTCAGGATTAAATTATAACTAAATAAAATCATATAAAATATTTTTCAGATTAAATCGTGATAAAATAAAATAAAATATTTATTATTTTATCATGGTTAAATTATATCTAAGTCACACAAAAACTTCATAAACTTAAATAATCATGTTTGAAATTTATTTATAGCAAGAGTTGCAAGAGAGAGGGAAAGAAGTTTATTACATCTAACCAACTTAGTTATGCAGCGATCAACTAAGTAAACTTAACTAACATTAATTAAGCTAAAATCTTAACCGTTTTTAACACTATTGTTTTAGTATGGTTTTTTTTTTTTTTTTGACAATGTTTTAGTATGGTTAAGATTTGAATAAAATATTTTAAAAAATTGGCGAACAATAAAATATACATTTTCTCATCTGAACTACATATAATAAATTGTTTAAAATGGAGTGTGTTTTATTTTAGAGTTTCCACTTCAAGAGTTTTCACATTTCAAAAATCTGGTTGAAATTTAATGGTGCAACTTTCATGTTAGTACGAAACTCTTCAACCATCGACATAATCTCACAACAGACTTTGCATAAATGTCCATGTGTTAATCCGCTAGCAATAACAAATCCTTTTCCATGACAGCGGAAATGTCATGAGATCATACTTCTAATCTTCTTTCTTCATATTTTGTTTTACTAGCAACTTCTTCAAAACTCAAAGTTTCCTTCCCATATATCAAAACAGGTTTAATACGCACATAAGAAGATGAAAGAGTCCATATGAGTCTCAAAGCTTTATCTTCATCATTAATCTTAACTCCAATAGTTTCTATTTCAGAAACAATACCACTTAAAACTTAGATGATCAGATACTTTTGTATGTTCATCCATACGCAAGCTTTTAAAATTGCTCCTTCAACAACAACCGATTTGATATACCTTTTTCTTGATATAACCATTCAAGTTTCTCCCAAAGCTCTTGGACAAACGACGTACCAAGAACATTCACAAGTATATTCTTAGCCAAAGACATGCAGATTGTACTTGAAGCTCTCAAATCTAGTTCCTCCCACTTCTCGTTGTCCATGTTGAAAATGTTTCCTTTTCAACGCCTTGTGTAATCCTAATTGTATCAAAACATCTTTGACTTGAATTCTCCACAAAGAAAAATTGAGTCTTCCATCAAATTTCTCTAATTCAGTCTTCATTGCACTTGAAAAACTCAACATTGCAACCAAAATCTTTCCTACAACAAAATATAATTTTCCTAACTAACACAAAATATAAAATTTATTTTCTGATGTGGAAGATCAGACGAATCTACAACCACATATCATACTAAAAAATTTATACCCCACAAAACTAAGGCTTTGATACCATCTGTTAGGAAAATAACAAACATAGAGGAAAAAAGAAGAACAAAATAATAACACAAGAGATTAACGTGAAAATTATAAAATCGGAGAAAAAACAACGACTGTTATCAAATGACAACCAGAGAATAACACTATGTGAAATTTTTTAAAACACAGAGACTATCCAAGAGTATAAGAGAAAATACAAAAAGTCAATTACAAACTTAAAATATTTTTGACCCATACATCTTGTAAAGAAAAACTTGAATCTTATATATAGTTTTAACTTCTCTCCTCCATCATTAAATTAAGTTATATGAGACTTATAAAAACTTTAATGATATATATAATTTTGAATTCTCTTTTTCTTCACAAAACTAAGCGGTATGAAACTTTTTTAATATATATATATATATATATATATATATATATATATATATATATATATATATATATATATATATATATATATATATATATATATATATATATATATATATATATATATATATATATATATATATATATATATATATATAAAAAAACCAACCTGAACACTATGAAGTAATTTGAGGGTTGATTTATTGATTGTTGATGAAAGTTTGAGATTTGAAAATATGCTCCTATTAAAGTCTTGATAACATTTATCCTCTAAGTTAGTTTTTCCTATAACAGGATATCGAAATTCAAAAATATAAACCAAATCATGGAGTACAATTTCTTTTTAAACCAAAAGGAGCACCAATTATAACGTTAAATAAAAAATACAATTACATGTATAAAAATGATATATCTTTGAATCACCAAACATACGTTGTTAGTGTTTTAAAAATCGGACCGGACATCAAATCGGTAAGGGTACTGGGTCACTGGTTTATTGGTCGAACCACTGGGTCACTGGTCGGCGTGACTAAACCGGTTGAATAGACTGGTCGTTATAACAAAACTATATAGATATAAAACATGTCGAACATGATGATTCAGTCTATACAATACAATATATAACTAGCACTTAAATTTTTTAAAAATATTATATCCTAAATAAATGCACAAGTTCATAATTTAAATTCAAATTTTAAACAAAGGTATCACATATAATAAAATAGTACAAAATTACAAAGTATATATTTGCAAACAAAATTTAATCGCAAAATATTTTAATTGAATAAATTATAATAAAGTAACTTCATTGTCTACTAAGTTTAATTTCAAAGAAGAAAAAATTATTTCAATGTTGGTATCTGCTTCTTCAAAATCAAAATCGTCTGCAACAAAATTAACCGCATTTGAACCATCTTTACTTTTATTTTCTTATTTTACTTTTTATTTTTTATTTTATTTTTTATTTTTATTTTTCATTAAAATAATTAAAATGATGTTTTTTTAAGTTTTTAAAATAAAAAAAAAAATTAAAAAAGCGTTTAAACCACCGGTTCTGAAAAACCGTAGATTTTACCGGTTTACATCGGTTTGATGACATATCCGATCTAACAATCGAACCAGACCGGTTATCTGGTCGGTTCCCGGTTCAACCGGTCCGACCAGCCGGTCCGGTTCAGTTTTTAAAACACTTGTTGGTTCAAAGGTTTTGTGGGATTCTGTTTTCTCTATTACTTGGAGCATGTGTGAGTCACTCAAATGATAATAATAATCATAATATACAGATAGAAAAAAACAAAATTGTGTTTATAAGTTCTGTCTAGTGAGCCCACCACTTATCCGAATGGCTATCCTTATAAATAATTATAAAATATATTACAAGTAATTTAAGGTTCCAAATTAGAAAATAGTCGAAAAGGAAAATTCTTGTAGCTGATGAATAAAAATAAAAACAGCCATTTGTGTATGTTTTTTTGTTCGAGAGTAAGAAATAAATAAAAAGAAAAGTGAAATTTGGGAGTGTGAGTGAGTGTGAGCGTTGAGAGGCAGTAAATATCGCTTTCAAAATTAGTCTCTCTATAGATTGTGATATCTGATTTCTGATATGAAAAGATAAAGCAATCAGTGACTGACATGCAGCAGACACGACTTACAGATTCAAAGTTGCACGAGGCTTATCATTCACCCACCGCAAATTTGGGATTTACTAGTACTTGTACTAAACACTAGTAGTAGTAGTAGTGACCATAAAAATATGGGATATGAATGAGCACTAGATTTAATTCACTTGTTTGTAAATAATGCAGATTTGTCATTTGATTGGAGATTTTGTTTGTATATGTTTGCCAGTTTAAAGAGTGTTTATCATGTTGTTATAAACAATATTTATGATTTGGAAAGAATGTATCCAATAGAGCCAATAGAGGTGTTTGCGGTTCAGTTTGGATTGGTTTTAAGACAAACACTCATCTAATTTAAAGATAAATTTACTGTGGTTTGATTCAGTTTTGGATGATATATTAAAATAATCGATCGGATTTGATCCAATTTAACGCGGTCTAATTTGGATTTGATTTTTGGATACCAATTATATTTTTATTAATATTATAAAAAGGAGAAAACTTAAATACAATTCTTTATCTGTGGTTTATGCTTTTTTCAATCAAAATACGATAAGTGTATAATTTTCTCTTACACATGCAATTTTCTCCTATTTTCTTTCTTTAAATGATATTTAAGTACATTTGTCATATTTTGATGAAAAAAAGTATAAATCACACCTAAAGAATTATATTTTAAATTTTCTCTTTACAAAAATATTAATAAATCATATGTTTGATATAATATATAACATCTGCTATATTAAAAGTTAATATTATAAAATAAGAGTAATTGATTATGGTTGAAATAATAAAAATAAATAGATTAAATCAAACTAATAAATATTATTAAAAAAATAATTATTATCTAATAATAAATTCACGTCAAATAGCATACTAATAAAAATAAATAAGTATAAGAATATATACATACAGTATAGATCTGTTTTGAAAAATCAATCTAAAATTCGATTCGAACCGAACTGCCTTCACAAAATATCATCTAACATACATTCAATAAATTTCAGTTTTTTTGGATCGGTTTATTATTTTTATTTAAATTGGTTTGAATTTGAACACCCTTAAAATTATCCAATTAATTTTATTAGAATAGGTTCACAAAGATTAAACATGGTTTCAAGATGTCATTTGAGGTTATTGAGTTTTTATTACAGAAACACATTCTAAGCAGGACACACTTCAAGAACCAAAATTTAAAGATCGTGAGACTAGTTCATTTATGATTTATAAATATAAATATTTTAAAATTTGGTTTATAAAGATTAAGGGCATGTTTATTTGTTGGATTGAAAATTTATTTTTAAAAGTGTGGGTCGGAAAATCGTTAGACTTTATGTTGTTTCACGTTTTTATAAATCAGGTCGGCGTATTTTTATTCTAAAGAGTTTTTATTTTAATAAGTTAATTAGTAACAAACCCGTGCATACATACGGGTTCTGTTCGGTTACGCGAATTTAGATACATCATCTATTTTTAAAAAATGTTAAAAAGAAAAAAAATTTAGATAAATAATTGATTATTTCATAATAAAAATATTTAGATCAATAATAGATTTTTTCCCGTATACCATTTTTGGATTAAAAATATTAATCATAAATACCATTTCTCGTATATAAAAATATTTAAATCAATAATAGATTTTTCTTCCCGTATACAGACTTCATTTCTGTTTAGTTATCATTTACAAAAATATTTGGATCAATAGTAAATTTCGTATATAAAAATATTTAGATCAATAATAAATTTTTTCCCGTATACCATTTTTAAATAAAAAATATTTGGGTCATAAATACCATTTTTCGTAAATAATAAATTTTTTTTCGTATACAAATATCATTTTTGTTTAGGTATCATTAACAAAAATATTTGGATCAATATTAAATTTTAGTATATTAAAATATTTAGATCAATAATATTTTTTTTTCCGTATACTATTTTTTGATAAAAAATATTTGATCATAAATACAATTTCTCGTATATAAAAATATTTAGGTCAATAATAGATTTTTTTCCGTATACAGACTTCATTTTTGTTTAGGTATCATTTACAAAAATATTTGGTTCAATAGTAAATTTCGTATATAAAAATATTTACATCAATAGTAGATTTTTTCCCATATACCATTTTTGAATAAAAAATATTTGGATCATAAATAAAATTTTTCGTAAATAATTATACAAATATTATTTTTATTTGGGTATCATTTACAAAAATATTTGGATCAATATTAAATTTTCGTAAAAAAAAATATTTAGATCAATAATAGATTTTTTACCGTATACCATTTTTGAATAAAAAATATTTGATTATAAATACCATTTCTCGTATATAAAAACTAGTGGAAAACCCGTGCGTCCGCACGGGTTCTGGTGTGGACCGCGAATATGTCATCAGTTTGTCATGAGAATTCAAACAAATTAGAAAAAATTAAAAAAATAATTGGAAAAAAAATAGATTGTAAGATAATTGTATATGTTTTTAAAAATTTCTATTGTTAAGAAAAACTATTAAACACATAATTTGTAAAAAAAACAACTGTGAAAAATAAAATAAAATAATTTTTTTTAGGATTGATAGAGTTGTAATAATAAAAGGATTTGTAGAGTTTAATAAATAAGATAAATAAATATTTAAAAATAAAATTTATTGAAAATCAGTAGAAATATAATTTTACATAAAAGTACAAAAAGAGAATGATATAAAATAATTAAGTTTAATGTTGTATTTATTAAAATTTGGACTATGGTTTAAAATATATAAAAAATGAAAAGTCGCTAGTATAATTCACATGAAACATACATATTTAATGTAATAATTCGTACATCCGCACAGGTACTAATGTGTTACCTGTGCGTTCACGTAGAATTTGACCTGCTTACCCTTGCACGAGTACTCGTGTGGTACGTACGCTTTGGCTTTCATAATATAATAAAAAAGTAAATAAGATAAATAAAATAGTTTGCATTAATAAAAGGAAATTAAGCAAGGTACAATTAAAATTGCATTTTAATAAAATTCGAATGAGTTTGAATAAGGTAAATTGAATCAAGTCTTGAATAAAACAAATTATTTTTGCATAAAACAAAATTGTATTACAATGTGAATAAGACAAATTATTTTTATTACATTCCATCATGCCAAATTGCATGAACATTTCAAATTGGCTATGCTCGACGTGATTTGCATTTCGCATCATACATCATTTCCATCATGGCCATGCTCCACGCCTTAACCTTGCCTTCATGATTCCATAGCAACATCAAACACTATCATCCATAAGCAAAATATAAGCAAAATAAGAGAAGAGATTTAGTTAGTAATTCAATTCATAAGCATCACATGACTCACATACATCAAGCAATATCCATACATCAATTTTGGGGACCACTCAGTTACACACATAGCACACCCTAACAAACTCAATTAACAATTTCACAATTCAATTAACACAAAGTTCCAGCAAACTAACTCAAATTCAAGCAATTCCCACGCTTGATTCATCACAAAGCAGCACACAGATCACTAATATCTCAATCTTACATTATACAATTCCAAACTGTAGAAACTGTTACGCAGTAAACAAATAACATATTTTGTAAAAACTGTTAGAATTTGTTACAAAATAAGTGAATAACAAACCTGAAAGGAAGAGTATTCCCCTCTCCCTTAACCAAAGCATAGAGGTGAGAATTTAAGGATGACAATAAGTATCAAATTTCTAAACCTTAGAATTAGATCAAGTATCAAATAAAAAGTACTACATCACTTACCACCAGGTGGTACAATTGCAAGATTCAATGCATTGTTATCCTCCATTTCTAGAGCTTTAGGATTTATTTCATTCAAACCCTACATAACATATATACATATATATTTTGTCAAGTTAAAATCCTAATCGCAGGCACACTTGTAAATTAGATAGAATGATAACTGAAACATATCAGTAAATCATTGATGAAAAAACAAATGACAATAAAATGCAATATTTGATGTGCCAATCTCAAAGTTCAACACCTTAGGATATCCCAAATGATGTCAAAATCGGATGATAACTTAGCTGAGTCCACAACTTCAATGTTTACCTGCATAAAGAGTATCTCCTGCTGATCAAGTACTGCATGTTTGAGCAAATATATAAATCATCTTAGTTGATTAATAAAGACACGCCTTTTTGGGCCTTACAGGAACATGAAACTCCATTCCCCAATTTCTAAACAAATCCTGCATCAAAGAACCAGTCCAACAACCAGCAACAACTATAACTGCCTTCTTGCTGTATAATGTATTCTTGGAAGTCTGAACAACTTCAACACCATTGCTATCTGACCTGAACACAAAACCAAACCGTGTTCTCTCATTCACCATTTGTAATGCAGCATGTTGCTCTTTACCTCAAGGATCCAGCTTCAGTAAGTCCAATAATATGTAACATGAACCATATAATTGCCTCACCTGCTTCTGATCCGCGTCATATATGTATTTAATTTGTACTCCTCTCACACAAATGTCAGAATTACGTATTTAACATCGTTTGACATATTATCAGTGCATATTGAACGACAATGGTCAATTGATTTAGTTAACATAATAAGTAAAAAATAACTAACTTATCTTTTTGTGGAATCGACGACACGGTGTTTGGCATCGTTTCAGTGTGACGATTTGGGACATCATTCCAGAGACTTTGTCGAGAGCCTCAAGTCGGTCAATCTCTAGTAGTGCTCGGATAAATGCATTAACCGCTCAAGTATTGCTGCTATAATGCATTTGTTACTGCTCCGAGTGTGGAACTCAGACTGTTACTCTTAACGTCCGCGGCGGCATTATAATGCTTCTGTCATGTTGGCATGGAAATGCTCACGCAGCTAACACCTCTTTTCGTTTCGGTGTCAATGATGTGTTTGACTTTGTAGCAGACACTTAGGTTGTAGCTTTTTGGCTGTCATGAGATGAATTCCCACAAACTGCATCGATATATGCCCGAGTTTCATTGGATTTCAGCTGTAATTCTGTATACACATTGAAATACAAGAAGCTAACCAGATAGAAAAGTAAGCACCTTATTTGCAATTATTATAGCCTAAGCAATACAAAACAACATGACTGACATATAAAAACTCAGTTTAGCAGCGCTGATATAAAACAGAACTGATTACATGAATTGGTGTTTACCTCAAAGAAACCGAATCGATGCAAAAAAGACACCGAGTTTAGGTCTGAAATAGGAAATCATGAAACCAACACCGAGTTCAGCCAATGCAGGTACACGATGATGATTCTATTGGTTGAAGCACGATACTAAGTCACTTAAAAGCAACGCTGCCGCAAACATAACTCATGAACTGTAATAAAAATCAGAAATCAATTGAACATAAGGAAAGAAAGTTTAAAATAAAACTACAAATAAAATTGTTAAGAAATATAAATCTTCGTAAAGAAAAACCTACAAGATGCACTGCTCTTTTGACTTCACGTCCAGACTGTTGTCGGAAGTTGCGATTTAAGCTTGTAGAACTTTTCAATCTGGTGACAATCTCTAATAAAATCCTTGGGAGCCAGATCTTGGTCTTTTTATTGGAACAAACCTCGATCTTGATTGTCATCTTGATTGAGCCTTCCAGGGTGATGGTGAAGGGGACTTTGAAATCCTGATATACCATTATGCCCAAAGAGAAAATAATTTCACAGTGAGTTGAATCCAAAACAAATGTATGTGCAAGTGTAACTTCATAAGCATTGAATGTCATGCTCAGAGAGAACAATTTCCATGAAGCAGCACAATCCACTTCAAGCAAATTGTATGGCTATAGAAAAAGAGCAGTAGTTATACAATTTGTGTAATTATGTACAAACTCATCAAAGTACGTCCACGCGCCTCCCCAAACAAGCTCATCAAAGTAGCCGGTAGAATTGTAGAATATCGAAGCCTCAGAACTACCTGCACTCAAAAATATTTCAGTTTAACAACACTCAAAAAGAGCATGAGCAAGCCTACTACTATGACCACTTTCCTATAAATCAATGCCTCTAAAACATAATGAATGACATATAAAAATATTGCTAAAATACCAATGAAACTATTCAAGGCATACAAAATGATAAAATAATAAAATACTCAGTCGTTTTATCGAATACCTTATATGCACCTTACCACATTCTCAACAATGAGTTCCTGCATATCTCTGCAATGCAAATAAAGTCATTAGAAAAATATAATAGCAACCATAAAATGGAAAAATAAATACCTTCAAAGCTTAATGACAAAACTAATAATGCTCATTATAAGATTAAAAGACCAATCAATTGAGGTTTGACATTAAAGTATTTTCTACCTTTTGTCAATCCAAAACCAGTGCCACTTCCAAAGTCAGAATAATGCTCATATTATTGAAGCTATTTTCAATCTTCCGGTACCCATTTATATGATAGAAACGAATGAATATAAAAGAAGACACACACATTGAAAGAACCACTACTCCAAACAAGAACATAGACAACGCTTTTTTTGGCTTTAGGCAGCGCTTAAAAGCGCTATCTATTCCCCCGCTGCCATAGGTAAAGGCAGCGCTTTTTTTCACCTAGAAAACGCTGCTAAAGGCACCCTTTAGTCAGCACTTTTACCTATAAAGCGCTGTTAAACGCCCACTTTAGACAGCGCTTTTATATATAAAGCGCTGCTAAAGACCCCCTTTAGACAGCGCTTTTCTTAAACAATTTTTAAGAAAAAGCCTCTTAAAAGCGCTGCTAAAGGCCACCTTTAGGTAGCGCTTTCCCCACAAGCGCTGCTAATGTACCACTTTAACCAACGCTTTTTTCTTAAATGCGCTGTTAAAGGCCCCCTTTAGGCAGCGCTTTTCTGAAACAAAGTTTTTAAATAGCTTTTAGGCAGCGTTTCTCTTTAAAAGCGCTGTCTAATGTCCACAAAATTTTTAAATGGATCTATTTAAAAAAGGCTTGCCCCATGTTTTCACCACATTTTGCACCTGTACAATATACCATTACAAATTTCACCTATAAACAACAAAAAGAAACTCTATTTTTCAGAGCTAAGATGCTAAGAATATATATATATACGAATAAACTTTGAATTTTTTATATGCTAAGAATATATTAATAAACAACAACAAAATTACATCCAATTCAATGAAAACAATTGCATTATCCAAAACATTGTTATTTTTTACACAAGTCAAAAGGATGCTAAATATCTACTTTTTCTTCTTGCCAGCTAACCTTTTTACCCTTCAATATCTTGCAATTGCATCAAATTAACCATTATAATCACAAAACAGAATAACAGAAAACCAAAAACAAAATAATATAAAGGTGAAAAACATTCTACACTAGTGTATATAAAACCATTCTACATTTTCCACGAATGTATTTCAAACGGCCTACATATCACTTAATAATCTATGTAGATAAATCAAATATTGCAACATGCACTTGGCTATACTCAAAATTCTCATCAATTATAGTAAAATTTCAGTATACCTATACAACTTTCAACTCAATCATGAATTGACACCATTCCTCCTTAAGTTCATCCAACTTAGATTTTGAGTAAGTAGCACACTTGAAGTCGTCAAAATACTACAAAATAATATAACATGGTATGTTTAAGTTAAAACTATTTAGTTATATGAGAAATATGTGTTAAATATTAAAATAACTCTTAAGTTAGAAATCCATACCTTGGACGGAATCTCTATTTGATTCGAAAGAAGAATTTCTTTCATAAACTGCAACATGTAAAAACCGCATTCTACTTCATTACGCTGCCCAGGACACTACACATGGAAATAAAATATGGATAAGGCCTAAGTTTTATCACGTATATATCATCACTATTTATATAATCAAAATTGTGAAACATTAATTAATATACCTCCACTTGAATCCATGTGATGTTGTTGGCTTTACTCTTTGGTACTTGACTTCCTCTTTGTGCTCGAAAAACTTGTATAACGCTAATAAAACATAAACGCATAATTTAAAACAATTCCCATAAATAAATAATTATACACACGAATATTTAGAACAATCTCACTTACGTATCAACCAAATTCTTCATAGCTTCGTATGTACTAACTGGATTGTGTAAGGAATCCAGAAAATATACAACTTCACTGATAGGATTAATCGCGACCAACAACCAATGTCCACTGTAAGGCAAAACAAATGTGAGATGAAAACTTTCTACACAATGTAAAAATATGAAAAATTATAATAGATGAATTTAGAATTAAAGTCTAACCCGTTGCCGGTATTAAACGGTAAAAAGAACAACTTTTCTGAATTTATGCTGGCCATAAAACGGTTGAGTACATACGCCATGACTTCATTCGGTTTAGATATGATTAAACCTAAGTTGGTAATGAAGGGAGCTAAGAAAGCGAATCTTTGCCTCAATCTCAATCCAGTCGGGTGCATCAATTTTTCATACAAAAACCTTAAATAAAAGACCTCATTAACATTTGAAATGAGTAAATGAACTGAGGGATTTAAGGGAGCAGCTGTGAACGTAGTCGGAGGCTTCCACTGATTGTGTTACGGTGGCAGAAGAAGAAGATATACACCCAGAAGAAGCGAATTTGTTACGGTGGCTGAAGGGAATTTCGTGAGATTTTCGTGAGAGACGAAAGAGGAAATTTCGTGAGCGAAGAGGGAATTTCGTGAGCGAAGAAGGGATTCACAAGGGGTTCAATTAGGGTTCTTCGAATTCAGAAGGTTTGTTTGTGGATTGAGAGAGTTTGTTCGTGGATTCAATAGATTTTTGGTTTGGGAGAAGAAGAAGAACGATAGGGTTTTTCGATTGGGAGGGTTTTACGTTTGTGAGATTATGTTTATCAATTTCAATTTTAATTATACTAAGCCAACGCTTTTATTGAAAGCGCTTTCTAATTGGAACCTAAGCCAGCGCTTCTCTAAAGCGCTTTCTTATATATAACTATACCAGCGCTTTTAATTTTTTTTTTAAATTTATTTGACTTTCTACAGCGCTTTATGAAAAAGCGCTGGCTAATATTGTCCTATACCAGCGCTTTTTAAAGTGCTTTCTAATGTTAACCTATACCAGCGCTTTTTAAGAAGCGTTGTCTAAGGTCGTCCCTATGCCAGCGCTTCAACTCATCTTTTAATACAATTTCCGTGTTTTATTTTTTATTTTACTTATGGCAGCGCTTTTTTATAAAAGCGCTATCTAAGTGGCGCTGTCTATAATCGTTTTTGGCGTAGTGAACTCTCAATTTTGAAATCAACTGATATCAAATAACTTAATAGCGGCTGCACTATTCATGCACGTGTCTCCTTAAGATAGAAATATATACCTTCATTTACATTCAGATCTCAAGAAATAGTTGTTCTAATAGAACAAAGTGCCTTCTTTGCTGCCCCTATTTCCATTTCCCGAACTTTACCATTTCCGCGAACCCCGCATCAGCTCCATAACAACATTGTTGTGGACTTTCATCGAATATGTGAAATGCATTATCTATCAAAAGAAACAAAAGGATAAAGGGGGCAACATTCAAGTTTTATTTCGATTAAAACAAATAGACAAAGAAGGAAGAAAAACAAAAGAAAGTAGAAAAGACAGAAGAGGGAGAAAATCAACCTGTATCGGAAACAACCGTGTCCCACTCAGTCCAACCGCGACACCACCGCAAACTAAATCGCATATTGGTTCCCTTTTCCGACCAAGAAAGCTCCGCCATCTTCAGTCACGCTTCCCTATCATCACCGTATAGTCACCATGAATCAATACACAAAACCATAACGCTATCGTCAGTTTACACTTCAGATCCACCATTTCAGATGCAAACTCACGGTTTCGACAGAAATCTTGTTAGGTTAAGAGAGGAAGAGATGAAATGCATAGAGTTTAGGTTTCAGATCTATTTTAGTTACATAAAAGAGAGAGAGAGAGAGAGAGAGAGAGAGAGAGAGAGAGAGAGAGAGAGAGAGAGAGAGAGAGAGAGAGAGAGAGAGAGAAATAGTATAGAGGCAGAGAGATGAAATGCATAGATTTTAGGTATCTATCGGAAGAAGGAAGAAGGAGGAGGAGGAGGAGGAGGAAGAGAGAGAGAGTGTGTGAGAGAAAGGACGTGAGAGAGAGAGAGAGAGAGTGTCGAAAGATTTCGTTTGTTTTCAAAATTGAATTTTGAATTGCAGCTTGGCAAAAGGTAAAAGAGGAAAAGTAATAGCAACTAAACCGTATGACATCATCAATCAGTTCAAACATAGCAAGCAAAAGCATAAAACAACAACAATTTAATTAGAATAGAACAATATGACATCATTGGTTAGAAAAAGTAAATTTTAGACACTTTTTACCCCCAAAACAATTAGG
Organism: Vicia villosa; assembly: GCF_029867415.1. Taxonomy (NCBI): domain Eukaryota; kingdom Viridiplantae; phylum Streptophyta; class Magnoliopsida; order Fabales; family Fabaceae; genus Vicia; species Vicia villosa. The sequence goes on along the minus strand of NC_081180.1, from coordinate 36,891,558 downwards.
TGTAATTTTTTGAACAAAGGGCAATTGAGTCTTTTCCAGGTACACTTTTCGTAAATAATAAATTTTTTTGTTTAGGTATCATTTACAAAAATATTTGGATAAATATTAAATTTTAGTATATTAAAATATTTAGATCAATAATATATTTTTTCCATATACTATTTTTTGATAAAAAATATTTGATCATAAATACAATTTCTCGTATATAAAAATATTTAGGTCAATAATAGATTTTTTTCCGTATACAGGCTTCATTTTTGTTTAGGTATCATTTACAAAAATATTTGGTTCAATAGTAAATTTCGTATATAAAAATATTTACATCAATAGTAGATTTTTTTCCCATATACCATTTTTGAATAAAAAATATTTGGATCATAAATAAAATTTTTCGTAAATAATTATACAAATATTATTTTTATTTGGTCATCATTTACAAAAATATTTGGATCAATATTAAATTTTCGTAAAAAAAAAATTTAGATCAATAATAGATTTTTTACCGTATACCATTTTTGAATCAAAAATATTTGATTATAAATACCATTTCTCGTATATAAAAATATTTAGAACTTTATGATACAAAGGACAAAAAACCACAATTTTAATGTGGTGGCAAAAAATCAAATAAGGGTATTTTGGACTTTTTTACAACTATTAATTTTCTTATATTATAGATTGATAGTTTTTTTTTTGGAAGAAAGAAGTGAGATAGTGATGAAAGAGGAAAAAAAATAGAGAATAGAGAGAGATTTGATAAGTTTGATAAAATATAAGAGTTGTATTATTTTAATAATAAAATTAAAAGCTTTATGGTACAAATACCAAAAAACCACAATTTTAATGTGGTGGCAAAAAATCAAATAAGGGTATTTTGGAATTTTTCACAACTATTAATTTTCTTATATTATAGATTGACAGTTTTTTTTTTTTTTTTGGAAGAAAGAAGTGAGAAAGAGAAAAACAATAGAGAATAGAGAGAGATTTGATAAGTTTGATAAATTATAAAAGTTGTATTATTTTAATAATAAAATTAAGAGTTTTATGGTACAAATACCAAAAAAACCACAATTTTAATGTGGTGACAAAAAATCAAATAAGGGTATTTTGGATTTTTCCACAACCATTAATTTTTTTAGATTATAGATAGATATAGATAGATTGATAGTTTTTTTTTTTTTTTGGAAGAAAGAAGTGAGAAAGTGATGAAGGAGAAAAAAATAGAGAGTTGAGAGAGATTTGATAAGTTTGATAAAATATAAGAGTTGTATTATTTTAATAATAAAATTAAGAGCTTTATGATACAAATACCAAAAAATCCACAATTTTAATGTGGTGGCAAAAAATCAAATAAGAATATTTTGGACTTTTCCACAACTATTACAAGGGTATTTTGAATGGGTACAAGGGGTAGTAAACCAAATTACAACCGGTCCTTCGAGATTTTAGGAAGTACTGTATAATGGACTCTTCCGCTAATCATAAACCAAACTACAACTCCAGAACTCCTAGTTTTTTCTCCAATAATATGCCAAATTCGAGTTGTAATTTTAATATTAGTTATACTATCATTTAACATTACAAATATCATTGTTGAACAGAATATTGGATCTCTTGATCCAAATATTCCAGCTTGTTGCAATTTAAAAATAAAATGGCTTTGAGTCTTTTAGTTCTGCTGTTGATTTGATTTGAGAACTCAAAAAAATTCTCTTTAGCCAATAGACCCAAGTTTACTGATATAGACAATCTGCTCTGAATCTTGCTCCAAACCGGCCCGCATTGATCTAGGACACGAGAATGACATATGGTGCGAATTTTCTGCAGATGCAAAGCAAGGGAACACACATCTTGATCCTTATTAATGGACACTTAAGAATAGCAATAACAAGTTTACGTGGAAAACCCTTAGAGATCACAATGTTAGTGAATAAAATTCCATTTTAATATACCATAAGCTTTGGTCAGTCAAGTTTTATGCTAAGATATTTTTTTTCCGGGTTAATACTACTTTACCCCCTGCCATATAGGCGAGATTCGGTTTATCCCCTCTAAAAAAAATTTTATTGGACAAACCTTGCAAAATAAAGATTCCATCAAATTTGACCCTGATTAATTTTTTTGGCCATTTTTGGTAGTGCTGACTGTACATCACATAAGCAATGTGGCACAGTCAGCACTGCCACGTGGAATTTAATTTTTTTTTTTAAAAAAATTTTAAAAAATTTTTTATTGATTTTTTTAATTTTTTTTTGATTTTTCTAAAAAAAAAATTTATTATTATTTTTTTTAAAAAATTTAATATTTTTTCCCAATTTTTAAAATTTAATATTTTTTTCCAATTTTTTTTAATTATTATTTAAAATTTATTTTTATTATATATAAATTCGCAGGTATTTTCAAATCCGCAGGTATTGTCAAATTCGCAGGTAAATCCGCATGTATTTTTAAAGGTAAATCCTTAGGTAATTTTAAATTCGTAGGTAAATCCACAAGTAAATCCGTATGTAAATCCGCAGGTATTATCAAATCCGTAGGTAAATCCGTAGTTATTTTTAAATCCGTAGGTAAATCCGCAGGTATTGTCAAATTCATAGGTAAATCCGTAGGTATTGTCAAATTCGCAGGTATTTTTAAAGGTAAATCCCCAAGTATTGTCAAATTTGTAGGTAAATCCGCAGATAAATTCGCAGGTAAATCCGCAGGTATTTTTAAAGGTAAATCCCCAGGTATTGTCAAATTTGTAGGTAAATCCGCAGGTATTGTCAAATCCGTAGGTGAATCTGCATGTATTTTTAAATTCGTAGGTAAATCCGCGGGTATTGTCAAATTCGTATGTAAATCCGCAGGTACTGTCAAATATTTTTTTTAAAAAAATAATAAAAATTTGTTTTTAAAAAAATCAACAAAAAAAATATTAAATTTTTTTTAAAAAAAATAATAAAAACAAAATTTAAAAAAAAAATCAACAAAAAAAATTAAAAAAATCAATAAAGAAATTAAAAAAAAATAAATTCCACGTGGCAGTGCTGACTGTGCCACATTGCTTATGTGTTGTACAGTCAGCACTACCAAAAATGCCATGTAGACAAGATTCTAAGAATCTTGGTCAAAAAAATTGATCAGGGTCAAATTTTATGGAATCTTTATTTTGTAAGGTTTATCCAATAAGTTTTTTTTTAGCGGGGGTAAACCGAATCTCGCCTATATAGAAGGGGGTAAGTAGTATTAACCCTTTTTTTTCCTTTGCATTATTATTAATGAAATTAAAGGTTTCAAATGTGCGGATACTATTCTCAATAATAAGTATTTTGGAAACAGAATTACGTTGGTCTTTGGTTAAGGCTCATGATAGATGGGAGAATTATTTTAATTCTATTCACAAAAAATGCAGTAACAATTTTTATCATAATATTACATATGGAAATTGACATATAATCATTTGGGGACATAAGATTCTTAATATTTTGTATAGGAAAAATATGAGTGTGGTTAAACATGTCAAGATCACTTTTCATTAAGAATATTTAGAATACAGTAGGTGACATTGACACCAATGATGTTCCAAAAGAGTGCATAACCCATATGGGTCAGGAGCAACCATACTATTCACTTAATTCATCGACTAAACGACTTCCTTCGGGGAGAAAGGTTTTCCAAGATCAATTTGCATTTTCTCATTTTGTTATTGATTGTCATATTTGTGATATGAACATAGATAGAATTGTTTGAAGTAAATTGTTCTTAAAGAAATTTAAAATCACTTGTTGGATATCTTTTGCTTTGTAGGTGGTATTTAATAGAGAAATCCAGTTTTTTTTTGGTTTAATTTTTATGGAATATTTTTGTATTTTGAGCCCCTTTCAATAACCAACAAACATTGGCTCTTTGATACCACCAAAGCTCTTCTTAATAGAGATTGTTGTCAAGTTCAAGCTATAGAGATTTAATGTAGTATTTATTATCATTGTTGAGACTATGTATTTTTTGTTGTTGTTAAATTATAATTTCTTATGTCGAGAAGATTTGATTTTGTTTAGAAGTGTGGAAACAATTTATTACACACATATTTGTTTTAGATCTAGATAGATTTAGATTTAAAATAGATTTGATTTGATTTAGTTCTAAAATAGGTATTTTGGGCTTTTATAGTTTTGAGTTTTGCCTTTGAAACAAGCTAACCTAAATTTATAAATAGGGAGTAACCCTCGTTATTTTATAATCAAGTAAATTGAGTTGTATTCATAGAATTTGCAGCTGCAAGTGAATAATAACAAAGTTTTCCATAGTTTGTGGGCAGAGAGTTACTCTGCAGAAACCCTAATCTCTTTTCTTCATTAAATTTCTTTTATCGTTTCATTGTTATCATGTGGTGATAACAATCTTATTCATCAAGATTGACAGAAATTCATCATAGGTTTTGGTAGATTTTCAACATCTGGTATCAAGAGCTCCGGTTTATCGATCAAGGGAAGAAGAAGAAAATGACGATGGTGGTGAATCATGGGAATGGAAATTATTCAGCAAGTCTACCAATTCTGAAAGTAGATAACTATGAGAATTGGTGTAAACAGATGAAAGTTCTATTCAGGTGTCAAGGTCTTTGGGATCTTGTAAAGGATGGAGTAGAAGAACTTGAAGAAGATGCTTCAACAGAAGAAATAGAAGAACACGAAGAATTAGAGAAGAAAAGTTATAAAGCACTCTTTATAATTCATCAATGTCTGAGTCCAGACAACTTTGAAAAGGTTAGTGACTCTGAATCTGCAAAAGAAGCTTGGGAGATTCTTGAAAAATATTTTGGAGGCGCTGAGAAGGTGAAAGAGGTGAGGTTACAAACTCACAAAAGAACGTATGAACTGCTTCAGATGGAAGATAGTGAAAGCATAACTAATTTCTTCACTAGGGTTACGAAACTAGTGAATCAAATCAAGATACGTGGAGAAACATTAACAACAAGATCTATTGTTTCAAAGATCTTGAGGTCTTTGGCCCCTAAGTTTGACCACGTGGTGGTAGCCACAGAATAGTCAAAGGATTTTTCGAAATTGACAAAGGATGAGTTTCAAGGGATGCTTGAATCTCATGAACAACGAATGGCTGAAAGAGCAGCAAGCACATCGAAGAGTGACATAGCTTTGCAGGCTTAGTTGGCAAACAAAGGCAAAGGAAGTTGGAATGGAAATAAAGGTAGAGGTGGCTACAACAATTTGACTGGTCAAAGTCAACAAGAAGGAAACTGGGCAAATAAAAAAATCCTCATACCAAAGCAACCAAAGAGGTGGTGCAGCAGGTAGAGGAATAGGTGGTGGTCGAAAGCCTGACAAGAGTCATATTCAGTGTTTCAATTGTCAGAAGTATGATCACTATTCTACAAAGTCTAGAAAATAATAAGGACCAAGAAAGTGATGCAAAGTTTACAAAACAAGAAGAAGAAGAGATGATGCTGATGGTGAAGGTTGAGAAACCACTTAGAAGGGGGGTTGAATAAGTGGGTTTTAAAACTTTATGAAGGAAAGATAGTCAGAACACAGTTATTTTTATCCTGGTTCACCTTCTCAATAAGGCTACCTCCAATCCACCCTCAACAAGGTGATTTTCCTCTCTTAACAGAGGTCTTAATCCATTATGATCAGAACCTGATTACACTTGCACGACCAACTGTCGTGACTCACAATACAATGCATGAGCCAAACTGCTGGTGACTAACAATCCCGCACAAACCAACTGTTTGTGACTAACCAATCTTCTAAGACTCAACTAGTCATAGACTTCTTGAGACTTCTGACCCAACTGGTCTCTCAAGGACTCAGTTACCACGTAACTTCTGTTGACAGATTATTGTTTTGCTTCTAGAAAGCTATAATCACAATTGTGATATTTTACTAAGATTAAGTACAGAATAATGAACTCAGAATATAAATAAGAAAATTTAGCTTCAGAGAGTTTTTCTTCACACTTGATGATTTTTCAGAGTTGCAGCATTCTTGTGTGTTCTTTCTTGTTTTCTTCTATTTCGCTCGTTGTGTCTTTACCTTTAAACGATCATGAGTATATATAGCTTCATAATTTTTGACTGTTATCTTCAAAGCTTGTATTCAGCATTAAATGGTTTGTGTGTTGTATTTGCTTTTGCTGTCTCCAAAGATTTGCATGTGGATAGCTTCTTCAATCAACATTGGGAATTACGCTCTTGGAGTGTTGCAGCCGTTTTACTAATAATTATGTCTTCAACGGTTTAATTTGAATCAATCTGCGTATTCTTCTGTTCAGTCTTTGTTCTTCAACTTCTGTTATGAATGTGTTTACGGTGTTCTGGTGTAATATTAGAAGTTTCTTTCAGCGGTGTGAATTTGAATCATTCCTTATAATCTTCTGTTCAGCCTTGTTCTTCAACTTCTGTTGTAGATATGTTTGCAGCGTGCGGTTTCAGAAGTTCCTTTATGACTTGCGTTGTGTTTCTCTAGCTTCTCATAAGTGCCAAGTCCTGATTGCTGGTACTGGTACATCTTCTGAAATTAGAACCATATGATTAGAGTACCATGTTTGGGTTATACAAAATTTGTTTGCTTGTTATCATCAAAACACTAAAATATGATTAGAACCAAACTATGTTCTAACAGATGGTCACAACAAAAGATGAAGATAAATTCAATGGCCAATGGTACTTGGATTCAGGATGCTCATCATACATGTTTGGAAGGAAAGATTGGTATGTCAACATAAAGCCCTCAATGAAGAACATGGTGAAATTAGAAAATGATAATACTCTAGCAGCTGAAGGTATTATAGACGTATTAATTATGAGGAAATATGGAAAAAGATCAGTAATTTCCAATGTGTTGTACATACCAGGCATGAAGAGTAACTTGCTCAACATTGGGCAGTTGGTCGAAAAGAACTACAAAGTGTCAATAAAAGATAAGATGATGAGAGTCGTCGAAGCGGGTGGAAAGTTAATCTTGAAGGCCTCTATGTCTCAAAATAGAACCTTCAAAATCAAACTAGATGTGATGGAGCACAAGTGCCTTTCGACTGCAGCTAGCAGAGATGAATGGATGTGGCACTATCGACTGGGTCATCTCAACTTCAAAGACATCAGAGACTTGAAAAATAAAGAATATGGTTTCAGGACTGCCAGAAATTGATATTCCAAATGAGGTATGTGAGGAATGTGTGCAGGAGAAGCAACACAAGAATGAAATTGTAGAAAGGAAGAATCGAACCATCATGAATATGGTGAGAAGTATGTTGAATGGAAAGCATTTACCTAAAGATTTTTGGGGTGAAGCTGTGTCGATCACAACATATATTCTGAACAGATGTCCGATGAAGAAGTTAGAAGAAATTACTCCAGATTCTGAACATATTCACTTTTTAAAAGCTCAAATTATTTGCGCGTTCTCCAACTCCGATGGTTCCAAGATAAAACTTTTATTTATGTTGGCTAGCCTTGTAAGTGAATCATGTAATTTGTTGTGTTAATATTATAGATTTTTGGTTGTTTTATGCTATCCCAATTTTTTAAAACTTTTGCCTTTTATTTTGTTTAATGCCTTAATCTGATCACTAGTGCAATCATCTTGTTTGAATGCTTCATGTTCTATTGTTTCCTTCACATATAATTAAGCTAATTGGTTGGGCATAGCTTGAGAAGGAGAGTTGTATTGATTAATACTAACTTTGTTCAAAAGATTGCTACTGAATAAGATTTCACATTGGAGTTGTCTTTTATCAAGTTGGTTAATAGTAGTAATTCCCCGAAACATTAATTTGAGATTCTTACAATGATCATTAATGTGCCCAACTATGCCACAATGAAAATAGATTATATGTGTTATGCCACAATGAAAATAGAATATATGTGTTAGAACATACAAAATAATCAAGGTGTATCAATGGAGAAATTGGTTCCATTGAAGAAGATGAAGATTAAAGAAATCGAGAGAAATTGAGAGAGAGAGAGAGAGAGAGAGAGAGAGAGAGAAAAGAGAGAGAGAGAGAGAGAGAGAGAGAGAGAGAGAGAGAGAGAGAGAGTAATTGAGGGTGAGTGATCAAGTTGGCATTAACAACAATGAGGAGTAGTGAGCCCCTTTTATAGTACACAGTTACAAATGATTGGAAACTGAAATAAAACAACTCAGCTTCAGTGTAACCGGTTACGACAAACAGCGTAACCGGTTACGCCACTACATAGCCACTTCTGTTTCAGGTATCGGGGCTGTAACCGGTTACACCAACTGAAGTGCTGACAAACAGCAGATTAAACAATATGAAGCTTTTCATAGCGGAAATCAATCTAAGAAATCCCGTTTAAAGGACTTTCAATATACATTCAGTATTTATAGAGGTGTAACATATTTCTTGATACATACTTTAATAGTGGAAGTTCTATTAAGGTAGTAAAAAACAGATACCTCCAACACTTTTCAAACCCTTTCTCCTAATTTTGTTTCCATTTGAATAATTTTGCAATTATTATGGAGACTTCATAGTTGGACTCATATGCTAACATGACTAAAATGCAGGGATTGTAGCTACTCTGACATTTTATTTGATATTGAATAGAACTATAGTATGGTCGAAATGTTGGTTTGACAATTCAACATGTTCATAGTATGTCATCGAAATTTGTTCTCATGTTGTAGTCGAAGTATGCTAGGACTGTTAACATGTCGAATTATACCTATTTGTTATGCCCAAATGTTTAAATTAGTGTGTTCTCTAGGTTAGCTTGTGTAATGGGATTGTGTGAAAAAACTCATTAGTTTAGTGTGTTAGTTTTCTTATAAATAGAATACTAGTCTCTCATCATTGCATAGTCCAAATCCTAATTAGGGTGAGAAAGGTTATTTGTTATTCTGTAACACTTGTAATCTTGTTTCGAAAAGAAAGTAAATAATAGCAGTTTATAACCAATTCATTGTGTTCTTCTTGCTTCCCTATTTTCTATCCTTGTGTGTTTCTTGCCTATAAAGAAACTAATTATACTTTGTTATTTCGACTTATTTTTTCACAACAAATTGGTGCAATGAGTATGGAGAAGATGTCATTAACAAAGTATGAGATTGAAAAGTTCACTGGAGTGAACGATTTCGATCTCTGGCGCTTGAAGATGAAAGTCATACTGGTTCAGCAAGGTTGGTTAGAAGTGTAAAGGGAGCTGCAACCATGGACGCTGCATTAACACGGAAGGAGAAAATAACTACGATAGAGAAATCCCACATCGCCACCTTATTGTGTCTTGGTAAAAAGGTTCTCTGATAGGTTTTGAAGGAGACGACAACATCATGTTTATGGGTGAAACTCAAAATTTTGTACATGAACAAATCGTTGGTCAACCGCCTCTATCTGAAGAAGATCTATATTCATTCAAGATGAGTGAAGACAAAGTTCTGCCTAAGCAAATGGATATGTTCAACAAGCTGATTCTTGATCTTTAAAACATCGATGTCAAGATCGAGGATGAAGATCAAATGTTGTTGTTGTTGTTGTGTGCTTTGCCCATATCACACGCTTACTTCAAAGAAACTCTCTTGTATGGAAGAGAGTCTTTGAAATTTGAATAAGTTCAGCCTAGTATTCTAAGGATTTGAACGAATGAAGGGAGCACAAGTCATCTTCGACATAAGTCTAAGGCGAAATTCACAAAGAGTGATGACAAGTTCAACCAGAAAAAGGGTAAAAGTCAGCATAAGTCTTATATTGGTGATGCATCTGGTATTCGACATTATCATTGTAAGAAGGAGGTTCATACAAGAAAGGTATGCCCTGAACGCGTGAAAGATCAGGGAGGAAAGGATAATGGAAACACAACTATTGTTCAATATGATTTCGACTCATTTGATGTTCTTACGGTTTCAAGCAACACCTCGAGTAATGAGTGGATTATGGATTCAAGTTGCACTCTGCACATGACTCTAAACAAATACTTATTCAAGGAACTATGTGATCAAGATGGTGGATTTGTATTGTTGGGAAACAACAAAGCTTGCAAGGATGCAGGTGTTAGATTTGTGATATTCAAGCTCCATGATGAGTCAATAAGGTTATTGACTGAAGTCAGGTATCTACCTGATTTAAAGATAAATTTGATTTCTATTAGTGAATTTGACAAGAAAGCATATGTTTTTCAAGGAGAGAAAAATATCCTAAGAACCATGAAGTAGGTCGAAGAAAGTTTTGAGAGACGTGAAGAAATAAGGCTTTGCATCCACAAAACTTTTGTCGAAGACAAAAATTTGACACATGAGATTAGGCCATGTCAGTGAAAGGGGTTTGGTCGAATCGGGGAAACAAAATCAATTTGGTAGAGACAAAGTCGAAAAGTTGAATTTTTGTGAACTCTTTGTACTTGGAAAATCTTGTAGAGTGAAGTTTAATAAAGGAAAATAAAGAATACAAGGATCCATTGATTACATCCATGTTGGTCTTTGGAGGCCTGCAAGGTGTCCATTACATTCAGGAGCAAGGTATTTTTTATCCATAGTTGATGATTATTCCAGAAAGTTATAAGTATTCATCCAGAAGACTAAGGATGAAACTTTTGAGAATTTTAAAAATGGGAAGATTTTGGTCAAAAATCAGACTGGCAGAAAGGTTAAGAGGTTGAGAACCGACAATGGCTTTGAGTTTTGCAATGAAATGTTCGACAATTTGTGTGCAACCTCTGGTATTGTAAGGAATAATACTATTGCAGGTACTCCCAATCAAAATGGTTTGGCTGAAAGGTTTAATTGAACCATTTTGGAAATAGTTAGATGCATGTTGACTAGTGTTGGGTTAAAGATGGTGTGTTTGGCAGAGGTTGTTTCAACATGAACATATATGATAAATAGGTGTCCTTTGATTACATTAGACATGAAGACACTTGAAGAAGTTTGGTCGGGACATCCACCAAATATCGACAAACTTAGAATATTTGGTTGCGTAGCCTATGCTCACATTAGGCAAGACAAGGTCAAGTGTTAACCTACATTTTGTGAGTTTATGCATGCTTTAATATTGTTATTAATTAGTAGTTTAATTTATTTTTAGTTGTTAATTTAATACATTTGAGTTAATTTTACAATTTTAGGATAGAGCACACTAGGTGCTCTCTTTTGTCAATTTTATGTGTTTTTGTGTTTGTGCAGAATCAACGTTAGAGTCGAGTACAGTCACGATAGGAATTCTGGAATACAATCCACCATACCTTAATCTAAAACATGCTGGTGTGAGTTCTCAATTTTAGTTATAATGTTGTCATGACAAATATTTAAGAAGAAAATAGGGTTGAGTTGGAGAGAATTAATGTATAAGGATGGAACACTACAAGACAAGGTATGAATGAATAAGGATGAAAGCAATACAAGACAAAATTCTAAAAAGTTGTTTCTAGCCTGCTGCTCCTGCCACACTGCTACTGCAATTCTGCTGCTGCTGCTAAAATTTTGCCGCAGTGTCATGTTGTCTCCCATGTGCATTGTACTAACATAGTTCAACACAAAGGAATATGCTTTATTCTTTGGGCTTAAGTTAGTGGATCATTGTAAAGGCCTAAGAACCAAAGTGATACAATATGTAGCCGGAAATCCTCTATAAATAGAGCTGCAATGCAATAAAGAAAGAGGTTCTAAAACTGGGAAAATTCTGCATAATTGAAATTAAGGAGAAGCCAGCGTTCCTGTCGAGGAGAGGCGTGACAGAAGACGTTGCTTGCTGATTGCAAGTGATTAAAGAATCACACTTAGGTTTATTATTTCTATCTTATTTCTTAGGAATGTTAAGCTTTATATCTCTTTATGTTGTGCTTATTTTGCTCATTATGAGATAAACCTTTTGTAGTCGAGCAATATGAAGTTAATATTAAGTTGTTTTTATATGATATGGTGTGTGGTTAAGTGACTTGTTTTATCATATGTTAACTTGTTATAAATCTTTTTCTTTGTATGGCCAACTTAGGAATAGATAACAACTTATTGTTGTGAGAGATCCAACAATAAGTGATTTTCTTAATAAAATTGGTTGAATGAGTAGGATAGAGATATTCACTTACATAGCTTGCTTAGACATAAGGAGCTGCAACTATTAAGGATTTCAAAATACAAATAAACGCATATTAGGGTTACAAGTGAGGCTTAGAGATTTGTTCCCTTATCCTTTATATGCATGTTTTAATGTTGTAGAGATACACCACTTGATCACTCTAACCTCACATGTCACGACACAACTCATCATCACACATATTCACTTCTAAAATAATAATGGATCATAACTCAACTCAATCACTCTTGATATATTTCTACTCTCAACTTTTCACCATTCTAAGATCTGTTTGACTTGAACATTGAACTCGACAACACCATTATTATTTCCCTCTTTGCTCATGTTTACTTTACAACTTCTTGTATGAAAATTATTATGCTTAATACAATCTCTGTGGGATTGATACTCTTTCTTATCACTTGCTACTAATTTGACCGTGTATACTTGCACATACATAAATTAGTCCATCATCAAGCCTAGAGCTCTGAGATGCATGTTTATGGAATACCTTGAAGGAGTCAAAGCTTATAGGCTATGGTGCCTAGAGCCAGGTCACAAAAGGTGTATCACCAATCGAGATGTAGTTTTCAATGAAGCTGGGACGAATGTCAAGAAATTGATAAAGTTAGTCGTAGTGTAGAGATAACCGAAGAGGAGCTGGAACAGAAAAAGATTCCTGTTGAGGTGGAGCATGTCGATGCTGAGTTGTGTATCCCAGATTAAGTCGAAGAAGCACAAGATGATGAAGATACTAAGGGTGTGTTTGGTTCAAATGAGGGGGAGGGGAGGGATTTTAATGGAGGGGAGAGAAGGGGAGGGGAGGTGAAGGAATTTTTTTAATCAAATGGGTGTTTGGTTCAAACAAGGGGAGGGGAGGAGAAGGGAGGGATTTTAATTAAAAATATGTTTGGTTCAGGAGAGGAGGGGAGAGATTTTATTAATAATTTACATTTTTATCCTTATTATCTTATATAAGTGATACGATATGATAATTCAAATGTGAAATATCTATACATATTTTTTTGTTAGTAAAATTTCTAATATTGAGTGACTAAAAAGTTATAATTTACTACATAACGTTAAAAAACTGAGTTCACTTAATTCGAATAAAATGTTCAAAAACAAATTAACTATATGTTGATAACAACTTTGAAATCGTAATGAATTATTTAACACATAAAATACATAAAATAATTTATTACTAAATATAAATGATTTAAATTATTTAATAAAATAAATTAATTAATTAAAATTAAAATTTTAAAATTTGATATAAAAGAAAATATCATAGGATACATAACAAAATTAGAAAAAAAACAACATAAAAGAGTTACAAAAAAATCAAAAAAGTGAAAAGATTATGATTTAAAGGTGGAATGACAAAAATTTCAAAATAATTTAAAGGTGGAGAATAATTATAATAAGTTGATAGAAGCAATCGAGAAAAACTACACAGAAGAGAGCAATAATACAAAAGAAAATGAATAATTTTAAAATATTAAAATTAAACTAAGAATATTATACTAATTATAATAATTTTTAAAATATTAAAGTTGAGATTCTCTCCCCTCCCCTCCAAATTCCTCCGATTTGGAGGAACTCAAAAAGTGTGTTTTTGAGGGGTTTTGCTCCCCTCCCCTCCCCTCCCCTCCCCTCTTAAAATTTGAACCAAACACATTTAATTAAAAATATTCCATCCCCTCCCCTCCACCTACCCCGAACCAAACACACCCTAAGAAAATTGAGGAAACTGTCGATGACTTCCTATTGACAAGAGATAGGCCGAGAAGAGTCATCAAGCTACCTCAAAAACTTGGGTATGCAGATCTCATAGCTTATGCGTTAATCTTTGCAAGTGAGATTCTAGATGAAGAACTGACCGGTAAAATAGCAAGTGTACTATTTTCTACCGATGTAGTTATTAAAGTGGAAGTTATCCAAGTATCGATCACAAGGACTGCTGTGGCAATATAAGTTTTGACAGTAATTCAATTGAACAAAAAGCACATGGGGTTGTTTTGATTGGTTTGTTAAAGATTAAACTAAGTTGAAATAAGCAATATTTAAAAACGAGATTTTGTAATAAAATAAGAGAAAACATGCTAGGGTAGATGTATGAACCGCCTTGTAATTCGTATGACCGCTATTTCATGAAAGATTCGTTTGTATGAGTAAGTAACAATTCTTAAAAGTTATTTTCCCTAATTCCTTAGCGGAAAATCATATGGTACATAAATTATGTTTTAATTCCTTAACAACCTAACTTTGTACCAAGAACCATGTTCATGTAATCAAGAATGGATGATCACAATAGTTAAACCCTTATTCCTAAGCGATTCACTAATAGTGTTATAATTCAAAAAGCATTAACGTGGTTTGTCCGACCTAACGTTAACCGTAAATCAAGAATCTATTTTCCAATAGATAAAAGCATTAGACACTTTGAATATAAACTTAACTCATAAAACTTCAAAATCATAAAATAACGGTAATTCGATTCATTACATACTAGCAATTCAGGGACATCCCCCTACCATAAAAATGTTTAGCTACTCATAATAATGAAGAAAACAACAAAGGTAATCGTGAACATTACAAGAGATGAGGATTTCTTCAATCTTCAATTGCTTCCGCTCTTGAAGATCTCCCTTTTCCAAACCCTTGATTGCTCTTCTCTCCTTCGTAAAAAATCTCCAATATGATCCAAGATGCACAATCCTTCTCAGAATTAGGTTTTAGTACTGCTGATTCAAGTTCAAAACGTGCGAAAAGTCCACTCTACCCTTAATGAACTCGGAGCCCTAAAAAATAGAAAATTGGAAAAATTGCTCGCGCCTGCCAACACGGGCCGTGTCCTGTGACACGGGCACCCGTGTTGGCCCTCTGTCCATGTTATTTTCAAAATTTCCCCCCAGGCTTCCTGACACGGGCAGTGTCACGTGACACGGGTACCCGTGTCAGGCCACTGTTTTACATGTTTTCTTTGCTTTCCCCCAGGCTTCCTGACACGGGCAGTGTCACGTGACACGGGTACCCGTGTCAGGCCACTGATTTCTCCATTCTTTTGTTTCTTCTCCTGCTTCCTGACACTGGCCGTGTCCTGTGACACTGGTACCCGTGTCAGGCCACTGTATGCACCAAATCTTCACTTTTTCTTCGATTCATCTTTGTTCAGCCTTGCATTCTTCTCATGGACTTACACGCATAAATCTGAAACACAATCACTACCAAAAACAAGCATCAAAGCATCTTAAAAACATGAGTTCTTAGCATCAAAACAAAACACACAACTTAAACGAAACTTTCAAAATAAGAACGAAAACTATAAAAGACGGGCCATTGTGTTACCGAATTGACGAGATTTATGCCAAGAGATTGATGAAAACACCATACAAATTGGTGACCGATCACAACCCCAAACTTAGCTCGTTGCTTGTCCTCAAGCAATGCCTGAGACATCAAACAAAGGTCACCCCTAAATTTATGCTTCCACAATACAACCGTGTTTTTCACAACTCGACTTCCACCATTCCGGTCAATCATGCTAGCTTTTACTCCCCGAATTTTCTGCTCCACTCTCATGTTAAAATTCTCCTTCACCTGTAAGCTTTTTCACACTTCTCACCAAGTCTCTCACGGTTAAAAGCAATTCACTCATAAATCACGATATGCAATATCAACTTTTAAATTTGAACAAATTCTACTTTCATACACAAACACTTTGCACACACTTTTTGAGGTCTTCGGGTTGAAACGGGGCTTAGGACAGGTGGGATAAACAAGGAAACGGATACACAAAGGTTTTGGGGGCTCGGCAATCATGTTGTCTTTCTTGTTATTGTGCTCATTTTAGTACGATGGGGTTTAATCATTGACTCTTGACTTCACTCACTTATTCGAGTGTTTCAAATGTAACCAAGTCATTTAGTCAGGACAAGTGTGTTTTGGTGAGTTCTATAAATTTTCTTTTCTTTTCTTCTTTTTTTTCACTTGCCCTTTTTGTATCACCACCCCAAACTTAGAATTTTGCACAACTTTTTCATCCACCGCGTTTATGCCGAGCACGGGTAAAAGGGAATATTTATTTTTTCTTTTGGCCAAGGGGTAATATATGCGGGTTTTTAAAAACAAACAAGGGATAAAGGCTCAAAGGGGTTTGCAAATGGTAAACATGAATCAGGGATGGCTAAAAAGGCTCAAGGGGAAACACAAAAAAAACGTGCCTCAGTGTGTGTTATCAGGTAGTGTCATATGAATAGAACTTACGCAAATTCAAAGTGATAAAGTCATACCTGACTACTCTCTCATGATGATAAATGTCTGGCTTTTTATGATCTCACCAAGTTGGGCATAGCTTACAGGATCCCGAGTGCTTATTGTGTAATGTCGCTTCTTTTCCGGTTCGTATGTACCAGCTTTCAATCTCAGACCAGTGTCATCGAGTTGCGTCCAACTATTTTTTTCAGTTGTATCAACTTTCAGGGGTGCCTCGGGTGCAAGCTTGGGTTTGATCTTTCATCCACTCGGTACTGGTTCACCTCTCTTTGACACAATCCTCGTCCTTCTGCAACACAGTGTTCCTTCAAGCAAACTAATTAAAACAGAACGAAAAACTTAGCAAATAAACTGAAAATAAAAACTGAATGCAATAAAACCCCCCCACACTTGAACCAAACATTGACCTCAATGTTTAAATTCAAGATAGTGAGGGTGAACTCACAGAGGGTACTGCAACTCCAGCTGCCTCTTCCTAGCTTTCACCGGAGAGACCCACCTTTTTTTTCTGAAAACAAAACAAAAAGTAAACTGCATTATTAAAACCGTGGGTTGCCTCCCACGAAGCGCTTCGTTTAACGTCGCATGGCTCGACGGTCCAATACCCTTTATTAAGGAGGGTACTTCCTCCTCCAAACTTGGTTGCTTGTCACTTCCGCAACCACAAACTTATGAAGCCGAGAAGTATGGACCACTTTTCTCTTCAAGTTACTACCCACTTTCATCTTCTCACCTTTACTTTCCACTGTTTTCTTCTTCTTGATTTCTTGAATTACCGCAGGAATTTTTGTAGGTGTATGAGTTGAGGCCACCTTAGAGATGATACTTGAAACTTTTTCGGGATGGTGTGGACTTTTGCTGGCTCCCTCACTTATGATCATACCAACTTTAGATTGATTATTCCCAGCTTCTTTTTTGACTTCTAACACCTTCAGTGTTACCTCCTCATCAAATGATTTAACTACGAGTTCCCCTTTTTCAATATCCAAATTGCAGCGACTAGTAAGCAAAAAGGGTCGCCCAAGAAGGATTGGAGTCTCTTCATCCTCAGGAATGTCCATGATGTGGAAATCAACTGGGTAAACAAACTTGTCGATCTCTACCATTACATCTTCGGCTATCCCATATGAATTCTTAATAGTGTGATCAGCAAATTGCAACTTTGTTTCACTCTCGCTTATTTTTCCAATCTCCAGCTTTTTGAAGATGGACAATGGCATCAAACTCACACTAGAACCAGAATCAATTAGCACCTTTTTGAACACTCTGTCATTTACGGTGCACGGTATTGCCACCACTCCAGGGTCTTTCTTCTTAATGGGGATCTTCCTTGCTGGCGAGACTCTACCACACTTTTCAGTCACAATTTTTGTTTCATCTCCCACTTGTCTTTTCTTAGAAATTACCTCTTTCATAAATTTCTTGTATAAAGGCATATTCTCAAGTGCTTCAAAGAAAGGTAAGTTAATCTCTAACTTCTTGAACATTGCAGCAAACTTCTCAAAATCCTTCTCTTTCGAATCCTTCTTGGCCACTCTAGAGGGGAATGGTAATTTGACCACCGGTTTAGTTTCTTTCTTATTTTTCGCTTCCAGTGGCTTAACCGGTGATATCACTACTTCAGGCTCTTTCGGATTTTCTCTAACTTCTAGATCTACCTCTATGACTACGTTGTCATCTATTTCTTCTTCTTCTTCAGGCTCTGGCGCTTTCTGACTTCTTGTTGTAACAACATTAATTTTTTCTTGGTTTTTTGGATTTGCCACAGTTGAGCTTGGAAGAGTACCTTGTGCTTGTGGAGTGAGATGTTGTGCTATCTGACTCATTTGAATTTCCAGATTCTTGATTGAAGCGCTGGTGTTCCTCAGATTGCTCCTAGTTTCTTCTTGGAATTGAGAGTTTTGAGCTGCCATTTTTTCAATAGCGATCTCCCAATCTTCTTTCTTCGGTACCTGTTGTTGAAATTGTTGTTGACCTTGAGTTTGGAACTGTTGTGGATGGTGCTGGAATTGTTGTTGGTATGGTTGTTGTTGTGGAGGTATGTATTGATGTGGCTGTGGTTGATATTGTTGAGTCTGAGGTTGATATGGTTGTTGGCCTTGAACCGGCTTCTGGACGTTTCCTTGCTGGTCTTTCCATGAGAAGTTCAGATGATTTTTCCACCCCGGATTATATGTGTTGGCGTAAGGATTATTCTGCCTCAACATATGAATCTGCTCAACCTGTTCTTGAGTTGCCACACAATGCATAGCAAAGTGCGGTCCACCACATATTTCACAAAGAACCGCTTTAACTGGTTCCACCTGTACCACTGTCTGAGTTCCAATATTCATCTTTTTTAACCTTCTCTCTACCTCTGCAGCAATCTGATCCTCCATCTTAACAACCTGCTCTGGCAACTTCAAATCAATTTTACCCTCCGGTTGGCTCATGGTTCGATCATACAACTCAAGATGCTCATTAGCAGCAATTGCCTTTATGATCCTTTTCATAACAGTGGCTGTAGCAAAATTGGTTGAACCACCAGCAGCGGTATCAATAAGCTGCTTTGTCTTAAGTCGCAAACCATTCACGAAATTCTGCATCTGCTCGGTAGCGTCCATGTTATGAGTAGGACATGCAGTCAAACACCTTTTGAACCTCTTGTATGCATCCCCCAATGATTCCCCCTCTTTTTGTTTGAAATTTACAATATCATATCTTTTTCGGATGAACACCGAAGCAGGAAAATATTCATTGAGGAATGTTGTTTCCATCTCTTGCCATATCGTGATACTTGCAGCTGGAAGTGAGTAAAACCATTCTTCTGCATCTTCGGATAAAGTAAATGGGAACATCACGAGTCTCTTGGCTTCTTCCGAATGGCCTTCAATCTTCAATGATGTTGTTGTGGTGAGGAATCTTTGTAGATGCTTATTTGCATCTTCATTGATTCTTCCCGCAAACGGCTTGCTCTCCAACTGTCGGATAGTTGAAGGATGGAGTTGGAAGTGTGCCACATTGACCGGTTGGTTTACGATGGTCATTCTTCCAAGCGGGGCATTAGCCCTTCCATAGTCTCCTAAAAGTCTCTCTGGAGGAGGTGGATCCGCTGCCATAGGTTCTGATTCAGACTCTGAATGCTCGGACGGAATAGATAGTCCTTCTTCGTCTTCCGATTCTGAAACTATAGGTGATCCCTCTTTCGATGCCAGTCTTTTCCGCTTAACTTCTCGTAGTCGTGCTCGCAATGTTCTTTCTGGTTCTGCGTCAAAAAGAAGTTCAGCTGAGGCCTTACCTCGCATACAAGATTAGACAATGCTTAATCGGAAGCACAAATAATAACAAAAATAAAATCAAAATAAAAATTGCAGAAAAATAGAATTTTAGTTGCAGAGCAACAAAATTTCAATTGACTTATTAATCACTTATATTATGGCAGTCCCCGGCAACGGCGCCAAAAACTTGACCGGTAAAATAGCAAGTGTACTATTTTCTACCGATGTAGTTATTAAAGTGGAAGTTGTTATCCAAGCATCGATCACAAGGACTGCTGTGGCAATATAAGTTTTGACAGTAATTCAATTGAACAAAAAGCACATGGGGTTGTTTTGATTGGTTTGTTAAAGATTAAACTAAGTTGAAATAAGCAATATTTAAAAACGAGATTTTGTAATAAAATAAGAGAAAACATGCTAGGGTAGATGTATGAACCGCCTTGTAATTCGTATGACCGCTATTTCATGAAAGATTCGTTTGTATGAGTAAGTAACAATTCTTAAAAGTTATTTTCCCTAATTCCTTAGCGGAAAATCATATGGTACATAAATTATGTTTTAATTCCTTAAAAACCTAACTTTGTACCAAGAACCATGTTCATGTAATCAAGAATGGATGATCACAATAGTTAAACCCTTATTCCTAAGCGATTCACTAATAGTGTTATAATTCAAAAAGCATTAACGTGGTTTGTCCGACCTAACGTTAACCGTAAATCAAGAATCTATTTTCCAATAGATAAAAGCATTAGACACTTTGAATATAAACTTAACTCATAAAACTTCAAAATCATAAAATAACGGTAATTCGATTCATTACATACTAGCAATTCAGGGACATCCCCCTACCATAAAAATGTTTAGCTACTCATAATAATGAAGAAAACAACAAAGGTAATCGTGAACATTACAAGAGATGAGGATTTCTTCAATCTTCAATTGCTTCCGCTCTTGAAGATCTCCCTTTTCCAAACCCTTGATTGCTCTTCTCTCCTTCGTAAAAAATCTCCAATATGATCCAAGATGCACAATCCTTCTCAGAATTAGGTTTTAGTACTGCTGATTCAAGTTCAAAACGTGCGAAAAGTCCACTCTACCCTTAATGAACTCGGAGCCCTAAAAAATAGAAAATTGGAAAAATTGCTCGCGCCTGCCAACACGGGCCGTGTCCTGTGACACGGGCACCCGTGTTGGCCCTCTGTCCATGTTATTTTCAAAATTTCCCCCCAGGCTTCCTGACACGGGCAGTGTCACGTGACACGGGTACCCGTGTCAGGCCACTGTTTTACATGTTTTCTTTGCTTTCCCCCAGGCTTCCTGACACGGGCAGTGTCACGTGACACGGGTACCCGTGTCAGGCCACTGATTTCTCCATTCTTTTGTTTCTTCTCCTGCTTCCTGACACTGGCCGTGTCCTGTGACACTGGTACCCGTGTCAGGCCACTGTATGCACCAAATCTTCACTTTTTCTTCGATTCATCTTTGTTCAGCCCTGCATTCTTCTCATGGACTTACACGCATAAATCTGAAACACAATCACTACCAAAAACAAGCATCAAAGCATCTTAAAAACATGAGTTCTTAGCATCAAAACAAAACACACAACTTAAACGAAACTTTCAAAATAAGAACTAAAACTATAAAAGACGGGCCATTGTGTTACCGAATTGACGAGATTTATGCCAAGAGATTGATGAAAACACCATACAAATTGGTGACCGATCAAGAACCTAGAGACTATAATGAAGTTATTACGGGTCGAAATAAGTCCTAATGACTGAAGACCATGGATGATGAGATAAAATCTCTTCATGATAACCACACCTGGGAGCTTATCAAGAAATTTGTTGGAGCAAGGTTAGTCAACTGTAAGTGGATTTTCAAAGTTAAGGAATGAATAGAAGGAGTGATGTCAAAGAGATACAATGCAAGATTGGTTGCAAGGGGTCTCACTAAAGAAGAAGATGTTGACTTTAATGACGTGTTCTCTCATGTTGTGAAACACATGTCCATTCAAATATTACTTGCCATGGTGGCATGGTTTGACCTAGAACTAGAACAAATGGATGTGAAGACTGCTTTCTTGTATGGAGGTCTAGATGAGAAAATTCTGATCAGAAAATCTAAAGGGTATGTAGAAAGGGGAAAGGAAGATTATATGTATAAGCTAAACATGTCATTATATGGCCTGAAACAATCTCCTTGACAATGGAATATGAGATTCAACAAGTTCATGGCACACATAGGTTTCATTAGAAGTCAGTTCGACCATTGTGTTTACTTCATATTTCGACTTGAAAATTCATTTGTAATTTTGTTTACTTTAGATTTTGACCTAAAAATTCATTTTTTATTTTGTTGCTTTATGTGAATGATGTTCTCATAGTAAGCAACAATGTCGAGCATGTAATGAAAGAGAATGCTGAATTCAATATGGAGTTCGACATGAAGGATCTGGGAGCTACACCCAGGTTTCTTGGGATTGAGACCCAAAGAGATAGAAAGTAGTCAAAATTATGCTTATCTCAAGAGACATACCTACGAAATATTCTCGACAAGTTTGGTATGTCGAATTCAAAGCCTGTTGTAACTCCGAAAAACCCTGAATTCAAGCAAAATATAGATCAGTGTCCCAATGTTGAGGTCGAAAGAACTTATATGAATAGCCTCCCATATGCTAACATAGTAGTTTTTTTATGTATGTTATGGTCTGTACTAGATCCGACATAACATATGCAATAAATCTTGTAAGCAGGTACATGGTAAATCCTAGAAAGACTCACTAGCAAACATTGAAGTGGGTTCTAAGGTACATTAATGAGTCTCTGAACAGAGTCCTAATTTATGGTGGAGCATGTGGTGAAGGTAGTAAAATAGTAATCGAAGGGTATGTCGACTCTAATTATGCATGTTGTATGGATTTCAGGAAATCTATTTCTGGATATGTGTTCACTATGTTTGGCACAACAATTAATTGGAAAGCGACGCTTCAGAAAGTTGTAGCCTTATCAACGCCTGAAGTGAAATATATCACCCCCACTAAAGCTGTGAAAGAAGTATTATAGCTTGAAGATTTTGCTAAGGAGTTGAAACTTCAAGGTCAAGTTATCTTTGTTAAATGTGATTGTCAAAGTGCTATACATTTGTCGAAGAATTCATCCTATCATGAGCGAACCAAGCACATCGATGTGAGGTTGTATTTCGTTAGAGGTGTAATTGAGCGTGGAAAAGTCCAAGTGCAGAAGGTTTCGACAGATCACAATGTTGCTGATATGATCATCAAGACATTGCCAAGTTGCAAGTTTTTCCCCTGTATGCAGTTGATAAAGTTGCATGAAGAAAGCAACTTTGTTCTTTGATGTTATAAATTTTGTTCCAAGGTTGAGATTTGTAAGATATTTGATCGAACTCTAATATGATCGAAGGGTAGCTTCTTGAATCAACAATTTGGCAGGATCATAGCATGTCGTTGAAGTCTGTTCTCACCTTGTAGTCGAAGTATGCTAGGATTGTTAGCATGTCGAATTTAACCTGTTTGTTATGCTCAATTGTTTAAGTTTGCTTGTTCTCTAGGTTAGCTTATGTAATGAGCCTGTATGAGAAAGCTCATTAGTTTAGTGTGTTAGTTTTCTTAAAAATAATATACTACTCTTTCATTATTGCATAGTGCAAATCCTAATTAGAGTGAGATTATTTGTTATTTTGTAGAATGAACTAAGAATTTCTAAAGATCCACATGCTACTTTTCAATATACGATAGCGATTTTCAAGACTGTCTATTCAAAATTCAAAAATATTCTGATCGATCTCACTAATCATATTATTCATATCATTCCGTTCATTTTCAATTGTCACTTTAAAAAAAAAATTATTTCCTTTTAAATGTCATTTTAAATTTAAAAATAGTAATGATTGTTATTTTATCAAAATTACCCCTTGTCATTAATTATAAAAAAAGAAAAAAATTAAATCAAATAATAAAAAGTTGAAGATATTATAAATAAAAAGATAATTATTGTTAAAAAATAAGAAAAATGATTAGTTTTTTTGTTAGGGTAAAAAGTATAAAAAGAATGAATTTATTTATCTATTAGGGTCATGCTAACATGTGCCCTAAGGGCACATGTTAAGGATACTATAATTAGAAAAAGTTAAATATAATTAAATGCAATAAAGTCATATTTAAAATTTCGATACATTGAATGCACAAGTTTCAAGAAAAAATTTCTATAAATATCTCATTAACTTGTGCCCTTGGGGCACATGTTAGCTTTTCTCTATCTATTATATTCCCATCTTTGTCAGACCTAGCAAAAAAGTATAAAAAAACAATTTTCTTTGGTGATAATGTATTTATTATCGCATCATACTTTCACCCTCCTTTCTTTTTATTTGAATTTATTTACCTTTTACGGAGTATGTTACAACGGTGATTCTGTCCCTCACTTTTCAATTTTGTTCTCTTCCCACATTCACCTATTTCTTTCTTCTTCTTTTCCATTCTGTCACACACTCATTCCTAACTCCCAAATTCCAAATATCTAGCCTCGATTATGCAAATCCATTTCTTACATTTTCACTTTACGTAATGCATACATATGATATACTCCTACATACATAAAAGTTTACAAATATAAATATTAAATAAATCAAGGGTAAATTTGCAAAAGTGTACAAAAAAGTTTGAAGTTGGGTTCGGTGCTTTTTGATTGGACTATTGTTGTTGTTGTAGTAACGATTGTGTTTGTTTGTGTTATTTGAGTTAACAAAAACAAACACATTTTAACATTAAAAACATCATAACATGTCCCATCGTTTATTCTCTTCAATCGAGGAACCAAAACTTTGAGCTTACTCACATCACTACCATTCATCCTTTCTCATCATGAATCATTATTCATCATCAAAATCCTCTCTTTCTCTCTTCCATTATCAACCTTCATCCATCTACTGAGTTTTTCACTCTCTCAACTCCTCACACAAATCAGGTTTCTTGCTCTTTCTCATCACTCACTCTTCCTGTTTTAACTCACCTTAGATTTTTATGTGTTAAAGTTTGTTTATTTATTTTAATTTTGAAATTTTATAGCTGGTTGGTTTGGTGAGGATCTTGTGAGGTACAATATCTTTAATGGTTCCTCAAGTGGTTGAGCTTGCTTTTTATCTTTTTTTGTGTTCTTTTTCTATCTATCTGTACACCCCAGATCTCAGTTTTTCCCACCCATTATTGATGTTACTGTAAAGTTTCAAAATTTGTGTTCATTATTGGCTTGTTAGTTTCTAGATT
Source organism: Vicia villosa (assembly GCF_029867415.1). NCBI lineage: Eukaryota > Viridiplantae > Streptophyta > Magnoliopsida > Fabales > Fabaceae > Vicia > Vicia villosa. The sequence goes on along the minus strand of NC_081180.1, from coordinate 36,866,712 downwards.
TTACTTTCTTTATGCTTCTCCCTTTGCTCTTCTTCCTTTGAGATGAGCTTGTTCTTGCTTTGAATTTGGAACAGTGCATCTTCAATTATTGTTTGTGGTTTGGAATTTACCAAGATTCAACCAAATGTACTCAATTCTGTCATCTCTCTTGGAACAGATTGATATATAGTTGTTAGATCTGAATAGGATTTTGTTCTTACTGTTCCTATGTTTTGACTATCCTCAATTTCTTTGACACATGTCCTTGTTCATAGGTTGTTGTTTTCTCTCTTGATCTTGTTTCCAATTATTCTGTCTTGCACAAGATTTTGTTTGATTTCATTGTTTAGTTCTCATATGTTTGCTTCTTTGTTGTGGAATGATTAGATTATCTTGTGCTTATTTTATGTTTCACTGGTAAATCAACTTAATGACTTCTATGAACTGATTTGGATAAGTTGGATGCAGGTGTTATAGGTTAGGCTTGTAGCATTGTCACAATGATAAAGCAAATTCTTAGCAAATTGCCTAAGAAGTTACCGAAATCGGACTCATCAGATTCTGCAAAGAGTGATTCTGGAAATAGTACTACTAGTTTCGGAAACGTGTTTCAGTGCACGAATGTTGGAAGTACAATTTCAAGTAAATTAAATGTTGTGAAAAGGGTATCTTCTGTTGTTTTTCCTGCAAGTGTGAATTCTGGAGTGGAGGCGGTTGATCCTTCTCTATCGTTCAAAGATGTTTCGAATACGCAGAAACAAAGCCTTTTTATCAGTAAGTTGAACCTTTGCTGCAAAGTTTATGATATGAGCGATCCTGATAAGAACTGTAGTGAGCAAGATGTTAAACGCCAAACGTTGTTAGACCTCGTTGATTTTGTTTCGTCTGGTTCTGTTAAGTTTACGGAACCAGCAATTGCGGCGCTGTGTAAAATGTGTGCGGCAAATTTGTTCAGGGTTTTTCCACCTAAGTTTCGTTCGAGTAGCGGTGGTGGAGAAACAGAAGACGAAGAACCAATGTTTGATCCTGCTTGGTCTCACCTTCAAGTTGTTTATGATCTACTCCTTCAGTTCATCAATTATAACTCTCTTGATGTGAAGCTTGCGAAATCGCACGTAGATCATGCTTTTGTTTTAAGATTACTCGACCTTTTTGATTCCGAGGACCCTAGAGAAAGAGATTGTTTGAAAACAGTTCTGCATAGAATCTATGGGAAATTCATGGTTCATAGGCCGTTTATAAGGAAATCGGTTAGCAATATTATCTACCGGTTTGTTTTTGAGACCGAGCGGCATAGTGGAATTGCCGAGCTATTAGAGATTTTCGGGAGCGTTATCAGTGGATTTGCCATGCCGTTGAAGGAAGAACACAAAATATTTTTGTGGAAGGCTTTAATTCCATTGCACAAACCTAAATCTATCGGAATTTACCATCAGCAGTTAACATATTGCATTGTACAGTTCATAGATAAGGATCAAAGATTGGTTAGCTCGGTGATAAAGGGACTGTTAAAGTACTGGCCGGTTACGAATAGCCAAAAGGAGCTCATGTTCATGAGTGAGTTGGAAGAGGTTTTGGAAATGACTAGCATGGATGAATTCAAGAAGATTATGGTGCCGCTGTTTCGACGACTGGCTTGCTGCCTTACTAGCTCCCATTATCAGGTTGTTTTTTCTACGCCGGTCATCTTTCTAGTTGCCTATATTGGCGTTTATTGATTCATGTGCAATTATAGTTATTATATATGGCTATGATGAGCATTGATTATAGTTTATACTGATGTATTTATCGATTCAGGTGGCGGAACGAGCACATTTGCTATGGAACAACGAGCACATTCTGAATCTTATAACTCAAAACCGACAAGTGATTCTGCCTCTCGTCTTCTCAGCACTTGTACATAACTCACAGAATCACTGGAATCAAGCAGTGCTGAACCTAACTCAGAACATACGCAAAATGCTATCTCAGATGGACGAGGAACTCGTACTCGCCTGCCAACGCAAGATCGAAGAGGAAGATTCAAAGTCAAGCGACGTAGCTGAGAGACGAAGAATAACATGGGAGCGTCTAGAAGAAGCCGCAACCGGCGTCCAATCCATAAGCAACGGCGGTGACATCTTACTCCAAGTAAAACCAACTACTGCTACATGCTCAGTAGCATGCTAATTGAAAATTTCTGAGTCATGTTGTTGAATGATTTGTAAGAGGTTGTTTGTTCTAATTTACATAGTGGCTTTTCTATCATGATATCAATATCATCATCTAGTAGAAACAACAAACAACAAACAAAAAACAACACAAACATGTTCAAAACTTGTGTTGTTTTTGCTTAGGTGTTGCTGAGTAGGTGATATTTTGTTTTTTGTTTTGGAGGATTCATGAGGAAACATGTTACAGTGTTTATCTGTCGGTGGTTCATTCGTGCATGAAATGCAATTATATGATGATGCAGTGTCAGTAACAGTCAGTAGCAACAAGTGTTTCATCTTTTGTTACCTTATGGCCCACATTTTTCCCTTCCAATATGCAAGAGTGTCATTGCCATTATGCTATTAACATTCATTGGCTACTATGTGCTATGTGGATGTTTTATGCATTTCTGTTCCTAAATGACAAGTCAAATTTTATGTGAATGTTCATTCTTTCTTTGTCTGTTTTATTACCTACTACTACTCTATTCATGTAAGCCTTTAGTGGTTCATTCCGGATTTTCAGGATTGTAAAAGAAATAGTAAAGGAATGAGAGAAGGAACAATTATTTGGTTAAAGGGTATTGGTGTCCTATTTCACTTTATCTTTTCTTTCCAATAACAGTTAAAAAGTGAATTGAAGAATAAAGTTTGAGAGGGTATAAGTTAATTAAAATGCACATAATAGTCAAAACTATGAAGTCATAGTTTTAATTTTGTTCTGACTCACCTTTGTGTGAGTTTTTATGGTTGTCGTTTTTAGGAAACATGTTAGATTGAGGAGGGTGAGTGTTTATAAACTTTTTTTGGTAAATCATAATAGTAATTCTCGGTCAAGTAGTAATGTGAGTTTTTTTTGATATACTACAAATAGTAATTTTTAGTCGAGGCTAAGGAATCGAGTAGTAATGCACATTTTTTTAAATATAGAATTAGATTGAGATCCGTGCGATGCGCGAGATATTGATGGATTTTTTAAGTAATATTGAATTATGTATATTTTAGTTTGTTTAGTATAATAAGTATTGTAATTGAGACAATAAGATGAAAAGAGTAAAAGAAAGAGAAAGAGAACAATTCTAAACAAAAAAAATGTTTGAAATATAGAAATGATAAATAAGACGTTATTTAAATTTTAAAATGAGAAATAAGTGGAAAAAAATTTCAATAATTTCTTTTAATATTTCCTTTTATTTTTTCCAATATTTTTAAAAATATTAGATCTTTAGCATTTTATGGATAAGAGGAATTCTATATTGGAACGACTCAGACGCTTTGCAACAAATCATCATAGTCAATATTTTTAATAATTTTGTTTCATATTTCATTTTTTTTTCAATATTTTCAAAAATGTTAAATCTTCATTATTTTATGAATGGGAAAAATTTTACATTCAAACAACTCAAACTCTATGTAACAAATCATCGTAGTCAAAATTTTTAATAATTTTGTTTTACTCCAAATTTAATGATATAACTTAATAATTTGAAGAATAAAATATAAAATTTGTATTATATTGACTTAAATAATATTAAGCGATAGAATTAATTTAATTTTTTTAAAATATATTAATAATCATGAAATAAATGAAAAGATTGCAAGAAAAATATATAAATTGATTTTTAAAGTTTATAAAATTCTTTTATATTAAAGTTACAATAATTAGTTGATAAATTAATAGATTTTTGTAGTTAGTGGGTGTTGAACACATGACCTCTAATAGAGAATAAAATTTTTTTTAAGTTAAGATGAGTTTTTAAAGGTGTCACATAGAAAAATATTTAATGTGACATAATTTAAATGATATGGACAAGAATTTGAGGCTCTGATTTAATATATATAATAGAAGAGTAATTCTCAATTAAAGCTAAAGGGTATGGCCCTGAAGCGTTGCATAGGCTCGACTCCTATTTGATCAACTAATGTTTTATCTCAACTCTACAATGCATTTTTGAAGTATTGTCTTTTTTGCGCTTTGTGTAAGACATCGTGGTTTTATCATTTATAAAAAATAGTTTATTGAGTTACATGGATTTGTCATTTATAAAAGACGTTCTGTTGAGTTAAAGGGTCGAATGTTGTTTATAAATTATTTTTTCGCCCCGTGTGGAATTGATGAGTGTAAGTATTATTTATAAATTATTTTTGGTTGGTCTCAATTCTCAAATGAATTATATGAATAATTTTTATTATATTTTTTCTATTAGTATTTCAAAGTCAAGCAACCCTCCATTCAAATATAGAAAAGAAACCAAAAGTGTAGAATGGTAGAGAGGAAATTTAGTTGATGAAAAATTAAATAGACATTGAATTGTAAGAAAACAAAAAACTTCCTATCCAATTTTCACCCTCTATATATTATGTATGTGTATACACCACTTTATTATTCCTCACTAACATAGTTATTCAATTATTCCCAAGAAAAAAAATGGATTCACCTCTTGTACCTCAAGAGATAAGTTATGTGGAACATGTTCACAAACGCCATGAAGAAAAAGGCTGTCTTTATGCTTGGTTTGTATAGTTAGCAATTAACATTCTTGCTTTTGTTCTTTATTAACAATTCTTTGTTATTATTGTTGTCGCCACTCACCAAAATACATCATTTTGGCCTCTTTCTTCTAGGCACTAATAATTGTTTCATTTTTTCAATTTTTGTTGGCAGTTTATTTGCCTTATGTTGCTGCTTTTGTTGCTATGAGACATGTGAATGTTGCTTGGATGTGGCATGTTGCTGTTGCTCCTAGAAGGATACAAATTCGATTCTATGTAATGGTTATGATTTATAAATAAAGATTTAGTAGCATTTTCAGTGTGTTACTTTTGACTTATGGTTTTGGTTTTGTTTACTTTATGTTCAAGGAGGCATAGACCTAATTTACTAGGATTCTTTTTTTCATGTTGGATTGTTTTTTTTTACTTGGTGTGATAATAATAATTAGTAACGGTGTGAATGTGAAATGAACAATGTGCATGAACATTTGTTGAAACTTTTTTGATTTGTGTCGGCTAAAGGTGAGCTGATTTTTCTGCAGGCTTATCAAATGGAGCCCTCTCTTGGTCCAGGTGCAATAGTTTCTGTAAATTTAACTTTATTTTATGTGGTTAGTTTATACCACTCATTTTTTTTTAGTGGGTGCAAGTTGATAAGTTATTTTACTTTGAAAAAACTATGACGATTCACATGACGATTAACCATCACATACTTGATGTTAAGCCAATGTTTTTCCTCTGCGACCAAACATCGCTGGAAGAAACACATTCAAAGAAATTAGTGACGAACATATTCATAACATGACACTCTTCAACATATAATCGAATATTACTATGTAGCGTTTTCATCAAAGTTTAATACTGTAATAAATTAGAGAAACAAAATGAAACTACACGAAATTCTTCCCAATCATAGGGAGATTTTGACAAAACTTTAATCTCTTTTTCTTTTTCTTCAAGCTCTTGAAAACTATTCCCGCCCCCGCTACTTTCACCGTAACAATGTAGAGTTGTGTTTGATTAGAGTGATTTTGAGGTGAAATGAGATTTTCTAAAATATTCCGAACCATGTTAGTTTGCTTTGATTCATACAAATTTAGTCACAAATATATACTTGAAATACTAAAGAAAATAGGAAAAAAATAACATGTGTTGTAAGAATATCTCAATAATACTAATTTTGTATTACACCAAGATCTTTGAGCTGTAGAACAAAGAACAAAAGAAACTAACTAAATGATCTCAAATAATAATAAATAAAATGTGAAAAAATAAGAAGATATTTACTCAATTCAATCAAATTGTAACAACTTTCCGATTCATTATACTTTAAAATTCATTATAAAAGATTGCAAGATGAGTTACAAGAAAATAATCTTCAAAATTTAAGAATAAATCTTATTTTCTACCATGTGTTTCTCAATCTCTCTAATTCTAAATATAAAAATCACATAAATCCAAAGTGTTTAAAATATTTCCCAAACCCCTTGGATAATCCCAAAGAATGTCAAACTCCCAAAATATAATCTTAAGAATTTCTACCTTTACATCTCACTAGGATTTCTACACCTTATGCAACTTGAACAAACAACAAGTGAGAGAACCATATTTAGAACTGTCGAAACTTTAGCTATACCAAAACACGACCCTTCATCAAACTAATTTGCAAATTGACCTGAACAAGCATGTGACATGTCTGGACTATCACACTCAAACCTCTATCATCCACACCAAATTGGAGTCCATTGTTGCCGCTCTTCGTATCGCTACTAGCTGAACGTCAACTCTCCCGACCATTGATGACTCGTCGAACTACCGCTTTGCGGCTTTTCCGTCACCGTCGACTTCTGGTGCTACTTTTTGCGATTTTAATACCTCTGGTGATGCCAACTTAATCATCAACCACCTTGTTAATATCTCCAAACTTGAATTATTATCCAACAAACTTGATCAAGTTCAAACCACGCTTGAACTTTGATCTTACCTCGTGCACCCAATCACCTTTTTCTATTGAAGTAGTTTAGAAAACTCACAAGTATTTTTCTTTAACCATTTTTACCTCTCGTCTCTTTTGTTTTCTTTCTTGAAAGTCTTTGGTTATGATTCTTACAATCCTTCAACCATATTCTAAGAATAATATATGAGACCTCCATAATCGTAACTTTGAGGTGGTACAAACGTTGGAAATTTTTTTCTAGAGGAATCAACTTTATTATAAGTTGGGATGTCACTTTTGATGAAATCCATATGGGAGATGAAATGCAAAGACCCGGAGGTTATATAATCATAAACTATGGTGAATAAAACTCAATTTGAGATAGAGTTTCCTACTGTAATACTAGAGATGATGAGGTAATTGAGACTCCATTTTCCAATACTATTTAGGAGCAACTTATAGTGGCTCCTAAACATTAAATGGCTCGTGATAAAATTAGGATGAAGATTGTACCACCTCAAAGTTACAATTATGGTGGTACAATCTCCATAATCGATTTCTCACTCACTTGCAAACTTTCTTTAGCTAGTTCAAATTGTTAATTAGGAAATAACTTTTGTATTTATTGTGAATAATTTATTTTTATTACGAGTTGTAATTAGTCATTATAAATTATAATTACTTGTAGTTACTAACATTTTTATATATAATATCAAATATAATGAGAAAGGCATCAAGCCAATTTTCATGACATGATATCAAAAGGTGAACGATCAAACCTGTGAAACCTGTTACTTGGCTGAATAGCAGCACCCCACTAGGTTGCTCTCAAAATCGCATTTCAAAACTGTTCTTTGAAAATCGTAACCTCGTGGTTGCTTGCGATTTTGACTTATTGGTTGTCGTCCCTTGATTTTTCGTCTTGCTGCTTCGCAATCGTGATTATGTGTTGTTCGGCGCAAATTGTTGTTTGCGATCTTGTTCCACACAAATTTTTATTCTGTGATCTTGTTTGGTGCTCTTGTTCGGCGAAGATTGTTGTTTGCGATCTTGTTCTGTGCAGATTTTTGTTCTCTGGTCTTGTCGATGCTCTTGTTTGGTGTAAATTGTTATTTGTGATCGTACTCGTGGCTTGTTCGATGATTTAAGTTACCTATTTATTTCTCCAATATTTTAGAGGGAGAGAATCATATAAAAAATTGTTTATTTATCCAATTGTTGTGGTTACCTATCCTTGATGTAAGTTATTATATATATATATATATATATATATATATATATATATATATATATATATATATATATATATATATATATATATATATATATATATATATATATATATTCTTCTGCATACACAAGTGATCTCCTTTAGATAAAGGGTGAATTGTATCATGGATTTGGAAAAAGAAATTGTTTTTGTGTCCGTTTTACTGGTAAGAAATATCCAACTTGGGAATTTCAATTCAAGAATTATGTGAAGGGCAAGGAATTATGGAGTCACCTAGACGGTGCATCTGAGACCCCTACAGAGAAAGTTGCATTAGATGTGGGGGAAACCAAAGATGCTCAAATAATCACTTGGATCCCCAGCACTATCGATCCTCAACTGATCAATAATTTACGCTTATTTTCAACTGCTCAAGAAATGTAGTTTGAAGTGTATTTACAATCATGACAATGCAGCCAAACATTTTTAGTTTGAACTAGAGATAGATAATTACAAACAATGTAATTTATGTATTCAAGAATATTATTATGGTTTTTTGAATTTGTGGACAAAACACTCATTTCTTATTCATTCTGATGTTCCCAAGACTGCTCTCACGACTGTCCAAGAGGTCTATAACACAAGTAGGAGAGATCAATTTCTCATGAAACTTCATCCAGAATTTGAAGTTGTCAGAGGTGCTTTGCTTAATAGAAATCCAGTTCCTTCTTTGGATACATGTGTTGGAGAACTTCTAAGAGAGGAACAACATCTTATTACTCAAGGAGCTACGTCTCATGGAGCTGTCGTTTATGAGCCAGTGGCGGGTTGCATATGCTGCTCATAATAGTGGTAAAGGTCGTCATATGAGACAGGTTCAATGTTTCTCTTACAAAAAATTATGTAATTATTGCAAGCGGCAAGGTCATATTATCTCTGATTGACCCACACGTCCTCCACGATCAACACAATGTTTGACACATATATATCATGCAATTACAAATTCTGCAGTTGGTCCTTCTATTACTAGTGCATCTAATGGTGGCACTCAACAGCCTGAAATGATTCAACAAATGGTACTTTTCACTCTTTCATCCTTGGGAATTCGGGGTAAGTCTTTTAATGTTTTACGTCCATGGTTTCTTTATTCTGGTGCATCTAATCACATGACGGGTTCCTCTGAATACTTGCATAATTTACAGTGTTATCATGGCTATCAGAAAATTAACCTTACTGATGGTAATACCAAATCTACCACTAAAGTTGGTGACATAAACTCTGATTTTTGGCGTGTACTTGTATCACCTGGTCTTGCTTCCAATTTATTGTTTGTTAACCAATTGGTGGATGATAATTATAATGTTAATTTTTCTCGCGTTGGTTGTCATATGCAGGAGAAGGTGTCAGGGAAGGTGATCGCGAAGGGGCCTAAAGTGGGAAAACTATTCCCTTTCCAGTTTATTTCTAATCATTTATCTCTTGCTTGTAATAACGTTTTGAATTTGAATTCTTATGATGATTGACATAGAAAACTGAGTCATCCAAACTCTTCAGTTTTGTCTCATTTATATAAAACCGGTTTGTTGGGAAATAAAAATGTTATTTCTAATGCCTGTGTTTCATTTTGAAAATTGGCTAAAAGTAAAAAACTTCCTTTTCCGTCTGATGCTCACCGTGCCTCCACTTGTTTTGAGATGATTCATAGTGATGTATGAGGAACGTCTCCTGTAGTTTCTCATTCTCAGTATAAATATTTTGTAATATTTATTGATGATTATAGTTTTTTTACTTGAATATATTTTCTCCATTCTAAATCTGAAGTTTTTTCTAGTTTAAGAAATTTTTGACATATGTTGAAACTCAATTTCAAGCAAGTATTACATTTTTTTGCTCTGACTCTGGTGTTGAGTAAATGTCTCATAAGTTTCAGGAATACCTTCAACAAAAAGGCATATTGTCTCAATACTCCTCAATAAAATTGTATGGAAGAATGTAAGAATCGTCATTTGCTTGATGTAACACGCACCTTACTTCTCCAAGCTTATGTACCATCCCGATTTTGGATGGAGGCTCTTTCCACAGTAGTCTTCTTGATCAACCCTCTTCCTTCTACGATTATTGATCTTGATTCTCCTTTCTTTCGTCTTTTTAAAATTCATCTTGATTATAATGCTTTACATACTTTTGGGTTTATATGTTTTGTTCACTTACCTTCATTTGAAAGGCATATACTTGGAGCAAAATCTGTTCAATATGCATTTATGGGATATAGTCACTCTCATAAGGGATTTGTGTGTTATGATATCACTAACCATCATTTTCGCATTTATAGGAATGTGACATTTTTTGATAATCAATTTATGTTTCCCTGTGTTTCCCTTACCATTAATGATAGTGTTACTCTTCCTAAGTTTTCTATTATTCCTCAAACTATAGAACATTATAAACCAGGCCATGTATATGTTAGAAAACACATATAGCAGGTTCCCACACCCCTTCCCATGTTGAACCGCCACATGATCTTGTACCGGTTAAACCACGATGTTCTAGTCGAATATCTCGTGCACTAGATATATATTCACCAGACAGGTATGATTCTTCACATACTTCTCTGAGTGCCATACTCTCTAGCATATCTATTCTTACTTGTTACTCATAGGCTGTTAAAGATGTGTGATAGATAAAAGCAATGAATAAAGAGATTCAAGCTCTTCAAGAGAATTTCACATGGGATATTGTCTTGTTTCCTCCTGATGTTAAACCTATAGGTTGCAAATGGGTGTATTATGTGAAATTGAATTTTGATGGGTCCCTCAACCGTTACAAAGCTTGTTTGGTTGCTTTAGGAAACAAGCAAGAATATGGAATTGATTATGATGAGACATTTGCACTGGTTGCCAAAATGAAAATTGTTTGCACGATCATCTTTATAACTGCTTATAATGGGTGGTCTCTTCATCAAATGGATGTAAAGAATGTTTTTCTTCATGGTGACCTGATAGAAGATATTTATATGACCCCACCTCAAGGCTTACTCTCTTCATCTAAAGGCACGTGCAAGCTCAAACGCTTCTTATATGGTTTGAAACAGTCACATAGAGCATGGTACAAGAAATTCTGCTCCACTTTACTTGGATTCTCATTTTCTTAAAGTCAGTATGATTCCTCTTTATTTATTCATAACATATCTACGGGTATTGTTCTTCTTCTTTTGTTTGTTGATGATATGGTTATTATTGGTTCTAATCATGTTGTAATTCAACGACTTATGCAACAGTTACAGGCCTCATTTCACATGAAAGATCTCGGTAATCTACATTATTTTCTTGGTCTTGAACTTCATTTTACCTCCAAGGGAATCTTTCTCCATCAACACAAGTATGCTACCGATTTAATTTCTATGGCAGGTCTCCAGTCGGCTAATCCGGTAGGTCCTCTTGAGGTTAACGTTAAATATCATTGTGATGATGGTGATCTTTTGTCTGGTCCCTTATTGTATCGACAAATTATGGGTAGCATCAACTACTTGACTATTACTCACCCTGACATATCTTTTGATTTTCAACAATTAAGTCAATTCATGCATTCTCCTCGCCGTCTTCACTTGGTTGCGGTTCGTCGTATAATTCACTACTTAAAGGGAACCTCTCACCACCGATTATTCTTTTCCGTTGGAATTTCTCTTCAGTTGAGTGCCTATAGTGATGCTGATTTGGCAGAGTGTCGTGATACTTGTTGATCTGTCACTGGTTGGTACATGTTTCTTGGTTCTTCATTGATCTATTGGAAAAGTAAGAAGAAAGCAAAAGTTTATGAATCTTCTATTGAATCAAAATATTTGGCTTCGGTGTCTTTTGGCTGAACTTGGATTTCCCCAAACAGAGCCAACTTCAATTTATGCTGACAATATAAGTACCAATCAAATTGTTGCAAATTATGTTTTTCATGAACGAACTAAACATATAGAAGTTGATTGTCATTCAATACGAGATGCCTACGATGATAAAATGATATCACTTCCTCACGCCAGTACTCAGTTGTAGGTAGCAGATATTCTTACCAAGGTTGTTCCACGTCCACGACATCAGTTTCCTGTTGCCAAATTAAAGCTCCTTGACCAGCAACATCAATTTGAGGGGAGATGTTAATCAGAAAATCATTTTTTCATTTATTGTGAATAATTTACTTTCATAAAATAGGAAATTAGTCATTACGAGTTGTAATTAGTCGTTATAAATTGTAATTACCTGTAATTACTGACACTATTATATAGTATCAAATACAATGAGAAAGGCATCAAACCAATTTTCATGACACAAATTTACCTCTTTCACTTACATGCTCGAATCTCAAATGCCATAGCTTGAATTTGTCATGGAAGTCTTGACTAGATAATAATACATTATCAATAATAGTGGAAACAACTAAAATATACAACCCACACACTTTCGGCTCTTTATCCATTATCATTGCACCATGCAAAATTATCATAACCTCGAGTCTGATTCTTGTTCAATAGCCTAGATCATCAAACAATCTTATGAACAACAAAATTTTCTTAAGTTCAGGAACATATATCACATTGCATAGAAGGAATTCAAGATCATCAAACATTTTAACTCTGACCGTACCAATATCATGAACTTTACAAGCCTTAATTTTAAAGAGGAAGACAAGTCTTAATTGATTTTACAGAAAAAAGTTTGATCCCGTTTAGGCAAAAGAAAGTTGTTTGTTGGATGTAATTGCTTTTATGAGGAAGACAAGTGTTCGAACAAGCAAGTCGTACAATTTGTGTCTGAATACTCCAGGATAAAAAGAATGTACATCCAATTAACTCTTTTTAAAACCAATTTTAATTTTTAAAAAGGAATAGTTCAAATCAAATCGAGTAATAATCTCTTAAAGAAAGACAAATGTCAGAACATGCAAATGGTATGACTTTTGTCTAAACACTTGGGGATAAAAGAGTCATACGTGCAATTAATCCTTTTTAATCCAATAAAAGGATTTAACTCTAAACGACAAGCTATTAATTAATTATTTTTAATGGAAGACAAGTGTTTGAACAAACAAGCGACACGACTTGTGTCTGAACACTCAAGGATCAAAGGATGCACATCTAGTTAACTCCTTTTTTCATCCCATTTGATTACAAAAAGATGAGATTTAAAACATCAAATTGTACAACTTGTGTTTTAAAAGCTCGACGATTAAATTAGATGTACATCTATTTAACCGATTTTTCCTCATTTAATTAATTTAATTAAAATGAACTTTTGATTATTAAAACTATCACTAAATGTGTTCTATAAATTCAAAGATAAAAAAAGTCATATCTAATTAACCTTTTACACTTAATTTATTGATTTCAATTAAATTTATTTTGTAAATGTTATAAGGCATTTTTAAATCTTATAGGCTAAGATTAAAAACAAACAAAAAATAGAGAAAAAAACAATCGGACCCAATTTTGAAATAACCCAATATGGCTCAAAAGCCCATTAAATCAAAAAATCAAAAAATTCAATCAAAATAAAATAATAATTAAAATAATAGAAATAAAAATTCAACATCATACCAAAGACTTTGATCATTTCCTTCATTTTTCTATCATTCCTTTTTCATTCTCTCTATCTCTCTTAATTTCATTCTCTTTCTTGATTATATTTTGTTTTTTAATGATGAGTGAGAGTAAAATTAAGAGAGAGATAGAGATGATGGAGAGGAGAGGAGAGAAAAATGAAGGGGATGATCCAAGTCCGAATACCAAACGGACAAAAAGTTTCGGGTTCATGTTAATTCTAGTGCACTTAGTATAACTTAGATTAGTGTTTTTTGTTGTCTTGTTTTTTATAGTTGGTGTGGAGGTTTTGTAGGCTACCAGGATCTTTGTGATCGGTATATTTCAACTGTTTTTGGATTTAATAAAGTTTATTTTTAATTAAAAAAGTTTTTAATATTAACCAACACAGTTTAGTTGCCTACGGCCATTCCTTCAAAGAATAAACATTTTAAAACCAAAACACATACCATATGTTTGGTATGAGAGTGATGTTACTAGAACCAATTATAAAATTCCGGTACAAGATGTACAACCTATGGCCAACCTTCAAATATTAGATTAGAAGGAAGAGTAGCATGAACTAATAACAATTTTAAATGGGGCAAGTACAATCCATAGTCAAGTTTGAAACACATTTTTGGAAACAATGAAAGAGACTCAAGTATACATTTCCCATCAATTTAGGCACTATATAATTAATAGTATAACTCTATTATTTATTTATTTCTCTAACAAATTAAAAAAATGCTAGTCAATTAGATACATTACCTTTTTTGTATTTTACTTCATTCGTCAACAAATGTTAAGCTAGCTAGCTGTTCAAACTTGAAATGCACAAGAGGTATAGGACTCAAAGAAGACAGGTCATTCAAACGGACCCAGCAGTTTTTGTCTTAAAGATGTTATACATGACAACAACCTAAACACATTCAAACACAAACGTTTTTCAATTATTAAACATATTTCTAGTAAAATGTCACATTTTTTTGGGAGGGGGTTTGAACAACTACCCAAAAAACACAGTTTTTTCGGTTGAGATGTTTATTTCTTAACAAAGTTTTTGAACATCCGTGGATAACTGTTTAAAGTAATAAATTGGACCCATAGTTATGGCCTAGGCTTTCTAATGTTATGGTTTTTTGTTTGCCTGTGTCTTGTCCCATTCAAATGTGTGATAGTGATATATAATTAGTTATTGCTGGTGAAGCTTTCATGGAATCCGATTTTAAGTGTGGTTGAGAGAACTTATTCAATACTTATTTAGACTTACCTTATCATGCAAGGCACTCGTATACTTGTTTTAGAGAATTATATTACATGTTGAAATCAACATTAGGTTAGGGGTGACAAAATGGGTCGCCCGCCTCGCCTTAAGCCTGCCAAAAAATTAATGGGACGGACAAGCCTGCCAAATAAAAAGGACATAAAATTCATGCCCGCCCCGCCAAGGTGGTGGGTTGGCGAGCGGCGGGCTTGCAACCTATTTTTTATTTAGTTTTCTTTCATTTTTTAATAGATTAATACTTTTTTTTACCTTTCTATTAAATTTTTCACTTATTTTTTAGAATATTTTTTTACAAAGAATATTGCATATATTTATAAATAAATGTATAAAATAAAACCATCAATAATTTAAATTATTATAATTAATTAAAAAATGTTGGCTTAAGGAGAGACGAGCTTAACAAATAGGTGAGGCGGACTTTAACGGACAGCGGGCTTTGGCGGGGCGAGCTTAGGCGGGCGGCGGGCTTTGGTGGCCGGCAGATCTAAAATCACAACCCAATCCGTCATTTTTGGCGGGTGCGCGGGCCGGCCCGGCGGGCCACCGCCCGTTCTGCCACCCCTACTTTAGGCCATTTGGTTTTTGTACCAAATCTGGGATTTTTAAATGTTTGTCCCAAACATAAAAATTGCCTAATTTCATATAAGGTTTTTACGATGCGGTTTGAATGAATTTTAAGACAAAAATTTATCTCATCAATAAAAAGAAAATTATCTGTAATTTTGTCAGCTTTAAAACAACAACAACGACTAAGTCTTATCTCATTAGGTGAAATCGATTACATGGATCAACCTTAATCATAATGTTCTATCAAGAACTATGTTTCTATCCAAATCATTAATATCGAGATTTTTCTTAATAACTTCTCTTATAGCCTTTTTTGGGTCTTTCTATTCCTCGAATTATCTGTCTTCTCTCAGTCTGGTCCACTCTCCTTACTACAGAGTCTACAAGTCTTCTCTGTACATTTCCAAACCACCTAAGTTTATTTTCCATCATCTTCTCTCTTATTGACGCTACCCTAACACTCTAATAATTTCATTTCTAATTTTATCCTTTCGAGTCTTACCGCACATCTACGGCAACATCCTCATATCTGCTACACTTTATTCTCGTGTTGATTCTTAACCACTCAACATTTTGTCCTGTACAAAATCGCAGGTCTTACCGAGGTCCGATAAAACTTTCTATTTAGCTTGAGGAGTACCTTTGCATCACATAAAACACTTAATGTCTTTCTCCATTTCAACCATCCAACTTGAACTCATTGTTTAAATCCCCTTTTATTTCTCAATCATTTTGTATTACGGACCCAAGATATTTAAATTGTATGACATGAGAGATAATATGGTCTCCAACTTTCACCTCTAAGTTATAAACACTTCTTCTTTTGTTGAACTTACATTCCAAATACTCCGTCTTACTTTTGCTTAGGCGAAAATCATGTGTTTCTAAAGATCGTCTCCTAGTTTCCAATCTCTCATTTAACTCCTCACTCGATTTTTCAAGAAGGACTATATCATCTGCAAGAAGCATGCATCTCGGTGCTAGCTCGTGGATGTGTTCCATGAGTACATCCAAAATTAAGGTAAAAAGGTAGGGCTTGGGGTTAATTCTTGATGCAAACCAATTGTAATGGAAAACCGTGTGTCTCTCCACCATGCGTCCGAACACTAGTCGATAGTCCTTCATACATACCTTGGATGGCTCGAGTATATGTAATCCTAACCCCTTTCTTTTCTAGAGCTTTCCACAAAATCTCTCTAGTCACTCTATCATATGCTTTCTCAAAGTCAATAGAAATTAAGTGCAAGTCTTATTGGGCCATCTGATACTGCTCCATCACACGGCGTAATAGATATATCGCTTCCATGGTCGACCTTCCCGGCATAAAATCAAATTGATTCTCGGTGTATTAAGTCTCTTAATCTTCGTTCAATCACTATTTCTCATAACTTCATGGTATGACTCATAAGATTAACCCCATGTAATTTGCACAATTTTGTATATATGTCATTGTTCTTATAGATGGAATTAAAGTGCTTTTTCTCCATTTATCCGACATACGTTTTGACCTCATAATTTCATTAAAGAGTTTGTTGCACCACTTAATACCTCTATCTCCAACAATTTTTCACACTTCAATAAATTTGATTTAATATATAGCATATAATATTTTAAAAATTTATATTACAAAATGACAAAAATAATCAATTTTATTTGAAATAAATAAAATATTACAAATAAAAAGATTAAACTAATAATATTAAAATAAATCATTTATCAATAAATAATAAATTAATACAATATTTCATACTAATGACCAATAAATAAATATTTTTCAAAAGATCATTACTCTACATTTACACAATGTTTTAAAAATTGAAACAGTCATCAAAACAGTAAGGATAATGGTCCATTGATTCACTCGTCAATTTATTTGGTCACAGATCGAATTGGTCCATTGATTCACTCGTCAATTTATTTGGTCACAGATCGAATTGTATTATTAGATTGGATTAAATCGGATAATTCGGTTGAATAAATCAATTTTTATAAAACTATATATTTATTAAACTGATCAAATCGGATGACTCGGTCTGTAGAAAAATCACGACACATTCAAAATATCATAATTTCACAAGTGCATTATTTGAATTCAAGTTATAAAAATAATCATCACAAAACAAAATAGTACAAAATATAAATTCAAATAAATTTTTAACAAAATCTTATTGCAACATAAACAGAATATCACGATAATTTTTAATAAATTTAATTCTAAGGAAGGAAACTTGTTTCAAATAAGTTTTCAACAAAATTTACTTATATTTTAATTTTATTATTTTAAAAATATTATCAAAATAGAATTAATCTATCAATTTTCTAAAATTGTCGGTTCTCCGATTTTTATTAGTTTGGACATGTTCTAATCAGTTTACACCGGTTCAATAACTTATTCGATCCAACAATAAATCAGACCGATGATCGTTCTAATTTTTGGTTCGACCAAACGGTTTGGTTCGATTTCTAAAATAGCGGATTTACTTAATTTATTATCGGTCTTTTATTTCTTTCTATTTTTCTCTTTTGATTTTTTCTTGCATTTTCCTCTTTTGATTTTTTTTTCTCGACTTGGCCCCAAGTGTGTAACTTTTTCGTTTTTTCCGGTAACACAGTTGCTTATCTAAGACTATGTTTGGGAGTTTGGAGGGGAGTGGAGGGAAAGACTTCCAAAACGAATTTTTAAAAAAATATAGATAAATATTTGACATTTTTTGAAAAAATGATTTTATTTAGAATGATAAAAGAGTCATTATCATTACAAAAATTTTAATTTTCAAAATAGTAGAGATATCTGGAAAATTTATGTTAGCCCTCAAAAACCCTTCTTCAATACAATTTTTGAGTTCGTCCATTTTATGGGGTTTTTGATGTTATGAATAAAATCAAATCCTCCGAAACCCTCCTACCCAAAATCTTTTTATTTTTTTCACCAAGTTCTTTCTATTTTTCAAAACCCTCCCCTCCCCTCCCCTCCAAACTCCCAAACATAACATAAAAGAAATTAAACAAATAAGTATTAAAATTTATGCTCACGCAGGTTCTGAAAAATCAATTTAAAATCCGATTCAAATGGTTTTCACAAATAAACATTCAAACAATTCTATTAATATTCTGTCTTTTACCGTTTTTGGTTTTTCTTTTAATCGACTTGCAGTCTTTTACAGTTATTTTTGAACACCCCTTCCAGAAATAAAATTTTGAACAATAAAATGACCAGAAAAAACACACGTCCAGCAGTAAACATGAAAGATCAAGGTATTGAGGGAAAAACCAGGGTGCAGATACTCTAACAGTGTCTCCCTACAAAGTACAAACTAAGAGGCAAGGCAAGACATAGAGGGATAATTGAATTTCCCACTTCTTACTGCATAGACCCTGAAGTGCAAGAGACTTTTACTGTTTTTTTTTTTCTTTCAACTTTATATTCAAATAGAGCTGAAAATTTGCAGACAGCAAAATCATATTGAGGTAGAACAACTCCTTTCAGGATTGGCTATACCGATATATCCCAACAATGCCATTCTAATGGTGGCCTAATCTACCATTAAAAAATCTACACTAGATGATGGAAGTGTAAACTAGATATGGATACAAGAATTGAATCACAATGCGCCTTTATTTGGTTTCCTTCTTTTTGAATTCTTTTACAAGTTTTTCAGCCACAGAACTGCGTTCGTGACAGAAACTAGAATATGTACAAACACGCTACTGAAGTTAAAATCGTGGTCAACAGTATGGACACAAAGTTCACTGCATTGTTGTCAAGAATGCTGAGACCTGAAATCTTCTTAACAGTTGGTCCTGGCTTCCCAACAACCTACAGCATAGAGTGAGAAATTTCAATAGTCAAATATTCAATATCATTGGATCTTTCATTACATTGTTTAAATGTTATGCAAATATGAGAGAAATGTGTGTCAGAATTTACCTTCTGGCGAATAGAGCAGAATCCACTAAACTGTAACGTTGCACCAAATAGAGAGTCGATGATACTCCCACCTAGTCCTGCCGTGGTAGCGATAGGTATGACCAGTAGTTGCTTGAGAAATCTATCAGACCCACACCTAACTGCCGAAAATTCTAAAAGAAAATATGATAGTCCAATGACACTTCCACCAGCTGCAGCAGCTAGAAGTCCTGTTTTTGTTACGCCACCATTTGTACCCTTCCTCACATGCTGATAAAATATTTAAAAAAAAAAAAAGAAGAATTCTTAACCATGTATAAGCCATTTTCATAGCGTGATATTTCACGGCAGTGTTTTGTTAGCACTAGTCTCTAGACGAATAGCAACGTGATTTACGTGGATGCTCATAGAGGGCTTAAACTAAAAGACTAATTACCTTGAAGGTTGTGATAAGCCGAGGGTGGTCATCACTGAGAACTCCAATCTCTGAAGACCAGGTGTCTCCATTGCAGCAGCAATAATGGCCAATAACGCCACCAATAAGAGCGGTAATCAGAGGCGAGTCTTTAGAGTTCAAGCAATAATCCTTCCCTTCTGTTAAAACCCATAAAGCTACAACCAGAACAGAAGCAATGCCACTATTGGACAGAACTTGTATCCTGAAAAAATAGGCAGTATGCAAAATTCAGACCAAATTCAGGTCAATTACCTCACCATAATGGAACAAAAAAAACATCCTTCAATCAATTCAGTGATGCAAAACTGAACTCAATAGAAAACTATTGCAATTATCATACAAACATCCAAGTCAAAGAATCCATCCAAATCTCAGTTTTTTTTATGTATATATCCACAAGTACTTCACGAGTACCTTACCAATTCGCCCTCTAGGTAGTACCCTAATAAGATTTTTCATATTCCAATGCAATAATAGAGATATATAAGCATGTGTTTGGTTCTGCGGTAAAAAAAATACTATTGATATCAGATGAACTTATCCTGTAAAACTGATATTAGCTAATAGTAAGTTCCATACAAAGTGAGCTATGTTTAGGCATTGTAGGGGCAAAAACACTTCTTCTGGCTTCAAATTCGAATCAATTCGGGAGATAACGCCAATTCTACTAGATAACGTCAAACATGTAAAAATCAATTCTACACTCTGGATAGCAATTAATGCTAAGTTTTTTTTATAAGGTTGAATTGTAAAGAGAGTTTTTTTTTTTAGTTTTCACCACCAGTATCTAATCTGGTTCAGGGTCAATTTTGACGTCAAATGGTTTCAGTCCCGTGGTCATCCCTACCAAGTCCAGCACCAATCATGTGCTGGACCAACTAACTATTGATTTTGTAAAGAGAGTTAATAATAACTATGAATGGACAACAAGACAAGGTAGTACAAGAAAAAGACCCAAGTGTTGAAAATTGAAGTAGAAAAAGGACACAAACCAGTTTCTTTGTCCACCTATTTTGAATTCAGGATCAATTAACCGCTTCTTATCTTGTCCCTTCTTCGTAAGTGTCGACGAAGTGAAAAAGAAAGCAAGCAAAATCGCCGCAAACCTTGCAACGAATACCAACAATAAACAACAAAAAAGATTGCACAAGTTTGAGAACAAAAAAAGGGACAATTAAAGAGTTAGTTACCTGAATCCTACAAAAATATGAAGCGACATAACGAAGAAACCGGCGAGAGCTCCAGAAGTGCTGAGGGAATTTTTTCTGTGAGCTCTGAATGCGATGAAGAAACCGACGGAGACAGCAACCAAGGGTTGGATCCACTGAGAGTGAGATGAGTCCATTTTAATTTCCAGAATTGGATGTGAATGATGCGAATGAAGATGTTGAGTTTGAGTTATAGGAACAAAAACAACAACTACCAGTTAAGAGAGGTTTTGTTGTGTGATTATAATAACATGTGACTTTGTTATAATATTGGTTATGTTCTTACCAAACCAGGCCACGAGGAACGAGAAAATTATTATTAATAGAATTTAATTGGTGTAATGAAATAAACGATTCACATTGTGTTCTTTTATTTTTTTGAAGGGATAATATTATTGTGTTCTTTTGTTCTTAGTTCACACAACAATGATTTATTTTTTGAAGGGACAATACATTCACGATATGGTCGGCCAATACCTACTCCTTTTTTAGGATATTTTGATGAACTGATCTAAAAGGATTTTTTTTTTTTTTTGTATATGGTGTCATGTAAGGACGTATCACTCTATAAAATTATTGGATGTAACTGTATGTCATATTTCATGGATGAGGAGATGGCACATGACGCATATTCTCTAAGACCAGATGCTCATAGTGCTATGTAAATATCTCATTAATATTTCTGCGGAGGATAGTGGCAGAAGCAACAACTATGGGGTCTTTAAGTATACCCTAAAAATACCCTAACATGTGCAAACCAACCATCTAGAAAACAAGTCTATCACCTCCAATGGTCGTGTCTCATGTGTTCACCGTACGTTAGAACGCCTTGGTCACTGAATACCCCTTGAGTAAGATAATGGAGCAGGCACGTGACAATTCCTCAGAGTATTCTTCAACATATTCCCAACAGAAAAGACATGGAAAATGTTGGTGGATCCATGTTTGAAAATGGTTCATATAAAATATTAGTAAGAGTATAACACAAGTATAATGTAGTTAATATTTGTAAGGGTGCAAATTTTTTATACCATAAATAGATAGTTGTTTGTTGTCATATGTCCCTTCTTTCAATAACTCCATTCAGATAACTTGGAGTAGAGGTAAACCAAAGAAGTCGCCCCCTAGTTGTACTCATAAACCTACGTTGACATATGTCACACTCTTGTCCACAAATTTGCATGTGTCGACCAAAACCATGAAGCATGACCTCAATGCACATGCTCTATGATATGCAACTCGTGCATCATCACCCGCATAAACCACAGCACTAGGTGGTCTTCATACAACTTCACCAGGAATGAGAATCTAGCATGACATCCTATTGTGTCACCTATCTTCTGTCGGGTTTTACCCGAGTCAAGTCCTAAATATGTCACAATCATTTTCAATGCATCAGGTCTACTGATTCTAGAGTAATATAATAATCTTCTTGTGATTAGAAGATGTAGGAGGCATGAGACATCATCAAGTGTGATGGTCATCTCACTCACCAAAAGATCAAATGAAGAGGTCTTTGTATGCCATCGCTCCACAAATGAACACAATAAACCATGGTTAATATAACTATATCAGCTCTGCATAAATCCTTCAGCCCAAATAGCTGTAAGACATCCTGAAACCATGATTCACCGAGCTGCGGAAAATTTACAAGGTTCCATACCGTGGTTAATACATTTCAATGTATCAATGTACTGCAAAAAAATAAATACATCATTGTCAGACATCTCAATCATTATAACACAATTCAATTAAAAAAGTAATTAATGATTTGTGCTACCTTTATCCCACACATGCATAGCAACATGATTTGCATACATAGGTAGTAGTAAAGGTCTGTGGGACTTATCAGAAAACTGGCGGGCACGACATACCCAGATACAACTAGAGATTCTGGAGCAGGGGGTTCATGATGAGCTAGAGGCATATGAATCCGAAAAGACGATGTCGAAGTCAGATAAACCCGGGAAGAAAATGCCTCATAATCAAATAAAGTTATATAAGTGCGGGTTGCGAGGGTCTAGCTTTCTCCCTACGAACGAAAGAATGTTGGATCACACTACATTGTCTCATTCTTTCTTAGTTTTCAAACATTTTTCCTATTATTAAACAAGAAAAAACATGTCATAACCTGAGAAAATATTGGCAAACCGAACCAAAAAATAAAAAACAGATAAATTCATATATTTTTATCCTAACTAAGGGTTCAAATTTCAAAATCTGGATTAGATGAAATTATAACCGATGAAGCAGAAATAGAGCATACAAATCCTAAGCAATGAAGATTCAAAATTTCAAAGCAATATACAGTTGGTTTGTTTTTTTTATCAAATAGTCTAGTGGCTTGAATTTACCTTTTTAAAGATGAATAAGTGAGGTGTCGCGAGTTTGAACCCGCGTTCCTATACCCATGTCTCTGCATAACTACCAACTGAGCAGACTTAACGACACAATTATGGTTCATTTGTTTTAATTTTTTCAAAAATATTTTTTTATATATAAAAAATAACAATTTCTAAATAAAGCTTTAAATGAAAATAGTTATTTTATCTTTTTTCTATGATTTTTAGATATAAAAAAATATCACTTAAGTTTAAAGATAGTCTAAATAACTTTTTACAAGAATTATTTTTAAAATAATATATTTTAACTATATTTTAATCTTTAATAATAAATATTTAAGATTAATTTTTTATTTTATAAAAAATTAATTTAAATAAATTTTACTATTTAAATTTATTTTCATAAAAATAAATTTAAAATTGCATTAAAAAATTATTAATCATATACAATAATTTTTTTAATTGACGATTCATTGTAAAATGAGAAAGTAACTCTTCTTATATTTGTTGATAGTAAAGTTCTAATTTTTTATTTGAAGTTTTATTTTTTTTTATTTTAAATTTATTAGGTGGCACGCCACCGACTAAATGATTCATCATTCATATGTAACACATAAAAAATTGTAGTTAAATTGAATTATTGGTTTAGATCTATTAAACTAAACCTATGTTTGATTTGGCTTAGAATAACTAAAATCACGTCAAAAACATGTGTTAATGGAGAAGCTCCATTTTGTAGCTTCTGTTTTTTCACGTTGGGTGACCTCGACCTCAAAACGTGAAATTGAAGCGGGATGAATTTCCATATAAACACTAAAAAATGAAAACATGGTACATTTCTTCACACACTCGTGGCCCAACCTCTTATAGTTTTATTCATATATGATATATGTCATCTCTAAAACTCCAACCGTAAAGATCTATAGAAAGTGATTTCTGTATTAAGAAAATATGATAAAATAATTTTTCAAACATAAAACTTCAAATTATAATAATTATTTTTACCTAACACCCCACCCCAAAAAAGTCCATTGAAGAAAAAACATCAAAATCGAACAAATTTGGAAGATTCAAAGTTGTGATAGGCGTATTTTTTTATGTACTTGTCATTGATTTTATTTATTAGGCGGTTGAATATTAAAATTAATTGAGGATATTCATGAGAATAAAGGGGAACAAGGATGAAATTGAGAAAAAATAGCATTATTGTTTTATTTATTATTGGAACATACGAATTATTTTGGGGAATCAACGGATATTCATGAGAATAAAGGGGAACAAGGATGAAATTGAGAAAAAACAGCATTATTGTTTTATTTATTGTTGGAACATACGAATTATTTTGGGGAATCAATGGAGAAAAAATGATAGTAATTAAAAAAGATGAAGAGAGAAAATAATAGAGACTTATTGAGAGTGAGGAGAAAATTATAACAAATGACATTATCGTTTTATGTAACAATACAGAGGGATATATATATATATATATATATATATATATATATATATATATATATATATATATATATATATATATATATATATATATATATATATATATATATATATATATATATATATATATATATATATATATATATATATATATATATAAAAGCTAAGTAAAAACAAATGGGATATATAACAACTTAAAAAACAAGCTAAAAAACCCAAACACGTGTTCGTAATCGGTTATGTCAAACATGGTAACAGATTACGCCTAATCAAAATAGGAAAACAGAAGCAAAATTGTCTGTTGTAACCGATTATGCTATTTCCTGTAGCCAATTATCAACTCGATAATTTCAGTTTTCAGCTTTCAGAAGTGCTTATTTTTTTAAGTTATTCACATCACTTAGTTCCCAAAAGCTTATCCAACGCATTTGAATTACTGTGCATCCAATACACCACCTTAATTCAAATGCTCCAAGTTCTTCATGCCCAAGCTCATCACCAACTTCTTGAACACATCATTTGTGACTCCCTTGGTCAACAAATCCGCAACTTGTTTTTCGCTTCAACAATATCCCAATCTCAACTTGCCTTCACACACCAGATCCCTCAAGTAATTAAACTTCATCTCAATATGCTTGCTCCTCCCATGTGCAATAAGATTCTTAGCAAGATTAATGGATGAAATGTTATCAACCAAGAGAGTGACAACTCCTCCAGCATTGCTGCCCAACTCTCCCAACAGATTCATAAGCCACACAACTTGGCATGCATATAACGACGCAGTGATATACTCGGTCTCATAAGAAGAGAGTGAAACCATCCGTTCCTTTTTAGAACACCAAGAGATTGATGCTCCTCCAAACATAAAGATATAACCAGCCATAGAATTTTGATCATCTTTATCTCCGCACCAATTTGGAAATCGTTATAATCGAGCAAATCGCATTTTATACCTGTATCTACTACGAGAAAGATAATTTCACAACCAAGAGTTCCTTTAACGTATCTTAGGATCCTCTTAATTGCTTCCAAGTGAGACACCTCCGATCTCTCCATAAATCTTATCGCAATATCGACACTAAACGCCAAATATGGCCGCATATTACACAAGTAACGTAATGATCCAACCAATCTTCTATATTGCGTTAGATCCACATTCTGCTCATAATCACTTTTGGACCGTTGTAACCTTGCTTTAGTTGGTGTATTGACAGCACTACAATGCTCCATATCATGCCTCTTCAATATCTCAAGTGCATACTTCCTTTGATACATGAGCAGTCCTATTTTTGACTTGTTGAACTTTATGCCAAGAAATTAGGTCATAATTCCAAGATCACTCATTTCAAACTCTTCCATAAGTTCACTCTTGAACTTAGAAATACTCAACTCATTGCTTCTCGTGATCAACAAGTCATTCGCATATAAGCAAAGTATGATCACATTTTTACTTGCATCCGTCTTCACATAGACATCATGTTTGGAAACACATTTCTTGAAGCCAACGTTAAATAGAAAACCATCCATGTGTTTTTTCCAAGCTCCTCCAGCATTGCTGCCCAACTCTCCCAACAGATTCATAAGCCACACAACTTGGCATGCATATAACGACGCAGTGATATACTCGGTCTCATAAGAAGAGAGTGAAACCATCCGTTCCTTTTTAGAACACCAAGAGATTGATGCTCCTCCAAACATAAAGATATAACCAGCCATAGAATTTTGATCATCTTTATCTCCGCACCAATTTGGAAATCGTTATAATCGAGCAAATCGCATTTTATACCTGTATCTACTACGAGAAAGATAATTTCACAACCAAGAGTTCCTTTAACGTATCTTAGGATCCTCTTAATTGCATCCAAGTGAGACACCTCCGATCTCTCCATAAATCTTATCGCAATATCGACACTAAACGCCAAATATGGCCGCATATTACACAAGTAACGTAATGATCCAACCAATATTCTATATTGCGTTAGATCCACATTCTGCTCATAATCACTTTTGGACCGTTGTAACCTTGCTTTAGTTGGTGTATTAACAGCACTACAATGCTCCATATCACGCCTCTTCAATATCTCAAGTGCATACTTCCTTTGATACATGAGCAGTCCTAGTTTTGACTTGTTGAACTTTATGCCAAGAAATTAGGTCATAATTCCAAGATCACTCATTTCAAACTCTTCCATAAGTTCACTCTTGAACTTAGAAATACTCAACTCATTGCTTCTCGTGATCAACAAGTCATTCACATATAAGCAAAGTATGATCACATTTTTACTTGCATCCGTCTTCACATAGACATCATGTTCGGAAACACATTTCTTGAAGCCAACGTTAAATAGAAAACCATCCATGTGTTTTTTCCAAGCTCTTGGAGCTTGTTTTAAACCATAAAGTGTTTTATTCAATTTGTACACACTTACATCTTGATTTGTCACAACAAAACCAGGGGTTGTTCTATATAAACTTCCTCCTCAAGTGGACCATCCAAAAATGTAGATTTCACATCTATTTGATAAATCGACCAATTGTTGCAATTTGAAATGTCAACAACTAGCCTAATGGTGTTTATCCTAGCAACAGGTGCAAACACCTCATCAAAGTCTATACTTTCTCTTTACAAAAATCCCTTCGCAACTAGTCGAGCCTTATGCTTGACAATTTCACCTTTAGGTTTCCTTCACTATATAGACCAATCTCACACTGATTGGCTTTTTTCATTCTGGTAGATCAACCAACTCCCAAGTACTATTTCTCAATCGATTCCAGCTCCTTTTTCATCGCACCCATTTTTGATCACTTAATGCCTCTTCCATGCTGACGGGCTCGGATTCGGCCATAAGCACAAAGTGAATGAAATCACCATCATCATTGATCTCATTATCAAGGAATACTTCACAATATTGGAGTCTCTAAGGCAAACCTCTATGCCTAGTTGGTCGTCTACAGTTTTCCCCAATTTCGGCTTTGACGGGTTGCTATACAGTACCTCCTACAACCTAATTTTCCAAATTTTCATTAAAGTAACCGGTTCCAGGAATCTTGTAACCGATTAAACCCTTTGTCATATAAGTTCCAGCAGCCCTAGGAAGCAGAAAATCACACCCATAATCGGTTATGCTATTTTGGTCACCGGTTACTGGACCTGTAAAATTCATTTTTATGCTGTCAAAAGGCCTTAATTTGTTGACCATAACATCCCGACTAATCAGGGTCCTCTTATCTGCAACATCAAACAATTTATAACCTCTAGTAAGATGATAACCAACAAGCAACATGATTTCACCTTTGTCATCCAACTTCTCTCGAAGTTGACCTGGAACATGTCAAAATGCTACCGAACCGAAAACTTTCAAATGACTTAAGCTTGGTTTAAATCTAGACCATACCTCTTGTGGATTCACCTTATCAAGCTTCTTTGTAGGGCATATATTCAACAAATAGGCGGATGTAGAAATGACTTCACCCCATAGCTCATTTGGCAACTCTTTTCCCTTTAACATACTTTAAACCATGTTCACTATCGAACGATTTTTCCTCTCGGTAACACCATTTTTTTGTGGCGTGTAGGGTGGTACAATCTCACATACTCTTGTTACGACCGGCTTTAAATTTTAAGTTATAAAACTTAAACTACAGAGTCGCCACCTACGTTTTATTTTATCCTAAGGATAAGGGTAAACATGGGAGAAAAACCTAATTTTAGAGAAATTGGGTAAGTTGAGAAATTAGGGTTGAGGGAAGGTGTTAGGCACCCTTAACCCTTCCTTAAGGTTTTCTATATGTCTCTAAGGTTTGTAAGAGTATTACGGTAAGGTTTATAAAAAGGTTGCGGTTAAAAGTGCGCAGTATGGTAGAGAATAAAATCTCAAACCTACTTAGTTTTGGGAGAAGGGGACTCGTTCTGGTTGCCCAGATGCCTACGTACCTCCTTAATGGAGGATCAGAGTCAACGTAGTTCGAAGTGTTTGTTGGTGTTTTTTACGGGATTGTACGTTATTTTGTATGTTGAGTGTGTTTTACGTAGTTCGCAGTTTTTTCATAGTTCGTAGTTATGAGAAAAAAAAAGTATTTTTGGTGTACAATCCCTTTTTTGTATTTTTTGTATTTAATAATTAATGATGTTTTAGTTGAATCATTATATTTTGAATTTTTAATTATGTTTTGGATATTTGATCGGTGCGACATAGAGAGTCGACTAATTCGAAGACGTGGTGAATTTTCATTCACTCGTCGTGTTATTCATGAAAAGTGTTAGAATTAACTTGCGGAAGAGAGTAATCATTTTGACATAGCGTGCGCTAAATCTTTGATTACTCAAACAAATTAAATTTTACATTCATCAGTTTAATCCATATCTAACAAAAAATGTTGAATTTATTAATGAAATATTTTGAATAATTTGATTGGTACGACATTAGAAGTCGACCAATTCGAAGATATAGCGAAATTATCATTCCCTCGTCGTATTAATTGTAAAAAATTAAAATTAATTTGATTAAAAGTGTTTGATTTATATAGATGTGATGAATGTTATAATTAGTTGGAGAATTATTTACAAAAACAAAATACTTATCTAACGGGAAAATGACAAATATTTTGTATATTTAATTTTATTTTATGAACTAAAGGGTCCAAATCAATTAAATCCAAATAAATAGTTTAATCTAATTAAGAGTTAATAATAAGAACGAACTAACCTATATTAGTAATTAAAAAAAATAAATAAATAAAAGTAAGACAAAAATAAGGAAAGGTGGAGACGAGAAAATCTACTTATCATGTTTACTCATTCCTATGCCAATAAAACTAACATGGTTAAAAGACAATTTTTTTTGACTTTTTCTTATTAACCTAACGAATGGATAGATGACACTTGGCAAGAGCATTCAGTAAAAACAACAAGTAAAGATAAAGAGAACACCACAGACTTTTCTCTCTCAGTAACAAGACACACAAAACTCAAAAATTACAAAAAGGGTTCATCATTTTTTATTCAGCACAAGCATTAAACAAGAATCAAAATAAAGGAAACAAAATAAGAACGTACCAGCGGTGGTGCGGCAACTGTGGCATGAAGGGCGGTTCTGGGCGCGTTCCACGGTGGCTGCGGAAAGGTACTGTTGCGACTGTATTTGCCATCGGAATCGCAGTCGGTAGTGTTGGTGAGGCGTTCTCGGTTGGATTGTTGACGCTGATTGTTCTTCTTTTTCCCTGCAAAAATACTCTATACCAATATTGATAAGATATTGTTAGTATGAAGAGATTCAATTTACAATTATTTTATGACTTTTTTACATGTTGTTTCAATGACAGAGATTGCTCTTTTAGTGAGTGTTTAAAGGGATTTTTCTGGTTTGTGAAGGTGTGTAAATGAGATTATGAAAAGCTAATAGTTTATTTTTGTCTTACTTTAACATTGCTATTGTTTTCATTTTTTTTTCTATGATAAAATAAGTGTTGGTTAGAATGATACAAGATTGGTGAATGGTAGTGTGTATATTCAATGGTGGAGTATGTACGTGAGGGATTTTGGTGAGTGCGGATGGATTGGTTTTTTTTGTATCGTATATGTGAAGAGTTTTGGTGTAGTGCCAAAAATTGTTGGAAGATTGTACGGGTCTGTGTAAGAGTGAGAAATTTTGTGTTTTTAGAAATTGGCCGCTGTATTTTTTTTTTTTATAATAATAGAAATATAAATGCTAATAAAGACTTGATAATGATGTCATATGGTAATAACTAAAAAATAAACTAAGTCTAAAATAGTTCTAATCTAAAACTAGTAATACTAATAATGGTATAAAATATATGGTAGTCAAATTTAATTTATGAAATCTTCATGATAAATTAGTTTAATATAACCCTTAATCACTTAATATAATAATAAATAACTGATAAAAAAATATAATGGTGGTATTATACTAAAGCAAATTTCAAAAATATATATTAAAAACAAATTTTCATATGTTCATATAACATAAGAAATCTTTGTTAGTTCTAATGGGTCTAAGTTTAATTGAGTCCAAAATTATAATAGGAAGAAAAAAAACTCCTCCATTTTTAGAGTGGTATTTAGAGGATGGACTTAACAATTTAAATGTTAAGCCCAATAATACCCTTGTTTTGTATACACCCCTTATAACTTAATCTTAAAATAAAGTTACTATATTAAAATAAATGGGGTAAATTTTGGGGTATGACAACTCTTCCCACTTCTTCACAATACTTCCCAAAATCATTTGAGGTGTATTCACTTCCACCATCCGTTTTGAGAATTTTGAGTTTGTGACCACTTTGCCTCTCAACCATGGACTTAAATCTTTTAAACATATCAAATACTTTATTCTTTCTCTTGATAAGCTATATTCATAGTTTCCTACTAAAATAATCGATAAAGGTAACCAAGTACCTATTACCATCATACGAGTTGACTTGCATTGGACCACACACATCGGAGTACACCACCTCAAGATAATGGTTGGTCCTATGACCTGCATCCTTAATGAAACTACTCTTGTGCGACTTCCCTTGCACACACTCTTCACACATCTTAGCGAGAATATTGATTTTTGGCAACCTAGTTACCATACTCTTGTCCAAGACAATAGTGCCACAACCACTTTTCTCGACTTAATGTTGTAGCAAGACACCTATGATATACCACCTTCAACTCTATCTTGAAAGTCTTATTAGAAGCCTTAGGCGCTTTATGGAATAAAACCCAGTTTCGGTCCAAAACGCATAACATCTTGTTTTCCATGCGAATCATGTAATCCTTCTTAAAAATTGGCCAATGCTCAAGAGATTATATTTGATTCTTGGAATGTACAACACATCTTTGATCAAGGAATGCCCATCATCCCTTCTCATGATCAAAACATCACTGACCCAGGCGGTCGCTAAAGTGATATCCTCCATGAATTTCACCTTATTCTTTGTGGCTTGATTGATTTTGACAAATCAATCCTTTCTACCCGTCATATATGTTTCACAACCAGAACCTAAGTACCATTCACCAATGCCTTGGACTCCATCTTAAACAGTTACCATTATGTTTTGTTCCGAACGCGTTTCTGCAGCATTTTTTGAATTGTTGTGGATGCTGTCCAGCAGCTTATTACTGTCATAATTCTCCTCTGAGATCATAACCAAAAGGGTTTTATTATCATTCACCTCCTTTCGAGCAAACCTAGCCCCGTAGCTTTTATTTTCCCTTGATTTCGCATTACAATCTCTTGCGAAATGATCAAGTCTATGAAAATTGTAAGACTCCACATTACTCTTTTCAATCAATCTTCTTGGTGTCGTTGACTTAACCACTACCTTTGGAGCTTCTCATAACTCTTTTCCCCATGGAAACCCTCGAATTTTGTGGATCTTTTCCGTCAAAATTCTGGAAATTTGACTTTCCTCTCGAAGCCCATTTTTCTTTTGATCTTTTACTCTTCTCGTTGAACCGTGCTTCCAACGCAATCTCCGCTTTAGCTTTGTCATTTCCCCTTTCATCCATCCTTTGTTCATGAGCCTCAAAAGAGATTTGAAGCTCCTTTTTTATCAATGTCGAAAGGTTGTTCGATTCTTCGATTTCCATTATAATATTTTTAAATCTTGATAAAGAACGCAAGATCTTCGACATAACATTCTGCTCCAAAACATTTTCCCTGCAAGACTTGATTTGATTCACCAAACGTGTGATGCGCGTTACATATTCGTTGATTGTCTCCTTCTTTTCAATTTGAACAAATTCAAACGGTCGCTTGTGAGTTTGTAACCTCACCACCTTTGCTTTTCCAGCCCCCTTCATAAGTTTTCCTCAAGACATCTCAGGATTGCTTCGCCGAATTGCAATCATCAATTTTTTCAAAGTTGTCACCTTCGACACAAGAATGAATCAAGAAGAGTACCTTGTAATCTTTCTTCTTTTCTTCCTCGTGTGCAGCCTTCTGAGCATATGAAGCTTCTTCCCCAAGCGGAGTAACTCCATTGTTAACCACTTCAAGAACAGATTGATAGCCAAATAATACCTTCATTTGTTTGCACCATTTATCGTAGCTCTTCGTATCAAGGGTTGGTAGGTAAGTGGGAACTCGATTGTTGGAGACGGTAGTCATCTTTGCAATAGGTTATGGATCAGAACCAGGCTCTTGATGCCAAATTTTAGAATATACACAAACTATTTTGGTGAATCAATGGAAAAAGTGATGATTGGGGAAGATGAAGTGAGAAAATAATTGAGAGTGAGGAGAAAATTGTAACAAGTGGCATTAACTTCTTATGTTATAATAAAGAGGGATATATACAAGCTAAGTAAAAAACAAATGGGATACAAAACAACTCAAAAAATAAGCCAAAAAACCCAACACATGGATTTGTAATCAGTTACGCCAAACACGGTAACTCATTACGCCTACTCAAAACAGAAAAATAGAAGCAAATTTGTCTGCTGAAATCGGTTACGCTATTTCCCGTACCCGGCTACCAACTAGATAATTATAGTTTTCAACTTCCATAAATGTTTTTTTTTAAACTGTTCACACCAGTTACTTCCCAAAAACGTATCCAACGCATTTGCATTACCATGTACATCCAATATTTGTGAGTTAAGTGAAGTATCCCATGTTTTATGTAAATTTTCTTATAGTTCTGGAAAAAATAAAAAAAAATGGAAAATTTAAAAAAGATACAAGTGTTATTATTATTATTTTTGGGTAATAGATCATTAGAATTATCATTCATTCTTTAGAAAGATTTCACTGTAAAAAAAAGTTATTTGCTCTGAAATGGACTATACGATAAAATAAATGTATATTTTAATTAAAGGAATGAAGAACCATAAAACAAAGATCATTACTGATTATTATTGACACAAGAAAGAAGCATGTAATTATAATTTTGTTAAAAATATAAACTGCCATTTGGGTGGACCACCTTCAAAAGTCAGTACACCAAGTTTTTAAATTTACAATATAAGAAAACTTTATGTTCTGTCAAATACTATTTTTCCTCTCTGCTCCCTTATTCCGCCACGTGGATGGCTTCACCTTCCTTATTTCATTCCGCCACGTGGTTGTAGTTTGTTCTACTCTAGGGGTCTGTTTGATAAAAATAGCGGTTGACTGATAAGCTAGCTTATAGCTTATGACTGATGGCTGATGACTGATGACTTATAGCTTATAGCGGATGGTTGAGACTTATAGCTTATAAGCTAATTGAAGTGTTTGGTAAAATGAGCGGTTCAATTAACTTATAAATGTAAAATGACATAAAAGATATTTAATATATATTTATTTTATTTTAAATTAAAATAAATTATAAGGGTTAAAATGGATTTTAATTAAAATAATAAGGATAAAAAAGGAAGAAAAAATGATAAGCTATAAGACATAAGTTAAAACGCTATTTGAAATAGCGTCTGGAAAATAAGCTATAAGCTAGCAAAATAAGCTATAAGCTCGTGATGAAAAGACCGTTACCAAACGGGTCTAAATTATCATATGAGCTTATAAGACATAAGACATAAGCTATAGGCTCGAAAACATGGCTTACCAAACAAAGCCTAGGTTGCTTTTTCAATTTTTTTTTTTTTTTCATTTTTTTCAAATGATTTCCATTGCATTATTTTTCAAATTTTTTTTTTTCATTTTTTTTCACTTTTGTATCTTTTGTTGGAAAGACAAAATATCTTTTTTCCCCTTATTTTACTCATCTAACATCGTTACTCTTTTCCTATTTTTGTTCCTATCAAATTATTATGTTATCTCTCTTAATCTTCAATACACTCCTTGTACCTTGAACCCTAACCCATTTTTCATCTTCCAAACACTCATTCTCTTTTCTCTAGCAACTTCTATTTCTCTCTTCTCTCTCTTTGATTGTTGTTTCTCTCTAATTTTTCTTTCTTTTTCAACTTCAATCATTTTTTATTCATTCATATGTCATATTTTTATCTTTACTAATTTAAAGATGTTGGAATATGCCTTAAAATATTTATTGATGAAGAGAAAGAAAACATATTTGGATATTGTCAAGAATTTAGAAAGCCGAAAAGTAATTTGGTTCGAGCGATTTACGGTATCGGGTTTGGTCGGTTAAGTTCATTGATTCATTCATTAATGTTAGACTATTTTATATTAATTTGGAGATCATATAAGTTAATATAAAATGATATTATAAGATATTTATAACATTCTAAAAAATATTATAAGATATATTTATAATAGTCTAAAAGATATTATAAGATATATATTTATAATAGTCTAAGAGATATTATAAAATATTTATAATATTTGAGAGATATTATAAGATTATAATAATATATTTTATTCTAACAATTAAGGAAATTTTTTTTGGGATTTGGTATGGATTTGTTGGATTTTGGCTATTATAAATATGTATCTTTTCTATTACTAATTTTTTTACGAAACTAGTAACAAATCCGTGCATACGCACACGAGTTCTATTCTATTACGCGCATTTGGATACATCATTTATTTTAAATAAAGTGTTATAAAAGAAAAAAATTATTTAGATAAATAATTGATTATTTCGTATATAAAAATATTTAGATCAATAATAGTTTTTTTTCCGTATATCATTTTTGGATAAAAAATATTTGATCATAAATACCATTTCTCGTATATAAAAATATTTAGATCAATAATTAATTTTTCCCCGTATGCAGACTTCATTTTTGTTTAGGTATCATTTACAAAAATATTTGGATCAATAGTAAATTTCGTATATAAAATTATTTAGATCAATAGTATATTTTTTCCCGTATAACATTTTTGAATAAAAAATATTTGGATCATAAATACCATTTTTTTGCAAATAATATATTTTTTTCCGTATACAAATATTATTTTTTGTTTAGGTAGCATTTAAAAAATATTTGAATAAATATTAAATTTTTGTATATAAAAATATTTAGATCAATAATAGATTTTTTCCCGTATACCATTTTTGGATAAAAAATAATTGATCACAAATACCATTTCCCATATATAAAAATATTTAGATCAATAATAGATTTTTTTCTCATATGCAGACTTCATTTTTGTTTAGATATCATTTTTGTTGAGGAAATAAAAAATGCTTTAAAAGGTATAGGTGACCTCAAAAGTCCCGGGGTAGATGGTTATGGTGCCAATTTTTTTAAGACCAGCTGAGGTATTATTGAACATGATCTGGTAGCTGCAGTAGAGGAATTTTTTGTTAATAATGTGCTGTTCAGAAATTTTAATGAAACTGTGGTTACTCTAATCCCTAAACATAGTGCAGCCAAATATATTAAAGAGTTCATACCTATTGCTGGTTGTTCTGTTTTTTATAAGATAATCTCTAGAATACTTACAGCCAGACTTGGAGGAGTTTTGGGAACCATCATT
Organism: Vicia villosa; assembly: GCF_029867415.1. Classification (NCBI taxonomy): domain Eukaryota; kingdom Viridiplantae; phylum Streptophyta; class Magnoliopsida; order Fabales; family Fabaceae; genus Vicia; species Vicia villosa. The sequence continues at coordinate 36,830,722 of NC_081180.1, read as the reverse complement.
AGTAAATCTCAAGCAGCCTTTGTCCCTGGCCAGAAAATTCACAATCACATCCTACTGGCTTATGAATTGATCAAAGGATATACTAGAAAGAATGGCACTCCCCGTTGTATGATCCAACTAGACCTTCAAAAGGCATACGATATGGTTGATTGGGGGTCATTGGAGAGCATTTTGCAGGAGGTTGGTTTGCCCAAACAATTTGTGGGGTGGATTATGACTACTGTGACCACTGTTTCTTATAGATTTAAGATCAATGGGACTTATACAGATAGAATGGAGGCCAAAAGAGGTATTAGACAAGGGGACCCCTTGTCCCCTATTTTATTCGTTATTACCATGGAATACCTTAACAGGCTGCTTTGCCAAATGCAGGAAAATGCTAGTTTTCACCATCACTCTAAATGTAAGAGAATCAAGCTCACAAACCTCACATTTGCTGATGACTTACTACTTTTTGCTAGGGGAGACTGTGGTTTTGTAAATCTGCTGCAACAGACTCTCACAACATTCCTTGATTCCACAGGTTTGAAGGTTAATCCCTCCAAAAGTAGAATATTCTTTGGTGGTGTCCTTATGTCGCTACCGCGAAAATTAACAGAGTCGCCACTAACATATTTATCCTGAAAAGGAAGGGAATGCCAGCAAACCACAAAACAAAACAACGGTCTCACGACCAGAGAAAAAGGGTAAGGGAGTCGGTTACGCGAGGGGAAGGTGTTAGCACCCCTCGCGCCCATCGTACTCGATGGTATCCACGCCTGTGTCTAAATCTATGGGTGTGTAACAAATCTATGCTAATCTGGACTAAAATGAATGCAGAATGTAGGGAAAAGAAAGGATTATGCTCGCACGGGCCCTACCCCGCTGCCTACGTATCTGTTTTGCAGAATCAGAGCTACCGTAGCTCGGCTAACTAATTTCTGTTTGTTTTGTGTTTTTTAGGTGAACGAGTTACATTCACACTCCGCTGCTCGACCTTTGGAGACTTATGCTGGGAATGGAGCGGAAATAACAAGCTCTTAAGAAAAGAAAATCAAAGAGTGTGGTTTGTGTTTTAAAAGATGCATGAGGAAGACCTAAGCTAAGGGGGAAAGCTTGCTACCTAATGTTATCATACAAAGGGTACAAGTCTAAACTAAACTATCAACCTACGAGGGAAAAGGGAAAGCACACAAGAATATCACACAAACGAGCATCCACTCGTAAAGCAAACAAACCAACGGTACTGACCGAGTGGTAGAAAAGCGGTCCCGCCATAGCCAAGGGGAGCAGCTCAACCCAAGTCAACCAAGCATTAGACCTCGTGAAAATGATCGGGCCATAGACAAGAGGGCGGACCCCTCTCAGCAACCAAGCCGTCACGGATCATAAAGGAAAACGGTACGTGCGTACACCGAGCATCAACGTCAAGCGACGCGAGCTATAAGAAAGGCGGGGGTCCGGCTGCATGAACCCTATTCCTGACATACTCGATAACAAGATCTTGTGCAGGTTCAGAAGCGAGCAACGCGTAGCGTGCGCATACTGAACAGACTCGATGAGACTAGGCGGGGGTTGATTGCTAACCCTTTTCGCATGCCTTCCATGAGGACTTAACGGAGTGCCATATAGGACTTATTACACCGTGACTCCCTGCCGCAAAGCTCAAATGTAAACACACCAACAAAAACAGAGCCTCTTTCGAGGGCTTGGCCAGATGCATGTCTAAGTCCTACTTCTCATGTTAAAGGATGATGCGAGAAAGCGATAGAGTGCGAGAGAAATAAAATGAAACGGAATCAATACCAAACGGATGATGATCCGTAAACTAAAGTGAAGCAAAAGCGAAGAAACCGAATCCCGCAAGCGAGCTAGCAAAGCAAAAGCAAATGGTCAGCACACCGATTAGCCGTGAAAGCACACAAAGGTCGACATGCGCGTCGAGCATAATCACAATACACCGGCAAGAGGAACAAGCAAACCAAACAAGCAGATATAAAGTAATAGGGATCGTGTCTCCGAGATGAGAACACGATACGAGTGAATAGGATTGTGTCCCGCAAGCGAAACGGAACACACAAGTAACAAATGCCGATCGGTAACTATCCAAGAGCCTTGCACACTAGCACACAAGTTAGAGATAACAAACATCGTAATCGGAATTGCGTTATTACCATAAAACGAAAGGAAATCGACAAGTAAGGTAAACATGAAATGGACAATGAAAAATCAAAGAGAAAACAAACATGAATGATCTACAAATTAATGAAAATCAAGCATCTAGTAAGATAGTACATCTCAAAAGCTTTCCGAAGATATAAAGAACGTGCAAATCGGAGCTACGAGTGAAAAGTTATGCAAGATAGAAGTTAAAAGGAAAAACACAAAAAAATTGCACTCAGGAACCGGTTCCTGAATAGGACAACCCGGTTCCCCATACAAAAAACCAGAGAAGCAACATTTCAGAAAACTGGGAACCGGTTCCCACCTAGGGACAACCCGGTTCCTGGTACTAAATCACAGAGGCAAGCACATTTCAAGTTTCTGGGAACCGGTTCCCACCTAGGGACACCCCGGTTCCTGGCACACAAACCAGAGGGCAAAAACAACGCAAGAACCGGTTCCCACCTAGGGACAACCCGGTTCGTGGTACTAAAAACCAGAGAATTAACAATTTTTGGATTGAGTGGGAACTGGTTCCCGCCTGGGACAACCCGGTTCCTGGCGTAGCAAAACCAATTTTTAAGCATTTTTAGGACCTCGGAGCCATTCGCACTCAATCCAAAATCGTTCCATAAGCAATTATCACAAGCAAACATCGAATCATGAATTAAGCACGAGTCCCTAAGTAAAATTATCCTTATTATGCAAAGTGCGACGCGTCGAGCCAAGCAAATATCAAACAAAAATGTACCACATGCATTTGTACAAACACTTTGAGTGCGACACAAGTAACATATGCGAACATCAACAATTAAGCACACAAGATCATTCATTAATCATGGATCCGAATACGAATATCACAATTCATCATCAACGAGCAACAATTATATGTAATCAACATTAAATCCAATCACAATTCATATGAACACGACTAATTCGAGCAAAAGATGAGCAAAGTCACCGATCAATCATCATCAATCATCAATTAATCAAGAACGAAAAGTAGATCTAGATCCAAATTCACATAATAATCAACAATTAAGCACTTAATTCAAGATCTGAAAGCTTACCGAATGAAGATCTAACCGAAGCGCGAACACGAACACGATACGAACGCGAACACGACACGAACGCGACGCGAACACGAAACGAAATCCGAAGGGAGAGAGAGGGAGATCGCGCGAGCTACAAAGAGGATAGGATGAGAGATTCGAACTTCGATCCTTGAATCTTCAATCCATGTTCTTGATCTTGATGAAGATTGATGAATTTTGATGAAAGTTTTTATGTGATTTGTGGTTTTGATCTATGAGAATTGAGAGAGAATTGAGAGAAGATGTTTGTGAAGAATTGCTGAATTGAAATTATGAGAGTCCTCCTCCAATTTGTGAAGAGCAAAATGTATATATATTGTCAACGCGAAATGTCCAAATTGCCCTCGGTGCGTCTCATTTTGGCTCGTTTTTAAGGAAACTCGGTTCGGCTCTGAATTCCGGAACGAAACCAATGCCACTGCAAAGATGACCAAATTTGTGACTCGTCGCCGCGAGAATCGTCTTGATCCGATAAGCGATGAAGAAAATACGCCTGTTTTAATGACGAGAAACGTCGATTCATCTGGTGCGACTATGCGAAATTTGTGAGTATCGCTCAAAGAACCTGATAAAACCCTATCTTCGGCTCAGAATCTGAACAGGCATGTGTGATGAAGAATCGAAGCTAACGAAATTTCTGAGAGAATTCCACCGGAATGGACTTCATACGATAAAAATCGAAGAAGTTATGAATTTTCGAACTCGGCGCGACATACCCGAAAACACACTTTTTACCGAAACAACACGATGATCCTTAAAATTATGGGAATTTTCCGTGCATATTTGGACCTCGGTCCGAACATATGAAATCTTGGTAATGATGCCACGGAGCTCCAGTTAAATTTTCAAACGAATCCGACGAGCGGATTAGGAGATATGAATTTTCCGAGGCACAAAACCCTACATTCAGCACTATTTTTCACTGCGAAACCTCAAGTAATTTTCACATTTGACAACCTTCCTCAAAGAATTGGCTTCCGAGCTGAACACGAAAGTTGTAGATATCGTCGAAACAGTGGGGACAACACGGGAACTTAGCTCATATCACCTTTCAAATAGTATTTGTGAATTTTCTCGTACTTTCACCGTTTTAACCATTTTTTCGCACTTTACCCTCTTAAACCCATGAAAGCTCTTTATTATTTTTCTTCCATTTTTGAATGACAAAATAAACATCATTATTAACTTATAGCTCAAATAAAGAGGGCAAATTTTGGGGTGCAACAGCTGCCCCTATTCAAACTTCTTGATCCTAACGAGTGAGAAACGAAAGTTTCGGACCGTTGAGGAGAAAGGAGATTGAATACTAGAATGAACTCGAAAATTTGCACTCTTGATCAATAGAAGATTCCGTCTTGTAGTAAGAAGGAATGTACCACCCCGCGAGCAGGAGGAAAAAAACTTCAACTGATCTGGATAATAAATATGCTCCAACTTGTGAAAAAGGAGGAACAGGCACCCACAGGCAGGGGGAAACACTTCAAATGATCTGGGCATCAAGAGAAGGAACATCTCGACTGATCTGAATATCAGACGTAGCAGATGTCTCCGAACTTGCATCGGGATAGATGTCTTAAGTCGATCTGGGAATCGAGGGAGACACGCCGGTTGATCTGGACATCAACGGGTAAAAGTATCTCTGATCTGGGAATCTGGGCAGACATCTCTTCTGATGCAATTAAATCATCAGGTAGATATTCCTACTAATCTGGGAATTAGCGGCTAGCTCCTTCGTAAGACCACGGGGATCCGGAGGCGGTTCCTTCAACTGAACTGGAAATCAGGATAGGAACAATATCTCTTCCGAACTGTGTACGTCGGGGAAAGAATGCCTTTAAACTGATCTGGGCATGATGCCAGAAAATAAGTAGGACAATCTTCATCTAAAAGACAAAGTCGATCAGGCAGACATCTCCATCTGATCTAATGATATCAGTGGCTTGCTCCTTCGTAAGACCTTGGGAGGTCCGGAGGCGGTTCCTTCAACTAATCTGAAATTGGATATTAGGATAGGAACAGATATCTCTTCCGAACTGTGTACGTCGGGTAAAGAAAACGTCCTCAACTGATAGTAAGGTATCAGGACTGGGCAAACGAGTTTCTTCTTCTGAACGAACTAAATCGTCAGGGAGTAGATATTTCCAACTGATCTGATGTATCAGGGGGCTTTCTCCTTCGGAAGATCTTGGGAGATCCGGAGGCGGTTCCTTCAACTGAAAGTCTGATTTATCAGGAATGGGAACAAATATCTTCCACCGATCTGGGGGCATCGGGAATAGGAATGTCTTTGAACTGATCTGAGTTGTGCCAGAAAATAAGTAGAACAATCCTCTTCTGATTCGAAACATCAGGATAAGCGTGTGTAATGACTAGGCGAATATTGCTCTCTATGGAGCATTTGAATCTGGATAACTTTCCTGCAGAAAGAAACAAATATGACATGACTTACGTATGATGTATGTATGAATGTGTATGGAATAACGTTTCCGAGGAGGAAGACGCTACACGCTTTTGAGAATGCAATGCAAATGATGCATGATTCAAATGTTGCTTGGGGAGACAACGGAGGAGCACTGAATTGCTGAAGAAGTCCTGGAGAGATTATGGAACTCTGCGGAGAGGACAAGATGAGTGACCAAGGGTCACAAACTGCGAGCTGGCAAAGATGGATCAGAAATCTGCTGGAGACGATCAAGTTTGGATGTGAGCTCTGGTTGGGAAATAAATCTTGCTTGATGATATGAACATCCCACTTAACTGCTTGGGGAAGACCCATGCAACTTCGCTGGAGAAGCAAATTCTCGACATACTGGGGATGAGGAGATAAGAGCAAGTCGTGGAGATAACTCTGATGAGGAGTGAACAACCTGCTGGTGTAGGACGCATTCCGCTGGGGAAGTCCTAGATGAGAACAGATCCTGCTGAGGATGCACGTGAATCTTTGCTGAGGAAAGAAAACTCAGTGGGGAAGATGAATACTTTTGCCTAACGATTCACTGAGGATATGAGAGATCCGCTTGGGATAAGGAACTTGGCATAAGAACCTTTTGTTAAGACAACTCCACTGGGGAATAAAACGACTCTCCTGGGGAGAAGATGTCAATCTATTGGGGAGAGAAAAGCTCTACTGGGGAGAACGAGGAACTCGGGCAAGGAACCTCATTAAGAGCCTGCTGGGGAATCAGATACCATTCTATCATGATTCAACTGGGAAGAAGACATTCCACCAGGGAATAAGGCTTCTGGAGCATAGAGAATGCATTAAGATGTGCTTTACTGAGGATGTGAGAATCCTGGAACAAAGAAAGTCTCATCTGAATGTACTCAGCTGGGGAGTAAAAATCTCTCATTAGGAAGCACTCGGCTAGGGGGTGAGAATCTCTCCTGGTTAGGTCCGCCAATTTGTTGATACAAAGCGCTAGCAAGCATGTACCTGCGAGACAAACAAATGAAAATGCCCCAAGACATAGCATGGTATCTTATCCTGCCATCCTGGTTACACAAAACTTCGAAGTAGATTCAAAGGTTTCATTTCCAATCATGTATTGTAAAAGCAATGCAGTTTTCATATGCAAAGTTTAACACAAACTCAGGACGTTTCATGCAAACAAAACAGTAAAAGAAAACAGCTTTTGAGATGAAAAGAAGTTTGTTAAAAACATGCCCGAAAGAGGGCGAATACATTTCAGAAGTAGTTCTTGGTAAGAGGTAACCACACATTTATCGAGTACAAGAGAAATGGCAATGTGAAACGGATATCCATTGGTTTCGATCCCGCTGTCACTTTTATAACTCCGACGTTCTCATCTCCTTGCTTTGGAAGACCGTACTCATTAGGATTGATCACTGCCCGATTTACCAACTAATTGATATGACATCACCAAACTTGTGGACCCGACGGGGTTTGTGAGTGCCTTTAGGGATTTGAGTTGCCAGCGATGCAAACTCAAGAACACGGAGTCTTGCTTATCCCTCGGTCGGGAGCCTTAAACAAAGTGAATGGATGTTGTGCATGCTTTAGGGATTTAAGCCGCCAGGTGCAAACTCAAGAACACGGAGTCTTGCTTATCCCTCGGCCGGGAGCCCTAAGCATGTATGAAGAGTGATTGCCAAGGTGGCATGCGAGATGTAGTCGTTCGCTTTTGTCCCTTTTTTGCCTAAGCCGCCCTTTCGGGTTTTCGACTTAGCGGGTATATTTGTTTCTTTTTCATTCTTTTGCCTGATTCATTTTCTTTTTTTTTCTCTTTTTTTTTTCTCTTTTCTTTTTTTTATCAGGTCTATGCGAAGTATTTTTTGACTACATCTGCGTTCACAGGGTGCGGAAAGTTCTCGCCATCCATTGTTGCAAGCATCATGGCACCGCCAGAGAACACTTTGTGTACAACAAAGGGGCCTTCATACGTCGGAGTCCACTTGCCTCGAGGATCGCCTTGGGGAGAATGATCCTTTTGAGTACCAGGTCGCCTGGTCTGTAGCTTTGGGGTCGCACCCGCTTGTCAAAAGCTTTTCTCATCTTCTTTTGGTACACCTGGCCATGTCCAATAGCCGCCAAACGCTTCTCATCAATGAGGTTCAACTGATCCAACCGATTCTGTACCCATTCTGACTCGTCAAGCTCGACGTCTTTCATAATCCTCAGGGAAGGAATCTCAACTTCAACTAGCAATACCGCTTCCATGCCGTAAACAAGTGAGAAAGGAGTTGCCCCAGTCATTGTGCGCACAGAGGTGCGATAACCATGCAAGGCGAAAGGTAACATCTCGTGCCAATCTCGGTAAGTCACTACCATCTTCTGTACAATCTTCTTAATGTTCTTGTTGGCCGCTTCAACAGCACCATTCATCTTTGGACGATACGGAGAAGAATTGTGATGCTTGATCTTGAAGGACTCACAAAGCTCCTTCATCAACTTGTTATTAAGATTCGATCCGTTATCAGTAATGATCTTCTCAGGAATCCCATAACGACAGATTATGTTGTGTTTGATAAAGCAAGTAATCACTTGTTTGGTAACATTCGCATAAGATGCGGCTTCAACCCATTTGGTGAAGTAATCGATGGCAACCAGGATGAAGCGATGTCCATTAGAAGCAGTAGGCTTAATCTCTCCAATCATATCAATGTCCCACATTGCAAAAGGCCACGGAGAAGTCAAGACATTCAAAGGCACAGGCGGCACGTGCACTTTATCAGCATAGATCTGGCACTTGTGACAAATTCTGACATGGTTATGACAATCAGTTTCAATAGTGGACCAATAGTAACCAGCCCTCAAGATCTTCTTAGCCATTGTATGCCCACTAGAATGGGTACCAAACTCGCCTTCGTGCATTTCCTCTATTATTTTCGAAGCTTCTTCCTTCACAACACATCGAAGCAACACACCATCATGATGCCTCTTGTACAACACCCCACCGTTGAGGTAAAACTTAGCTGCAAACCTTCTCAAAAACTTCTTATCAGTCACCGACGCTTCGGGAGGATACTCTTGAGTTTCGAAGAACTTTTTGATATCATGATACCAGGGATTACCATCCAATTCCACATCAGCCTCAAAGCAAAACGCCGGCTCATCCAACCTGTTGATGGTAATGTTAGGCGCCTCATTGGCCCATTTCACTCTGAACATGGAATCCAAAGTAGCGAGAGCATCAGCAAGATTGTTCTCTTCTCTAGAAATATGCTCGAATGTGATCTCATCAAAGTAGGGAATGAGTCTCATAACATGCTCCATGTATGGAATCAGATTCTGATGGCGAGTTTCCCAATCTCCATTGATCTGGCTAATGACAAGATTGGAATCCCCATAAACTTTTAAGTACTTGATTCGCAAATCGATCGCAGCTTCGATACCATAGATGCAAGCTTCATACTCAGCCATGTTATTAGTGCAATCAAAACAGATTCTGGCTGTAAACGGAATTTGAAAGCCTGATGGAGAAGTAATTACAGCTCCAACACCATTCCCGAGTGCATTAGAGGCACCATCAATCACGAGCGTCCATCGCGATCCTGGTTCGGGTCCTTCCTCTGGTCCAGGAATGTTACAATCTCTGATGTACAGGACATCCTCATCGGGGAATTCAAACTTCATCGGTTCATAATCTTCAACAGGCTGGTGCGCAAGATAATCTGCCAACACACTACCTTTGATGGATTTCTGAGTAGTATACTGGATGTCATATTCGGTCAAGATCATTTGCCACCTGGCTACTCTTCCGGAAAGAGCGGGCTTCTCAAAAACATACTTGATAGGATCCATCTTGGAAATCAACAAGGTGGTGTGAACCAACATATACTGCCTCAGCCGGCGAGCAGCCCACACCAAATCACAACAAGTTTTCTCGATCAGTGAGTATCTGGATTCACAGTCGGTAAACTTTTTGCTAAGGTAGTATATTGCATGCTCTTTTCGGCCAGACTCGTCATGTTGACCCATCACACATCCCATTGAATTTTCAAGAACTGTGAGGTACATAATCAAAGGCCTTCCTGGAACTGGAGGCATTAGTATAGGAGGTTCCTGCAGATACTCTTTCACTTTTTCAAATGCTTTTTGACAGTCATTATTCCACCTGGGCGTATGATCTTTTCTTAGCAACTTGAATATTGGTTCACAAGTGGCTGTAAGATGAGAGATGAATCTAGCAATGTAATTCAATCTCCCTAAGAAACCACGAACCTCTTTTTCTGTTCTCGGCTCAGGCATCTCTTGTATAGCTTTTATTTTTGCAGGATCGACCTCAATACCTTTTCCCCTGACAACAAAGCCCAACAACTTTCCGGATCGCACTCCAAAAGTGCATTTGTTTGGATTCAACCTCAGTCTGAATTCCCGAAGCCTTTCAAACAACTTCTGCAAGTGAACCAAGTGCTCTTCTTCAGTATGAGATTTTGCAATCATGTCATCAACATACACTTCAATCTCTTTGTGAATCATGTCGTGAAAAAGAGTCACCATGGCGCGCTGATACGTTGCCCCTGCGTTTTTCAACCCAAAAGGCATAACTTTATAGTAGAAAGTTCCCCACGGTGTGATAAACGTTGTTTTCTCCATGTCTTCTGGTGCCATCTTGATCTGATTGTACCCAGAGAAGCCATCCATGAAGGAAAACACTTTGAAAGAAGCAGTATTATCAACCAACACATCAATGTGAGGGAGAGGAAAATCATCTTTCGGACTCGCCCTATTCAAATCTCTATAATCAACACACATCCTGACCTTTCCGTCCTTCTTAGGCACCGGAACAATATTAGCGACCCACGGTGGGTAATTCACTACTTGCAGAAAGCCAACATCAAACTGTTTCTCAACCTCTTTCTTAATCTCCTCAGACATATCTGGGCGAGTCCTTCGAAGTTTCTGCTTGACAGGAGGACTATCTTCCTTGAGAGGTAGATGGTGTACCACAATATCTGTATCAAGACCTGGCATTTCCTCATAGGACTAAGCAAAGATATCCGCATACTCTTTCAACATAGCAATAAGCCTCTGCTTCACACTGTTCTCAAGCGCAGCCCCTATCTTGACTTCTCAGACTTGCTCTTTAGTGCCAACATTTACCATCTCAATTGCCTCCTGATGCGGCTGAATCGCTTTCTTTTCTTGTTTCAATAATCTGGCCAACTCATCGGGGAGATCACAATCTTCATAAGCTTCCTCCTCGGCTTGGTAGATCAGATTGTCAAAATCATAATAAGCAATAGCGGAACTGTTACCAATGGAATCCGTGGTAGTGGAACATCTGCATGATTGATGTTTTTATTTTAGTTTTATTTTTATCAAGCTATGTGCAAGTGTGTGCAAAAACATTGCCATTTAAAGAAAAAAGTTAAAAAGAAAGACAAAGAGCAAAACATTTGAATGCAAAAGCGTCCTTTTATTTCATGATTAACTTTGAAAATGCGAACTGCATGGCCCTATAAATGATTCACTACGCCTTGGGCAGAGCGTAAGAATTATGTCATGATAAGAAAAGTAAAAACAAGGAATTTACTCCTGAGCTTGTGTAACTTGGATGACATCTTCAATTGTCCAGTTGCGAGGAATCTCCCCAGGAATACTTGGACGAATCCAGCTATCAAAATCACAGTCACTATCCACTTCCTCGCCATCGACAATGGCATTCACGGTTGGACCAGCATGGGCAGGCATCGGATTATTGACAATATTGGGTGTAGGAGTGAACTGAATTATCTTTTGATCCAACAAGTCCTGGACTTTGTTCTTCAATGCAATGCACCTCTCGGTATCATGCCCAGCAGCACCTGAATGGAAAGCACATCGTGCGTTTGCATTGTAATTCGGAGATTGTGTGTCCGGAGCATTCGGAGCATTTCTCAAAGTAATCTTCTCAATCTTGAGCAAATGTTGTAGCACTTGAGCATAGGTCATAGGAATCGGATCAATCTTTCTGTGAGGCCTGGTCCTGGGAGGATAGCGATCAGTATTGGAATGATGTCCCTGCTGATGCTGTTGTTGCGGTACTGGGATCATGACAGCATTAACTTGTGAATTGTTTCTCCCTGAACCCCTTCTTCCATATATAGCATCCGCATTTTCTTCCTTCCTTCGGGCATAACCCTCAGCTTGTTTGTTACCACCAGCAGAATTAGAAGAAGCTCCCAACTGAATTTTCCCCATCTTTAGACCCGTCTCAACACGCTCGCCATATCTCACCATTTCAGAAAAGTTGGCTGAAGCACTACAGACCAAGTAATAGTGTCCAGACAAAGTACTGGTGAACATGTCAATCATCTCACGCTCAGTCATAGGTGGTTGAACTCTTGCAGCTAACTCACGCCATTTCTGAGCGTACTCCTTGAACGATTCTTTAGATCCTTGAACCAAACTCTGCAACTGAGTTCGATTAGGCGCCATGTCAACATTGTACTGATAGTGCTTAATGAAAGCCTCCACAAGATCTCTCCAAGAATGAATATGAGTGCGTTCGAGTTGAACATACCACTCCAAAGAAGCTCCAGCCAAGCTATCCTGGAAGAAATGCATCAGAAAACCCTCATCCTCTGAATAAACTGACATCTTGCGATAGTATGCTTTGACATGAGTCATAGGATAAGTCGCCCCATTGTATTTGTCAAAAGATGGAACTTTGAATTTCGGTGGAATCCTCACACCCGGAACCAACCCCAAGTCATTGATATCCATGCCTAACACCCCTTTGCCTTCAACAGCTCTGAGACGTTCTTCAATCAGACGATACCTCTCAGCTTCCTCTGGTGCACCATCAGCACTATGCCTCGATACCTGATCAAAGTTTTCAACATTGAAATCCAAATTATCATGGTTCTGATTATCTCTCCTTCCCAACAGACGAGACGGAGGTGGAGGTGGAAACCCATGATTCTGATTGAAAGGATTATAGTGCCCTCCCAAGCGATCAAACTCATTCGGATCATGATGATCGTCAATCCTGCCAGACACATCGTCAAACAGCCTCGAATGTCCTCCATTCTCGACCCTTCTGGAGTTCTCGACGAGAACTCGCAAGTCATCCTGCCCCTTGGTCACATTAGTCAATGCTTCCATAAACTGCACCATCTGCGCATTCATCTGCTCTGTCAATTGAGCTCTCATCTCAGCCATTTGTTCCTGAATCTGTTCCATCTGTCTTCTCTGATTGCTCCTAGTCGGATACGGGTGATTAGCCGTCTTAGAACTCCTTCTGGTAACAAAACAGCGAGACATAAGATATAAGACCTGCAAAACCTGCAAATATATGACATGTATGATATATGATTGATATGCATGAAATGTTTGTCAATTTTCAGGTATCCAAGAGTTCATCCCACTTTCAGATAGGACATAGCAACCTTGATACAGAATGTATTTGAACAGCAATCCACACATGAGAATAATTCATCAAACTGAGCATATTTCATTCAAACATAACTGAGAATTTGAGTTCATACAAACATGGCACATAATCGTCACGAAGTGCTCATAAGGCATACAAAAGAAATCCAGAATATCAAAACGCGACCCCATCCAACAATCCTGGACATGGGCGGCAAATATCAAGAATAAACAGCAAATCAATCTCCATGGCAACACTAGGATCGCTTGGTAATAGGATGAGCTCCTCCATTTCCTCTCCGTTGGGATCGGAGGTTTGCGAGCTCTTCTTCAAGTCGAGCTGACTTGGCTTTTTCTTCCATCAATTGTTTTTCTGAATCCTGCATCCTTCTCTTGCTATTGTTTTCGGACCTTCGCAACTTCGCACATTCCTGTTGTTTTCGGTACAAGCTTTCTTCCATCAAGTCATGAGATCGCCTTTGAGCATGTGTCATGTTTGAACCTTCACCTTGCGCATGCTTGAGCTTACGAGCCAACTCCGCCTTTTCGCGATCTTGAAAATACCTCTCCAAGCCAACCTCTCGGTACTTTGATTTCAAATTGATGTTGTCCGCTTCGGTTTGAATATAGAGTTCATCCGCAACTGTATCCGATAAAACCGTGGGAGGTTGCTCATACAATGGGCGTGACCTCGCAAATGGCAACAATAGATTTGCCACTCTTGCTTCAACCCACTTTCGGTAAGGACCCATGGCAATAGGAACTTTCTTGCTCAAAGTATTCTGATCTCTCTTGTGAACTTTAGTCCAAGCATACGCTATCTTTTCTAGCTCCATAGGGTCTTTACCATCAGCAAAGTACACTGATTCAAACGCTTCTACATCATTCTGAGCCTTTTCCATTGCATATCCCAATTGACGATAGGCGAGCGCGGGATTATAACTAATACAACCTCTGGTTCCCATGAGAGGAACATTAGGATATTGACCGCAACTAGTGATGATGCTCCAAACCTTCCCCACACAATAGTTCCACCTGATATCATAAGATGTGAGGTTAACAATCCTATCTGACCACTTAAGGGAACTCTTCTTGAGCACAAAAGGTCCTCTCACCGGCTAATGCAACATGAACCACCGATACAACAACGGAAGACAAGAACCAACAACATATCCTCCCTTCTTACTTCTCGCATGGATCGAAAAAAGAGCATCCGCAAGCAACGTTGGAACGGGGTTTTTGTTCATAAAGACACAAATGGCCGCCAAACTCACAAAGTTTTCTCTTGATGGGAATAAGACAATACCATAGATCATGATAGCAAGCAAACGACTAAAATCAACCCACTGCTCCTTTTTAGCCGCATCCTCAACCTTACTAATCAAAAAGCAAAGATAGAAACCAGAAACACCGCCCGATGACTTCCAATTTCTTTCCACCTCCTTTATACCCATGTGAAGAGCTTCAGCTACTTTTTCAAATCTCACGACTTCGGGAACCCGAACAAAAGGTACATCATCAGTGATCCATATGTTGAGTATGTAAGAAAACTCCTCGAGTGTTGGCACCAGTTGATAGTCCTGAAACGTAAAACACCTCAACTGTGGATCATAGAACTGAAACAGGGTGATCAAAGCCATTGGATCGAAAGATGTCTTGAGGATGGAGAGCAAATTGCCATAATCATGATTGAAGTCACGGAGAACCTCCCCTTCCAACCAAGAACTCAAACCAATCAACCCCGAAACATCAATACCCGGAATCTTGTAAGCTCTGGTATGCCTCGTGCGTTCTTTGACAGTATCAGTAGGAATGTCCATCTTCCACTTGGGTGAACTCCTGAATATCCCTGAAAAATATGACATGCAAATGCTTAATATTATATACATTTTTTTTAGCGTTTCTTTTGGAAATAAATATGCTATGATGCAAAGTGGTGGGGCTTGTTGCCGCCCACCAGGCATTCTGGACTGCCGGTAACACACATAATATAGAGCCAAAGGTTCGGCCCCCAGATGGTATACCATACGGAACATGGAATGTCAATTCACTGAACCAAAGCCCATAGTCACTAGTACACTGAAATAGAACACAAATCACCATTCGAACAAGAACCATAGTATCCCACGAACAGGAACAATAGTACACTCGAACAAGAACAGCGGTAACCCACGAACCAGAACAGCGGTCACCAATAATGTACCTGTTAAGAAATGATTGATTCC
The DNA here is from genome assembly GCF_029867415.1 of Vicia villosa. Taxonomy (NCBI): domain Eukaryota; kingdom Viridiplantae; phylum Streptophyta; class Magnoliopsida; order Fabales; family Fabaceae; genus Vicia; species Vicia villosa. Next base: position 36,815,444 of record NC_081180.1, on the reverse strand, counting down.
CGCCCCACTCACGGGTAAATCTAGGCCAAGGTAGGTCAAAAAGCCAACAGAGGATAGAATGTAGGCGTTATCATACGATATTGCCTCATTCCACCAAGCTCTGCCCGTGGATACGTGATCAGATCAATCAGGCATACGCCTTCTGTCCGTCACGACCACTCTAGTCCTAGTTCCTATGGTATAACTCATAGCCTGGGTATTGGGCCTTTTACCTCTTGAAACACCCACCCAACAAACAGAGATCCAGCCAGTCCAGAATATGATGCAGAAAAGTAAAAGCGCACATAGAATGCAATGCAAACAGGTAAATATGCAAAGCAATAAAAGCACCCAAAGATAAACACACAAGCGCTAGGATCGACTCGCTAGGTCCGGACCAGCAACAGGTCGAGACGTCCCCAGCAGAGTCGCCAGCTGTCGCTACCGCGAAAATTAACAGAGTCGCCACTAACATATTTATCCTGAAAAGGAAGGGAATGCCAGCAAAATACAAAACAAAACAACGGTCTCACGACCAGAGAAAAAGGGTAAGGGAGTCGGTTACGCGAGGGGAAGGTGTTAGCACCCCTCGCGCCCATCGTACTCGATGGTATCCACGCCTGTGTCTAAATCTATGGGTGTGTAACAAATCTATGCTAATCTGGACTAAAATGAATGCAGAATGTAGGGAAAAGAAAGGATTATGCTCGCACGGGCCCTACCCCGCTGCCTACGTATCTGTTTTGCAGAATCAGAGCTATCGTAGCTCGGCTAACTAATTTCTGTTTGTTTTGTGTTTTTTAGGTGAACGAGTTACATTCACACTCCGTTGCTCGACCTTTGGAGACTTATGCTGGGAATGGAGCGGAAATAACAAGCTCTTAAGAAAAGAAAATCAAAGAGTGTGGTTTGTGTTTTAAAAGATGCATGAGGAAGACCTAAGCTAAGGGGGAAAGCTTGCTACCTAATGTTATCATACAAAGGGTACAAGTCTAAACTAAACTATCAACCTACGAGGGAAAAGGGAAAGCACACAAGAATATCACACAAACGAGCATCCACTCGTAAAGCAAACAAACCAACGGTACTGACCGAGTGGTAGAAAAGCGGTCCCGCCATAGCCAAGGGGAGCAGCTCAACCCAAGTCAACCAAGCATTAGACCTCGTGAAAATGATCGGGCCATAGACAAGAGGGCGGACCCCTCTCAGCAACCAAGCCGTCACGAATCATAAAGGAAAACGGTACGTGCGTACACCGAGCATCAACGTCAAGCGACGTGAGCTATAAGAAAGGCGGGGGTCCGGCTGCATGAACCCTTTTCCTGACATACTCGATAACAAGATCTTGTGCAGGTTCAGAAGCGAGCAACGCGTAGCGTGCACATAATGAACAGACTCGATGAGACTAGGCGGGGGTTGATTGCTAACCCTTTTCGCATGCCTTCCATGAGGACTTAACGGAGTGCCATATAGGACTTATTACACCGTGACTCCCTGCCGCAAAGCTCAAATGTAAACACACCAACAAAAACAGAGCCTCTTTCGAGGGCTTGGCCAGATGCATGTCTAAGTCCTACTTCTCATGTTAAAGGATGATGCGAGAAAGCGATAGAGTGCGAGAGAAATAAAATTAAACGGAATCAATACCAAACGGATGATGATCCGTAAACTAAAGTGAAGCAAAAGCGAAGAAACCGAATCCCGCAAGCGAGCTAGCAAAGCAAAAGCAAATGGTCAGCACACCGATTAGCCGTGAAAGCACACAAAGGTCGACATGCGCGTCGAGCATAATCACAATACACCGGCAAGAGGAACAAGCAAACCAAACAAGCAGAAATAAAGTAATAGGGATCGTGTCTCCGAGATGAGAACACGATACGAGTGAATAGGATTGTGTCCCGCAAGCGAAACGGAACACACAAGTAACAAATGCAGATCGGTAACTATCCAAGAGCCTTGCATACTAGCACACAAGTTAGAGATAACAAACATCGTAATCGGAATTGCGTTATTACCATAAAACGAAAGGAAATCGACAAGTAAGGTAAACATGAAATGGACAATGAAAAATCAAAGAGAAAACAAACATGAATGATCTACAAATTAATGAAAATCAAGCATCTAGTAAGATAGTACATCTCAAAAGCTTTTCGACGATATAAAGAACGTGCAAATCGGAGCTACGAGTGAAAAGTTATGCAAGGTAGAAGTTAAAAGGAAAAACACAAAAAATTGCACTCAGGAACCGGTTCCTGCATAGGACAACCCGGTTCCCCATACAAAAAACCAGAGAAGCAACATTTCAGAAAACCGGGAACCAGTTCCCACCTAGGGACAACCTGGTTCCTGGTACTAAATCACAGAGGCAAGCACATTTCAAGTTTCTGGGAACCGGTTCCCACCTAGGGACAACCCGGTTCCTGGAACACAAACCAGAGGGCAAAAACAACGCAAGAACCGGTTCCCACCTAGGGACAACCCGGTTCCTGGTACTAAAAACCAGAAAATTAACAATTTTTGGATTGAGTGGGAACCGGTTCCCACCTGGGACAACCCGGTTCCTGGCGTAGCAAAACCAATTTTTAAGCATTTTTAGGACCTCGGAGCCATTCGCACTCAATCCAAAATCGTTCCATAAGCAATTATCACAAACAAACATCGAATCATGAATTAAGCACGAGTCCCTAAGTAAAATTATCCTTATTATGCAAAGTGCGACGCGTCGAGCCAAGCAAATATCAAACAAAAATGTACCACATGCATTTGTACAAACACTTTGAGTGCGACACAAGTAACATATGCGAACATCAACAATTAAGCACACAAGATCATTCATTAATCACGGATCCGAATAAGAATATCACAATTCATCATCAACGAGCAACAATTATATGTAATCAACATTAAATTCAATCACAATTCATATGAACACGACTAATTCGAGCAAAAGATGAGCAAAGTCACCGATCAATCATCATCAATCATCAATTAATCAAGAACGAAAAGTAGATCTAGATCCAAATTCACATAATAATCAATAATTAAGCACTTAATTCAAGATCCGAAAGCTTACCGAATGAAGATCTAACCGAAGCGCGAACACGAACACGATACGAACGCGAACACGACACGAACGCGACGCGAACACGAAACGAAATCCGAAGGGAGAGAGAGGGAGATCGCGCGAGCTACAAAGAGGAGAGGATGAGAGATTCGAACTTCGATCCTTGAATCTTCAATCCATGTTCTTGATTTTGATGAAGATTGATGAATTTTGATGAAAGTTTTTATGTGATTTGTGGTTTTGATCTATGAGAATTGAGAGAGAATTGAGAGAAGATGTTTGTGAAGAATTGGTGAATTAAAATTATGAGAGTCCTCCTCCAATTTGTGAAGAGCAAAATGTTTATATATTGTCAACGCGAAATGTCCAAATTGCCCTCGGTGCGTCTCATTTTGGCTCGTTTTTAAGGAAATTCGGTTCGGCTCTGAATCCCGGAACGAAACCAATGCCACTGCAAAGATGACCAAATTTGTGACTCGTCGCCGCGAGAATCGTCTTGATCCGATAAGCGATGAAGAAAATACGCCTGTTTGAATGACGAGAAACGTCGATTCATCTGGTGCGACTATGCGAAATTTGTGAGTATCGCTCAAAGAACCTGATAAAACCCTATCTTCGGCTCAGAATCTAAACAGGCATGTGTGATGAAGAATCGAAGCTAACGAAATTTCTGAGAGAATGCCGCCGGAATGGACTTCATACGATAAAAATCGAAGAAGTTATGAATTTTCGAACTCGGCGCGACATACCCGAAAACACACTTTTTACCGAAACAACACGACGATCCTTAAAATTCTGGGAATTTTCCGTGCATATTTGGACCTCGGTCCGAACATATGAAATCTTGGTAATGATGCCACGGAGCTCCAGTTAAATTTTCAAACGAATCCGACGAGCAGATTAGGAGATATGAATTTTCCGAGGCACAAAACCCTACATTCAGCACTATTTTTCACTGCGAAACCTCAAGTAATTTTCACATTTGACAACCTTCCTCAAAGGATTGGCTTCCGAGCTGAACACAAAAGTTGTAGATATCGTCGAAACAGTGGGGACAGCGCGGGAACTTAGCTCATATCACCTTTCAAATAGTATTTGTGAATTTTCTCGTACTTTCACCGTTTTAACCATTTTTTCGCACTTTACCCTCTTAAACCCATGAAAGCTCTTTATTATTTTTCTTCCATTTTTGAATGACGAAATAAACGTCATTATTAACTTATAGCTCAAATAAAGAGGGCAAATTTTGGGGTGCAACACCTTAGCCATGACAAAGAGGCCATTCTTCGCATGACATCTTGTCAGGAAGGGATCCTCCCTTTTAGATATTTAGGTGTACCACTCACTAGCAAAAATCTTAATGTGAACCATTATATGCCCCTTGTGGATAGGTTGCTGAGCAGAATCAACCATTGGAGTGCTAGGCTTTTGAGTTATGCAGGGAGGATGCAGCTTATCAAAAGTGTGTTGAATGATATCTCTTCATATTGGATGCAATGTTTCATTTTCCAAAATCTGTTTTGAAGAGAATTAATGCCATCTGCAGAACATTTCTTTGGACCGGTAGCAGCACCACTTGCCGGAAAAGTCCTATTGCATGGGAGAGGATTTGTAAACCAAAAATTAAAGGTGGTCTTGGTACTGTGGATATTGAGCTGTGGAATCATATTTTTCTGTTGAAATTGTTGTGGAATATTTGTGCAAAGACAGACAATCTTTGGGTGCAATGGATCCATGCGTACTACCTTAAGCATGATGATGTGATGGACAAACCAATTAAGCCCTCTGACTCAGAGGTGTGTCGCTACCGCGAAAATTAACAGAGTCGCCACTAACATATTTATCCTGAAAAGGAAGGGAATGCCAGCAAACCACAAAACAAAACAACGGTCTCACGACCAGAGAAAAAGGGTAAGGGAGTCGGTTACGCGAGGGGAAGGTATTAGCATCTCTCACGCCCATCGTACTCGATGGTATCCACGCTTGTGTCTAAAACTATGGGTGTGTAATAAATCTACGCTAATCTGGACTAAAATGAATGCAGAATGTAGGGAAAAGAAAAGATTGTGCTCGCACGGGCCCTACCCCGCTGCCTACGTATCCGTTTTGCGGAATCAGAGGTACCGTAGCTCGGCTAACTAATTTCTGTTTGTTTTGTGTTTTTTAGGTGAACGAGTTACATTCATTCTCCGCTGCTCGACCTTTTGAGACTTACGCTTGGGAATGGAGCAGAAATAACAAGTTCTTAAGAAAAGAAAATTAAAGAGTGTGGTTTGTGTTTTAAAAGATGCATGAGGAAGACCTAAGCTAAGGGGAAAGCTTGCTACCTAATGTTATCATACAAAGGGTACATGTCTAAGCTAAGCTATCAACCTACGAGGGAAAGGGGAAGCAAACAATGAGCACACAAACGAGTATCCGCTCGTAAAGCAAACAAACCAACGGTACTGACCGAATGGTAGAAAAGCGGTCCCGCCATAGCCAAGGGGAGCAACTCAACCCAAGTCAACCAAGCATTAGACCTCGCGAAAATGATCGGGCCATAGACAAGAGGGCGGACCCCTCTCAGCAACCAAGCCGCCACGGATCGGAAAGGAAAACGGTGCGTGCGTACACCGAGCATCAACGTCGAGCGACGCGAGCTATAGGAAAGGCGGGGTCCGGCTGCATGAACCCTTTTCCTGACATACTCGATAACAAGATCTTGTGCTGGTTCAAAAGCAAGCAACGCGTAACGTGCGCTTACTAAACAGACTCGATGAGACTGGGCGGGGGTTGATTGCTAACCCTTTCCGCGTGCCTTCCATGAGGACTTAACGGAGTGCCATATAGGACTCATTACACCGTGACTCCCTGCCGCAAAGCACAAATATAAACACACCAACAAAAACAGAGCCTCTTTCGAGGGCTTGGCCAGATGCATGTCTAGGTCCTACTTCTCATGTTATAGGATGATGCGGAAAGCGGTAAAAGGGACCAGGAGACAATACCGAACGGATAGCAAATCCGCAATGAGCTAGCAAGCGTAAGCAGAGAAGAAACTTCACGTAATCTAACATCCATCAAAGCCAGGAGTCCAGTATAAGCATCAAAGCGATGCGGTGTGAAAATAAATCACAATCGCTATATGGTGCGTATCAAACACAACCACACAAGCAACCTGCAAGAGAAACACAAGCCAGACGATACGGGAATATACATCTCAATGAATGAGAGATCAGGTGAATCGCATCGGTAATAAGTTCGTGTCCCACAAATAAAGTGGAACACGACGCAAATCAATCGCACCAGAAGCGAAATTGTGTCCCACAAATAAAGTGGAACACGAAGCAAGTCGAATCGCAATCAAAGGCTCTCTCGAAGTACCTCGCACATCTCAACAACCAAATCAGTAATAACAAGACAAACGCACACCGGCCATAGAAAATAAATTTATGGCATTTTATCAAAGAATTAGAACTAAACTATGTAGCAAAACAATTAAATTCTAACAAAGAAACATTACATGTTTTTATTATTTCTTTTTATGGTATTTTAACAAAGAATTAGAACTACACTATGAAACAAAACAACTAAATTCTAATAAGAAAATAATACATGTTTTTGATTATCTAGAACAAATATAGAAAACAAAATCAAATCCTAATTAGAAAAGATTACATGTTTTTATTCATTTTTATCATGTTCAAATCTAACAAAATTCTATGTCATTTTATTCAACCAAAAGCTACCGAAACAAACTAATCGATTAATTTCTAAAATCTAACAAAACAATATCAAGATTAAATCCTAAATCTAACAAAGTTTATTATGATTTTATGTCATCTTTATTCCGTAAGAAAAAAAAACTATGAGCAAAACTAATTCTAACTATAATAATACATGAGCCAGGGGGGTGAAAGCAGAAAATAATGGTGCAAAAAGTGATCCAGGTGCAGGGCCCATTGCTGATGGTCCAAATAGGGGTGGCAAAACGGGTCAGGCCCGCCGGGTCGGCTCGTTTGACCCGCCATTTTAGGCGGGCTGGGCTGAAGTTTTCGACTCGGTACCTTAAGTTGGCCCGCCCCGCCTAACCCGCTTAAAAAAACGGGCCGAGGCGGGGCGGGGCGGGTTTTGCCCGCGGGCTTTTTGTTAAACAAAAATATTTTTTATTTAAAATTAAAACAACTTTAATTATAAAAATAACACTCTTCTCTTAGATTGGAAAAGTTTGAAATAAAAGAACAGTTGTATAACATGCATAATTATTAAGTTGTTAATACATTAGCTCACATGTTTTCTTTAAAAATAGATGTTGATTTTAAGTAAATAAGGGATTTGATAAGTCTATAAGTGTGACAAATTTTAGATTCAACTATTAAGGAATCGGTTAATATAAAAGTTTATATGAAATAATTAGTGAGAAAGTTAGGTGTTGATATTTTATGCACCGAGATGTATTATGCGGTGTAGTTGTTATCATTGTTTGTCTTATGTAAAATTTTAATTGGGTTTTCTAGTAGCTAGTATTTAAATAGAATTAGAGTGATATGTATTCTTTATTTATTTATTTTGATACGCTTTTTATTGTGGTCGAGTTTATTTTTTATAATTGATCTTTCTTTGTCTTATTTTTTGAATTGTTTGGACTTAAGACATGTTGAATTTCTATTGTGCGTTGTTAAAAAAATATTTTATCGAACTTTTTGGTAATAATTAATTTTTTTTGTTAACTATGTGGTAAATCAAACTGTAAAATAAATAAATTAATAAAAATTGGCGGGCCGGTCCGCCAACCCGCCAACTCGTTAGTAAACGGGGCGGGCATGACTTTTGAGCTCGGACACCTAAGTAGGTCCGCCCCGCCCCGCCCCGCTTTTGGACGGGCTTAAATGGGACGGGCCTAAACGGGGCGGGCCGCCCACTTTGCCACCCCTAGGTCCAAACAGTTTTTTTTGTTACAGATTTCTTTGTACAATGGCCAAAAACAGTGGTGATACGGGCTTAGGAAGGGGGTGTAGCGTTGCAATTCGTGAGGGAAGGCCCATGGTCTTATGTTCTGTTTTTGTTTGATCCAATACAGATTTTTGATTCAATTCACTTAATCAGCAATTAAACTTCATTAATCAAATTAATCCAATTAATAACAATTAAACACACCTAAACACAGGATTAAAAATGAGAAGGGATTTAGGTTTACGTGAATTGAACTCAGCTCACTCTTTCTCCCTCAACCCCTCGGACGGCGACGGCGGCGGCTCATCTTCTTCTCCGATCATCCTCGACTCTTACCAACTCATCGATTTCTCCGTCATCTCCACGTCTTCGTTTCTTCACATGAACAGCGGCGGCGGTGGTATCATCTCCGTCTCCGATCACGTCTCCCATCAAACACTCAAGTCCCCGTCTCCGATCGATTCTCTCTCGGTTCGCCTCCTCTCTCTTCTCCGCTCTCATAACGAAATTGACGGCAAAGATGTCCCCTCCGATAACGAATCGGACTTGAAAATCGTTCTCCCTACTCTTCTGTTCTGCCTTTCTCTTTCTCCTTATTCTGAAATCGCAATGCGTTCTTGTTGTCGGTGTTGATACAGATGCGTATCGACTTGTTGATGACAAGTTGTGTTTGATTGTTGCAGCAATGTGATGATGTTGATTCGGTGTTCTCATACACATAGAGGATGCGGAGGCGAATCGTACAACGATTGAAGACGAGACGATGTTGTTGCATACAAGAAGAGTTAACGCAGATGAAAATTGATGATGGACACGATGCGCTTCTCGCGATGATTCGTGGATGAACATGATAATTGAAGCCGAGATTGTAAATTCGATTACAGAGAATTCGTGGATAATGATGATGCAGAAGCGCTGTTGTTCGGAATTCTGCAACAAGTCGATGAAGATTATCGTGAAGAGATGACTAATTTCTTCTGTTTGTGATTTGTTCTGCAGATTGAAACCTCTTTTCTGAGTTCTTGGTGATTTTCAGTGTGGATTGAAGGTTATGAGGAAGATGAATGAAGATGAAGATTTTTTTGTACGTTCTTGAATTGATGCTGATTCGTTGTGAGGAAAGTGATTCAAGATTGAGAATAGGTTCAAGAGATTTTCTGGTGGAATCGTGAAGATCATGAAGGTGAATTGAGAGAGAGGTGAAGAGCGTGATTATGGTGAAGATGATAGAAAGAGATGAAGAGCGTGATTGTGAAGGTCGGTTCCAAGAGTTGATGGAGGTTGAATCAATGGAGAGAGTAAAGGTTCTCCGCAAAAGTTTGTTACAGTGAGTTCCAATTCTGTTACGTTTTTCGGTTTCTGTTATGAGTTTCTTTTTTTCCTTTGGTTTATCTCTGTATGTCGGTTTTATTTGAATGCTGCAGCCTCGATTTTAATTGTGCCAGTTCATATGTTAGCACTATGCGGATCCTTTGGTGGTAGAATCTTGAAGTGCAAGCTGGGGCGGTTCGTTTGGTGGTTCCGGTTTGATTTGAAGTGCACCGAGTTTATTTTAGTGGAGCAAGGGCTGGTTTTTTTGCTAGAAATGATACCTTCAGTTATTTTGATTTTGATGAATGTGTAATTTTTGTATGTAATTTTTGTAATGGACAATTGGATTTTTTTATGTAATGGATAGGCTTGAATTATTGGGCCAGTCGAGAATCTTGAATAAATTGTGATGAATTATTTGAATGGCGTTAATGGACATTGGTCTTGAATGAGAATATGGATATTTGGATGAATGTAAATGATGAATTTTTATCTTCTATATTGCATACCAACCAAACCAAATCGAACTAATCTTTCGTCTCACCACACTTTAAAACTCTTCGATCTAATCTTTGAATTATAACGAACCCAAAACTTCACTTGAATGATCTTCACTTCAACGATATCATAACTCAATCAATGAGCCAAATTACTTGCATTAAAAGCGACAGACAACAACTTTGATTGTCGTTTCACTTCTTTATGCCATAATTCGCATTCGAACTCCAATCCAACATAACAATAACTCCTTAAGGAATCCTTGAAGAAGATAGTAATTGAAGCACATAAGAACACCTTGACATGAAGCCCAATGAATCTCAGTGAATTAACGATTGCATGCACCACGTATAAGAAACTCTTTGCTATTTTTCTTTGATTTTAAGCGACGAAATAAACGTCTCTCATAACTTATAGCACAGAGAAAGAGGGCGAATTTTGGGGTGCAACAGGGTGTTAAAGGCCATCCTTCAACAAAGAAGCCTAGTGCAACTGTGGTCTAATGAATGGTTGAATATGCTGCAAGTGCAGAAATTTAATGGTAGAAAACTCTATAATTTGTTACAGGTGGATTGTCCTAATGTGGAGTGGTATAACTTGGTGTTCCATAAAAAAGCGAGGCCTAGAGCGGTTTTCACGCTTTGGATGCTCTGTCATGGTAAGCTGCCTACTCGCATGAGACTGCATCGTTGGGGTATGGTGCAAACGACTGTGTGTGTCTTCTGTGAAAACCACTCTATAAAAATATTTAGATCAAAAGTAGATTTTTTCCCATATATAAATCATTTTTGAATAAAAAATTTCGGATCATAAACACCATAATTCGTAAATAATATATTTTATCCGTATACAAATATTATTTTTGTTTAGGTATCATTTACAAAAATATTTGAATCAATATTAAATTTTCGTATATAAACATATTTAAATCAATAATAGATTTTTTCTCGTATACCATTTTTGGATCAAAAATATTTGATCATAAATACCACTTCTCGTATATAAAAATATTAGATCAATAATAGATTTTTTTCCTGTATACAGACTTCATTTTTGTTTAGGTATCATTTACAAAAATATTTGGATCAATAGTAAATTTTGTATATAAAATATTTAGATCAATAGTAGATTTTTTCCCGTATACCATTTTTGAATAAATTTTTTTGGATCATAAATACTATTTTTATTAAATAATATATTTTTTTCCGTATCCAAATATTATTTTTGTTTAGGTATCTTTTACAAAAATATTTGGATCAATATTAAATTTATATATATAAAAATATTTAGATCAATAATATATTTTTTGGCCTATTTCATTTTTGAATAAAAATAATTTGAATTATAAATAACATTTTTTGTATATAAAAATATTTAGATCAATAATAGATTTTTTTCCATATACGAACTTTATTTTTGTTTAGATATCATTTGCAAAAATATTTGGATCAATAGTAAATTTTGTATATAAAAATATTTAGATCAATATTAAATTTTTTTACGTATACCATTTTTTAATAAAAAAATATTTGGATCATAAATACCATTTTTCGTAAATAATAGATTTTTTCCGTAAACAAATATCATTTTTGTTTATGTATCATTTACAAAAATATTTGGAGCAATATTAAATTTTTGTATAAAAAAAACATTTAGATCAATAGTATTTTTTTTGAAATTTTTCCCCTATACCATTTTTGAATAAAAAATATTTCAATCATAAATATCATTTTTCGCATATAAAAATATATAGATTAATAATTAAAAAAATTCTTTTTTTTTGAATCAATGGTATTTGATTAATTCAAAAAACAATATATACACGACGATCGCTCACGATCCAGCCATAAGATCGAATCCTATACACAAAACAACTATGAGACTACACCTATAACATAAGTGCAGCTAAGTGTTTCCTATATTTCTTTGCATTCCAAAGTCTATAAACTAGTATATCTATAATCTCCTTCTCAATGTCTCCTATATAATTGCTATGCCCAAACACATTATCATTCCTAGCTTTCCATATTGCATAGACAGTTTCAATAATCGCGCTTTTTAGGAGAGTCACTCTCCAGCTTTTGCCTCTACAATTTTGAGTGATCCACACGAGTTCCCTATCCCAATCCATTGGAGTATGAGCAATGTTGATCCATCTTAGAACTTGTTCCCATATACTTTCCAGTCTATTGCAGCAGAAAAATAAATGTCCAATGGTTTCTTGCTGCAGATAGAATGCACACCTATCATCATGAATCAGCCCAAATCTCTTTAACCTCTCTTTAGTGGCCAATCTCCCATTACAAGCTAACCAGAAGATGAACACTGACCTCGGCCGAGCAAAATTACCAAACATCGGGTGTCTCCACACTGGCTTCACATCCGTGGCTAGCAGGTCTAGATAGAGAATTTTCAAATGAAGCTTATTCCCACTAACAGCTCGATTGACATCTAAATCTTGATACAATTGTCTTGTATGGAGCAGATTCTTCATCATCCACGAATAACTCTCCTTTATGTGAACCTGCATGATATCACAATTTTTCAAATAGTATTTGTAACACCCCATTTTTACCCGACAAATATATATAAATCAGAGTTTTCAAAAATTTCTCAATAAACAAATGAGGCGTCACATAATAAAAACAAAAAAAAATCAACTCGTCGCATAAAGCGGATACATAGCACCTTTGAACCAAAATAACTTATTTTATTAAAACACAGCGGAATCACTTAAGAATGTATTCAATAAAATATCCTCAGTTAACTTATCATTTTGTTCAACCAAGATAACACAATTAAACAACAACATCATGAATGACATAAATCGTTCCCCCCAGAGTGCTACGTATCAGAGCGACAACCGATTCGAGTAACGACAACTAAATCTTCATACTTGAATACCTGCACGTTACCAATATAAAGGCAACAGCGAAACAAGAGAAAAGGGTGAGATATCAAATCATATAAGTGGGCATATGATAAATTGCATGCTAGGATTCAGACATATAAAATCATCACATCACAAGTATCAATAGCTACTATACACATCATACTTCTACAGTTCATTAATCTCACATACTTTTCATCACACAACAAGTCATAATCATGTAAATAGTATCATCTAATAAATTTCACATATTCAAGTAAGCACAAAATTCAATAGTATAATACTCAAAAGATTCAATACTATTATCCCAAATATATACACAATTCATCATTATCACATATTCACACGTTTAACCAATTATATATCAAAACATCACCAATTTCAATTATCACATCTCATGTACACATGACAATCACATAAATGCATATATTCAAACATCACTTAACCTCATTGTGACTCAATGCAAGACATGTGACTCTATGCATGTGGTACCCAATGTGGACCCAAAGTTCCACCGCTTCCGATTCATATAGAATCTAGCCACGCTTCAGATCCGGACAAGATCAAAGCCACCAAATGTAAACATATAGTTTACCGCTTTCCGAATTCACTCTAGAATCCAAGCCCCGCTTTTGTTTCAAAGCAAACCACCTTTGTTTCAAGGCACACCATGTCATGAATGCATGTACAATGTTGACAAACATATGCAATTAAGATCATCTCTACCATCTTAATATTTAGCATATCACAATAATTCAACTCGATGAATTATCCACCAATTGTACACAACATTCACAACACATACATATCATTCACATATAAAAGGTCAATTAATCAATTACGATTCACAAAAATCCAATTAACACTAGTAACCATACTATCTCATGTTAATTCTCATTTTTGCCAATTATACATGACATACACTTTTAAAATCAAGCAATTAATCATTAAAATTAATGCTATCCAACTACTCACAGAGAATCAATATTAGCACAACATCATAACAATTCGGCACACCAAGTCAATTCAAAAATAGTCCATACTTCTCCATAAATTAGTCTTTAATTAAATCACTAATCTATTACCAACTAACCGGAATTATTCACAAAGCATCATCTAATTAATCGGGTATAATTCGCGTTACTACCGGTTATCTAATCCTCAATTTAATTATTAATACTCACGACTTTACCAATTCCCGAGTCATATTACCAATTCACTAAAACATAACTCAAACCGGTTAATTCGGACACAATTCAATTATCTTCCGGTTACTCATTCATCTAGTATTCTAACTTTTTCTACTAAATAGTAGTATTAGCTATTAGCTCTGCTACTGTTTCTGTTTTCTATTTAATGATGTCACTACTTAGTTGAATTATGTAGAGTTCCTACTACTGTAGCCATTCCATAATACAAGTATATGTACATATATGTGTGTGAAACACAAATATCATTTATACTATAATAAAACTTTAGGTACTTGTTCAAGCTGCTTCTACTCAAACATGCAGTGCAAAAGAATGCAATTAAACTGCAATACCAATATTCAATGAATAAATTAAATAAATTGAAATGTCACATAGTAAATAAGAACTATAAGTTTCACATATAATATCTACTTTAAAATAATAGGAGAACCCAAGACTATTAGGTATTGTGTAAATTTGAGAGTCAAATAAATTGTTCTACACATGCTTGTATTATATAAGTGACATAAGAAAACAAGACACATAGGAAAGTGGCAAAGGGCGACATCTACAACACAGGAACTAGTTATCCTAAATTCAATTGGCATTTATTATATAAAAAAAATATTTAAATCAAATACAATTTCGATCGATACGTAAATATCACATTTTCAACAAAATAACACCACCACGCTAATCTACTAATTAAACTTAGCTATTACGTAGATTTTTATCAAATTCCAGACAACTAATTATACCTCTTAATTCAACTATTTCGATTAAACGGAACTGTTTTGCCTTTTATTAATCCTATGACTACTACTATTATACAATCCCTATCTCACAGCTTGCATTATAAAACAATATATATACTAGCCCATGATTATTGAAACAAAATAAAATAAAACATTAAGAAAAGAAAACAATAATAGCATGTGCATTGTATATGAACTTGCTGTTAACAAAGAAGACCAATGTTTGAGTTGAATTTTATCAGGCTATGGTGTTGTTCACGTGTTAGCTTCAATGATGATGTCAATATTTACTCTTAACTACTACTACACCACCAACTACTACTATTCACGTTTAATGATTACAAACAACAACGAACATTATCCCAAACAACAATCAAACAGCAACGGCAAGACACACAATTTCAGGTTTCGGAACAACTTAACACAACAACAACAAAACCTAAATCCCTAATTCTCTAGCAACTATCAACACAAGATAATGCAATAATTTAACACATCTAATTCTCCACATACAATTATTCATAAGCCCCATTATAGGAAGAGAACCCCACCCTTACCTTATCAATTGAAGCAACTCAATGGGTCTCCGATTCACACTTCCGATAGGGCACCATAGATGGAAATCTTCAAGCTTTGTTCATCTTCTCCAAAACTTGCCTCTTTCTCTTCTATTCTTGTTTCCTCCAAAAATGACAACTACTCATTCTCATCTCTAAAACCCTAATTTTATCATTCTAATTGGGCTTAGTCTATAACAACTCTTCTTTATTAAACTATACAACTCAATTTAGGCCCAATAACACAAATAACTCCAAATAACCATTTATATCACTTTTATTAATATTCCATCAATATAATATTTCTGACTTATAAATAATATTATTCTTAATATTATTTTCCGACTTCAATTTAATAATTCCAAATGTGCCCTTAAATAACACCGACAATCCAAATTCGACTAAATCGAATATTTCCGGTCTAATTTTAATTACTCAGAAAATTCCCAAAACTTCAAATATTATTTCAATAATATTTCTAATACTGAAAATATCAAAACTCTTGATTAAATATCAATCCGCTATCCCAAACTAATACCGACTAAATCGTCTCAAAATACAAAAACTTCACTAAACACTCCGAACGTCTAGATTAAGCGAATAATCGAATTTCCAGGCGTTACAGTATTCATGAATCCACTTGATCCATAACGAGTCAGTTTTCATATTCAAATTCCAGAGCAACTTTAGCGTACAGAGATTGTTCCAGATCTCCAGATCTATGATACTCATGCCACCATAAGCTTTAGGTTTGCAAACCTTTTTCCAGGCTATGGGGGATTTTCTGGAAACATCTTTACCACTTGTCCAAAGAAAACTTCGACATATTGAGTCAATTCGATGAAGGACTATGCCTTAAGGAGAGGCAGAACTTGCATCCAGAAGTTCACCACTACAAACAGAACACTCTTGATCAACATAATTCTACCATCATATGTAAGTAACTTAGAGCTCCAATGAGTTACTTGTGAAAGAAAGAAGTGAGAAAGTGATGATAGAGAAAAAATAGAGAATGAAGAGACATTTGGTAAGTTTGATAAAATATGAGATTTGTATTATTTTAATAATAAAATTAAGAACTTTATTGTGCAAAGACCAAATAACTACAATTTTAATGTGGTGACAAACAATCAAATAAGGGTATTATGGACTTTTCCACAGCCATTAATTTTCTTATATTATAGATATTACAAAAAATCGTATTTTTATTTGTTAAGGATTAATTTTATAATTCCTTTTATTTGTTACAATGAATGATTTATTTAATATATACAAAGTTCAATATTTTTTATTATTATTTGTGAGTTTCAAGAATAAAAATATATGAGATGAGACATTACAATGAAAATAAGTAGATAAAATTTTCATAATAGTCATGTAGGAGTCTAAAAATGGGATTGCAAGAAAAGTGGTTTGATTAACGCATTAAATAATTTTAATCAATTTTGATGGTGAAAAATTGATTCTCCTATAATGAAAAAAGAGAAAATAATAAATAAGAAAAGTAGATATCTTATGAGTAATTGTTATAGTCCCTTGAGTTAAGGTTGTTCAGTATTGATTAAGATGAAGGTAGAAAAATAAATGAGAGTTTGAGAATAGAATATTAAAAAGAAATCATAGTAGTGCAAAAATGATGTATTTTATGAGATGACTACATCAGTAGATATGTCTATCCCATCAATTTAATGAGTAGATATTATGCATGCATGCTTTTTCCACAATAGTAATTGTACTTATTTTACTATTGCGTGAGTTTTTTTTTTTTTTATAAAATTAGTGATTGTGATTTCTCAGAGCGGAATAATTTTAATCAGCTATATTAAATATTTATTTTAAATTTTAAATTTAAGTTTAAGATTTAATAGATTATGATTTTTAATAATATAGATTATGATTTTGTTTAAAGAAAAATAATATTTGTATACAGAAAAAAACTTATTATTAATCTATATTTTTTTATATACGAAAAATTATATTTGTGATACAAATTTTTTTGATTAAAAAGTTGTATATGTCTATTATGATGCAAAAAATTTATATACAATAGATGTCAGTAGGTTTATACTACTGTTATAATAAACTTTTTTAAAACGATTTTATTTTTATATATGAGAGAAAAATGTCTATTGATTCATTTTTTTTAAACGATATCTAAACAAAATAGATATTTGTATACTAGAAAAAATTTTATTATTATAAATATTTTTATATACGAAAAATTATATTTATGAACCAAATAGTTTTTATTTCAAAATGATATACAGGAAAAAATATTTTATTGATCTAAATTCACTACTACAAATTTAAACTATAATATATAATATTTTTTGAAAGACTGTATCGTTTATAATTTCATTCCAACAAAAAAATATTACATATGATTTCCTAATGAATTAATATATCTCTTTCTATCTTTTATTCTTATTTTTAAATATTATTTTCTTTTTTATATTCATAATATTTCTCTTAAATTTTTCTCATATAGCTTCTATTATTCACATATTTTATAACAAAATTGTATTTTATATTAAAAAATTATATTGATCTTAATGTTTTTACGGGTAACGGACATTTTTCTATACATTCAATTTTTTTTCACAAGTACCAGACATTTTTCTATACATTCAATTATTATTTTTTCACGGATATCAGACATTTTTCTATACATTCTATTATTATTTTTTTTACGAATATAAATTTTTTTAATTAAAAAATATACATCTAAAACAAATGCGAGTCTTGTATCAAAACCTGTGCGATATAAATGGGTTTTGTTACTAGTTTGGAGCAACTATAAGTGGGTCAATGTAGGGATATTAAATTTCAAGATTACACCAATACTTTAAATTATGTTTTACATGATAATAAAGTTATAAAACATCAATTTACAAGCAATTAATTGCAGGCGGTGAGATAGAGATTCACGAGAGAAAAAGAAAAGTTCAGGCGATGGATTAGAGATGTGAGAAAAATATAAAGAAAATGAATATAATGAACCGGGGAGTATTTAGATCATGTAAACTTGTTTAATTAAATGGTTTATTTAAAGGTGAATACTTCGGTACCTTGAGTTTAGTTGGGTACCGGTACATTTATCCAATTAAATAAAATTATTCATTGTCATGTCACATTTTAAATTATTTTTATTTTAAAATAAATTAAATTTTTTAATTAATTTACACTAAAAGTATTGGTACCCAACTACTTATCACGAGTACCTAAGAACTTACCTTATTTAAATGGTTCACGTATGAGAGATTTAATTGATTTCTCATTCTAGGTTAGCTCCATCCCATTCAACTATCTTGGGATTCCTGTAGGCGCCAATCCAAGATCCTTGAAGACTTGGCAACCGGTGTTGGATGTCGTGAGATCTAGACTATCAAATTGAAACATAGTCAATTGTCATTTGGAGGTAAAGTGGTTCTGTTAAAATTTGTCTTGTCTGCAATTCCCATCTATTTCTTATCTTTTTTCAAGGCTCCCTCGGGTATCATCTCTAAACTTGAATCTTATTTTAAACAATTCATGTGGGGCGTTAGTGAGGATTCGAGGAAAATCAACTAGATTAAATGGGATAAATTTTGTAGAACTATAGATGAGGGGTGGGGTGGAAATAAAGAACTTGAGAGATTTTAACTATTCGTTAATAGGCAAGTGGGTTTGGAAAATTAGCAAAGAGAGGTGTGGGTTGTGGATTAAAGCTCTGACAGATCGATATGGCAGTACCGGGTTTTATTTAGAACAAGTGATACTTATAGCTCATTATGGTGGAGGGACATTTGCCTTCTAGATATATGAGATCGAGAAATTTTAGAGGAGTATTTAACGAAGGGGAATTATAAGGCACGACGAGCAGAAAATAGAATAGAGAGTTCTAAAGATTGGTTTGAGATTTGGCACAAATCAGTTCCGTCAAAAGTATCGTGTCTAGTCTGGCGGCTTTTTCATAATAGGTTGACAACTAAAGATAACTTAGTTAGGAGAGGCGTCTTAGCCTAGGATAGTATCAAGTGCATGGGAGGCTGCGATGCGGTTGAAACGGGTCCTCACCTTTTCTTTGAGTGTCCTATTTTTGCAGGTTTATGGTTTCACGTCATCAGATGGTTTGATCTGTCAGCGGTTCTGTCAAATGATGGCTGGGAGCATTTTGATCAGTTTTGTGCGCTTGTCGTAAATGTTAGAAGTACAGTTTTAAGAGTTAGAACAATTTGGTTTGCTTGCATTTGGATTATCTGGAAAACAAGAAATTATGTTATTTTCAAGAACAAGGCAACAACACTGGATCAAATGTTTGAAGGAGTCCAAAGGTTGTCCTGGTTCTGGTTAAGCAACAGGCATCAATCTCTTCGATGCAATGTACATTAGTGGCATATGGACCCTTGGATAATTCTTAGATAGGTTGTTGAACCATGATCTCGCTGATTATAGTGTTGTAGAATTTGATCAGCCATGTAGTTTGAGTCCATTTTCTTGTAATCATTGATCTTTGACCTGCAAAATAATAAACAATTATATAAACCTGAGGCGCTGTCCTTAAGGATTTATCCGCCTCATCAGCGCAAATCCCCCAGGATTCAACAGGTTCTTCCCAGATTCTCATTATCAATCTGAGGTATCAGAACAACAAGAAATACTCTTTGATGACCGGAAGATGTAATCCAAAAACAAAAGAGCAACAAAAGAAAAGGAAGAATAAAAAGGTTTTGTCAGATTATCACGTTAAAGTATTTTATTTTTTCTACTATTTCTAAAAGTAAAAGAGTAGACATACATATACATATAAGAGAATAATATATTTAATGACTTGGACTAAGTCAAGTCAATATTATAATAAATTCATTATGGACCACATTAATTTTTGCTTTAAATTATGAATAAAATAATAATAGTAATTTTCTTTTAAAATATTTTCTCTTATTTTTCACTTAAAATTGAGACAAAAACTATTTAAAACTTTTGAAATATCATCAAAATTTACAACAATCCCCCACATATTTCAAAAGTTATTAAAAGTTGTATAAAAGAATTTCCTGGATTAACATCTTGGGTGTGATGCATCAAACTAGTGTAGCAAGCTATATGAACTAGTCCTAGAATGATAGTACTTAACATACAGTGAAATTGGTGTAGCAAGCTATATGAACCAAAGACACTTTATGTATGTTAGAGGTCTACCACTCACATCACACCTCCACTGTTCTTGTTGTTGGCTCTGTGGTGCGCTAATAGGCCATGCGCGTGCCTGGTTATTTCATGAGTGCTCTAGAGATTTCGCCAAGATCTCATACAAGCGGCCCCACTCAACACTCATATAGGTGATTTCTTCAAGTGTATGCTGCAAATCATACACCACCCATAAGGGATATGAAATTCATTAGAAGCTACGTAAGCTTATCCTCTCAATAATGCAGTGTCTAGCACTTTCTCATTTACACCATAAGAAAATGACGCAAGCAAAAATTAATCAAATAATTTTTGGTGCTAGCAGAACTAACAAGTGACTTGTTCTTACCCATATGAACCTTTTTCATGGGATCTCCAATCATAGAGGTTGGGTTCCTATCACTTGTTAATTTCAATTAGTTAAGTCCAATTCCCCTCGATTTGTCACAAATTAATTTCTTCCTAGGACTTTTTGTCAAAGGATCGACTAGGATCACTTTGACCTCATTATTTAGTATATTACCTCATTATTTAGTAGCTACTTTAATCACAAATGAGGAAGTCACAATTTTTCTTCCTAAAAAATATTGACTAAGACGTCTCTAAGTCAATGAATCTCAAATATTACTCAAATTTTAATATTAAACTTGGTCTCCATAATTAAATTCATACAGGTCCGCTTATATGACTTATAAGCGACATCATTATTTCTCAATAAAAATAAACATAAATCTATTTAAGATTTTACTATAAAGATGTGCTTGAATATTTTTCAAATGACAACACCCCCCACAATGAGAAATAGTTTCATATTTAGTTTTATTCTCATTTGAATCATATATTCACATCAATGTATTATTCTAATACATTGGAGCATCCATTATAAGGAATATCACAATTTAAATTATCATTCAAAAAGTATCTCATGTGATTAAAATTCAACGTATAATTTTTTTTTTAATACTCAATAAAAATAAACAATTTTTCAATAATATAAAAATTTATTCTCACATTAATAACAATATTATATCAAATTTCTCTAATTATTATTTCATATAAACTTTCCAAAAATATATCAAAATAATAGAAAATTTCTTTAGCCACCTCCCTATGGGGGTCACCCCCAGCGAAAATCCCAAAATACCCCTGCTTCGGAAATGAACTTCCGAAGCGCTTTTTTTTAAAAAAAAATTCCAGACTTCGGAAGTGCATTTCCGAAAAAATCCCAAAAATTGGGATTTTGACAAATTCGGAGATGCATCTCCGAAACAACAAAAAAAATCTAAAAAAATCCCAAAAATTAATTTTATGATATTAATTAATTCATATATCATAAATTGGATATAATTTATGAGTAATGAATAATAATAATTATATATTTTGATATAATTTATGAGTTATGAATAATAATTATTATATATTTCTATTATGATTCATATTTTAAAATTTAAAATAATCTTAATTAAAATAATTAAAATAATTTCACTTACAAAATGAGTTATAATTTTTTATTTATATATTTATAATAATTATTATATATTTACAAAAAGAATTAAAAAAATGATTGTTTTAATTTATATATTTATATAATAATTATAATAATTATTATATATTTATAAAAATTATTATATATTTATATATTTATATATTTATATAATAATTATTATATATTAATTATAAATATATTTATATATTTATATAATAATTAAAAAAATTAAAAAAATTGTGTTTTAATTTATAATAATTATTATATTATTATATATTTATATAATAATTATTATATATTTATATATTTCACTTATAAAATTAATAATTATTATTATATATTTATATATTTATATTTAAACTAATTATTTTATATTTTACATAATTTATTAGTATTTAAATGAATTAAAATTCAAATAAATAAAATAAATGTGATAAAAATAAAATAATTAATTTCAGGATGTTTACAAGGTCCATAGACACGTTTGGGATCCATTCTTTAGGCCCATTAGTCCAAAATACCAAATTGTGCACTCAGGGTTTTGTGTTTTTTCTTGTGAATCGACCAACTTCTGAGCCTCGTATTTCCTCCAATTTTTATCATATGAACGTGCTCTTGAGCTTTTTAGAAAGCTTAGAGTGTCCTCTAAATGATGCTTTTGGTTTCATCTCAATTGAGTCTACCATGTTCAAGTTATGAGCTTTGACCCAAAAGGTGTTTTCGTTGACCTTTTTGGAGGACCTGTAATGTATTGGTCCATATCTCTCAAATGAAGCATTTTGAGACTTGGCATGTGAGAGACAAATTTGTTGAGAATTCAATTTCCTTCAAAATAAGCTTTGGATGGGAAATTTTTGATGTTCCATGTGAAAGTTATGGCTGGCCAAAGTTGGGTTGACTTTATCCTTAAAACCCTAATTTAGAAACTTAGGTTTTTGATGATTTTGGAGCTTTTCTTGATAAATCATGATCAAACTTTGATAAAATGATGAATATAACTTCAATATGAGGAGCTTGACAAAAATCAGGAGTTTTGACTTTACTTTGACCATAGTTTAACTTTTAGGTCAACCATTCGATTATTGATCGTTTGAACTGTAGATTGAGCAATCTTGTGAATCAGAGTTTGAAACTTGGCCTGAGGATACTATGAGGCATATGAGAGACCATGAAGTCCAATTGGGATATCAGAAGTTCAAGTTTCTTGATTAAATTCGAAACCCTAATTTTGGAGGCTATTGTTTTAGGAGAGATGTCTTTGAGTCCTTGTACTTTGATCTAAGAGAAATAGTATGGGCAAATTTTGGGGTATGAAACCATGTACATGATGTTGAAACTGGTTCTAGATTAATTAATTGTGGAGAAACTTTATCATTGTACATGTCTTTCCCCATATAGTTTTCACTTATTAATGTGTTATGTGAAACAAATATCTTTGTATTGGAGGTATCCAATATATTTGTATTGCACAATAGAATTTAGACTGAAAATGTGTAATAGAAAGATCTTTGAATATTAAACTTTGAATATTAATGTGTTATGTGAAACAAATATCTTTGTATTATTGGCTCTTTCTTCGAGTTTTTACTACGTTTGTATTAGTACAATTGAAGCACATGCCATTGTAAGTCAGAAGTTTACAAATTTCATTTAAATGTATCGTTGGTAAAATTGGTTGTATCATCTTGGATATAATATGATGTGAATAATTAATATTGAAAAACCTGAAGTTTCTTCAATCCAGTAAATTTTTGTTTGTTTCTAAAGGAAATTAAAAATTAGAAAAATTGAGTTTTTCATGACATTAATGGTTGCATCGACCAAAATATCATGCAAAATATTTATTGTCTACTAACAACCAAAAGTTTGTGAAATTGTTTTCTCAGACAACGGTCTAGTTTATTTTATTTCTTTTCAGAACTTTCTTGATAAGTATCACATATATTATTAAAAATTGATATTGAATATCCTGTAGCACATGTTCATATAAAAAATGGACTTGAATATCCATTCTTTAGACGTCTAAAGTTAGTTTCATGATTGATACTTATGAGAGTATAACTTTTAAATTATGCTTTGGGAACATGCAATCAATTACATTAAAATATTTATTCGCATCAAGCTAAAAAGATATTATATGTTAGTCCCTCCCTTACCTTATAATTTATTCTAATATTTCTCATCTAAGTGAATCTTTGGGTGTGTTGTGTATAATCCAATTGCTTCAATATAATATATTATAATGAGTCATGAAATAATACAAGTGATATGAATCCCAATTTTGAGGATATAATTTGAGCAAATAATAAAATACTTGATTTTAAACCAGTATGCTGATTATCACTTGATGATAAATTAATTTTCCCAATATTATGGGAAGAGAATAAGCAATTGAAGTCATGAACAAGAAGTTCAAACGAACAATTTTAGATCTCGATCCTCATACAAACCAATATGAATCAGAAATTCAAAAGATTATACATTTATTCATTTGCAAATTTTATACAACCAATTATAGATTATAGATGCTAATACTACAATCAAAATAGATTCTTCTGTTGGGTTATCTAATAGTGCAAATGAATTGAAACCGTGCATGAAGCATGGTAGAAAAGTCAGTTACAATATTAATAATCCTCTACCAAGCAAATAAGCTAAAATTAAAGATGATCCAAGTGAGGATATGAAAATTCTAAGTATTTTGACATAACTTATTTTTAGTTCAAGAAGAACTAATCAGGTACCTCAAATATATGAAAATAAAGAGATCTCGATAAAACACGTCATAAATGGAATTTGATGAAATCAAAATAAAGTCAATATTGACAAATGTGTTTTGACAAAATATAGCGGTAAAGATGATAAATGATAATGAGGATCACGAATCAAAATCTATTAAAGATTATAGACAAAGTGAGAATTAACCAAAATAAACATATCCAATTGAGGAAGAATTAATTCCACTTAATAAGCGACTCGCCTTTGGACATGTAACTGGAACACCTCAAGGTGTGAAACCGATTGGATATATTTGAGTTTTTGTGAAAAAGCAAAATAAGACTGGTATAAAGCTTGATTTTTTGTTCAATAATTTTCACAAAAGACCTAAGATTGATTTTGATAAAAACATATCCACATGTAGTGAATTCAATTGATTTTCGATATTTAATTAGCCTTGTAGAACATGAAGAGCTTAATTTGAACATGATGGATGTTATGAAATCTTATTTATATGGCTCACTTAATAGTAACATTTACATGAAACTCCCTAGAGGGTTCAATATACTAGAGGCACCTAATTTTGGATCTCGAGAAAACTACTCCATCAAATTGAACAACTTTCTTTATGGATTGGAACAATCTGGACGTGTGTGGTATAATCGCCTCAATGAATATTTAGTAAGTTTTAGATATACAAATAACTCAATTTTTCCTTGTATTTTTATAAAAGGATGTAGAAAGAATTTGCAATAATAGTTTTCTATGTGGATGACATAAATATTATTGGAACTCCAAAAGAGCTTCCAAAAGCTATAAATTCCTTAAAGAAAGAGTTTGAGATGAAGGACCTAGGAAAAACAAAATTATGTCTAGGCTTACAAATTGAGAATTTGGACAATGGAATGTTTGTGCATCAGGAAGGTTATATAGAAAAGTGTTGAAATACTTCTTGTTAGCTGAAGATTTCGACAGGCGAAAATGTAATGTTCTAAATATTATGCTCCGAAGTAGAAGCATGAAGGATGGTTGTGTAAGACCATTTCGAGCCTCTTTATATAAGGAATATTTTACTATGTCGAAGTGGAGTCCAAGTTAAAATATCTTTGAAGTCAAAGAAGTGAAAGACTTAGAAGATTTCGAGATATTTTGAAGATACGTTTTGACAACCATGTTGCTTGCATTTCAGAACTTTGAGCGGGAAGGTTTTGAAATTTAAAGTAATTTATTTTAGCCAGAGGGACGGTGGAAGTCTCAGAGAATCGAAGCGCATGCAAAAGGCAACGTGGCATTTCGTTAGGGGAAGACCGTTAGGGTCTAATCAGTATAAATATGAGTCTTAATGTTAGGATTTTCGATGTTCAGTTTCTACAAAATCACTTAATATACTCAAAGTATCAGCGTAGATAAACGAGTTTGCAGAGAATGTACGTATAAGAAACACCATTGTTATCTTTTCAAAGTTATTTACTTATCAATAGAAAGTCTTTTATATACCTTTCGAAGCCCATTTACTTTTCCAGTTTGAAATCTCTAGTTTTAGGATCATTTACATATTTTGTACTTTCCTTTAGTCTTTTTACAATTGATACCTTTATTCCATCCCTTTAATCGAAACCATTTTAATTTATATTATCCATAGTCATAACATTTAAGAAATTTTCAACACCTTTTGTTAAACGAAGTATCATTAGAACAGGAGTTCAATCACAAGTGTTATAACCAAAACTTAGACACATGTCCTAAGATCAATCTAATCGATCCTGCAAGTTACCAAAAGAAATAATTAATTTGGAAGACTAGCGATTGTTTATCAGAAACCATTGTAAACACTTATATATGGACAAATATCATCTATTGTCTACTCTAATGGTTGTTAGATCGTTAGATGTAGAAAACGATCCTTTAAGCCCCCGAGAAAAGGATGAAAAATTAATTGGTCCTAAAGTACCATATCTCAGTACAATTGGAGCACTAATGTACCTTACTAATTATACACATCTTGTTATATCATTTGTAGTCAATTTATAAGTAAGATACAATTATTCACCTACACGAAGACGTTGGAACGAAGTCAAACATATACTTCGTTATCTTAGAGATGTAGGTTACTTGTCAGATTATCACAATGGTAGATCATAAACATGTTATTTGTTTACATGTGATAGTACATCCATTTCATGGAGATCTATGAAACAACTCATGGCAACAACTTCATCAAATAGTGCATAACTACTAGCACCACATGAAGTCATTTCGA
The DNA here is from genome assembly GCF_029867415.1 of Vicia villosa. NCBI lineage: Eukaryota > Viridiplantae > Streptophyta > Magnoliopsida > Fabales > Fabaceae > Vicia > Vicia villosa. The sequence continues at coordinate 36,788,632 of NC_081180.1, read as the reverse complement.
AGAAGAAATTTTAAGCAACTACTACAAAGAATATTGTCTCACATATAAATGTATGCATGAGGGGGAAAAATATATATGTTCTGCACTCTTTTTTTCTTCACCAAGGTTTGGTCCCACTAGATTTTTCTGGTAAGGTTTTTAACGAGGCAATTCACATTTTTAAGGGATGTTGTACTCTTTTTAACGAGACATATCCTCAATGGACATCCAAGAGAGTGTTATAAATAAAAATGAAAGTGGATGTCCATCCTTATTATCCTTAATACTATTCATATTCCTTCTTAATGACTTTAATTTTACATCTCCCTATATAAATAGAATCACTTTATAATGTAAATTGTACTTTTAGAAGAAAATAAAACAATATTAATTTCTCACTTCTCTTCCTCTCTTTATCTCTATTCTATTCTTTTAGTTAGTTTTATAACACATTCAAATTTTTACTTTTTATCATTTTCATTTTCATTTTCATTTTCATTTTCATTTTCACCTTCTCGTCTCAATTAAAACTTTTTTTTATAATAAACAAAATTGTATCATTTTCATTATATCATCTTGATTAAATTTTTTTATAATAAACAAAATAAAATCTACATTTTATAATACTACTTAAAAACTTAACTTTAACCCCCACGAATTGCTCGAGCCTTATCGAGAGTATTTAACAATATTTTTTTTAAAGGTGAACACTCCGGTACCCTTGTCCAATCAATGTTATTATTCAATGTCATAACATCTTTTACAATTATTTTATTTTAAAATCTAAATCATTTTACCGGTATCTAATTATTATCATTGGTACCTAAGAATTTACCCTTTTTTTTTATTTATTATCATCTCATCATCACCTGCGGCGAGACACAAATTTATTGGTTTCTAGTTTCTACAACTCTAGTCTACACCGTGAAATTTTTCTCAGATTTGGGTGCAACCGCAACTTAATTTCATAAAGTTCGATGTTCCATCGTAATCTGCCGCCATTAAAGTATCTTTTTCAACAAGAAGTTCAAAAGAGTAGTCAGCATCTTCAACAATTATTCAGCCCCGTCCACTCTCAATCCAGCATTCTTGGAGTCTCACAGCATCATATAGCTTTGTAAGTTCAAACACAACAGGATCATCCACCGGATCACTCTCGACTCCAACTATGTAAACACCACTGCCAACTGGACAAGATAGTATATTGTACACAATTTATACCAACAAAGAATCAATTGGTAAGAGATTTATTTTCTACAACCAATTTCTTAAATACACTACTTGATTATGTTGTAAGAACTGGTGGATAAACCAATTTAAACAAACACATTTTCAAATGTTTGCTAAATAAACAATATAAGAATTGTTTTTGTTAATAATTCACATCTATGAATATAATCCAAGTAATGTTTTCCCTTCCGGATGAGTCACAACTCACAAGCACTTTTCTAAGTCTTTCTTTCTCCAAAAAGTATGCTAGAAAAATGTTTTCTGCATATTACGTCTCCATATCGCATATAAGAGACAGATGACAAAGATGATTAAATAAGTAAAGAACTACATGACATATCTATGAAATTTTATGAGAACCAAATTAAGGACAGTATGATTATATTCCATATAGATGCAGAAAAACTTGCTTACAGTTTCGCCAAAAATCTGTCACTAAGCCAAAGAGTAGGTAATCTGAATTTTATATATCTAACAGGATAACCTACTAACCAATAATACAACACTTCACTTTACAACAAATTTGCTCCTGAATTATGTAAAATAAATAATTCCGATATTGTGTTGCTATAGCACACAAGATCTTTGCTATAATTATATGGCTATACACTTTTCACGTTTATTGTATTGGAAAACTAACAGCAAAGTCCATCCCATCATCTCCTTTGGAAGTTGAAGGATTTAATTGCATACGCGAACACGAATGCAAAAAGAATGCAGAAACCAGCTACCATTGTAGCAGCAACGCATAGGAAATCATGTCTGTACCCAAACACTTCTCTGAGTACTAGTTTTATGGGTACCGATTGTCCATCAGTTAGCTTCACCAACTTATCATCACCACCATACTGTGAAGTTAGGAGACCATACAAAGTCCAGGCTACAGGGTTTGCCCAGTAATACCATCTCCACCAAATAGGGATTCTCTGTAAAATTTCAAGGAGAAAATGAAGTCATTGGATGACGGATAGTTCAGAATATAAATACAAATTGATGTATTTCCACTCTACATATTACAAATAACATGCCAATCGAAAGAGTCAAGAGTAGTACTCTTTAGTTTGTAAAATACTTCGAAAACAATAAGTAATGCACACTTGCATATTCTCTGTAAAAATATCTAAGACTGGCATCTTGATTGTAACAATGACTCTTTTGAGAGTTTTATACTGTAAATGGAAGCAATAAAGCATCAGTTTCCATACCTTATGAGGAATCATAAAACCACTGAAAAGGTTCCACAACATATAACATGGAGCACCAATGATGGCAGCAACGTGATGATTTGGTGTGACAGCAGTAGTCATCATCCCATAGAAGGTAAAATATAACATAGTAAAATACATGAAGAATAAGTACCAAATGAACCTATCGAAGGTCCAGACAAAGGAACCCATGGAATAGAATATTGAAGAGTATATGATAGCCTGTGCGAACACGTAAGGAAACTCGATCACAACCTGCACAACGTAGCATTACACATAAGTCAACCTACTGGAAAACTGCAGATTCCAGGCAATGAGTAATCCTATCTGAAAAAATACCTGAGCAAATGCAAAACTTAAAGCCGAGTACATCCCTGCAGCTCTTTCTCTATACGAAACAAATCTTTCCACGGAAACAACTGGTTGAACAGCTGTTCCATTTGTGATGCCAATGAAGAGGATTGCTGAATACATAGATCCCATGGCATTAAATAGATCTAGCTGTGTCTCCCTTTACAAATACAAATATGGGAGTTGCATAAGGTTGATGGTAAAAGAAAAAAATATGTATCAGAGAAAAAGTATAAACAGTATCAGATGCGGAAAAAATATGTCCTTAAGTGCCCGGAATATATTTATATGGTAGAAGGTGTAAACTTTCGATCATGGCTAAAATATTTACCGACATAAATTTAAAATATAATTAATGGTAAAATAAAAAATATGTATCAGAGAAAAAAATATGACTTTTTAATCTACCATTTTGCCTACCATTTGGTTGTTTAAATGATTTTTTAATCCCACATTACTCTAGAACCTAAGTTGGTAAATTAATGTCTGCTGTATTCTGACTAACCAACTGATTGTGTCAACTCATTAGTCATTATTAGTGTCTTGCGGGGCTTTCATAATGTTAACAAATATATAGGATCTATCATATCATAAATACTGACTTCTGGCAGGAAAGCATTGCAGAGATTTACCAACTGATAAAGAATGGACAGGTTATGATGCATTTAAAACAAGTTGTTGTTTGAAATTGAATATCAAAGAGAAAAAAAGGAGAGGGAAAAGGACCTTGTTGCACCAAATCTCCAACATATCGTCCCAAGCATCAACGAGATGAAGATAGTGTAAAAGAAGCGAACAGCAGTGTACTGTGGGTTACGCCAGTAAGATAGATTTTGCTTCCAAAGACATGTTAGGAACTGCTCAAAAGGTGACCGACAATACTTGGTTGGAAAATGCAATTCTTTTGAGTTACTGGTTGGTATGCTCAATCTTTCGACCAACTCTTGGTTATATCTGAAGAAAAAGATAGTATATTAACATTTAACTTACAGAAAAATTTCAAGTACAAAAGTTGCAGCTAAAAACTACGCATACTGATATAAACTTGATTTACGGTAGATTTCTGCAAAGTCCACTCCAAGACGGTTTTCTTCTACTGAAGAAGTAACCTCCAGCATCCATGTCGCAGGATTATATCCAGATCTGATCTTTTGAACTCCTTCGATTGCCTACATAGATATTAACATTATAAATAGTTGAGGATTCACCATTAAACCATAAACCATAAACCATATAGAACATTCAGAAGATCTATGCAAGCATCAGCTGACCTCAAAATAACTGACTAGTTCACTAGATTTAGGGCCAAGTGGACCTGCATATATAAGCTCTCCTCCCCGCTTCATAAACAGAAGCTGTATAAGAAATTGAGATTTCATCAGATTTATGAGATGATATTAAGTGTTAAAGAGAAGTTCAAATATAAAGATAACATATGATGCTCTCTCAGAAACCATCAATTAAACTAAATTAGGGATAGGATAACAGAAATTTTATATATAACAAAATAGAAAGAAATTGTGGCATAACAGCATACACAACATAACACTATCAACATTAAGTAAGCAAGGGGAAGGGACGGAGAGGTGATGTTGCCTACTAACAGATACACCTTTAAATTCTCAATTATAAATGTAATGCCCTCTCATAAGGAAAATACCTCATCAAATGATTCAAATATGTCTATGCTAGGCTGATGGATGGTGCAAACAATCGTTCGCCCAGTATTTACTATATTCCTCACAGTTCTCATCACAATGGCTGCAGCCCTGGCATCCAATCCGGATGTGGGCTCATCCATGAAGACTATAGAAGGGTTGGCAACTAGTTCCACTGCTATAGTTAACCTTTTTCGCTGTTCTGTTGACAGACCATCTACTCCAGGTAGACCTACTAGTGCTCCTCTTAGTGGAGTGAGCTCCACAAGCTCCATTATTTCCTCGACAAAGGCCTGACAATAAATGCGGAAAGTTATTCTTTCTATTAAAAATGTTTAAAGTTATTTTGTGCTTGTCTCTATACAACGGAAAAAAGCCATACTGTCACTATGTCTCACCTTTTGTGTCTCCAAGTCAACATCTGAAGATAATCGAAGCCAAGCAGAAAAGAGTAAGGATTCCCAAACTGTCAAGCCAGGGGAATGCACATCAGACTGCTCACAGTAACCTGAAATTCTTGCAAAAGAATCTTGTCTTTTAGGATAACCAGATATATATACACTCCCTTCTATGAAACCACCAGTTTTTCTTCCAGCTAATACATCCATCAAAGTGGTTTTCCCAGCACCACTTACTCCAACCAATGCTGTCAACACACCAGGCTTAAAAGCTCCAGTAACATTAACAAGCAGCTGCAGTCTTTCTTCTGATACCCCTTGTTGTTTCAACTCCTGAAGCAATCATTGAACGAAAAAGCATTTAGTCTACCGGATTAATTTAAAAAATATATAAATGATTTGTTTACGTACCAAAGGGACTTCCACATAGTAATTGATATTGCTGAAAGCCATGGAAAGAGGTTGAAATGGGAGAACCATTCCTCTTTGCTTAAAATGCTTTCCTGGGAAGATAAAACAGTTGGATAAAATGTTAAGCCTTATCTATACATATAGTCATGTAAAAGATGTATGTATAATCTGAAAATTATATCAACAAACCATTTGATGCCGAATGCTGCAAGTACTCTCTCAGCTCAACAACAACGCTTTCACCGTTTCTTCTCTTTTCTCTTTCTTGCAGCTCACCTTTTGAAACTACAGCTTGTTGTCTTCCCAAAGCTGAAGTAAATATTGGGAGAGCAAGATATTATATAAGATGTCTTCCTAACGAAGTAATTTTGGTCTAAGAAGATCAAGACGGAACCACAACATCAAACAATTAGAGTGATTATATAAAGAATCATGAGTCTTACGATTAAGGTAAGCTAAGAAGATTGTGAATAGAAAGTTGAACAAAATTGTGTATCCGACTAATGCTCCAACACCAATCCAATACCAATAGCTCTCAGTAAACAAACTCCTCGCTTTTAACACTGCCTCGCCCAATGGATAAGTGGTCAGGTTTCCAACTTTCTGTAAACAAGATTAAATAGAAAGATGAGTCATTAAAGATGCATGCAGTAATGAAATTGCTGAAGAGAACTCATGTTAAGTAGATATCATATCATTACTTCGCAATATTATCATCTGCATTTCAAAACTAGAAAAATAGTACCAATGGTACTGAAAGAAACAAATGATCACAATCACAACAAGAATTATACCTTATCCCAGGAATGTCCAAGGAACTCATTTACAGAAGCAGAATTCTGTGCATACATCAAAGGGGAAACCCAAAAGCCCCATATCCACCAACTTGGTATACGGTCTGTCTCAAAATAAGTTAGTCAGAAAATTTAGTTTACCAAAACAAAATTTGAAACATGCAGAGATTGTAGTTCCCAACTAACCTTTTGAAATTATATATCCACCAAGAGCCATTACAACCAACATAGCAAATGATCCGAAGGTATTGGCCACTATCATATTCCGACCCAAGGATCCTATCAAGCGAAACAGGCCTATAGACATCTGGTGCAGAAAGAAAAAAAGCAAGAATTGCTGAAGAAATCTGCAGATCCAGATAGACACAAAATAGTTACTCAAGAGAAACTCTTGGAATGCATGAAAACACTAAATGAACATAAGAGTTATTACCTAGTAAATGCAGGATCATATCCACTTGAATAGTATGATACCAATACCCAGCATCCAGCCTCCATGAGAGAAGTTGGGATACTAAGGAACCAAGAAGGGAGGGTATATGCCCAGCTAGGATAGAAATGCAAGTCTCTATGCTTGTAAAGAGTTGGAAGCTTTGCAACTAACATTGACACTTCCGTAAAACCATTGAAAAGAATAGTAATCATAGAAAAATACAGTGCTCCAAGATATAAGCCCCCATCATCAATTGTATCATGGTGCATCGTTGTTCGGAAAAAAACACTCATTGTAATTAAAGCAACCAAGATCAGCTGAAAATAGTAAGTAAAAGTCAATATCCGCTACATAAACCTTTCATAGCTATATCCATCTTGAGCCAGAAAAGGAAGTCAAATTAAAATAATCAAAAGAGACATGAGTAAATGCAAACGCATAACAAAGAAGATTAGGAGATTACAAGAATTTATGCTTTTTCTTGAAGTAATTTACATAGAACTACTTGTACCGTAGATTTTATATTGGTAGGATTACCTGAACAAATTTAAAAATGTAAATAAATGCATTTCGTTTTATGAGAAGCTTCTGCCACTGATAATTAATCTTGAGAAGTTCAAGCCTTTTTGCTCCATAGGAACAAGTTGCCAAGGCGGCTGGATGATTATAGCGCTTATTGAAAGGAATATTTAGTTCCTCAGACAAAAGCTTTCCCTCACGATACAAGGAAAATGCTTGGGCAAATTTCCCAGCAGGTGTGTACCGGTAAGGGCGGTCGAGAACGGACCAGTATTGCTCTTGGTCCTTCTTAGACGTGACCTGTTGATAAGAATTTTAAGTTTTAACAGTTACTGAAGTTAAAATGTATTAAGAAATATTCATTCCAATATCACTACTACTCACTTCTTGTAAAAAGTCTGCTACATTTTTTCGCTCAGGACAACTGAATCCCATCAGTTTGAAAAATTCAATAGCAGCCTCACGGGGCCCCTGATAAACAATCTGACCCTCGGACAAAAGAATAACATCATCAAACAACTCATAGGTCTCAGGAGCTGGTTGAAGAAGTGATATGATTGTGGTTGCATCAAGTGCCCGTGTTGAATGCTTGAGATATCTGATGATCTGATATGTAGTTGAACTATCTAGACCAGTTGATATCTCATCCATAAATAGCACTCTTGCAGGTCCAACTAGTAATTCGCCTGTAAATCAGACATCAACTTATTAGCATATTGCAAATGTTTTTAAGGCGCCAGTACAAAAGACAAGATAATCCACTAATATGTTTCACTAACCTGTTGTAAGCCGCTTCTTCTGTCCTCCCGATATTCCTTTGAGCATTTCATCCCCCACCAATGTGTCACCGCACATGTCCAAACCTAATATCTTTGTGAGAAATATTTTAGTACTTTTTTTTTACTAAACAACCAAATAATCATACAAATACACATAATTGTAGCTTACGAATATATTTTTAGATAACTTGTCAAACAATTTAAGAACATGATGGAATTAAGCTTTGATGATTTTCTTTTCTTTATTGGTATGTCTACAGTTTTATTATGCACCACCAACTCCGTTAGTTGAAAAAATATTCCAAAATCAAATAGAAGTCAACAAATATTTCAGGTCATACCACATAACAACTTCCTGTGCATTCAAGAGTAACATTATTTAGGGAATACCTTCATGATGTACTCAACCACAAGATTTGTTTCCTGTCCACCGAGAGCTAATGACTGCAAAATGAATCTTGAGTAGATTAATTTGTGACCATGAATGAAGTTTAAAATTGTTAAAAGGAAAAGAAAAAAAAGAAGATGAAATGAGTATGTACCTTCATGAATAAATCAAGATCTTCATCGGGTTTTATTCCAGAATTCTTCTCTCTTCTAGCAAGTTCCATCAACATATCTGGTAAGACTCCAGAATTTAGTACACAGAATCTAAAAGAGCAAAATTGAGTATAAGTAACATGATTACAAAAGAAACACACCGTATTTAAATCCAGCTCCTTGACAGCAACCAGCAAACTGGAGAGTTTCCCTCACGGTCATCTCTGCTACATGCCAATCTTGTTGGCTGACATAAGCTGCTGTTCTCTGAGGAACAAACTCCTTCAGACCATGTCCATTGTAGGTAATGTCCCCTGACATCTTCAAAGGGCATGAAAGAACATAAATTAGATAGGAGGAAAACAAAGTCTTAAATTGAGGATTGTAGAATAGTAAGTATAGGCTACTAGTTATGCTATTTACTAAACAATGTTATTTCGTATCCAGTCAAGTTATTGGAGATAAATCCAAGCAGACTGTGGCAAAAGCCCAAATATAGTGTCTCCAGTTAATAAGACTTTGGGGAGTTGTTTTTATTAATTTAAATCTCCATGCAAACTACCGATGCTACTCGGTGTAAGCATGTTTTTTTCTACTAGGAAAGGCTTTTCGTACAAGATATACAAAACAATATTATTGATTGAATACAAAGGAGTGATGTGTAGTTACTTTCAACATAAATTATACATGAAACTACTCATGTATTGCTTTGCACTCTGTCTGGATACTGACAACTTTTTAACAATCTTTTTGAACCAACAGTATTGCTGCAATATTAAACAGCTTGACTGGCAAGACTTCCTATGCTGTTGGCATAGTAGTTGGCCATCCAGACATATATAGGAACACCATAAGAATTTGTTCAACGCAATTGAATACTTAGTATACCTGCAAACCAGGTCCTAATCTGCCAGCAAGAGCTAAAAGCAATGTTGTTTTTCCAGAGCTTGGCGGACCCAATAACAATGTTAGCCTGCAACAATAACAAAACAACAATCTATCAAACTCAGTAAAACAAACAGAAACAAGAACTACCATGCATCTAAGGTTTATAATTATTGGGAAACGAAATATTTAAAAGTATTTATTATTTATCAATGTGATTTTCGTTTGAATCATGTGTATAAAGTGAAAATAGGTATCTTTATTTACCAGTGTCAAGTATATCACATATTCACATGGTGTATAGTACAGCATTCAAAACATAAGATATAAAAAAAAAGAGGTGTGCTATTTTTACACGTTTTTGGTTACACAGTATATTACACCGTATTTCAATAACACAGCAAAATCATCTTTGCACAAAATCCAAAAAATATAAATTATTAAAAATTAAAAAAAGTATGTTTTTTCTATACAGTTACGGTGTAGTGTTAAATAATAGTGTACAAATAGCTTTTTCCAAAAAAAAAATAAGAACCACGAGCTGAAAACAGTAAGAAAATATTGTTTTAGTAACATAAATAAACATTTATTTGTAACAAATATACTTTTTTGAAGAATAAACATTTAAAATAATTGAGTTTTATTTCTATTAAAAAAGTAGAAAAATTCCATTTAAATAGTACATTTTTTATTTATTTATCACTTGTAAACATTTATGTATTTAAGGGTTAAATTTTCTTAAGTAAAAAAAAAAAAGGGTTAAAATTTTCCTTTTAAAAGTTTAAATCATGTCATGATATAAGTGAACCAACTGTTCAGGTCTTTTGGTTAAATTTAATTTCAAATATTACTTTAGGATTGATTGATTCACAGTTTAAAAGTATTGCTATCGACATTGCATAAAAAAATAAAACTTGTTAGTCAAACAAAAAATCCCTTTTGAATGATTAATGAAAAAATATCGTATTATTATAAAACAACTATGTTACTACCAAACAAAGAATCAAAGTTCCCACCACGGCTAAGGATGAAAGTGATTAAATGTCAAAGTGTGGTTAACGCTAGATGAACGCATCATTGTGACTTAAACCCTGTAAGCACCCAATATAGTAAAATAGCTTTCATCACTTACCTTGAAGGTCTAATAATCCCACTGATATCAGAAAGAATTGTCAATTTGCTTCTCTTTCTTCTGTATAACCGCAACTGTCTTAAAAGAGTCTAATCACAAAACGAAAATCAAATTAGCAAGCTATTATAAACTGAAACAAAAAGAAAATTTAACTCAAGGTCTAAAAATAAAAACCACAATGAACTGGAAAACCAAAAAAGAGAAAGGTAAAAAAAAAAAAAAAAAGCACCTCAGTCATATTACAGATGAAATTTGGAATTGTAGGCAGAGCTCTGCTTCCCACATGTACAAAAGTCTCAATGGTTAAGTTTTGAAATCGAACTTCAATCTTCGGAAACTCCAAATGAACTCTGTAGAGATCGCGCATCAAGTAAAACAAATTCAGTGAAATTAATTAACTACCATAAATTTGTTTTTTACTTTATCTACCTTCATATTATTATTACAGCTAAAGCAAGATTAAGAAATTCAGACTAACCCGCTATAATCTATAAGTTAAGGTGGACGTGATTTTAGTAAACATTAGTGTCTTTTAATTATAGCACACAAATTTGATAATAATTGAATTGATTTTTTTTTTTCCGATTTTCACCACCAATATCTAACCCATTGAACCGTTTAATCTGATTCGGGTAAGTTCTGGCATCAACTCCGGTGGTCCTAAAATTGATTTTAGTTCAAAATCAGCCTTCTTAAAATGTTAATAAAGACTAGATGTCAAATCAATTATAATTGAGAACTTATAAAGATGCGAAACCAATTTAAAACTTGAAAATCACTTTTGTCTCATCTATGAGTGTATCCAAATATTTATTAAGTGATTCTTGCTTACTATGAATAGAACATAAATTGTAGTACTACACTAGATTCGAATTATTCAAACATTAAATCTTCAATTCAAACTCAATTTTAAGCAAATCAACTTTGCAAAAAGCAATCTACACAAACAAACAAAAAGTGAATCAGAATTCAGAACTACCGCCATTTCCAACTTGATGAACGACCTATTAGCGCAATTGATTAAGAATCAAAGTTCTAGTATTCTGCATTTGCTAACAAGAGCGAAGAATGAAAAAAAAAAAAAGGAGTGATGATAAAGGAAGAGGTGAAATTACGCATCAAATCGGCTTCTCATACGGTGGAAGAATCTCTCAGGATCATTATCAACGAAATCAACAAGCCTTTCCAAAATAAGCTTCTGCTCCGGCGTCTGTAATTCACTCACATCGATCTCTTTCTTATCACCGACGAGATTCTGGAAGATTCCTCTCCGCGCTCGCTTGTACGTCGGCAACCTCTCCAACGCCGCCCAGCGTAACGCTTCCTCGTCTTCTCCTCCCTCCCTAAACGACTCCGATCTGGCGAACGCGTTCTCCGCCGAGTTCCACATTGCTCAGTGCTCAGCACTACCAATTCTTAATTCTTAACTAACTTTGATTTGAAAGGAGAAAGAAAAAAAGAGAGTAAGATAATAGAGAGATAAAAGAGAAATTAAGAGCGTAATGAATGTGATGAATGAAGAAGTGGTTCTATTGTTATGAGTGTAGATAGGTAGTTGAGAGGAAGAGAGGAAGCATTAATGGAAGAGTGTACTCTCTTTCTTGGTTCTCCACAGACTGAGTGGGTGATTTCCATAAAGCTCAGTATAGTAGTTGTGTTGTTTGCTGTTAAAAAGGACTCCCTCATTTAATAGCCGCGGGAAACACAAATAGCATGATGGTGCGTGATACTTGACGCGCTTCCAATCTTCACTCGCTTCACGATTCTTAACACCTGTTTATTGTGTTCTAGAGAGGGTATTTCGGTCATTTGAGATAACCAGTTCAATCAACCATATTATGTACTGTAGTACTACTGAAACGTAGCAATAATGTAGCGTGAATCATGATGCAATGAAATGAAACCAGTGCTTTGAAGTTTATTTACTTATTCTGATTTGGGAAACGGTTGTATGGGACACAGGGTGATGGATTTATTGCTTAACGTTTTTAGTGATGTACATGCGATTAGAGCATGTGGTGGTTTGCACTTTGCTATGCCTGTTTTCGTGAAAAAAGGCTAGTTCAAGATATTTTTAAGCAAAAGGAGATGTTATTATATGTTTGATATGAACAAAAAGCGTTGGAGTTGATTTTGAAATAAGTTATTGTCTGTCAGGGTAAAGCAAGATTGATGTTATTCTTCATAAGATGCATGAAAACCTTAAAATATTTTTTCTCGGTTCCACTTAACTACTATTCTATTTATTAAAATAAATATATCTATTTTTTTTATAAACAAACTAGTCAGAGACCCGTGCTGTCGCACGGGTGCATTATTTGTGGTGTAGTATTTTTGAATGATACGAAATAATGTGAGGTATAAAAGTTTGACTAAATTATATATATAAAATGGAAATAAATCATTAGAAAAAAGTTTTATTAATAAGATTTTCATAGATAATTTTATAATGCTTTGCAATTCTAACACCGAGGATTTTGAGGACGGGTAATTTAATTATGATATTGTGTAAATAACTAAAAAAATATGTAGTAATTTAAAATCTTCGAATAATAATCATGAAACAAAAAATAACAACAAAATATTTGTTAATGTGATAACACATGAATGAATTTTAATGTAATACCACTTATATAATATCAAATACAAATGTATAATTTTAGATATAAATGCAAAAATTAAAATGATTTACTTTTTTAAAAAATGAACACATTTAATTATATTAACTAATCATACACAAATAAGAAAAAAATATAATTATGAGATGGAGAAAAAATTAATATTTAAAAATAAAAATTTTGTCTCTTGAATTAAAATAATGATTGATTAAATTAAAATCAATATTGTTTTGTTAGTGGCCCGTGAGATAAAAAGGTGAAGGATTATTTTGTCAGTTACCAAAATGTCTATTTTGCAGTGTAAATTTGAGGCAAGGGAAATTTAGGGAGTTTGGTCAATCTCTTAGTATATGGTTAAAAAAATTGATCTATGAAACGGAAAGAGAATAAAAAGAATTTTAATATTTGAAAAAATAAATAAAATATGTATTATGTTGATAGTGACCCGTAAACTATAGCCTAATATTATGTAAATTTATTTAATATTGTATAAAATATATTTAAAAACATGTAAATTTAAAATGAATGAGTCAATTATAAATGAATAATAATCATAAATATGCAACTATATTATAAATTGAAATTGTACTTTAGAGAGAGAGAGAGAGATAAATGAGGTAGTGTATTATGTTGTAGAAAGTGGGTGGACCAATGAAAATGGAACATTTGGTGCAAAAGTTAAAAAGGTGAAGTGTTATTTTGTTAGTTACCAAAATGTCCATATTGTAGTGTAAATTATTTTTGAAAGAAGGGCAATATAGGGAGTTTGGTCAATCTTTTATTATATGTTAGAATAGTAGAATAGTAGAAGTAGATAGTAGAAGATAGTAGATAGATCAAGTATAAAGAGCACAAGAGGTGCTAAACATGGGTATGGATCCTCTAACTTCCATTTCTCTAACTTTCTCTCTATCTCTCTCTTAATCTACTTTCTCTCACATATTTTTTCCTCCAAAATCAACACCACTATTTCCTTTATTTCACTTAAAATATGCCTAAAGTCACCCTAACTTTCCCACTAAAAAGTTAGAGAATCCTTATCCATTAAACGGGTATGGATCCTCTAACTTCCATTTCTCTAACTTTCTCTCTATCTCTCTCTTAATCTACTTTCTCTCACATATTTTTTCCTCCAAAATCAACACCACTATATGGTTATAAAATAACAAAAACCAAAAGTATAGAAAACTCAATTAAAAGAAGTTGAACACTCTAGTATTCTTGAGTTTAGTTGGGTATCAGTACCTTCAACCAATCAAATTATATAATTTCATGGCACATCACTTATTTATTTTAATTTAAAATTAATTAAAATTTTATAACAGTTTAGACTAAGAGTGTATTTGGATGGAGCATTTTAATGAAAAAAAGTAATTTTTTGAGGGAATTGAAAATAATTTGAACAAAATCCATTGTTTTGATGAAAAATATGGAGAATTATTAAAATGATGTAAATTTATGAAGTATTTTAATCAAGTTAAATTTAAAGAATTTCAAATGACACCAAAACGTAAAGAATTTGAAATTGCTCCAAGACTTAAGTGTTAAATTGTTTATTATTAATTTTTCTAAATTTGCCAAATGGACCAATATTTTATTAAAATTTTAAATTTATTCCAAAAAATTTCCTTAAATTCCAAATAAGTCCCTAATAATTTTCCAAATTTACAAAATGGTCCCTCAAACTTTCAAAAATTGCAAATTAGTCCCTATTTTTTTATTTTAAATTTGACCCAAAAGTTTTAAAATTGATGAAAATGACCAAAAAAAATTAACAATGAATCATTTTAATACTTCATCGAAACAAAAGAATTTAAAATTGAATGAATTTCAAGTGAATCGTTTGAATTGCTTAGAATTTTAAATTCCTTGAAAGTTCTTAATTGCCTCATCCAAACACTCTAAAGGTATCGGTACCCAATTTGAATTCATGGGTACCAAAGAATTTGCCTTAAAAGAATCAAACCAACAACTATGACACAGAGCGTTAATACAAAGCCCTTCTCGGGTTGATATATCATTCCACCCAAGAAAGAGGAAGCGGGACTTTAAATCCTAGAAAGAACCAATCTCACGCAACGCAAGTAATTTTATCAAACCAACCCCGTCAAAATTTGCTAAAATGAGACCTTTAAAAAGGATATCATTCCTACATTTCCAAATAACCCAACAAGTGATTAAATAAAAAAAACAACCTGAATCTAAGACAAAAGCCAACAACTACAAGATTGTTCCAAAGAAAGAAGACAATCCAAAATGAGACAAGAGGAAGAAGAATCAACAACTCGAAGGCAAAGACAAATTTTGTTCCACCACCTCCTAAAAACAGAGCAATGACAAAAAAGGTGGTCTAAGTCTTCGTCCACCTCGAAACAAAGAGGACAAACCAGATTGTGAGGTCCCTCAGCACACCACGCTTGAAAAGCTCCGATTTAGTTGGAAGTCTATTCCACAATAAACGCCACTCAAAAACTTGGATTCTACTTGAAACATTTGTTTTCCATAAACTAACCAAAGTCGTGGAAAGTCGAACATCCAACCCCAAGTACGAGCATCCTGATACGAAATGCAATCATATGAATTATTAACGGATAAGTCATTGACATTCCTCCGCCAAACAAAAGAATCAGAAAGAGAAATCCTCGGTTGCACTGAAACCAACAAAAAGTAATAAATCACTTATATGAGGTTCCAATGCCTATAAAGCATGACTTAACTTCCATCTGATGGCCCACTCCCAGACACCATTAATCCACACCCTCAAATGAGCAACCTTTGAAAACAAAGGGTTCGCCAACAAATACAAATCCGGAAATAAGTTGGCAAGAGGAGACTAACTAATCCAAGGATCCCGCCAAAAATCAATGCAAGTGTCGTTACAGAGTTTGCAAGAAATAGAGGAGGAGAACCAATTTGCCATAGGTTCTGACTCCATTCTACCAACCCCACAAAGATCCCTCCACCAAAGCGACACTTTACTCCTCGAGTGAAAAGTCGAATCTCCAAGCATAGATGTTTTGATATCTCCATACCTACAAGAAAGAATGTTAGTCCAAGAAGAATATTCCTCATTCAAGATGCCCCACTTCCATTTTCTAACAAGAGCCAAGTTGAATTTTGCACAATGTTTTACACCAAGACCGCCCTCTTTCTTGGGTAAATACGCATTATCCCAACCAATCCAACAAATCTTCTTCTTCACCTCATCACCTTGATAATTGCTTTAGGAACCTTGTAAAAAGAGAATATAAAAATCGAAACACTAAACAAAACCGAATTCAAAAGGACCACTCTTCCACCAATAGATAAATGTCTATTTTGCCACCCTCCTAACATTCTTCTTAACATGGAAACAATACGCATCCACGCATCTCTCCTCCTAGGATTGATCCCAACCGGAATGCCGAGAGAAACAAAAGAGAAAGAGTCGATCTCACGATTAAGGAAAATCGCCACCAAACAATCAATAATATCCTTCACTTTAAATTTTTTTTACACTTACAAAAGGTTAAAATAGTATAAACATAATCTCTCAATTAATTTACTATACTTCAACCAAATGCTACAAATTGTCAAGTTCTTATTTGACACTTTTTCAACTTTCATTTTTTCCTCCACTTCTCACTCTTTCTCTCACCATCTCATTTTTCTTTCAAATTAAATTCATTTTTCTTTTATATTTCTTCCTCATTATTTTATCTTTTCTACCTAATTACTTTATTTTTCCTAATTATTTTTAATGCATTAAAATATATAATTATAATATATGATTATCATATTAAATATTTATTAGTGTATAACTGTATACAATATTGATATTTAGTTTTAATTTTACGATAAATTTAATCAATTCTATTTAATTATTATTATTAAAAATATTAATTAATCTGTATTAAACTTAAATAAAATTAAAATTTTATTTTATGAAATTAGATAATACTAAATAATCATACACACCACTAACTTTCTATCTCAAGAATCACTATAAAAAATATCTATTTTATTTTAATTAATTTTTTTAATTATTTGAGATACAAAATTCTTATTTTTAAATATCAAAATTTCTTCTTTTTTTTTTCATAGTTCACCATCAGCAAAATACTTATTCTATTTTAATTAACAATTGCTTTTATTTAAGACATACAATTCTTAATTTCAAATGTCAAAATATCTTTTTTTTCTCACGAGACACTATCAGCAAAATACATATCAGAAAAATATCTATTTTATTTTAATTAAAGTTGCCTTTATTTGATACACCAAATTCTTATTTTCAAATGTCAGAATTTTCTCTTTTTCTCACAGGACACTATCAGCAAAATACTTATTTTATTTTAATTCACAATTGTCTTTATTTGAGATACAAAAAATTTATTTTTCAAATAATAAAATTTCTCCTTTTTACGTGTCACTATCAACAAAATATCTATTTCATTTTAATTAATAGTTGCATTTATTTGAGACACAAAATTCTTATTTTTAAATATCAAATTTTTTTCTTCTCTCCACTTTACAGATATTTTTTACTTTTTGTATAATTATTTAATACATTTGAATGTATATTATCATTATTCATTTTATAATTAAATAACTCATTTCAACTTTATATGTATACTTAAATTAAATCTATATCGTATTAAATAAATTTATTTGTGGAGACGTGCGGGTCGCACGGGTATTTTGCCAGTAAGAATAGTAACTCGTAAGAAAAATATTTTAAAAAATGTGATGTTTGATTATAAAATTGACATATTTAGTCCTCAATTTCCTTAACTTAATTTAATGTTCCGCTTTAGTCCCTTAACTAAAAAACATTACAAGTTAGTCCCTTAACTTCATTTTGAGTATCTTATTTGATCCCTCCTATCAATTTCTGAAGAAAAAAGACGTTAAGTTTTGGTAACGTGGATGTAAAGCAAGGCTAAAAGTCCAAATGTGACTAAGTATCTATTTTTAATATAATAAAGTAAAATACATATGAAATCCTATAATTATCCCTCTAATCACCATTTTGAGGGTGATAAACGGAGACATAGATGTAATTGCATCTCCTTTAATATTTTAATTAATAAATAAATTTTTTAATCATTTTGTAACCTTTCATTATCCCTTTTTTCTTTTACCATCATTATTAACGTGAAAAACTTTATTTGGAATTGTGCAATCTTTCTTGGAATACAGCAAAACCACCTCCACGTTTCTCCTCTTTGTAATCATTTTTTTTGCTTTCAAAACTTTCAATCTTCTCTCTTCCTCACTGCATCATTGCCATTGGTTTGTCTTCTACTATTTCTTATTTCTCTCAATTCTCTCCCAAACCCTAATTCCTCCATTTTCATTTTTTCTCCTCTGTCTTCATCAGAAATCGGCATCAAAGGTTGGATTCTAAATCCCTTTTTCATTTTCGTTTTATTCATTATTCTTTTTTTGCTCCTTCACCTTCAATTTCTTTTCCTCCTTAACAACGAAACTCTTCTTATTCTTCTTCAATCTATTCATGTATTTGGTTAATCGTTCCTCTAATCGTTGATTTATTTGTTCCTTTCATATACTTGAGTCTCATTTGATTATTTCATCAAACCCTCGACCATGGTTCGTTAATCTTTAAAAATCTTATCTTTTTTGTTCGTCACTTTCGTTTTTGTTAATTTCATCTCATATTTGTCCTATTTTTTTTCAGTTGGAGGATGATTTGGCTGAAAGATGAAATGACGGCGACGATGAGCGTCGACTTTTCACCTTTAATTTGTTAGTTTTTTTTTTGTGAATGATATTTTTAATCTGTAAAAATCCTATTTTTTTCGTCACTTTCGTTTCTTTTAATTTCATCTCATATTTGTTTCATTTTTGTCCTATTTTTTTTTTTTTTGCAGTTGGAGGATTTGGCTGAAAGATGAAACGACTTTGTCGATGAGCATTGTTGACCTTTCACCTTTAATTTGTTAGTTTTTTTTTTTGGTGAATGATATTTTTAATTATTACTGAATATGAATAATAAGTCCATTGATTCCAAATTTTCACCAATGAATGATAACAGGGTTGTGAAGAATAAAAAGAAGGAAGAACCAGCTTTCAATCTCACGTGTTTCCAAAGTAGATGAATCTTTAAGCTAAACCTTTAAGCTCCAGTTGTCTTCGATTTGATCTGTTGCAGTTGTTGATTGTAAAATCAGACATATGGTGCAAATCAGAGATGGAAGACAGTCACCCTTCTTTGGTAAAGGAAACAGCTTTCTTTTTCTGATTTGGACTGATGTATGCCTTTTCATTCATTTCCATTCATCTTCTCTTTCAATGCTCTTATTTTCTATTTTTCATGTTTTGTATAGATACACTATCTGTTTGATAAAATGTTGTAGAAGATTCTCACCAACATTATCATGCTTTATGAGGTTTGTCTTATGATTCTTCATAGAAGGTAAGTTTGTGATTTATAAAGAAGTCTTAAAATGACCAAATTTCAATTTAACATAAGTAGTTACTTCTTAACATGTAATGTAATTATTATCGAGAACTTCAATTTGTTTGGATTATCTTTGGTCTGGTGTGCAAATGTGCAGAATTGCTGGAGTACAACACAATTTTATGATCATTAAACCTTTGTTGTTAATTGTTGTTGTTTGGTTGTGAGAAGAACAAATAGTTATTGTTTACGATACAGACATGTTGAGATGTTGAGATGAAGGGTGAGAAACTAACTGAAGCAAAAGAAGAATGAACCTGTTTGAGAAAGAGAAAGGAAGCATGAAGAAGGAGAGGAAAGTGTTGAGCGTGTAGAATTTATTGGGAATTATAGAAATCAATCTTAGAGAGAAACAAGGAAGGAGTGAAACAGCTGTTGTAAGTGGAGAGAGTTAATTTGACCTAATCTTTCTCATTAATTACAATTTATTGAGAATAATAGAAATTAAGTTTTTGGAAATAATAGAAATTAATGTTAAAGAGAAACAAGAAATGAGTGAAACGACTTCTTATATGTAAAGAAGAATAATTGAGTTTAAAAAATTTGTATATATAACCATATCATATTTGAAATCAAATATTTTTTATTAATGTCTCTGTTAATGATTTTGTAACACTAATAAATAATTTGACTACAATTATTTGAAACTTTAATATATTCATGTTTTTTTACCACTAATAAATTCATACAAATTATTCACTTCATACTAATTAATGGTAGTATTTTTCTTAGAAATTCATTCTTTTTATTTTGAAATAAAAGATATTTTGTAATTTTTTAGATTTTTAGAAAAGATTAATAAAAATATGGAAGAAACTAAAATAAAGCTTATGATTTATTTAAATAAAAAAGATAAATATCTCACAATTATTTTTATCTCTAACTATATTTAATTAGATGGTATTTGTGAAAAAAATAATCTACAATTTTTTTGAATTTCAAGATTTTTGAGCGGTTATTTTTGCATACAACTTCTTTCAGTTAATAAATAAAAAAATATTTATATGACTAATAAATTAGTAATTCTTATTGTTTTAGTATATAATTAATAAATTATTAAATTTGTATTAAATATTAAATTTGTATTAAATAGAATGATATTTCTTGAGACTGATTTATCCACAAGTTCTCAAAAGGTTTTATTTTTTCTCTTAATAAATAATAAAAAATATTTATATGATTAATAAATTAGTAATTTATTATCCAATATGCCAATGGATTTTAGGTTACGCAAATTTGGTGATTATTATCATGTCAGTAAAATTTGGATAATTTCTCCTAAGAAACAGCAAACAATTAATTTAATATATTTTATTATCATTCAATTTTAAATGCTAATGTAATTTTACAATAATATATAATTTTCTATTGAATGACATAATATACATTTTTTTGGGTACAAGAGAGGGTCAGCTCAAAAAAAAGAAATTACAAAGCTTTATTATTATTTTTAATATTTATAATAAAATGTTAATATTTATTCTAAAGAATGAGATAATATAATTTTAATACATGTAATATAACTTTGTATTTTTTATAATAAAATATTAATATTTTTTCTAAAGAAATTCTAAAAATATTTGTTTTTGATTAATATCATAAAAAAAATTTATTTACTTTCTATTAAATATAATAGATCTTTTTGTGTCAAATCTTTTTGATTCCATTTATGATTATATCTTTTTATTAAATACTAATTATAAAATCATATTAGTATTATTGTCAAAGTTAATATAATATTATACCCTTAATTATAATCGCCTTGGTATAATTCCCTTAATTGTAATTTTTTACTAAATTTCTAATTAATTTTTAAAATAATAAACATTATACCCTATATAAGGTAAAATTTTCATATATCAAGGTAAAAGAGGGACTAATATTATATTCCAATTAATATATTTGATAAATGTAATTAATACAGGTATTCAAAATGTAAACAAATTTTTTTAATACATATATTCCAATATATTTGATTATTGCAACAATGACTCTCCGTATTCAAAATCCAAAATATTTTAAACTATAATTTACATATTTTATTATGATTATGGCCCATTGATTTTCCCAAAATTTAGTTCCTATCTTTACAAAATCATTAGTTCCAATGTCCATTTATCATTATCATTTTGGCTTAGGAGACATAAAGTCCCCTAATTTTTCATTAGTTTCTTTGAGGCTTGAAGCTTTAATTTTTTTATACATGTATTCCAATTTAAAATAATAAAAAGGAAAATCTTTTTTATTTTTTAATACATGTATTCCCATTAATATATTTCACTATTACACTTCATAGTCAAAATCTACAATAATTCATCCTTATATTAATTGTCGTTACCTTAACATAATGTAATTAATCAAAAATTTATTTCGTTGTTTGTTCCAACCTTAACCAGCCAAAAAATATTTTTTTTAGGGAGACTACAGTAATATCTTCTCATTACATTTATTATTTCAATTTTTGTACTAATTTTAGTATTAAAATTTTAATTATTATTATTATTATTAATATTTATTTTTATTATGTTCTAATTAATGTGATTAAACAGTTATTTTTTGTCTTTTATTATTATTTTGTTATGATAAATGTGTGTTAATAATAAATATCTCAATTAGGTTAGTAAAATAATTATTTTAATTGTTTGTGTGTCATAACAGCTGTAAAAAAATCATTTATATTCTATTAAGTAGAATGAAAATTTTTTGTGTCGTATCTTTTTTATTTCATTAATCAATATATTCTTTCCATTCAATTTACTTTATTATATATTAATTAGAGGTTTATTTTATACATTTTCTACAAAAATATTTATGGTAATAGTTCGAAAAAAATTATGAATTTTTTTATGATCCAAATATTTTTATTAAGATAAATGGAAGATATTTGTATGACAATCGTCATTTAAGATATTTATATGACAATCATCATTTAAGTTTTTTTTCTTCTTTTAATTCGTACATATTTTTTGACGGGCCGACAAAATATTTACTTAAATTGATTAGATATTAGAGATCATATGTTTAATGACTTCTAAATTACTATATAACACAATCTCTTCATTCTAAAAATAAAATAAAAATAGAAACACACAATTCAATATCTCTCTTCTCTTTAAGTTCATGAAAATAAAAGATTTGAATGTAACATTTTTTTAATAGGACATGAAGAATATTTTTATAAGTATTTAATAGTTATAAATTATTAGGAAATTAAATTACAATTAGGACATAAAAGTTTAAAATTGGGATTAGATTTTTCACACGTAAAAATGGAAGGATAAGATTTCAGTTTAAAATTGAGATTAAAATTTTCTCACGTAAAAATTAATTAATTTACTTATCAAATTCGATTTTATTTTATTTTTTATAATTTACTTATCACATTCAATTTTTCAAAAAAAATTCTTTTATACAACTTAATTATGTTTAAATTTATTTTAGGCTAAATTACAGTTTTGGTCCCACTGTTTTGGTATTTTTACGATTTTGGTCCCCTATTTTCTTTTTAAACAGTTTTGGTCCACCTGTTTTGGTATTTTTACGATTTTGGTCCCCTATTTTCTTTTTAAACAGTTTTGGTCCCCATCCCAATTTTGAACCAACTGTTCATGTACTGTTCATGTACAGTCATGTGACTAAAAGTGTTTAAAAAGAAAATAGGGGGACCAATATCGTGAAAATACCAAAACAGGAGGACTAAAACTGTAATTTAGCCTTTATTTTATATTAGATGATAAAATCATATAATATCAACAGAATCCATAAATTTACAATACACAAGAATTTAAAAATTATAGCCATACTCAATGGGCCGAACCTATTTTTCTGACGGGCCGACAAAATATTTACTTAAATTGAACAGGTATTAGAGATCATATGTTTAATAACTTCTGAAGTACTATAGCATATAACTTCTAAATTACTACACAAATTTAACAAACATAATATTATTTAATTTATTAAATCTAATCAAATTATTAAACCAATATGTTTTTTTGGTATATAATATATTTTATTTTATAATATTTGTTAATAAAAATTACAGGCATACCCGGCGGGACAAACATGTTTTTCTACCATATATTTGGTTTAATAGCAATTAACAAATCTATATTTATCCTGACAACTACTACAACTTAATAAATTAAATTAATATTTGTATGACAATCAACATTGGAATTTTTTTCTATTAATTCTTATAAATTAATATACATTTTTTAATCATAACTATATAATATTTATTTAATATTTATCGACTTTACGTGACCCGTGCGGGCGCACGGGTCCTTTACTAGTTTATACTATAAAGTAAAGTTTCCACTTAAGTAGGTGTCATAAAGATTGTCACAATAAGGTTACGTTAAGTGGAGACCCTACTTTATAGTAATGTTGAGTCACATTTGGACCTTGAGCCTCATTGTACATCTACAGCACTAGAACTTAACGTTTTTACCAGAAATTGATGAAATGGACCAAATAGAGTAACTGAAGTGAAGTTAAGAGACTAACTTGTGACGTTTTTTAGTTAATAGACTATAAGAGAATATTAAATTAAGTTAATAGACTAAAACATATCACTGATTACAGTGTACTTGTAGTTTAATCTAATTTATAATGAATAAATTAAAGTTTACAATATTACATTTCCTATTAATATTGAGGTTTAAAAGATAAGTATACTTATGAAATTCATTTCGAATTTCGGGAGAATATTAATCGCTACCACCCATACAAAAAATTGTTGGATCAGTTGCTAGGACACTGTAAGGGAGAATCAAGCCTTTCCCATACACCCACAAAAGTAACAAGTATTCACATAAAAAGTTTATAATAACAAGTATAACAAGTATATACATAAAAAAGATAGGGTCAACCCTCTTAGGAATAATGTAATGTCCCCAGCAGAGTCGCCACTTTTCTGTAGCGGTGAAAAATTGAGACCGATGACCATTGGATTGACCCGACTCGTATTTTAGTGAAAGTCGTCATTGCACTTTATTTTTTCCAAAGGAAATAGAAAAAAGAGCGAAATAAAACCCAAAAGAACTTTTTAAAACAAAACTAATAAAACAAGACAAAGATCTTAAGTTCGGGGGTTATTTATGCAAGGGGAAGGTATTAACACCTCTCACATCTACGGTACTCTGTAGGAACCTCTTTGAAAATATATATTTTTGTTTTTGTTGTTATAAATTGTTTATGTGTTTTTGTTTAAATAAAGTGGGATAGTGGGAAAAGAAGATTTTAAAAGTGTGCTCGACAACACATCACATTTTGTGCCTACATACCCCTTAAGTAAAATAGGAAACTCAGAGCATTTATAGTTCCTCTTAAAAGGAAAATGAAATAGTCAAGTGGCAAAATCTTTTTAGGTGTTGAAATTTACCAATACTCAATGGTTTTTTTAAATGTTAAGCTTTAACAATACTTAACAAGTTTTTAAAAAAGGTGTTAAGCTTTAACAATACAAGGCAAAAGTTGATTTTAAAATAGTGATGGTTGAGTTTTAACAATACAAAACCAAGGGTTGATTTTAAAATAATGATGCGTGAATGATTACAATGATGATAATGATGATAACATCCTTGGTGCTCAATGCAAAATGAGGTGGGATCCCTGGGTCAAAAATTGGGGTACAACACAGTGGAAGCATAAATACCACTTATGGTGAGGTTTTTGTTGTTCTCTAAAAAAGAGAAAATGATTTGTTTGTAATATGTGTTGAGAACGGTGGTATTAAGGTGACTTAAACAAATATAGCAAACATTAGGAAGCAAGTTATGTCGAGTGTTGGTTGCAAATATCTTCATTCCAATGCTATGAAGCCATCTAACAGGGAGATTACTGGAGCACATCCAAGGCTCAGCAATAATACAAAAATCTGATTTATAAACTTTGATTAAATTATTTAGGGATAATTTTATAGGGGAATTGGCAAGACCCCTAACGTTCTAGAAAATACACTTCATATTCTAGAGTTGGGAGAGCCAACTTTGGATCTAGTTCGATAAATGAATTTCTGAGGTGATGTTTTGCTTCTCCTCTTTGAAGTGACCTTTTGAAAGGGTTCCTCAATATTCAAGGCATCTTGAAAAGATTCTGGTGTGTTGCTAATGTCAGCAGTGTTGTGGTCAGGTTCAGGATCCAACTCTGCCAAGTTGGCCCAAAAGTTTTTGAGAAAAGCCATATCTTTTTTAATTCTT
The DNA here is from genome assembly GCF_029867415.1 of Vicia villosa. NCBI lineage: Eukaryota > Viridiplantae > Streptophyta > Magnoliopsida > Fabales > Fabaceae > Vicia > Vicia villosa. Next base: position 36,763,034 of record NC_081180.1, on the reverse strand, counting down.
ATAGGTGTTGTTGGATTTGGCTGAGGAGGTTGACTGAATGATATTATGGGATTAGATTCATCTTGCATCTCCAACTGTGTAGAATCTATAAAGTTAGAGTTTGATGAAACACCATCATCTTCATGAGAGGGGTCATCCAGTTTATTACTAGAGTCTGTCTCAAAGTTTCTAATAGGTTTGGTCACTTTTTTAGTATAGTTTGAGCTGGTGGCTTCAATGGATCTGGTTTTTCAGAGACTCTCTTCATGAACAATAGGTTCTATGTTTTCTATGATGTTATTGTGGTTTTGTGATGCCATAATAGTATTGTTATGGCAGGGTTCATGTGTTTGAATTTGTGGTTCTTTTTTGTGAGGTTATGTTGGTTTTTGTTATTCCTGACCACTTGGAAAACATGTTTGTTCAATAAAGGGCCAACTTATTTTTTCTCATTAGCATTTATCTTTCTACAGCCTGCCACATTATGACCTGTGGAGTTGCACTTAGTTCAATACTCAGGTATATTCTCATAGTCAATATCCAAAACAAAAAAAGAAGCAAAACTAGTTCTTTTAACTAAAACACTATAAACAACTGGTTTTCTCAAGTTAATATCAACTAGGATTCTGACATAATGGTCAAATTCCCTATCAAACTAAGGCTTGTTAGTGAATTGATCAATACAAATTGGTTTTCCTGTGCAAGACCAAAAATTTTAATCCAAACCTGGGCAGAAGAATGAGGTTGAACATTTGGGTTGACGTCTTTGGTCCAAGCAAACAACTTTAGAAAATCAAGATTAAGATTCCATGAACCAGATGATCTTACCTATTGAGAGTCTTCTAAATAGGGGAAAGCCCATTCATAAAATCCATTTCCAAGCAAATTTATCCCCCATTTGCCGATATTTTTCCAAAGCGTTGTTAGCTTGTTGCGCAAGGCACCTACCCTTAGAGGTATTGTACCTTTTGGCCATATAATTCTAGTGTGTAGGTTATGCTTGCAGACTTCTAGTTCAATGACATATTCTTCTTTCGCAATTGTAATGGCTAATTTATCTCCTTTGATGACCGGTTTTGGCTGCTGTGAGAACGAAATATCACAAACATTATGAATTGCTTCGACAAACGTTTTTGTTTTGTGATAGGAATTAAGGTTAAAGGATCTTTATGATCGTTTGTTTGAATGCATGACCATGGGATTAAGGGTGGGAATAGGCTAGGCTTTGCCAAGCCTGAGCCTGGCCTGGTAAGAAATTCAAAGCCTAAGCATGGCCTATAGCCTATCGTAGGCTTATTATTTTGGCCTGAGTCTAACCTTTTTCAAAGTCTGATTGCCCTATTAGCCTACTTAAAAGCCTATTTCATTTGAACATTTGTAAATAAGTCATTCAACTCAACTTTATATAGATTAACCAATTAAAAGATCAGTAAGATTAAATGTTTGTTTGCATTGATTTATTTGAGTTTACCTAGTAGCATAAATTTTGTGATACTATTTGTTTGAAAGAACTTATGACATTGTTCATGAGATTTTTTTCCATCTTTTTTTCATAATTTCTTTAAGATAACAAAAATTTATTTTTATATTTTAATTTAAAGTATAAAATACAATATAATAATAATAATAAAATTATTCATATTTATTTAAATAGGTCGGCCTCACAGGTTTAAAAGACTTTTTATATGGCGTGGCTTTTTTTAGCTAAATAGACTTATAAAAAAGCCTAGGTCATTTCTATTTATATAAAAAACCTGGTCTGACCTAGGCCTATATAGGCTGGGCCGTAAGCTCCTGTTTTTCGGCCTGGCCTATTCCCACTCATACATGGGATGATCACTAGTTGATTTGGGATGTCGGTGTTCTTCAGTTGCCGCCATTGAAGAAGGTTGCTTAATGGGAAGTTTATGATTGATGAACAGTAAAAAGTTATTTCTCTAATCGCCAAAGTTAGGGTCAGATTCAGGATCTAACTCTTCCAAGTTGGCCCAAGAATTCTTGTTAATATGTGTGCTATAAAGTCACATTTCTTAATTCATGTTAAAGATTTCAAAAGAATAAAATTTATGTTGATAAAAATATTTTTTAATATTTAAGAGATTGAATTCAAAAATGCTAAAATAAAAAATTATTTTAGTTATTTTAATCATATATACTACTCCATTTGGTTTTTTTTTATATAAGGATGAACCTAAGCCCAAAAGAAACAAACTACAGAAAAGAAACTCGAGAGGCCTCTTCTCCTGAAGAATCTCTAGCTAAAATGGAAGACATAAAAACTGGACAATCTCTAAAGAAGTGAGGCCCAGGATCATAAATAGAACTCTTTTTGGCCATAGCGTCTGCACATCTATTAGCCTCGCGGAAGACATGGGTGAACTTCACTACAACATCCCCTGCAATGAGCACTTTAATACTTCTAAGCAGTTCAGTGGCTGCTCTGATCTGTCTACTCATAACAAATGTTTTATTATTAAAACTAACACATTAGTAATTTTATTTAGATTAATTGATTTGCATTGTTAGTGTAAAAAAAATTATACTATCGGTGCATAATATGGATAGCAGACAGACCCAAATCCACGGGGTCTCTCGCACCTGAATCTGAGACAACAGATGAAAATTTGAGTTGACTGGGTTCAGGTTCGGGTGCCACTCGATATTTCGAGTGCGAGTTTGGGTTGTGTGAAACCCGCATCCGAAACCACACCTATTTAGACTTGAAATTACATAAGTGCCGCTAAATATATATAATTCTACGTTGTATTTTAATGTTGTTGTCGTTTTTTATGCCCCTAAATATATTTTGATTTTACGGTGTTTTTCCACCCGTTTGGATTGGTGGAAAATTTCAATGTTGTTGTATTTTATGTGTTTTGCTGCGCGTTCGGATTCGGGTAAAAAAACTCAAATCCAACGGGTGTATTAGCGTGGGTATTATTTTGCCACCCGAGTAGCCTTTGAGTTTGGATTCGGGTTCAAGTGGTGATTTCGGGTGCAGATTTAGGTAGTGTGAAACTCGCACCCGATCCTACCCGCGTCATCCCTAGTGCATAACAATCATTGATATATAATACTTATAATGTGATTAAAATAAAAGTCAAACACTTTTACAAATTTGGCGGTTGTAATAAACTGACAAGTAAAATTACTTGGTTAGAACATACTCTCTCCGTCTTAAATTATAAGAGAAAAAAAGATATTTTTCTTGTCCTAAAATATAAGAGAGAAAAAATAACTTTTATTTTTTCAAAATGGAATTAAAATTTGCATTTAGTTTATTTTCTCTCACACTTTTTCTATAACCAATTAGAATTGTTTTTGTATTTTCCCAAGACAATTATTACAAGAAAACTAAAAAAAATTATCATCCAAATTATTATTTTTTTATTTATTATTTTTTTAATAAGTGTGTTTTTTATTTTTTTTTTCTCACTAAGAGAGTACTCCATGACTAAAATAAACCACTTTTTATGAGCATATTTTAGTTAGAAAAAAAGGCATGTAGTACTAATTTAACCGTATTACTATTAATAACTCCTACCAAGAAGGGAGAAACATGCACACTATTCAATGCTATCGATCTAGTTGTCGGGTTAGAAAGTCACGATGGAGTGGGTCTACCCATATCTCACACCACACATTTCAATGCGTCTTAGTGCATGTTTGGATTGGCTTCTACAAGCCCCAAAAGCACTTCTAGTCCACCTCAACTTGAAAATTGTTTTTTTTTCTTGTTTGGATAGTTTTTCAAAATCAATTCTCCTCTCCCAAAAGCAATTCTAGTAGAAGCTACAATTCCTAGCTTTTGAGTTTGGTAGAATCAATTCTACATTTATTATATATTATTTATTAGAACTCTTTTAAATTTTCCTACTTTACCCTCTTAAATTTTCATCAATTACTTCTTTTCTTTTTGATTTGTACTAGAATTTATTACCATTTCGGTAATTATACAATTCAAAATCAATTTTGTTAAAACTATCCAAACAACATTAATCGATAACAATCACTTCTATATCATTGTATCCAAACATAAATCAATTCTTCTAAACTCAATTCTTTTAAAATCAATTCTACCAAACTCATTTGAGTGAATGTATTTCCAAAATTTGGGGGTTTGAAATTTTTGTTTAGTTTACCTAAAAAAAGTAAAAATACATTTTTTATAAAATTATATTATTTATTTATTTTTATATCATAATAGTAGTACAACTTTTGAATTGACTATGTAGGACACTCTTAAATAACTCATTGATTATGAGTATTTATAAAGTATCATCTATATTAAATTTAAATCATTAACATTTTCAAAATAATATAATAGACTAAATTAATAATAAATTATTAAATATATAGATAAATTAATAATAAATAGTTTTAATAAAGACCGATATTTTAAAATATTTATAATTTCAAATATCAATTTAAAAGTGTTCTATAAATTTAAGGATAGATTAGACTGCGTTGTATTTAGATAAAGTAATTCAAAATAAATTTATTAAAGTCCCAAAATTAGTTTAACCTAAATATACAACATAAAGAAAAAAAAAACTAATGTGGATGAAATTGTGTTTGTGATGGATCCATCGGAAGAAGTTCAACTTGTTGTGAGTAAATTTTTTAATAATTAAATAATAAATTTGATTGAAATATATTAACGGTTAAAAAAAGTTTTACACAGTTCATGAATCTCAACGGTTAATTTGTTAAAATTATTTGATTTTTATTTTAATTTTTATTAAAGTAATTCATTTCAATGGTGATGACTGATGGTGTAACATTTTTTACACTGAGCTCATACCAGTTAATCTCTTAAATAATACATCAATAATAAGATTAAAATATTAGAATTAATCCAAAATTCATAATACTATAAAAATATAAATTACAAACCTTTATATTATCCATAATCCATACACAAATACTTTCAAATATATATTTCTTCTTTCTCTCTTGTACTGCAATTAGGGGTGAAAATAGACTAGGCTAGGCTAGGCTGTAGAAGGCTTGAGTATGACCTACGATAAATTTAAAAGGCCTCAGTCTGACTTATGGTCTATAATAGGCTCAATTTTTTTGGTATGGCCTGACACTACTAGAAAATTCGCTTTTAGTGACCGAATTAGAGACCGATAAAGCTTAAAAATCGGTCACTAAAACGTTTAGAGACCGATTTAGCGACCATTACTTTTCGGTTGAAAAAGTGCTAGTCGCTAAGCTTTTGCGACGAATTTAGTGACCGAAATTTAGAGACCGAATTTGTGACCGAATTCAGTGACCGATTTTAGAGACCGATTTTAGTGTTCTTTTTCATAAAATAAAATTAAAAATTGTTATACCTAGGAATCGAACTTGTGACCTCCGTGTATTTTAATAACAACTTGCCACTACACCACTTAACAACTATTATTATATTTTCTATTTAAACATATATACATATAGTTTTTTATAAATATATTATATTTCAAACAATAAAAATATGAAAATTTTAGTAAAAATTTAAATTTAAAAGAGAATTAAAATCTTTAAAAAAATTGAAAAGGAAATAGTAAAATAATAAAGAGGATTAAAAATAAAAAAAGAAAACAAAAAATATTAGTGACCGAAATTTCGGTCTCTAATTTATATATAAAAATTAAATTGAATATAAAAATATTTTTTGTGACCGATTTAGTGACCACTTAAAATTGGCTCATGAATATTAAATTTTGGTGGCTAATTCGGTCACTATAGTGACCAAAATTTCGGTCACAAAATATTGGTCTCTAAATCGGTGGCTGATTTATTTTAGTGACCGATTTAGTGACTTCTTAAAATTTGCTCATGAATATAAAATTTTGGTGGCTAATTCGGTCACTACAGTGACCAAAATTTTTTGGTCACTAAATCGGTCACTAAAAGCGAATTTTTTAGTAGTGTGACCTTTTTAAATTCTGACCTGACTTGAAAGTCTATTTAAAAGCCTTATAGGTCGGCCTATATACGCATATATAAGCCGACTTATTTATCCTTTTTTCTAATAGTTATGCTATTTAGTCTTTTTTCTAGTATATATGCATACATGAGTTATCCTATTTAGCATATCTCTAATATATATGAAAATATAGGCCGGCCTATAAGGTTTCATAGGTTTTTTTAATAACCTAAGTCTGGCCTATTTAATAAAATAGACTTCTAAAAAAGCCTAAGTCTAACCTATTTATTAAATAGGCCTGACCTTAAGTAGGCTAGGCTATAGACCCCTACGTGCCTCAGATAGAATAACATATATAGTGTCCCTTTCAAGATTGCTTTTCGGAAAGTTCCTCTTTCTATATTTACCCACACAATATCCATATTACGATAACATGCAGGTAAAATATCAACAATATGATATGTCTTAGCTTGCTCCTCCCATAATATCTCTTGATGAGCTTGCCTAAGTGGATCTCCTTAAGCATTTGGTGTCATGTATGAATTTGACACTCAAAAATACCATTGGATGTAGTTGAATGTACTCCTTCATTAGTGAGGAGTTGACACATTTCGTGATTCCTCTAATGCAAGATGATTATGAAAATCATTATACATCGAATCAACATCTCTATGGACCATATCAGAAGGAGCATACACATAAGAATCTCTTGAAGTAGCTTGTAAATACTCGAACTGGCACATGACTCGCTCAGGTAAATGTGGATACATCAAGTGTGACTCATAAGTCAACCATTTATGTCATCCAAGGGACGCGTCTAATGGTGATTGTCACATGATATGTAGTGTAAATCATCAATTGTAGTGTGGTCACGAAACACTCTAAAGGGCTCAGTCACCTAATTCCATATGAGTGTGATGAATCCGCAAGCACGTGGATAATCCTCAGAGTAATCACGAATATCCATTCGTAATAAGCATTTTTGTCCAAAAATATTAATGTCTGAACCAATTACATGAGGTATGACTTCAATGTACCTGCTCTCTGATGTATAACTTAGCACCATCACCAACAACCTCCACTGCCGCAATCAAGTGGTGTATATACAACTTCTCTAGAAATCCAAGTCTAGCTGTCATACCTCAAAATGTGTCCATCTCATTTCATCTGCAAAGCTCATGCATAGGTGCAAGACTCAAAGGTTAAGCTAAGACACACTCTCCTAATCAAAGACTTCATGAACTAGAGTTTTGCATCCTCAGAAGGAAATTGATGAATCAAGGTCTCCAAGGGATTTCATATGGCTTATTAGGTTTCAAACTACCTCCATGACAAAATTCAAGCTTCAATTCCAAAGATTGCTCAGTCAATTGCTCGGATAATCAACAGACGACTAGTTTGACCTAAAAGTCAACTGTGGTCAAAGTACAGTAAAAACTTCTGATTTTTTGTCAACACCCTTATTTTTAAGTATCATTCATCATTTGATCATGGGTTGATCATGATTCATCAAGAAAAGTTCAGAAATCAACAAAATCAAAAGTTTCTAAATTAAGGTTTTTGACCTAAAAGTCAACTAAACTTTGATCAGCCATAAGTCTCTCATACTTTATCAGAAATTCCCCAACCAAAGCTCATTCTCAAGGAAATTCAATTCTATACAACTTTGATGTTGGGCCCAAGTTCAAGAAATGCTTCCGCATAAGAGATATAAGCCAAAACATTACAGGTCCTTCTAGAAGCTCGCAAAAAGCAGTTTTTTTCAGAAGCCGTATCATCAAGATAAAATCTCCAAATGGAAAAAAGGTTCCAAAGTGTCTTGTAGAAGACACCTTGGGCTTTCCAAAAAGTTCTTGAACTCTTCCATATCTTAAAAATTGTGAGACATATGCCTTGTCAAAGTTGGAAAATTTTGAGAGAAATATATGAAATAAATAATGGTCAAAATGGATTTTCTTGCAAATGGGCCTAAGTTTTTAAGATCAAATATTGGTTCACAAGTAATCTAGAAGCTCCATGACCAAATCAATGATTATTTTATATTTATTATATTTTTATTGAATTTTTATTCATTAAAATATGGTTTAAATAAAAAATAATTAAAGGAAATGTAAAAGATTTGATTTCCAATGATTTCCAATCATCCAAAGGATGAATATTTAACACAAATTCGTGGTAAATGAGATTGGAAAAGATTGAATCAATATTGATACAAAAATAGAAGGAAATCATATAATCTTCAATCGAATATTTCTCCAAATAAGCAAAGATCCAAGCCCATGTTTCTGACCTAATTCATAGTATATATACATAACATGTGCAAGGCATTCAAGGAGGGAATTGAGAGCAAGTGACTAGGGTTCCAAACTTCCAAAGTTTACAAGCAAACGAGGGGAAGAGGAATTTCTTTTCACAGCAAGTGTTAACATGTTTCAATCGTTCCATTCCATTGCCAAGGTGGTGAAGAATAAGCCCATACCAAGGGTTGAGTCATAAGGCATCCAGAACGACACAACATGTTATTCATATTTCCACATATTTCTGGAATTTCGTTTTGCATGTATTAATATATGTTGTTGCGTTTTGATGACTGTTTTGCGTTGTTGCGTTGTGATTGGTCCGTCAACAATACCTCCCTTGCTCTCCACGCGTGGCACAAGCTGGGCGGCCATTCAAAAAATCAGAGCTCTCTCTCTTCTTCCCATTGGGTATACGCGTTGGTGGAGGGCCCCACATAAACGTTTGGTTTGACTAATTCCACTTATGTCATTGTTTTATTTATATTTCTTTTTAGGTAAATTATTAATGACCAACAATGCATAGCACAACTGGCCACGCTTACTTTCCCTCATCCACAGTTACCTGAGCTCGATCCCCGTGCGGGGCAATTTAATTTTTACCAAGATTTCCCACGAGATCCAATGTTGTTGCTCCCTGAGTGACCACGATGAGTCTTCATACAAGAACCATTGGATCTCCAATAAGGATTAATCTGAAGGATAAAAAACGCAGGCCCACGGTGGACCTCACAAGTTCTCCACACCGAATCCAGGTCCCAACAATTTTTTAATTTCTATTTCTTTTCTATCTTTTCTTTTTTTTTTGCTTGTTTTTTTTATTTTCTTTTCCAATTCTTTTTATCAATTAGAAGTTATTAAATTAGGATTAACAAACAACTTTATTTTAATTTATTTTCTTAATTAAGTTATTACATTAACTAAATCATTAGATTAATTTAGGTTAACTAATTTAGCTAATTTAATTAATTAACAAATTAGATTTAATTAGGTTTTTAGGATAATTAGATAATTAATTTTAGGTTAATTAATTAGATTTTAGGTTAACTAAACTAGGTTTAGATAATTTAATCAGATTAGATTTTTTTAATTGATTAAGGTTTATGATCAAAATAATTTTAAACACTAACCCTAGTTTAGGTTTTTAACCTGTTTCGTTCTATTAACTATGATTAACTTTTCCCTGTTCAGGGTTTGCCTTTTGCTTTGTTTATTTTTCATTGTCTGCCTAAATTATTCATATGCTGCAAGGTTTACCATTTTAATTTTTGATCTGTTTATTCTATTGTAATTGTCCCAAAGCCTTGTAATAGCTTAGGGTTTCTATTATTTTGCCTCTATTCAGCTGCATGTGTTTATTGTAATAGATTTAGGATTTTATTTTCTTGCCTTTATTTTTCTGCCCCACAGGTGTTTATTGTAATAGCGTCGGATTTTACTTTCCGCATTTTATTTTCCGCAAATTATAACTGTTATTTAACTGCGTGGTTAGTAATTTAGGGAGTGATACGCCTATTAATTAATTTAGATCACTAATGTAACACTCCATAAAATTCTTTATTTAATTTAATTATTTTTTTTATTAAATATTAGAATTAAATGGAATTATTTGAGAAATATGGATGAAATAAGGCTAATGGGCCAGTGTTGCTAGTAGCAGTTGGGGCTGTATCAGTTGTGAAGCCCTTTTCTAAAATAAAGTTATATTTTCATGAAAATAGAAAAGAGGAGTATTTTGTGAAAAGAGAACCAAAAAGGGAGCAGAAGAGTTGAACGTGAAATTAGGAGAAGAGCAAGTGCGAAGAGAAAGAGCATCCAAGAATTCGACATCGAGGTAAGGGGGGATTCTTCTCATTAACCTCTATTATGGGTATTATGAATGATTCGATTGAATTCGTATGTTAGGATTCTGAATTGGATTATGTGTCGGTGTTTGAGGTTTTGGGGTTTATAGAACTTTGGTTCAATTTATGTTGTGGATGATGATTGGTGTTGAATAATGATGTTAAAGCATGATTAGAAGTATGTGTAAATGTGTATTTTCGTGTTTGTTGGTGCTGTTTGATGTTGCAATACGTTGTGGTACATTCTGGTATGGATTGGAATTGTTGCAGGTGCTGAAAAATGGAGTTTTGGGGTTTCTGGTACGAGGTAACCGGTTACCTGGGGAGTGGTAACCGATTACCTGAGGTTACGTCACTGAGATGGCCTATTCGTTGTGAAGTAACCGGTTACTGGAATTGGGGTAACCGGTTACCACTGTTGGAATTTGTGTTCTGTGGTTCTGCTGGGAGGTAGTAATCGGTTACTGGTTTTGAAGTAACCGGTTACCGCTGTTACGAATAGACTTGTTGGTTACTCCGTAAGGTAGTAACCGGTTACTTGAATTGGAGTAACCGGTTACCACTGAAGCTTTTTGGAAAAATACTTATTTTAAATATCCGTAACTTTTAAACCGTTAATCCTTTTTGTACGCCGTTTCGAGTACCTGGTAGATGAATTAATGCCCTATTTTATGAGGTATATTAGGGGATTATAATTTAAAGATCACCTTGTTGGTTTTGTGGATTGTGTTTGGTGAATATCAAATGGTTGTGATATTATTATGCTTGTATGTTGTGACATAAATGATTATGAATTGTCGGTGGATGTTAATGATGAGCATGTCGTGGTTGATGCATGCATTTCATAATCATGTTGTGGGCTGTATCCTTTATGGTGGTGGGACAGCGGTAGCTAATTCCCATTGTATGGAATTAGTGAGAGAAGTAGCCGAATCTTTATGGTGGTGGATCGGTGAGATGGGTTATCCCATGATTGGTACCACATGCATTTAGTTGCATTGCATTAGGTTGTTGTGTATAATTGTAACATGAATGGAAGTTGTCCAATGTTGCAATTTGTGTGTATTCTGGTATGAATGACTGTATTTGATAAATGTTGCTATGCTATCTGAATATAATTGATTTGGGTGATTAATGTATGGATGAAGTTGTATTGTTTATATTCCTATAACATTTGTTAATGCGAATGAAACTCACCCTTACTGTTGTTATTTTTCAGATTGAGGAGTAGCTTGTGTACTTGGTGAGGATTAGCTCGTCAAGTAGTTCGTTAGAGTCAGTTGGGTCTATGTCATGCTCTGGTCATGTAACACCGGGAACGTTATTTTAGAGTTTTTTTATAAACTTCTGTTTTGTTTATGGGTTATGGTTGAATTATGAGTCTATGACTCCGGTTGTTTGTTTATTCAGTTGTTAAGAATATTCCGCTGTGTTAACATGCTACCTGAATAATGTTGGTTTTCTCGTTCCTTATATGGCATGACATGAACGTTTATTTATTTTATTGGAGTTGTAATGCCCTTTCTCATGTTTTACTCTGATTTTTTGAAAAATTTTCCGCGGGGTTTAGAAGGGTGTTACAATAGTGGTATCAGAGCATAGTCGGTCATTTGAGTCAGAGTCTTAGAGTCGGTTAATCCTTCGTATACGACTAGTGTAAGGTTGACACTGTCGATACTTCTTGTTCTAATGAATATTGTTTGATATTTAGCAGAACAATGGCCGGAAGAGGAGGAAGAAACGACGACGCGATCGCTGAGGCTCTGGGTATGATTGCTGGTGTGTTGGGAGGGAATGCCAATGGAGCTGGTATTGGTGCTGACAGGCAGCTGAACAGCTTTCAGAGGAACAATCCTCCTTTGTTCAAAGGCACGCACGATCCCGAAGGCGCTCAGAGGTGGCTGAAGGAAATTGAAAGGATCTTCCGAGTGATCGATTGTGCTGAAAATCTGAAGGTGAGGTATGGGACTCACATGCTGTCTGAAGAAGCTGATGATTGGTGGATGGCTAGTAGAGATGAACTTGAATCTGCAGGTGTAGCGATTACTTGGGTTGTATTCAGGCAAGAATTCCTGAAGAGGTACTTTCCTGAGGATATTCGGGGCAAGAAAGAAGTTGAGTTTTTGGAGCTGACACAAGGTAACATGACGGTACCGGAATGATGAAGCGAGCGAATTTTCGAAGTGTGTTAAGTTCGAGAATGGTCTCCGTGATGAAATTAAGCAGGGAATCAGGTACCAAAGGATTCATCGGTTTGCTGATTTGGTAGATTTTAGTAGAATCTACGAAGAGGATAACCTGAAGCTGAAGTCATCTCACTCCCGTGAGTTAGTTGACAAGAAAGGGAAGAAGCCTATGGACCGTGGTAAACCATATGGTAGAGGCAATTATAAAGCTGGAGGTTGGAAGAAGCCTAGTGGGGGAGACTCTAGTGCCCCTGTTAAGTGCTTTAAGTGTGGAGAACCGGGACATCGCGTTCATGAGTGCAAAAGTGAAGAGAAGAAGTGCTACCAGTGTGGTAAAGTAGGCCACATTGCTGTTGACTGCAAAGGAAGGACTGTGACTTGTTATAATTATGGTGAAGAGGGCCATATTAGTCCACAGTGTCCTAAGCCGAAGAAGAATCAAGCTGGGGGTAAAGTTTTCGCTTTATCAGGTTCAGAGACTACTCCAGATGATCGATTGATTAAAGGTACGTGTTTTATCCATGGCACTCCTTTAATTGCAATAATAGATACTGGAGCAACTCACTCGTTTATTTCATTGGATTGTGCTAAACGTCTGAACTTGGAAATATCTGATATTCATGGAAGTATGATCATTGACACTCCTGCGTCGGGTTCAGTGACTACTTCATTTGCCTGTTTGAACTGTCCAATTGATATTTTTGGTAGAGAGTTCGGAATGGACTTAGTGTGCATTCCGTTGGAACAACTTGATGTCATCCTGGGTATGAATTGGTTGCAATTTAATCGGGTTCATATCAACTGTTTCACGAAGACAGTTATTTTTCCTGAAGATGTCAGTGTCGAGGATTTAGCAATGAATGCTAGACAAGTGGATGAAGCCATGAAGGACGGGGCTGCCGTGTTTATGTTGATTGCATCCATGGAAGTGAAGAAGAAAGCGGTGAGTAGTGACTTACCGGTAGTATGTGAATTCCCAGAAGTTTTTCCAGAAGATGTAAGAGAGTTACCGCCAGAGAGGGAGGTAGAATTTGCTATTGAGTTAATTCCTGGAACTAGTCCTGCGTCGATGGCGCCGTACCGTATGTCGGCATCTGAATTAGCGGAATTGAAGAGTCAACTGGAAGAGTTACTGGAAAAAGAATTCATTTGCCCTAGTGTGTCGCCGTGGGGTGCGCCGGTGTTGTTGGTAAAGAAGAAAGAAGGCTCTATGAGACTGTGTGTGGATTATAGACAGCTGAATAAAGTTACTATCAAGAATCGGTATCCATTGCCGAGGATTGATGATTTGATGGATCAACTGGTTGGTGCGAGTGTGTTTAGAAAAATTGACTTGAGGTCGGGATATCATCAGATTCGGGTGAAGACGGACGATATTCAGAAAACGGCATTTAGAACAAGGTATGGTCATTACGAGTATACAGCGATGCCATTTGGAGTAACTAATGCGCCGGGGGTTTTCATGGAGTATATGAATAGGATCTTCCATCCTTATCTGGATCAGTTTGTGGTGGTATTTATCGATGATATTCTAATATATTCTAAGAGTGAAGAAGAACAAGCAGAGCATCGGAGAGTGGTATTAGAACTACTGAAGGAAAAGAAACTTTATGCGAAACTGTCGAAGTGTGAGTTCTGGCTAAGTGAAGTAAGTTTTCTTGGGCATGTAATTTCTAAAGATGGTATTGCCGTTGACCCAACGAAAGTAGAAGCAGTGTCTCAATGGGAAGCTCCGAAGTCAGTTTCTGAAATCCGTAGTTTCCTTGGTCTTGCGGGCTACTATAGAAAGTTTATTGAAGGTTTCTCGAAGTTGGCGTTACCGTTAACTAAGTTGACTAGGAAGGGCCAAGCATTCATCTGGGATTCGAAATGTGAAGAAGGATTCCAAGAATTGAAAAGGAGGTTGACTAGTGCGCCGATCTTGATTTTGCCGAATCCGGCGGAATCTTTTGTTGTATATTGTGATGCTTCATTGTTGGGATTAGGAGGTGTACTAATGCAGAATCAACAGGTAGTCGCTTATGCGCCGCGGCAACTCAAGGTACATGAGAGAAACTATCCGACTCATGACTTAGAGTTGGCAGCAGTGGTATTTGTGTTGAAATTGTGGAGACACTATCTGTATGGTTCGAGGTTTGAAGTGTTTAGTGACCACAAGAGCCTGAAGTATCTATTTGATCAAAAAGAGCTGAATATGAGGCAAAGGAGATGGTTAGAATTCCTCAAGGATTATGATTTTGGGCTGAATTACCATCCGGGTAAAGCAAATGTGGTTGCCGATGCTTTGAGTAGGAAGTCCTTGCATATGTCTATGCTTATGGCGAGGGAATTGGATTTAATTGAACAATTCAGATATTTGAGTTTAGTATGCGAAGGCACTCCTGTCAATGTTAAGTTGGGCATGCTGAAGCTGACTAGTGGCATTCTGGAAGAGATTCGAGAGGGTCAGAAAGTTGATGTAGAGTTAGTGGATAAATTGACTCTAATTAACCAAGGCAAGGGAGGTGAATTCAGAATCGACGAGAATGGTATTATAAGGTTTGGTAATCGTGTTTGTGTTCCTAACGTTTCTGAATTGAGGAAGAGTATTCTCGAAGAAGGACATCGTAGTGGATTGAGTATACATCCTGGTGCTACCAAGATGTATCATGATTTAAAGAAGCTGTTTTGGTGGCCGGGAATGAAAAAGGAAATAGCTGAATTTGTATATGCTTGTTTAACCTGTCAGAAGTCGAAGATTGAGCATCAGAAACCATATGGAGCTATGCAACCGTTATTTATTCCGGAATGGAAGTGGGATAGTATATCTATGGATTTTGTTTCTGGATTGCCGAGAACGGTGAAGAACTATGAAGCCATTTGGGTCATAGTGGATAGGTTGACTAAGTCTGCTCACTTTATACCAATGAGAATGGATTACCCAATGGAGAAGTTGGCTCAATTGTACATTGAGAAGATAGTGAGTTTACATGGTATTCCTTCGAGTATCGTGTCAGATAGAGATCCAAGGTTTACATCCAAATTTTGGGAAGGGTTGCAGAAGGCTTTGGGTACTAAGCTGAGATTGAGTTCTGCTTATCATCCGCAGACGGATGGACAGACGGAAAGAACTATTCAATCGCTAGAAGATTTATTGCGTGCTTGTGTGTTGGAAAGAGATGGTACTTGGGATAGTTATCTACCCTTGATCGAATTTACCTACAATAATAGTTTTCACTCGAGCATTGGTATGGCTCCGTTTGAAGCTTTGTATGGTCGGAGATGTAGGACGCCTTTATGTTGGTATGAATCTGGCGAAGGTGCGGTGATTGGACCAGAGATTGTTCAAGAAACGACGGAAAAGATTAAGATGATTCAAGAGAAGATGAAGGCTTCTCAAAGTCGTCAGAAGAGTTATCATGACAAGAGGCGGAGAACACTTGAGTTTCAAGAAGGAGATCACGTGTTTATGAGAGTTACACCTATGACTGGTATCGGACGAGCTCTAAAGTCAAGGAAGTTGACTCCGCGTTTTATTGGTCTGTTTCAGATTTCAGAAAGAGTGGGAGAGGTAGCGTATCGCATTGCGTTGCCACCGACACTTGCGAATCTGCATGATGTATTCCATGTGTCGCAGTTGAGGAAATACATTGCTGATCCGTCGCATGTTATCCAAGTGGATGATGTACAGGTAAAGGATAATCTGATAGTTGAAGCTTTGCCTATGAGGATTGAGGATCAGAAGGTGAAACAATTGCGTGGCAAGGAGATAGCATTGGTTAGAGTAGCTTAGGGAGGACCAGCCTGTGGGAATGTTACCTGGGAATTGGAGAGCCAGATGAAGGACTCCTACCCGGAACTCTTTGCC
The DNA here is from genome assembly GCF_029867415.1 of Vicia villosa. Taxonomy (NCBI): domain Eukaryota; kingdom Viridiplantae; phylum Streptophyta; class Magnoliopsida; order Fabales; family Fabaceae; genus Vicia; species Vicia villosa. The sequence continues at coordinate 36,746,964 of NC_081180.1, read as the reverse complement.
TAAGGTATGTTTTCGAGGACGAAAACTTTTCTAGTGGGGGAGGGTTGTAACACTCATTAAAATTCTTTATTTAATTTAATTATTTTTTATTAAATATTAGAATTAAATAGAATTATTTGAGAAATATGGATGAAATAAGGCTAATGGGCCAGTGTTGCTAGTAGCAGTTGGGGGGTGTATCAGTTGTGAAGCCCTTTTCTAAAATAAAGTTATATTTTCATGAAAATAGAAAAGAGGAGTATTTTGTGAAAAGAGAACCAAAAAGGGAGCAGAAGAGTTGAACGTGAAATTGGGAGAAGAGCAAGTGCGAAGAGAAAGAGCATCCAAGAATTCGACATCGAGGTAAGGGGGGATTCTTCTCATTAACCTCTATTATGGGTATTATGAATGATTCGATTGAATTCGTATGTTAGGATTCTGAATTGGATTATGTGTCGGTGTTTGGGGTTTTGGGGTTTATAGAACTTTGGTTCAATTTATGTTGTGGATGATGATTGGTGTTGAATAATGATGTTAAAGCATGATTAGAAGTATGTGTAAATGTGTATTTTCGTGTTTGTTGGTGCTGTTTGATGTTGCAATACGTTGTGGTACGTTCTGGTATGGATTGGAATTGTTGCAGGTGCTGAAAAATGGAGTTTTGGGGTTTCTGGTACGAGGTAACCAGTTACCTGGGGAGTGGTAACCGATTACCTGAGGTTACGTCACTGAGATGGCCTATTCATTGTGAAGTAACCGGTTACTGGAATTGGGGTAACCGGTTACCACTGTTGGAATTTGTGTTCTGTGGTTCTGCTGGGAGGTAGTAACCGGTTACTGGTTTTGAAGTAACCGGTTACCGCTGTTACGAATATACTTGTTGGTTACTTCGTAAGGTAGTAACCGGTTACTTGAATTGGAGTAACCGGTTACCACTGAAGCTTTTTGGAAAAATACTTATTTTAAATATCCGTAACTTTTAAACCGTTAATCCTTTTTGTACGCCGTTTCGAGTATCTGGTAGATGAATTAATGCCCTATTTTATGAGGTATATTAGGGGATTATAATTTAAAGATCACCTTGTTGGTTTTGTGGATTGTGTTTGGTGAATATCAAATGGTTGTGATATTATTATGCTTGTATGTTGTGACATAAATGATTATGAATTGTCGGTGGATGTTAATGATGAGCATGTCGTGGTTGATGCATGCATTTCATAATCATGTTGTGGGCTGTATCCTTTATGGTGGTGGGACAGCGGTAGCTAATTCCCATTGTGTGGAATTAGTGAGAGAAGTAGCCGAATCTTTATGGTGGTGGATTGGTGAGATGGGTTATCCCATGATTGGTACCACATGCATTTAGTTGCATTGCATTAGGTTGTTGTGTATAATTGTAACATGAATGGAAGTTGTCCAATGTTGCAATTTGTGTGTATTCTGGTATGAATGACTGTATTTGATAAATGTTGCTATGCTATCTGAATATAATTGATTTGGGTGATTAATGTATGGATGAAGTTGTATTGTTTATATTCCTATAACATTTGTTAATGCGAATGAAACTCACCCTTACTGTTGTTATTTTTCAGATTGAGGAGTAGCTTGTGTACTTGGTGAGGATTAGCTCGTCAAGTAGTTCGTTAGAGTCAGTTGGGTCTGTGTCATGCTCTGGTCGTGTAACACCGGGAACGTTATTTTAGAGTTTTTTTATAAACTTCTGTTTTGTTTATGGGTTATGGTTGAATCATGAGTCTATGACTCCGGTTGTTTGATTATTCAGTTGTTAAGAATATTCCGCTGTGTTAACATGCTACCTGAATAATGTTGGTTTTCTCGTTCCTTATATGGCATGACATGAACGTTTATTTATTTTATTGGAGTTGTAATGCCCTTTCTCATGTTTTACTCTGATTTTTTGAAAAATTTTCCGCGGGGTTTAGAAGGGTGTTACAACTAACTTTATAAGATAAAATATCTGAATATAATCACGTGATTGGTGCACCCACACACCTTTAAGGTAATCCCTCTTATTGTTGCCTTTTGATTAAAAATAGTCAAGTCACTCGAATATGAGGATACCTTAGCAATGTTGCCCTCAATTCATTATCATCATCAAAGATCATAAGTCCCTTCGATGTTGCCGTCGGTTTATATGATCTTGTCCCTCGAGGTTGCCTGCGATAAAATGATGATTGTCCCTTCGAATGCTAAGGTATCCTCGCTGGTTTCCTAAAATGACTATTATATCATTCCCTAAAGACTACCTGCCCTCTTTATGGTAGGGACAGTCTTATGGCAAACGATAATTCCGATGACCCTTTTCACATTCAATGAAAGGACTACCTACCCTCTTTAAGGTATGGATAGCCCTCTCAAACGAAAGTCTTAAAGAACAAGAAAGATCCATTCTTAGGGTAGGTGCTCTTAAATGCTTTCTCTATTCAAATTCAAATCAAAAATTTCTTTTCACACCTCCTTTTCAAATCAACTCCAAAAGGCTACGCTTATTTACAAGCTAAAGTTCTTATTCAAAATCTTTTCTAAACACACTCTACAATTCCTTTCAAACAATTCAAACAAACAAGTGAGCTAAGCAATTAAGAGCCCATGGATCACCATGGATACAAAGGATGTTTACACCTTCCCTTTGTATAACTTACCCCCCGAACTCAATCTCTTTCAATGGTCTTTTCTGTTCTTTTTGCCTTTCCTAATTGGATAAAATAAAAGTCGGTGGCAACTCTTGCTATCCACACATTTCAAAAAAGTCAGTTCTCCCATCGTGTTACACTAGCATGCCATCCTATTGTGTCTTCAAGCTCCTTTAGGGCATCCTTTAGGTCTATAGGTATAAAATAACCATATATGACAAATCTCCAAAAATGAAGCCTCTTATTTAGCCCCCTATTAAATTTTATTTTTTTTATGAAAAACTTGAGGCATTGAACCCACTTCATTTTTAGGGATCTTTAGGTTAAGGGCCTAATTTATTTTGAGACTAGTTTATTTTTAAAATTTTAGGGCCTTAAAATTTAGGCATTTGCTCTATAAAATTACAACTCTATATAGGTTAGCTCTCAAATAGGCCACCTTCATCTCCAGTGCATCAGATATGGTCATTGTATAGTGGTTTAATAATCTTCCACTGATTTGAAAATATGACAGGGATGACACGTTATCATGTGTGACAGGCATCTCACCATGCAGATGATGAAAAGATGACGTCTCTGAGTGTCATTTCTCAATGAAAGCCAACAACATACCATGGTTAATAACACCCTTGGGATAACTCGACTCTTTGACGAAACCTACCATTCGTTTCTTCAAATAAAGATCCTCTCGAGACATATCATCCTCCTTGTAGACATAAAACCCATCCTCCATCAGGAAATTACCATTATTCTAGTACTTGTGGGAAATAGGTCAGTACACCTACATCCTACTCCGAGCCCTACGATGCACACCGTCTAATGAGCTTCTTGGTAGAGAGGTACAACCAAATAGAATTGATTTTTGAAATTCTTCAAGCTCTCTAAAAACCTTCGAAGTTGCGAACAGTCTGAACCCGATTAATCAAACCATGGCCTTGCGCATGGGACACAGGACTACATTATAATTTGAAGTGATGGAAGAAAAGGTACAGATAGGGTTTCCCCTTTAATATTAGCATCAATTGATTCAAAACTAGCTTGCTTGATGCAACTGCGAGGGGGAAACCATCAAGTGATTCAAAACTTCTATTTCATTGTTGTTAAAGGGTAATCGAAGACACCCCAATTAGAAGATGGATCAACGTCCAAAAAGGCTCTGTCAACTCCACCCTTTCGAAGAAAAACAAAAAACAGTTGATGAAAAGACGAAGTCAACCTAGGACGCGTGTAATACGGTGAACTGACTTTTTGAAGAAAATGTCGCGGTAAGCAAGAGTCGCCACCGACTTTTATTTTATCCAATTAGAAAGGCTAAAAGAACAGGAAAGACCTTTGAAAGATTTTGAGTTCGGGGGGTAGGTTATACAAAGGGAAGGTTTAAGGAACCCTTTGTATCCATGGTTTTCCATGGGCTCTTAATTGCTTAGCTCACTTGTTTGTTTGAATTGTTTGGAAGAGTGTCGTGTGTGAATAGTAAAAACTTCGTTAACGACTTTAGCTTGTGAATAAACATAGCCTTGTTTGAAAGTACTTGGAAAGAGAGGTGTGAAAAACATTTTGAGTTTTGAATTGAATATGAGCAAGCATTTAAGAAACACCTACCCTAAGATTGTCTTTTTTTGTTCTTTAAGTCTTTCGGGCGAAAGGGTTTATCCATACCATGAGAGGGCATGAAGTCTTTCAATTGGATGTTAAGGGTCATCGAGAAAAGTATCATTCGCCATAAGAATGTCTCTACCATAAAGGGGGCAGGTAGTCTAAGGGAAGGATATAATAGTTATTTAGGCAACACGTAAAGACTCCTTAGCATTCGAAGGGACGATCATCATTTATCGAGGCAACATCGAGGGACGAGATCATTTTATTCGTAGGCAACTCGAAAGGGACTATGATCTTTTATTCCGAGGGACTATGATGATTTTATCGAAGGCAACAGGCTAAGGAGTCCCTACGATCGAAGGGACCTAACTATTCTGATCGAAAGGCAATAGTACGAGGGGTTACCCTAGAGGTGGGTGTGTGTAGAAATCCCGTGGTTTGAATTCAGTTATGTTATCTTGATTTAGGTGAGCTATCGTTCAGTTATTATTCTTGCCACTCCCTATTTTACTAACCACCCAATTAACATCATGCAGAAATCAAAGTGCGGAAAGTAAAATCCTAAGCTATTACAGTTTTAGGGATGGGGGATTTACAATAAACACCTATAGGGGGTATGCGGAAAATAAAGACGGAAATTAAAAAATATAATTAATTCAATAAATATTTAAATAGCTTGAATCGTCATCGAATCTTCGATAAAATCCTGAAAATCAAGAAAAATAATAGAAAAACAGGTTAGTGTATGAAAGATCTATTTATTATAAAATTCGATTTATCACACAAATTCTAATTTAAAGAAAAAAAGAATTATGTAAAACAACTAATTTTAATGTTAAAACAAATTTTAATGAAATTAAAAAAACGAGTTTTCGATTAAAATTAATAATTAAAATAAAACATTATTTTTAGTTAATATATTTTTTAGGAAAAGAAAACAAAATTAATTAATAGTTAATGAATAAAATAATTTAAGAAGAATTATATAATTAAATTAAAAAGAAATTAAAAATCTTAGCTTTGGATCCTGTGTGGAGCATTCTTGCTGGTTCACGGTGGAGCATCACTTAGGAGGCGTCTGATCACATGTCTAGGAGATCTGATGGATGAGAGGTGAGAGTCTTCCATGCGTTCATGTTGTGCGTGCGTACTGGATTAGCGATCAAAAGAATGCAAAAAAACATTGTCTCACCCTGGACTCGAACCCAGGTGTTGATGGTTGTGAGTGATTCACATTCCCAATCCCTCTAATCTGCGCGCGACCAATGAGAAAAGGAGAGAGTGGCTGGTATGGTTGACCAGCGAATCACGTTCTTCCACGCGTGGTCAAGGAGTCCAAGTTCCTATTCATCATCCCCTTCCTTGTTTCCTGCGGAAATATCCATGGCTTTTGATGCGGATTTTCCTGCGGAAAATATTTGAACAATTATGCATTTTTAAATCTGCAAACATCGAATCAAACAAAGATGCAAATGGCCCAGATCAACTTGAAATTACTCCCTGATTACGAATATCATATTCGTTTGGGATGAAAATCCTTGTAGGTACAAAAACGAAAGATAAGCTTTCCCATGCCCTAACAATGGTGACACACATTATGGGCTTCGAAGCTTTGCGTGAATGGTCCAATCCTATTCTAAACATCATTGTGAACTCGTAAGCATGATTATATTCCATTTAAACAAATTAAATCGTGAGATATGAGAATTCAAAAAATACATGAATATGAGGCAATTTGGTATGCATGTTATAAGGGTCATGGAAGCTTAGTAATTAATCATCCATACCCTAACTTACCTCAGGCGGAATATTGGATGGTTGGCTTGGACTGGAAGCACCTGCAATAGGATATCTCGTATGCCCTTGGTTCTTTGAATTTTTGAAACTTGGAGAGTGCTTTTTCTTGGCCAGGCTGCGTGAACCCTTATACTGAGCATGTAGTCCTATTTATAATGGTGATATTAGGGTTATAAACTTGGGGAGTAAGCAAGGTAATTGGTGGGGAGAAAATTGAGAAAATATTTGATTTTATTTATATAAAATCTTGCTAATTTTGATTCAACCACATCCCAATCTTCTATTCCACGTTCCCTTGAGCTTCATGATTCAATTAAGATCTCAAAACATTACGCCCACAATTTTGAATGATTTTATTTGATTTAATCATGAATTTATGTGAATAAATTCAAAAATAAAGGAAATAAATACCCTAGCATGTCATGAGATTATTTTATAGACCCCCTAGGTGATATTAGATTAAAAAAATATTGAAAAATTAATCTCTCAATCTTTTATCATTTAATCCTAATTTCATTTGATTTTATTTGAATTTAATTGATTTAATTCAAATAAAATCAAGAAATAAAAGATAATTGGTTAATGGGCCAATTTTAAGCTTATTGCCACGTGAGAAACCCAAAAACATAGGCCCAATACTCAAAACATGATTTTTGTCAATTATAGTTTCAAGCATTTCTCAAATTTTGCCCAACTTGTGCAAGCCATAACGCATTCGATATTTGTCGTATGGAGATTATCTAGGACTTTTTGGAAATACCAAGATATCCTCTATAAGCCACTTTGGAACACTTTTTGCATTTGAGGATTTTATCTTGAAGATATGGCTCCTGTCAAAAAAACAGCTTTTTGCGATCTTCTAGAAGGACCTGTAATATTTTGACTCATATCTCTCAAGTGAAGCATTTTTAGACTTGGCATGTGAGAGACAAAGTTGTAGAGAATTGAATTTTCTTCAAAATGAGATTTGTATGGAGAATTTATGATGTTCCATGTGAAAGTTATGGCAGGTCAAAGTTTAGTTGACTTTAGGTCTAAAAACCCTAATTTAGAAACTTAAGGTTTTGTTGATTTCTGAACTTTCCTTGACAAATCATGATCAATCCTTGATCAAATGATGAATGATACCTCAAAATATTGATGTTGACAAAAAATCAGGAGTTTTGATTGTGATTTGACCATAGTTGACTTTTAGGTCAAACTGGTCGACTATTGATCAATTTGAGCAATTAGCTGAGCAATCTTATGAATCAGAGGTTGATACTTGATATGGGATTTCTTTGAAGCATATAAAAAGTCATGAAGTCCACTTGAGGTGTCAGAAACCTTATTTCCTTGAAAAGAAGCCAAACCCTAATTGAGGATCTATTGCTTAAAAGCAGTGTGAGCATGCCCAATTCTTGTGTAGCCTTGAGCATTTGATGATCATATGAACCTGAGGAGATTGTTTGAACCAAAATATCTTTGAAATATGGTGGACAAATTTTGGGGTATGACAACGCAGAAGCGACCTCTTTTAATTTTTGACTCATGATAGGTACTACTTTCCTTAAGTGCATACAGGAAAAGCGTTGTTGAAAATGAAGATAACAATGGAGGAAAAAGAATGTCTCAAAGAAACGCAAAACTGACTCTTCAAGAATTGTAGGATGACTTAATAAAAGGAATAAATCTTATCAACGTAGCGTTCCAGATCACCTTAGCGAGGTACTCAAATGTTTCATATCCCAAAAATCATTATGGGAGAACATGTGAAAAGACATTTGAAGTATGATGCGCATTAAATGCACAAATTCCCAAAAAAAAAATAGTAATGTCTTTTCTTGTTTTTTCATTTTAACTAAAGGAACGACCGTCACAAACAAAACAAACACGACAAACCTTTGCACTTGCATATAGTGGCTAAGGCACGAGGGCAACTATTATGGACCGACCAAAATGGTCATCGACCAACCATCCGAAGAAAGCGTTGATTCACTCAAATTACTCTCAGTGCGGGAGAACTACCCTTTGGAAGAATATGAGAGATTCAAGGTCATGATACATCTAGCGAAGTCCCACGTCACACGCCTAAAAGATAAGGGTTGTTACAACCGTTCCATTATATAAAGGGCACACAAGCTAATGTCAAGTACACAATTTAAAATTTAAAATTTCATTCTCCCTTGTCTTTCACATACTAACTTGAGTGTTGGAGTGTTCACATTGCAGGTCAACCTATGTTGCATTACATATTTTATGTATTTTATGAAGTCTTAGACAAAACTAATGTCTATTTTTAGTATTTTAAATTTAGTTTGATATGATATAAATATAATCAAAGGTAGTATATAATCAATTTTATTGAAAGAAAGTAGGACCAGAAAGCCAACATGTTAAGTGTATTATTGTCGTGTCTATTTAATGACAGGGGTCCGCTGCTGGAAAATGTAATAATCTGTCTCTTTTGTCATGTGTTTGCTTGCTATCAAAATTGTGGTTATGAAACTTTACAGCATTATTATGATAAAGAAATTAATTGTATTACACAAGTGCTGCCTAGTGCCTAAATCCTTTTATTATTACATTATTGTCTGTTTGTACTACTATAACGGCTGTATTTAATCACGTTATAAATATTAAAATATAATCGGGTTAAGTATATTTTTTTTCTATAAAATTTTTAAAATTTAAATTTTTTTAATTTCTCTTAAACTTTTAAAATTTTAAATAATTTTTTCATACGTGTTTAGAATACTATACAACATTTATTTATTAGATTATAGAATTTTTAAAAATAGAAGAATTAAATATGAATTTTTTAAATTTCAAAAGATAATGATAAAACTAATGCAAATTTCGACTTAGAAATCAAATTTTTGAATTCTTTTTTTTTTTGAGAAACTTTTTATAATGTTCTAAACATGTCTGTAAAATAATTATTTAAAAATATACATTGGTTTAACAGTAGGGACTAAAATTAAGTGCATAATAATTTTGTGGGGACTAAAATTAAGTGCATAATAATTTTGTGGGGACTATATATTGTAAATTTTGATGATATTTCAAAAGTTTTAAATAGTTTTTGTCTCAATTTTAAGTGAAAAATAAGAGAAAATATTTTAAAAGAAAATTACTATTATTATTATTTTATTTATAATTTAAAGCAAAAATTAATGTGGTCCATAATGAATTTATTATAATATTGACTTGACTTAGTCCAAGTCATTAAATATATTATTCTCTTATATGTATATATATATGTCTACTCTTTTACTTTTAGAAATAGTAGAAAAAATAAAATACTTTAACGTGATAATCTGACAAAACCTTTTTATTCTTCCTTTTCTTTTGTTGCTCTTTTGTTTTTGGATTACATCTTCCGGTCATCAAAGAGTATTTCTTGTTGTTCTGATACCTCAGATTGATAATGAGAATCTGGGAAGAACCTGTTGAATCCTGGGGGATTTGCGCTGATGAGGCGGATAAATCCTTAAGGACAGCGCCTCAGGTTTATATAATTGTTTATTATTTTGCAGGTCAAAGATCAATGATTACAAGAAAATGGACTCAAACTACATGGCTGATCAAATTCTACAACAATCTTAAGGATTTATCTAATCATTGTTGAAAGATGGAGAATGGGTCCGTGAACCAATCACATACAAATAAGACTCGAAGAATTTCTTTTCATGATTGATGTTGTTGCACCTTTTCAGGTTTTATCCTTTTAAACTCTTTTATTAAATTGTGCGTTTTTAAATGTTTTATTGTTGTTGAAACATGACACAGAATCTAGAGATTTTGGTATGTGATTGCTGATTGGTGTCAATTTTGTGGAAAATAATTTTCATATTTTTTATTATCTAATATTTCCTACTTTTATAAATGGTGTTATAGATTTATATTTATCTACAAAGAAATTGAAAATATTTGAAGGTTATGTATCTATAATATGAAAAAATCAATATTGTTATATCTATTTTCAATGCATAAAAAATTAATTAAAAGTTTTTTTCTATTTTGTTTTTGCTAATCTACAGTTTGTGTTTAGTTTTTCTTTTAACGAGACTTTTAAAATTTTATAACATTAATTTATATATTTTATTATTAACATGGATATTCAATTAAATTTTTATTTGATAGTAACATACCATATAGCTGTAAATGCTAGATTAAATTATAGTTATTATGTATCAAATATCAATTTAATTGATATTAATAGTATTGATATTATTATTACACGAAGCGTTTCTCTTATTATTATCATTATCATTATATGTTTGTTGTAAAAGAAAACTGTTTTATATTATGGCATATTAAATTTGTGTAATTATAAGTTATGGTATGAGCTTTATTGTTTTTATTGGATTCATAATACAATAAAAAATTTATTTTGAATATTAATATATGTTTGATATCATGAGATAAGTTTTCTATACGATTTTAAGACTGTTTTTATATTATTGATTGGTGATTGTCACTTGTTGCAATGAGTTTATAGTTTATAATAATTTTGTTTGAGCTTATATTTTAAAATAATGATTTTTATTAATTAAGGAAACAATGATGGTTAATTTTACTAATTTTCCCGTTGACAATGAGTGTTAAGTGCTAACTAGCATTTAATATGATATTTTTCTTCTACATATTTTATTTTTTAAATTTATATAAAATAATTTATAGTGTGTGGATTATAAATTATTGGCTCAAACTTGCATGTCTTAAATGCAAGAAAATGTAGTTCCTCCATTTTAAAGAGTGTCACAAATATATAAATAAAATTTATGATGCGATACAATTTAGATAAATATTTTATCATATTTATAAAATGTGTGTTAGTTGTGGTAATATTTATGTTATTGTGTTTGATTCATATTGACTTCAATTAAGTAAATTTTATATTATTAACTCTTAATAATTTGAGTCAAGTGTGTGCAATTAAAAATATTTTGTTATAAACAAAATTTTATGTAAATACGAACGTACTGACGTAGATGCTTTTAATTTGCAATGAATATATATTTTATTGTGGGGCTTATATAATATTTATATTATGAGAATCCAATTTGGCATTGTGTATATATGTATGAATAAAATGAATAGAAATATTTTATATTAAAAGATATTACTTAATTAGTTTTATTGAAAACAGATAAAATAATTTTTGGATATACATATTATATTATAATATGAATGTGAGAGGAGAAAAACAAATGAAACAGAAATGTGATTATTATTTGGAAATTTCTTAATAGACCTCCTAATCTTCTTGGCCACCCTTGGCAAAATTCTCAGAATGCCCCTATATTTCGGAAATGCATATCTGAAATCACTTTTTTCCTGAAAAAAAGGGTGATTTCGAAAGTGCACTTCCGAAAACACGAAAAAAAGGTGTTTTCGGAGATGCATTTCCGAAAACACCCCTTTTGGGAGAGGGGGTGTGTTCGGAGATGCATATCCGAAATATTCCAAGACCAAATTGGTCTTGGAATGTTTCGTATATACACTTCCGAAAGAATTCAATAATTATTAAAAAATTAAAATCAAAGTGAATCAATACAATTAATAGGTATAAAATCAAGGTGAATCAATAAAATAAAATGAAGGTGAATCAATAAAATCAAGGTGAATCAAAATTTCCTAAACAATTTTAAAGTTAAAAATTATTTTACTAACTTATATAAATCAAAAACATTTTAATTTCATAAGTAAATTTTGATTATTTAGAATTAAATATAAAATTTATTCTTTAAATAAAATTAAGACAAAATCTTTTTTTAATTTTTTTAAACTAAATAAAAATTTATAACTCATTTTTAGTTTCAATCAATCAAAAGGGCCAAATAATTGATCAAAATTCATGCAACAAAGATTGGAAAGAGAAAGATTGAAATTGGCTAAATTAGAAATATTCATAATTATAAATTCAATCAAAAATTTTCTATCCAATGATCAAGGATCCAAGGCCATAAACTTGACCTAATTTACACTCCTATATATTCCAAAACACTGCAACAAGCATAGAATGAAAATCTGGACGAAAAAACTAGGGTTTCACAAGAGGAAAAGTTTCTCCAAACTAGGGCATACCAAAAGGTTTGTTTCAGCGAGTTTCAGTCCGAGATGATCATTTAGATATCTTCTTGGGAGTCCCAGAAGTCGACTCCATCTGTTTCTCGAGCCTGAGAGTATCCATAACCTTCCTTTTCATACTCGCCAAAGGTAAGGACATCCAAACTTGGAACTCGTTAATCCAGGTATTTCTAACCTATCTATTGTGCATAGTCGTCTTCAGGAGCTTTATTAAAATCATTTGGACGTGATACATGTTATCATCTAGACTGGAAACGTAATCGGCCATGGCTAAGGCACGAAGCTTCTGCTTCGTCGTATCTCTGTTTGCAGGAGGTTTCATCCAATAAGGATGCCACCATCGCGTTCGCAGACCCCGATTTAGGGGGGGTAGGTTTCATGTGAAGCTTTGTTTTTCATTGTTTTCGCAGGTTAAAGAAAACACCCATCAGAGATGATGGTGTTTTCCGGCCACCCACGGTGGTTTGAATCTCCAGGAACCGGTCAGCATTCGCGTGGCGTTTTTGTCCATCCTGATTGGCCAGTCAAACAGGCCACACTCTCTCTCTGTTTTTCATTCGCTCACGCATGGGACCGTGGACCTCGCATTTGACTTTGTGTTTTATTTCATTAATTAACGTGTTTCTCTATTTAACAATTTCACTTGGTTTCATTATCGGCAGATGAATACAACACAGTCGGTAAGGTGGAGGTATTTTGACATAGAGGACCCAGGATCGATCCTTGGCGCGGGCATGTGTTTTCTCTCATTTTTTGACACTCCTTGATTGTGGATTCAACGTGCCCAGCCTTTAGGCGCCCCATGATACACCTTCAGTTATCCACCAGTAGATCAAATTTGGCCTGGATCTGACGCTCACGTGGACGAAGGACCATCATAGACCGCTAGGCCATGCACACAGGATCCTACACGCCCAGGTTTTTTTTATCTTATTTTATAACCTCTTTTTTTTATATATATATATTATATATGTTCCCTTTCTAATTAAGCCTTGTTTTTTTCTTTTCTTTTGAAAACCTTATAATAACAACAAATTTATTTATTTATTTATTTTAGTTAATAGAATTTATTTTTTTAGTTTAATAATTAAATGAGTTATATTAGGTTTATTAATCTAATTTAGGTTGAGTTATTAAGTAATTAAATTAGGTTTTAGGTTTAATAGTTTTAACTAATTTTTGGTTTAATGCTTGATTTTTGGTTTTGGTTAAATAATTGTAGTTAAATAGGTTAATAATTAATTTTAGGTTTTATCATTAACTTTGTCCCTAACCCTAAATCAAATATTTGGTAGGTGTTGTCCGTCAACTAGGATTTTGCCCTTAGGTTTTTAGCCATTAACCCTTAAGGTTTAGGTTTGCCTTTGGTGATCAAATTGAATTTTCTTAACGCGAATCTCTCCTCATCCCACACTCTATGATTGTCGTGTGCCTTCATTTTACTTTTTTCTTTATTTATTTATGACATTTATTTAATTATTTAATTTCCGCCATTTAAATTTTTCCTTTATTCAAATACCGCTTTCATTTTTATCTATTTATTTATTTAATTTTGTTATTTAAATTCTAGAAGGTTATAGGTCTCTTATTCATTTTTGATGTAATAGTAATTAGGGCCTTTTATTTTCTGCCTTTTAATTTCCGCCTTTAAATTTCTGCCCACAGGTGTTTATTATAATAGCGTAGGATTTAACTTCCGCACTTTATTTTTCTGCATGATATTAACTGCGTGGTTAGTAAATAGGGAGTGAGAACTGATTAATTGGACTTAATTCACCTAATACAAGATAAATATCTGAATCTAACCCACATGATTGATGCACACACTCACCTTCAAGGTAACCACTCTCATGCTGCCTTCTCGATCAAAAATAGTCAAGTCCCTCGGATGTAGGGATCCCTTATCATATGTTGCCTACGTATTCAAATCATCATAGTCCCTCAGAATAAAAGATCATAGTCCCTTCGAGTTGCCTACGAATAAAATGATCTTGTCCCTCGATGTTGCCTCGATAAATGATGATAGTCCCTTCGAATGCTAAGGTATCCTTATCGTTGCCTTAATGACTATTACATCCTTCCCTTAGACTACCTGCCCTCTATATGGCATGTGACATTATGGAGAAGGATACTTTTTCTCGATGACCCGCACATCCAATTGAAAGACTTCTTGCCCTCTTATGCTATGGATAGATCCTTTCACCCGAAAGACTTAAAGAACAAGAAAGACAAACTTAGGATAGGTAGTTCTTAATTGCTTGCTCAATTCAAACAAATTCAAAATACTTTTCACACCTCCTTTCAAACTATTCAAAACAAGGCTACGCTTATTTACAAGCTAAAGTCCTTAAATGAAGTTTTTACTATTCACACACGACACTCTTTCAAATTCAAACAAATAAGTGAGCTAAGCAATTAAGAGCCCATGGATAACCATGGATGCAAAGGGTGTCTTACACCTTCCCTTTGTATAACCTACCCCCGAACTCAAAAATCTTTCAGAGGTCTTTCCTGTTCTTTTTGCCTTTCCGATTGGATAAAATAAAAGTCAGTGGCGACTCATGCTATCCGCAACATTTCATAAAGTCAGCTCACCGTATTACACATGGCAATGAGACATAATAAAGATAACACATAAAAAAAATATAAAGGATGAAAGTTAATTGAATCTTGACTCTATTAAAATATGAGCTTATTTTTGTGTACCATTAAGATGAACTAATAAATGTCATCCATACACTATACTTGTAAAAAAGAAAAAAATAGTATAATTAAGATTTATATGAGAAATCTAAGCACTAGTAGAACAAATTTAAAATATATAGCAACTTTGGACTATTGATATTTTCTTTAATAGGATGCAACATATTTTACTATAAAAAAATTGTAGTGCAAAACTGTAGTCTATACAATCAAAAAGAATAATACATGTTAATTATTTAAACCTAGCAGTGTCAGCCCAAGCTATAGACAAAGAAGGCAATTGCCTAAGGCCTCATATTTAATTTTACTAATCATACCATGTGTAGCATAAATGTTACAATGACAAAATATATTTGTTCCTTTCAAATACAATAGCAATATATATGACAAATAAGCTACATATTATTATTACTATATCTATGGGATTTTTAATATATATTACTTCTCTTAGTCAATTAATATTTTATTGTATCTTAAACTATACTTTTTAACAAATATATTTTATTTTGTAATTTTTTTACTATTTACTTATTTATCGTTAAGAGTATATTATTAACTTTATAAAAAAAAGTAACTTTATAAAAAATAATATAACAATTAATATTTTTAACTATATATAATATTTGATTATTCTAATTTTTTATATTACTTAGTTTAAAATTAATAATTTTTTAAAATATTGTGTTTGTTAAATTTCTTTTAATTGAAGTTAATAAAATTTTATTTTAATATCAACAATTTCGCAAACTCACAATGAAAATTAAATTAATTAATTTTATTATTAACTGAAAAAATGTATTAAACAAAATAGATTATAATAACTTAATAAACAATTTTTTATAAAGTAAAATTTTATAAAAATATAATTATAAAAACAAATAAAAAATTTATTTTAAAAATCGCCTTAGGCCTCAAAATGTGTTGGGCCGCCCCTGAAACCAAGTCACTAACTATTGACATAAGAGACTAATTATCTTGTTTGACTTGTACCATGGGATAGGGGGGTGAGGTTACTCTAGTAGCAATAAAATTCTGGCTCCCTCTTTATGTCCGACTGTTACGGTTTCAAAAGACCTTTTATTTTCTCTTTTAGTAATCAATGTCTCAATGTCTCAATTCTCTTGTTAAATCATATACACGCATATGAACATATTATCATATAATTATTAAAATTATACAAAATCATATCACTAAAATTATATCATCATATAATTATTTTGTTTTACTATTTTTCAAGGATGTTTGATCAACTCTTCAATATACATATATATATATATATATATATATATATATATATATATATATATATATATATATATATATATATATATATATATATATATATATATATATATATATATATATATATATATATATATATATATATATATATATATATATATATATATACCATCTTGTTTGGATGTGTTAAAATTAAAATTATTTGTGTTATTCTTCTGGAATAGCAATCTTTTTATGAGCATATTATAAATTATAAATTTTTGGATCGATACAACAACAAAAAAATTATGAAATCCTTCAGGGATATTTGGCAATATTTTTGGGATGCATGAAGATCACAATTGATATTATCATGAGAGTTTCGTTTTACTAAGAAAATTACAATATTTGCAACACTTCATAGATGATACTATTAAATTATAAAAGAAAATTGGATCATTTTTATGCAATATTATTTCTCAAAAATGTATGTTACAAATCTTTACATCAATAAAAGAAAAATTAAATTTCTTTGTGAAATCCTTTTGGAATACTTCACTATTATTGATTCAATCATTCTACAACTCGATAATATTATTGAAGCAATCATTTTGTTAATTGATAAATACAATAATCGGTTAAACTTAATCTTTAAACAATAATTTAAAAATAGTTTAATATTAATCATTAGTTCTTCCAAAATCACATCACAATTTGTATATTAATTTTATTTAGTTTGTAGTGGGGGCACTAGCCCACACACCAACACAAGTGAGTCCGTCCTAGAGTTGTTAAAATGGGTTCGTCCCATTGAGCCGGCCCATAAGCCCTACAATTTAGCACGGGTTGGGCCGCAAAATACCTTAAAAAAGACGACCCTGTCTTTTTGGGCCGGCCCACCGGGCCGGGCCAAGTGGGCTTCGGGCTGGCCCATTAAAAAAAGATTTTGGTAAATTTTGGAGAAAAAAGATTTAGATAAGATATGATTTTATAAATGTGTTTTCAAGTCATAAAGAAAAGTTAAAGAGGATCAAGATATATTTTCAAAATGATGTGATCAAGGAAATGGTTGTGAGATGTAGAAAAAAATTGATAAGTATTGGTGATAATATTAAGTTACTTTATTCTTTTACATGGATGATTTTGTGGTATTCATATATATATTTGTGGATAAATATTTTAAACATCACTTATATACGTTTATGATGACTTTTTACTTATGTTGTATTGCATTTATCCATTACATCCTTTTTATAAAATTAAAATTATAATATTGAAATACGGGTCGGGCTGGTCCATCGGGCCGCACGGGCCTTTGAAAAATGGGCCGGTCTCATTTTATGTGACCCATTTAGCAATTAGGCTGAGTCGGGCCATCTCATTAAAACACGTTGGCCCATCAGGCCGAAGCGGACTGGGCCTGGCCGGCCCATTTGACAGTTCTACGTCCTACAATTAATGTTATTTTCGAAGAAATTTTTCATAATATTTGGTAGGTAAAGATTAAACATTCTATTTTCTTATGAATACATATTTAGTTATAATCTCATAAAATTGCTACTAATATGTTTGCATGCCTCTTTTTTTCCCGACATGTTCGCTTAATATTTTGAGTCATTGTCATCAATTTTAAAGGAATATCTTACTGCTTTTTTTTTTTTTTTTTAATTTCTACTATCATTTTTCATGCGTAACTAAATTACAATATACAGTTATAATACATTCTGAATTAGGTTTTATTCCCCTCAGTAATTTGTACTATTTTTTGATCTGATTTAATTGAGTCAGATTTTACTCCCTCAATATTTATACTATTTTATTTTTATTTATTATATTTTGGTTTAGTAAAAAATTTACAATATACATTTAATTTTATATCATTATTGTTCTTCATACATTTAAATTTAGCATTTTTTATTTACATATATTTTAAATATAATTATATATACTGTATACAATTAATTGATTTGTGCATGCACAGATATCTTACTAGTAAGATACTAAAATTTAATATTACCAAATAATAATTCAACTATGTTTAAAATGTAATAAATAAATGAAATATTAATTTAATAAATAATATTAAAATTTTAAAAACCAAGAAATAAAATACTTGTAGTTAATCACTAGTGAGAGTTTCGTTAAATCATATTGTGCAATCGGAATTTTAATAAAAACTAGGGAAAATTAAGTTCACTTTTCTTAGTCTATTAAAATGTTACCAATATCCCTTTTAATTTAAAAAGTACATTAACAAGGCACTATTAAAAAGGCACTAACATTTCCATGTAATTTATATGACAACGAAAAGTCATAGACATATATGACGTTTATTTAAGGATTTTTTAGTTGTCACTAGAAGTTTTCATTGGTTATGTAAGCTTAAGAAATGTTAGTGCATATTTAAAATTTGAGGGGTTTGACAATACCATTTTAACGAACTTCAAAGAGGTGAATGTAATTTCCCTTAAAAACTATACTTCGTGTTTTTAACAAAATCAAAATACCTCTAGGATTTCGTCAAACTTGCTCCGTTTTAATTATCAACTAAGTCTATTGTTACACTTAATTAGAATATTAGAAGTATGGTTTCTTGAATATTTTTTCCTTCCCTTTAGTTTTTAATAAATGTCAGATATTTTTCTACGGATTAATTGTTGACTCTATACTATACGCTTTGGTATGTATTATATTTTTCTTTTTCCTGAAGGAAGTTGGAACAAAAAGGCATATACAAAAAATCCTACTAATGCCTGAAGGAGTGTCAACCTATATCAGCAGCATGTGCAAGTAAGTCACATCCAGATTTTGAAATGTTTGTCATGACTAACTGAAGCCACCAATCCAGTAACTTTGGATACTGCCAAGGCAGATACAAGCTCGTCGTGTCCACGCAGAAACATTACATTTCTCTTTATATAATCCCACAGCATAAGAGTCTGAATTTAAAAGAAAGATAATCAATGCTCTATTTGTCCAAAGTCAGAATAGCATGTAATATTCTTTGATATAGTAATAATAATATGGCAATAGATAACTTACCTCGTCGCGGCCAAGGATCAGAACATGATAAATGGGATGAAAAACACAGCTCTTGATTTTGTCATCAGACCCAGCTGTATCCAGTTCGTGAATATACACCCCACTGACATTGGCACCAATGTCCCAGATTCTCACGAGATCATCACTGACAGAGGCCAGATATTTTCCAGACGAGTGCCAGCACACCGAATGAACAATGCTATTGTGGCCCTAAAATTGATAAGTAATGGATAGTTTAGAGCTCAAGGAAGAGATAGAGAAAGATGACATTGATGGATAACACTTAGATGTTGGAAATGTATTGACTCTTTACCTTTTTTACACATTTAAAGCTAAGAAAAGGAAACCAACTGATATAAACTTATTTTTTTAAGGAATGACAGTAATCAAATGTACATGTGAACCAAAATGTTCTCCAGATGAAGGTTGTTAGTCTATCGTTACAAAAAAGAAAAATACAGTCGTTTGAGGTCAATTAAAACTTAAGCATATTCACAAATAGAAATAGGAAAACACCAAATTCAAAGCTTACCAGCAATTTAATTCTGCAACTCAGAGTTTCTGCATCAAGAATGAGTATTAGATTATTTACTGCTGCTGCAAGAAGCTTTCCCAAACCAGGTTGAAATCTCACCTGAGTTGCACCACCCTGATAAAGTAATGAAAAATTTAAATTTATTTGCAAACAAAATATATACGTACGCTGGGATCTGCTTCATAGTATCTGTTTGAGATTTCTTACCTTGAGAACCCCAACACAACTACCATTTTCAATACTCCAATATCTTATCTCCATTTTATCACAAGAGCAAATAAGGTCATCATTTTTTGGGTGAAAGTCTAGTGACATCACAGTTCTTGTATGCCCTGTAAATGTCCGAATAGAATGACTAGGCTGCAAAGGGTAATGAAAATTTCATTAATATGATGAAAAATATAAACTCATAATAAAAAGGGTATCTTAACTTATATAAGAAAAATCTGTATGATGCACCCTAAGACTAATGAAATGATCAATCATAGAAATTTAATCTGAAGCTGGTCCTGTAGGTCTTTTGAGGCTAGTCCACTTTCAACAGTAATATCAACAGAATCAACTTTGCCACTTAGTTGCATAACTGATGCTAAGCAAACAGCATGCACAGAGGGTAAAAATGTAAGAACCAACTACAAGTTGATTTATTCACTAAATCTAGTAACAGAAAACACTGTCAAGTCCCTCTATCTTATTTATCCTCTACTTTCAATCATTTATAATCAAACACTTACTCATATTAACCAAATACATTTTTCGTATCAGTTTATTAATGATAATAATAGACTGTAGTCCCTTGCGGAAATAATGAAATTTTAATAGCAGACAGGAAGAGAAGGTTATAAAAGAAACAAAAGGTAATCGAAAAAAGAGGGTGTGAATCTGATTAATGCATTAAGACATCTAAGGAGTGAGATTAGACAGGGTTACAGACTTACAGTTTTCATGACAAAAATTTATAGCTTAAAAGTAAAAGCACAATTATTTTCTCAATATATTTATTTAAATCCAAATAAGGTTGATAATTACTTAAAAATTGAATTTGAATAATGAAAATCTAGACTTACATTATTAACACCCCAAACCTTTACAGTTTTGTCAGCTGAGGACGTAGCAACACACAACATGCTTGGGGAAAATCTAACATCAGTTATCCATTTCGAGTGCCCGTGAAGAGTAGATTTCAGGTTAAACGATTCTGTGCACCAAAGAGAAGCCTGCACCACATAGCAGGTTAACAAATACAAATCAATAAACAAATTTTCTTTAAACAAATCATTAAATGTAACAATATTGCTAAATAGCGATAATTTCATAATTAAAGTTGGATTGCAGAATATACCTTGTTATCATGACCACCCGTAACAAGTAGTTTTCCATCCAAGGAGAAGTGGCAGCAACTAACTTTATGTGAACTAGCCATTCCATGCTTGATCTCCTTAAATGAGAATCCTAATGAAAAGCAGACCATTGAAATTTAAAAGCTTATGCTTTTCCATATAGTCATATAAATTTTCATTTCATCAAGTTTCTATTGAATTGAGATATTTTTGGAAAAGAGAAGGGATGGTGAATAATTCACAACTATCAGATTTATCATACCGTTGTCAACTTCTCCTTTTTGGTCTGCATCAGCGAAGCATGATAATGCCTCAAAATTGTCACCCACAGATACATCACTCTTGTGATGATCCATATTATCCTGCCAAATAACAATTACCTTGAGGTCAAGTAGATTCCTAGAATATTCCATGTTCGAGAAATCTTATATGCCCACTGTATTAACGGAGTGACAATCACAAAGATGAACATAACACTAAAGTGCTGATATATTTACTCTTAAAAGTCAATATTTCCTTGTTTTTTGTGGTGGTGGTGGTGGGGAGAGGGGACATGATCATTATGCATGCAAATACTTACAAATAAAATGTAGTTTTTCAAGGCTTTTCTGCAATGTTAATAAAGAAATTTTCATTCTACAGACAATTAAAAAAAAGTTTACAACGAGAACATGGTGCAATGTTCGGATGGAACAATCGGGCAATGTATACAAGTAGTGGTTTTAAGAAATTGCTTGAACAATAGTCACTGACCCATTGAGTCTGTGTTGACGCAGGTGAGGTCAAATCATTCTGTTGCCAAGTTGGCAGTGGTGTCTGCATTGATGGTGGAGAAGGTGAACCAAAAGATTGTCTTGTTGTGTTTGCAGTTCCAGAGATATTGACAAGATAAGGCAATTCAGAGAAACCAATTGGTGCAGGTGTTACAATATTGGGAATTGAATCACCAAAATAATTTGATTGGCCATCTTTCCCTGGAACAATATTTTGATTATTTAGAAGCACCCTTGGTCTTTTGCCAACAAAACCACAGAGAAACGGATTAACTAAATCCTGTTGTGCCTGAAGCATAAGTTGCTGCTGTGGTGAAAATTGATTGGAAGATTGTGAAGACAGCATCAAATTATCCTCCTGGTGAAGTTCTGAGTGAAGCTGATCCAGCTCCTAAAATAATTGAGATCTAATCAGAAATAGGATTGCTCGCCCAGTGGAAAGAACATTGATGCACCTATGTTACTTAGACGGATATAAGAAAAAGTGAGGATGAGAAAGATATAGCTTATATTCTGTTATTTTGCCACTTCCTCGCACTTGAATTTAAAGCATAATTAATTAATAAAGTGAAGTATCATGATTCTATATCACAGCTGATTTTTCGTAATTTTCACTTCACAGTGACTTCCTGTATTATAAGTTAAGTCGCTACAGCAGAAGCCAACTATGTGGTTGTTCTGCACAAACCAGGTAACGTGCCTTTCCTGTTATGATCAAGTTTACTTCATTAGCATACTATTATTGCAAATGATATAGACGACACATAATGTTCCTTTATCATTACAAGAAAATTTACTTCGTTAGTGTATGCCATTTTCTAAGAAAAGAGCCAACATTCAACCTTAAAATACATGCATGGACAAAGCTAAAAAATCTCAATGTTATCAAGTGTAGAACCCAATTTACTTAAACCAATACAGTGCCACACTGCACTACTAAATGTCATTTCCCTTAATATATCCACCCTTCTCATTTGGACTTAGTAAATCAATGAACCATGAGATATACACTGGAGAAAAATCACGCAACAAAGAAAAAAATCACAGCTTTGTTAGGGAGAATTAAGCCAAAGTCTTACTGCTAAAGGCCGCCTTTTCCGAGTTAAATTGCTCCCACCTTGATTTGAACATAAAATGAGTTGTAAAGAATAATCAAATGCATATCCTAAAATTATGCCATTGCAATATAACACAGATAAATGAAACATTATTTGAGAGGTGGCATGGCATATAATCAACTGTGCACCAAAGCAGGGAATATGAAGTATTTCAAGAATGGAAGAAAGCAGTAAATATGAAAGCTTAAATAATTCAGTTAATGTGATAATAGAACAAGGAAACTCCCTATCAATCAAGTCTATGTTAGGAGAAACCAAATAAATAGAAAATAGGAATAAAAAGAAATATATATGTGACAAGTGAAAGTCGTTAGTCACAACTGTCGGGAGTTATATCTGAGAGTACTTAGTAAGGAGGGGGGGTGGGGAAGTAGTTGGGAAGGAGTCTACTAATAGGAGAGTTTGGTTGAGAGAAAGCATTTTTTGCCAAGTAATAATTGCTGTATGGGTGTATGCAGGTTCCTATCTATGAGTTCATTGATTTTCAACAATAAAGATTTAGACCTTCGTGCTTTAATTACTACTCACATGGTAAAAAACTGCAAGAACATTTGATATTTAGGGGAGCGATTTTGAATCCTCAATTCCCCACTTCTCAACACTTAGTGCGCGTGAGTTTTGTTTATACCTTCAAGGAGGGAATTTTCCTTATATACTATACTTAGAGAGTTCAAATAAGTTTCTAGTTCTATCAAAAGGTGTTCATTCCAACAGCTTAAAGTAGCTTCGAAGCATTTGTAAGTAACCATGTGCAATTAATAACAGTTACATTGTATCTCTTTACAACCAAAGATATTATGAAGGATGACTTTAAGGCAACAACAAATAAATTCAGTAGCATAAACTTCCCAAAAAAGGAACTGAAAATAATTAAGCCAATTTACAATTTTACAAGTGAATATCTTTAAAAGATACCTTATTGAACATACCGAATCCGCATATTGAAAAACTTAACATGTAATAAAAGTAAACTGGGTAATGTCAAATTCAACATGAAACTACAAAACCAGTACCATGATTAATATGGATAAATGTGCGGAACCCCATCATTGGATTCTTATTACTGGTCATGCCCTGTGTCAGGACAAAAGACGGTAAATACATAAGATCGTTGTGAATTTATATGGAGATAACACACAAACCAAGAAAAAATTATGTTCATGAATACTTGTATAGACCCTGGAAGTTGCTGGTTCTGATTTTCGTCTTGTTGAAGATTCTCTTTTAAAATGCTAAATGCACTGCGGAATGTTTGTCTGTCAACAGAATTTGACAGCTTGCAAATTCAGCTCCGAATAAGATAAGCAACATGAACTAGATAACATGAATAATTAGTAATCTCATCAAAGACAAATGTTTAGTTGGCACCTTGAAGTCTGTCTGGCAGACATTGCAGCTACAGCGTTAAACAAGGCACAATGCTCGATCGGAAGCTGACCAGTGTTATTAGTTTTCATTTTCTGTATATTAAATAGTATAAAGTATAAAACAATATAATCCTGTGATGCTAATCGTATAAAAACAACATGACTTATATTAGAATCTTCGAACAGATGTAATACCTTAATTCTCATTTCATCTAAAGCATTTCCATGGAGGGGAGGCTTCAGCATGTCCCTATTTCGTTTTGTTGCATTAGAAGTTACCCAGTTATGCCTCACCAAACGACCATTGTTTATGGAACAGAGAACATTGTCATTAACAACTTGAGTTTCAGCCCCATATTTCGGCTGCTGAGCAGGTCTCCGTGACACAAACAGGATTCTCCTTTTCTCTTCTTGCTTCCGCATTCCCTGAGCCTTAATTTGTCGGAAATTTCATTTTCAAATTCATACTAAGCTAATAATTCATGATCTATGGTCTATACAAAGGAACTAATCTACAAAACAAAAACCAAAAATCAAATAGGTCTATTAAAGGGGACGAACGCACCTTAAGGTAAGACACTGCTGGTTCTGAGTGTGACAGACCTCTCTTAGCCATAAATAACTCCCAGAAAACAGACCACCACTCAAAGAGAAAATCATCAGGTGCATACCTAACTGGAGCATACAGCCAAAATCAAAACTCAAATTCAACAAACTAGAAGAGCATTTCAATTTGCATAAACTAAATCCATTTCCCCTAAACATGCTCATATTAGTATATCTTACCAACATCAGGTACAACCTTGGCTTCATCGTGAAAATTTCTCGCAGTTTCATACAATTGTTGCTTCACGAGATAATCGTAGATATAAGCATCTAACCTATTTCCAATCCCCAAAAATAGCTAGTTAGAAATGAAGAGAACAAGTATACTAAGCAATAACGATATTTAAAAATAGCGATTCTGCATTTGATTAACGCGATCTATCGATAATAGCAACTAGCAAGACTCGAAGAATTTCAAGAACAGGAATAATCAAACGAAACAAAAACTTCAGTGCATGATGAAGAAAGAACAAATGAAAAATGGCGGCAAAATAAGCGATTAAAGTGATTACGGAAAAATAAGCGATTAAAGTGATTACGGCAAAATAAGCGATTAAAGTGATTACGGCAAAATAAGCGATTAAAGTGATTACGGCAAAATAAGCGATTAAAAAGTGATTATTACGTACATTTTATCAACTTCATCACATTTGGACTGAGACATGGTTCGAGAGCTTTTGAGAGAGAATGGCTTTTCCCGCTACAAAGTGATTTTTCTGAAACTAAAACAAACTGAAAATTTATTTATATAGGCGCGTTTTATTTTATGGCATTTGATTTATTAAAGTAGAAAATTAACATATTTGTCTTTAATTAGTTATTTGTTGATTAAAATGGAAAAGATTTTAAATTAAATTTGTTTTTACCTCTTCTCAAACACACTTATTAAATGAATTATTTGACATTCTACAACAATAATGAGTTTTTCTTTTGGAAATTTTTGTTGTGTTGTTTTCCATTGACGGCACATTCTTGTTGCTCACGCAACGCAATATTAGTGGGCATGCTACGAATATGTTTTAGGATTTTCGTCACTTTTGTGTGATAGTGTGAGTCTTGTTGGTACATCATTCAAAGTAAACTCTTACTCTATTTTTTATGACCTTTATTATTTTATGATCAATTAAATTTGTGCTTGAGGTATGAAATTACAATTTAGATGATAGCGGTAAAAAAAATTAATTTTTGAATTTGAAATTTACTATTTTTAATAATGTTTTAAAAATTAGACCGGATTGGTTGGTTCCACCCGTTAGACTGAGAACTGCAGATAAATTTGATCCGACCAGCTTTGCAAAATTACTTGTAGCCTAAAATTTGTGTAAACTGAAAAATAGATTGAACCATCCTAACTTGTTTGAACTAAAGAATTGAATGTAAAATCGCTCGGTCAAAAGAAGCGCATGAAACCGACCAATATGTTTGCTTCTACCATAATTCATTGGATGATTAGCTAGACTAATTACAAACTTGTCATCAACCTGTAGCTTGATCTTCAATTCTTTAAATAATATTTTCATCCAAAGTATTTGACAAACTGTATATGAGGCTGCTACATATTCAGCTTCATATGAT
Organism: Vicia villosa; assembly: GCF_029867415.1. Classification (NCBI taxonomy): domain Eukaryota; kingdom Viridiplantae; phylum Streptophyta; class Magnoliopsida; order Fabales; family Fabaceae; genus Vicia; species Vicia villosa. Next base: position 36,720,580 of record NC_081180.1, on the reverse strand, counting down.
GATAGATGAAAGATGCTCTTAATGATTTTCCAATCATCTTGATCTTCTTTTCAATCTGAATCAAAATAATCACATGTCATTGCTTGCTTGTAGGTGTTCTTCTGGTTTGGCATAAGCACACTCTGATCTGTTGTGACTTTGATAAGTCTTAGTATCCTTTAGCATCTAATAGGTGGCATATTCTAAACTTTTTCATTAACTTACTTACCAAACCATCACTCTGACAAATGTTTGGCCTTTAGCTACATAGATATCCGAGTGAGCCAGTTATTTGCTCGTATAGGATTGCATGAAAAAACTCATCATTTATATCCTTGGTCATCTTTAAACGTGTCTCCATATGAGTGTTTACAAGATTGTAATTGTTAATCTTGAATCTCTTTAGAATGTCTTCTGCATAATTCTTCTGATACAAGAAATTTTCACTTCTTATGTTCATAAATTCTATTCCCAAGAAATATGACAGATTCCCAGAGTCTTACATTTTAAACTCATCCATCATACTAGCTTTGAATCTTGTCAGCTCATTTTTATTTGATCATGTAACTAATAGATCATCTTCATTTAGACATGGAAAAATTAGATCATGCTCAATTGAACCCTTTACATATACTCAATGTTCAGAAGTGCATTTGGTGAATCCCAATGTACATCTTCTCTTCTTTGATCTCAAAGACTAGTGGATGTTTCACATTGACTTCCTGCTCTATTGGTCTATTAAGAAAAGTATATTTTACATTTAATCAATGCATCTTCCATCCTTTGTATCCTGAAATTGAAACCACTACTCTTATGGTTTCAAGTCTAACTGGTGCATACACTTCATAGAAGTCAACTTCAAGCCTTTGAATGACGCCTTTTGCAACTTGTTTTATATTATACTTGGTTATCTTTGAATGACGCCTTTTGCAACTTGTTTTATATTATACTTGGTTATCTTTCCATTTGGTCCAATCTTAAACTTATAGACGCATTTCACATCTATAGCTTTCTCACTTAACTTATTTACTAATTTCAATGTTTGGTTCTTCTCAATTTCTTTGAGTTCCTCCTTCATATCTTCTTGTCAATTCCCATATTTTAGTTCTTAGATTAGGTAAATTGGTTCTGATTCGACCATCATAGCCTATTATATCAAACCACCTTCTCTTGAATAAGAGACTTCATGCATAAAGGGATGTAAGGTAAATTCTTCATAAATTCGGTGTAGCATGTGGAGGTGACATCGAGTTTTTATAAAATGCTGTAGAAATGTATGAGATTGTATCAAATCTAGTGTAATGTCGGGTATAAATGAAAGACCGGCACCAGAAATTTACACAAACCCAATATAGTGTTAGACTTGTAAGAGTGAAGGGATGATTGTTGGAGTGTAGAGTAAAATCTTTCGGATTTTAGAGCTTAGAGATATATCCTTATGTTTATTAAGAAAGAACCAGCTGATTATTACTTTTTGATACATGGGTACAGAGTCTTTGCACAGCAATTGTAACTAACAATCCCTAGTGCAATTGGTGGAATCAACCACTAGCATATGCAAGATAATAGAAGCACAGTGGATTCGACTCTTCATTTGATAAAACCATGGCAAGAGTTCTGTAGCTCTAGGTTGCCCTTTTTTGTAGCTACATAGGGATATATTATTTGTTATCACTCTTCTCCATGGTATAAATTGTTGCAAACTTGTCCTAAATTCTTAAAACTCTTGACACATTACAAGGCTACATGAATTCAAAGACAAAACTTCCTTATCAACTAATGCATAAAACAATATCCTCTAAACAAGAGCAGAAAATTATTCATAGGGAATGTAATGGACATAAAAAATATGTCATGATTTTCATTCCTTGAAGTCATCTTTGTCATCAAGGGGAATTGGAGTATTCCTCCAATACACAGCTAGAGCACTCCCACCAAGCTGCATGACAACAGTAATAAGTAATTATCATTGATAACGTCCTAAATTCTTCTGCAATAAATGAACAAAACTAAAGAAGTCTAATAGAAAGGGAAAAATGCCCTATTCTTACCGCCATGCAGACAACACTGACAGCAGAAGGAACAGCCACAAGGGGGTTTGTGAAGTGTTTCTGAGCAAGCAAGAATCCAAGTGCAGAGCTCTGCAAATAATGATAAAAATGTTACTATAAAACGAACAAGCCTAAAGCACTACCAATTGGAGTTACCTTCTTATACAAGTTATGAGATAACAATGGATGTTGTCTGTCGTGTGAAGAGAAAGTATACCTGCATCCCACACTCAATCGATATTGTACGTGATGTGGATTCGCCAAATGATATTTTTGAAATCCAATAACCAATAGCAAATGCAGCAGCATGAAGAGCAAGAACTGGCAATATCAATTGTGCTCCTTGAGTTTTTAAGACCTCCGAAACTTGCCCTATCTGAAAGGTTAATAAATGTCAATTTCCATGCAAAGAAAGAATGGCAACTGATAATAATACCAAGTAAACTGTTGGCTAAAGGAGATTAAGCCAATGAGCATCATCTCATATAACTTGTTCAACTTACCGGGCTTGCACAAAGGAGAGTGGTCAAGATAACTCCTATCAAAGGTGTGACCGTGATTATCTTTGAAGTAAACTTGGGGAAAAACTCATTTGCCAAAACTGCGAGATATAGTAAAAACATTTTTCAAAATCATCCTAATATTTAAGAACCAAACCTTACACCAAGTGGAGACGCATTAGAATATAAATTCAAGTGCTCAGCCAACCAACCCACCCTAACACATATAACTTGAAAGATACATATAATCATATCTTACCTCCCACAATTGTAGGGACTAAAACAACCTGAAAGGTGCTTATTGCCAGGCCCTGGAAAAGTCAAAGAACAAAAGTTTTATTACATGAATGAAAAAAACTAAATATAAGATATAATGGAATTTTTGTCAGAAATAATGAGATAAATTTACAGTACAGCCAGAATACTGAGTATTTCAGGTTAAAAAAAACAAAGTCATTTCTAGATATTGAAGCCCCGTTAACATTGCGAAAACATTTTTTATCTTTATATTAAAAAATTTGTGTTAATTTTAAATGCTAACAAAGAGATAATAGACTCTTGAAGTGAACAATTGTGCGCATTTTTGGAAACAAAGAAAATGCACAAAAATTGTTTTCATTATTTCCAAAAATGCATCATCTCTAGCTATCTTTTCTCCATCACAATAATTCACTTCAAGAGTCTCACATCTTATTAACAAGATAAAAAGAAAACACATTTTAGAAAAAAAAATAATAAATGTTTTCACAAAGTAAACGAGCCTTCCTTTTTCATATAATAAGGAGATAGTGTGATTCGTATTGTCAAGTGTCAAGTACGCATTTTATGAACATTCTTTTCGTGATAAAAATTAGTCAAGCCACAACTTACAGCAGCATCAACTGGAACAAGTTGACCAGCTAGAAGCTTTGTTAGAAGTGGGGTCATAATAATAGCTCCGATGGTTGAACACCTGTAGAATAATAAATAACATGTTGGTAACCTTATTTCATTTTGTATGGGATCAGTTATTCAATTTTCGTTTTGTTTCATTTTTTTATGAATGTAAATAAAACATAAAATACAACAAATATAATAAAAATTAATTTTTATTACATCAATAAGTCCAACACTACAAGTCTGAAAATGATATTATTTACTTCATATCCAAACTACTAGAAGTAAACCTACACACAACACTACAATCAGCATTTTTAAGTCATAAAATGTTTATTAAAATAAGAAGGGTTAATTTAGAAAACAAGGACATAGAGAAAACAAATTGGTATGGAATTTTTCTAACTATGGGAGAAATTGAAATTTAATAAATAAAGTTGTATACAAAAAAATACAAATAGCTCAATGATAACAGAAATCACTAAATAGCAACCAAAATAAGCCAGAGACAAAATAAAATAGAAAATACAAAGGTAACCAAACAAGGAAATGTGAGTTACACATACGTGGTCATTAGAACAGAGAGAGCAACATTTCCCTTGGATATGTATGTTGCAACATTTGATGCCTGGCCTCCAGGACAACATGAGACCAAAATAAGACCCGTTGCAAGAGGAGCCGAAAGTTTAAGTGACTGAAAAACAGAAATTGATGTTAGCAGATTGGCAGGATATAGGTTCTTATGATCCACACCACATCAGCTAGTAGTAAAAGATAAATAACCAATATTACAAATTTTGCTCACTCAATAAATCAATATCATTGATATAATATCTTTGATGACAATCTTATGAGGTAATTTAAAATATAACAGGGCATAACACATTTCAAGAACTAATTTAATTGAAGCAGCACAATAGCAAAGTATGAACATGCTAAAAAACAAATAAAAAAAATACCATTGCAATGGCAAAGCCTAGCAAGGGCTTGACAAAATATTGTGCAAGAAACCCCACGCCCACCTGCAAAGACAAAATAAATAATATTGAAAAGGAGGAACAAACAGAAGATTTCCTTCACACACGAGTGAGTGTTACTTACAGTCCATGGATTTCGCAGACACCGCTTGAAATCATCAAATGTCAATGTCAAACCCATAGAGAGCATGAGGAAACCCAAGCCAAGAGTAAAAAGGTCCGTCTCCAACCAAGTTACCTGGAATAAAGTTCATAATGATATAGTAGTTAATAAAAATATTTCACTCAACCATGAAAATAGTTGCAGAGAGACAGAGTTGTTACAGCAGATGGCTTGTAAATACCAAGGATAGCCCCCAAGATGACCTGCACATGTAAGTTCAAGTCAGGCGGCTTTCAACAACTGAATAACTAAGACTATGAAATCGGGAAGATAGTAGGTAGAAGAAGAAAAATCCTAGACTTACCCACAGGGGAAAAAGAGTGGTTAAAGTTTCAATAACTTTCTCATACTGGCTCAGGCCCCCGGCACTTTCAGGAATATCTCCAGAAACGTTTGTTGTAGCTGAGCACAATATTTGCAAATTCCTAAACATAGAAATACGCAAGTCATTAGCATTTATCACCAGTCAGTGCCTGACTACTACAGAAGAGAGTTAGAGAAACATTGTCATACGGTGGTTAGGCCTTTTTCAATCCAATTTTCAGTTTAAATCAATAATGTGAAAATGAACACAATGCTATCAAGCAGCTATGTTTTTTTTTTTTCAAGAAGTAAAGGAGAAAAGGAAGACAAGACATGCTATGATGCTAACCATTAAGAGCACATAGTTTTATCCCAGCAATGAAATAAACCATAAACCTAACAATCTATGGTATCCACAATATCTGAGCCTGAAGGCATAAAGAGTATACCTAAAATTGAGAACAGGAGGATTAGTTCACAGTAAGACTTTCAGTAGTTACATTACTTACCGATGCGAAAAAACAATCTGAGCCTAAGGGTATCTCTAATTACTTAAATTAAAATATGCACTGAGAAGCTAAATTTCCATAAAAGCACCACAGATTACAATGTTTATAATTTCCCAAGTTAGAGTCATTATTCAGTGCACTTTTTGCTTTGTCCTCCCTTTTTTTCTCTTCCCTTGTTTCTAGTCTAAAATAGAATGAGTAACTTAAATCTCAATATAGTACAAATCTTTACTTGAAGACAAATCCAATCAATTATAATGTGCAAGAACACACTAGCCCTTCATACAAGAGCTTTAACAGTTTTCCATCTTTTATAACAATTTAAAAACTTCTATCCATTCAACAATGAAAAACAGAAGCCACCCTAGCTTAGCTACCTCATACTATCATCCTAGCTTGCATGTGGAAGTATTGATTCCATATCCTCAAATCCTTCCACAAACTCCAATTATATGAATAAAACATTTTTTTCAATACTTAGCGTGTATTTGGTTATGCGGTGAAAAAATTGATTTTGAGTGAACTAATTTTGTAAAATTAGTTCTGATAAAAATGGGTTGAATGTAAAGTGATTTATGTTTGGATAACTCTATGCAAAATTGAATTAATCAATAAATCTCAATGTAAAAATCATGTTTCAATTCAAAAACTACAAAATTCTAGCTTCAAGTAGAATCAATTATACGCCTCTATCCTCCATAATTGTTTTTTAATTCTTCCAAAAGCTAAACCAAACATACACTTGTACCAAAACCACGACCCTAACCCGTGGCAGGCCCCATGTACGCCTTCAATGTAAAATGTCAGTACTACATACACTCATAGCATATTTCAAAAAGATTACCTTTTCGAACTCAGAGGAACCAAGGGGAATCTAGCAGCCGCAACAACTGAATTTGAGACCCGCAATTCACTTCTAACCGCACAGCTTCTTCCAAAATCACTTCTCACGTCTGAAAAAAACACAAACAACAATGCAAAACACGTCAACAAAACAGAACCAAAAAAACACATCAAACATTACAACAAACATACCTAGATGATTATTAACGAGGCTTCTCCGAGGCAGATAACTACAATTTGGCCTAAGAATCGCATCGAAAGATCCAATTCTATGGTCTCGGAGAATGATTCTGGGCATGGAAGCCATTGATTAGAGAGAGAAAAGGGGTTTTAGACGAAAAAGGGTTTATTGATTCCGTTTGATACTAACTAAGATACTAGTAGAAAATGAAATGGAGAAAGCGAAGTAGTGGGAAATTGGAGTGTGGAAAGTGAGTAGGAATGAAAAATGACATGAGAGTGACAAGTTTGGGGGTTAGTGAATGAATTATTACCGAGAATGAATATCGTGGAAGAGAATGAACCACAAATGCTTCTGCGTTATCCTCATCCATAATATCTTCTTCCCCTTTCGTTACAGTTTACAGCCAGGCTAGTAATGCATAAATAAAGTATGTCAATTATTGAATCTATCTAATCAGTTTTTTAATATTTGACTTTCATATTTCTTGTAAAATATATTTGACTTTAATTTGTACGATTTTTAAATCCATATGTTGGCTTTATTTTAGGTTGTAAAATTATTTAAGCACTTTTTAAGTTTGTATTTTTTTTATCTATTAATTTTAAGAAAATTATTTTTGGAAAAATATATGGAATTGGTTTATAGGATAATTTTATAATTTGAATATTTTATGTTTTGACACTTAAGTGTCTCTTAATTAAACACATAAAATAATAATAATAATAATAATAATAATAATAATAATAATAATAATAATAATAATAATAATAATAATAAATCATGTTTATTAGGTGTGAAACAAGCATATTAAATGATAAATGTATGTATGAAGTTTTTTTTTTTTTAGATGAACAAACTCAACAACTTTCATTCATCAAACAAAACTCAATACAAGGAGGTAATATATTAAGGAAACTACGCCTAGACCAAAAATTGGCCGCCTTAGCTAACGTATGGACAACTGAATTTGCTAGGCGCTTAATGAACTTTACCTCAAAGTTCAGAAATAAAGATAACAAATTCTGAATAGACTTAATGATAAAACTAAACTCAGAGGATCCAACATGTTTAGCTTGAATAGAATTAATCACAAATTGACAATCACTTTCAAATATAACATGAGAGAAATGGGAAGAGATATCATGATGGATAGCTTCCTTCAAAGCGATGGCTTCGGCTTCAAAGACAGAAAAGAGACCCACATCCCATGAAACACCTGCTCTGATAAATCTCCCCATGTGATCCCTAAAGCACCACCCTCTATTAGTAGTACCTCGACAATTATTAAACCCAGCATCCACGTTGCACTTTATTTGATTAATCAAAGGGGGAGTCCAAATCGCTGAAATATTATTAGCATCACTCTGTCTATGCTCCTCTCTAGCAAGAAACCAATCATACCAATTATGATAGGCTTGTAAACCAATTCTCATAGCATCTTCATGAACATCTTGTCGCACCACATTATTTCTACTTCTCCAAAGCACCTCAATCATAACAGCAAATCTACCCGCATCCCTACTATCCTCCCGGCTACAGACGTCAAAAATAAGGGACTTAACATCATGAAAAGAATGTAAACGAGAATCAATTATAGATGACAAACCTGTTGCCCGCCAACTATGAGAAGTAGAAACACAACCGAAAAAAACATGTCAATCGTCTTCTTCTTCTAACTCACACCCAAGACAAAGAGATGGGCAAAGAACATGATGTTGTTGCAACTTAGAGCGAGTCGGAAGGCAACCCCTACAGATCCGCCATAACAAATGCTTAGCTCTAGAAGGCGCGGAAGTACTCCATAGATTCTTCCAATTACCCTCAACAACATACTGGCTAATGCTACTTTGCAATCCTCTCCAAAGTCTATATCCCGATTTCACATTATATTCACCATTCTGCTCCTCTTTCCAAACCAACCTATCTTCCACAACATCCTCCATCAAAGGTACTCTAAGAATACTTTCAGCCCCCTCCTGATTAAAAAGAGTGTTCACATTAACCACATCCCATTGCTTGACATTAGGAAGCAAAAGATCTTTTACATATAGATCATGCACATTTTGAACTTGAGGGTCACTAACCCACCAACTACCTTTCTCCCGGAGCCACGAATCATACATAACCTTAATGTTATTCCCATCACCTATGCTCCACCTACTTCCAAGCTTCAGAACATCTTTTGCTTTCCCTAAACTCCGCCACACAAAACTCGGATTGTTACCAACCTTAGCATCAAAAAAAGAGGATTGAGGGAAATACCTTGCTTTGAAGATTCTAGCCACAAGGGAATGAGGTTTCTCCAAAAGATTACAACCTTATTTTGCTACCATGGCCATATTAAAAGCTTTAAAGCCCCTAAATCCCATACCTCCCTCACTCTTCCGTATAGTCATCCTCTCCCAAGCCATCCACCTTATACCTTTATTATTACGCCCCCCCCCCCCAACCAAAATGAGTTAATATCATACCTTATTCATATTCGTCCTTATTAACCCTTTACTCTCTCTGTTTCATATTATAAGCAAAAATCACCTTTTCAGATTTATTGAATAATTAATATATCTGGTAGTCCAGATACATTAATTATTCAATGAATCTGAAAAGGTGATTTTTGCTTATACTATGGGACGGAGGGAGTATTTGTTTTACATATATAAATAAGTAATTAAAATAATATTTAAATAGACTAACTAACTAAAAGATTAAGAGACTAAAAATTTGTGGGGAGTTTTTTCATACCTGCCCACTCTCTTTAATATGCCGCCCCGCCCCACTCTGTTTTTCTGCGGGCATAAATTTTTCATACAATTTTACTATTTTTAGGTCTAAAAAATTCAATGTCTGCGGGCCTTCTCCGCCCTACTTTCAATTTTTGCGGAGCAGAACAAAGTTTTAAACCTGCACTCTCAAATATGTCTGTTCTGTTCCGCTCCATTTTTTCTCGAGCTTTTGCGGAGCGAGCCTAAACGGGGCGGGTATGCCCGTTTGCCACCCTAAAGAGGGCACGGTTGAATTGAAAACTTGGATGGTTTTCTATCCCGTGTGGTGGTTTAAGGTTGAAAGTGGTGACAACATGAGGCTATGAAGGACTGATTTTTCTATGAAAATTATTTGTTGGTGGGTGTGTTAATGTTGGAAGATTGAAGAGAACATGGTGAATGTTTTATTTTTTTGGTTTGATTCTAAATATTATTGTTTGGTCGCTTGAATTTGTTTTAGGAAAATGGTGGAGATAGTATATGGTTTTTGGGTAATGGATTTGTGAAGAGAACTTTATTAAAATTTTGAATTATTAGGAACCGGAAATATATTTTTGATTTTTTATCTGAAGTGTATTTCCAAAATAAATTTTAACATAAAATTGGAGCGAATCTCAAAAACGACTAAATTATGTGTGTGGAGGTACAAATCGGAAACATATTTTTTATTTTTAAAGATATTTTTAGAATTTCGCATAATACTCTCGAAAAGCATGGGTGAAATAAAAAATCCGCTAAAAAAACCATGCATGAATGACATGAAGTTCCATTGAATATTGGATTTAAATATATCAGTTTCGCTCATTCGTGCTCACCCTTTTCTCCCCACTCAAATTCGTTTTTCCACATGTCCTATCATTTTAGCTTATATTCCTAATTAATGGTTGTATAATTGCATGGTCAAATATTATAATCCATCGAGTAATTATCTATTTTTGTTACATAATTATAGTACTATTATGGACTAGTGTTTTTAAAAAATTAAATAAGTTTATATCTTTAATCATGTCAAATTTGCCAATGTTAACTTTATAAAAATTTCGTAAATATTATTTATCTTAAATAATAATTATTAAATAATTGAGTGGTATTTTAATATTCTAATAAGAAAAATAATATAATCAACTAATTATAGTACATTTGTTTTAAAATCCAATTACTTATATATATTAAAATGCTATAATAATTTTTTAAAGTATCTTTAAACAAATTTATTAAAAAAATTTATATTTCATATCAACTAAATTTCGTCTTAAATTAACATGGTTAAGGTTTTAACTCTTATCTGATTCATAGATTGTTGGACTTTGTTCGTGTTTAGAGAAGGGGTAGGATTTTTAAAATCGACTAATTAAAATTTAGAATATGATTATCACTAAAAAAAAAAAAGTTTTGGTTTTTTTTTTTTTTTGCTGTTGTGGCGGTTCAAACAGCCTCAAAACTCAGGTTGCGGTATTTTAGAAATTGTTTCAAAATATCAGTTTTTTTACGACAGTTTACAAAATTGCCGCTCCATCTCCTTTAATTTTTACAATAGTTTTGGAACTGCCGCAACAACATATTTGTTACAGTTTTAACAGTCACCATTTTTACTTGGTGTTTTGAATGTTTATTGTGATCACGCACAAAATCCAACAGTTGTATATGACCAATTTATATAGCACATAATATGATAAATCACGCAATCACTGGGTTTCAAACCCACGACAATTGTATTCTTTGACTGTTATGATATATAGAGCGCTAACTAGTTTATCACAACGGTCCTATGCCCATGGTGGAAAGTATCATACCTAGAATAACACCTTACCTCACAACGGTTGATCGGTGGTGGTCGTATCCCTTTTCTAACCATTGTGGTATGACTTTTCAATGGTTAGGACTCTATTAAAATTGGTCAGTTGTTCCTACTCATCGAGTTAATGGTGTTGTGGAAATCAAACAAAAAATCTGGGGAACAAAAAGGATAAAGAAAAAGTGAAGTACAATTTGAAAATAAAACTATCATCACTATTGCTCTAGGCACGGATGATATTTTTGTGTGTTTCAAACTGTTATTCTACAAAATAAATGTGGCACATATATTTTGGAAATATTTGTTCAAAATATAGGTGAATGAAATATAGAGACTGTTCAAATCACTTCAGTGAATATACAAATATTTTCTCTTCTTTTACTACTAATAAAGGCGACTTTGCATCTTATGGTGAAAACAAAGGTAAAATTGTTGGTTTTGGAACTATTGGCAAGATCCCTAATTATACCTTTAAGTTGTTTTGATTTTTGAAAGTTTATAAAATAACTTATGTGCACTTATGTGCTTGCAGGTATAACTATCTGGAACCATTAGATGATCATGATGGTTTTGATTACGATAACACCATATGTCAAATAGTATATGTAGAGTCTTTATCTGTTAGGAGAAAGCGTTGATTAAGATGTTATAAAGTCTTCATTTATTAAGAGGAAGTAGTGATCAAGAAGTTCTACCAAGATGCTTTTGTAAGATCAAGATGTAAAGTCAAATTCAATAAGGACAACACCTAAATGTCAAGAGGCATTTTATGGACTCCATAACGATCTCTTGTCAAGAAATGTATGATGATTGTATATATATCAAGAAGTTTTATCAAGTCTCATCAGTTAGAAAAATCAAGTCACATACAAAGTGTTGAATCATTGATGAGTCAAGCAAGAGATCTTGAAGCTTCAAATATTGTGAAAGAAAGAAAGTGTGAAAGCTTTTTTTGGTTTGTGTCTGGGTGATCAGTGTATCATAAAGATATAATAGTAATTCTTAAACTACTTAGGCAACTCACACACATACTTAAAAATAATTTTTAAACCTCTCCATTTTGGTAAAACACCTTAAAACCTATGAAGGTGCATATAGGATTGACCAATAGCGTTCCTAATATTTTAAGAAGCATAAGTATATTGCCTAATCGATTAGGTAATTAGTCTAGTCAATTAAAGAAAGGCAAAAATACTTCTTTATTAATAAAAAATACTCCTAATTGATTTAGACAAATCAGTGTTATAGGGTTTCCTTTGTAGAATTAGGGTTACAATTATATTGAAGCTTATAATCGATTAACCCTAGGCCTTAATTGAGTAGATCATTAAAAGACCACGTATATTTTCCTTTTTCAATCAAATTTCTCTCCTATAAATAGAGAGATTCTCCTCATTTTAAAACACACTAAAAAATATATTTCAATTGTAATTTTGTCGAACAATTGTCTTCAAACACAAGAGGGGGGTGAATTGTGGTGTTTAAAATTCATGACTAATTTAAAAGTTTTCTTACTTAAAAAGAAACTTGTGTTAGTATTTAAAAATTCAGAAGAAAAGCAGTGAAAAGAAATAAAGCAATAAAGTAAATGGAAGAATTTAAAGAGATAGAGTTAGACACGTGACATCAAAATTTATACAGGTTCGGTTGAATATTGGCCTAGTCCTATCCCAAGGAGATCTTCTTGAGAGTTCACTAAAACTAGAGCTTTTATAGGTTATGCCTAAACCTTTGATACAAGTGAAATAATAGATTTTAGACTAGCTTATCCCCCATCCAAAAGATAACTTTAGCAGCAAATCTCAATAACCAAAAAGAACTTTTTACCATACTGAGTTCTATAACCAAACCGAGATTTTAAAAGTTTTCTTACTTAAAAAGAAACTTGTGTTAGTATTTAAAAATTCAGAGAGAAAAGCAGTGAAAAGAAATAAAGCAATAAAGTAAATGGAAGAATTTAAAGAGATAAAGTTAGAGAGATGACATTGAAATTTATAGAGGTTCAGCTGAATATTGGCCTAGTCCTATCCCAAAGAGATCTTCTTGAGAGTTCACTAAAACTTGAGCTTTATAAGTTATGCCCAAACCTTTGATACAAGCGGGACAAGGGATTTTAGACTAGCTTACCCCCCAGCCAAAATAGAGCTTTTGCACGAGCTAAGCTCGCGAGCTAAGTAGGTAATTTAGCAACAAATCTCAATAACCAAAAAGAACTTTTACCATACTAAGTTCTATAATCAGACAAAGGTTTTTAATGGTGGTCTTAAGAACCAAACGCGAACCTTCTAGAGTATTTGAAATATAACTATTGCACAACACCAATATAACACTTTCCTCAAAATTAGTTTTCACTTTAAAGGTACTAAGATAACTCTGGTACAAATATTAAAGAGAGAGGAAGATAGTGATAAATTTTAAGAAATGGCAAATCTCTGAATCTTGGCTTGTTTTCGAATGAGGAGAGACCTCTTTTATATAGGAGAAAATGAGGCTTAAAAATAAAATGATTTATGGGTTGAACCAACTAAATAATCGATTAGGCTAATCGATTATTATCCCATAATAATCAATTGTCTAGGCCACAAATGGAAGATTTTGATATTTGACATTACCAATCATTAAGATAGTGTCCTAATCTATTTTAGACTCAACCAAGAGAAAATAATTGATTAGGTACTTAGGTATAAATGATTATTTAGTGAAAAAAGTCTTATAATCAATCATACACTCCCTTAATCAGTTGGCTAGAATATAAAAATATTTTTAGGTGTATTTATCAAATAATAAAAAGATGACTTAGAAATATTTTAGGTGTTTATGTGTGTTGCCTTAATATCTTAGGAGCTACTCACATACTTTCACAAGACTTTGGTCACTCAAACAAACACGACCATGCAAGCTTTCACACTTCCTCTCTTTCACAACTCAAAAGCTTTCAAGTTACTTTGCCAGATACACCTATCATAGCAACACTTTAATGGAACCTTGAATCTTATACTTGATGAGGCTTGAGATATCTTATATTTAATCATCATCTTCAAATAGTTAGAAAGATATCACCATTGAATTCAACAATCATCAACATTATCATCAGTAAAACACTAAGATGGTCAAGAGTATCTTGATCATTAGCCTCATACCTGCAAGCATATAAATCCACATTCTCCCCCTTTTATTATGATTACATCTCTCAAGGAGATGGTAAAAGAGAAAACAGAGAGATAAAATTTGAAGTGGTTAAACTCCCCCTCACATGACTAGAGAGTATACTTTATTCCTTAATAGAGTATACTCCTCCCTCTTTGGCATAGTAAAATATACGGGAAAAACAAAGCACATAAATTACATATAATCATTTAGATAAATGGAGTAAGAATAAAAAGAAGAATCAATTTTCATATTAATTCATGTATGATTGATTTGAGATTCCTAATTCAGTTCTTATGAAAAATAAGTTTTCCTTAAGAGGAAGCTTAGTAAAAATGTATGCGAGTTGATTAGATGAAGTTACAAACTCAAGTACGCATCTCCCCTTTTCAACATGATCCATAATAAAGTGGTAACTAACCTCAATGTGTTTAGTCCAAGAGTGAAGTATCGGGTTTTAATGAGGTTTATGCCGCTAGTGTTGTTACATTTTATTGGGAAAACTCAAAGATTAACTCTGTAATCACTAAATTATAGTTTCATCCAAATAATTTGCATGCAAAAACTACTTAAAATAACATATTTTGTCTTAGTTATGGATAGAACAACATTTGCTTGTTTCTTGCAATGTCAGGAGACAAGCAAGTTCCCAATTAAGTGACATGTTAGAGCTAGTGTATCCAACCAAGTTACAACATGCTCCTTTAGGGTACCATAAACCCATATGTGGTGTAACAGAGAGATATGTCAGGACATTTTAGACCATATTGAGATGTGACCCTTTTGGGGATGCTTAAAAGCAAGCATAAAGATTCACAACAAACATAATATCAGGACGGGATGTAATGAAGTAACTGATAGATTAAATCATACCTTAATATTTGCTTTCCTCTACTAGTTTTACCTTATCGCCCTTATTTAGGTTGGATGAGGTTTCCATTAGAGTTACTATAGATTTGGCATTCTCCATGCCAAACCTCTTTATGAGCTCCTTGCAATATTTGGATTGATTGATGAAGGTCCCTTATGTTGGACATGTGACTCCATACACAAGAGAAAGGTGAATTGCGGTGGTTTGAAAATCTTTGATTGAAAACAAAATCATTTGATAAATCATAGTTTAAAACCTATTTTTAAAAAATAGTTAAGAACGCAACAGAAATTCAAAGTAAATAATTGAAAAATAAAAAGATAAGGGAAATGAGATAACAATAGAGAATTATACAAATTCAATCAAGAAGACTTAATTACGCCAATAAATTGATCTTGAGAGTATCCATTATGCTTGAGGCCTTTTAGAAGCTTATGCCCACAATCCCCTTTATATAAGGAAATAAAGTTTTAGGTTAAACTCTAACCAAAAATGAACAAGGGATGAAGGAGTTAGTCTTCACATAAAAGGAGATTTTGCACAGGTTGATCTCGAACCAAGACAGGACTTTGATTTAGCTATCCTCTGAACCAAACTGGGTTTTTATACGGGAAGACCACAAACTAAACTGAGATTTATATCAGGATGATCTCGAACATAACGAGTTTTTATATCGTCCAGAACTCAGAAACCGAGTGAGATTTTACACCAAGATGATCTCAAACCGATAAAGATTTTAACTGAGCTGAGCTCAAGAATCGTTTTGGAGACTTTTACTGGCTGATCTTCATGAACCAAAAGAGAGATTTTTTTAATGGCATAGTTGACGAACCAAACAGAGACTAAGACTAATCCCCCATATACAAATAAGAGCTTTTTATATGGTTTAGCTCTCAACCAAAATAATCACTTCATAAGGAAGAATTATTTAATCAAGAGAAAAACATACTCTTGGTAAATTTACAATTATACCTTAACCCATAACAATATCCTCACTAAGACTCAAGAACACTCTCAAAGCACTATGGCTAAAATATGTGAGAAAAATAAGTACAGTATAGAGAGGTGATGAGAGAAATGAAAAGTGAGGTTTTACACATTTTTTGGATGATTAAAAATGATGGAGAATATCTCGATTTATGGGCTAACACTTGGTGTAAGGTTGGAAATAATCCATGGGTCAAATTAGTTACCTAATCGGTTAGGCTAATCGAATAGGTAGTGCAAATAATCGATTGTTGTGGCCCAAAATTAAAGGTTTAGATATAGAGTCATTGCCACTCATTAAGATACTGTCATAATCCATTATAGACTCGATTAGGCTTTATCTAATAGATTAGGCATATAATATAATCGATTAGACAATTTAAAAAAATCCTATCAACCAGACAATCTCCTAATCAACTGGTTAGGCCCCAAAAAAACATTTTTTTGGTGATTTTAAATAAAAATGAAAGGCTTCTCAATGATTTGTGTGTGTGTGTGTGTTTTTATGTGTGTTATTTGGCCATAATACTTCCAGAAATGACCTTCTATCTTTTCAAGACATTAATCACTCAAATGGACACAGTCACGCGGGCTTTCACACTTCCTCTCTTTCATACTCTCAAGCTTTAAGTATTGACATCATTATCATTGATTTTAGCATTACACAATAACGTTGAGTCTTTTGATGAGGCATGATATAATCCATGTTGATTACCATCAACTAAGAGTTTGAAATTTAAACCATATGTGATCATAAACCCTAAGTCTTCACTTGCGAGTCATTGGAATACAATTATGAGAGATGTATTGTCACCATCAAATAGATAATGTTTAAATAACATGCTTGACAAAGCTTAATCAAGAAAAAGAACTTGAAACTATGAAGATATGAACTTGAACTTGTTAAATTATAAAAGCTCCCCTGATCTCGCGCTCAGCGTCTTATCTTGCTTTTTATCAGTCAATTGTAAATGAAGCAAGAGTAGGTCTTGGGTTGCTAAGACGATGCGCACACACATGGAAAAAGTATTTCAAACTTCTCATATTTTAGATAAAACTTTTAAAATATATTCAGGCAAGTGCTTAAATGACAAAGAAGCTTGTCTTATCAATTAGGAAGGTAAAATACACTAAAACTAAGTAAAACGCCTCTTAATTAATCAAGAGGCTTATAATCGACTAAGTGACGTTGAAATTCAAATTTTCCTTTTTTAACTTAAGCTAATCGATTAAGACATGCTTTTAATTGATTAAAAGTTTTAAAAGCCCATGAACATAGTGGGCCATCATTTTCATAAACATAGTCATATGAAGCAACTGCACTTTAAACAAAATCACACTTGCTCCCTCTTCCGGAATAATCCTTCTTGAAGTGGCCAATTTTGAGGCAAGTGAAACATTTAAACTTTGTTTGAATTATCAAAAACCTTAAACTTCGTCTTGGACTATGACTTATATATATATATATATATATATATATATATATATATATATATATTAAATTATGAAAATTTCTTTAGCCACCTCCCTATGGGGGTCACCCCCAGCGAAAATCCCAAAATACCCCTGCTTCGGAAATGAACTTCCGAAGCGCTTTTTTTTTTAAAAAAATTTCCATAATTCGGAAGTGCATCTCCGAAAACACCTCATGGGGGGTGTCTTCGGAGATGAACTTCCGAAAAGCATATTCAAACAGAAAAACCAGTAAGCAGCGGCAATAGAGTTAGCCAGAAGAGAAGGCAGAGTTGAGGAACATCTCATCTTCATGCTCAATATGTAGATTCTTGGATTCCATTAGAAAATCAATTTCTTCGCTTTTAAAATCAATATGTAGATTCTTGGATTTCATCGCCGCGAACACTATCCATCTTCTGGATTATAAACATAGAACTTTGACTTTCCCAGCGCACCCCTTTGTTTGATTTTTTTGTAATGACGTCCCCTGATGATAATGATAAACTATAGCTTACATTGATTGGCTCCTTTGTCTCGCGGAAACTCAAGTTGACAAGACTTTGAACAGCTTCATGTCTCTTACTTTGTTCCATTTTCAGGCTACAACACGCAAGAAAACCAAGAATAAGCTTAACCAACCCCCTTAAGTTGAGAATATTATTTGGATCAACATGCTCGAGTTCAACATCATCATTCACAACAGATGATTCTTCTTTTTGATAGTGACTCAGAGATATTTCTAGCACCAACTTTTTTGTAAATATCAGATAATTTACTCTTGAACAATGGTGTCATGTTATGCTTAGGATACCATACAAAAACTTTCTCGCTCTCAAAAAGCTTCTTCATATGAAGGTTATCTGGAATAAAAACATCTTCCTTATCGGCCAGAAGTATATCATTATTTCCTGATGTCGTAGGTAGTTTCTTCAAACTGTCAGCTCGAGTACCGCTCGCCATCGCTTAACGACGAGGGAGGGTTGATGATCACACCTTTTGAGATCAAGAACGACGAAGATTTAGCGGTTATGTGGACAACGTTCGACCGATTTTCTTCGAAAGGCCCGATCGAGTTGGACGCCAAACTTCAAAGATCGGCGGACGACGTTATCAAAATGTTGACTCATCCCCACCTACCCGTGTTCAACAATATGTAACTTTAATTTTCAATAATATTATCGTTGTAATCTTCACCCGATTAAATAAAGCGAATCGTTGTTATTTTTCATTTTTCTTCTGTCCAGACATAAATTCGGAGGTTCATTTCCGAATTCCATCATGGGGGGTGAGTTCGGAGATGAACTTCCGAAACACCACATTTTCTGAAAATGTAACTTTATTTCGGAGATGCATCTCCGAAATCAATATTTTATATTAAGAAAAACACGTTTTCGGAAGTTCATTTCCGAAAACACCTTTTTTTCAAAAAAAAGTACCGTTTCGGAAATGAACTTCCGAAACAAGGGGTAATGTTGTAAATTCACCAGGGGTGGGCAAGAAGGTTAGGAGGTGGGTGAAGAAATTCTCTAAATTTTTGGTTTCCTTTACTCTCACTCATTCCTTTCGAGACACTTAAGCATTCACCAAAATCATTAACCTTCAAATATTTATATATATATATATATATATATATATATATATATATATATATATATATTAAATTTCTGGTTTCCTTTACTCTCACTCATTCTTTTCGAGACACTTAAGCATTCACCAAAATCATTAACCTTCAAATATTTCAACTTTGATAACTCATATGATTCTTACGTTCGTCTAACTTCATCCAAAGTACTAGTACATTTCTTATTATTCATAAAGGTAACCTTGAAGTGCTCAAATGGTAAGGGTAATGAGTTTAACAAGATTAGAATTTAGACCTCATCAACAATCTTCACCTTAATATTTTGCAAATTATCGATGATCTTGTGAAATTGTGTCAGCTTCTTTATAATAGATTTATTCTCGTTGTTGTTTTAGACACCATCTCTCAGTCAATGAGTTGGTCATATATAATGATTCAAGCTTGACCCACGTACCAATCATGGTCTTCTTCCTTGCAATTTCACTTGATACTTTATCTTCGAGGCATAAGATAATGACATTTTTGGTCTTATTCACCATATCAACCTTCCCAGCTTTTGTTAGGCACTGAGGCATCAATGTCTCTCCCTTCAATGATTATACAAAACTTTGTTAAATTAGTATTGCTTGCATCTTTACATTCCAAAATCGAAAGTCATTGTCTCTAGGAAACTTCTCGATGTTCCATTAGAAATCTTGGTGCTCGTTTAAAAACTTAACCCCTTTGCCTCACGGTGGACACCACTTGTTACGAAGAACTGGTAAAATAATTAAAAGTTCAAACACACCAAGACTTTTATATGATGAACAAATAACATTGGCAACCACCCAAGTAATTTTAGACAACTCTCAATATAATAGGCTAGAACACAAAGAAAATTGTTTACCCAATTTGATCAAACTGATCTATGTTTGGGGGAGAGATAAACTCTCTAATTCACTATGTTTCAAAAGTATTACAATAGATTACAATATGAGTTACAATACATTAACTTTTGAAGTTCCCAAACTAAACTTTCTTTTCTACCTAAGTGTTTTCTAATCTCTCCAACTCTCAATATAAGAATCACACAAACCCAATATGTATAAAGTGTTTCCTAAATCCCTTTTATAATCCCAAAAGATTGTCCAGCCCTAAGAATATAATAATATTATGAACTTCTTCTCATTAGGATTGCTACCTTATCCACCACGTGTTAACAATAAATAAGAGATATTCATATTCATAGCTGTCAAAATATTAACGAGTCTAAGATATGACACACGAACAAACAAATCTAGGAATAAGCCTGAGACCTGGTTGGCTGCCATCGTCACCAGACCTCTGATTCGCTGTCGTCTTTCGATCTTTGAAGGTCGGACTCCATCGACTGACGGCAGGATATGAGCCCTGTAAAAGGGCTATATGCGTCAAATTCGGATACACAAAAAAATCCTTAGAAAACTTATACTTCTCATATATGTCAGTCATTGACTTGAGTGTCAGAGTGTGTGCATGTATCCTCTCTTTCCAAAACGGCCAAAAAGCTAGGAAGATCTCGATCTTCAAGCGATGGCAACCAGAATCCGAGCATTTAGGAAACAAGTTTCCTCGTCAAAAGGAACAATTATCAATTGTAGAAAATAAGTATTTTTATTAATTATGTCGGATTGAAGTTTGTTTTAATTCAAAGACTATTTTTTAAATAATTTTTAAAGCTCTAAGACTCAACTCATTCTTATGTGTTATGTATTTGCTTAACTTTCAATTGGCATCAAATATTTATATATTTGTATGATTGATCGCTTCTTTGATAATTACTTATTTTCTACGAAGATGGCGGACCAAGCTCATTATTGAGGTGGATGTTGATATTTGTTTTTTATATGAGTAATGTGTTTGCAAAAACATTACTCAAGTCAATGAGAGTTTTAAGTGAACTTAAAAGATTTACGAGAACTTAAACCTATAACACTTTATACATATTGGGTTTCTGCCTGATTGCTATCAAATGGCCGTGATTTAATCATAATTTGATCATGTGTGCCTCGGAATATGATAGAATTCATGTAGTTGAATGTGGATCCTTTGCATGTTGAGCCATAATTTTTGGGCTTACCCAATCCCAATCTAAAGGAATTATAATGTACTACCGTGCATCCAAAAGTAACATTTCCACAAACTCCATGTCCTACATATCACTGTATTTATGAAGAATGGGGACTAAAGTGGCCACAATCATGAAGAAGTGACCTGTACTCATTCTTTGTTTCTCTTATATGTATCCCATACACTTTTTCTATTCTTGCGTGCAGTCCTTATCTTACAACGAATGCCCTTAAAAATAAAAGAAAAAAATCCAATCTTCTATATCCTATCGACACACGGTAAAATATGGCATTATATTTACAATAAATGGCCACCACACACCTACATATGAAGCGTGATGACACTGCCATGATCAATAATACATGACATTTTTCCTGTGACACTATCACATGTATGAGTCATTCACTCAGTTCTACGTATGGGCCACTTTTAGGAAACTTTATTTTTCTTCTACCTATTAAAGACAGTGCTCTAGGAGTATGTTGTTTGTCATGTGCACAATTAGATTGTAGTACAGTACTTGTATGAAAACATTATAACTTAAACTAATATGTCTGCATTAAGTTTTACTTTTGCTTAGTTTGGAAATGCTTGTTTCATTGTTTGGCCCGGATGGTTTTGGGGCTTGTATAGATTTGAATGTCTAAAAACCAGTCTAAAATAAAATTAGATCGATTTGAATTTTTTTTTTTTTTTGAATTATCATCTAAAATTGAAGTAAACAACATACTCCCTCCGGCCTGAATTATAAGCAAATATTCTCTTTTTAAGTTCATTGAGTAATGAATGTATCTGGTCTTTTATGTAGACCAGATACATTCATTACTCAATGAACCTAAAAAGAGAATATTTGCTTATAATTAAGGCCAGAGGGAGTATCATTTTATTTTTAAATTAAATAATTTTTTATTTCAAAATCAACTCTAAGTACCGCGCAAACACCCCCTCCTTTTAAAACATATGGCTATTGGGTGGAAAATATATGGGGAAAAAAATTCCATTTGCCGACATCAGCCATTAATGTATTTGCTGCCATTTGCCAATTCTGGTATCTATATGCTACAGTAATTCAAATGCCATTTTACTTTTTTTTTTAAATATCTTAAATAGGATATTCTTAATTTTAATATAAGTAACAAAATACTTGTGATTACGCATGGGTATAATTATTATAAGAATAATATTAACATGTGTGCCAACTTGTGAAAAGCGCTATCTCTGCCACTGTCCAATACTGGATGACATGTCTGCCATTACCTGAGTTTGTTATTAGAAAGTTGGATAGTCTGTGCAGGTCTTACATTTGGTCTGGAAAAGCTTCCATTTGCAAGAAAAGCCCTGTGGCTTGGAAGAGAGTATGCTGCCCAGTCAAGCAAGGAGGTCTTAATGTGTTAAATCTGAGTGTTTGGAACCATGTGGCTTTGCTTAAATGCTTGTGGAATATTAGCATGGAATTAGACATCCTATGGGTGAAGTGGATTCACACATACTACTTAAAGGGTAGGGATTTTATGGCTGATAGTCCGGGCAATAACTGTACCTGGATTCTCAAACACATCTTGGCTAGCAAATCTGAGATTGGAAGAATTGAGAACTGCTGGAATAGCATGAGAAATCAGAGGAAATTCAGCATGATGAAGGTCTATAACATCTTGATTGAGGATGATGCTAGAGTTGACTGGTACCATATGATGACACATAATTTCGCAAGGCCTAGATCAAAAGTGATCCTTTGGCTGGTATGTCAGAACCGGTTATTCACCAAAACAAGGATGAAGAACATGGGCATGCTGCAGAATGCTTTATGTGACTTGTGTAAAGAGGATAATGAAGATCTTGATCACCTTTTGTTCAATTGTAAGGGTACTTTCATCATTTGGCAAGAGATTTTCAAATGGATGGATTTGAAGATGGAGAGTAAACTTGACTTGGCTTGGATCAGAAGGAAATCCAAAGGTAAAGGCTAGCCTAATGTGCTTCTAAAAGCTGCTGCAACTGAAGTATTCTATGGCATTTGGATGTATAGGAATTCTATGATTTTTGGTAATAAAGGGTCCTATAGGGATACTCAAAGTGTCATTAGGTTTATTATACATTCTTTAGTCTATAGAGGGTGGATGAAACCCAAGTATAGAAATCACATAGTTAATATACTCATGTAAATAAGGTCAACTTATATGGGCTTTATAGCCTTGCTTGTAATAGTTCTTTGAAATGAATAAAGTCTTTTATTTCAAAAAAAAAAAAAATACTAACATGTGTGGTGCATGATAAGAACTAACTATAGAAAATTTATCTTAAAAATTATAATATATTTTTATTATTTTTTTAGACAAATTTTTTATTTATAGGTTTTTTAACATATGTCCTAAGAGCACACGTTAGCATTACGCTTATTATAAAATATTTATTAAATATATATGATCTATAAATTATTGAAATAAAATTATAATCAAAAGAATTCAAGAAAACTAAACTAAATATTTCTTTGGATTTGCCCTTTCTTCTCCCTTTCTTTCCTCGGTTTCTCCTACCATCCCTCTTTGTCCACAGTTGCGTGTCTTCTTTGGATAGGTGCTTTGTTGGTGTTTGAATATTTTTATTCCTGTTTGTGTTCTCCCTTTGTTCTCCTCTGCACCCTGGTTATGGTGGTTCCTCTGGTTTTTCTGTCTACCCATCTTCCCGCCTCTTTGGTTTTCCCTTATTTTCAGTGGGTCTTTTTCTGCTATCTATCCTTTTCCCTGATCCTCCCTTCTGTCAAGATGGATCCGACCTGCAAAATAATAACCAACACAGATGAATCAAGCAACACAGGTTTCACGCTTGTTGAATCCCAATCAACAAAAGATAATCCAAGAAACCAAAGAATCAACAATCAAGAAATAGGGAAATGGCTACCGGAAGAAAAGAAAATCAAACAAACATCCCTCTACTAACTATACCACAAAAAGAGACAATAAATATCAATAGTCATATGGCAACGCGATCAAACTATGCAGCTTCTAAATCGCCTGGCCTTATGTTGTATGAAGAGGAGGAAATACAAGAACAAAACTCGGCACAAAAGGTTAGTATTATGGGGAAAATTATCATCGAGAAGCCTATTCACAACAATTCCATGCAACTTGCTCTTGCCAATATATGGTGCAACCCCAAAAATCTAACACTCAAGGAAATCAATACTGGTATATTTTAGTTCTATATAGACAGTATGAATGATCACTTGTGAATCCTAAAAGGGGGCCCTTGGATCTTTTGGAATTCATGGTTGATCCTATAGAAATGGGATGGGCATAACCCAGTTTCCAACCTGGAATTATCTAAAGCACCTAAATGACTTCAGATTTGGATGCTACCTATCAACAGTAAAACTAATCAGATGGGTAAAAAAATTGGAGAAATGATGGGGGAATTCCTGAATACTAGAATCTACGAAATGCAAGACAAAACCATAATTGTCAAGGCCAAAATTAGCCTGAATATCAACACACAAATTATGCTAGGAATGTAGTATATTGGCAGCAATTTGTCGCTACCTCGCGAAAAATAAACTAACAACTGAGACTATCTTAAAGAGGCAACAAATTCACCATCGAATATTTATTTATCCCAAAGAAGAGAAAGGAAAACATCGAAGAAAACCTCAAGAAAAGGGAAAAGAACATGGTTTCGTAACCAGATGTTGGGTAAGAGAGTCGATTACGCAAGGGGAATATATTAGCACCCCTCACGCCTGTTGTACTCAACGGGACACACTCTTGTTGTTCTAATCAATGGGTGTGTATATCTAAAACTTACTTGCTAAGGGGAATGCATGCATAATTGTTTACACATAGGAAACAAAACGAAAAGAGTTTTATTATTGTGCTCGCCTCAGCTTCAAAACCTAATGCCTATGTATCGCCATAGTGCAATAGGGAAATTAGAGGTTTGTAGTTCGTCTTGAAAAGGTTTTGTTTGTTGGTGTTTTTTTTTACAATGCTAAGTTCGCATTCTAATAGTTAATGTTTGTCGCTCGACCTTTGGAGACTTACGCGTTGTTGTATTGTGTAGAATGGAATTCAACATGTCCTTTTTGAAAAGGTTTTAAAGAAAATCCCTAAGGAAAAGAGTTTGAATTTGTTGAGTGTTTTATTAGGTAATCCCTCAAATGGTCCCTCAAGGCTGGGGGTGTTTGAGTACATTAGCCTTTAGTTTTGAAAGTGTTTGAGATATTTATTAAGTGTTTTTGGATTTGATTAAGAAAAAGGTTTTAGTTTTTGATGCAGATGCATAAGAAAGAAACAAAATCTAATGGGAAACTTGATCTTAGTTGTTATCATGCAAAGTGGGCCTATAGTTGAGATTTAAAGAGGGGGTTTCTAACCTAATGTTAACATGCAATGATGGACTTAAATTTGGATGAGAGGGAAACCCTAATCATGTTGTCATATTTGGATAGAATCCTAAAGTCTGGCTCAATCCATATCTTAATCAAAAATTAAGTTGGACTAAACAACCCTAATGAGGCATGTGAATCAAACAAGTAATGATCAATAACACCTAAGTTAAACAAATATTAAATACCAAATAAAAGCTCAAAAGCAAGCCACAAGTTAGGCACAACACAAGACTTGAAGAAATGACTTAAATACAAGACTCGACTACAAGTGAGGATTAAGCAAAGAGAATCACATGTCATGTTATGAGCCAAAGTTAAATCATGGAAGCAAACAATGTTATATTGAAGGAATACTTAAAAGAAAGACCTCAAAACATGAATCAAGTAAACATGTGAGCATGTCATTTTCAATCATCAAGCCTAAGATTATCAAGTTCAAGACATGCAAAAACCCTAACAAAGATGTCCTCTAAGTTGAATCATAGAAAGTTTAGACATAGCATCATGCATTCAAAGAAAACACCAAAAGTTTCTTGACCAAGACAAATGCATTATATTGATGAACTAAAAAAAAGAAAGTAAATTAACAACATCAAAATAAACAAAACATCCTAAAATACTACACATATTCTCTAGCATTTTTTAATTATCACAAGATAAAGAAATAACTTAAAAATACAAGAAAAATAAATAAAAGGACATAATAAAAAACAAGGGATAAAAAAGAGAGGAGAGGTCCATGGGTGTTGAACCCATGACCTGGGGGTACACAGGCAAAACTTCAGCCACTGTGCCCTAGGTGGCGTGGTGATAGTATAGGCACTAAAAAATGCAAATGAAATAAAACAAATTCATAAATGCGTGAAAATAAAAAAAGGAGTAAAAAGAGGGTTCCTTTGGAGTCAAACCCAAGACCTCTAAGTAACAAATCTCAAGCATTACCACCGCACTATGCCATTCATTCGTTTTATAGAATCAATTAAAAATAACATATATTAACATAACGTGCACAGTATTGTTACAACTTCATCTTCTTCATTCGTTACTGTAACTTTTCAAAAATGGTCAAAACAATTTTTCACATAAAAATTGACATGTGAGTATACCATCTCACTTGAAATTTAACAAGAAACACAAATATGACATTAATTTTCACTAATTCATATGGTATAAAACGTAATCGAGCAAAAAAAAACCTAAAACTTCATGATGAAATTAAATCTCATACGTGCAAAATCAAAGATCCAAATTATAGGACTTTCAATCAACACATCAAAACTAACATAACTGCAACAAAATTGATCAAAAATGATGTTTGTATGTATGAGAACAAAGGACAGAAAAGTACATAACAGAGTGAGTTTGTTTCCTCTTGAGACTCAAATACTGAAAGAAAAAGAAGATCATAATAGCTTCCCTGAGTCCCCGAGAGTGTAATGATATCCTCACTTTGTTTTTAGCTGCTCTAAATCGTTTTGCTCAAGTTAAGTTGCACAACTGAAAAATGGAAGTTGGGTAGAGCGATTTGATGGTTACACTGGAATATTGATACATTCAGTAGCTTATATTTAGTGTATGGAGAAAAATTACAAAGAGAATGGAATGATAATGATTTTCAAAAATTTGGAGTTTTGGAGTTATAATAATGGAGTTGTGTGGTGATTTTCTGTGTTTTTTTTATATGAACCAATGTTGGCTTTTTATAAAGGCTTCAAGTGAGTTATGAGATAGACTTTGAGTTATCTAAAAGCTTGTGAGAAGCTGGTATGCTTGTAGTGGAAGAAAAGGTCCAAAAATTCATAGGTTTGAATCACAAAAATTAGGGCTTTTGGCATGGATGGAGACGTTCAAGTGTGATTAGGTGTTTAGATGGAGCGTTTGCAGCTTATAACTTCTGATCACGAGGCTCAAGACATGGTTTATCGGGAAAGTTGTCTTTGTGCAATTTTGGCAAAAATACTTTATCCACTTATAGTATAATCTTTGGATATGCTTGATAGCTTGTTATGCATTAGAAACACCATGAAACAATAAGCATCAACTGAGGATAAGAGGTGTATGCGACCTGAAAAGGTGGTTTATAAAGTTATGTTCTTGATTGGACATGGTTTTGGACCTCTAACTTGACCAATTATGCAATCCCACAATGGCTACTTTGCTCCTTCAAAACTTCATGCTCAAGCAACCAAAAATATTGCTCTTTATATCTATGGAAAGTTAGCATGATGCTCTACAACTTTGATGTTGAATACTTGAAGAGAATCAACTTGCATCATGGAGAAAATAGGCCATCAAAATTGAACGTTGAGACTGAAAAACACTTAGAAAATTTTCTAAGTGTTTTGGCCATTTTCACAACTTTGAGATCTCATCTTACCCTATTGCTATAAGAAAATGAGTAATGCTTTTGAATCCAAACTCTTCACCATGATGTAGTATCATATGAAATTTAGAACTGCAGTCCTTGTTTGCTCAAAATGGATGCTCGAGGAGGAAGTTATAACCTTGGAATGTTGACCACTTTGACATAATTTTTTACACTTAGAAAAATTCTAAGTGTTTTGACAATTTTCACCATTTGACATCTCATATTGCCCTATTGCTATAAGCAATTAAGGAATGCCTTTGAATCCAAACTTTTCACCATGACGTAGTATTATATGAAATCTTGAATTGTAGCCCTTGAGCATAAAAAATGGTTACTTTAATTAGTCACAAATTGGCCATAAAGTCATGCACTTGGAAAGGTTTCAATACTTAGAAGTTTTTCTAAGTATTTTCCTTCTTAAACCCTCAAATTTCTCAAACAAATTTCAAACCCTTAGAGAAAGCTTTTGGCCCCAAATTTTCCACCACCTTGTAGTATCAAATAACATCTTTGAATTCAGACCCTAAGTGTTCAAATTAAATGCTTGAGGAGAAATTTACAACCTTGGAAAGTCACCTTCATGAACATGAAATTTTTACACTTAGAAAAAAAATCTAAGTTTCTCAATTTTATCAATTTCCACAAACTTCTTGATTTTCATGACTTAACTTGATAAAAATATCCACCTTCCATATTTTTTGAAATTTGACTTGAGAAGTCCATGGTTGAATAAAAATCTCAAAAGTCAAAGTTTGACTTTTAGGCATTTTGTTGACTTTTTCCAGTTGAATTGAACAACTTCAAACTAAATGCAACCCTAGGATCATGGAGAAATCCCTAGCATCTTGAGACACCTTGAGGACTATAGAATAATGATTTTGATGATCCCTTGAACAAAACTCTAATTCCTGGTTTCATCTGATGAATGCCAAAACCATAGTCTTCAAACACAATGCTTTGATGAACAAGGAACTTAATAAATGGAGATCTTGATGTGTTTGAGAACCCTAATTCCAATCAATGATGACTTGATTTGTTGATAGTACCAAAACCCTCAGTATACACAATCTCCTGATGAAACCCTAGCACTGAGGAAATCTTGAAGGGGATGACGATCCTTGTGCTTTGATGAGTAAGATCATGATGATGATGATGATGATGAATCAATCCTTTGAGGGACAAGTCTCTCCCTTTTAATGGGGGAAACCCAAATCACAACAAATATTTGATCCCATACCTTTGAAGCCAAAGCTAATGAATGATTATGAAGTTATTAACCTAATGAATTATGCAGATGAATGTGGAGCCAAAGCCAATTAGGGTCGAAATTAAGAGGGTACATTTTGGGGTACAAGACAAACATAATAATGTTTATGGATCGTTAATAGTATTAATTATAGTAGTAATGGGAATGGAAAATCAGGAGGATTATCTTTAATGTGGGGAAATGATATTGAATTGCAAATCCTTGATTCTAATAAAAAATATGATTGATTTTTATATGTCGGTTTCTAATTCTAACAATAACAACTTTGTTTTGAGGGGTACATGCATATATGGCTATCCTAACTCTAATAAAAAAACATCTCACTTGCAGCATGATTAATAACTTAGCTCAAAGATATGACATGCCTAAGTGGATTATATTTAGAGATCTGAATCTCATTACTTGTGATAGTGAAAAAATTGGGGGAAACCCTGTTGACATCAACTTAACTAACCATATAAATAACATATTTACTGATTGTGGCTTACATGATCTTGGATTTGAAGGTAAGATGGATACATGGTGCAATAACCACCATGATGGCACATATATGGTGGCTAAGCTGGATAGGTTCATGGCTACAAAAGATTAGAAGAAGACATTTCCCTACCACACTAATACCCACCTCCCTAGAACTTCCTCTGACCACAACCCTTTAATCCCAGATTTCAAAAAAAGATCTTCCTAATCAAACTTTCAAAACTCAAAGGGATAAACCAAAGAAGTCTAAGAATATTTGTTTAGAAGATTTGGATATTGAATCCATTGTGAAGAATAGCTTGAACGTTTCTAATATTGGAGACATCAAAACTAAGCTCAATGACATTTTTGAAGATGTTTGGAGCTGGGGCAGACAGAAGTATGGCAACCTGTCTCATGAGAATAACAAAATCCTTTACCAGCTTAAGGATACCAGGACACAAATTAGAATAACGGGAACTTTAGTGTAATTAAAGATTTCAAGATTAGGTTGGATAATATCATGCACCAAGAGGAGATAAGGAAGGCGCAAAGGGCTAAAATTCATTTGCTTGTTAGGATGATAGAAACACAACGTTTTTTTCACCAAAGGGCAAACCAACGGAAAAGTCAGAATAAAATTACTATGATCAGAATGCCTAATGGAGATATTTTTAATAAGGATGAGGATATTCAAGAAACTCTTTTT
Organism: Vicia villosa; assembly: GCF_029867415.1. Classification (NCBI taxonomy): domain Eukaryota; kingdom Viridiplantae; phylum Streptophyta; class Magnoliopsida; order Fabales; family Fabaceae; genus Vicia; species Vicia villosa. Next base: position 36,690,324 of record NC_081180.1, on the reverse strand, counting down.
CACTTCTATGAGAATAAATTTCAGACTAAAAATTCTACTATTCTCGCGGACTGCTTTAAAAATTACCATTATAGTATGAAAGAGAAAGATGACCTTGACAGACCTTTCACTAAGGATGAGGTTAATGTAGCCATCAAAAACCTTATAAGCCATGCCTCTCCAGGGCCAGATGGGATCCCGACTAGTTTCTACCATAGTTACTGGCATATTATTGGGAAAGACACTAGTTCGACCATCCTTAATATTCTTAACAATTATGAGAATCTCATAAACCTCAACCACACATTTATTAGCCTAATCTGTAAAATAAAAAACCCTCCAATCCTAATGACTTCAGACCTATAGCCCTATGTAATGTGATCATGAAAATAGTCACTAATGTTAGAACAAGATTGAAAATCTATGTTCAGAATCTAGTTTTGATGATAACAAACGTATATTTTGTGAGTAACAATTTTATTACTAATGGTTTCACTTAGTATGCAGATATTATGCTATAAGCCTTATACATGATTCATCAGAAAGAGAGTACAATGACTACATCATAAACAGGCTCAGATATGAAAGAAGAATCAAACATATAGAAGATTAAAGAAGCCAAAATTCATCAGATGTTCTGATTAAGAACATGCAAAACAAGCCCACTCAGAAGAACATACTACTACAACAGTATCACAACGAGCTAGATTTAAACAAGACAATCTTCAAAGAGTTAAATAGAAATATCAACGTTCATGTATAATAAGCACAAAATCAGAAAGTACATCAGAAGCTTCAAAGGAATTGAAAAAGAAATATCAATATACCTAAAAATCCGTTACAACAAGAAGATCACATGAACAAAAGATCAGAAGTTCTAATAGAGTAACACAGTGACATATAAAATGCAAACAACAACAGAGTCATTTGTGAACCTATGAAGAATCTACAACTCAACATACAAATTGAATAAAAATACAAAGCTTAGAATCAAATGGAAAGCCGTTAGAAACATCATCATAAGAAAAATGGTTACAACGTTTAAAAGGAGCAATTCCCAAGGGTGATTGAAGAAGCAAGCCACATGCTGCGCATTGGAAAGATAAGTTTAACCAGAGAAGCACACCATCAACTGCAATCATCATGTTAAAGATAAGGTTCTGCCAAGAACAACACTTGTCATTAAACCTTCAATCTAGACAAAGTATTCAAAGTATACTCAACAAATCTCAACGGATCTATTTCAACGGTAACACATCAAGCTATAAATAGATCAAACTTCAAACTTGAATGTGTGCAATGTAAGGTAAGCACCAAGTGTGTCGAATATGAGCACCAAGTAAGTACAGAAGACTGACACCAAATGTGTGTGAAGAATGTGTCAATGGAACACTAAAATTGCATTAAATGAATATCTAGAGTGTGTATCCATGGTTCAACTACAGAGAGAAGAAAAAGAGAAAATCTTAAGAGAAACTTTGTAGAAGAATAAGCAGAGCAGTTGAGCATGAAAACACAAAAGATGCAACAAGAAACCATGCTTCAGAAGTTCCACAAGAGGCAACACATACTCAGTATGTGATAATCCAATGTGTTGTTATACACAAACCATATACCTGAAATGAGTAAAGATGAAATCTCTGCTGTTAAGTAGAATCCTCCAATGGAGTTACAAGAAATCCACTGATATCTGATCAGGTCTAATATTGTTCATATTGGATGACTAAGGAAACTGAATAAACTGAGTTGTTGCTCAAAGAGTGTTTCATGTTTACTGATGTTAATCAATATGTCATCAGCTGTAACAAGCTTTAAGATCAGTACTAAAGAAGAAGAAGCTGAAGATCAATATGAAGAAGCAATTCACTAGAGTTACTGCTCTAAATATGCTTTCAGAAGATCATTTGAAGAAGCAACTAAAAACAGAGTTGATGCTCTGAATCTGCTTGAAGAAGAAGCTGAAGATCAAATCAGAAGCAATCAACAAAAGAGTTGTTGCTCTTAATCAGCTTAAGAAGATTTGAAGATGAAGATCAAGACAAGAAGCAACCTTACAAGAGCTGCTGCTCTTAATCTGCTTACAGAAGGAGAAGATCTCATCCAGAAGTTGAAGAAAAGAAGACTGCAAGATATTTGATTATTGTATTTAAATGTAAAACATATAGAGTTGTTGCTCGTAGTATGTAATATCTTAGAAACTTATGATAGGATGTTTAGACACCAGAAGTGACTTCTAGTCAATGTTTCATAAACAAATGTACTTAAGAATAGGAGAAATCTGCTTAGCTAAGAAGCACTCTTGTAATCTCCAGAAGATTGATGAACGTCATATCTCGCTGAGATCACTGAACGGTTCATCATCAGAAGTTAGTCACAAGCAGTTGGCTTGTGCGGGGTGAGTCACAACAGGATGGTTGTGCAGGAGTTAGACATAGCAGTTGGCTGTGCGGGAGTCAATAGATGTTATATCTGGATCAGATCACTGAACAGTCCATTGCAGTTAGTCACAACAGCTGGCTGTGCAGGTTGTTAGTCACGACGGAGGATCGTACAGATGTAATCAAGTTTGGTTATAGTGGATTAAGACCTCTGTTGAGAGGAAAATCACATGAAGAAGGTGGATTGGAGGTAGCCTTATTCATGAGGTGAACCAGGATAAAAACAAACGTGTTCTTTACTTTTTGTAAAATTCATTTAACTTCGTTCAAGTCGTGTAAACATATTCAGAACTGTACTTAGCAAGTCAGAAGCTCTGATAATACATAAGAAGTTTAAATGAACATCTCATTGGTTATGCAACTCCATTCCAAGCATGGTTCCGCAACACAAAAGCATATCTAGAAGAAGAGATACAAAGAAGAAGGAAAAGAATTTAAATAAAGGGAATTTTAAACTGATAAAGAACACAATTCAATCCCCCCTTTCTTGTGTTTTTCTCCACCTTCAACTAAAACCCTTGCTAATAGAATAAAACCTATTATCCCCCGTATTATCAAGGAGACCCTCTTATTACCAACACCCAAACAAAGAAAGATTTTAATGGGATTAAAATAGCTAGAAATGCTCCTTATATCACTCACCTTTTCTTTGCAGATGGTAGTTTAATCTCTTGCAAAGAAGAGGAAAAAGAACATATATGCTCCTCAATATTATTTACACTTATCAAGACAGCTTGAGACAAAAAATTAACACACACAAGTCGGATATTATGTTCAGCAACAACACTAACTAGTGCAAATAGGAAATCTTTTAGAAGATTATTGGCTTTCCTAGAATGGGGAAAATCAATACCTATTTGGGTCTACCTACTCACATTGGAACCTCTAGAAATCTCAGCTTCAATTTCATTCTTGATAGAGTCAGGGATAAACTAAACTCTTGGAAAGATAACAAAAAGTCCTATGCTGGTAGGGCTATATTGATCAAAGCGATCCTACAAGCTATTCCCACTTATATAATGAGCTCATTTTTGCTGCCTAAAGGATTGTGAAAAAATATGGAAAGTACTATTGCTAATTAGCGGTGGGGAGAAAAGAAAATTCACTTGATCAATTGGAACAGAGTTTACACCCCCAAAAAGAAAGGGGGCCTTGGTTTAAGAACCTTTCATGAATTCAATAAAGCTCTGCTAGCTAAATAGGTTTGGAGGATGCATATTGAATCTCGGGCTCTTGTGTCTAGGGAGTTAAAAGCCAAATATTATCCTAAAGTGGATGTTTTTAAAGCCACAATTGGATTTCGAATCATTTGGGTTTAAAATCCTAACACAAAAACCTTTGGGAACAAAAGTTTTTGGAGTTGGAGACCTAATTGATAAGGAAAAAGGTTATTGGAAGACTGACCTCATCAATAATACCTTTAATCAACATGATATTAAATCTATACGGAACATTTCCCTGTATAACTTGGAGGAGGAGGACTCGACTGGGTGGATGGCCAAGATGGATGTCCATTATGATGTGAGAGGAAGTTAAAAATATTTTAGAGAGAGAAAGAGTGTGATGAGTGAGATAGAATGCTCACGCTTCTGGATGTGAAATTGTGAAGGGAATAGCATCTACTGATACAAAGAAGGAAATTTCCATGAGACTAAATTATAAGCCAATTAATTGACACCTTGCTCCAATCGATTAGAAGCCCAAAAAATTAACGACTATGAAGATTTAAAAGGAAAGAAAAGATACAGAGGCTTTACCCTTCATTAAGACGTTATCACAGACATTTAAGGACAATTTTTCACTAACTCAATTGATTTGGTATGATTGTCAATGGATTGGTCAATACAAAATTTTGTCCAAAACTATTATGACAGTTTCCAATTCAATAGGCACGACTCCAAAACATTTTTAGGGATCTATTCTTAAGAAGTAGAGGCTCAAAACTTTTTTTAGTGTGTGTGTATGTGTGATTTAGCCATATATATATTTACGAAAAAGCCCTTTTTTTTACAAAACACGGTTCACTCAGACGCAATAGGGAGAACTTTCACACTTTGAAGCTTCAAGACTTGTTAAGTAAAACAATAATATAGAAAATTTATTGAATCTTATTAGAGACTAGGCTTGAGATTTATTCATGTTAAGTACCATCATTAGAGGATGTTTGCAGTGATCATCAAACCCTAACTTGTCTGCTTGTATCTTTTAACACTTGTGATATTTGAATCCTCATAGCTTATAAAGGTTGTTATGCAAGTTGTCATACAAGTTCGTTATCAAAAACTCCTTTTATTTGTCATCATTAAAAGCATAATATCACGCTTTGATGAATTCTTCCAGTATCCTACAAAACATGGTTCGACAAATATTTCAACTCAAACTTCCAAGAAGTTCCATGGCCGTAAGGATCAATAAGTCCATTTAAATATTACCTTGATCAAAGACCATTAATACCACTAAGCATCATCATGATCAACAACCATCAGGACCATATTTATTTGATATACTCAGAGTATACTTATGCTTTGTAAAACTTCTTTAAATTTGTAAATAGCCTATTTAAAGCTGCAAAGCCTTCATGCAAAACAAAATTAATTTTTCACCTTTGGTACCCAAATATTTTTGGTTCCTAGTGCATTAGTGACTTTAAAAGTTCTACAGCTACCCCCTTTAGACCATCTTATTCATTTAATTTTGCATAACAATAATGTTCCATATGACCAAGCTTATTGTAGAAATTGTATTTGAAAACATGACAATTATATTTCTCCTTAGCATGTCAGATATTACTAAATGATTTATTAGGTTTATAACATAAGGCATTTTTATTGTACGAAGCTCTTTGACTAAATAGGATTAAAATTAATTTCTTTTTATCCTTAATAAATTTTCCTAGGGTTTCATGCAAACAAGTAACATCGTTTCTTAATGATTCACATTTTTCTGATTGACTTCTAATGTTGTTATTTCTTCCCCAAGAATTTTACTTTTGTTTTCAAGAAATTCAAAAGCAACATTGTTGTCTTTTGAAAACATAGAAACAGATAACAAATCGTGTGTAAAGCAAGGTACAAGGAGAATATTATTAAGAGAAAGTGTATAAGATGGACATGAGTTGGAATAAACATAAGAGGAACCTACACAATGTTGAGTGATTGACCATTGTTTACATTTATTCCACAATTACTTGAATAAGGTTTCTTAGTGTGCAAGTAAGCATACTTAGAAGTAAGATGGTGTGAAACACCTGGGTTAGAAAACCTTGCCTGACTTTCAAGATCACTAGGCAAGGAATATTCATTTGTTGTTGACATCATGACCAATGCTAGAGAATCAGAGGTGGATGCTTCAGTATTTTAAGTAGGCAAACTTGAAAAGTCTGAGTTCTTGTCATGAGGTTAAGTAGGAGTAAAATGCTCATAAAATAGATGCCAACAATCAATCACAATATGACCATATTTTCTACAAAGTTGACATGTAGGTCTATTTCCAAATGATGAGCTTCCTCTTTCACGACCGCTACCTCGCGACATACATCCACGACCACGACTGCTGGAGATATTGTCATGCACACCACTTGTTTGATCATTCGCATACTCTATATTCGCTGACACGGATGACACAACCGGCTCTTGGCAAAATTTATCAAGCTGAGCCTTTAGAACATAGAGAAATGCTTCCACATCATATAGAGATTATGGCTCAATGGTACCATACATTTGCATAACAAACGAGTTTAAAAACAGGCTTTATGTGCAATGGTGAGTTTAAAAAATGTTGTATGTTTGCATTTAGAAGAAAGGTCTTCTATTTATAAGCATGGTTTATGGGTTGTGTGTGAAGGAATCAGTTTGAATTGAGCTCTCTATCAAAAAAAAGTTTGGTTGGATTTCAAGTGGAAAGTACATGAAATGCATGGTCTCAAGAATGAGTATGGTGTGTTTCTAGAGTGGATGCAAAGATTAGGTAGAAAGAAAACATGTTTAGCAGACTTGAGATGGAGTGTAATCAGGCCATAATCTCCTTTTACAAAGCTCCAAGAAATGTTCATGTTTAAAGTGGACTTTTTCAAAATGGAAGTGGCAACTTTTGTTCAAAAGAAGAATGAAACTTGAACAATGCTTGGAACACTTGAGTAATGCATCAAGGACTTGTGTAATTCATCAATTAGACAAAGATTTAGAAGCAAAATAGGCTGCAAAGCAAGATTGCATTGTTGGTGTAGAGGTTGGTCATGAAACTGAACATGGTTTTGAAATTCAAAAACAGTTTTGGCATAGCAACTTCCCCTCTTCGAAACTTGATACTCAAGTAAAATAAGTTCATGTTCTTAGACTCTTTGAAAAGATAAGATCAACCTCTAAAATTTTCATATCGGGCATTTGGTTTGAATTAACTTACATCTTGGAGAAAACGGGCCAACAAAATTGGAATTTTAACGGAAAAACACTTAGAAAAATTTCCAAGTATTTGACAACTTTGAGATGCGAACTTGATCAATCCATATCTTTCAATTCTTATGAGATTTTTGGTCCATTATTTTTGCTATGCTGTAGTATCAAATGCCAGCTTTAAGTACTTCCCTTGGGAATGAAAAAGTTACAAGGTTGGAAAGTTGGCCATATGAACATGTATTTCCATAACTTAGAATTTTTTTCAATATTTTCATCTTTGCCCTTTTTACAAGTTACCTCAAATTTCTTGATTTTTCTTGATCAAATTCAACTACTAACCACATTTTCATGAAATTTGACTTGAGAAGTCCATGTTTGACCAAAAATCTCAAAGGTCAAAGTTTGACTTTGAGTAATTGACTTTTCCAGATGAATTCAAAACTTGCAATTTCAATGGGAACTTGTGATCATGATGCAATCTCCATCTCATTAGGACACCTTGAGGCTATATAGATGATAAGCTTGAGGATCCCTTGATTGGTACACAATTGAAGCTCAACCCTTGAAAACTCTAATGTTTGAATTTTGACTGAGGGCATAAAAACTCTAATTTGCTTCAACACTTGATGGATCCATGATGAAACCTTAATGTGGTGAGATATTTAGGAAGAAGAGGACCTCTTGAGATGATGAAGACCCAAGTCACAAGATGCCTGTAATTCAAATCCCTCTATGTTCATGATAATGAAATATCTCAAGCACCAACTTGTGTGCAATAATTAGATGAAACCTAGGTATGTGTGATTGAAGAAGTCAAAAGACTTAATGAAATGATGCACATGGTATGGGATTTTAGGTAAAAGAATTAGGGTATGACACATTGGCTTAGTAATTTAAGAATTACTCTAACATCTTTACAATACTCTAACCACTTAGACATGAACCATGCATGCTTTCACTTTCTCTTTTAAACAATCTTTAAAGACTCAAGATCTCTTGTTTGATTCATCATTGATTCTACACTTTAACTAAGGTTTGACTTCTTTTAACTAATGAGGTCGGATAAAGCTTTTTGATGGAAACCAACATCAGAGATTGCTTGACCATAAATCATCTAGGACTCCACTTAACATTGCTTGATATTAGTGTTGGATATGTTCATAACCTTATGATTTCTATTGATATAGAAATTAAGAACATAACTCTAAACTAATCCTTATGAGTCAAACATTCCATCGACTCACATCCCTTAAACCCATACCATAATTCAATCAGAGAATGAAAGCGAAGGCGTTCCTGAGTTTGCCATTAAAATCGTTGGAGGTTTGTGGGTATGTGATCTTCTTATTCGTAGAGTTCCTTAGGGTTTCTTGAATCTCTTTTGATGCAAATGAAAAGATAATCCTAATAAACTGTGTAATTTAATCGCTCTACAAATGGGGATCATAACCCATATAAATAACCTTAGGTTTATTTCTTAGTTTACAATATTCTAATTTTTCCCATCATCAAATTAGATATTGACTTATGGTATCTACACAATAACCGTACCTTTCATGACATTTATGCTTTTAACTACAGACTTAATACTAATTAGACCAAGATCTTTCATTTCAAAATTTCTTAATAGAAATTTCATGGTTTCGTGCATCATTCCTATATCATTAGTGGCAAGCAGCATGTCATCAAAATACAAGATCAAGAATATGATCTTGCTCCCACTGAATTTATGATACACAAAATCCTCAACAACATTCACCTTGTAAGGACCCAATTTTATTTTCCGTATTTATTTATTTATTAGGTGTTTTATTTTATTAATTATTGTTTGCGTGATAATTAATTAATTGGTGTGTTTTGTGATTATTTGAATATGTGCGATATTTGAATAATTGAATCGATATGTTAAGACTAATAAATAGTTAACGAGCCTAATTAAGTAGAATATAAAATTTAGTGGGTTAAGCCCAATTTGACAAAATAGAGTTAGTGAGAGTATTATGAGAAAAAACCTAGAATTAGAAGAGATAGAAAAGAAAAAGAGGCAAGAAAGAAGAGAAAGAGGGGAGGAGATTCTTGAAAAGGGAGGACTTGAGATTCAAGGTAAGGGTTTGAATCCAAATGATTATGGGTAGTATGATTGGGTAATGTTGTGGGTAATGATATGATATGTGTATAATCTTCATTCTCTCAATTTCATATGTTAGGGCTTTGTAGATTTGTGAGAATTTGTGGATCAAAACATGTTTAATGATGTTATAATGTAAACACATAAGTAGTAACATGTTAGGAACTTGATATATGTGTCAAATTTCTATTTGGAATGATATTTTGGTGGGATTGTAATGAAATTCGTATGTTGTCAAAAATGGGATATTTTCTCCAAAATTTGCACAGTCGCGCCGCGGGAAGGTTTGGCCACGCCGCGCGAAACTCTCTGACTTGACATCGTGCCGCATGGGTGACGTGACGCGCCGCGATAGTCTGTTATGAAAATTCCGTGATTTTGATTCTTGGCTTGGGGGTTTGTATACTTGTGATTTTAGAAGAGTTTCCATGTATTTTAATAATTTATTCAATGATGTTTGGATATGTTTTGGATGGAATTTATACATGTACAAACGCTTGAAAAGTGTATGTGTTATATTGTGAATTGATGAATAATGATACCATACATGCTATGCTATGCTTGAATACATGTGATTGAATTGTTGTGTTCTATTGTGTGTATTGGTTTGGATTGAAATCATGTTGTGTAATGTTTTACAATGTTGGGAGAGATGTGATTATGTAGTTTAAGAGGTTGAGAATCATATTATTTGCATAAGTCTTGTTTGTTGCACACTTACACTAGCATGAGTCTTTGAAAGAGGCAATATCGGGTAACCTCGTGGAGATTGTTTGCTTGTCCCAAACCTAACGAGTATGGGGTTTGAAAGCTTAACGCGTATGAGGCTTTGAGGTGGTTATCTAGTCTAAGAGATGGACGATCGGCTTGCCGGAAATGATAATGGAGGGATCCACATGCATATCGCATAGAGTCACACTTGAGTTACACGTGTCGGTGTGAGTTGTTGTTGTGTGATATGATTATGTGGATATGATTTTGGTTAATATGCGTATATGTGGATGTTGTGATTTGGTATTGTATACTTGATTTGTATTCATCATTGGATACAATGGTTGGTTGTAATAATTGGATATGATTACTTGAATTATGGAACTTTGTCGAATGAGCTAAACATGTGAATCTTGATATATTGTATAAGATGCATGTTTATGTGAAGAATGATGAATTCTTGAAATGTATTCTTGTTGTATTTTACATTTCCCATTATTATGCTTATTCATAATGATTTGAATTCTCACCCTTCTACTTGAACGATGTTCACTGCGACATCGTGCAGGTTCCGACGAGTAGTGAGCTTGTCTGAGGATTTAGCTGAGGAGCTTTCGGTTTAACTTTTGATTAGATAGAGAGTCAAAAGTTTTGGTCATGTAACACTTGGGAGTTTATTTGAACTCATGTTTTGGTTCTTTGGATATTGTTATCTTTTCGCATTTTAACATGATATTTTGAATATGGTTGTTGAAGGCTATGTTGCCTAGTTATTGGATTTCATATAACATAGTTGATTATGTTATTTTGAATTGGTAGCTGAATATAGTATGAGATATATTCATTTAAATGGTTTGATTGTAATTATTCTTCCGCAAGCGATATGCGTAATTAATGAAACATGAAGTTTTCAAATTGTGTTACGAAATGACCAGGTGCATGTTTGTATTTTGTTTTGGGGTTTTCGTTGCGGTGAAAACAACAGGTGACACCCTTTTTATTTTATGCATGTTAATACTCTGTGAATGTTTAATTGTAATTTAGGTTTAAAAAGGGATTTTACATACCTCAAAACCAAATGAGAGAATTACTTCATGAAAATTCTGGTACCACTGACGAGACGATTGCTTTAGTCCATAAATAGATTTTTTCAATTTGCAAACCATATTCTTTGAGTCTCCCGACACAAAGTTGTTTTGTTGCAACATATAGATCGTTTCATAAATATTGCCATTGAGGAATATCATTTTGACATCCATTTGACGGAGTTCCAAATCATAATGTGCAACAAGTGCCATGATTGTCCTAAAAGAGTATTTCGATGAAACTACAGAGAAAGTCTCTTTAAAGTCATTCTTTTTCTTTTGGATATAAGACAAGCCTTATACCTCTCCAAATTACCGTTAGAATCTCGGTCGGTCTTAAAAATCCATTTGTAAATAATTGGTTTTACATGTTCTAGTAACGGGACAAGTTCCCAAACCTTATTGTCTTGCATGAACTTATACTCCTCTTTCATTGCTTCAATCCACTTTTTCAAAATGGAATCCTGCATGGCTTGGCGGAAGTTGATTGGATGAACTTCCATCATACCATTATTTTACTCATGGTCTTGGATAAAGGCTATGTAATCTTCCAGAATAACATTTCTTCTTTCTGTAGTGGATCTCCGCAAAAGGTATTAGTTCTTGTAACACTTGTTCTTGAGGATCTTGAGTTTGTTCTTCATGAATTACCAAATCATCTTGAGTAGGAAGAAATTCAACAATGTCTTGTAGAGGTTCCATATTTGCTTGATCAAAAGCAACTGTATGAATTAGTTCTGGGATTGTTACTGATTCTTCCTCTAAAACAAAGTCTCCAACCTTATTATTCCCCATAAACTCAATATTCTCAAAGAATGTGGTTGTTCCCGTCTCAAAAATTTTAATTTGGGATCATAAAATTTATAGCCCCTAGATCTTTCAGAATAACCACCAATAAAGTAGCTGATCACTGTTCGAGAGTTTGATTTCTTTTCATTTAGCCTATAAGGCCTTGCCTCATCTGGACATTCCCCATACGTGAAAATGGCTCAAATATAGAATCAAGAACAGAACTCTAAACTTATCCCTATGAGTCAAATATGTCATTGATTCACATCCCTTAAACCCATACCAAAATTCAACCAGAGAATGAAAGCTAAAGTATACTTGAGTTTGCCATTAAAGTCGTTGAAGGTTTGCAGGTATGTGATCTTCCGCTTTTAAGAGTTTCTTATGGTTTCTTAAATCTCTTATGATGGGGATGAAGAGAGAATCCTGATAAACTGTGTAATTCAACCACTCTATAAAGGAGGATCATAACTCATATAAATAACCTTAGGGTTATTTCTTAGTTTTCAATATTCTAATTTGGTTCTTCATCAAATTAGATATTGACTTATGCTATCTACATAATAACCATATCTTTCATGATTTTAGTCACATACTTAATATTAATTAGTCCACTATAATTTTGACTAATTAAATAATGACTCTAACACATATAATATTATATTTATGACAAAAAATTATAACAATTAGATATTGAATATGTCTTAATACTTTCATTTTTTTAAAAAAAAAACATCTTGATATTGATAGATCATCTCTGATTAATACTTTTTTTCTTCCATATATATGTATTTTCTTCATAGATGAAGATTGCACATCATAATAGTATTATCATCAGAACCATTATAAACACGTGACAGTTGTAAATAATTATACCTGCAAACATGTAGATTCATAAATTTCATAAATTATAAAGAAACAAAAGACTTATAAAATCTAAAAAAGAAACAGTTAAAGTATAAGTATGGGCAATATAATTTTCCTTATTTTCCTTATGTATCATTTTGGTGATCTAATCTAATTTTCTTTTATTTTCAAACTTCTCTATTTTCTCAGACCATAGATTATGTCCTTTTTTAATCTATTTTTTTCGATTTTCCTTTTTTTTTAATAAAAATTTGAAAATATTTTAATAACGAGGGATGCAAGTCCAAGTTTAAGAAACTCTAAAAAAATATAAATCTTTTCATAAATAAGCTCCCTTGATAGAAAAGTTAAGGAACACCAAATCACATCTAAAAAAATATCTTAAGAGGTTTGTGTCAAAGATGTTTGGATAGCAAATTTAAAAATCTATATATAATTTTTTTTCATGAATAATTATATAATAATTTAAAGTCTAAAAACTGAACGCACGTTTTTAAAACAAATACTCTACATTTAATTATAATTATATTTTTTATATTTTATCCTAAAAAAAGTCAATAATTCAACTAATTTTCAATATCAAAAACAATTTCTAATGGTGTGTTTGTTTCAAGGTTACTAAAATTATTCTTCGGAATATGATTATGGGAATACAATATTCCCATGTTTGATTCAAGTTTTAAAAAGTTATTACAAGGAATTTTTTATTCCAAGGAATATTATTTACACATTATTTTTCAATTCTTATTCCAAGACATAAAGGGTGAGAATAAAATATTCCCATGGGAATAACTTAAACCAACTCTAACTTCCAACTATCACACATTATTATTATTATTTTTAATGTTTTATAATTTAAAATTAAACAAATTTTATTATTATGCCTAAGAATCTAAATTTCTACCAAACACATAGATTGGAATAATATTCCCGGGAATAATAATCCTTGGAATAGTATTCCAAAGAATATAATATTAAGCCATGAAACAAACACACCGTAGGTGTATATATAAAAAAACAGGCTAACAAAACACACATTATCAACAACACAATTTGATCTTACATCTGTCAAAAGAAAGTGTCATCTTCCATGTGCCTCTATCCCACAACAACATATCAGCGACAAACACCTTTGTTTTACTTTGTCACTCTCATTTTTTATTGCCGTCTCTCCCCAAGACCATACCAATGCCATGTAACACAACTTAATGTTAAAACAAACAAAAAATATGAATTTGCTTGCAAGCTGTTCATGGTAGCAACAAACAACAATAATTTAGTTATACAAAAAACGCATTATTTTTTTTTTTAAGGCCTGCACGCGGTGGAAAAGCGCGTGGGAAGTGATAAAACTGAAAAGGCGTTGTGAACGAAATTAAGTGATTCTTAAAAGAAAAGGAAAAAACGTAAGGAGTTAGGACCAGTAAACAAGAGTAGTAGCATCAGCTTTATTTGGTTTTTCACTTTTGTGAGCCTCGTGATACTATTATACTACTGTGTGTGTTTGTGTTGTATTGTTGTACCTTCTCTCTTTTACATTACATAGCCTCTCTTTCTCTCACTCACACAATTTCTATCACTATGGCTTTTCTCAGCTTAACCCAAACCACATTCTTCACCGATCTTCATTAATTTCAATTCAACAACAAAGAAATAATGGCTTCGGTTATTTTTATTATTCTTCATTTATTTCTGCAGCTGAGTTGTTTCCGAGTTAGTAACTCGGAGCCGACTCAGGACAAGCAAGCTCTCCTTGCTTTTATTTCACAAACACCACACTCTAACCGTGTTCAATGGAACGCTTCGGATTCCGTTTGTAACTGGGTCGGTGTTCAATGCGACGCTTCAAGTTCCTATGTTTATTCACTCCGTTTACCCGCCGTTGGTCTTGTGGGTCGGGTCCCGTCGAACACTATCGGAAGGCTAACGAATCTACGTATTCTCAGTCTCCGTTCTAATGGTCTTTCCGGCGAGATCCCTTCCGATTTCTCTAATTTGACTTTTCTTCGTAGTGTATATCTTCAAAAGAATAAATTCTCCGGTGGGTTTCCGTCTAGTTTAACTCGGTTAACTCGTTTGACTCGCTTGGATCTCTCTTCCAACAACTTTTCCGGCTCAATTCCTTTCTCCATCAACAACTTGACTCATCTCAGTGGTTTGTTCTTGGAGAATAACACGTTCTCCGGTAGTCTTCCGAGCATTACTGCGAATTTGAACGGCTTTGATGTTTCTAATAACAACCTCAACGGTTCTATCCCCAAGACGCTGTCGAAATTCCCGGAATCTTCTTTTGCCGGAAACATTAATCTCTGTGGTCCACCATTGAAGTCGTGTAGCCCGTTTTTTCCAGCGCCGGCGCCGTCACCGGGTTTAATTCCGCCGGTGATTAAACCGGGGAAGAAATCTAAGAAGCTTTCCACAGGCGCCATTGTTGCAATTGTAGTAGGTTCTGTTCTGTTCGTAGCGTTACTGCTTCTACTGTTACTATGCTGTCTCCGGAAACGTCGCCGGCAACCAGCGAAACCACCAAAGCCAGTTGTTGCCGCGGCTCGTTCCGCGCCTGCAGAAGCCGGAACATCGTCTTCCAAGGACGATATAACCGGTGGATCAGCAGAAGAAGCGAGGAACAAATTGGTGTTCTTTGACGGAGGAATATACAGTTTTGATTTGGAGGATTTGCTTAGGGCTTCTGCGGAGGTTTTGGGAAAGGGAAGCGTTGGGACTTCGTATAAAGCGGTGTTGGAAGAAGGAACTACGGTGGTTGTTAAGAGGTTGAAAGATGTTGTTGTTACAAAGAAAGAGTTTGAGATGCAAATGGAGATTCTGGGTAAAATTAAGCATGAGAATGTGGTTCCTCTTAGAGCTTTTTACTTCTCCAAAGATGAGAAATTGCTTGTGTATGATTACATGCCCGCCGGTAGCTTATCTGCTCTACTTCACGGTATGTTATTATCAATGTCATTATGCTTAATTTTATGGTAATTAAGTAATTAATCATTCATTATTCATTCAATAGTAGTACTATGCAGTAGAAGTTTTATTCAAAATTTCATGAATATGATATGATTTTTATACTTTCGAGGTGTTTTGTTTCCGACATTTCCTTGTGTTCATATTTGGAGTTATACCTTTTTGATGGAATTAGCATTGTCTGTTTCTGGAATTTTGACTAAATTCCTGTTACAGCTGTTACACTAGTGGAATTTAGGTTATTTTAATTTCAATTACAGAAATATTTTAATGTGTTTATTGGTAGTAGTATTTGTTTATTGTTGTGAAGTAATGTGTGTGCTTAATCTTAATGCTTAGTGCTTGATGACGGAGGATATTACTAATGTCATAATGTTACTTGCATATTAATTTATGAATCAATGGTTTAATAGGAAGAGTGTACCGTAAATGGGAAGTTTGTGATGTTATGCTTTTCCCTCCATAATAATGTAGAACATGCTTCTGAAGCAAACATTCTCAACTCATTATATTATTGATTTGCAAGGTTGTCTTTTTTTATTATTTAATAATTCATTTTCCATTGTTGCATTTTCTTCCCCCATCCAATGCACTCATGATATGTCTCTCCGACATTATTTCTACCTGTTTTTGTTCTTTGTTCTTTTCTTTTTCCTCCTTTAATGGAGAAAAGTAAAGGTAGTGTCGCATTGACTATTTCTCTCCGTGATTGATAAAATAAAAAGGAGAATCAGAATTTCTGTTTTTTTTTTTTACTTTGCTTTTGAATAACGTTAGGTTCACTCAAAGTGAAAGAGAAAAAAACACTCAAACTAAACTACAAACAATCTCAAATTCATGCTTTTTATTTTATACAAGTTCCACGACATTGAACAAATGATTTCATTGTGATATGATATCTTGCTGAATTAAAACTGCTAGAAGCCATGAGACTATGAGACGAAAATAGCAATAAAAATAGATTGATTTGTAACTTTAGCAGTTGACATAAATCATGAATATTGATTAGTTAAAATATCATTTTAATATTAATTATGCATTTGTTTAATTACTATTACAACTATGATTATATAGGAAGCAGAGGATCTGGGCGAACACCGTTAGATTGGGACAACCGAATGAGAATAGCCCTTGGAGCATCAAGAGGACTAGCATGCCTCCACGTGTCAGGCAAAGTAGTCCACGGCAACATTAAATCTTCCAACATCCTCCTCCGAGGACCCGACAATGACGCAGGCGTTTCGGACTTTGGTCTCAACCCGTTATTCGGAAACGGATCTCCATCAAACCGGGTAGCTGGCTACCGCGCACCCGAAACCCTAGAAACCCGAAAAGTCACATTCAAATCCGACGTATACAGCTTCGGCGTTTTGCTGTTGGAGCTATTAACAGGAAAAGCACCCAATCAAGCTTCACTAGGTGAAGAAGGAATCGATCTACCGAGGTGGGTCCAATCCGTTGTTCGCGAAGAATGGACCGCAGAGGTTTTTGATGCTGAGTTGATGAGGTTTCATAATATTGAAGAAGAGATGGTTCAGTTGTTGCAGATAGCGATGGCTTGTGTTTCTGTGGTGCCTGATCAGAGACCAAGTATGCAAGACGTGGTGCGCATGATTGAGGATATGAATCGTGGGGAGACTGATGAGGGTCTTCGTCAGTCGTCGGATGATCCTTCGAAAGGATCCGAGGGTCATACTCCACCTCAGACAAGGACTCCACCTAGATCACGCACACCGTAGTAAAACCTCTTAAAGAAAAAAAAAGTAAAGTATTTGTTGAATTAAAATTAAAATTAAAGATCATAAGAAAAAAGGACAAGACAAGGTGGTGGGTCACTCTTATGCCTACTCTGCTCTGCTCTTTCCGGTGGTGGTCCAATTAATGTGTATTTTATTCCCTTAAATGTATTTTATTTTAATTTTTTATTTTATTTTATTAGTTTTGATGATTTTTATTTTTTACAGGGTGGAGAGTGTGATAATTGTTCATGAAAGTGGGGTTTGGGGGTTAGTTGTTTTCCTTGTACCGATTAAGATTGACCATTTAATGATTTTTAATTGCTATTTTCCTCAGTTTTTTTTATGGTTAAATGTTTATTAGCAGTAGTAATTGTTTTGATAGGCTTGTCGTATGTTAGTGTGGTCATTATAAGCAAAGCGGTTGTTACATAATGATAACATAAACTTTGCAAAGACGTCACTTGCTTTTGATAATTACTCATAGTACCAAAACAAGTTATAATGAATAAGCATGAAGAAAAGTAATCATAAACAAATGTAATCAACATTGGAATTAATTAAAATAATAAGTTAAGCAAAATATGTAAAATGAATCACACGCGCTCTGGTGAGAGTGTGATGAGCATATCACATGTAAAGCAAAAGAAGGACTGATTCACATGGAGCCGGCCAGGATTGGTGGGAAAATGTAGCTAAATGACAGAGTTGCCCTTGGTGTTTTTGTGTGGAGAACAGGCTGGCGGGAGTTTTGTATTGTGAGTAACGAGGAGCTTTTTGTTTTTTGACCCAATGATATTGGACCCCACTAGTTAATCCGGTTGTCCAATCTTATATTACTAGTACTAATTACAGTTTGGTGTTCTTATTATTAGTTGCTTACTAAACACATCATATGCTAGTTAGTTACGTTAACTTACTCACTAGTCGTTTTTTCTCTACGTACAAATTGTCCCTGTATTAAGATTTGATGTCAAAGGAAACGAAAAGAGTTATGGCGTTTCACAAAGTGTAAGTTGCATTCCAGTACATCGATTTCAATTATTTAATGTTAATAGAGCAGTTTTATTGAGTTAAGATGGACTATGTAGTAACTGCAGATTAGAAAACAGTGTTATGTTTTCAATATTGTGGAGCTACTATTTGACGCTAGTACGTAGGAGAACGCGCCAGCGCTTCAAAACTTGTTCCATCGCATTCATTCCTCCATAATTCAAAGCTACTAATAGCTGACATGTGGTGAGACATTGGGGGAGGTCGCAAACTGTCATTTACTTGCATGTGTTTCTTTGTCTTTACCCTTCAAATTATTTCAAAAAGTGCATAGTAGTGTAAAGAAAACTATTTAACAAATATATTTCTTGTAAAAAAATGGCATTTAAAAAAAATATATTTCTTGTAAAAAAATGGCATTTAAAAATTTTGTAAAAAAGTGAAGACGATATCTCAATGCACCACATCGATCTCTTATACACCGCGCAAAATTTCATTTTTGCCATCAATTTTTGTAGATACACTTCCGATTCCGAAAGCATCATATTTATGTAAAAAAATTGATAGATTCCGTAGTTACATCTACGGAAGTATAATAAACTACTATATATAGGGAAAAATACAAATAAATTCAGTTCAGGGATAGTTCCATAGGTTCATTTACGGAATGACTTAGTGCCATATTATTTTGTAGATGCATCTATGGAAGTGTCTGATATAGTTTGAACCAACATGATCACTCCCTCCATTGTTTCATTTCTTCAAACTCTCCATATTCCACACCCTAAAAACCCTACATCATCAATACCTTATTTCACTCCAAGACTAAACCGGTTAAGACAAAGGGAGCTCTGAAAAAAGTGAAGCCTACGTCGAATGACAACTCGACTACACGAGATCCTTCATATTGTGAGCACGTCGACAAACTCTTTCCCGACTCACCTACTCCTAAATCTCAAAAAAGTTCAAACAAATGAGTTCGCATTAGCAAACCGCCTCCTACACCTATTGCTCCGAAAGTTTCGATTCTGACACCTATTGCCACAAAAATTCCATCAATTGAAGAGGTACATATTGCTCCAAAAATTCCATCAATCGGAGAGGTGCATATTGCTCCAAAAATTCCATTCATCGACGAGATGCTGGTTTTTATGCAAAAATACATCGACCGGATCGTCAATGTGGTTGGGGACAGTAATTGCAGATTCTGGGTCGTATCGGCTTTGCTTGGTAAGGGAGAGGATGACCATAAGCTTGTCCGTCCTGAACTTATCGAAGAGTTGATGAACCATAAAGACTCGTACACGCGGGTATTTGGAGACAAAGCTATATTTGAATTGATTCACAGAGCTCTTGTTCCTTGGTTGGGCGCTTACGCACCGACTTCAAAATGGACGAGATTCCCGGAAATGGGACATCTTATTGCATGCGCATATGACATGGTATGCATTGACTTGACACAATATGGTTTTTCGGAAGCCTTTTTTTCGCTCCGCACCTCCTACAAATCCGAATGATCGTATTATGTGTGTTGGATAACTCGCAAAATCAAAATATTTTGTGCAAGTTTACTTGAAACAGGGATGCCCCATACCACCTACGTCACCAGAATGGGCACTTCATCATACCGAAGCTGCTGATACGTGGCGGGATCGTTTTGTGGATATGATGCACGATTTTGAAAGGTTGAACAACATCGAAAAGGAATCAAATGCCGAAAAGTCAAGATTAGAACCTCCAATAAATTTAGCCGGCGACAGTTCTTTTGATGTATTTATCTAGTTTCAAAGTGTAATATATGCACTCTATAACATTGCAATATAATCCTTTTTTGTGTTTATATGTTTGTGTCTATGTGTTTCCAAGTGTTTATGTTTTTGTGTTTATGCTGCTACTGCATTGAGTTCTGCTAAAAAAACTAACAGGGAAACTTTCGTAGATGTATCTACGAAAGGGTCTGATATTAAAAATTATGGGTGTTTACGGTAGATGCATCTACGGAACGGAGAAATCTATGATACTTCTGTGGATATATCTACAGAACATTATGTGATAAAAATTGTGTGGTCCATCCAAAGGCTTCTATAAATTTGGGGTTTCTAGGGTTGAATTATTACACACAGACACAAACACAAACCCTAAACACAAAAATGGCTCACATAAGGCAATGTTCAGGACAACGAACATCATCCAAGCGTCTCGATCCTGAACCGATTTTTCTCAGAAGGGATGTGTGTCTCACATTGGATCCACATATTTGGATTATTTTTTAGCTTTTTGATTCTTATTTGTAAGTTAGTTTTGCTTTGTGATTTGCAGTTGTTAGCACTTGTTTGTGAATCACTTTAAGACTCTCTTGTACCCTCAATTGATTATAGTGGAGCTATTTATTTGGTCTGGACGACTAGTAGTTTTTACTTTCTTTTTGAGGGTTTTTCAACGTTAAAAATATAAGTGTTCTTTTGTGCGTTTATTTGTTTGATTTGTCGTCTTATATTTGTTGTTGATCCTTAAGGTTCCTACAAGTGCGAGTAATTTTTATATCTGTTGCGTATTGTCTGTTACTGTGTTTTAATTTCCCATTAGAGCTATATCAGAGCTCTTGGTTAAGAGCTATTTTACTTGTTTGAATGATGGAGTAAAATATAAAGATAAAGATGGTATTGTTGAATAATTCTAATAACCATTTATGGAAGGGTAATGTAGCGGGGAAAATCTGAGACCGAAGCCATAGGATTGACTCGACTCGATATTTCGTTTGAAATCGCCACCGCGCTTTATTGTTTCTAAAGGAAAAGGGAAAAGAACGTAAAACCCAAAGTTTTTTTTAAAACAAAAGAGAACTCAGGTTCGGGTGTTGATTATACAAGGGGAAGGTTTTAAGCACCCCTCATATCTATGGTAATCCACAGGAACCTTTTTGAAAATCTGTGTCGTGTGTGCTAAAAAAAAGAGTTTGTTTTATTTTAAGAATAAGCTCGGCAAGACATTAAGCCTTGTGCCTACATACCTCCTCGGTGCAATGGAGAAGTCAGAGCTAATGTAATTCCGCTTAACGGGAAAACATTTTAAAAACGAATAAACACTTTATCGTCGTCGAAGAGAAATACTCAGCCGTTGATCTTGAGCATGAGAACAAATGAGTTCTTTGCATCGCAAATGAAAGAAGGGCTCCAACTCGGATGAAATCAACGAGTATGCCACTAGCTCTCTCACGCGGAAAAGATCTCATTATATCAATCAATTTCAAAATCGTGGGGTATAACCACTCGTTTCGACAATTAGTCGTGTCTAAACTTTTGAAGAAAAGCCACTAAGGGCAAAAGATATTTTTAAAAGAGAAGTTTCGAAAAGATTGCAAACATAAGAAGGTTTTTGAAAAAGGGAGAAGATTTTGAAAATTTAAGAATGGGAGGAGATGAAGAGGCTATCCTATTGCGTAAAATAAAAGCTAAGAAAAAGAACAGTCTGACCGAAAAAGAAGCCAACACTTGACATTATGGGTCAAGGTAGATTTCCCATCCTTTGGACTATTAATACCAACACATTATCACTTGGGGATCCAGATGAACTTATTATCTTTAGCACCACTTTTGCATTAAGCACATTAAAATTCTGACAAAAATCGGGCAGAGTAACGGCTGTTTTCGGGTAAAATCCTTATCTCAATGCCTTGGACTTAACCATCAAGGACTTTCAAGGAAATACCTGCATACACAAACAGACAACAATCCAATGCCAGACAGACAGAATAACAACATAGTAACAATAGAATAAGGGTCCAGAGGCACTAAGTCCATAAGTCCGAATCTCCAAAATGCTCGGGATAGTAACCAATAGTCCGAAAGAGAGCCTTAAGTGTTTTTTAGATTTTTGTTATTTATTAGTGTTTTAGTATAAAAGTAAAGTATGGTCCAAGTGGACAAAAAGAAAATAGCGGAAACATAAACATAGTGTCCAAGTGGACAAAGAGAAAATAGCGGAATGTAAATATGATGAAATGATAAAGCATAAAGCAAAATATAAAGAGAAATATAATAAATTGCGTAAATTAAAGTCAATTGTTAAATGTTAAAGATAACCATCTTGAAACTTGTCAAGTATGTTATCAAAGTTAGTAAGAAAGATCGATGGTGAGTGAAGGATGTTCTCGGATTTAAATTCAATGGACATTTATCAGAAGCTTGATAAAATCATAGCGACTACACGATAAACCTCCATAAGTCTTAAATCAACCGCATACAATTCTCTTCCATATTTGATCTTTTTAATTCGGGACACGAAATGTTGCGCTATGTTAAGCAGATCGCCAAGTGACTTATGTAGAAGTCACCCTACAACGAGGCCGGTCAACAATCTTTGTGCTAATACATGCTAGAAAACGATATGTAGATCGCTCTCCGAAAGCAATACCGCACGAAAAGAAAAATGAGGAGTGATCTAGTCTTTACCAAGAATCCATAAGAATCCTCAAGGTATTAAGACTTTCATCGATCAAAAGAAAAAGAAATAAAAGATGGAACCACATTATAAGCTCCTTTCATCCATAATTTCAATCACTTAATTTTGCGGATTTGGATTCTCATACTATCGACGCCCTAAGTCCATTGATATTAGAGAGAAATTAGGCCTCTAATTTGTGATTCAAAGAAAATATCAAAAGAATGGAGTAGAAGAAGAGTTAGAACCAAAAACAAGTCAAAAATAGCAAAAACAAGCATTCTGCCTCACTGGAAATCGATTTACCTCTGTAGGAAATCGATTTCCTGCCTGCAGAATTCAGATCTGGCGCAAAAAACAGAGTGGAAATCGATTTCCCTCTGTAGGAAATCGATTTCCTGTGCACAGTTTTCAAAAAAACAGCATTATGAACCATAAAACTTGATTTAGACAAACATACAAACACCTTATGATCACATATCCATTGGAGCACGAATTTTCCACCAAATCACCATCAAATAGGACCAATATAGCATCAAAGATGCATTGAACACAAGCAACAAAGATCTACATCTTAGAATTTAGGAATTTACCAATTCTTGAAACAAATTGTTGGAGTAACTTCAAGAACAAGCACAAAGTGTATAGATCTTTCACAATTGGAGATGAACAACCAAAGAAAAGAGAGAAATGTAGGAGGTTTAGTTCAAAACTAGTAAGATTCAATGTGAATCTCACTAATTCTATGAGAATGAACTTTGGGTGAGGGTTTTGGAAAGGGTGAGAAATGAATTTGCAAGCATTTTTTTGGCTCTCCAAGCTTGAGAAATGAGAGAGTAGAGACCTCTATTTATAGGATGAGATCAAGAGTAGTGGCAATTTGGTCATTTGCTCTTGGTTAATTAACTTGTGTTTAATTGGTACTTAAATGGTATTTAAATGGTAAAAATGGTAAAATGAGGTTTAAGTGGGTTTAATGAAGGGATTAATTTTGGTGAGGTGGAAAAATGGCAAAGTGATCAAATAAAAAGGTGCCAAAATGATGTCAAGCTTCCCTCCTTATATTTTTTTGAATTTTGCGCATAGGAAATCGATTTCCCATAGGGGTAAATCGATTTCCACCTTCAAATTTCCAAAAAAATGTTTTCTTGCACTGTTTTGATTTTTGCCCGATCTTTTACCTGTAAAATATAAACAAAAGAGACAAAACACATATTTTTTTGATTTTGGTTAGTATGAACAAATAAAAAGCTAAAAGTGCTTGATGATTCCCCTCAGAGACAATCACAATATCAAAGATAAAGCCCCACAATGATGCTCTTGATTAATGATTAATATGCAATTGATGTATAATTTTAGGGTCAAAAATTGGGGTATGACAGGTAAGATGAAAGACTTATTATTTGTGAAGAAATTTACTGATTTTTAGTTCCGCAAAGCCGGATTCTGTGTCTGATGAAGAATGGGAGTTTAAACATCAACAAGTATGTGGTTTTATTTGACAATATGTATAAGATAATGTTTATAATCATATTGCTAATGAGTCACATGTCAAAACTTTGTGGGAGAAGATAGAGTCCTTGCATGCCTCTAAATCTGGGAATAATAAATTGTTCTTGTTGAATAGCTTCATAAGTTTGAAGTATAATGAGGGGACTTCTATTTCAGATCACTTGAGTGAATTTTAAGGTATCCTTGATCAGATGTCAGGAATGAGTATTAAATTTGATGACGAACTTTTGGGACTATTCTTATTGCTATCTTTACCAGAGTCTTGGGAAACGTTTCAGGTTTCTATTACAAGATCTGCTCCTAGAGGTATTGTTTCTTTAGAATCAAATAAGGGTGGTATTCTTAATAAGGAGATGAGAAGGAAGGCACGTGGTTCTTCATCTCAATCCGAGGTACTTGTCACTGAAAATTGGAGGAGAAGACATAAAAAAGAACTGAAGGGTGGTAGAGATAATAACAAAAGAAAGTCCAAGCCACGATACAAGAATCTAGAGTGTCATTATTGTCACAAAACAGGACACGTACAAAAGTATTGTTGTCAGTGGAAAAGGGATAACAAAGGCAAAAAGGTAAGTCTAAACAAAGAGATCACGATGATCATGATGATGATTGTGTTACTACTGCTACTAATGATGATCTTATTATTCTCCGTGATCATGAGTCTGTTAATCTTGTATCAGACAAGAGCATGTGGATAGTTGACAGTGGTGCTATATTGCATGTTATACCAAGGAAATATTTCTTCACATCTTACACTTCTGGTGATTTTGGAGTGTTGAAGATGGGTAATGATGGTATATCTAAAGTAATTGGTGTTGGTGATGTTTGCTTGCAAACCAACATGGGAATAAAATTGTTGCCTAGAGGTGTTAAATATGCTTCAGATGTCCGCTTTAATTTGATCTCTGTGCATATGCTTGATGATCGTGGTTATGGCAATCACTTTGGTTTTGGAAAGTGGAAACTCAACAAAGGTAACTTGGTTGTGGCTAGAGGGGAGAAGCTTCATAAATTGTATTTGACAAAAGCCTTGGTTGCTAGGAACATTGTGAATGCTATCGACATGGAAGCATCTTTATGGCTTTGAAGACTTTGTCAAATTAGTGAAAAATGGCTGAATGTTTTAGCCTAAAAGGATGTTCTTCCTGGATTAAAGAATGCATATTTGGAGAAGTGTTCTCGTTGCATGGCTGATAAACAGACTAGAGTATCTTTCAAGAGACACCCTCTCTCTCAAAGAAGTCAAAGTTGTTTCAATTGGTACATTATGATGTTTGTGGTTCATTAAAGGTAAAATCCTTTAGTGGTGCACTTTATTTTGTTACCTTTATTAATGATTGTTCTAGGAAATTATGGGTTTATACTTTGAAGAAAAAAGACCAAGTGTTGGAGAAGTTCAAAGAATGTCATGCTTTGGTAGAGAGACAGACAGGCGAAAAGCTGAAACGTGTTCGTTCAGATAATAGTGGTGAGTATTATGGACCATTTGATTCCTATTGGAAGCAGTATGGTATTGCACATGAAGAATCATCCTAAAACTCCTCAATTGAATGGTTTAGCAGAGAGGATGAATCGAACACTAATTGAGAGAGTAACGTGTATGCTCTCTGAAGTTAAGTTGCCAAATAATTATTAGGGTGAGGCAATTTACACGGCGGTGCAAGTTCCTAATCTCACTCCTACTGTTGCTTTGAACAATGAAGTTCCAGAGAAAATTTGGTTTGGAATGAATGTAAAGTATGAACATTTGAGAGTTTTTGGTAGTAAGGCTTTTGTGCATATTCCAAAAGATGAAAGATCCAAGTTGGATGCCAAGTCAAAACAATATATCTTCATCGCCTATGGGCAAGATGAGTTTGGTTACATGTTGTATGATCCTGTAAGGAAGAAGCTTATTTGAAGCCTCAATGCGGTGTTCATGGAAGACCAAAATATTGAAGACATCAATAAGGTAGAGAAGACTACACCCAAGAAAGATATCAATTTGTCTAATGTTGATCTAGTTCGGTTACCTAGTCATAATCTATATGCTATTGGTGGTGATGATCAAAATGGTGAGCCATATGATTATGTTGATGACCAACAACTTGGAGATTAGGAAAATATTCCAACTAATGATGATGAAGGGGAGAGAGATATGTCACATGATGAGAATCTTGGTGAAGCTCTAGAATCATCTCGAGTTCAACTTAGAAAGTCTATCAAGCAGAGACAACATTCTACAAGGTATAATTCTGATGAGTATGTGACCTTGACTGATGAGGGTGCACCCGAGTGTTTTCAAGAGGCCATGGAAAGTGAGGAAAATAAAAAAGGGTTAGATGCAATGCCTAATGAGATGAAATCATTGCATGATAATCACACATATGATTTAGTGAAGTTTCCTAAAGGCAAAAGCGCTTTGGAGAACATGTGGATTTATATAGTTAAACATGAGAGCAACTCTAAGTCTCCATGGTATAAAGCTAGATTAATGGTGAAAGATTTCCGTAAAAAAAGAGTGTTGATCTTAATGAGATTTTCTCACCTGCTGTAAAGATGTCATCAATTAGAATTGTATTGAGTTTGACTGCTACTCTTGATTTAGAGGTTGAGCAAATGATATCATGAGACTTTGGTTCGAGAAAGAGACCGACTTACTTGTATAAAAAGTACCCCATAGACAAGGGTAAACGTCCCACATATGGGTAAAGAGTGTCCCATTGAGAGAGTCAACGACGGTACAAGTGTATGTGGAAGAAAGAGCTTCCACTTGAGGGGGAGCATTATGGACTCACACTTGAGGGGGAGTGTTGAGAATATAGCAAGTGTGAGCAGTGTGGATAATAGTCCCACATTGGATATGAATGTGGTGACTTGAGCATTTATAAGTGGGAGAACTCACACCTATCACCTTAAGGTTTTAGGTGGACAAGTTAAGTGTCTTCCACAAAAGTGTGTTGCTCAAAGGAAAGTCCCACAAAGTAAGAATGCTCCTCGCTCGACCCTCATTTTTTGTTGCGCTAACACTAGGGTGATGATTGTTTCCACTTATAAGCACATGTTCATACCATATATTATTCAATGTGAGACTCTTAACACACTCCTTTGCGCCCATGACTAGACAACGAAGTGTGGAAATAAATAGTGAGTGACCCAATAGTGGAAACAGACTAGACAACTAGAGTGTGTAAACAAATGGTGGGTGACCCAATAGTATGTGGCCCACCAGATTTTAAACGAGACTCTTCATACCATGATAGAATTAGAGTTTAGTCTAATTTTTCCCTACAAAACCGACTTGTAAGGTAAAGATCATTCTCATTTATAAACACATGTTCATGTTCTATATTATACGATATAATATGAACATTATATTATGACAATTTATTTTACTAATATAATAAATTAACGAATCTTTAGATGATAATATAATGTAACACTACTTTACATCATTCATTCATTCATATATATGTCTATTAAACTCTTAAATAACTTATTTTAGTTATGTATCTATTTTTTAAACACATTAAAATGTAACCAAATAGCAAAATAGTGAATCAATTGCCTATTACTAAAATATGATATGGATGTTGGATATACCACGTAAAAGAAATAGACCGATGGAGAATCCAATGGAGAGATATCGTTAATTAATTATGCACGACAATATTTACCTCTGTTATATACTGCGTCATGACCATTTTGGATGTGACAATATTGCAACTCTTGATGGAGATGTTCTTCCAAGATTTTGTTCATGTCGCTGTGAACATAAAAAGTTTTGTTGTATCATATTCATTCATGTGTGCTTAATCAATTGTTTCTATTTAAGGTGTGAGATATAACTAACTAGTGCGGAGAAAGTACATACTCATATTTTCTTTAGATTAAAATTCAACCGTACCTTCTATGTATGGTGTATGCCTAACTTTCATTGTCTCACTATTTGTGTCTAAATTGTTTGGTCGAAAATGTAACATTTTTTCCCTCATGGGCTCCTCCTCCTCAATGGGTTTTATTAGGTATGTACTCTAAACACAAATAATAGGGCCTAGCATTAATCCCTCACGAAAGTGAAGGAGGTGTTTACTGCCACTTCCAAAATTAAATCTGACATCTCTATAATTTTTTATAATACTCAAAATATTCTTTTTAAAATTTAACCAAAATATTCAAAATATTCATTTTTGTAATTTTTTAGTTTTTAATTTTTTCACCTCACTTTAATGAAAATTTTTGTTTGATAACTGTCTTTTAGTTTTTAGTTTATAATTTTTTATTAGCTTTTAGTTTTTTCTCAAAAACTATTTGAAATAGCTTTTGAACTTGTGATTTTTTCTTTAATATATACTCTTATTGTTTTAAAAAAAATATTTGTATCTTTCAATGTACTACCACATGTTAATATATAATAATAATAATAATAATAAAAATAAGTTTATGTTCTAATATTTTACAATAAAACTGCAATGATAAAACTGAATTCAAAATTACAATACTATTATTTTTTGTATCTCGTTAAATTCTATTATAAAATTTATATAAAAATTTAATATATTTTGATGTTATCTTTAATTTTTCATATATATTAAAATTGTTTTGCATGTTTTTATTAATGTATTTATTTTTATTGAATAAAAATTAATTTAATAATATAATAAAATAATAAAACCATACATTTCTTAATTAAAAATACTTTTTTATATTATTTTATATTTATCAGTTAGTATAACAGTTAATTTATCAGACACTTAAATTAACTTATCAGCTATCAATCATTAGCTATCGATTAATTTTAAAAAATAGAACCTTCATGCCAATTAAATTTCCATCTCAAATCTAACATATTCCAAAGGTCCGCAACAAGACCGTTTCCATAGTTTCATAGTTTAAATAAAAGAAATGTATTTTGAGAGATAAAATTCATCATTAGACATTTTTTTTAAATACTCACACCGGTGATTTCATTTTCTAAAAATCCAGTATTTTAATATTTAATAGAGAATTAAATTCTAATGACCAATAAAATTTATTATTGGAAATCAGTTTTTTCTTCTACTCATACTGAAATTTTCATTTTGAAAAGATCCAATATTTTCATATTCAATTTTATCCCTAGAAGTCATTTATTTTCTAATATCCTCCGGTAATTATAAAAAAAGTGGGAAAAATAATTTGATGAAAACAAATATAATATATAATTTTACAAACAATCAATTATAATTTTTATTAAGTAAAAAATAAAAATAAAAATTTCTAATCACAATCACTCTTATGAATTCAATTAAAAATATATTAAATTTAAAATAAATTTAAATTTTCTCTCTTCTCTTATTGATTGTGTCTAACACTAAAAATTTATATTCATATTTATGTAAATTTTTCTTAAAAGTTAGTCATGTGTGATTTGTTCTTTAAAAATTGTTTTTAATTTGTTCGAACAAATGTATTTATTTTAAATGTTCAAGTTTTTGAAAGCATAATAGTATAATTGAGGATATATAGAAGATAGGATATTGACCTAAAACAGACACTCATAAAAAGATTGTTGTTGTTCTTGCAATGCACAAAACGCACACAAGAAAAAGATACATGAACTTTCCCACAAAACTCAACCTCAGTGTCATGACATATAACTTTAATAGTGCAGAATTTTAGGGACAATGATGTTTGATGTAGGTAGTTTAGTTCACGTTGACACAAATTAACAATAATGGCAAGTCAAGATTTATTTCAACATATGCTAATGTTCAAAATTCCAGTCTTCAACAACACAATGAATTAATGTGGCTTTTTTTCTTTACAAGTTCATCTTTTTAATTGAGGCCGACCAACGTAATTCTATTCCATCCTCCACTTTCATTGTATGCTTAATATGTTAAATACACGCATGCACATGTATTCTCACTTTTCTCTTTCATATCGTCACGTGTCCATATTTAACTTGGTCTTACCAAAATGTATAATATTCATCTCGGAGTTATCAAAATGTATCAAAATTTGAAAAAAAGTGTTTTAATGACTTAAAATGAAGAAGATTGTAGGCGAGTTTGTGTGTATAATATTCAACTGTATGTTCAATGAATATTTATCTCGTTGTTACAAAAATGTATCAAAATTTGAAAAAAAGTGTTTTGATGACCTAACACGAAGAGGGTTGTAGGCGAGTTTGTGTATGTATTATAATTGTTAGAAGTCGAAGATAAAATATCAAAAACTACCAGAACTGTTACAACCATTAAAAATACGTGTTTGAAAGTGGAATACTATTAATGCAGACTCTGTCAGGGTTATCAAATATTTCTTCGAAATGTGATATTATTTGGGCTATGATTGATCGATTAACGAAATCAGTTCATTTGAATCCACTGAATATGGAATACTTGTTAGAGAAATTATCTCAATTGTACATTAAGAAGATTGAAAGATTACATGGAATTTTGTCGAGTATTACATTAAATAAAGTTAAGTATGAAATTAACTTATCGACCTCAAAATAAATGGAAAATCGAAAAAGAACCATTCATTCCTTGGAAAATTTATTAAGAATATGTGTTTTGGATGACAAATGAAATTGGGAGAAGTTCACACCTTTAATTGAGTTTGTGTGCAACAAGAGTTTCTCATTTCAGTATCAAAATGACACCATTTGAAAATTTGAATGGAAAGAATTGTAGGAATCCATTCAATTGGTATGGATCATGAGATAATTTTTTTCCTGAATCCAAGATAATTTCGAATACAATCAACAAGGTCTAATGATTTAAGAGAAGATAATAGTTTCATATAGTATATAGTAGGCACAAGAGTTTTTAGGACAAAAGATCTATGAAGTCATCTTTTTAAATTGAAGATCATGTATCTTTAAGAGTCAGACTTACTAAAAAATTATGATATTATTGAACGGGAATATGTTAACGATTAGACTATATTTATTGGACTATATGAAGTGTTTGTTGTTGAACAAGTGACTCTAAGCACATATGTGTGTGTGTGTGAGAGAGAGAGAGAGAGGGTGGGGTGGGGGGGGAGGTGAATTGTGTTATTCAAAATTCACGATTAATTACTAAAACAATTGCTTGTGTTAATATAGTTAAAATATAAAGTTAGAAGCATCAACAAATAGAAGGAAAGAAATATAAATGACCGAAAGTAAATAGAGAGGGATAAGAGAGAATGCACCATAATTTATAGAGGTTATGTCGATCTCTTGGCCAACTCCTCTCATCAAGAAGAAAAACTTATTGAGAGTTTCACTAATAAAATATTTTGAGCTTTTGCTAGGTTATATCGTGAATCTTATAACAATCGCCTGAAAGATTTTCATAGGATGATCCATGTGAAGCTTTTCACGAACTAAGCTAACGATCTAAACAAATGTTTTGCAACGACAACCTCAATAGTCAACCAAGAAAACTTCAAGATAATCATACTCTTGATAAAATAGTAGAACACAAGTGCAATAGAAACCTCACAAATGTATTTTATTAATACGGCACTACAACAACTTCAAGTGAAAGAAAGAATAAAAGAGAGAGATGTTAAAGTGAGAAAAGAATGATTTACAATTGATTTTTTTTGGGTGAAATAGTGAGGAGGCATCTCCTCATATAGAATTTAATGTAGCTCAAAAGGGAAAATAATCTATGGGATTTTTAATGCTCATAATCGATTATGACATAATTATAATAGATCATACAACGCAAAAATGGAATATTTTCTAATTGTGTGGTTACCAATCGACTATCAACTCTAATAATTGATTATGAGGCGTTACAATGGAGATAATCGACTAGGTATAATGGATAATCAATTATCCAATGTAAGTTTCACTCTTGATTGATTATTTAGACTTGTAATCAATTAGATATATGCGAAAAACATTTTTTTTGTGATTTTGTCCAAGTAAGAAGGTCCATGTGAGTGTGTGAGAGTTGCCTTGGTAACTTTTGAGTTACCCTAACATTTTTATAATAATCTAATCACTCAAACACCGCACTAAGCACACGATCGATCGAACAAACTTTCACACTTCATCTCTTTCACAACTTTAAAGCTTCAAGATCCTTGCTACACACTACTACAAATAATACATTTTATGACAAAACTTCCATCTCGACAAACCAATTACCGGGATATATGTCATGGGAGCACCATAATTTATTTATTTATTTAATATATACAACCTATTACCCCAGTTATTCTCAAAATCGAGGGAATATATCTACTAGGGACCTCACTTTGATTCCCTGGTACTGCATTTTCTGTTTTTAGGGTCAAAGCGAGTTACTATTTCTCACTTGACGCCTTTCACTTTTCCCTTTTTTTGTTATTTTGAATTACGAAGTTAATATTTTCAAATGCCATTTTTATCTATTAATTTTTTTATTTTTAATTTGTATAATTCCTTAATTACTTTGCCTAACCAAAGGATAATATCTTTTGCATCAATATTTTTAAATGAATATTTACAAATGAATATTTGCAAATTAATATTTTTAAATGCCTTTTTTATTTAATATATATTTTTTAATATTTAATTAATCTATTCCCTCATTATTTTTTCCATAAATCGACGTGTATGTTCTTTTACATGAATTCCCAGAATATGACATTTTTCTATCTTTTACTTTTTAATTTATCTATTCCCTCGGTTTTGCCCAAAACCCGACGTGTATGTTCTTTTGCATGAGTACTTCTCTCAGAACTAGACTTTTACTTTTCATTTACCTTCGTTTAATTGTCATTCTCTTAAAAAAACTAGGCGATTTTCATTTTCATCAAAACTCAGATTATATTATCTATTCTAACATCAAATCGAATATCAACTCTACAAACCTAACTTGTTGAAGCTTCGTCATCATGTTTTCAGTATGTAACACACCACTGAGATGTTGTTTATCACTAAAATGGTGTTAGGTTGAGTAAATGTTCATAGAAATGGTAATACCATTGAAATGTACTAACCATAGTTCTTACAAAATAGAAATGATGTTACGTACTAACTAGAGATAGGGTTTCTTAAAGTGGTAATACCACCAAAATGATATTGTTTGGTTTAGTAAGAACTATATTTCTAGTTGCTATGTTTCTATGGTGTGAGTATAAATATAGTTAGTAAGTACTATATAGTAAGAACTATATAGCTAAGGTCTGAGTATAACTATATCACCAATTATTCTTTTGAGTATAACTTGTTGTTTTGTTTAGTATGAACAAATGACTCACATTTGTAGTTAGTATATTTCTATGGTCTGAATCATTTTGGATGGAGTGTTGTGTGTTATATTACCCATTGTTGTTTTGAGTATAACTTGTTGATTTGTTTAGTACGAACAACAGACTCCCATTTGTAGTTAGTATATTTTTATGGTCAGGATCATTTTGGATGAAGTGTTGGGTGATGTAGCTTAATTTGAAGTTCATGTTGGTATCTCTGTTATATTTTTATATATTTTGTATCCATTATATTTAATTTGAGTATAGTATAATTCATATGCATTAGGTTCCTTATTAGAGATTTGTTTATTTGAGTAATATAGTTTTTAATTTAGACAAACATGGGCGATTAGACAAGCACCTCACTTACAAACTCTACCATAACCTCTAATAATACTAAAAGTAAAAGAAAAACTAGACTGGCCTCAATCAAGTGACAAAAGCCCATGAAAGTAGTGTTTGCTTCCCAGTTGATATTAATATAATAACTGGTAAGGCTTAGGGTGAAAATGCTATTGATTTAAGGGGTTACACAAGATTACCGGGTATAAGCAAAGTTAGTCATTTGATAGATAACTGGCATGACATTGACGGTGATTGGAAAGATAAATTATAGACCAATATTACAGTATTTATTATAAATTTTATGATTTGACTTAATATTATCCACTCCTGCATCTTGGCTAAGAGAAAAAAAGGAAAGGAAAACAGAGCTATAAATATCTATCCACACATATTATCTTGTGGAGGATATGATATACTAAAGCAAAAAAAATGATTAATGGAAAAATAAAACAAAGAGAACTAGAGCTGTAAGATTCTGTAAGTATAAGATTGCGCCTAAGAGGGGGGGTGAATTAGGTTTTCAAAAATTTAATCGGTTTTATGAGAATACTTCTAATAATTTTTGGTTAAGTGTTTGAAGGTTTCTGTAAGGTTCTTTTCTTTTCTTTGGTAATGGTGATGAATGCAATAAAGTGCGGAAAAGTAAAGAACGCAACGATATATACTGGTTCCCCTCACAATCCGAGAGTACTCCAGTCCCCTTTCAAACACGAAAGAGATTTCACTATAGTTAGAATTATTGTACAAGCCTATGCCTACTATCTAACCTATAGGGTGATCAAAGGTTCTTAACACCTTTAAGATCAATCAACACTAATGTGAATGAAGAACAATCCTCTTCAAACACACCACTTACTTCCAACAATCCTGGATAGTAAGGAGATAATTTTCTTTGAACTTTTACAAGAGATTTAGATGAAGTTTGTATAGCACTATCAATCTTGGATTGATCTTCTTCTTCAAATAAACAATTCTCAAACTGAATATAAGTGTTCACAATAATGTATGCATGAAACTTTGAATGAATTCTCTATGAAAATGTGTGTAGAAAGTTTCATATAAAAATTCTGGTTTGTGGACACTTGGAAATAATGAAATTTATGAGTATGAATTGTTAATGAAGAAGGTGAATAATGATTTTGAAATATGTAGAATTTATAGTGTGTTAAACACCTCTTTGAATGGTTATTTTTCCATGAAACAATGCAATGATCAAGTGGTATGAAAAAGAATTCGTTTGAATAAGATCATGCAATGAAAAAACACACTGGTTCAGTAGGAACCGGTTCCTGCCTGGGACAACCCGGTTCCTGCTGAACGTTACAGCAGAAAATTTGAATTTTGAACGTGGGAACCGGTTCCTGCATAGGGACAACCCGGTTCCCCATAGTAAACCACAGAATGCTGAAAATTGAGAATGCTGGGAACCGGTTCCCCCATAGGGACAACCCGGTTCCTAAAACCTTTATTTTGAATTTTAACTATGAAAAAGGTTTTAAATGAACTTTTGAGGGATGACACTTTGTAGTATGATTATGATATGCATGAAAATATATTTGTGAACAATTATATGTCAAAGTGAGTATTGTTTATACCTTTGACATTTTAGCTTGATCCTTGAATCTTCACAAATTCTTCAAGATTTTGAAATGATGTATTTTTGCTTGATACTTGAAATTCTTTTTGCACATCCTTTATAAAAGCTTGATGTCCATATTGTCTTCATCAAAACACACTATGCTTGAGAAGCTTGCATGTACATTCTCCCCCTTTTTGATGATGACAACCAAGTCTTGAAAATATTTTGAAAAAGTTGTTTTGCTTTTGAAATTATGTTGAACAATGCAAGGCTCCCCCTATGTTAGAGACTCCCCCTAAATCCATGATTCCTTGATTTATGGTGATGAGTTTTATTTGATAATTTTAACAATGGCCTGCATTTATCTTTGAAACAAAACAACAAAAACACATGCATATTCTTCTCCCCCTTTGTTATTATCAAAAAGGATGGGGAAAAAGATAAAAAGTATATATGAAAAATAACACAATGTAAAATACCACAAAGATAACACAAAAATGAAATACTACAAACGATACGAAACGTAGTTTTTTACGATTACAACATAAAACATAAAATAGTCCTAAACATCACGAACATAAATGGAACATTGTCTAGAACGCATAAGTAAAATACGAATAATAGAAAGAGAACATTACATAGAAATTAAAGCACATAATTTAGTCACTTTCATCCATGTGTTCTTCATCATCATCCTCTTGTTCTTCTTCTTCTTCATTACTTCCTTCCTCTCCCTCATAATGAGCTAAGATACGCCTTTGAGTCCGTTGAATTTTCCGCATTTGTCTTCTCATAAGGTTATGCTCATAGTTATTCTCCCTCTTGTTGTTATCAATGGATGTTTGAATAGAACAAAGCTTGGCAAACATCATATCCATTGTGTATCCACCATCGGGACGTTGAGGATCTTGTGGCATGGCTGGCTCAAAATCAACTTTGTAAACGAATCTACCTTCACGATCCGTAACTATTCCTGTATTTTTAAGAGCGGTAGCGGTGGTGATAGCACACTCTTGTTCATCCATATTTTTCTTTGGTTCCCGTTGGAGAAGAACACCAGCATTCCGAACAATATGAGAGATGGCCCTTGCATAAGGTAAGCCTCCTTTAAGGGAAGCCATAAGCTGCATGTGGCGCATAATTGAAAGCGCCCAATTGACTTCAATGCCCCGCCTTAGAGCAAGCAAAACCATCAACTCGAACTCATTGACCCTGGAATGGTTAGAATTCTTTGGAAATAAAACATAAGCAATGATAAGATGGAGCATCCTATCACTCACTGATAAGCTTGAACCGAACATGTTAAACTTGATAGCAAGCTGTTGGCGAACTGACTCGCGTTGAGTTGGTCGGCACATATCCACAAAAACATCAAT
Organism: Vicia villosa; assembly: GCF_029867415.1. Taxonomy (NCBI): domain Eukaryota; kingdom Viridiplantae; phylum Streptophyta; class Magnoliopsida; order Fabales; family Fabaceae; genus Vicia; species Vicia villosa. The sequence goes on along the minus strand of NC_081180.1, from coordinate 36,653,781 downwards.
CTTACTATACGGTTGCCAATCCTCCGGTATGTTACCTTGAAGGAGCACTAAGCCTTGAGATGGAATTCCTAACACTCTTCCAAATTCCTCAACATCTAAGCATATTTCCTTATTTGAAACTTTTGACAATAATGTGAAATCATCAAATTCATCGGTTACTATCCTAAGATTGTGGTAAAACTCTCTAACCAAATCCGGATAATAATCACCATGGTCAAGCACAAAATTAGCTACCCCTGCATTAGCTAGTCTACCCGGAAAATTGAAGCTGTGATTAGGGAAATCGGGTAGTTTACCGTATTTTGCCGCAAGGAGTTTTCGACTCCGGATGTTGAATGTGAGTCTCCGACTCTTGACCGTTGGTTGGATCTCTTGAGGATCTTCACTTGTCTCTCCCATTTTGTTCTTTCCCTTTGCACTTCTTGAAACTTTGGGTGCCATTGTTGAAAGGAGTTGAAAGTTAGGGTTTAAGTTGAGGTTTTAGGATTTGGTGAGTGAAGAAGGATTTGAGTGAATTGTGTGAAAGAGTGGAGGATTATATAGTGTTTAGAGGTAGTGGGTAATTTAATTTGGAGAGTTATGGTGAGATAATGGAGCTTTGAATGGGGTTTGACTATGGAGGTGGAAGGGTGTTTGAAGAAGATGAAGATGAATGTATGTGAATAATGAAAGTAAATGTGTGTGAATGAGAGTAAAAGAGAATAAATGTGTGGTGTGAACTAAAGTAAATAAATAGAAAGAATAAGGCAAAACAATAATGACCACACATACCTTCATGTACAGCCAAACAAGATAAGCAAAAATCTGGAAAATGTACGTGGGAACCGGTTCGTCCCTACATGGGAACCGGTTCCTGAGACACAAAGAAAACACGCCTCTGGAAATTAGTATGGGGAACCGGTTCGTCCCTACATGGGAACCGGTTCCTGGACTGAAAATTTCCAAAATCTTTTATTTTATGAAATATAAAGCATACATATCATACATATTTACCAAGTCATAATGAATGAACATTTATAAAGCACTTTTAACTTTAAAAATTTAGAAACGTGTACCTTTGATGTATGAAAATGACGAATAAATTTTAAACATCACCTTCGTCTAAAATTCCAAGCTCTCGTCGAATTTTGTAAAGCGATTCTTTTGGGAGAGGCTTGGTGAAGATATCCGCAAGTTGATTATGAGTATCTACAAAAGTGACTTCAACATCTCCTTTAATCACATGATCGCGAAGAAAATGATGTCGAATGTCTATGTGTTTGGTTCTTGAATGCATGACCAGATTCTTTGTAATATTTATAGCACTTGTATTGTCGCATCGAAGAGGAATACATCCGAGATCAAGTCCGTAGTCACGAAGTTGTTGCTTAAGCCAAAGAATTTGTGCACAACAACTACCCGCTGCTATGTATTCTGCTTCGGCCGTACTAAGAGCAACACATGCTTGCTTTTTACAAGCCCATGATACTAATGCATTTCCAAGAATGTGACAAGTACCACTTGTTCTTTTACGATCAGTTTTACATCCTGCATAATCCGCGTCAGAATAACCAATTAAATTGCAAACACTACCTTTAGGATACCATAAGCCAACGTTGGTTGTTCCTTTGAGATACTTCATGATCCTTTTAACCGCCATAAGATGTGATTCCTTTGGATTTGCTTGAAAGCGAGCACAAAGACAAACACTAAACATTATGTCAGGACGGCTTGCCGTCAAATACAATAAAGAACCAATCATACCTCGATACTTGGTAATATCAATTGGAGTACCGGATTCATCTTGATCAACATATGTACCGGAGCCCATTGGAGTATTCATTGCTTTACAATTGTCCATATCAAACTTCTTTAATAGTTCTTTACAATATTTGGATTGATTGATAAAGATTCCATCTTTGAGTTGCTTAATTTGTAGTCCAAGAAAGTAGTTCATCTTTCCCATCATAGACATCTCGAATTCTCCTTGCATCATCAATGAGAATTCCTCACACATTTCTTTGTTAGTCGATCCAAAAATGATATCATCAACATAGACTTGAACCAATAAAGTGTTACTCTTGATTTTCTTAATGAACAAAGTTTTATCAACCTTACCCTTTTCGAAACCTTTTTCACACAAAAAATTGCTAAGTCTATCATACCATGCTCTAGGTGCTTGCTTTAATCCATAAAGAGCCTTTCTCAACTTAAAGACATGTGAAGGATTCTTGAAGTCTTCAAATCCCGGGGGTTGTTTGACATAGACTTCTTCATTGATGTAGCCATTCAAGAATGCGCTCTTGACGTCCATTTGATAAAGCTGAAAATTTAATGAACATGCATAAGCAAGTAAAAGACGAATAGCTTCTAACCTTGCAACCGGAGCAAATGTTTCTTCAAAGTCGATTCCTTCTTCTTGATTGTAACCTTGGGCCACCAATCTTGCTTTGTTTCGAACAATTATACCATTCTCATCAAGTTTGTTCTTAAACACCCATCGAGTACCTATGATGTGTTTGTTACTTGGTCTAGGAACAAGTTCCCAAACTTGATTTCTTTCGAATTGATTTAATTCTTCTTGCATTGCATTTATCCATTGATCGTCTCCTAAGGCTTCATCAACTTTGGAAGGTTCAATTTGAGAAACAAAAGCCATGTGTAAGCAAGCATCTTTGAGATTTAATCTTGTTGCAACTCCTTGACTAATATCACCAATAACTTTATCAATGGGATGATCTCTATGAGTTCTCCATTCTTTTGGTAGATCATTGGTGTTTGATTCTTGTTGTACACTTTCTTGTTGTACTTCCGGTGCCTTCACAATTATATCATTTGAAAGTTCTTCCGGTGCCTTCACAATTGTATCATTTGAAGGTTCTTCCGGGGGTAAATCTAAAGGATCATCATCATCACAAACAACTATTTCCTCTTTGGAAGTGTTAGTCTCATCAAAAGATACATGCATAGATTCTTCAATAGTTAAAGTTCTTTTATTATAAATTCTATATGCTTTACTAGAAAGAGAATAACCAAGAAATATACCTTCGTCGGATTTCTCATCAAACTTACCAAGATTGTCTTTGTCATTGTTGAGAACAAAGCACTTGCATCCAAAAATGTGAAAGTGAGCAATGTTTGGCTTTCTTCCTTTGAAGAGTTCATATGGAGTCTTCTTTAAGATAGGTCTAATGATTACTCGATTTCCAACATAACATGCCGTACTAACCGCATCCGCCCAAAAATATTTAGGAAGATTTGCATCACTAAGCATTGTTCTTGCAAGTTCCACTAGAAACCTATTTTTCCTTTCAACTACTCCATTTTGTTGTGGAGTTCTTGGTGCTGAAAAATTATGAGAGATACCATGTTCTTCACAAAATTCTTCAAACGATGCATTTTGAAATTCTCCACCATGATCACTTCTTATGGATACAATCTTTAATGATTTTTCATTTTGGATTTGTTTTGCATACTTCTTAAAGGCTCTAAAAGCATCACTTTTCTGCACAAGAAACAAAGTCCAAGAATATCTAGAATAATCATCAACAATAACTAAAGCGTATACATTACCTCCGAAGCTTCTTGTCCTTGATGGACCAAATAAATCCATATGCAACAATTGAAGTGGTCTTGTTGTAGTCACCACATTCTTTGGTTTGAAAGATGATTTGGTTTGCTTTCCCTTTTGACAAGCATCACATAGTTTATCTTTGACAAACTTTATCTTAGGTAAGCCAATGACAAGATCATGTTTGGTTAACTTATTTAAATGATCCATATGAATATGGGCTGCTCTTTTATGCCATAACCATGATTCATTATTGTTTACCAAAAGACATTTTACTTTCAAAGATAAATCATTTAAAGAAATCATAAAAATGTTATTAATTCTTGTACCTTTGAGTTTTACCTCATTGGTGACTTCATCGATGATCAAGCATTCTTCCTTAGTGAATTTGATCTTGAAGCCTTTGTCACAAAGTTGGCTAATGCTTAGAAGATTATGCTTTAGTCCTTCAACATAAAGAACATCTTCAATGGATGTGAAAGGTGGTGCACCAACTTTGCCTTTGCCAAGAATTCTTCCCTTATTGTTGTCTCCATAAGTGACAAAACCCTTGGCCTTTAACCTTAGATCTGAAAATTGGTTTAGGTCACCCGTCATATGCTTTGAACAACCACTATCTAGATACCATAGGTTTGAAGTGGTCTTCAAGCAAACCTACAAAACAAATTAAGTTTTGTTAGGTACCCAAATGGCTTTGGGTCCATCATAGTTAGTTCCTTTCTTCACCCATACATAATGTCCACTAGGAACACTAAAGTTCCTTACATAACAAGCATTGGGTGTGTGACCAATAATACCACAATAAAAACAAGTAGGTTCAAAGTTACTTCTATATCTAGGAGGATAAGATTTCTTCTTAACAAAGTTCTTCCTTTTAGGATAATGTTGCATTACTTTAGGCTTAATCACTTTCTCTTGAATTGGTTGGTTACTAGCCTTGACAAAGATAGTCTTATTGGATGTTGGTTTATCAAATTTAGAGAAACCAAGTCCGCTCTTATCATTGGAGTATCTTTGTGTGCTAAGAACATTTTCCAATCCAATTTGCCCTTTTTCATATCTTTCTAAAACACGTTTTAATTGGACAATTTGGAAGGAAAGTGATTCACAATTCTTGCATACAACATTATCTTCTTGAACACTAATCATTTTTTCTTTGTCATCTTTATGTTCTACTTCAATTATCTTAACCTTCTCTTCTAACGATGATATTATTTTCTTTTGAGATGAGATAGTTTTATAGAGAATTTTGCATTCTTTTAATAATTCTTCTATTGCACCTTGCGCACCATTATCAAAAAGAGAATTATCATAACTAACCTCGCCTTCTTCATCGTCGGAGTGGTGTGATGCCATTAGTGCTAGGTTTGCACTTTCGTCATTATCGGAGTCCGATGAGGAACTTACTTCATTATCTTCCCATGCTATGTAGGCCTTTTTATTTTTGAACTCCCTTTTGCCTTTGAATACATTCTTCTTCGAAAGCTTTGGACATTCCGGCTTTATGTGTCCTTGTTTCCCACATTCATAGCATGTAACTTCTTGTGATGAAGTGGATGCTTCCTTATCTTTATGCTTTGAGAATTTCTTTCTTTTGACATAGTTAGTATTATCAATATTATTTTTATTACCAAAAAATTTGCCTAACCTTTTTACAAGAAGCAAGAAGTTTTCATCTTCATCCGATGCATCTTTCATTTTGCTTTCTATTGAATATACTTTTAATGCAATGCCTTTGGATTTCTTCTCTAAGTTTTCATGCTTTTCCAATCTTCCAAGTTCTGTCTCATATTCTTGAAGTTTTCCAAATAATGTTGCGGAAGTAAGTTTTGATAAATTCTTCTTTTCGGATATCGCCGTCACTTTTGGTTGCCACTCCCTTGTCAAAGATCTGAGCACTTTAAGATTAAGTTCTTCGGTAGTAAGAGTCTTACCAAGTGCTTTCAAGTGATTTGTCAAATGTACGAATCGTTTTTGCAAATCGAGAATAGTTTCTCCGGGCTTCATTCTAAACAGTTCGTACTCTTGGCTTAAAGTATTCAACCTTGATCTTTTAACTTCAGCGGTACCTTCATGAGTTTCTACAAGAGTATCCCAAATTTCCTTTGATGTTGTACATGTTGATATTCGGAAGAATTCATCCATACTAAGAGCACCATGAAGAAGACTGATCGCCTTTTTGTCAGCAAGAACCCTTTTTCTATCATTATCATCCCATGACGCTTTAGGTTTCTCCGATCCAACACCATTAACGACCGTTGTAGGAACATGAGGACCTTGTAGGACAGCCTCCCAAACTTCTTCTCCTTGTGCTTCTAGATGAGCCTTCATTTGGATTTTCCAAAAGTCAAAATATTCACCACAAAACAATGGAGGCTTGTTGTTAGAACCACCATCTTTGAAAACCGGTCTTTGATTTGCGGAAGCCATTCTGGATCTTTAGGAACAAGTTACCTATAACTTGCTCTGATACCAAATGTAAGTATAAGATTGCGCCTAAGAGGGGGGGTGAATTAGGTTTTCAAAAATTTAATCGGTTTTATGAGAATACTTCTAATAATTTTTGGTTAAGTGTTTGAAGGTTTTTGTAAGGTTCTTTTCTTTTCTTTGGTAATGGTGATGAATGCAATAAAGTGCGGAAAAGTAAAGAACGCAACGATATATACTGGTTCCCCTCACAATCCGAGAGTACTCCAGTCCCCTTTCAAACACGAAAGAGATTTCACTATAGTTAGAATTATTGTACAAGCCTATGCCTACTATCTAACCTATAGGGTGATCAAAGGTTCTTAACACCTTTAAGATCAATCAACACTAATGTGAATGAAGAACAATCCTCTTCAAACACACCACTTACTTCCAACAATCCTGGATAGTAAGGAGATAATTTTCTTTGAACTTTTACAAGAGATTTAGATGAAGTTTGTATAGCACTATCAATCTTGGATTGATCTTCTTCTTCAAATAAACAATTCTCAAACTGAATATAAGTGTTCACAATAATGTATGCATGAAACTTTGAATGAATTCTCTATGAAAATGTGTGTAGAAAGTTTCATATAAAAATTCTGGTTTGTGGACACTTGGAAATAATGAAATTTATGAGTATGAATTGTTAATGAAGAAGGTGAATAATGATTTTGAAATATGTAGAATTTATAGTGTGTTAAACACCTCTTTGAATGGTTATTTTTCCATGAAACAATGCAATGATCAAGTGGTATGAAAAAGAATTCGTTTGAATAAGATCATGCAATGAAAAAACACACTGGTTCAGTAGGAACCGGTTCCTGCCTGGGACAACCCGGTTCCTGCTGAACGTTACAGCAGAAAATTTGAATTTTGAACGTGGGAACCGGTTCCTGCATAGGGACAACCCGGTTCCCCATAGTAAACCACAGAATGCTGAAAATTGAGAATGCTGGGAACCGGTTCCCCCATAGGGACAACCCGGTTCCTAAAACCTTTATTTTGAATTTTAACTATGAAAAAGGTTTTAAATGAACTTTTGAGGGATGACACTTTGTAGTATGATTATGATATGCATGAAAATATATTTGTGAACAATTATATGTCAAAGTGAGTATTGTTTATACCTTTGACATTTTAGCTTGATCCTTGAATCTTCACAAATTCTTCAAGATTTTGAAATGATGTATTTTTGCTTGATACTTGAAATTCTTTTTGCACATCCTTTATAAAAGCTTGATGTCCATATTGTCTTCATCAAAACACACTATGCTTGAGAAGCTTGCATTTACAGATTCTTCCATAAGCCTTTCTCGCTGCCCATCTCAACCATCTCGCCATGAGAAATGGAAGTTGATACATCAAAGACCAGGAGGCGAGTTTGAATAAGAGGCTACATGCGAAGTGCCTGAAAAGATTGTAAGTAGATACTTTTTTAACCATACTTATTTTAGTTTATTCAATTTGGTAAAAATGAACTTTTATATGTGTCATAGTATGTACTTGTTGAAAATTCCAAAGATGTTATCTTTATTCCACAAGAGCGTCATGACATCTTGGTAGAAGTGATTGGAACCGAGGAGCATGGTAGGCGTGTTTGTGGTCTTGGAAGAGGTGTCGACTTGAGGTTATTTTTCGGACCATCGCAAACAAGCATTGAAGTAAATTGTAAGTAAGAAGTTGAATAAACAATTACTCAAAAGGTGGGGGAGGTATTAGAATTGGAGCGAGAGAAGGGACTCAGGAGGCGATGGAGAAGTGAAATCCAAAGAAATGTGAGAGGGTGCATCTGGAGGAACGAGAGAGGATATTGCAGGATGTGCAGGACAAGGTGCTAGAGAAGTGAGAGAGGATATCCAAAATTAAATATTACTGAAACTTTTTGACATTCTTTTATTTTTCGATAATGTATGATTTGTGCTTTGCGTGTATTAATTATTAACTATATCAAAATTATTTGTAGTTGCGAAAATAACCCGACAATTTTTCTTATGAATACTACATTATTAGACTTATGTTAAAGAGTGTCTCTAGAGGCATTATTAGTTCATGGCTTAAGATATTAAATTTATCCATATACACATAATTTATTTATATTTTTTAAGTTAATGTTGTTGTTGTTAGTTTATCATTATTAATTTTTTTTAATATAGGAATTTAGTGACAAAACACCATTCCGACAACAAGATATAGACAACATCCGATCATGTTGGACCTGTGTCTTCCTATCTATTATGAATTTAACAACGCTAGTTTTTCTTAGTTGTTGTAAGCATTGTATAGAGGTTTTATCATTATAGGTTCAAGTATATATAGGTTCACATATGTATACGTTCCCTTGGTAGAGGTTTTATGCATCCCAAATGTGATTATATGTTTTCTACGCATTATATAGTTCTGTTTTCAAATAGGTATATGTTCTCTTTATGAACCATTTTGGATATGTGTACATTTGATTTTATAAAAAATGTAATTTGGTATTATGTGTTTATGTTATGTATAAAACATAATATTCTCATTCAGTCATAAAACTTGTAGTTTCTATGTAAAAAAATATAGACCAGTCAAAATATGATTTAAAACAAATTAAAAATGAGGCTATACCCCTCGGTTATAATATCAAACCGACGTAAATACTTCATTTTCCCCTGGGATATTAACAAACACCAAGAGGCATGTGGTTCGTGTTATATAGTTTTGAAAATAAAAAATGTTGTTGATGGAGATCGAACCAATGATCATTTCAACTTTCCACTCGGTGGATAAAAAAACGGTGGGTAAGTTGGCAAGTTTTCATGATGCCCTTCATTATCTCGGATGTGAAACTGAGGTAGAATCCCTTTTGTAGTCGAGGTTAAATGTGTTTTTTGTAGTAGTGATATTATCTTTGACTTTAACACTTCATTGGATTCTTGAACCTTCTCTTTGATGAAGATTGATATAACTTCAGGATGGACAACATCATTAGAGACCACTAAAAAGATATCCCCAGGGATCAAACTACAAGACTCTACTGAACACCGAATTCATCATTAAAACCATTATGATCACTCAAAGGATGGGTGCATCATCATCTACAGTACCTGCTGTAGCAACCTGCCTAAAAATTAAAGGTTTAGAGTCGCCACCTATTCTGAAGGGCGAATAGGAAACCCTACGCAGTTTAGAGATCGGGGTAAGTTATTATAATCAGGTCGAGGGAAGGTGTTAGGCACCCTCAACCCTTTCCTAAAGGCTAACATTGTAAAGATAAGGTTTATGGCATTATGAGGTTTATAGCTAATGAATTAAAAAGGGTAAAAAATACAATTTAGGGATGAATTGAAATTTTAAGGGGGGAGACTCGCCTTGTTACCAAGTGCCTACGTACCTCCTTATGGAGGATCAGAGTCAACGTAGTTCGGGCACAGGGTTGTACGCCTTAGAATTTGATGCGGAGGTGTTTGAAGGCTTTTTGAATGGCCTACCGTAGTTTTGAATTTGATTTGAAAGGCATTATGAATTGCCTGATTGGAAAGGATGAAAATCCGTAGTGTCGTGGTTTAGTGTGTTTTAGATGTTTTGGGCGTACAACCCTGGTTTGATATGGCACCGTTAGATGCAGTGACCAATAGATTTGGTCAGTATAGCTAACGGATTAAGGGGCATTGCTGGTTACTCAGATCGATAGATTGATCGTCGCGGGCAGCAAATTAATTGTGTTTTAAATTAAACATTTTTTATCTCTCGTCTAATGTGACTAATAGATTTAGTCGGGTCGAGGAGAGAATTAATGTTAATGTTTTATTATTTTTATCTCTCGTCTAATGCGACTAATAGTTTTAGTCGGGTCGAGGAGAGAATTAGATTGAATGTTACTGTTTCACCAAATGAGCAATGGGATCGGGCAAACCCTAATGCATATAACCTTTCTAGGGTTTTTGTGATTTAATATTAATTGAATCAATTAAGTCGAATAATTGACATAATCGAATAATCGGGGAAAATGTTATATTCCTAATCCTAATCCTAGTTTGATATTCTAATCCTAAATTAAAAATTAATTAAATTAAATACACTTAACCTAACCTAATCCTAATAATTAAATAATATAACAAAATAATATATACAAACCTGGTAGTAATCCTATGCAATGCGCCTGTGAAGCTCCATGGTGCACCTCCCGTTTTGGCGCATTAGATCTGAACAGAGGGAGATCAAGCGGCTGGGAGGGCGAGGGCGTATGGTGTCCTGTTTTGGCGAGCAGCACTGGATCCGTGAATAGACAAACTAATAAAATTATTGTTGCCAAGGGGAATCGAACCCAGGAACCTCTGCTTGCAAACGCACCTTCTTGCCACTCCAGCTGTGATAATAACCTGTTATATTTATGACACCAACACAATTTAACACAAACAAAGTCAAGGAATTCAAACAAAAAGGGAATATCCAGCCCTGGTATTCGACTCCCTCGTGGAGTTCTCTTTAGAGGACCTCAGGACTACCTTCATCCAATATGTACAGGGATAATTGGTGAACCAAGAAAAGGGAAATTGAGAGTGTTTGATGCAGATTATTGTGGAAAAAGAGTGAATGGAATCCAAAAGAGTCGGATCGATGCTTGGAACGGTGAGATGTGAAAGGGCTGCGTGAAGGTCCGTGATTGGTCGTTGCGGTTCCAGATTTGGAGGATGGTTTCGACGGTGGTCTGAGGGTGGCGCCGGCGCTAGCGGCTGAGTGTGTCGCCGGTGGCGGAGAAGGCGTGTGGGTATTCGCGAGGAGAGGTCGAGCGGTTGTGGTGGTGGTGGCTGTGTTGCTTCCTCCGGTGAGTGCGTTTGTTTCGTATGGTGGGCCGGAGTGGAGATCCTCTTGGTGTTTGCTCGATTTGCACTGACTTTGCTTATGGCAAGCCTTGAGTTGTTACATGTTATGCTGTCAAAAAGAAACACAAACACAATATTGTTGTTAGCTTAGAGTTGGTGTTGTATCAGTATGGTTACAAGGTTTTTTTGAATTTCCCTCATGAAAGGGTTTTGCAGTTTGTAAAAAAGGAATATGTACAATTGTGAATTGGTTTTTTTGGGTGACAATGAAACTTTGGAGAAGCACCGTTTATTGATCTGTGAAAATATGTCTGTGTATGTGTAATATCTGTGGGAGAAGAAATCAGGGTTGGTAATGAGGGTTTTGCTCTCTTTTTTCGGTCCCCCCTTTGTTTGTTAGAAAATCTTTTCTTTTATATTGGTCAACTTAGGATATTTCTATACCTAATGGGCCTATTGCCCAACTAAATTAATGAATAATCATAATAATAATAATACTAATAATCCTAATAATTAATAAAATCTATTTAAAATAAAACCTAATTAATCCTAATTCTACCTAATAATAATAATATTAATAAAATCTAATTAAAAAACCTAATATTAACAAAAATTAATAATGTTAAATATTAATAATTAGTCATGATAAAATAAAATAAAAATGATAATAATAATCAAGACAAATGTTACTGAAAACCCAAAATACCCCAAAAAAATGATAAATCCTTGTAATAATTGGGCCCAACGTTTGGGTCCTAAACACCTGTTAATCACGCCCTTGTTTTAACACAACCTGATTTATAAGAGAGCGAGTTTGACAATAGAAATGTCAATTCCTATGGCTCTTAATTTTGACTCTTGATGGGTTAAGAGACGTAGATCTGATCGGGCAAATTTTGGGGTATGTCAGCTGCCCCTGTTCAATCTTCTTAAACCTGAAGAGTCGGATAGGCACGTCTGCCTATTGTGATCTTAAAGGTAGAAGATGATTGAACACTGAAAATGCCCTGAAATTTGCGTTTGTCGGGAAAAGTTCTATGGGAGATGGGCTTACAGATGCCATCCAAGGTAAATACCATTTATCAGGATGTGAAGTAGATGCTTTCGAAAGGAACCACTTACTTTGATTGTAGTGTGGCCTAAAAAGGCAACCTGAATTTTATGCAATGTTATGATGCATGCGATGCCTGGTGCAGTGAGCTTATCAAAATAAATGAGAGCCATGTATGTATATGCATAATGTATGAATGAGGTATGTTAGTTGAATGATGCATGATTGTTAGTTATGTTAATTGAAGTATGTTAGTAGTTCTGAAAAGAAAGATAAAACCTTTGTGTGTTATTGATGATGTTTCGAAGAAGATCACTGCCGAGGGACTAACGTGATAAACCCGTTTGAGAAACCTTTTGAAAATATTGTTGCTCGAGCGTGAGAGAAAAGAACCGTCCTGCTAAAGCCTGAGTCTTACATAGCGAGGACTTGTAAGAGGGATCACTTGTTATGATTCTAACAAGCTCACATGCACCATTAGGATAATTTGCTAGGGTTATAACAAACTCACCTGCACCAATAGGATCATTTGCGAGGGTTATCGCAAACTCACCTACACCAATAGGGTCATTTGCGAGGGTTATCGCAAACTCACCTGCACCAATAGGGTCATTTGCGAGGGTTATCGCAAAATCACCTGCACCAATAGGATCCTTTGCTAGGGTTATAGCAAACTCACCTGCACCAATAGGATCATTTGCGAGGGTTATCGCAAAATCACTTGCACCAATAGGATCATTTGCGAGGGTTATCGCAAACTCACCTGCACCAATAGGGTCATTTGCGAGGGTTATCGCAAAATCACCTGCACCAATAGGATCCTTTGCTAGGGTTATAGCAAACTCACCTGCACCAATAGGATCATTTGCGAGGGTTATCGCAAAATCACCTGCACCAATAGGATCATTTGCGAGGGTTATCGCAAAATCACCTGCACCAATAGGGTCATTTGCGAGGGTTATCGCAAACTCACCTGCACCAATAGGATCATTTGCGAGGGTTATCGCAAACTCACCTGCACCAATAGGGTCATTTGCGAGGGTTATTGCAAACTCACCTGCACCATTAGGGTTATTTGCTAGGGTTATAGCAAACTCACCTGCACCAATAGGATTATTTGCTAGGGTTATAGCAAACTCACCTGCACCAATAGGATCATTTGCGAGGGTTATCGCAAACTCACCTGCACCAATAGGATCCTTTGCTAGGGTTATAGCAAACTCACCTGCACCAATAGGATCCTTTGCTAGGGTTATAGCAAACTCACCTGCACCAATAGGGTCATTTGCGAGGGTTATCGCAAACTCACCTGCACCAATAGGATCCTGTGCTAGGGTTATAGCAAACTCACCTGCACCAATAGGATCATTTACAAGGGTTATCGCAAACTCACCTGCACCAATAGGGTCATTTGCGAGGGTTATCGCAAACTCACCTGCACCATTAGGATTATTTGCTATAGTTCTAGCAAAGTCACCTGTATGAAAAGAATTGCCTGCCATGGTTCTGACAAGCGTACCTGTATGAGAAGAGATCATTTGCTATAGTTCTAGCAAACTTACCTGTATGAAAAAGATTCACCTGTTTGGAGACTCACAACTCGAGGGTCGGAGAAAATACACCTGTCATAACACGAGGGTTGGAAACTTACGACACGTGGGTCGGAAAATACACCTGTCACAACACGAGGGTTGAGAACTCACGATACGAGGATCGGAAAATACACCTGTCATAACACGAGGGTTGAAAACTAGACTTTCGTAGTTTTTGAATGCACTAGATGATATGCATATGCTAATGCGTATGTATGTATGCTTATGCAATCCCGGGATTTTATCTCCTTAAACCCATTGAACTTGTTTAATCCATGTTTGCCCCTACACCACGGCTATGCTTATGCCGGCTTTATAATGTGGATAATGCTTATGCTCAAGTGTATGTTGACTGATGTAATGAGTGGAACGAAATAATGTCTTCTATAAGACTACCTGAAAAGGTTTCTGGAATGGATGTGAAAATTCGTCTTAAATAAGACTACCTGAAAAGGTTCTTAGGATAGAAATTTGTCTTAAAGAAGACCACCTAAAAAAGTTCTTAGCAAGGAATGAAGAATGTCTTTAAAGACGACTACCTGAAAAGGCTGAAAGATGTCTTTAAGAAGGACTACCTAAAAAGGAACTTAGAAAAAGGAATTTCTTGAAGAAGACTACCAGAAAAGGTCCGTAAAATGTCTTAAAGAAGACCACCTGAAGAGGTTCCTGAAAAGGATGCCAAATTGTTCTGAAAAAGACTACCTGAAAAGATACTTAGAACAAGAATGTCTCGAAGGAGACTACCTGAAAAGGTACTTAGAAAAGGAATGTCTTGAAGAAGACTACCTGAAAAGGTTCTTGGAAATGGCGATGAATGTCTTAGAAAAGATTACCTGAAAAGGTTCTTATAATGTCTTAAAGAAGACTACCTGAAAAGGTTCTTGGAAAATGACGGAGATTGTCTTAGAGAAGATTACCTAGAAAGGTTCTTAAAAAGAATGTCTTAAAGAAGACTGCCTAAAATGGTTTTTGGAAAAAGAATGTCTTAAAGAAGACTACCTAAAAAAGGTTCTTAGAAAAAGAATGTCTTAAAGAAGACTACCCCAAAAGGTTCTTAGAAAAATTATGTCTTATAGAAGACTACCTGAAAAGGTTCCTAGAAAGGATGACAATTTGTCTTGAATAAGACTGCTTGAGGAGGCTCCTAGAAAGGATCGTGAGATTTGTCTTAAAGAAGATTACATAAAAAAGTTACGGTGTAATGTATCAACCAATGTATGTAATGCATGATTTGTATGTATTTGCATGATGCCCCAATGATAGGTTGTTGATAACCAAGCGTATATAGCTCGCTGATGTTGGATGGTTGTTGGATGCTAGCGCGATTTCCCAATTCCTGTTTTTTTTTTAAATTTGAAGATCGTAGTCTGGAGAAAGATTTGTCGGATGTTGTAAAGTGCGAGAACGCCTTTCCCTTATTTTTGTGCGCCTTGCCCCAGTTTGACTCCTTGAATTACTCCACGCCTTTGATTTTATGAAGTCCTCCATGTCTTTCACCTTTTGAGGTTCTCCACACCTTTAACCTTTCGAATTGTTTACCTTATGGATTTGATGTCCAATGCCCCAATGTTTAGTGGAAAAAGATGCCTATGATCTCCAAGCCATGAAGGAAGTGCCCCGAGCAATAACCTTGCCATATGCTTCGACGTTTGAATTGAAGGGTACGCCCTTGATCTCCAGGATATGGAGGGCTATCCATAGTGTTCTATCCTTTGAATTTGAATTCTTCCCATGTTTGACATGCCCCTGTTTGTTATTGCTTCGAGGTGTGCCCCAAGTCAGTTGAACCTTTAGGAAGAATGCCCCAAGTTAATAGGATTTTTGCTCGTATTCCCATGCGATCCTTGAGTTTTTGCCCCTGTTAAGGGGAACCCCCTAGATGTGATTCCCCCCATTCCAGAGTCTTTATTAGAAAGATCGCCTTTGATTAAACCAATTTCGAGATCTCCTCGATGCTAAGTGTATACTCGTAGGTGACGTTGTACCCTTTGAGAAGTAACTCCAATGCGATGTGTATGCAAGTTTTGAAATCGAAGTCCGTTATGAATTAGGACTGGATGGTTTTGAAAAGAACGCTTGAAGAAGCGCAGTGGTTAGGAATAGTTTTAACAAACCTTAGGAGTCAATGATAACAGAATCCTGCTTAATATGCTTTCATAGTTAACCTTGCCTCAATTAGGACTTTTGAATGTTGTAGCTTGGCCTGGTTCACGGTTTTAAGAAACAACGGATATAAGGCTCGAAATTTATTTAACCCACCCCTTTCTCCTTGATGTTCTCCAAATCCTAAAAATTCGCCTAATCCAATGGATGCGCTTTGTTTGCAAGAGAATCAGTTTGGTTTTGATGTTGAGCAGAAGCCTTTAGTAAAGACCCAAGCGTTGATGAAAATATTGTAGAGATCCAAGCATTGCTGTGAAGCTTTGATGGTTTAGCAGTCACAAGATTATCCTTTGTATTTCGCCGTTGTTTTTTTTATCCCTTATTTTTGCATGAACCAACTCTTTCGAGTTTGATCCATCGGGATGCCCTAATTTTTTCCTAAGTCCTTTTTCTTTTCTTTTATGAAATTTTCCATTTTGACTTAGCGGGCGTTTTTCTCCTTTTCTTTTGCATATTGTGACTGCTATGTTGATTTGCGAGCTTCGACTTTGATATTTCCTCGATCTTTGAATGATGTGTTGAGGAAGAAGATGTTGTGAATGTTGTCTCTATTGCTCCCTCAATCTTGGATGAACGCGAGGAATAAGATATGCTTGAACCTTATGCTTGAACCTTTGCTTGAATCCTTGCTTGGGTTTACTGATTCTCTTTGACAACCAAAATACACCATTGAATTAATTGAAATCTACCATGCCCCTGGTTAAAATCAAGGTTTATTTGAAAAGTAGAAACAAACTCCAACTCCTGGCTCGAGAGGGTGACGAGGGATTAACATCCTTATATCTCCACTGTTTAGGAATTAAAAAAATGCCTGTACATCCTTGGCTCGGTCTTACCTTGAAAGCATACGTTTAGCTGGACTTAGTTATTTGTATTCGTCATTCTCCCTTCAGTTTGTTAATAATCCTAAATTTGAAATTGAAAGTCGTTGTAGTGAGCGAATGAATTGATTTCAAAACCTGCATGGTCATCCCATTAGAATTGCTAATCCGAAGGTACAACTTTTATCTTGAGTAACACTTAGCGATCGTGAGGATTGAAATTCTGACATGATAAACACCTATTGATCCTGGGGACACTCTCCTTTGTAAATTAGTAGACCATGTTTTACTCCTTAGTTCTTAGACTTGTAGAAGTAAAGGGTAATCTCGAATTTTCCTTGGGCACGTCAAACCTGTCGGGAATAAATTATTAGCGGTGGGTTTTCGTCGTATCGGAACTTCATGAGTTTCCTTTGACTGAACCTCTTTTACTTTTTCTGAAGGACAGTATCACACCATTTGTAACCTCCAGCGTTTGTAGATTGATAAAGATAGCCTATGACCCTTTTTCCCCTTGGCGTGGAGTTAACATACGTCGCCTTTCCTCCATCGTAGTTATGCGCCTTTGTTCAGGGTATTGCCCCAGTTGGACTGATCCTTGCCCCCAGGTTATCGTAGAGCGTCCTTGTAAGTTTGCTATGTTCGTAGATGAACCCCCTTATGACTAGATACCCCTTGAGTGTATCTATGAGGGAACTTCGTTGTTGAACTAATCCTTGCTCAATAATAACCTTTGTTGCATTCACAATCCTGTTACGACTTAAGGCGTGGACATGTGGCTGACATGGTGAAAGGCGTCCTCTTTTCCTTAAGATCATTCTTAATTGTTTATCCTCCTTCTTTCTCCTCTTTAGTTTTTTTCTCCACGAATCTCGGGAAATCGGCTAGCACGGTAAGTGTGGGTGCGGGCGAAGATATGAATGCAAATGTAAATGTCAATGTAAATGTATGGATGCATGAAAATGCAAATGCATGCGTATGCACAAGACTCCTTGTATTATAACTCCTTGTATGCAATGCAAACGTGTGACGTGTAATCCTAGGGATAACCTTAGAGGCGAAAATTAGACCCTCGTGAAATACTTGCAAGATAGATGCTATGACACGCCAATGGAAATCCCTTAGATTCGGGAGTATGTAGAAGGTAGCGGTTGGTGACCGTTTAAGACATTCGCCAAGTCTCATGGCCATCGAGAGGCCGATAGACGTGTACCAATGAAGTTGTCCCTCGTGGGAAGGTTCTCTATGCGGAACGCAACCTATCTAAGGACGATATTGAACGAAGAGAAATCCCTACAGTCTAGGGATTGAAGATGTATAGATGGAAATCCAAGACCCTACAAGCTAGAGGGTGCGGGAGCAAACACGGGTTGACCGTTCAAGACAGTTACCAGCTCTCATGGCCATCGCGAGGCCAATCAACGTGCATTAATGAGGACGTCCTTCATAGGAAGGACACGTCGTCGTAAAAACACATGGACGTAAAAGAAAAATCCCTACAGGCTAGGGAGTACATAAAAGTAAGCACGGGGTGACCATTCAAGACAGTCACTGCATCACATGGCCATCGAGAGGCCAGTTGACGTATGCCACCGAAGAGGTCCTTCGTATGAAGGGCACAATTTTGGAATTAGAATCCCTACAGGCTAGGGAATGCGTGGATGTAAGCACAGGGTGACCGTTCATGACGGTCACTAAATCGCATGGCCATCGAGAGGCCAATTGACGTGCGTAAAAGGAGGTGTCCTTCGTGGTAAGGACATGGTCTTAGAAATGGGGTCCCTGCAGGCCAGGGAACGCGTAGGTATACCTGCAAAAATTAAACGCAGGACATTCGCAGTATATAAATTGCATATATAATAAGCACGTAAGCACATAAGCCCTAGGTTCATAGGTTCGACGTAACGGCTTAGGGTGCCTACCCTTCCCATTGGTATGTTCTAGAAGGTCTCATGGGGTCGTTCGTAGCCGCCGAAACTTTTTGTCTCTTTGGATTTTAGAACAACTCATTTATCCATGAGGTTCGAGTTTTAGGGGTAGGTTCCCAGAGAGATCAGCCAAATACCAAGTCCAGCCCTCAACAAGGTCAAGCCTCGTATCAGACCTTTCCGGATATTCAACCCACTCTAAGTGGAATTATAATAAGACTCGTAGGCGATGTAATTCCCCTCTGGTCTTAAATATAATTCCCACGCTTAGGTTTAACGCAATATATAATATCCCAACAGGATACAATAAAATAACAAATATAAAAATATTTAATTAAATTGAATGTAAATGAACGAAGTTGCGGTAAATGAATGAATAAATTGCAGATGAATAAATAAATAAATAAACATTTAAATATTTAATAAAAAAAAGAAAAACCTAAATCCTAAACCAAACCCTAATTTAGGCAAACTAGCCAAACCCTAATAGCTAGCCACAAACCTAAATAATTTGCCAAACCTAAACCCTGCCAAAACCTAGGAGCATAATAATTCACCATTTCCAGTGTTCCCCAGCAGAGTCGCCAGCTGTAGCAACCTGCCTAAAAATTAAAGGTTTAGAGTCGCCACCTATTCTGAAGGGCGAATAGGAAACCCTACGCAGTTTAGAGATCGGGGTAAGTTATTATAATCAGGTCGAGGGAAGGTGTTAGGCACCCTCAACCCTTTCCTAAAGGCTAACATTGTAAAGATAAGGTTTATGGCATTATGAGGTTTATAGCTAATGAATTAAAAAGGGTAAAAAAT
The DNA here is from genome assembly GCF_029867415.1 of Vicia villosa. Classification (NCBI taxonomy): domain Eukaryota; kingdom Viridiplantae; phylum Streptophyta; class Magnoliopsida; order Fabales; family Fabaceae; genus Vicia; species Vicia villosa. The sequence goes on along the minus strand of NC_081180.1, from coordinate 36,634,598 downwards.
ACAATTTAGGGATGAATTGAAATTTTAAGGGGGGAGACTCGCCTTGTTACCAAGTGCCTACGTACCTCCTTATGGAGGATCAGAGTCAACGTAGTTCGGGCACAGGGTTGTACGCCTTAGAATTTGATGCGAAGGTGTTTGAAGGCTTTTTGAATGGCCTACCGTAGTTTTGAATTTGATTTGAAAGGCATTATGAATTGCCTGATTGGAAAGGATGAAAATCCGTAGTGTCGTGGTTTAGTGTGTTTTAGATGTTTTGGGCGTACAACCCTGGTTTGATATGGCACCGTTAGATGCAGTGACCAATAGATTTGGTCAGTCTAGCTAACGAATTAAGGGGCATTGCTGGTTACTCAGATCGATAGATTGATCGTCGCGGGCAGCAAATTAATTGTGTTTTAAATTAAACATTTTTTATCTCTCGTCTAATGTGACTAATAGATTTAGTCGGGTCGAGGAGAGAATTAATGTTAATGTTTTATTATTTTTATCTCTCGTCTAATGCGACTAATAGTTTTAGTCGGGTCGAGGAGAGAATTAGATTGAATGTTACTGTTTCACCAAATGAGCAATGGGATCGGGCAAACCCTAATGCATATAACCTTTCTAGGGTTTTTGTGATTTAATATTAATTGAATCAATTAAGTCGAATAATTGACATAATCGAATAATCGGGGAAAATGTTATATTCCTAATCCTAATCCTAGTTTGATATTCTAATCCTAAATTAAAAATTAATTAAATTAAATACACTTAACCAAACCTAATCCTAATAATTAAATAATATAACAAAATAATATATACAAACCTGGCAGTAATCCTATGCAATGCGCCTGTGAAGCTCCATGGTGCACCTCCCGTTTTGGCGCATTAGATCTGAACAGAGGGAGATCAAGCGGCTGGGAGGGCGAGGGCGTATGGTGTCCTGTTTTGGTGAGCAGCACTGGATCCGTGAATAGACAAACTAATAAAATTATTGTTGCCAAGGGGAATCGAACCCAGGAACCTCTGCTTGCAAACGCACCTTCTTGCCACTCCAGCTGTGATAATAACCTGTTATATTTATGACACCAACACAATTTAACACAAACAAAGTCAAGGAATTCAAACAAAAAGGGAATATCCAGCCCTGGTATTCGACTCCCTCGTGGAGTTCTCTTTAGAGGACCTCAGGACTACCTTCATCCAATATGTACAGGGATAATTGGTGAACCAAGAAAAGGGAAATTGAGAGTGTTTGATGCAGATTATTGTGGAAAAAGAGTGAATGGAATCCAAAAGAGTCGGATCGATGCTTGGAACGGTGAGATGTGAAAGGACTGCGTGAAGGTCCGTGATTGGTCGTTGTGGTTCCAGATTTGGAGGATGGTTTCGACGGTGGTCTGAGGGTGGCGCCGGCGCTAGCGGCTGAGTGTGTCGCCGGTGGCGGAGAAGGCGTGTGGGTATTCGCGAGGAGAGGTCGAGCGGTTGTGGTGGTGGTGGCTGTGTTGCTTCCTCCGGTGAGTGCGTTTGTTTCGTATGGTGGGCCGGAGTGGAGATCCTCTTGGTGTTTGCTCGATTTGCACTGACTTTGCTTATGGCAAGCCTTGAGTTGTTACATGTTATGCTGTCAAAAAGAAACACAAACACAATATTGTTGTTAGCTTAGAGTTGGTGTTGTATCAGTATGGTTACAAGGTTTTTTTGAATTGCCCTCATGAAAGGGTTTTGCAGTTTGTAAAAAAGGAATATGTACAATTGTGAATTGGTTTTTTTGGGTGACAATGAAACTTTGGAGAAGCACCGTTTATTGATCTGTGAAAATATGTCTGTGTATGTGTAATATCTGTGGGAGAAGAAATCAGGGTTGGTAATGAGGGTTTTGCTCTCTTTTTTCGGTCCCCCCTTTGTTTGTTAGAAAATCTTTTCTTTTATATTGGTCAACTTAGGATATTTCTATACCTAATGGGCCTATTGCCCAACTAAATTAATGAATAATCATAATAATAATAATACTAATAATCCTAATAATTAATAAAATCTATTTAAAATAAAACCTAATTAATCCTAATTCTACCTAATAATAATAATATTAATAAAATCTAATTAAAAAACCTAATATTAACAAAAATTAATAATGTTAAATATTAATAATTAGTCATGATAAAATAAAATAAAAATGATAATAATAATCAAGACAAATGTTACTGAAAACCCAAAATACCCCAAAAAAATGATAAATCCTTGTAATAATTGGGCCCAACGTTTGGGTCCTAAACACCTGTTAATCACGCCCTTGTTTTAACACAACCTGATTTATAAGAGAGCGAGTTTGACAATAGAAATGTCAATTCCTATGGCTCTTAATTTTGACTCTTGATAGGTTAAGAGACGTAGATCTGATCGGACAAATTTTGGGGTATGACACCTGCAAGCACATCAATCGACATTGGTGAAAATTAGTGCAGTTGCATAAATGATTGTGCTACCCCACTCTTGTCGAATCTACATAATGTGTTTCATGTGTTGCAACTCAGGAATAATTTATATGAGTTAATTGATATAGTGAAATCAAATACAACCTAATTAAAAGATAGCTTGACTTTCAAATTTTTTCCTAAGATTATAGTGTATAGAAAGAACAATGAGTTAACTTCAAAGACAATCCTTTTGCTCAAGGTTAATTGAGACGGATCACCATATGAGAATCCTATGTAGAAGTTTATAGAGAAGATGCATATTTTATTTCCTAATCTAATTCGTTATAGTTCGTCCAACTCCACGAGAATAATTTTCTTAATCGGGGTAGAGTGTTTCACTCCAAATTTCAAGTACTTTGTTTTTCCCCACCTTTTGAGTATGTTTGCTAATTATTAGGCATATGGTATCTTAGACATCAATATAGGATAATAAGAACGAGTTAGATATTGCTTTGCAAATATGAAACATTATTTGAGGTTCAAAAATCAATTATCTTTTATATATAAATATATTTATATCAATTCAAAAAGCAATGTTTTGCTCGGGAGAAAAACGATGTAGGATAAAATCAATATTGATCTAGCCACTCACTTTTCTTTTCCATATTTCAATCACTATGGTTAAATCTCTCTTTAAGTCCTTATTCGCAAAAATGGTGACTACACCTCTGACTCTCAAAATCATCGAAGAAACAAAACCCAAAACCACTAAATCCTTCACGGAACCGATGATAAATGTTATAATTCCTTTGATTTAAATCCCAATCTCATGTGTGAAGAGGGACATACCAGCAGTTTCTGTTTCGGAGGATGAATATCAGTTAGGATTAGAAGCATATAAATATAATCTCCATGGAAGAATCATTTGGCCTAACAACTCCACTTTTTTCACGGTGGTTAACTTGCACTCCAAGCTATCTACTATGTGGAAACCATTAGAAAATGGGGAATAACTTTGTTGGGGGAAGGATTTTTTGAGCTTTTTTCTCCAGTCTAAAAGATGTTCGCAAGGTTAGATATGTAAACTCACAGAAAGTAAATGGATTGATGACATTGTTCCCTTAAATTTAATGGATTACTGACTTTGTTTAGGGGAACTATCTACTCAATCCCATTTCTATACTATTCTACACTTGTATTCTCCCTTAACAATTGACCTTAGTGTTGGTCTTTTGATCATTTTTTTCAACTTCAAAAGTTGAGAATATAGGCAAGAACGATATGAAAGGTGTGTTCAATAGAACTCCCATATTCAAAAAGGAACATGTGCATTTTGGAAAGATAACATGTTTGTTTACTTAATGTCCGTTGATAAAAAAATTTGTGTTATGTGAAAAATCTAAGATTAACGAGTTACAAGGAGAATATGAGCTTTTTGATAGAGAACCCATAAATATACCCTTTATTCATATAATAATGAAGTTAGAGATTTTAGAATTAACTTTATCTTACCAGGATTGTTCTAACAAAGTGTAAAGGTCTAACTGTAGGGAATGACAACCAAGTCACACGACTTGAAGACTTTAGATATTTCAACTTTATTTAGAAAGCTTATTTAACATGAAAATTTATGCATATGAAGCTAACCTAAAAAATAAGGAAAAGGTTAAATTGGTGTGGTCGTTAATTGAATCAACAAGTATATGAATATATAGAAAAGAAATATGCTTTGAGTGTGGTAAACTCCATCAATATTTTACCGATTATCCAAGCTTATCAAAGCATAGGTTCAAGCAAAGAAGTATTTAATCTTTGTTTGATGACAAGACACAATCAAAGAAACTCATAATAAGTACCTATTTCACTTCACTTCATCGATATCTAGTGTAGGAATATCTGAGAATCTTAAACAAAGCAAGTGTATCTTGTTGGAAGATATTCAAGGCGAGAAAAGGAAGATGTATACAATCATCATAATTCATATGTTCATTCCTCTCTCCTTAATATTCATTTAGTGTGTCTAAGTTACCTTAATTATTATCATGTTTGATATGTTGTACATGTGTGATCTATTATCTGTTATGCGTGATATTTTGATTGTGTAATATGTGCATAGGATATCTAATTTCATCATAAGCACATGAAATATTTTCATCTGCATCAGATACTTTTCATAAGCATCAAATATTTTTCATTAAAATCATATTTTTTATTTAACATTGTAATCAATTTTGCATTAAAAATTAATTTAGGATTTTTTTAGTTTTTAGATGATTTGAATCAAAGGAAATCCTTATTCGAATCAAATAACGAAATGAGCATATGATTTGAATCACAACACTGTTTGAATCAAGTAATTTTTTTTTTGAAAATTATTAAAGTTTCACATCCGCTCCCCTGATCCCAATCACCAGTAAGCTTGATTCTAATAAAAAAGAGTTGTTGCTAAGTTTTGTTTAATTCTGATTCAAGTTACATAAATTCTTGATTTGAATCAATTAGATTTTCAACTTCTGATTTGAATCACCCTATATATTGATTCACATCAAGATTAAACTTGAACCCTTACAATGTTTCAACTTCTAATATGGTCCATCCATTCACTCATACCTAAATGAAATTAGTTACTTCTCATTCACCATTTGTATTCTCCCCTCTCTCTTTAACATCCAACCACTTAAAAATCCAATCAAGTTTATAAATTCACCATCCACCTCCATCCAAGTTCATACAAATTCATCATTCAAATTCATAATCATTGAAAAGATATTAATAATTCATCTTAGAAGTAAAAAAGCCCAGTGTTATATTTCCACTTCCTCATATCCTTCAGTTCCTAATAATAGAATATCAAAGGTCCAGGCTCATAAAGATAATGAAGACTCTTCTAGATCAAAGATTAAAATCATCATTCATAATCCATTTTTTCCTATTTATGGCTTTGCTTAATTTGGTTTGAACTTCTCTATGTTATTGCATAAATGTAGGCATCTTATATATAAATATGAATACAAGATAATTCATGAGCTCTTCCTAAACAAAAGGTGTGATCAAGATTACTGTGTCATATGAAGAAAGTTTAATCTACTATGATAATGAATTTCATGGAAACATTTGAAAATTATAAGCTGCAAACATTTTTAGATTTGAATAAAAAAGTATAATCCAATCCATATTAAAGTATTCTTCTGTATGTGAAAAGTACCATAGTTAGTTTCAAATTTAAAATCAGGGGAATACTTCTCTCATTCACGTTTGAAGATTTGCACAAAGTTTTCAAATTAGAGAACAAATGTTTGGAAGTCGACCCTTGGAATCATGCTAGAGAGTTCAGACGCATTCCATTTGTAGAATAAATATCAAATACCTTGCTTAAGGATCATTAGGACATTTCAAACTTCCAAATTAGTCAAATGAAGTGCAAAATGCGGATGATCCATTGGTTTTAAGTGAAGATTTCGTTTAGGAAAACAAGTAATTGGGAAAGGGTTGACGAGAGTAATATGTTTTAATGTGGACTTTGGTCACCCGTTCAGAGGTCAACTGGGTGAAGTTCATAATTGACCAAATTATTATTTGTAAGGAAAAAGAAAATGGTATTTTGTTCTACACTTTGTTGAATCAGTTGATCCTTGAAAAAAACAATGTCATCTATGTTAAGTCTGATCTTCTTGAGGCACCAAAGATGTTTGATGATCATGTTGTGAAGAAAATGCAATATCATCAAAATGATAAAGGTGAGTACTACTATTAAGACGCCTTCTGCAAGAGTTCTGAAGAAAAGTTCATGTCTTGTAAAGAAGTTCTTGAAAGTTTAGTATCGTGGAATACATTCGCCTCAATTATTGTTGCTCCTTCAGCCAAGGAAGTTGCAACTGCTTCTAATGGTTCAAGTTTCACTTTCAACCTTTCATATTTTCCAAGTGATGATCAGTTTCCTACCGACCTTCCATTATCCTAACATGCATATCATTTCATGACATTTCACTTATAGTGTAGTTTAGTTTAGTTTTGGTTATTTTACCGAGTGTTAACCGTTGTTTGTAAATTCATGTTATGCTAGTTTATGGTGATATTTATATGTTTTGCCTTTGTTTTTTCTTATCAGCTTGTTATTGTTTTTCCTATTTGTTATCTGTTTCTCTTTTGTGATGTTAAATATCATATATGAAAATGCATTTATATTATGCATGATTGCGTTTATAGTTCGTATTTTGCTCAATTTCCTAATTGATGTAAATTGTGCGTTTTAATTGTGTGACTAGTAAATAACATATTTCATGTTGTTGGATTCATCTGTTTTGTGCGTTATAGTCTTATCTACCAAATGTTTTATATGCACTAAGGGTTGAATGTAGGGGGAGCTTGAGAGCTTAAGAGCTTAAGTCGTTTCTGTGCCGCTGGATGATTGGAATAAAATTATTCAAATAATATCTCAAAATTTCCCAACATCAAACAGAGAAAGACTGAAATTGCTTAGTTTGCAACAATGAATTCCATCTGAGAATTTTGATGGTTTATCACATTTTTTATATATCTGAATCATACTTAATTTTGTAATTTGATTTTATCATTTTATTGTAATTTGATTGCATCATTTGTTGTAGTATTATACCTTGAGCTATCCCTCACACTCACTTAGGTTGAATACATTACAATGTTTTATGTTTTAAGAAAATTGGTCAAAAGTCAATTATATGTGCCTTAGAGTCACAAATTAGAATTATTAACACAAGATGTTTTTTAAGCTTGATTCGAATCACAACTTTGGCTAATTCGAATTAGAATAAAAATGAAAATTGAAGTTTGGCATTGTGAGTGTGATTTGAATTAAGGTTTCATATTTGAATGAAAGACACCTTGATACAAATCACATTTATGGTTGATTCGAATCATGACTAAATAAATTATTTTGAAAATCACCTATGATTGTGTGATTTGAATCATGTAATTGCTTGATTCTAATCATATGATTCAAATCATGATCCAAATCAAACAAGTAAAACCCAAATCATTGCCCGATGTAAAAAGTATCTGATTTACTACATCACCTGTCTTTACATCAGACCCAGATCTGATGTAAAATGTGTTTTTCGCCCGATGTAAAAAGTATTTTCTGCACTAGTGATTATTGATTCAAGTCATTCTTCCATCTAATTCAAATCATAAATGTATGATTTTGACATGAATCAATTGCTTAATTTTCACCTATTTTGTGCCTTACCTCTAACACACACACACACACACACACACACACACACACACACACACACACATATATATATAACCGTTTTGTGTCATTAATAAAATTTAATTTAATTAGAACTAGAAAGTCCTCATTTTTGTAAATCCTGAAAAAACACGATTATTGTTTCTTTCAGAAACACATTCTCTCTCGAGTCACACCTATAGAAAAACTTCATTGAGTGTTGATTGATAGAGTTCTAATAGAGTTGTGTTAGATTCTTTATATAACCGATCATCTCTAAGCCTAAATGGAAAACCCCATTGTTGTGGTACTCTACTCTAAAGCTTGAGTGCGAGGGATACTTGGAAGGTATATTAGGGAATCCGTTGTTTTTTGTGAAGCTTTTTGCATTTATCAGATTAAAAAATTGGATTGTGATTACACTTGTAATACCCCATATTAGTCTAAGCATGATTATTCATATAATTATGGAGTGCTAAGAGGGAAATAATGGATATTGTGTATATTCACTGTTGTGAAAGACGATGTCAAGAACAAAATATAATAGGGAATTAGGGAAGAAAAGAAGAACACAAGAATGGGTTATAACTGCTATTATTTTACTTTCTCTTAAAACAAGATTACAAGTTTACAAGAATAACAAATAACCTCTCTCACCCTAAATTAGAATTTGCAGCTTAGCAATGATGAGAGACTAGTATGTTATTTATAATAAAACCTAACATACTAACTAATGGGCTTTTTCAGCAAGGCCCATTACACAAGTCAGCTTAATAAACAAGCTAACTTAACAAATTAGGGTTTAAACACTAAAACCTAATTTAACATGCTAACAACCCTAGCATCTTGTCATACCCCAATTTTTGACCTAAGATACCACCTCATATCATTGCATATGCATCATTTGCATCTCTAACAAATTGCATTAGCTTGTGTTTGCTTCTTGTGACTCAGCAGGGTTTAATCAAGAAAACACTCATCAGTACAAGTAACAAACAATTAGGGTTTTGTTCTCCCTTCATCTCAAATGAATCATCTTCATCAACAATTAACATTTGGTCCTAAAAAATCCATCTCAACAAGCTCAAAGGCTCTGAATCGACTGAATTAGGGTTTTGACTGAAGTTAGCATACTCCTGACTTTTGCTCAGGATTTGATCTAATGACTTGGGACATGATATCAAGACCTCAAGTGCATCATTTTGACTTAATCCATTGGCTCATAACATCTTCTGCACAAAGATTGATCAGACAAATCCTCAGATCAGGGTTTTGAACTATCAGGGACTGAAATCAGGGATCACATTTGGGAAACCCTAAAAACCCCCAGGAAGTCAATCAAAGGTTTCAATCATCCTCAAATAATCCCTATGACAATATACAATGGAAATTACATCTCAATTCAAGATCCACAGTCATCAATTTCATCAGGTCGACAATTAGGGTTTTTGACCTAATTCACTGAACCACTGACTTTTTAATCAGGACATGGTGCTACAACTCAAACCATGGCTCAATATCCTCTAATGCTTCAATGTGATCCATTCATACCATTCATTTGGTGAGATTAGCCTGTTTCATTTGAAATCTCCAGAAACGCGATTCGTCTGAAAAAGTCAACTGTACAAGAACGCCTTTGACTTTTGGGAATTTTGGTCAACCATGACTTTTGAAGTTTTGAATCATCAATATATGATATATGAAGTCATTTGATCAAGAAAAATCAAGAAAATCAATCAAAAATCAAAAAGTCAAAAGTTTGACTTTTCATACTTAGAAAAATTTCTAAGTGTTTTTCATGGTTTTTTCCAAACTTTGAAAGGGAATTTCTCAAAATTTCACCTACAAACTGAAAAAAACTTCCAACATGAAAGTTGTAGATTTTGATCCAATAAACAACTTTGACACATATAATTTTTTTCCATAAGATCAACCATTTAAGAGATATGGAGCTTCAAAGTTGGTACTTTTTGAAAACTTCACTTAAAACTTCATTTTTCTCAAAGTTCATGGATCTTTTTCACCCATTTCCTTAAAGAGTTTGAAGAAACTTTCAACTAGGGTTTTGAAGTGTGTAATATGAGCTTTCCAAAATGTCAAAGAGCATGAAAAAATATGGAGTGTAGCCATGGTTTTGAATTTTGACATTAGTGAACTTTTCACTTGAAATTTCAAGTCATTTTGCCAAAGTTATGAACCATTTTGCCAAATGATCCAAGTAATGATGCATAGATGCAATAATTGGTAGATATTTGCTGATTTGAGATCAGAATGGAAGAGGATAAGAAGCTTGAGAAATAACCATGGTTAAGTCACTTTTAACCATTTGCATTTAATGTGAAAGATTCCATTTTATCTCTTAAGCCAAATCATCACTTCTTTGATCAACTTGCAAAGCTCTTCATTCAGAATCCTTGGCCTATAAATAGAGGTTCAAATCACTCTTCAAATCACACCAAAACCTCATAAACATAGGTTTTCTCTTCCTTTCTTAGAATGCAAGTTTCATGGTTTTCAAAAGAGGTAAAATTCTCAACCTCTAAACCTTTGAAGTTCTAAGCAAAGTGATGCTTCTAACACTTCCCAAATACCATATGGAAGTTGTTTGAACCTTTGAAACCTTCCAAAAACACCTCAAACTCAGAATCATCATCTCACCTCCATATATGCATATAAAGAACCTTATCATGCCAAAATCCACACAAGCTCATTTCTGTCCAAACTAATGCTTCTAACACATCCTATATACCATATATAAGCTATCCCAATCATCATCCCTGACCTGTAACTCCAAAATCACTAAGCTTGATCCTCACATGAACCATACTGCAGATCGAGTTCCATGGAATGATCCAGATGTTTTCAATCCACTCCAGGCATTCAAACACCTTCCCTAAGGTCCATTGAAGCTATCCAGATCATCAAACAACTTCTGTAACACCTCTACTGAAGAATTCGATTTCCAGTTTTGCCATTTTTGAGGTAAGTACACTTGAACTTCAAACTCTATTCTCCATGCATCATAAATGAAATATGAACATACCATCTTGTTTCTGCGCACATGAGGATCATTAACCCTCAATCAATTGCATCATAACTTGCACATACGCGATTTCAGATTGAATCATAAGATTAGGGTTCTTCGTGTTCATCAGAGAATTAATGATCTTAGAGTGAAAATAAATAAAATTAAATGATACCATCATGTTCCTTGTGAAAAATCGAGCAAGATAGGCTATTCACTTGATCAAAATGATTCAGTTTTCAGATTTTTCAAATTCAAGTTAGGGTTGTGTTCTTGGCGCCAGATTTTGAAACTGAAATTAGGAATTGATTCAAAATATAATTCATTCGTTGCAAATGTTAAACAGACCACGCGCGTGGTCCAATTGGCAAGTGTTTTAGCTGGTGAGAAAGAGGGCGTGGGTTCAAGCCCTAGTGGAGACAAAACCATTTTTTTTACCACTTGTTTTCTTTATTTTTTTACACAACTTCATCAATTAATTTAACCAATCAAATTAACTCATTTTAATTTCATTTTTTGTACACTTCTCATTTAATATATGTATTTTATGAATACCAAAAAAAAATCACCAAAAAATATTTATTTAATACATTTTTAAATAGGTTTAAAATGACATGTTTTTAAGTGTTTTTTAATACTTTAAATTTTGTTTTTCATTTGATTTTTCAAACCTAATCACTTGTAAATATTTTTGTGATCAAACCCTAATTTTTTAGGTCTTAATTAAGCATTAAAATTTGATTTTTACTTAATTAAGTTGACTTTTGTCAAATTCAAATTGTTTTAAAACAAACGATCATTCTTTTCAAAACAATAAACCATTTCTTTTTGATTTTCAAAGGAAACTATTGATTAAATCTTTTTAATTGATCAATTGATTTTCAAAACGATGTGGGGCCTCTCGAATATTAGAGAGTATAAGTCCCTTTTCTTTTTCTTTGTACAGTTTTTTTTTAAACAGAAAACTTTTTCCGAAACTTCAAAACAGTTTTTTTTTAACAACAAATCACACATCTTTTTCAAACCATCCACCCTGTTTTATGAAAATAAAACAGGGGCCTCTCGAATATTAGAGAGTGTAAGTCCCACTTCTTTTCTTTTTGTACAGTTTTTCTTTAAACAGAAAACTCTTTCAAAACAAATCTTTCAAACAGTTTTTCAAAAGCGAAACCTCGCGTCTGTAAATAAAAACAATCAACCATGTTTTGTAAATAAAACACGGGCCTCCACGTAGGTATAAGTCCCAAGCCCTTTTGTACATACCCACTCTATGTACATGAAATTAGGTATTTCATTGTACGCCTTTTGTACATATCTCGATCAACGTTTGATTTTTAACTTTGAATAACAAACCAAAAATGAAGGTTTCTTTAAATCTTCCCAAAAATATACCATGGGCCTCCATGTAGGTATAAGTCCCAAGCCCTTTTTGTAAATACCTGTTTACATAGCTTTGAATAAATTCAAGTGGACCTCTCCTCGAGTATGAGTCCCGAGCCCCTATATATACAAATGGAGCATGCTTACAGGTATATTTCCTTCATAAACTCCATTATATACACACACTCTGTCATATATGTATAACTGTTCATATTTGTTCATGTACTTGTTCATGTTTGTTTGTACTTGTTCATACTGTGTGATTGTGTTATATGCTTATTCAACTTAGTACAACACTAGGTTCCCCATAGCCTCCTATTGGGCTTCGTGCAAAGAATCTCCACTAGTTTAGGTTAGGACATAGAGTATGGTTTCCCGGTGAAATCGCTCTAAGAGCTCAAACCAACTATACCATGCCTCCCCTTGGGCTTTGTACAAACGAGTGACCCTCCCATAGTCTCCTCTTGGGCTTACAATGCAAGGACCCTGGATTGTCCCTCCCATAGCCTCCTCTTGGGCTTACAATGCAAGGACCCTCGGATAGCCTCCTCTTGGGCTTCGTACAAGGACCCCACGGGCTTCTTATAAGCATCCCCAATATCCAAATCCAAATACCCTAGGAGATTAGACATTTTTCATCTCTATGCTAGGAGTATCTCTTTTATATCATCACAAACAATCAATCAATCAATCAAACTTTTTTGCCACAAGGCTGGCTAATCAATCCAACTTTCTTTTTGCCACAAGGCTGGCTAATCAATCAATCTGTTTTACCACCCGTACTGGATGATTAATCAAAGTTTTTGTCACAAGGCTGACTTCATTGAAACTTTTGCCACAAGGCTGGCTGATTAATCAAAACTTTTTGTCACAAGGCTGACTTCATTGAAACTTTTTGCCACAAGGCTGGTTAAACAAAAACATCTTTATCATTCTAAGCACCCTAAGTGGCATGGCCCCGGGCTTATAATGAAAAGATTTTCAAACAAAATCAAACAGATGTATGTGATGATATAGATTAGATACATCTAGCATTTAGACGACATTTGTCTATTTTCCTTTGCTTCCACTAGCATAAGTGGGAACTACGATTGCTCTGACTTTCTCAACATCCCTTTGAGAATACGTAGGCACAAGGTCGATCCTTGGCGAGCAAAACAAAACAAAAAAAAACCATTCAAACCTTAGCACCCGTAGACCCCGAGCTACAGATGCTCTGATTCCCTCTAAGGGATATGTATGCAGAGGATCGCGATGATCTTTGCGAGCATAATCAAACAAACACCTTAGGTCCCACCTATTTTTCACAACAGAACCTTCACCGTAGCATAGAATGGAATAAAACATAACAAAGAACCCTGTAGAGTACTACAGATACGTTGGGTGCTAATACCTTCCCTTCGTATAACCAACCCTCTTACCCAAAGATCTCTCCCCCCACTTTTAGGTTATTGCAGCTTTTTTCCTTTTCCTCCTTTGGAAATAATAAAAAGTTTGGTCGGTACAAAAGAAAAATCATTTTTTGAGCACTCGAGCCCAAAGAAGGCATCAGGTGTCTCATCCACAAAAAAAAGAGGCAACAAAAAACGATTTTTCGCCCGCGACAGTATGCTAGAATTCATGCAATTCGAAGCACCCACGTTTGAAAGAATAACTCTTGAATTTTTGAGTACGGTGGAATTTAGGCTGAAGCACAGGTGGACAGGTACTGAACGAGAGTACTACGGTACTCTTACTTTTCGATTGTTCAATAACGAGCATGAGCTTACTGTTGAACAATTGGGAGCGATTCTGCGTCTCCCAATTTCTGGTCCCGGTGCTGCACCTGATTCTTTTGCTGCAACTGAATTTTGGAGAGCTATCACCGGTCTATCCGGTTATGTGGCCAAAGAGGCCAAAGCATCCAGGATTCACAATCCTTGTTTCCGTTATGCTCAGAAAGGGTTGGCATACACTCTTTTTGGTAAAGGAGATAGCAATGGTGTTGCTACCCAACGAGAGCTTTTTATCTTATATTGTATGGCTAACCATCAAACAGTAAATGTGGCCGCCTTTGCGGCAGATTTCTTGGGAAGAGTTGGCCGTGCCAGTACTGGAGGCATCTCGGTGGGGGGTATGATTACTCAAATTGCTCATCATTTTAATTATTCCCGTGAATTGTTTGATGCTGTTCCTGTGCCAGGTAAAACAAAGATTGATATGGAAGCTTTGGTGAATCAGCTTATGATTCGTATTCACCATGACTATTACTCTTTAGTCATCCATGGTAGACATATCCTAACTTTACCTGCTCCTAACTCTATTTCTATAGCTAACATGGCAAACTGGTTGTATGAGAACGTCGCCCCGGATAATGGGGACGACGGCATTGAACAAATGGATGCAGGTTTCGATGAGGAAGATGAAAATCAAGAAGAAGATCAAGGAGAAGAAGAGGACCACCCTCAGCAGTTTTACCCGACTAATGAGGGAAGCTCTCAGATGCCGTCTGATCAATGGGAGTGGGTGCACAATGAGATTGGGTACATCCGCACCGAACAAGAGCGGCAGAGTGTTGAGTTGTTTCGGCAAGGGGAGGAACTGCGAAGTTTCGGGACCGAGCAGACCCGCCAGGGGGCTGCCATTGATGACATGCATGCTATGATGCAACGTTTAATGTTGCATTATCCCTACCCTCCACCTCCACCTCAGTAGGCTGTAAGTCCCCCTCATGCGTTGTAATTAAACATTGGAGACAATGTTTCGTTCAAGTGTGGGGGGGTTTTCTCCTTCTTTTAGTTGTTTCTGTTATTTTTAGTATTTTCATTTTATTTGTTAAGTTTTTCGTTCTGTTTTTAATCATTTTGCTTGAAGAAAAATTGTGTTGCAGAAGGACGAGAATTGTGTCAAAGAGAGGTGAACCAGTACTGAGTGGATGAAAGATCCAACCCAGTCTTGCATACAAGGCACCCCTGAAAGTTGATACAACTAAAAAGAATAGTTGGACGCAATTCGATGACACCGGACTGAGATTGAAAGCTGATACACACGAACCGAAAGAGAAGCGACATCACACGATAAGCACTCGGGATCCTGTAAGCTATACCCAACATGGTGAGATCATAAAAAGCCAAAACAGTTATCATCATGAGAGAGTAATCAGGTATGACTTCATCACTTTGAATTTGCGTAAGTTCTATTCATATGACACTACATGATAACACACACTGAGGCACGTTGTTTGTATTTACCCTTGAGCCTTGTTAGCCGTCCCTGATTCATGTTGACCATTTGCTAACCCCTTCGAGCCGTTATCCCTTTTTTTTTGTTTTCTTTTATAAAACCCGCTTATATTACCCCTTGGCCAAAATGAAAAAAAAAAAATTCTTCCCTTTGACCCGTGCTCGGCAACAAATATGGTGAATGTATAAATTGTGCAAAAATTCTAAGTTTGGGGTGGTGATACAAAAAGGGCAAGTGAAAAAAAAAAGAGTAGAATAAAGAAAAAAAAAAAAAAAAGAGGAAGAAGAAGAAAGAGAGAAAAGTTTTCTGATCTCGACAAAACACACTTGCCCTGATGTAATGACTTGGAAGTTGAGAGTCAATGAGAAACACCCTCGTACTAATATGAGCACAATAAAAAGAGAGACAACATGGTTGCCGAGCACCAAAAACCTTTGTGTATCCGTTTCCTTGTTTACCCTACCTGTCCTAAGCCTCGTTTCAACCCAAAGACCTCAAAAAGTGTGTGTAAAGTGTTTGTGTATGAAAGTAGAATTTGTTCAAATTTAAAAGTTGATATTTCATATTGTGATTTGTGAGTGAAGTACTTTTAACCATGAGAGACTTGGAGAGAAGTGTGAAAAAGCTTACAGGTGAAAGAGAGTTTTAACGTGGAAGTGGAGCGGAAGATTCGGGGAGTGCGAGCTAGCATGATTGACCGGAATGGTGGAAATCGAGTTGTGAAAAACACGGTTGTATTGTGGAAGTGTTAATTCAGGGGTGGCCTTGATTTGAGTTGTCAGGCATTGCTTGAGGACAAGCAACGAGCTAAGTTTGGGGTTGTGATCGACCACCAATTTGTACTGTGTTTTCATCAATCTCTGGGCACAAATCTCTTTAATTCGGTAACATAATTGACTTTTCTTTATAGTTTTTATTCGTTTTTGAAAGTCTAGTTTAAGTTGTGTGTTTTATTTTGATGCTATAATTTCATGGTTTTTAAGATGCTTTGATGCTTGTCTCGGTAGTGATTATGTTTCAGGTCTACGTGTTAAAGTTCACAAGAAGAATGCAGAGCCAAAGTAGCTGGAATCGAAGCAAGAATGAAGATTCGGTGCACCCAGTGGTCTGACACGGGTACCCGTGTCACGGGACACGGCCCGTGTCAGGAAGCAGGAAGGAAAAGAAGAAAAGGGCAAATCAGTGGCCTGACACGGCCGCCCGTGTCACGGGACACGGCCCGTGTCAGGAAGTCTGGAGGATGCATTTTGAAGGCTTTGGGACAGGGGGCCAACACGGGTGCCCGTGTCACAGGACACGGCCCGTGTTGGCAGGCGCGAGCAAATTTTCCAATTTTCTATTTTTAAGGGCTCCGAGTTCATTAAGGGTATAATGGACTTTTCGCACGTTTTAAACTTGAAACAGCAGTACTAAAACCTAATTCTGAGGAGGATGGAGGTATCTTGGATCAAAGGAAGAGAATTGAACGTAGGAAAAGAGAAGCAAGGGTTTCGGGAAAGAGATATCTTCAAGAGCGGAAGCGATTGGAAATTGAAGCAATCCTCATCTCTTGTAATGTCTACACTTACTTTTGCAATTATTTTCATGATTATGAGTAGCTAAACATCCTTATGTTAGGGGGATGTCCCTGAATTGCTAGTATGTAATGAATCGAATTACCGTTATTTTATGATTTTGAAGTTTTATTGAGTTAAGTTTATATTCAAAGTGTCTAATACTTTTTTCTATTGGAAAATAGATTCTTGATTTACGATTGACGTTAGGTCGGACAAACCACGTTAATGCTTTTTGAATTATAACACTAATAGTAAATCACTTAGGAATAAGGGTTTAACTATTGTGATCACCCCATTCTTGATTACATGAACATGGTTCTTGGTACAAAGTTAGGTTGTTAAGGAATTAAAACATAATTTATGTACCATATGATTTTCCGCTAAGGAATTAGGGAAAATAACTCTTAAGAATTGTTACTTACTCACACAAACGAATCTTTCATGAAATAGCGGTCATACGAATTACAAGGCGGTTCATACATCTACCCTAGCATGTTTTCTCTTATTTGATTATAAAATCTCGTTTTTTAAATATTGCTTATTTCAACTTAGTTTGATCTTTAACAAACCAATCAAATCAACCCCCTGTGCTTTTTGTTCAATTGAATTACTGTCAAGACTTATAGTGCCACAGCAGTCCTTGTGATCGATACTTGGATAACTTCCACTTTAATAACTACATCGGTAGAAAATAGTACACTTGCTATTTTACCGATCAATGGTACTTATGTTTGTGATTAAAGCTTTTTTTTCAAAATGGAAGTCACCACTTTTTGCTAAAAATGGAATGAACAATTGGATAATGCTTGAAACACTTGGATTATAGCTCAAAAGAGAGTGTAATCTTCTGATTATATGGTGGCTTGAACAAGTTAGAGGACATGTAATTCTTTGATCTTGCAGATTTGGATAATCCTGCACCTTAACTTTCATCTTCGTGACTTGGTTTCAAGGTTCATGGTGCCATCTTCCCAAATCCGATTCTCTCAACTCAAGCATTGGAATTTTGTGCTAATGGTCTCTCTGGAAAGCTTGAATCAAGGACTGCAATTAACTTTTTGGAAGTTTATTCAAAATCAGTTTGGATCTTAGTGAAAAGTTGTCATGAAGTTGGAAGAAAACTAGTTTTTTAACCTTGAAAAATTTGCCTAGTGTTGGATAGATCTTCATGAGCCCATAACTCTCAAATGATGCATTTTTGGGAAAAAGTTATTGTTACAAAGTTGTAGCTTTGAACAAGATCTACAACTTTCATGTTGGAAGTTTTTCCAAATTCCTCTTGGATCTTGATGTTCCAAATTGGTGTCTTATATGCATAAAACACTTGGAAAATTCTAAGTTTTTCAATTTTGACTTTTGTTGACTTTTAGATTCATGGTTGATTTTCTTTAATCAAATGAATTTAATAACCATATGTTCATGATTTTGATCTTCAAAGTCCATGGTTGACCAAAATTTTTCAAAAGTCAAAGGTAGTATTGGACAGTTGACTTTTTCCAAATGAATTGTATTCTTGTAAATACCAATTGAATCAAGCTCTTCCAATCAAATGAATGACATGAGTGGATTATAATTAGGCATTGGAGATTCTTGAATCATGTTTTGAGATATGGAACCATGTACGGATTAAAAGTCAACTCCCCAGATGAATTAGGTCAAAAGCCCTAATTTGTGCACCAGATGAAATTGGAAGTTGTTATTCTTGAATTGAGCCACTATTGGACTTGGATTTTGATGAGGGGAATCACTTGAGAATATGAAAATGTTTAAGCTCCTTTGTGGGCATCAAAACCCTAATTTTCCTGAGTCTCCTTAATCAGTCACCTACCTTGGGAAATAAGCAACAAGCAAAACACAAATCTTTTTTTGTATATTTTTTATTAGTAAATGACATATGAACAATGATGATGATGATAATGATGATCATACTATTCTCAAATTGAGGTGGGATCGCAGGGTCAAAATTTGGGGTACAAAAGAAAGGAAGGTTGCTTCCAGTGGAAGGATGTCAGAAATGATGAGGAAAGGAAGAGATGCATATTGGTTTCAGTGTGAGCGTAGTCACAATGAAGAAGAAAATATCTTCTTCTCTCTTCCCTTTTTTCCTTTTTTATTTTTCTTTATTTTCTATTTTTAAAACTGATTTTGATAGGTGGAATGAATTTAGAGGCTGAGTCTATTGGTTGTCTGCATCTCAATTTCCATAATTCCTTAAATACTCACCTTTAGCGCTTTTGGTGTACACTCAAATGATCCATTTTCCCTTATTAATTTAATTATTGCTTTGTCAATCTAAACCAAAATTAAAAGGATAAATAAACTAACACAAAATAATATTTTTGTTTTTATTTTTTCAAATACAAAAAAAGAACCAAAATGAACCGAAGCAAATAAAATGCGAGTGCGCGCATGGCCGAAAAATAAAATAAATCCACCGAGTTAAATTACGTGCAATAAATTTCTATAATAGACCGGTTCAGATCAAAATTACAATTAAAAATACTCGGATAAAAGGCTACGATTGTATAAAATGCGAATGCGCGCAAATCTGGAAAATTAAATGAGTACACCAAAATGACCTAAGTGTGTCGTGGTTTAGTAAAACTGTTCGGTGCAAGTCCAAACTAAAAAAATTCCTCCCACTAATTTCACGCGTGATTGAAAATTGCTTCTACAGGTCTGTCTGCAAAATTGAAATTTTATTTCGAACAAAATAGAATAAAGCAAGTTAGCTCAATAATAAATTAATTTGAACAAAATTGAGGCATGACAAGGATGAAACATATCAGATATTATATTTCTGGCTATGATTTTGTAGCGATTTTGATACATGCTAATTTTAAATATATACCTGTGTTTGTATAAGAAATCCATCTGCAAGTCGGTATTATTATTTATATCTAGGTAGATACTATGTTTATAAGTAGGGTATAAATGAAATTAAATATATTATAATTATGCCCCCCACTAGAGATTTCAATTTGCATCTGTTAATGGAGATCCATGTGGAGATTATCTATTTGGAGCACCAAAGTTGGAGATTTTTTCCCGCGGGGACGGGGATGGAGGAAAAAATTCTCCCGATGACACTTTGAGGCGGGGATTGGGAAAGTACCCTCCGTCTCGTGGATTCCCCGACTCCCACCATATTATTTAACTTTTATATTTTGTATATTATATAATAATATAATTATAAAAGTTTACATAAAAATATTAATGTACTAGAAAATCAAGAGTCATTAGTGTAACATTTTATTTTTATGTGTTATTGTATAATGTATTGTCTCACTACCCAAGTACCTAACTCTAGAAAGTGCATCCAATACATAAAATGTACACACCGTCTCCTCATTTTCTTTTCTCAATTATCTTTGTCTCCTCCATTCATCATCCTTTTTGTTCTCTTCATCATCAGAACAATCACTCTCTTTGTTCATCTACTATCTACTATCTACCCATTAATAAAATGTTAACCAAAATTACTTTGTTACCCTACCAACCAAAATAATTTACACTGCACAAAGGTTAGCAAGGTAATTAACAAAAGAAATTATCATATCTGCCAATTGTATTCTTCTCATTGGTCTATTCCATAAAGTGAGTACTAACATTGCTTTTCTTCTCATTTTCGTTTCCCTCCGAGAACAATTATATTTTACTCCTCTGCAAAGGTCACTTTTTGATTTAGAGAAACGTCACACTCCTCTGCGAAGCTCCGTTTACCGTAAGCATCAGCTTGGTCAACATCTTCATCCGCCGTTTCCATACTTCTCATCCGTTTCCATTCCTTCCTCAGGTATGAATGCTCCACTTCTCTTAGCTTCATCCTCCGTTTCCACCTTCATCTACCGTTGCCTGTTTAAATTGAGCAATTCATCAGAGTGCAAATGTATAAACCCTTCCTCCATGTTTCTCCAAATGACATTATAGTTTTCCTTTCTCTTTCATAATCGTTTTCTGCAAAATATTGTTTAAGCCACCGCCTGCAACCGGACAAAATATATTTTTTCTGCATTTCTTTCTCCAAACAACATATAGTTGATGCTACAACACATATGTGATACTTTATGTTTTATGTTTTATGTTTTATGTCTTTAAAATATAGTTTTCCTCTCATTTTATGTTTTGAAATGCTCTGATATGGAAATATGTCTATAAACTATGCTCTGGAATTTTTTCTTTTATCTCTTTTTTCTTATACTTTCCATCTATAGCAGCGAAAATGTCAAAACCTCCCATTTTGATTAAAGATTTGGTCAAGGGAAATCAGGTCTGGAAAATGCACATTAGGGTGGTGGATTTGTGGGTTGTTAGTGAGAAAAATGGTCAAAAACACCTTGAAGCAGTTATAGTGGATGTAAAGGTTGCATTTTTACCATCTTTTTTACATTTTCTGAATTTTTCTGCCTTTTTTCAAGTGCTGCATTTTCTTAGTTCGTACTGAAATAATTGTGCATTTAACAGGGTGACAAGATTCATGTCACCACTTGGGGGAGAGACTTCCAAGATTGGATTGAGGTAGTTAAGGAGCATGAGACGTATTACCTTTATAATGGAGAGCCAGTTGACAATGATGGCCCTTTCAAAATCTGTGATAACCCACTTAAACTCATATTCAATGGAGGGACTACCATGTCAAAAGTGGCGATACCGGAAATACCAACTCACAGCTACACCTTTCACCCTATTGCGAGTTTTCTCAAAGGAGACTTCAAGCATGACATGTTGTATGGTACGATATCAATTTCACCTCTATAACTTTCTGTTATTTACTTCAATCCATATACAGTTGTATTTTCTCATTGATAGTCTATGCATATTATACTTTCAGATGTCATTGGTGTACTACAAGATGTTTTGAAAACCCAGACGGGAGGTGGCGGTAGGAAATCATGCGTCAATATCACTTTGCGTGATGTAGAAGGCAATGTGATCGAGCTGGTATTATGGGAGGATTACGCCAAACAGTTCGTCACCTACACTACCCCTAACAACTTTGCCGGTCCTACTATAATTGTTTTGACACATTCATGGTGCAAGACTAATGCAGGTATTATAAATGTACATTTTGTGTTTGTGCTATTTAGTGAATGTTTGTTGTTTCTTTTATTGATGCATGTTGTTTCATATATTCACCAAATTTTCAACACTATATATTCCAGTTTCGGTTTACCTTGTCTTTCGAACGCATGGAACGGTTCTAAACTTTACATCAACTTGGAACATCCACAAGTTGAGAAATTCAAAGCTAGGTAATATGCTATTAATCTACAAGTATTTAAGAACTATGTACAATCTGTTACATACATAAAACTTGCTTTCCTTGACCGTTTTTTCAGTTTTGGATCCAACCTACCTGCTGCTTCACAATCATTGACTTGCGATTCATCGGTTCAATCTAATAACATTTTTTGGACCAAATTGTATGAGGTCAAGAGTATACGTGCAGTATCTGAATTTGGAAGGGTGTGACTTTTAATACATTGTTTGAATAATTATTTCTATTTGTATTACATTTCTATCACAATGCATTATTTAAGTTGTTAATGAGAATGTCTTTTGTATTTTCTTTCCCACCATAGGACTGTTTTGCAACCACCATTGGAACTACCACTTTTTTTAATGCCTCCAGGTTTGGATGGTATTTTGAATCCAATGGAAATACGGAGGCAGAACGCTTTACTAAGTGAGTACCATTTCTTGCCCTTCCATGTTATGGTTAACCTTTCTATTGTCGCTTTGTATCAAAACTGACTTTTACCTTATCTTTTAGATTCAAACTTGAAGTTGAGGTGGAATATGATAACCATAAGGGGATATTTGTTTTTTGGGATAAGGATGTTATTCCTTATACTAAACAAACTGCTACCAAATTAAGAGAAATCATGAAGAAGGTGAGTTTCAGTTAGGAGTTTTTTTTTTTGCCTTACATTATTTCATTAATCTAATGTTACATGTCTGCTAATGCTTTGTTGTTTAATATAGGCTGGAGAGGACAATCCTAAGATTTGGCCTACTCACCTTGATGCGCTGTTGAATAGACAAATGGTGTTTCGTATCAAGTATCAATCACAATTCTGACGATTCTCTATCGTGAAGATACTTACTGAAGACAGCCTTTACAATAAGTTTGACACGTACCTCACAGCAAATGAGGTTAGCAGTATTTTTTAATGCATTATTTCCACTTATTCCCTAAAATGACTCCACTTGCATATTGTTACCCTACCAAATTATGTTTCTATTTAAATGTACATTTTTAAGGGAGTTAATAAAATCATCTTTACAATTATGTGTTTCTAAGGTAACAACTGCTGCTGATTTGGAAATGGACACAACTTCTCCATCTCTTAATCCAAACCAAGTAGGTTTATGCCACTTGACTTTGGTTTATTTACAAAAACACAAGCTTATCCGATTCTCCTTGGTAGCTCCTTCTTAACTACATTTTATTTTGCATAATTTAGGTCACACAAACTTGCGAACAATCAAGCGTTGCTCAACCACATTCTGCTGCTAACCATAAGGGGAGTCCTTCTGCAAGCTGCAGCAGTACTCCTGCCAAGAGGATCTCTACGTCAACCTCAATCAACGATCTCATTCAGGATGAAGAAATCACTCCTTAATAATCGGCCACTAAGTCAAGAATGGAAAAAAGACAAAGCAACTCAAAAAGGACTAATATGGTGGGT